>NC_060149.1:872870741-874101241 GCF_021461385.2 Schistocerca piceifrons | reverse complement strand
AAATGCAGGTGCATTATTGCTCACCATGGTTTTAGGAGGTCCAAAACTGGTGAATATCTTCTCAAGATGCTCAATATTTATGGCAGACATAACGCTACGAATTAACCAGACTAACCTGGTGAAAGCATTGACTAGGACAATGACAAAATGATTTCCCATCTTGATTCGGGGCAGTGGACCTTGCTAATCAAGAAAAAGTTGGTCCATTGGTCGAGATTCATGAGTCTGTTGGAGAAACCGTTTCCTAGGACCCATATCAGGCTTAGCTGCTTTACACTGATCACACTCTGCGACCAACTTTTGAATGTCCTGGTCTAGCCCTCGCCAAGTTATATTACGTTTGATCTTAAGTCGTGTCTTATGGTAGCCCAGGTGACTTCCACATAAGGATTGATGAAAATATTCAAGCTCGGTGGGATGCATAACTTTGCCCCTGACTCTTATTAGGGCAGAAACACAAGGAACCCTTCTCCAGGGAGTATCCTGGAACTACTTCATATGCATTCAATTTATCAAATATGGGTTGCAATTCAGGATCTTCCTGTTGCTACATTTTCAAGTTGGCAAGCAAGGATGGAATGTCTGTCAAAACACACATGTGACACACCAGCTGTGTGTCGGCCTTCGGCTCTTCACCCACATCATCAACCTGAAATATTCGTCTCAGCGCATCAGCTGTGTAATTCTGTCCCCCTCTGATATGACAAACATCACACTGAAATGCAGAAATCCATACTGACCACTGTGCTATACTCCCTGTCCTGCAAGGTCGAGCCAACACCCAGCTCAAGGTGTGATTGTCTGTTTTGAGACAAAACCGACAATGCTCCAGGTAAAACTTGTATTTTTCTAAGAAGAACATGACAGTCAGTGCTTCTAATTCGTACACCAAGTACTTAATCTCAGCTGGTGACATTGCCCATAAGGCATACGCAAGGGGCCTCCTCTCCCCATCGTATTCTTGCAACAGGACCTCGGCCACCCCAACATTGGAAGCATCGGTTTGAAGAACAACTGGGGCATTAAAATAAGGAATTCCCAACACTGGAGCCGTACTTACAGTAAGCTTCAAAGCATCAAAAGAGGCTTGCTGTGATTCAGCTCACATAAATTTCACCCTTTCCTACATAACTGGTTGATACGAGCAGCTATCTGGGCAAAATTTGGAGTGAATTTGCGAAAAAAAATTCACCGTTCCAATAAAACGAGCAAAGGCTTTCTTGTCTCTCAGAACTGGAAATAAATGAATGAATAAATGAATGAATGGACTGGATCTGACTGTGATCTATGGCTATACCTTTATGAGATACAGTATGCCCTAAAAACGTTATCCGTGGCTCACGTACTTTGGACCATTTTACAGTCAAACCAGATTCCCTCAGACGCCCAAACACCTGACAGAGATGATCAAGGTACTCATCAAAACTGGTACTGTATATGACTACATCATCAAGGTAATTATAAACAAACTTGAACTTAAAATGGCCCAGGACCGAATCCAACAGATGTGACAAAACCTCTTCACCTGTAGCTAGACCAAAAGGTATTCTATTAAATTCAAAAAGATTAGAGTCAGTACAGGACACAGTCACTGACTTTGAATTCTTGACCAAGGGAATTCAATAATAACCTGGTTCAACTTCAGCATGGTAAAAGCCCGAGCACCAGCAAACCATGTGAATCAGTTGTGTAATTCTGCAAGTGGGACTGACTCAAGCACAATCTTTTGATTTAATGCCTGGTAGTCTCCTACAGGCCTAAATCTGTGACCATGAGGCTTAGGTACCAGAAAAATGGGCACTTCATATGGCGAGACAAAAGAACGAATCACACCGTCAACAAGTAAGTCATCAATTACTTTATGCAATTCTTGCATTTTAGGTGAAGACAATCAGTAGGGGAACTGTCGCATCGGCTGCTGATCAATGAGCTGGATACGCACTTTGATTTTATTAGTTACCCCCAACTTGTTGGTTAATACTTCAGGAAAGTCACCTGTCACATCGTTTATCTGGTTAGCTTGATCTGCCGACAAGTGACTAACATTGACACTTGTCTGTGGTGTACTCATCCTACCGACTTTCACCCCAACATCATGAACACAGAACCGAATGCTTTCCTCTGGCCTAAATTTAAAACGTGACCACCAGCAGAATCCAATAAGTATTTGTCAACTACAAGAAGTCACAGCTCAGAATATACCTTAGGGCTAAATCTTTAACCACTATACACACAGTTGGCAAAGAAAAACCCTGTATGCTAAGCTTGAACCAAGCCTTGCCAACAGTCTTGAGGGGTTGCCCATCAGCAGCATAGTTTGCTTAATTAATTTCCTTCAATTCCGGCAAGTGGGCTAGCTGCTTATAACATTTATACCAGGTGTAATCTAGCAGGGTGACTTCGCTCCCAGAATCCAACACCGCGCACATGGGATCGGTACCTAGCACTGTGCAAATGAAGAGAAGCCGTCCATTTGTCACAGAACAAGTTCTACAACAACCATGCGGCAGTCTCTGTGTAACGTTGACCACTTCCACTGCTTCTGGCATCAACTGTTCGTTTGCCTTTCTTTAGGATTTGGGCACTGCCTGACAAAATGTCCAGGTTTTCCACATCTGTCACACACACTCATAATAACAGTATTTGACTAACTAGCACTGTCCCCATCTCAATGAGATATGTGCTCTTGGTGCTCCCCGCTTGCAGTCGCCATAGCGCATGTTCTTAGTATCAACCAAAAGCCTATCTAAATCAGAAAAGCAGCACGATATCTGGCTAAACGATAGCCTTGACCTATCTTCTGCTAAAATGCTAAAATACCAAGGCGCACCTGGTTAACATTGTAAGCAAAAGGTTCATGCTCACATTGTACTTGATACACGTGTTTGCTCACCAAATCCCTATCTTCATGAGCATCCAAACATTTACTTTGCAACACCTTGCGGGAATTCCACAGTGTATCTCCATTTTCTAGAGCTTCTGCCATGATTCTACCAACCAACCAATAGCCAATGGATAAATCAATTGTAAAACTATTCCATGATCAATCTGCAACAGATTAGCCTGTTCATTCAAACTGACCAAAAGCCACAACAATTCTAGTAACTGTTTGGTGCTATCTACTGACAAATGTGACACCTCTTTAAGAATCGCCATGAGTGGATTGGGTAATTTACTAAACGGGTTGCTAG
The DNA here is from genome assembly GCF_021461385.2 of Schistocerca piceifrons. Taxonomy (NCBI): domain Eukaryota; kingdom Metazoa; phylum Arthropoda; class Insecta; order Orthoptera; family Acrididae; genus Schistocerca; species Schistocerca piceifrons. The sequence continues at coordinate 874,098,050 of NC_060149.1, read as the reverse complement.
GTTTGCTTTCATACCTCTCCTTATTGTTAACAACATCAACAGCTTGCTCCTCATACCACCAGTTAAGAGACAGCATTTACTATTGAAGGGCCACAACTCCATCCTGCAGTTTTTGTACTTCAGGCAGTACTGAAGGGTCTTTATTAACACTACATATATTGCCAATTCTGTTTGCTAGATGATCTAACAGAGCTTGAATCTGACATTCTTGATTTCAAGATGAGGGGACAATGTGAAAGCTGATACATCATCCTGAAGATCACCCAACAACCTCTTACAAAATTCAACAGCTTCACTCACCTCCGTGATGGGTTCGGTGGTAATTTTTACCAGAACTGTTAAAGCAGCTTGTAAGCACTGGCAAACGTCACCCATGTTGCCCTCTTCACTTTGTGTGCATATGCGGAGCTCATACTGTAGGCAGGGTTTTCTGAGGTTTGCCCAGTTGATGACTTTCCTAACTATTGGAGTATCCATGCAGCAACACACAATAAAAACAGCAGCAGCACAGTATTCCAAAGATCACAAAAAATTAATATGCTAATTGCTATGCTGTTACCACTGTTGTCTCAATACTCATCCTCGTGAAAATCACAACCACAATCTACCACCAATGGTATGTTCCTAACAGGTCTCAAGGCTGCAGGAAGTGCAGGGACCAAGTCCATAGAGGATTCCCAACAACAAATTTTATTTACCAGGCATTGAAAAAACCAACACTTGCAATAGCACTGAGACACAAAGATATTACATCTTCCTATTTGTACGAATAATACATAAAATCAAAAATTCTGAAAACTCTTGCAAAGCAATAACCATAACATGTATGTTCAGTGCAAATACTGTAGCAATATTATTTGACAGAGGACTAACAAACCTGGTGGCTTTGAAAGGGTCGTTGTACTGGTCGCGCAGCAATACGTCAGACACAGCCCAACTGGCTTAGAAAAGAAAAAGTTAATTCTATAAAACACCAGACAAACTATTAGAACATTCCCTGTTTTACGCCTGAGAAGCCAGCCAAACTTTTGCATGCAAGATATTAAATCAGATATTAACGTGCAGCCCAAAGTTCTTAAAGCAAATTGCATCACTTTAAAGCACGTAAGACACTTTCATTGCAACTTTAATCATCAAATGATGTAAGTAGGAGGGTTATTGAAATACTCTAGCAGTGCGCAAAGCAATAAAAGCACACCTCATTATAGGGTTAAGATAAGTACACCTTTAAAATTACAACTAAAATGGCATTGCATAATTTGAGGTGCTTGCGCACACACAATTGAGCAGACGTAACCAGTACGTAATCAAGTACTTCAAGGGCCGTGGTTACCTGTAATTTGACTGACTCACAATTAAGACTTCACTTTCTGCTACTCAATACAACATACTTCAGACAACGTAACAGACTTTACCAGTGTTCAGGCTTTATTGGCCTCTGCACAGCTACACTGTCCTCCAGATGTAGCTAGGCTCCAGTTCCACTATTAGTGTGAAGTCTCACGCCATGCCATCCACTTACGAGTGTTGCTTCCATATTCAGCCAAAACAAACTCCAAGTTTGCAAGGCCCGCCACTGCATTGACAACAACTGACAGGGTTACTGCCCTCTCTTGATAACCAGGGTAACTTCCACCACATCTCACTACTATGCCGATGACCTTCGAATCGTTCCGTGCATTCCTAAATAGGCTATTGCGGCCAGTCGCACTGTGGCAAAGTGTGGGCACAAGAAAGAGCCAACACACAACCAGTCCAGAGATAAGTTACGGCTCAGGCTCATTTGGATAATCTTTTTAGTTACTGGCATATTCTTATCTTTCTCTTAATTTGTGTGTAGATTCATCATTCTTCCAGCTCTTTCAAAAATTGTAAAGGTTTCCTTCATTGCTCTTTGCGTTCCTGCAGTTATATCAATATTCTCTGCATAAGCCAGCATGCGAACTTATTTATCTTGTATTGATGCCCACATTTCTTATAACCTTTTCCAAGACTGGATTAAACAGAAGACAGGAAATATATCTCCCTGTCTTCCTTCATTTTTCGTGATCATAGCTCTTGACAACTTATTTAGTATTTTAGTTACACGTCGGGTGTTTTCCACAGTGTCCTTCACTAAGGCAATCAGTTTATAAGGAATGTCTAACTCTTCCATTACTATATGCCGCTCCCTTCTGTCAATACTGTCATAGGCTGCCCTGAAGTCTATAAAGAGGTGATGTGTGTCAGACTCAAATTCTTCGTGTTTTTCTAGTATTTGCTGTATTTTGAAGATCTGATCAACAGTAGATTTTTCACTGCCAAAATACACATTGATAGTCACCAAGAGCATTTTCAACATAGGGTGTAAGCCTATTAAAAAGGATTTGGAGAATATTTTATATGCTGTAGGTAATAGGCATCCCTATAGTTAGAGCATGCCATAGTATCAACTTTCTTTTGTATTGGGTGTATGATTCCTATGTTCCAGTCATCAGGAGTACTTTGTGAACTACCCTCCATCTGAACTACCAGCTTGTGAAAATGTTTGACAAATTTCTTTCCTGCATTTTAATGAGTTCTGCTTGTATTAGAGCAATTCCTGGGGCCTTATTACTCTTCATCTTCTTGATGATTGCCTCCACTTCCTCAGCAACACCCCAGGGGGCTCACCACTCTTTCGTGCTTGGCTACCATGGGGCCCCAGTGTTTGCAGCACCTTTTCCCTTTCCCTGCTGCATATCTGTCCTGCTGCTATTCATCTTCACCTCCCTTGGGGAATGTGTCTGGGATATTTACTTGTAAATTATAGATTGCAGCGAGCAGTTGTCCTTTTTAATATTTTATTGTGCAAATCTAGATTTCGGCTAGAAGCTAGGTTAATCCACTTATTATTCAGCAAGGTACTGATGCAGCTGCAGAACATGTAAAATCCTGCTCTTGTTTACATAATGGCACTTTGCTTGTGGAGGTGAATTGTGATTTTCAAGCCCAACAACTGCTTGCAGCTTCACTCCTGCATGGTTATCCTGTTCATGTCGAGGCCCCTGGGACACTGAATTATTCACATGGTGTTATTTACATTAGGCTTCTCAATGGTCTGACCAAGGGAGAAATCCAAACTTATCTCTCTGATCAGGATGTCACTGCAGTCCACTAGGTAATGAAAAAGGTTGATGCAACCTTAGTACTTACACACACTCTTTTCCTCACATTTGATAGTGTAGTGCTTCCATCAAAGATCAAAGCAGGCTATGAAGTCATCATGGTCTGACCGTACATTCCAAACCTGATGCACTGCTACCAGGGTCAACGTTACAACCGCACTAGAATGTCCTGTTGAAACACAGCCAAATGTGTTACTTGTGGCAGGGATGCTCACAAGGGTGATTCTCCACCTCCTTCTCCTGTGTCAATTGCAATGGCGACCAGGGAGCCTCATCCCAAGAATGTCCTGTGTATCTCAATGAGTGGGCTGTTCAGGAGATCCGTGTGAAGGGAAATGTGCCTTATCCTGTTGCTCGCAGGTTGTTGGCTAGTCAAAAACTCTGTGTTTTACCATCTGAAACTTACAGCACCGTACTTGCTATGCCTCACTCCACGAAGGACATGGCCACACAGGCTTGCAATCTCACTTTCAGCACTGCAGTTGTCAAATCTCCCAGTGTCATGGTAGCATCCCCACTCCTCCTCCTCCAGCTGTAAAACAAGCCACCTTCACCTCCGGCAGCGAAATCACCTACTACACAACCAGCAGGGCAGAAGGGATACTCCTGTGAAGATTTTTTACATCCTTCCAGCCAACAGACATCTGAGTCTTCATGTGCCAACCTGCAAAGACTCTCACACAAAGACAAACGGTCTTCTCCTTTGCCAACTCAGAGATCCTCTTCCACATGTGACACCCTCATCTCGCTGCCTCCTTTTTGCCGGTGTGCGCCGCAAACCGTTTTTCTGCCTTGGAATCTGCAGGCTGACCCAGAGAGATTGTCGATACCTTTGTAGATCTCATGGAACGGGAGCCCCTGCACCCTGTAGCAGTGAGTCTTCTAAGGCAGGCACTCGGCAGCCGCTGAGGTGACAGCCTTCCACTTTTCCCCCCCCTCTGCTTTTCCCATCACGAATCTCCTCCAATGGACTGTTCAATTGTCAAACAAAGAATCCATTGAAAATTAGTAACCCTCAGTTTCACCCAAAAAAAAAGTACAGTTACCTGTAAATTTCCTATAGTCAAGATAGAGTAGGTAGATCTCTGACAGTTCGCAGCACTGTTGCCAGCTTTCAACTGCAGAGAGAAATTATGGCTGTTCTCAAAATTACAGGTCCCCTTGTTTTCTGCCTCCAGGAAACAAAATTGCGGCCTTTTTGATCTCTCGTATTTCTTTCCAGCCTGCTGTGACCTTGCCCCCCCAAGGACAGCATTCCATCTCACCGGGGAGTCATGTTGCTCATCCAGGATTATGTTCATAGTCAGACTATTTCACTGAACACCTGCCTGCAAGCTGTTGCAGTCTGAACTTTCCTTCCTCATTTCACCTTTTCTCTTTGCAACGTTTACATTCCTCCATCATTTGGTGTCGCCAGGGCAGACTTCCTCCAGCTTATTGGTCTACTCTGTCACCCCTTTTTGCTGCTCGGTGACTTTAATGCACACCAAGAGGTGTACTCTTGGCTGGCCTTCTCAATCAACCCAACCTCGTCTGTCCCACCCACATTCCTTTCAGACTCCATGCACGCCTATTCCCATTTGGACCTCTCCTTCTGCCCTGCCCAGCTTGCCCATTATCTCGAGTGGGCCATTCTCTGTGGTACATACTCGAGCGACCATTTCACGTGTGCTATCTGATTGCTGACTCCTACCCTACCTATGTGAAAAACCAATTGACAGCTTTCTAAGGCCGACTGGAGGCCTTACTCCTGGTAATCTTTAATGAACAACATTTCCCCAGTTTTGATGACCAGGTAGAGTACCTTACAAATGTTATCCCTACTCCCGCAGAATGTTCCATATCTTGCACCTCATCTTTACCGTACTGTGTTCCAGTCCCTTGGTGGACTGAGGCATGCCACAATGCAATTTGTGTGCAGAGATGTGCTCTCTGCTTTTTTAACTGTCATCCTACAATGGAGAACTCTGTTCATTATAAAGAATTGCGTGCGCAGTGTCGTCACATTCTTCAGGACAGCAGAAAAGCTGGCTGGATTTCGTTTGCTAGTTCTTTTAACAGTTCCACTTTTGTCGTGAGGGGCAACCTTCAGTGGCTCTCTAGGACCAAGGTCTAGTGCCCAATTTTTGGCGTGACCATAGTAGGTGACGCCATTATGGACCCCATTGCTATCTCCAACACCTTGGGCCGGTATTTTGAGGAGATTTCGAGCTCCACCCAGTATCACATTGCCTTCCTCCATCAGCAGTGAGTGGCTCGGGTGATACTCTTATCTTCTCAGAATCATGGATTCTACAATGCTGCCTTTACTGCGAGGTAGCTAGATCATGCTCTGACTTCATCCTGATCATCCTCCCAGGGCCAGACGATGCTCTGACTTCATCCTGATAATCCTCCCCAGGGCCAGACAGTGTTAACATTCAGATGTTGCAGTACCTTTGACATGCAGACAAGCACTTTCTCCTTCATATGTGCAATCACATCTGGCCCGATGGCACGTTTCTGAGACACTGGCGTGAAGCCACTGTCGTACCCATACCTAAGCCTGGTAAGGACAAACACCTTCCTTCTAGCTACTGCCCCATTTCTCTCTTCAGCTGTATTTGCAAGGTGATGGAATGTATAATTCATGCCCAGCTGGTCTCGCAGTTTACTAAATACTGCTCAATCTGGATTTGGAGTGTGTTGATCTGCAGTTAACCATCTCATCACTTTGTCAACCCGTGTCATGAACGGTTTTATGTGGGAAAACCAGACTGTGGCTGTGTTTTTCAATTTGGAGAAAGCCTACGAAACCTGCTGGAAGACTGCTATCCTCTGCACTCTCTACACATGGGGCTTCTGAGGCCATCTGGTATCCTCTGTACTCTCTACACATGAGGCTTCTGAGGCCGTCTGGTATCCTCTGTACTCTCTACACATGGGGATTCTGAGGCTGTCTGCCCCATTTCCTTCAAGGGTTTTTAAAAGACTGAGGTTTTTGAGGTATGTGTGGGTTCTGCCATGTCGGATACCTTTATCCAGGAAAAAGAGGTGCAAGAGGGCTGTGTCCTGAGCATCATCCTCTTTGCTATAGCCATTAACCCTATTATGGTCTGTCTCCTGCCAGGCATCTCCAGCTCCCTTTTTGTCAACAATTTTGCGACCTATTGTAATTCTCCACGGACTTGCTTCCTTGACTTTCGTCGTCAGCAATGTCTCGATCATCTCATGGAGCATCGGCAGTGACTTTCGCTTTTCCACTGACAAAACCATTTGTATGAATTTCTGGTGGTGCAGTGGGTTTCTTCCACCATCTCTACACCTTGGGTGTGTTGCTTTTCCGTAGACTGAGACCATGAAATTTCTGGGGCTCATGCTCAGTAAAAAACTTTCTTGGTCCTCCCATGTGTCTTACCTGGCCGCCCGCCGCACCCAGTCCCTTGATGTTGTATGTGTCCTAAGTGGTACGTTCTGGGGAGGGAATGTGAACATTCACCTCTGCTTGTACTGATCCCTTGTCAGTTCGATACTAGACTATTTGTGTTTTGTTTATGCATCTGCACGTCTTTCCATGTTACGCTGTCTAAATACAATCCACCATCGTGGAATTCGATTGGCCACTGGTGCCTTTTACACTAGCCTGGTTAAGAGTCTCTATGCAGAAACTGCTGAAATATCACTGTCATACCAGCATGATGATCTCCTCAGCAGATATGCATGCCATTTGTCTGACACGGCCACCCATCCATCTTATGCCTCCTCCTTTGATGGCGCCTTTGACTGCAAGTATGGGGTGCATCCTTCTTCTCTATTGTAATTGCTTTTAGCTCCTTTGGATTAGTGTTTTGAGGTTCTGACATGGGTACATGTGACCTTAGTTGTTTTTGTGCCCTAAAACAAAACAAAACAAACAAACAACTTTCTCAGCCATTGGTAATTGTCCCTCTGTTCCAAATTTTCTTGTATTTATAGCTGTACCATCATTCAACATTTCATCAAAGCACTTCATCACTACTCGAAACTGAACCATTTGTATTTCTATATAAATTCGCCCTTGGCTGGAAATCCTTCTTATGTAGAAATTTAGGGCCAACAGTGTCCTCCTTCAGAAATAGTTGTTACGTAATTTCTTTCTACATTTATGTGAAAAAAGTTATCTTTCTGAGAATTTTTGGATACTTCCAAACATACATTTACAGAATATTTGTGAGTTAAGTGTTGTGTATAACTTACCTCATAGTAAATTGGTGTTTTTAATTTACAGTTACTGTAAATAAACTGACATAACAAGTGCCATAATTTTCTCTTTTAACTGCAGTGTATATTGTCTGCCTTTATCATAAACTAACTGAAAAATCCAGCATTGCCTGGATATTTATTTATTGCTACCATCCAAGACTTTGTACACATGGAATTTATTTTTTACTTACAGAGCTTCTTTGTGCACAATGTTTGTAGTAGTATAATTGAGGACAGGAGTTAAGAAATTGTCTGCTGTAGTGTCATGAGAGAAAGTCACGTAGAGCTGATTGTGCGAAAAGCAGCTGATGCCAAGGTCCACGCCCACAAAACTTGGCATCTGGCCTTTCACTTTGTTTTTCATCATGGCATATCGTAAACTCATTCAGAATTGTACATGTTTTAAGCGAAATGTTAAGTTGTTAGGAATAGTCAGGATTCGGGATGTAAAAACTATCTTGCCTTCACCACTTCCCATCAAAATTTCCACTTCTATGACATTATGTTGGAGAGAAGTAACTTTTAAGTCTCTCTGAGTGATGGGTTCAGAGGAGCAACATAATGCATTATGCCCTTGATCAGAGTTACATCGCGCCAAATTTTTGGAAGTAGTTTGTCGTACCCCGAAAGGGAGTGAGTAGGATACTGTCAATTGACGAGGGATGCTTACCTCGACTGTTGCACTCGTATAGTGGCAATTCACATGGACAGTTTGCAGGTCTCCAACTGTAAGAAACCTCACTAGCTAATACAAGTGAGCAGGAATGCAGAACTCGTATCCAAAAAAGGCTTAAAAAGGACACTAATGAACTTCAAGCCTGGTGCTAATGTACTCGGCATGGAAACTCTTCTACTCTGTTCTACATCTACATCTACATTTATACTCCGCAAGCCACCCAATGGTGTGTGGCGGAGGGCACTTTATGTGCCACTGTCATTACCTCCCTTTTCTGTTCCAGTCGCATATGGTTCGCGGGAAGAACGACTGTCTGAAAGCCTCCATGTGCGCTCGAATCTCTCTAATTTTACATTCGTGATCTCCTCGGGAGGTATAAGTAGGGGGAAGCAATATATTCGATACCTCATCCAGAAAAGCACCCTCTCGAAACCTGGCGAGCAAGCTACACCACGATGCAGAGCGCCTCTCTTGCAGAGTCTGCCACTTGAGTTCACTAAACATCTCCGTAACGCTATCACGGTTACCAAATAACCCTGTGACGAAAACGCGCTGCTCTTCTTTGGATCTTCTCTATCTCCTCCGTCATCCCGATCTGGTACGGATCCCACACTGATGAGCAATACTCAAGTATAGGTCGAACGAGTGTTTAGTAAGCCACCTCCTTTGTTGATGGACTACATTTTCTAAGGACTCTCCCAATGAATCTCAACCTAGTACCCGCCTTCTATCTCCTCCGTCAACCCGATCTGGTACGGATCCCACACTGATGAGCAATACTCAAGTATAGGTCGAATGAGTGTTTTGTAAGCCACCTCCTTTGTTGATGGACTACATTTTCTAAGGACTCTCCCAATGAATCTCAACCTAGTACCTGCCTTACCAACAATTAATTTTATGTGATCATTCCACTTCAAATCGTTCCGCACGCATACTCCCAGATATTTTACAGAAGTAACTGCTACCAGTGTTTGTTCCGCTATCATATAATCATACAATAAAGGATCCTTCTTTCTATGTATTCGCAATACGTTACATTTATCTATGTTAAGGATCAGTTGCCACTCCCTGCACCAAATGCCTATCCGCTGCAGATCTTCCTGCATTTCGCTACAATTCTCTAATGCTGCAACTTCTCTGTATACTACAGCATGGAACTTTTGACACTATCTACTAGGTCATTTATATATATTGTGAAAAGCAATGGTCCCATAACGCTCCCCTGTGGCACGCCAGAGGTTACTTTAACGTCTGTAGACGTCTCTCCATTGATAACAACATGCTGTGTTCTGTTTGCTAAAATCTCTTCAATCCAGCCACACAGCTGGTCTGATATTTCGTAGGCTCTTACTTTGTTTATTAGGCGACAGTGCGGAACTGTATCAAACGCCTTCCGGAAGTCAAGGAAAATAGCATCTACCTGGGAGCCTGTATCTAATATTTTCTGGGTCTCATGAACAAATAAAGCGAGTTGGGTCTCACACAATCGCTGTTTCTGGAATCCGTGTTGATTCCTACAGAGTAGATTCTGGGTTTCCAAAAACAACATGATACGCGAGCAAAAAACATGTTCTAAAATTCTACAACAGATAGATGTCAGAGATATAGGTCTATAGTTTTGCGCATCTGCTCGACGACCCTTCTTGAAGACTGGGACTACCTGTGCTCTTTTCCAATCATTTGGAACCTTCCGTTCCTCTAGAGACTTGCGGTACACGGCTGTTAGAAGGGGGGCAAGTTCTTTCGCGTACTCTGTGTAGAATCGAATTGGTATCCCGTCAGGTCCAGTGGACTTTCCTCTGTTGAGTGATTCCAGTTGCTTTTCTGTGTCTGTCTCACAGTTCCCAGCCTACCTTCTGCTCGATGTTCTCATCTGATATGCTCTGACGACTCTAAGCTCATAGCCCTGCGCCAACTGTCACAGCAGTAGTTTCGCCTGACAACTACTGGACTGTGTGTGTCTCATTTGGAGTGGCACCCCTTTTTATACAGTTTACAATCCCTCTGGGCGCTTCCATATGGTGTACACGCCTGGCATGTGCATGATGTTACCACATTAGGGACAGGTCACGAGGCACAAAAGTCACGGTCGCGCGCTCGTTGCGAGAATTTTGAGTTGTGGGCTGCCTGTCCTGCAACTGCCGTGTGTTTGCATAAGCTGTGTCCAACTGGGCACCTGTCGGTCATGCTGTCAGCAAACAATCGCACAAGTGCATCTACTACCTACTTCATACATCTCTAATCTACAACACAAATTCAGTGTTCTGTTCTAACTGGCAATACTACACTTTGCGACATGTTTCTGAAGAGCAAGCTATAACCTGAGTTCTTGAGCCACAGCAAGTCTCGCCTCATGATCTTCATTATATTCATGAGATTCCATAGTCCTCAGTCTTTTAGTTCTCAGGTGTATTCAGAAAGACTCAACTGTTTTCTAGGCATTTTTATTTTCAAATGAAATGAAATCAAAATGTAATGTGTAGGTACCCAAATCACAAAGCAAACTAAATAAATTCGTGTTTCCTAGCAAAAAATATACATAAAACTTATTGAAAGAAGCAAAGCAATGTCGTTAAGTTGTTAATACACAAACCAAAACCAGTAAATCCATGTACATTAGGCAATTAAATTCGCTGTTACTTTGTACTCATAAAGATAAGATTGCGCACATAATTCTGTCACCGTCGTGAACTTCTGAAAATACACCTGTCACTGAGTTAAAAAGACTAACAGAGCCATTTATTCGTTCTTTATTTTACTGCAAAATTAATAATACCATCTATTGGTTCTTTGGCGTACGGCGGCATGATGATTAAACATCTGCCTTCTAAGCTGGTCAGATAATTGTAAATGAAACTGTAAATTACAATATATTTTTTCCATGTTCAGATTTTGAGGGAATAAAGCCTGTACATTGCCCCAAGCTATGTTCAAGTTACCTTTGAAAACTCAGTGAAAATTTTTCTAGTTTTTTAGGAGATTAATGTGTTCAGACAGACAGATGTGATGGTTTTACAGATTTACTGCTGGTATAGATTAATGCTATTGTCGAACTTGTCAGTGACCATAACCTTAAAGACGGTTTAGACAAAAAGCCAAGTTTATACAAAGTTTTTTGTTGTTGCAATAGATACCTCATTTTTGGCTCTTAATTGGCTTAGTTCTTAAGTCACTTATAATACTTGTAGCATATTGAGCCTGTAAATTAAACGAGAATCAGAAAGCTTAGTTTAAAGTTATTTGTTTACTGTTCTGTAAAATATTGCAACAGCCACAATGCAGCCTCGCTATGTATGCTGTGCTAGTTTCTGTCAGTAAAGGAGGTAGAAAGTGCCCCAACTACTGTCAAGCTGTTGGAAAGAAGAAAGATTGGTTATGTAAACTGAAGGTGGAGGGTGGAGAAAGGAAAGCAAAGGGAAGGAACTATTAATGTCAGCTGTGTCGGGACATCATGCAGAACCAGCAGCGACAAGCAAAAATGTTTCCTGGGCTGAGATTAGAACCCAGGATCTCCTGCTTACTAGAAGGTGCCTTAACCAGTGTGCATTTTGTACACACTGTTTATCGCAATTGCATGGCCTATTTTGGCATACCTGCTGTCTGAACCACATTCTCATCTAGTGCCACCTATCTGCAGTCCCCGTCAATGTCATCCATGCATTCTACTTTAATATTCCTGCAGGAGGCCAAACTTAATTGTACTTCCACACTGAAGGTGGTGAATTCATTGCCCATCAAGGTGAATCAGTTATATGAGAGGCATTTGAAAAGTCTGTGCGAAAATAAAAACTACTTACATGTTTGGGGTAAACGTTTTTTTATTTTTTGACATAGTCTCCTTTTAGACTTATATACTTCATCCAATGCTGTTCTAATTTGTTGATCCATTCTGAATAATAGGAATTGCCCAAGTCTGCAAAATAACTATTAGTTGCTGCAATCACCATCTCGTTTGAATAAAATCTTTGTCCCGCCAGCCATTTCTTCAAATTGGGAAACAAACAGTAGTCCAAGGGAGCCAAGTCTGGAGAACAGGGGGGATGTGAAACGAGTTGGAATCCTATTTCCATTAATTTTGTGACCACAAGTGCTGAGGTGTGTGCTGGTGCATTGTTGTGATGCAAAAGGACTTTTTTGCAGTCCATTCGCCGGCATTTCTTTAACGGTCCAATAATGATGAATAATATTCACCTGTAATAGTTGCACCCTTTTGCAGATAGTCGATGAGGAATAGCCCTTCCGAATCCCAAAAGACAGTTGCCATAACCTTCCCAGCCGAAGGAATGGTCTTCGCCTTTTTTGGTGCATATTCTACCTTGGTAACCCATTGTTTAGATTGTTGTTTTGTCTCAGGAGTATAGTAATGTGTTCATGTTTCATCCACAGTGACAAAACAATGCTTAAAGTTCTGCGGATCCTTCCTGGACAGCTGCAAACCATCCTTGCAACAGTTCACAAGATTCCATTTTTTGGTCAAGCATGAGCAATCACGGAACCCCTCTTGCGGATAGCTTTCTAATGTACAAATGTTTATGCAAAATATTATGCACCCATTCATTCGAGATGCCCACAGCACTAGCAATCTCACGCACCTTAACGCTTCTGTCATCCATCACCATATCATGGATTTTATCAATGATTTCTGGAGTCGTAACCTCCACAGGGCATCCAGAATGTTCAGCATCACTTGTGCCCTTATGGCTACTCCAAAAATTTTTAAACCACTTATAAACTGTTCTAATCAAAGGTCGAGAGTCACCGTAATGTTTCTTATTCTCCTGAGGCGTTTTGCCTTTCATAAATTAAATTTTAATCACCACATGAAATTCTTTTTGTCCATTTTTTGACAATCACTCAACTTCTTTGATTCACACGAATGCCAAACACAAAGAAATAGACCAATATGGCTGAAACTTGGTGTACATTCTTTCCAAAGATGCTAGTAACTAAACATGACTTCGATACGCGCTGGTGGTGCCATCTCTCATACTTTGCACGGACTTTTCAAACGCCCCTCATATCTGAATGCATGGTGTCTTTCAAAGGAACCGTCCCAGTATTTGCTTTAAGGGATTCAGGGAAATGATGGGATATGAACTGCCATCTTGCTGAATGTAAGTCCATTATGCTAACCGTTGCATGACCTCGGTCAGTCAAGCTATTGAATGCTGCTGCAACTGGGTGTGTAAACAGTCAAATACCACAGATACCAAAGGTACCTCTAATACTGTAATACTATCCTCTCCTGTGGATGCTGTCTCCTGTAGAGGAAGTACGGGGTTGATCACTGCTCATTCACTCAACTGTCCGCCCCAGTAGCTGAGTGGTCAGTGTGACAGAATGTCAATCCTACGGGCCTCGTTTCAATTCCCGGCTGGGTTGGAGATTTTCTGCGCTCAGGGACTGGGGTGTTGTGTTGTCCTCATCATCATCATTTCATCCCCATCGACGTGAAAGTCGCCAAAGTGTCGTCAAATTGAAAGACTTGCACCCGATGGAATGCCCTAGTTACACATCATTTACATTCACCCGACTAGGACTGTCATGTTAGTGATATGTCCAGGCACCCTATATGGGGGAGACAGGGGCCAGGGAGAACTCTGAATGTTAACCCACCCCCCCAACCACCAAGTTCGAGGACTGTCTTCCACTGAAACTAAGCCCGGAAACTCACTTCACCTGTTGGATAAAATGCTGTGTACCACATCAAGGAAAGGAAAACACAAAAGGATAGGGGTCTGTTAACTGTCAGCAGTTTATATGTGCAGTGGATAATGGTATCTCTTAGGGAACTGGCAGCAATGGATGGCAGAGAACACTGTTTTTACCAAGTGCCTGGGTGCCTCATTCAACATGTTGAAGAGGGTGTTCCAGCAGCCACTGAGGGTACAGGCTGCAATTAGCTGCAGATCGTGACACATGTTCGGACAAGTGATACCTGTTGTCTATGCTCCAAGGTCATACTTGGATCATTCCATTGTCTGGCAAAGTAGTTTGAGAATGCCAGCCTAGCTCATGGAGTTTCAGTGAAGATCACACTCTGCAGCCATCTCCCCAGAACATATCATGGCCTCCTGGTTTTGGGTTGAGTGGAAAGCTTGAACCAGAGATTCTGAAGTTTCTGTGACAAGCTAGGCTGTAACTTCCTAGACGTGTGCTATAGGATTGAGAACTGTAGGGTCCCCTAAATGAGTCAGGTGATCACTGCACATTGGAGGCTGTTAACCAGGTAGGTGGCTGTGTGTGGGGTGCACACAATGGTTTTATTGATTACGCAACTCTCCACCCCATTCAGATAATGATACTTGCATGGAACATGGAAATACCGTGTGGTTACAATTAAACTGTTCTGAGTGCTGCACTGTGAGCTGTATACATTGGAGGATGCAGAAACATCATAGGTGAGTTCATTACTTGGTGTACTTGCATAGTGTGCTGAAAAAAAAATAGTAGTTCCACTTTCTGCCACCATCTGTAAATGTGGTGCTGTAAGCAGTCAGAATGTGGTGTGGGTGCAGGAAAAGGGGAGAACGATCAAACACATGATGATGGTGGTTCTGTCTTGTTTATTAGGATATAGTCACAGGCTACAACATGTGTTCAATATGGTTTCCCAACTCAGCAACATGCTGCATCCGTAACATGTTGTGGTTGACAGTTGCTTACAGCATATATGGTGTAATCAGAGTGATATGTTGTTGTCAGCTACCCTTCAGATCAGGAAGAGACCAAATACATCCCTGATAGACACAATCTTTCAGATATCCTCACAGCCAAAAGTCACATGGATTTAGATTGGGGGATCTGGAAGGTCACAAATCTTGAAATTGCTTAGAGATAATGCAGCCATTACCGAAAGTTTCTCAAAGCAGATCTTTCACCTGGAAAGCAACATGTGATGTCGCCACATCTTGTATAATAATAGTGGTGTGGACACCATTGCATTCTTGGAAAGCTGGAATCGGGTGTTGTGCAAGGAGGTCCTTATAACATGTTGATGCCACTGTACTCCTAACAGGCCCACGAGGTGTCATTTCATCGAAGAAACAACCAAGAATGAGGGAGCATGTGAAACCACGCCACAGTCACATAAGTTGAGTGCAGTGGGTGTTCCTGCGTGTGGTGTAGTAGGACCCCTTGTGTGAGAGTTCTGTGCATTCATGGCACCATGCTGAGTATCATATGGTTTGTCCACCCAAAGAATATTCCCATGCCACATGTCCATTTGTGTGCAAAAAGATGTAGGGCAAAGTTGCAGCATTGTAGCCTATCTTGGGGCTTCATTTACTGCACATTCTGAATCTTGTAGAGATACCAGTGTAAAATGTGCCAAAAAATCTTTTGAATTCTAAACCAGAGGAGAGAGAATTCTTGTGACACAGCTTAAGCACTGGCTGCAGAATTTGAGGCATGTGCTGCACTGTTGGCTGTTGCTACAGCAACTTTATCAGCAACTGCCATGCGAATGGGTCACCTCCCTCTACCTGCTGCACTGCCTAATTCACCTTTCCTTCAGATTTCTTTTTCATATTCGTTAGCCCATTTATTGTCATGGGTCTTCTTCACAGCTGTTTCTGTCAACAGTGTTCCCGCAATACAGCACTGCTGGTGTTACCATTCTGACAAAACATTTTTACCAGCAGTGCACGGTTTTTCTTCTCAATAGCCATTGAGTTTCATGCTGGAAACTTCACCCTTCATAACCCTTTACAATAACAGCCACTTCATAAGAGAAATTGATATGCTTCACCAGCTGACAAACAGCATACTGATGTCCAAACAGTAAAAATTTCACTTTCTGACTGCTTATAGTGCCATATTTTTACCTAGTGGCAGAAAGTGAAACTGTCACTTTTTTCAGAATACTCTGTGAGCGCACTGACTAGTGAACATACCTACGATGTTTCAGTCTCCTGCGATGTACACTGCTCGCACTGAAGCCCTCAGAATGCTGTCAGTTTAATTATAACCACCCTGTATAAGTGTAAAATACAAGATCTGTACCCGGAAGTATTAGTGTAATATTCAAAATCCTAGTAGTTAACTACCGAAGTGTTCACAACAAAGTGACAGGGTTTTAAGTGTGTAAAAAGCAATGAAGCTCACAATAGTATTAGGTACACAAACCTGTCTAAAACCTGGAATTGACTGCCAGGAAATTTTTTGGGTAAACTTAAGCAGTTACCGACAGGATAAGCTATTGGGAAATGATTGAGGGAGAGGGGGGGGGGGGAGTGGTTCTCATGATAGACAGGAAGTACATTTCCACTGAGACATAACTCATAACTGCATGTGAGTTTTGGATAAGACTCTTTATCAAGGATGGGCATAACTTATAACTGAATCCTTCTATCAGCCACCAGACTCATCCCCTTATGTAACCAAAAGCTTTAAAGGAAACCTCAGTTCACTTGTACCCAACTTACATGATTATACTGTAATTATTAGAGGAGACTTTAATCATCCAACAACCAGTTGAGGTAATTACAGTTTTGTTAGTGGTGTGACAAGACATCTTGCAAAATATTGCTAAATGCCTTCTGTGAAAACTACTTAGAACAGATAGTTCATAGCCCCACTTAAATCAAAATATATTAGATCTAATGTCAGTAAATAGACGTGACCATCTTGGAGGATGTCCAAAGAACTTGAAACTTTCAGCTCAGGACAGGAGCATTTTGAAGAACTATGGCTCAAGTTAAAGGAATAGTTGACAGTTCACTGAAAACACATACTGAGACCAATTAATTATGGCAGCGAGCCTTCATGGTATACAGTCACTGCAAAGAAACAGACTACTGCATAATAAGTGTAAAATAATGCACAGGATCATAGATAAAGAGGTACTAAGTGAAACCTATTTGGCAATTAAATGGGGAATGTGTGCAGCCTTCAGTGACTATTGTAGGAGAATGTTATTGAAAGATCATTCACAAAACTTGAAGAAATTCTGGTCATATGGAATGACTGTTAGTAACAGCAAAGTTAATGTTCAGACAATCATGGACGAGACAGGAAGTTAAATTGAGAGTAGCAAAGCAACAGCAGAAATGCTGAACTCAATTTTCAGATGTTCCTTTACAAAAGAAAACCCAGGAGTTTGCCCCAATTTCATTCTTGTACCATTGCAAAGATGAGTGAATTAGATATTAGTGTCAGCAGCATTCAGAAACAGCTTAAATTGTTAAAACTGAACAAAGCTCTCAGCCTTGATGAAATCCCAGTCAGATTCTATATTAAATTTGTGGCAGAGTTAGCCTCTGTTTTAACCATAATGCACTGAAGATCCCTTGAACAAAACTCTGTGCCCATTGGTTGGGAGGAAGCACAGGTCACTTCCATGTACAAGGAAGGCAGCAGAGGTGATTCATGAAACTACCATCCATTATCCGTAACAGCCATTTGTAGTAGAATCTTAGAAAATAGTCTAAGTCCAAATGTAGTGATATATCTTGAATAGAATGACCTCTGTGCCAACAAGCATGGATTCCAAAAACACTGATGATATGAAACCTAATTCATGTTTTTCTCACATTAGGTCCTGAAAGTCATGGCTCAAGGCAGTCAGGTAGACGCCTTCCAAAAGGCATTTCACTTAATACCACACATATCTGTGAAGTACAATCATATGGAGTACCAAGTGAGATTTGTGACTAGACTGAGGATTTCTTGGTGGTGAGGACATGGCATGTTGTTTTTGATGGCGAGTCATCAACAGATGTACATGTAACTTCATGTGTTCCACAGGTTTTCCAGGGAGGTTTGTTGGGACCATTGTGTTCATGTTGTATATTAATGACCTTGCAGAGAATATTAATAGTAACTCCAGACTTTTCATAGCTGATGCAGTTATCTATTATTGAAAAAAAAAAATCTGCGCAAATATCAGATCTTGATAATATATATATAAGTGGTGCATAGATTGGCAACTTGTTTTAAATGTCCGTTAATGTAAAATCTTGCACCTCAGAAAACAAAACAAAAAATTAATATCCTGTGACTGCGATATCAGTGAGTTGCAACTGGATTTGGTTAACCTGGTTGCAACAATTTGTAGGGATGTGAAATGGAACTATCACATAGTTTGAGTTGTAGCCAAAGTAGGTGGCAAACTGTGGTTTGTTGGTAGACTACTAGGGACATGCAATCAGTCTACAAAGAAAACTGCATTCAAAAAACTTGCACAACCCATCCTAGAATATTGCTGAAATGTATGGGACCCGTACCATATAGGACTAACAGGGATATTGAATGTATACAAAAAAAGACAGCACAAATGTTCACAGGATGATTTGCCCATGGAAGAGTGTCATGGGAGATGCTGAAAGAACTGAACTGGCAGACAACAGTACATAGGTGCAAACTACCTGGTGAAACCCTACTTGTTTGTGGAATCAACTTTAAGTGATGAATGTAGCAAAATACTACAAACCCCTACGTATCATTCTCATTCGGATCATGAAGATAGGTTTAGACTAATTACAGTGTGCATAGAGGTGTTTAAACACTCATTTTTCCTGCACTCCATATGTGAATGGAACGGGAAAAAGTCCTTATAACTGGTAAATTGGAAAGTACCCTTTGCCATGGATTTCACAGTGGTTTTCAGAGTATAGATGTAAGTCTTTGCAGAGTATAGATGTAAATGTAAGTCTAGAAGCAGCAAGGTTGTATTCACCTCCATAAGCATGTTTAACCACGGCAGTAAATATCCCATTTGAACTGGGGAGTGTTCTATCTACTTAAAGGAGAGGTAAACTGAGGATATTAAAGTATTTTTAAGTTCAAAAGGAGTGTGAAGTGAAACAACCACTATCCATTGCAGCTTATTTTTCTATGATGCTCAAGAAGCTCACACACAAAATTAGTATCTCTACGCATCCATAGTATCAACATTAATGGGTGTGTAAGGGGGGAGGGGGGGAGGGCATGTGTGTGCATGCACACGTGTTGCTGCAAAGACACATATGTCTTGGGAACTTTAGTTTTTTCTGTTTTGTCATCACAAAGAAAGTTGTCACTGTAGCCCAACAGGCAGATGAAGGAAATCCAATTACTATTGGACAAACAGTTAAGGGCCATCGTCTCCAAATAAAACAAAACATTTGGTGAAAAATAATAGCAAAATAAAGGGAACAAACTCAAAGCCATCATGCCATGCCATGTTACTACTGCTTGATGATTCAGATGACAACCGCTTGTCATTACTCGCAGAAGCTATTGTCTGCTGGAGGAACTAACAACTACCTCTGCCTTCCTCTTAGCCATCACATCATCCCCAGGTAAGTGGAAAGAAAAGAACAGGGAGATGAAAAAGCTAATCTTTCAGATGACTTCCATATTTCATACTAAAGTATAACATGAAGGGTTCATGATATGTGGGTGATCTGAAAAGCTTAGCACAGAGAAGACCCACCATGCTAGCTGTTTCAGGAAATGCATTTTGAAGTAATTGACACACTTTTAGTGAGCAGCACCACATTGATGAGCTTACTGGGGATAGGACTAAGGGTGGATGGATATGTTTCAGATGATATTTACCAGTCCTCTGCAGTCTCCTGGATTGTTATCTTCAAGCAGTTGCTGTGACAATCCGTGCGGTACATTAGACAATGTTAAACTCAACGGAAATATTATAATGAGCCATTTAAAACAGCACTTCGTAGAACTGTTGTCCCCCACAGCTGTGTGTATGTGCCAGTCATTTGTACAGAATCACTGCAATAATGCAGGTTAACATGACTACATAGAGAAAGGAGCTATTGTGTTTGAATATGCCTGTGACAACACTGTGAATGAAGCTGTCAGATTTGTCAGCTTATAGACGTGTTCGGCTAAAGTGTGTACAAGGAATGATATACAACTCACAATCAAGTAACATGGCATAAGAACAGTACTCATGAAATAATCCTTAACTGATAGGAACCAGAGTAAAGTGCTTAACCTTATCAGTGATAATCAGTTTCAAACCCAGCATGAATTGCTGCAGTCAGTGAATGCTAGTTCTTCTTAACCAGTTTCCAAATGAACATTGCAAAGGGAACTGTATGCAATGAACATTAAAAGTTAGGTACTTCACAAAAGGCAATTCCTCACACTGGTATGGAAACTGGACAGTAGCTGACTGGAGGCATATACTGTGACCTAATGAGCTCCAGTTGTGCATCTTTTTAAATTGTGCAAGGTGTTGAGTGCACATACAGCCCTATTATGTGTTTTAACCTGCAGTTTGTGGTGGGCATGGTTCAGACCAGAGGTGGTTTTGTGATGTTTTGATGTGTGTTACATACCATTACCTGGGTTCAGTCATCCAGTTTACTGTGAATATGAAAGTGAATATTTATTTCTACATTCTCAGTGACCCAGGTGTTCCAAGATGACAACACTTGTGTTCACAGGGCTGCATGCGTACATTTATGATTTGCTGAATACTTGGATACCCCTTCGCATGTAGACTGGCTCACTAAAACACCCAATTTCAGTACCTTAGAAAATGTCTGAGACTATTTGGAACAGCTGGAGAAACATAGTAGTCAACATCCTAGCAGTTTAGTTGCTTTACATGATGACTCGTCGATGAGTGACTTGAGATGCATATGGCATATGTGAAGAAATGGGTGGACTATCATCCTCACCAACTTAAAGGTCATTATCAAAGCTAAAGGTGGTGTTACACAATTATGCTACTCTCACAGACCTCATAATACAATACCCACACCATCTTTGATGCACACAGTGCAGTGCCACAACTACAACTCACATTAGGTACCATTGCACATGTCCTGTAAAACAAGGTGAACTGGTGGCGGCAGGCCCCAGCAACGACTGCCCAGAAAAAGTCATGTGTACGTTAATTACCTTAAATGAGGCAGATGTCACCATCTCTGTCTTCATCATGTCGGAGATGCTGTTTGGGTTACCAGCATCACTGGCACTCCTACAGCATCACACAAAGTGCTGCCTGGGGCATTTCCAGCCTTACATGCCAGTTGAAGAAGGGAGAAACATTGTATCCTCGTCTGTCAGCAACAAAGAAGCAGAGAT
Organism: Schistocerca piceifrons; assembly: GCF_021461385.2. Classification (NCBI taxonomy): domain Eukaryota; kingdom Metazoa; phylum Arthropoda; class Insecta; order Orthoptera; family Acrididae; genus Schistocerca; species Schistocerca piceifrons. Next base: position 874,076,963 of record NC_060149.1, on the reverse strand, counting down.
GTATGATCCACCACTGAGTAAGCAGATTGATATGACCAGCACAGAGCATATCACTGGACTAGCATATTGTTGACAATCTCACTGTGTACTTGGATTTTGTACTGCATTTCTCCTCGTGTGGCTACTTTGTAGTTGATGTACTCGGCTGTGTTCATGGAACAGCTGGCTTACAACTTTACTTGGGAAGTTGTTTACCCTCATCTCAGGGCAGGTATCAATTCTGAATGTAACTGAAAGCAATTAGGTATCCCATCAGCATTTCACATTTGTGGATTTGAACCCGAGCACTGCTTTGCAGGACTCATTTGGCACATATAACAGTGTGTTTAAGGGTTACCAGGAATAACTGCAACCATTTACCTTTTGTGATGCTTAAGTTTTTATTTTGAATAGCCTAGAAAATCATCATCAGTTGGTACACACTTTTGATGAATGTCTGAAGCATTGTGGGGATTGTGTAGCTGTGGCCACATAGAAAAGGAAATGAGTAAGCAATGTATGTGTTGAGAATTATTTACATGGTAAAATCAATTGAAAGACATTACTTACAGTTTTTAACATCCACGTGCTTATTCCCGGTTCACACATTACAATAAATCTATAGCACCACACAAACTTTGCCACAGGCAGCAACTCCGACGTGCTTCACAGAATGTAAACATACCAAAGAGTGTGACTAAATTTAATATCCAAAGAGTCTGTGTTGGAGCAGAGATTTTCTTTGGTCAACATTTGTGTTATCTACAATTGCACATTGACGATAGTAAATACGTGTATCGATTTATGTTACATTCATTATTACAACTGGCAGAAAAATGCTCCCATCGTACCACAAGAAATGTGAATGTGTTCCTGTTTATTAAAAGACTGACTGAAAAGTGGGGTACCAGCTGCCTCAGTCTACTGTCCACAGCAACTTTAAAAAATTTTCCAAAAATTTTGGCATGCAAACCTATTTGTGCTCTTTTTAGCATGCAACTCACCTTAAACTTTCTCAAACTGCCCCAACTATAACTCACACCAACTAGTCCGTCACTGTAAGTTGGTTATACCCATTCACTCTCAGTTGTCCTTTCTCAGTCACTCATTCAGCCCAATTTATTGTCATTATCTCTTTGTGTCTCTCTGTCATTGTCTTCTGTGTCACAGCCACAGTTCCCTTCGTTCTGTCCGACTACTATAGCCTTCTCTCACTGTCAGTCTCCCTCTTGCTGTCTGTTACTGCTAATATTGGATTCCTTCCTTCCTATTGCTGCCATCTTTTCTCACTCTCACTATCTCTCTGTTCTTCATTGTCATTGTCATATACTCCGTCTCTCATTATTACTGGCTCGCACCCCCTTCCTCTTTCTCTTTTTCCCTCTCCCACCCAGCACTCTGTCTCTGTCCTTTCCTAGCACTGTTTTGTCACTGTCAGCAATGTTCCACTGCCCCTGTGTCTGTCTCTTTCTCTCACACTGCCACTGTCTCCTTCGCTGTTTCCATAACACGACCACTGTCTACTGTTTTCCAGTATTTATTATTTTTCCATCTCTTTGCCACTGCCACTGTTTTCTTCTCTCAGCGTAATAAAGCATGCATAGGTTCACGTGCCAAAATTTTTGAGAAAATTTTTAAAGGTGGTGAGGAAGGTAGAATGAGACAACTGGTACCCCAGTTTTCAGTTAGAGTCTTGGAAATATGCAGGTACATATTTACATTTTTTGTGCTCTGACAGTAGAATTTTTTGTTAGTTTCCTCCTTTTCTGTGCTGCAGCAGGACATGTAAATCACGTGAAAAGAAATTTATTGGTCAGTAAAATTTGTGTGTATGGGAATGCAGGCTTTCTTGGTGAATCTCAATGCTGAAGTTTTCTCAAGTTGTCAGCAGAGCCAAGGCATGGTTCTGTGGCCACAGAACAATGCCTTGACTCAGCTGATAACCCAAGAAAACTTCGTCATTAAACTTTAGATAGTTTACATGTGTGATTGAAATAATGCAAAAATAATTTTACACCTCAGAACGAATTTTATATGCAAAACAGTTTTGCATGTGCTTCAGTACAACAACATGGGATTCCCAGGTGATACAGGAGACAGTTTACAGGTTATTTCTCCATGCTACATCACTTTATAAACTATGTTTTCGTCCCGCAGTGGATTGTTGTTGTTGTTGTTGTTGTTGTTGTGGTGGTGGTCTTCAGTCCTGAGACTGGTTTGATGCAGCTCTCCATGCTACTCTATCCTGTGCAAGCTTCTTCATCTCCCAGTACCTACTGCAACCTACATCCTTTTGAATCTGCTTAGTGTATTCATCTCTTAGTCTCCCTCTACGATTTTTACCTTCCACCCTGCCCTCCAATACTAAATTGGTGATCCCTTGATGCCTCAGAACATGTCCTACCAACTGATCCCTTCTTCTAGTCAGGTTGTGCCACAAACTTCTCTTCTCCCCAATCCTATTCAATACCTCCTCATTAGTTATGTGATCTACCCATCTAATCTTCAGCATTCTTCTGTAGCACCACATTTCGAAAGCTTCTATTCTCTTCTTGTCCAAACTATTTATTGTATATGTTTCACTTCCATACATGGCCACACTCCATACAAATACTTTCAGAAATGACTTCCTGACACTTAAATCTATATTCGATGTTAACAAATTTCTCTTCTTCAGAAACGCTTTCCTTGCCATTGCCAGTCTACATTTTATATCCCCTCTACTTTGACCATCATCAGTTATTTTGCTCCCCAAAAAGCAAAACTCCTTTACTACTTTAAGTGTCTCATTTCCTAATCTAATTCCCTCAGCATCACCCAACTTAATTCGACTACATTTCATTATCCTCGTTTTGCTTCTGTTGATGTTCATCTTACATCCTCTTTTCAAAACACTATCCATTCCGTTCAACTGCTCTTCCAAGTCCTTTGCTGTCTCTGACAGAATTACAATGTCACCGGCAAACCTCAAAGTTTTTATTACTTCTCCATGTATTTTAATACCTACTCCGAATTTTTCTTTCGTTTCCTTCACTGCTTGCTCAATATAAAGATTGAATAACATCAGGGATAGGCTACAACCCTGTCTCACTCCCTTCCCAACCACTGCTTCCCTTTCATGTCCCTCGACTCTTATAACTGCCATCTAGTTTCTGTACAAATTGTAAATAGCCTTTCGCTCCCTGTATTTTACCCCTGCCACCTTCAGAATTTGGAAGCGCGTATTCCAGTCAACATTGTCAAATGCTTTCTCTAAGTCTACAAATGCTAGAAACATAGGTTTGCCTTTCCTTACTCTAGCTTCTAAGATAAGTCGTAGGGTCAGTATGTGTTCCAGTATTTCTACAGAATCCAAACTGATCTTCCCCGAGGTCGGCTTCTACCAGTTTTTTCATTCGTCTGTAAAGAATTCGCTTTAGTATTTTGCAGCTGTGGTTTATTAAACTGATTGTTCGGTAGTTTTCACATCTGTCAACACCTGCTTTCTTTGGGATTGGAATTATTATATTGTTCTTGAAGTCTGAGGGTATTTCGCCTGTCTCATACAGCTTGCTCACCAGATGTTAGAGTTTCGTCAGGACTGGCTCTCCCAAGGTCGTCAGTAGTTCTAATGGAATGTTGTCACTCCCGGGGCCTTGTTTTCACTCAGATCTTTCAGTGCTCTGTCAAACTCTTCGCGCAGTATCATATCTCCCATTTCATCTTCATCTACATCCTCTTCCATTTCCATAATATTGTCCTCAAGTACATCGCCCTTGTATAGACCCTCTATATACTCCTTCCACCTTTCTGCTTTCCCTTCTTTGCTTAGAACTGAGTTTCCATCTGAGCTCTTGATATTCATACAAGTGGTTCTCTTTTCTCCAAAGGTGTCTTTAATTTTCCTGTAGGCAGTATCTATCTTACCCCTAGTGAGATTAGCCTATACAACCTTACATTTGTCCTCTAGCCATCCCTACTTAGCCATTTTGCACTTCCTGTCAATCTCATTTTTGAGACGTTTGTATTCCTTTTTGCCTGCTTTATTTACTGCATTTTTATATTTTCTCCTTTCATCAATTAAATTCAGTATTTCTTCTGTTACCCAAGGAGTTCAACTAGCCCTCGTCTTTTTACCTACTTGATCCTCTGCTGCCTTTGCTACTTCGTCCCTCAAAGCTACCCATTCTTTATCTACTGTATTTCTTTCCCCCATTCCTGTCAATTGTTCCGTTATTCTCTCTCTGAAACTCTGTACAACCTCTGGTTTAGTCAGTTTATCCAGGTCCCATCTCCTTAAATTACCACCTTTTTGCAGTTTCTTCAGTTTTAATCTACAGTTCATAACCAATAGATTGTGGTCAGAGTCCACATCTGCCCCTGGAAATGTCTTACAATTTAAAACCTGGTTCCTAAATCTCTGTCTTGCCATTATATAATCTATCTGAAACCTGTCAGTATCTCCAGGGTTCTTGCATGTATACAACCTTCTTTTATGATTCTTGACCCAAGTGTTAGCTATGATTAAGTTGTGCTCTGTGCAAAATTCTACCAAGCGGCTTCCTCTTTCATTTCTTAGCCCCAATCCGTATTCACCTACTATGTTTCCTTCTCTCCCTTTTCCTACTACTGAATTCCAGTGACCCATCTCTATTAAATTTTCGTCTCCCTTCACTATCTGAATAATTTCTTTGATTTCATCATACATACATTTCTTCAATTTCTTCGTCATCTGCAGAGCTAGTTGGCATGTAAACTTGTACTACTGTAGTAGGCGTGGGCTTCGTGTCTGTCTTGGCCACAATAATGCGTTCACTATGCTGTTTGTAGTAGCTTACCCGCACTCCTATTTTCCTATTCATTATTAAAGCTACTCCTGCATTACCCCTATTTGATTTTGTATTTATGAACCTGTATTCGTCTGACCAGAAGTCTTGTTCCTCCTGCCACCAAACTTCACTAATTCCCACTATATCTAACTTTAACCTATCCATTTCCCTTTTTAAATTTTCTAACCTACCTGCCCGAGATCTGACATTCCACGCTCCGATCCATAGAACACCAGTTGTCTTTCTCCTTTTAACGACGTCCTCTTGAGTAGTCCCCGCCCGGAGATCCAAATGGGGAACTATTTTACCTCCGGAATATTTTACCCAAGAGGACGCAATCATCATTTAACCATACAGTAAAGCTGCATGCCCTCGGGAAAAATTACGGCTGTAGTTTCCCCTTGCTTTCAGCCCTTTGCAGTACCAGCGCAGCAAGGCCGTTTTGGTTAGTGTTACAAGGCCAGATCAGTCAATCATCCAGACTGTTGCCCCTGCAACTATTGAAAAGGCTGCTGCCCCTCTTCAGGAACCACGCGTTTGTCTGGCCTCTCAACAGATACCCCTCCGTTGTGGTTGCACCTACGGTACGGCTATCTGTATCGCTGAGGCACCCAAGCCTCCCCACCAACGGCAAGGTCCATGGTTCTCGGGGGGACGCGCAGTGGATTATACTTGTGTATTTCATGTGTAAAACTAGGGTAACTTTGAACCTCCGTATCCCTGAAACAGATAGAGATACGGAAAAATCTTTCCGGGTTGTTTGAGATCGGGATCTTAGGGACATGTCATAAAAATTTTCAGCCATTAGCTGTGCATAGCCATTTTGGAATCTGCAGCTGGGTTTTTGATACCCAAAAAACAAATTTTTGTGCCATTTCTTGATAATAGATAAAGATTTTTGAAAAAGGGGGATGGCTTTTGTAGATAAATACCTAGAGAATATACCATTGAAATTTTTAGCAATTTGCTGTGGTTATTTATTATTTTGATTTTACCTCATACGAGATTTTACACGTAGAACTAGGTTGATTTTGAACCTCTGTACCTTGTGAACAAATGAAGATATCAAGAAAATTTTGAAGGTAAAAATCAAACAGTGGAAAATCCAGGATGGAATGTAACAATATTAGAGAAGGAAAGTTGCTCCTCAAAATGCAGCTTGCACATACGTCTGCAGTCTCAGACAACTGAAACCACATTGCGAGCAGCAGCACCAGTGCATGATGGGAGTGGTGACTGAGTGGGGGTAAGGAGGAGGCTGGGGCAGGGAGGGGGAGGGATAGTATGGTGGGGGTTGTGGACAGTAAAGTGCTGCTGTTTAGACAGAGGGCAGGAGAGAAAGTGGGGAAGGGGGAGAGTAAGTAGTGGAAAGGAGAGAAGAAAGAAGAAATAAAAAGACGGTGTGGCGGTGAAATGACGGCTGTGTAGTGCTGGAATAGGAACAAGGAGGGGACTGGATGGGTGCAGACAGTGACTAACGAAGGTTGAGGCCAAGATGTCGGCTAGTAGGCCCAACTTAGCTGCTGCCCAGTGCTAAACCATCATTTTGAATATAGATTTTGTCATTAAAGGTATAGTAATCGTGAGATAGCAGCAGCTTAAGCAAATCCAATGACATAGAATTCTGTGTTACTTAACTTTTATGATGCAGTACTTATCTTTTACAATATTGTGCAAAGGAAAGTTGCTACTCACCACATAGTGGAGATGCTGAGTCGCAGATAGGCACCACACAAAGACTCTCACAATGAATAGCTTTCGGCCAGAAGGCCTTTGTCAAAATTAGACGGCAAACACAGACGTACACACTCACAGAAACACAACTCACACTCACATTGTTACATTCCATCCTGGATTTTCCATTGTTTGAGTACTTATCTTTTATTATTCAGTGTGTTTCTGTAAAGGTGTGTTGGTGTAAAGGTTAACTGTTCTGAGGGATGTGAATCTTGCTGATCTGGGTATGGTGATGGGTGTGATGCTGTCAGTCGATTTATAACTATTATTTATGAAGTATTGGGTTGTAGAATTGTTTTAGTTATTTTGTATCCAGGACTGTTCATTGAATTGAATACTGGGCATGTCGTTCATTGTTACAGTGTTTGGCTTCAGTGGCCGTTGGGAGGAAGTTGCAGTTCTTTAACAGGTTTTCTATTGTAGCTTGATGTTTCGAGGTGGAATTAGATTCTAATTCATTGATGTTATTTTTTTTTAATTCTAAAGTTAATTAATGTGTTTCTGATTCATACATTATCACAGCTGTTCTGTCTTTGTCAGCCTTAACAACAAGGGCATTAATGTTAGCTAGTTTCGTATTAATTTGCTTTAGTGTTGCAGCTTCCTTATGTGTATTTCTATGATGATTTTCTTAATTATTTTATTTGCTTCATGGGCTAGAGCATTTTGATCACTTTGACTTAATTTTGTCAATAGACATCCTATTTTGGTGTTAGTAATTAGGTCTTTAAATGTGTTTTCATCAAGTTTGGTTTATGTTTAAGCCCTTTGTTTAGCAAATTTAGTTCTGTTTTATTGATGTGATGTTTGTTGTCTTTACTACTGTGTCAAAGAATTTGGCTTTTCAGCAGGTGATTGAGACTGGGAACTGGTGGATTTATTTACTTATTTATTTATTTATTTATTTATTTTAGCAATCAGGAGTGAGAACTTTTTCTTTTGCTTGGGTGAAATTTTTATGATTTCTTTAACTGCAGATTGTTGAACTATGTCTAAGAATTTTACAAGTTGGGATAGCATAAGGTAGTTGCTTAACTCTAGTTGCAACATCTAGATCTACATCAACACCTACATCCATACTCCGCAAGCCACCTGACGGTGTGTGGCGGAGGGTACCCTCAGTACCTCTATCGGTTCTCTCTTCTATTCCAGTCTCGTATTGTTCGTGGAAAGAAGGATTGTCGGTACGCTTCTGTGTGGGCTCTAATCTCTCTGATTTTATCCTCATGGTCTCTTCGCGAGATATACGTAGGAGGGAGCAATAAACTGCTTGACTCCTCGGTGAAGGTATGTTCTCGAAACTTCAACAAAAGCCCGTACCGAGCTACTGAGCGTCTCTCCTGCAGAGTCTTCCACTGCAGTTTATCTATCATCTCTGTAACGCTTTCACGATTACTAAATGATCCTGTAACGAAGCGCGCTGCTCTCCGTTGGATCTTCTCTATCTCTTCTATCAACCCTATCTGGTACGTATCTCACACTGCTGAGCAGTATTCAAGCAGCAGGCGAACAAGCGTACTGTAACCTACTTCCTTTGTTTTCGGATTGCATTTCCTTAGGATTCTTCCAATGAATCTCAGTCTGGCATCTGCTTTACCGACGATCAACTTTATATGATCATTCCATTTTAAATCACTCCTAATGCATACTCCCAGATAATTTATGGAATTAACTGCTTCCAGTTGCTGACCTGCTATTTTGTAGCTAAAAGATAAGGGATCTATCTTTCTATGTATTCGCAGCACATTACACTTGTCTACATTGAGATTCAATTGCCATTCCCTGCACCATGCGTCAATTCGCTACAGATCCTACTGCATTTCAGTACAATTTTCTATTCTTACAACCTCTCGATACACCACAGCATCATCTGCAAAAAGCCTCAGGTCATTTATGTATATTGTGAATTGCAACGGTCCTATGACACTCCCCTGCGGCACACCTGAAATCACTCTTACTTCGGAAGACTTCTCTCCATTGAGAATGACATGCTGCGTTCTGTTATCTAGGAACTCCTCAATCCAATCACACAATTGGTCTGATAGTCCATATGCTCTTACTTTGTTCATTAAACGACTGTGGGGAATTGTATCGAACGCCTTGCGGAAGTCAAGAAGCACAGCATCTACCTGTGAACCCGTGTCTATGGCCCTCTGAGTCTCGTGAACGAATAGCGCGAGCTGGGTTTCACACGTCCGTCTTTTTCGAAACCCATGCTGATTCCTACAGAGTAGATTTCTAGTCTCCTGAAAAGTCATTATACTCAAACATAATACGTGTTCCAAAATTCTACAACTGATAGACGTTAGAGATATAGATCTATAGTTCTGCACATCTGTTCGACGTCCCTTCTTGAAAACGGGGATGACCTGTGCCCTTTTCCAATCCTTTGGAACGCTACGCTCTTCTAGAGACATACGGTACACCGCTGCAAGAAGGGGGGCAAGTTCCTTTGCGTACTCTGTGTAAAATCGAACTGGTATCCCATCAGGTCCAGCGGCCTTTCCTCTTTTGAGCGATTTTAATTGTTTCTCTATCCCTCTGTCGTCTATTTTGATATCTACCATTTTGTCATCTGTGCGACAATCTAGAGAAGGAACTACAGTGCAGTCTTCCTCTGTGAAACAGCTTTGGAAAAAGACATTTAGTATTTCGGCCTTTAGTCTGTCATCCTCTGTTTCAGTACCATTTTGGTCACAGAGTGTCTGGACATTTTGTTTTGATCCACCTACCGCTTTGACATAAGACCAAAATTTCTTAGGATTTTCTGCCAAGTCAGTACATAGAACTTTACTTTTGAATTCATTGAACGCCTCTCGCATAGCCCTCCTCACACTACATTTCGCTTCACGTAATTTTTGTTTGTGTGCAAGGCTTTGGCTATGTTTATATTTGCTGTGAAGTTCCCTTTGCTTCCGCAGCAGTTTTCTAACTCGGTTGTTGTACCACGGCGGCTCATTTCCATCTCTTACGATCTTGCTTGGCACATAGTCATCTAACGCATATTGTACGATGGTTTTGAACTTTGTCCACTGATCCTCAACACTATCTGTACTTGAGACAAAACTTTTGTGTTGAGCCGTCAGGTACTCTGTAATCTGCTTTTTGTCACTTTTGCTAAACAGAAAAATCTTCCTACCTTTTTTAATATTTCTATTTACGGCTGAAATCATCGATGCCGTAACCACTTTATGATCGCTGATTCCCTGTTCTGCATTAACTGTTTCAAATAGTTCGGGTCTGTTTGTCACCAGAAGGTCTAATATGTTATCGCCACGAGTCGGTTCTCTGTTTAACTGCTCAAGGTAGTTTTCAGATAAAGCACTTAAAAAAATTTCACTGGATTCTTTGTCCCTGCCACCCGTTATGAACGTTTGATTCTCCCAGTCTATATCCGGCAAATTAAAATCTCCACCCAGAACTATAACATGGTGGGGGAAATCTACTCGAAATATTTTCCAAAGTATCCTTCAGGTGCTCAGCCACAACAGCTGCTGAGCCAGGTGGCCTATAGAGACATCCAATTACCATGTCTGAGCCTGCTTTAACCATGACCTTCACCCAAATCATTTCACATTTCGGATCTCCGTCAATTTCCTTCGATACTATTGTTGAGTAGATCTTTTCACTTCCAATTGGACCTAATTTTGTTTTTGATCCATGTGAGTTCAGATTTGCTGCTGGCTACTTGTGCTGAACTACCTTGTTCTTTGATTAAAACTTTGACATAATTAAAAGTAATGTTCTCTGAGATATACTGTTTATTGAATTTTTGAATAGTTTTCGTTAACTTCAGTTTACACTTTCTGTGTGTATTCATTGGTCCTTTTACCTGGCTAGATAGTGAAATAAAAACTTTATCCCTTATTGATGTGGAACACTGTGACTGTGATGAGTACTATAATTATCAATGAAATGTTGTTCGGAATTATTAACTTGGTAGACTGTATAAATAGTGCACATAATTTTGCAGTAATGAATACGTGTTACTGTTGCAATAATGAATGTAATATAAATCAATATATAGATTTACTGTTTTCAGTGTGCAATTTTCAGTAATGCGTATGTTGACAGAAAAAAAGAACTCTGCTCAAACACAAATTTTTTGAGCATTAGACTTAACCACACACTTTCTGTGAAGCAGATGGGAGTTGCTGCCTGTGACAAAGTTTGTGTAGTGCTATAGATGTAACATAAATGGAAAATGTAAATTATGTTTTCCAGAATAATATGGGCACCAGGCATAAACTCATGGATGCTAAAAACTGTGAGTAGTGCCTTTAAGTTGATTTTATGATGTAAATAATTCTCGCCCCATTCATTGCTTGCTTGTTTCGTTTTTGTGTTTTGCCACAGCTACATGACCCCACGGTTCTCCATGTGGCAGCTTAAAACTGATAATGGTAAATAAAAATTTAAGCATCACAAAAGAGAACTAGTTGCATTTATTTCTGGAAATCTTGATTCATCGCAGTCTCAGTGTTCTACAGCCATTAGAGATAAAAGTTTCACAAAGACTGTTTGTCTCTTGAGGGACACACAACAGACTATCTTTACAGTTTCATGTTTTATCTAATGAAATATTAATGAAAATGGGACAGAGTGAGAGCACTTTCAGTGGAGTTGATTTTTAGCTAAAAAATGCACTTATTTTTCAATGTAGTTCCCTTATAAGTTGGTACACGGTCCATTGTCCTTCAAATGAGTAAAATCCATCAGTGACGTATGATTCTGTATGGACTGCAAAATATTCACTTAAAACTGCTATAACATCTTAATTGAACACAAAATACACTGTTTGACAAGAAAAGTGAAGCACCCTGAAGATATGGTTGGATGTTAATTTAACTTCATACACATACACGCCATCAATGGGTAAGGAAATGATTAGAGTTTCAATTCTCTACGACAGGTAGAACAATCAGTACAGTGCATTAGTGTTGTTCGTGTTTTGTGTCGTTACCAGGTATGGTGAAGTTTATAAGGAGTGTAACTAGAATCAGATGTTGACTGTCACTGTGAAGGACATGGGGATACCACATACTTGTGTGAGCAGTGTTATCAGCATCTGGCAGAGTTTGGGAGGGGCCTCCTCTTGTCTCCATTCACTTGGCTGGTGAAATTGTGCAATATCCAGATTTGTGGAGCATTCAGATGTGACAATGGGCCGATGTTGGAGTGCATGGGTACACAAGTGCAGGCATATGCATCAATGAAGTTATGGTCAACCTCATCTGACCACACAAGGGAGGGTCACTGTATTTTCCACCAAACCTAGTGTAATCCTTTCACATCTGCACCTGCCATCTGAGATGAAGTAATGGACTCCCAGCAAAATTCTGTAACATCTCGCACCATATGTCGGAGACTAGCAGCAACCGGACTAGGGAATTACCACCTCATACATAGGCTGCCATTAACACACAACACAAATGCCTCATTTAGAGGGGTGCCATGACCAGTAAGCACAGACTGCTGACAAAGGCGTCTCATTGCGGTTGGTGATGGATCATGGTTCTGCATTACCACCAATGACTACAGCTGGTGAGTATGGTGGTGGCCTTGGGAGAAGGTCCCATTTTTCCAATGTCTTAGAGAGGAATAATGGTATTACTAATGGGGTGTCATGTCATGGGAAGCCATTGGGTATCACTTCAGTTCATGGCTGGTAGTGACTGCGCAAACTGTGAAAGTACAACATAATTTTTTTTTTTTTGCAACGGAGTTCTTGTGGTGGTAGGGTGTTCCATTTGTCCACCAGTTGTTAACATTGGCTGGATGGTCATTGGTGTATGTGGACTTGCTGTAGTATCTTTCTTTTCAACAGTACAATGCTTGTCCACATGTTTTGTGTATGAACTGTCAGTGTGATGTTGAGCTAGACCCCAGATATGTCACTGATAGAACACGTGGGACCAGCTCGGATGTCAACTTTGTCCCAGTGCCATTATCAAGGATCAGTTAACAGAAGTTCTAGGCCACCTTGCCTCAGGAGAGGATACTCTGGTTTTATGATACTCTTCCAACAGAATCAGTGTATGCATCATACTCAGAGGCCAACGTCATACTGATAAATGGGCTTGTACTGCCAAGTTCTTTGTAAATTTGACCCAGTTTTGTAATCACTTAAATAAGATCACATACTCTGTCAACCAGTGAATTTTCACTTAGTTTCCACTTTCCCTTCTGTGTGCTTCTTTCCCCCCCCCCCCCCCCCACCCACACACACACACACACACACACACACACACACACACACACACACACACACACACACAGTGTATTTAGCAGCCACGAATTTCTTTAGATGGTTTAGCAGTTAGGAGTTAAAGGGTGCAAAATCTGTTGAATAGAGAAAATTTTTCAACGTTGTGTTCTCCAAATCCTTCAGGTTTTAAATTTTCTCTCTTAAGCATGTCCATTGTTCTGCTTCCCCCCACCCCCTCCCCCTCCTTTTTTCCCTGTTGTCACACAATTCTTTTTTTCATCGATTTCACCGAAACTCTACTTTTTTAGTGATTTTTCAGTTATTGATTTATCCTTTGCAACATAATCAATATGAAAACCCATTTTGCATCACAGAAAATACTGCTTGTAACCTTCCTGACAGATGAAAATACTTTACTTTCTTTAGTGCAGGACCACCAGTTTCCACTCACTGTGTTTTACTGCTAGTTAAACTGTGTTCAAAAATGATATTTGTCAGTTTCCAACACACACACACTTATAGGTATTTCTCATTAATGTATTTATTCATGTATTTTATTAATAAATTTTAAATTCTATATAATGCAGAATTTTTTTTCTGTCATAGGTTATGTTCAAGATGGATGTAAGTGGAAATGGACTACTTGTAGAAAAAGAAAAATTGCATTTAGCAATGGGATCAAACCCAGAGAATTTTGAGTTTGATAAATTTAGGCACATGTGCATATTGTCTGGTTGTGATTATTTACCTTCTTTGCCTGGTATAGGACTTGCTAAAGCTTTAAAATTTGTAACAAAGACAGCTGATCCTGACATACATAGGGTAAGTTTTCTGATATTATTCGGCATTATACACAATTTTTTGATTTAAATACTCACTGGCTGGAAATTTATATTTCATACACAGTTGATAATGTGAGTCTAGCATTCATTCATTCATTCATTCTCTTATTGTCTTCCGTAAAACACATTGTAAAGGAGAGCTTTAAGAGGTGTCGAACAACTCGTAGTGTGGGTTGGATGGCAGAGGCAGTCACTGCAGGCATACTTTGGAAAAGTATGCTAACGACTATAGTGTGATTAAAATTATTTGATGGTTGATGACTGTTCTGTGGCAGACGACATGTTTTGTAGCTCTGAATTTAAACTCGTGTCATAAATTAACCACGATCTCACAGTGTGCAATGTATCTGAGGAAATGGCGGTAAATAATATGTGGCAGAACTACAATCATAATTGCTTTATTCACAACGATTAAAGATAGCCTCTATGAGCTAACTCAAGTCAGAGAGGAAGTCATTTTCAGCACTAAATACAAACTGTAATTTCTCACTATCATTGGCTACCTGACACTATCCTCACACTGGCTACACGAGCAGACACTGATGAACAGTCCTTGTTGACACTTGGTTGCAGATTATAGGCAACACAGGCAGCCTCCAGATGAGTAAAGAATGACAGGGAGAAAAATATCAGCAAATAGAAAAGTGAATATGATGATAAAAATGACATGGCAAAGAATTAGAAATAAAAAATGCATGTAAACAAATTAATTTACTAAAAATAATAATCAAACTCCTTTGATTAGATTTATAAATAAAAATTTTTCTCTCTGTTTGATGAGACTTGAACCTACAACCTTCTACACATTAGGTTTGTGCGTTAACTGGTGCGGTGCGATTCAACACTGCATTCAGTAATTATATTTATGACTCTGCTGACCCAGTCACAATGATGAATTGCAGCCTTCAAAAATTTGGCTTCACACAATGTCATGCAAAGCTTATTTAATGTAAGACAATCTCTGTGATTATGATAACTGTATGTCACGCTGAATCAAGACTGGTGCAGAAGTATCCAGTTGTGTTTGGTTAGTGCTGTATATGAAACATATATATATCTCATTAGCATTGTGTGTGTGTGTGTGTGTGTGTGTGTGTGAGGGGTGGGGGCTTTGGTTTGGTTATCATGTGTGATGAACTATGGAATAAAAGTGCCAGATGCATTATTCAAGATCCAAATATATCAAGAAAGAATGCTGGACAAGGAATTGGAAGTGAACTGACCTGTGTTGTAGCAGTTTGGCAACGGCAAACTTTTTGGGTGTGACTTTGAGTGTTCTGATTGGAGGAAACTAGCTCCAGCATGTGATGTGTCAACAATCAAGTAATTTTAATCAGACTGTAGTGCTAATTTGCTCACATTGATAATTGTCTTATATAATGTCCTCTTATCTTTTTCACAGGCATTAAGGCGGTTACCTCTTCATCTCAACATGCACAATCTGTCTGTTTCTAATGAATACCGCGACGAGTTTGTTCAAGCAGTTGCAACTTTCAAGTATCAATTAGTTTATGACCCCATGACTCGAAAGTTAGTGCCACTGAACGAGCCTCCAGCTGGATATGAGCACAATAGCTATGTTGGTGAAATGATGCCTGATGACATTGCTTTTCAGTTGGCTCTTGGAAATTTAGACCCATTCACTTTGAAACCAGTGGATGATTTTAACCCAGACAGGATACAGAAGGTATGTGTCATGGCAGTTTATTTGTATAATTTTAGTATTGAAAAAACTGACTGATAACATTTGACCATACTGGTTATCATTGGTCGGATCAAAATACCTATTATTTTGTTTCTGTTCCTTTACAGCATTGGCTGTGAAATTATTTTCAAATGTTTGTAAAATATAACCCATTAAAAGTATTAAACTTGGGTCAGTCCAAGCACTCATCAAATCGTACCATGGTAAAAACATATTGGGTTTGCGGGGCTGCACAATCAAAGACATTACACAAAGTGTAGCTAGAACAACAGTGATGTAGCATACCACCTAAGAGTTTTAGCTGATGATTTGTATAAACTGTAATGTGATGCAGATTGGTTGGCTTACCCCTTTATAATAATCAGGCAGTCACACATATCTTCTATAATATTTTGATCTCTTCTCTGTAGACTTGAGTTCTTGTTTTGTTTTTTGTTGTTGTTGTTGTTGTTTTTGTTGTTGTCGTCGTCATCTTCAGTCTAAATCTTGTTTCATGCAACTTTTGAGGCTAGGTAATCCTGTGCGAACCACTTCACCTCTGCAGAACTTCTGCAACATACATCAATTTGGACCTGTGTACTGTAGTCTGGCCTTGTTTTCCCTCTACAATGTCTTCCCCCACACTTCCCTCCTTTACCAGATTGGCTATTCTTTGATGCCCCAAGATTTGTCTTATCAGCAAATCCCTCCTTTTAATCAAGTTATGACATAAATTTCTTGTATCCCGATTTCACTTCAGTACCTCCGCATTGGTTATCTGATCTACCCATCTGATATTCAGCATTCTCCTATAATACCACATATCAAAAGCTGCTATACTCTTCTTGTCTTTAGTAAATTAACTAACCCATTCCAACTTGTGTGTGTGTGTGGGGGGGGGGGTGTTCTTTTTCCCCCTCTTATTTTTTGTATTAATTCTTTTTAAGTGAAATCTGAAATCTACTCTTTGCCATAACAGACATTTAACCCTAATTGGTCTTTTGTCATTTGGATGGAATTGTATGTTCCAAGTGCATAACTTCTGTCCTCATGTGGATGGTCATTGATGCATGTGAACATGCTGCAATACATCTCCCCACTGTAGCAATTCTTTCTATGTGCGGTTCAAGATTCGACGAACTATGCTACTTGGCAATCTCACTTCATGAGAAATTTATTTTCATCCTTCAGTTTTTGATGCTGGTATACTTACTTCCATGATAATGCCACAGAAATAAATGAAGAGCTTTTCTCCTAGTACAGGATTCATGACTTTCTGGAATATGCTGGTCACTTTGTTCAACCTCCCAGGCATTTTGTTGCTTTTGTGGTGCTCACTGCGTGTTCAGTGCTTTTTAATTGGATTATTTATCATCTAGTAGTTTCTTTCTTTGACCAAATCTAACATGGAAAAGCA
Source organism: Schistocerca piceifrons (assembly GCF_021461385.2). NCBI lineage: Eukaryota > Metazoa > Arthropoda > Insecta > Orthoptera > Acrididae > Schistocerca > Schistocerca piceifrons. The sequence continues at coordinate 874,060,288 of NC_060149.1, read as the reverse complement.
TTTCAAATTTTTAGACGCATTGAGTACTCTGTAAAACCATTAAGCAGTAGTATTCACCCAAAATATGCAGAGTGAGCTGCCTGCTCACATAAAGTTTTCAGATAACATGATACAGTATTGAGGATTGATGGCACCACTTTCAGCCATATGTTTTTAAAATTCCTTTATTTAGTGCGAAAGGTTTCAGTGCTACACTGCACCATCATCAAGCCCTGTGTACATCAGTGTGACAACAACATTAGTCACACAAGAAACACAATGTCATAATAATTGCTACCTAATACTCTTCCTACTTTTCCCTTAAGAAACATAATAATACCTCAAAATATTTACTATATTATCATTAGATGAAGAAATTCATACATAAATCATAATTTGTTCATTAAATTAATTGTAAATCTCATTTAGCTAGAAAATACGTCTATTGCTTAATAAGAGTAGGCAGTCATCGAATAAATCAACCTTCAAGCAGATGCCCTAACAGTAGTTGTGAATTCAAAGTGGTCACAAAACAGGACTGTTGCTCAGTGACGTTAATAAATATTATATATTAAGTACCTAATCCAGTCGCAATTACCTTGTACAAAGCATCGCACCATCAATATATCTACTGTAGCAATCGTAAGTTAGTTGAAAATGCACGAACTGTATATGACGATCCACTGCCTTTGTCTAATATAAGTGAAATGTGAGAAATTGTTCATAAATAACAAGCTTAAGTATATAGCTCCAACAACAGCACAATGTTTCCTCTCTTTAAGTGCTGCCCTCCCATACAGAACAAACTGCTACAATTCCCTGGTCACTACAGAAGTTCAGTTTGCAGCCGTTGCAAAATAGGATCGCAAAACACAATCTTTCAGTAAAGTCCTATGATATTACCAATCAGACATGGCTAAACAGTCCTCTACATCATATGAGTAGTGCACATGAAAGATGATTCCCAGGCAATACTGCACTAGTATTAACGGTAAAACAACGGAAACCTCCGTAGTGCCTGTAGGTCACATATAATGGAACAAATTCTGTATTATATGGCTATTAGAAGCAATACATAAAATAAAAACAATACTGTCTAGATCAGATAGACAGTAGTACCTGTAATAGCCATTTACAGAATGCGCGGAAAAGGAACTATTCCTGTTTTACTTCAGATAAGATAAAATGAATGAAGTGTCCATAGGCATGAACTCATCCATGTGTTACATGAAGCAGGACACTACCGTAAGATTCTAAGGCAATAATACACTAATATTAGCAGGAAATATTTTATTTCTGATATGATAATACTTGGTATCGAACATACCTTAGACTTTAAGGTAATTTATGTGGGTGTACTGAAATTCTCAATGCAAATGCCTATGTCAAGTAAGGTTATCAGAATATGTTGAATATGAGGTTCCACTAACTATGGTGTACCTTATTCGTTATTTTGTGGCCAAATAATGTGCAATTACATTATCGTACTATAGCCAGTTTTTTTCTTATTCATGGCTGAGGAATTGCTAGCCTTATGACGATAGGCAGTAAGAAGTGTGGTATCATTTCATACAGCTCAACCATTTGTTTACTGGCTGGCTTCCTATTTGTACATTAGTTCATGATATGTTGTACATAGTTCTTCTGAATATGTAGCTCCCTAATGGATCATGCAGGTTATCGTTAATTACATACATGAGATACATGACATGTTGTTACTGGATAAGTCCCGGTGTAGGCATACATGTTGCAAGGTTGTCCTGCAACTGTAGGTGGCGACATTATCATATATTTCTGACACAGTAACATAGGACTACTGATGTAACTGTGCTAGAAATTAATGCCCTTTTAGTAATACAGGAGTGATTTTTGATACACGTATGATTGTTATACTACTGCACGTGGCATTTATGACCTATACTAAACGTTTTGTTCATTTAGTGCCTTGCTTATGCTATCCATCTAATGACGGAATAGTTTTAATCTGTGTGACATCTAGGCGCTATGAATATGTTTCATTCCCTTTTCCTGTTAATGCTGGTAAATTATGTCCTTTGTGTCATGTGACAGTGTCCTGTTCTATGTGTGATCTGTGGGCACTGCACAGGTTTCAGTTCTTTTACTGTTAATACTAGTATAGTATTGCCTTGGAATCAGGCCAGCCATGCATTTCAAGATGTGCTAGGATTTGCACAGGTTCTTTCAATATTTGTCATCATCTGAGATATTGTGTGTTTTATGTGGTGTTAATGCATATGCCATGTGACTGCTATTAGGCTTTGGAACTGAGTGTATAGTATCGTGTTACGTGATGCCAAACACAGATTCAGGTAGCATACAAATTTACCTTCCTTTTGTGCTGTCTGTATCATGTAGAGGGTTGTTTGGTCATGTCTGACTGGTGATATAATAAGATTTCATAGAAAGTTTTTGTTTTGTGATCCTATTTTGCAGTGACCGCAAACTGCGTTTCTGTGGTGAGCGGGGAATGTGGGCAGTTTATTATGGACAAGAGGGTAACACTTGAGAATTTGTAATCTTTGCTGTTGTTAGAGCTTTATACTTATGCTTGTTTACCTGTATCAAACACAGATAGTAGAACTTTATCATACAGTCTATGCCTTTTCGACTAACTTATGATTGCTACTGTGGATATAATGATGGTGAGATATTTTGTACAAGTTCATTTTGGTTGGCTTGGGTACTCAGTGTATACTATTTACTAATGTCACTGAGTGACAGTCTTAGTTTGTGATGTGTTTGAATTCACAACTATTACTAGGACATCCTGTTTTAGGTTAATGTATTCAATGACTGGCTACTCTTATCAAGCAGTAGATGCATGTTCTAGCTGTATGAGATTTATAATTAATTCAATTACTGGACAGAACTAATTATGATTCATGTATGAATTTTTTTTCATGTAATGATAATGTGGTAAATATTTTGTGGAATCATTATGTTTATTAATTGAAGAGTAGGAAGAGTATTAGATAGCATTTATTATGACATTGTTTTTGTGTTTCTTGTATGACTAATGTTGTTGTCATATTGATGTACATAGCGCCTGATGACAGTGCAGTGTAGCGCCGACACTGGCTGCATTGAATAAAGGCATTTTAAAAACACACGGCTGGTTGCGATACCATCAGTCCTCACATATTGACCAGCCGTCATCTTGTTTCTCACAGAATTATTTAAAAACAGCCTTGACCACAGTCGATATTAACTTCTGACCAGATTCAGCCTTTTAATTATGGGCTGTCATCAGAGTTTGCACTGTAATAACAAAAGTAAAAGTGCTATATTACATAGAGAAGCCAATGATGTAAAAGTGTTCTCCCAAATGAAACATCATTACCCATCTGGATGATGGCGAAGCGCCTGACTTGCTATGGAGGTCTGTCACTGTAACTGATGCTGATGACTAAGCAGCCACAAGTTATATAAGGTATAGAGAGGGTTCTCTAGAACCTAAGGCATCGCCATGAGCCAATAAGCAATATCTTAAATATATCGTTTTGAGTCTTCATTTTTAAATATTTATCTTTTAAATTCAACTAGCCAAGAAATGAGTTTATATTTATTATGGTTCATAATCTACGTTACAGCCAGCCTGATAAAATGCATTAAAATTTAGTGTAATTCATTAACTGGGGTCCAGAGTAGTGTCTGGAGGATATAAGTAGCACTGAAATATCATTAATTCTATAGCTGCTGCTATTTATTCGTAATAAAACCAGATGTGTGGCATATTAATATGAAAATTATACATATTGACTTTTGTGTATTAGTAGACAGTAATTTAATCATAAAAATACAGTTGATGTCACTTACCAAAGATAAAAGGGGCATTGTTCACGGAAGTGGCACCAGTTTAGCCACATTATATTATTGTGGATAATTTGCAATACATCACTGTTCACAAGATGAAACTATTTGTTACAAATAATTTAGAATCGTTTGGAGCTTAGAATAAAAATATATCATAAGAAGAGCATTAAAAACGTAGATATTATGTTACAATCTTATCCATGTCATTTGTAAAAATCGTTGACATTGCTGGTATTATAAAGTAATATTTTTGCGATTGTTCCATATCGTGTATCAGGAGAGAGTCACAACTATTAGAGTAATGTATATTTATAAGATTTATTGTCTATATGACACTAAAAATCATAAATGGCTGTAACATAGAAGCTTCAAAATCAAATAGAACTGTAGATAATTGGAGGAGCAAGTATCCTGTATTTCAAAAGATGTCTTCATATAATTCAAAAAGGACTTTTTCATGAAAATCTAACTGTTCGTTTAACAGAGCTAGCATGATTTTCCTATAGTGAAAAAAAATTTCTAATTGTTCCAACATATTTAAAAGTAAACCTTGAGGGCTGGTGTTTATTACATGAAGATTATTCATGATGTAACCTTCTGAATATTTACTGTTAGTAAGTAAGGTGTTGCCCAAAAACCGATTTGTCTCATGATGTACCTGAGATGTGTTCTTTGAAGCAAGTTTTAAAATTGCAACCAGTCTGGCCAATATATATTTTGTCACAATTGTTACAAGTTAACTTATACACTTCTGATCCACAGTATTGTTTATCAGATTTGCCTATAATGTGTTTGAATTTATTGAAAAGCATGCTCGTGGTTGAAAAAGCAATGGTAAAAGTGGAATTTATAAAGAGTCTGTTTATTCTGTTAGATACTGTTCCCATATATATCATTTTAGAAAATGTCTGTTTTGTAGGAGCACGTGGTTGTTTTGATCATAGATTTTGGAAAAGATCATCAACTATTCTAGAATTAGTTGTTAGCAGATACAGTTTGTTTTAAAAATTCGATTTCTTTCTGTATTTGATTGGTAGATAAATGAAGTTTGATCATTCTACTCAACCGAGTGAGGTGGCACAATGGTTAGCACACTGGACTCGCATTCGGAAGGACGACAGTTCAATCCCGCGTCCAGCCATCCTGCTTTAGGTTTTCCGTTATTTCCCTAAATCACTCCAGGCAAATGCCGGGATGGTTCCTTTGAAAGGGCACGGCCGACTTCCTTCCTCATCCTTCCCTAATCCTATGAGACCGATAACCTCGCTGTTTGGTCTCTTCCCCCAAACAACCAACCAACCATTCTATTCAACATGGTTAAGAAGAAAGCTCTCTTATTTCATGGGGTGGCACGAATTAGCATTAATAATGCCATCAGTCATTGTTGGTTTCCTAAAAATGCTAAACAAGTATTTTCCATTTCTATTAGAAAAAGTCAGATCTAAAAAGTCAATGGTTCCTTGTGTTTCATGTTCTATTGTGAATATAAAATTTGGATGCAAATTACTCGGAGAACTCATTACAGAGTTAAGATCTTATTCAGAGCCATTAATGGCAATAACGTGTCATCTACATAACATTTGTAATAAATGACTTTATTACGTATGTGTGGTTTGTCGTAAAAAAAAAAATTTTTTTTTTTTTTTTCAATGTTGTTGACAAAAATAGCTGTCATCCCTCTGAGTGCAAAAATTTACTGTTAAGTGTAAAACTATTAAAATTGAAAGTGGTTTTCAACGGTGTTGTTATTTCAGAAATTTCTTCACAGTTCATCAGGTAATGCTTGACTAAGTTGTTTGTGATAATTTCGATGGTCTCTGCTGCTGGAATATTAGTACATATGTTTTTTATATCTAGTGAGGCAAACCAAGCTCCTGGTGAAATATCTACGTTAAAGATATTTGTTGCTAACTCATAACTGTTTTTTACACTATAATTCTCCTCAAATATATAAAAATCTTTTAAAATGTCATTAAGTCAAGTAACATAGACATGAACCATAAATGGGTATAAACTCGTTTCTTGTTAGTTAAATTTAAAAGATAAATATTTAAAAATGAAGACTCAAAACAATACGCAATTCGTTCCCCGTTGGTTGACGGCGATGCGTTAGGCTCTGGAGCACCCTTGTGGCTGCTTAGCCATCAGCATCAGTTTCTGTGGCAGAGACCTCCACAGCGAGTCAGGCACATCATCCAGATGGGTAATGGTGCACTGTTTTAGAGTACACTTTTACATCATTGGCTCCTTTATGTAACATAGCACTTTTACTTTTGTTATTACAGTGCAAACTCTGATGATGACATTCTGTAATTAAAAGGCTGAAACCAGTCAGAAGTTAACATCGGCTGCAATCAAGATGGTTTTTAAATAATTTTACGACAATAAAGATTGCTGTTCTCCAACAATGTTATATGAAATTATTTCTCATAGGAGATGCATATGCAAATGATAACAGTAGTGGGGATTGAATTTAGAGAATGGGTGGTAGGAAACTGTTATAACTTCAAGTTGAACAAATATATTTCAAGGACGATGCAATACATGGAAGTCACAAATCAAGTAAACAGAGTAAGACGAGTGCCACTTTAACAACCAAACCATAACTGAGTCCGAGTCTAGCGGCTGCTCGCTGGCTGGCCACTTAGGTGGCGCTGCTGCAGCATGGCTGGCAGACAGCGCCGCATGTAGAGGACGCGCATAACTGCGCGGTGGCACTTTGAAAGATCAGCGAGTCACAACAGAAACATAGTTATTTATTTCCAGATCTGATGTATATTTTGTAGTAGGTAAAATGTGTTCTACTATCTCTAGTCATAAATGTTTCTCCTGTTTCTAATTCAGAGAGTAGTGACGCAGTGTCAAAAGTTGTGTCTATCACATGACAACACAGCTGGGACGCAACGTTTCTGTTTTATGTTTTAATATATAGTAAGTGGAAATGGTAGACATAAAATTTTATGAAGTCATTGTTTTATATTAGAGATTAATTTAGAGAGATTCATGCTGCATATAGACCTCGTTGTGCAGTTGTGACAGAGAAGTTTTGAGGTTTGTTAGACCAACGCAAAAAAAGCTAGATGTTTTGTGACCGGGAAAAGAATAAATGTTGTTAGAGTATAATTACATAATAACTGATCTGTATGTGACAAAGAGCTTACATGTCCTATTTCAAAGAAGATTTTATGTTATGTATTGTTTTTGCTTCATGCTTTCAGCATTCATTTTCCACTAGACAGCCAGCAGATAAAAGTCAGCCCAGCATCTGGACATCTGCTTCTGTTTTGAGCATCAATGAATTGCTGCCAGTGCAAACTAAGAAAACAGATACACAAGTGAAACCCAAAAGGATTGTTATAAGTAAGCATAACTTGAGCTCCATAGTAGTCAGCAAATTTAAGCAGTTGTGTTTTTTCCATGTATATACCAAATTAATTACAGGAATGTTTGTTGAAAAGTGATCTAACAACATTTTGAATAATGCTCATAGCATAAATCTGTGCTCACATGATAGTCTTACTGCAAAATTTTGCCATGTGCATACAGGGGGTTGAGTTGGTGATGGGAGGAAGAACATTGGCAGTAATGTAGTATATCTGTCTAATGGTATAACAGTTTTCCTTCTCAGTTTATGGGAGGCTATATGGTTTGAATCCACAAATCAAGAAATGAAGCAAGTACTGGCATGCAAGTCTCATTACATGTAGACTTAGATGGGTTTATCATTTCAACACTGACACATTTTGAAGACAGAAATTTTATAGATTGATACAGCTACTTAGCAGTAAATTGCTAAGATTATCAAACATTAAAATTAACTTATCATGATGTGTTCCACATTTTACTTAAAACTTGGAAAGTAATTCATGTTTATGTTTGTATCAAAAGGAGGAGGCCACAGTAAAACTTAGTGTTCTTGTGTACTCCTCCCCCCCCCCCCCCCTCCCAAGCGATTCCTGTGTTATGTCTTTGTTTTAACATTTTTTATAATGGAAGGAAACATTCCACGTGGGAAAAATTATATATAAAAACAAAGATGAGGTGACTTACCGAACAAAAGCGCTGGCAGGTCGATAGACACACAAACAAACACAAACATACACACAAATTTCAAGCTTTCGCAACAAACTGTTGCCTCATCTCCCTCTTTCCTGATGAGGCAACAGTTTGTTGCGAAAGCTTGAATTTTGTGTGTATGTTTGTGTTTGTTTGTGTGTCTATCGACCTGCCAGCGCTTTTGTTCGGTAAGTCACCTCATCTTTGTTTTTATATATAATTTTTCCCACGTGGAATGTTTCCTTCCATTATATTGATATCATTAATTTGAATCCAACAATTACGTTTGTTATTGTCACTGTTGCATTTCGAAATCTTTTCTGTCGTCTTATTTTCCTCTTTCTCCCTCTTTCCTGATGAGGCAACAGTTTGTTGCGAAAGCTTGAATTTTGTGTGTCTATCGACCTGCCAGCGCTTTTGTTCGGTAAGTCACCTCATCTTTGTTTTTATATATAATTTTTAACATTTTTTGTTACATAATTACTGTGACATGTTGTTTTTCAGTTTCTCCCTCAGTATTTTCATTGTACCACTCTATCAGTGCCCTTCAGTTCTCAGAGATAACACGCATTATCTTAAAATACTGGTATCAGCAGGGCATGGAGCTGCGTGATCCAATATTACAAATAATCTGTTGAATTTGATGTTACTGCCACATCCTTTCCTTGCTTACTGACACACAATGGTCCCTGGAAATGAGCAATCTGATATACATGCAAATAAGATTTGTGGCATAATATGGTATTCCTTGACACGTCATTACCACATTGTCGAAGAAGACAGTCTTTTTTGTGTTGGAGCTAATTGAACTGGAAGTGGAGGGTATAACTTATGGTTAGTGAAACTAACGCAACCATGGCAAACATTTTTCTGGTTACATTAGATGTAGAAGGTAACTTTATCCTGCAGATAACCATGTCAGCTGTTTGTCTTGTTTAATGTGATGATAACAAACAGGGATTTTAACTTTATACCTCAGCAACTGAACATGGTTCAATTTGAATCCTGCCTGTGCTACTAAAGTGAGCAAGGAGTGCGGATGAAAAATACATTTATGGTAGATCTAAAGAATTAATTGCCATGAATTTTTCTCATAATAGAAAGCGATGGATTTGACTGTCTAAAAAGTCCACAAACCTGAGGCTTTCTGTACTCGGATATGAAGAACATGCTCATTAACCTCTCACACATTTGTGCTGCCACTTTCTTAAATTGTATGGACCTTTGACTTTGTGGATTGGCTGTTAAGTACATCCCCAGTTTCTGTGCAATATGCTTTTGTTACTAAAAACTAGTGCCTTCATTTAAATACAATTAGATACATAACAGTTGTATGCAAATCACAAGCAGCAACTCTACTTTAAATGACACAAGTGTCCTTAATGGCAGAAGATAATGATTGATGAACAGTTTAATCAATAAGAATTGACCTTTGGAGTTTGTGACATGTGTAACTTAGGAAATGGTACCATAATTATGAACTTCTCAGGAAAAATTAATTTTACTTTATAATTATCATCTAATAAAAAGAGAAATATGTATCACAAATTTAAGGTTTTTTGTTCCAGTATCATGCAGTTTTTATGCCAAAATCCACAACAGCCTAGAAATTAATTACCTTGTATGCATCTTTATTACAAGGGCACACTGAAAAGTAATGCCACTGAATTGTTTATGTGAAAACACTTAAAGCTTTTTAAATAAAACATGCATTATCAACATTCTACATCTTTATTCTTTCTGTCATTTATTTCTCAACATAGTCGTCCTGGTGGCTAACACATTGCTTCCAGTGAGACACCAGTTTGTTGATACTGTCACTGTAGAATGTTTGACTTCATTGATAGTCACAACCGAACATTTTCTTGCACTGCTTCATCACTATCAAAGTGAAGTCCTCGAAGGTGTTCTTTAAGTTTTGGAAACAGATGTAAATCGGATGGGGTCAGGTTGGGACTATATAGAGGATGGTAGATTACAGTCAGATTGTTGCAGATGTTGCAGCACTTATGTGTGGTCTGGTATTGCCATGCTGAAGCAGAGAGTGCTCTATGTGTGGACGAACTCAACTACAGCACACTGTTTCTCACGTACCACATAGAGTTATGTTACACATTTGGAAGCCTCTAGTTACAGAGCGTTGCAAATATGTAGACATGAAGAATAAAGATGTGTAATGTTAATAACATTTGTTTTATTTAAAAATCTTTTAAGAGTTTTCACATAAGAAATTCATAGATATTTCAGCATGTCCTCATTTTACCAAAAAGATATAAATATATGAGTTATTTATGTTCACTTTGTTTACATTTTAGCTGATACAGGAAAGGATATACATACGTCAGGAGAGCTGCAGGCCTTATATGGCGCAAAGAAATTGAATGCATCACCTCGTTTAAAGGACGATTCAGAGATAATAGATGGTAAGTTTTTAAATGAACTTACTAGGCTTCATAAATCACAAAAAGTATTTTCTAATAGTCAACACTAAGTTTTTACTCTTACACTAATTTATTTTAGATGACAGATCATCTGAAGAAGAGCCTCATCCGAAGAAGCAGTGTATTGATGATAGCCAGAAAGAGAATCATTGTATATCACCGCGGAGAAAACCTAAACTCCCTGATGCTCTTTCACCTGTTTTGACTCAAAGAAAGGCACGAAATCCTTTTGCTTTGAGCATTAACAGAGAACAAATTCAAAATATCTGCAACATTGAAAGGGAAGTCATATCCTGTAAAAGGATTAAATTATTTAAAAAAAATGTGGAAGCTGGTGTCCAAGTTATAAGAAGCAGGTAAATTTAATTATTTATGCGTGTGTGTGCGTGTGCTTGTGTATTTGCGCATGCATGCATGCTTGGGTGTGTCCTCTAGCTTGAGAAAAGATTACTCAGAAAGCTGGCAAGTTTTCTTTCTTTTATACATGTGCCTCTCAACAACTTGGCTTTTCATTGAATGGTCTCCATTACTCCTAAAGTACAGGGTGATTCTAAGTAAAGTTCCAGTTTCAAAATGCTGTAAAAGAAAAAAAGAGAGCAGGAACTATGATTATAAATGAATATTTTGAGTTGTAATTGATGGATATGCTTGATCTACTTTCACACACAAAACATAGTAATATTCCTGACAATTTTACTATTAATAAATGTCTACCATTAAATGGTCTTTCGCCCTGTTATTTATGATAATCTAAATAACTGCTCATCACAAAAGTGAAAAATAATTGTCACCACTTGCCACGCGGATTTGTTAACATTATGCGCGGCACACTAGCAGTAACTACTGCAAAATCTAAGCGATCCAAGATGGCGTACAGTCCTCGTGATTTCACTTCCTATCTGTACTGAAAACATGAGTTTAGTTACAGTCTGGTTGTGACGTCATCTGAGGCATCGCGTACTCCAGCGTTTGACTGACGTGGACCATAAGGTAGCTGGGTGCGAAGTGAAGTCCTTTCACAAATCTAAACGATCCGGGACAGTGTACAGTCCTCACGAATTCACTTTCTATTATTATTGAAAATGCGCGTTTATTAACAGCCTGTCTGTGACGTCATCCAAGACAGTGCATACTCAGGCATTTGACTGATGCGGATCGTACGGTAGCTGGATGTGAAGTGAAGCCTTGCCTATCAGGCTGTATTTATATATGGGCGCAGTGGACAGCCAAGGGAACAGCTGCTGTCATCTGCTCTATGCCCCTGGTAGTAGCCTCTAAACAGCTGCTTACTCGGACACAATATTTTATAACACTGTTGTGTATTAATTTTGAATTTTCATAATTTTTGTGTGAATGTAGTTAAGATGGCTATATTCGCAGGAAACGAATTGGCTTGCCTAGATATAAACTTTGCCATCTAGAATTTTTAGAATGGAACTGACAGAACTTTAATAAGAGACCTTGTTTCAGTTGTTATGAACATCAAGGTGTTGAAACGTTTTATAGCTCTATTATTTAATAGGTTTCATCACATGCTGTAATCAGAACTTTGTAACATTAATATAACAGATACTTAATCTACTACAAATAAGGATGTTTTTGTTCCAAATTTAGTTTTCAGTAAATTACTCAAAAACTATTAGAGGTAGATCAGTGGGGTCACATAGTTTCTATTTTTGTGTTTAACTAAAGCTTCATACAGATTTTCATATTTGTAAGTCTAATATTTAGCACCTTCAATTTTTCTTAAAAACATAGATTATGACCAAAGTATTGCTTTAATCACATTGAAACTTGTGCCAGTTAATTTTGACATACATCTGCACATTATGACCAATTTTTGGCTTCCCAGCTTTATTGTTTAGTGACACTTATTTTTTTCTTAAAAACATGTATTTGGCAAAAGATATTCATCTGATCAACCTGAGATTTGACAGTTTAAACATTAACATACTAAAGCACATGCTGACAAAGTTTGGAAAAGCAACTTTAACTTCTTAAATTATGGTGCGGTATGTAGGTGCTACGCAAAGATGCGTTGTGATAGTAGCAGTGAACTGAGGTAAGTTCCGGCACACTCACTCGCCTCTGTATCTCTCAAATGATACAGCACTTGTTTTGCCACAATGACGATGGCACCTGACTCCTCTAATTATTTTCAATTCTACCAAAACCTGACTTGGTAAAGCATTCATAATTTTATATAACATTGTCAGAGAACAGCGAACTTATTGTTATCACAAACTAGTCAGAAGCTAACATTGGTTACGATCAAGACTGCTTTTATATAATTTTATCACAATAAGATCGCTATCCTTCATCAATGTTATAAATTATGAGTGCTTACCAAGCCAAGAGGCAGGAGGATCCTGCTCCATGGCGTTCACTGAAGCGTCGGCTTTCTTGTACTGTCAATCTGCGGATCCAACGCAGAAAAACGGTTGGTGGTGCGCACCGGTGACGTGGAGGTCGGCTGGATGAGGGTATCACCTGGCGACACTATCGAAGAGGATCTTTGAATCAGCCTCAGCCTCTGCCTCTGCCTTCTGACCTTCCCTCTGAGATCAGCATTCCATCTCATGGGGGCGTCGTGCTGCTCATTCAGGATGATGTTCATAGTCAGCCCATCTCGCTGACCACCTTTCTTCAAGCTGTTGCAGTTCGCCTTTTTCTTCCTCACCTGATGTTTTCTCTTTGTACCATTCATATCCCTCTGTCTGTCAATGTCACCAGGGCAAACTTCCTCCAACTTACTGGGCAGCTACCTCACCCGTTTCTGCTGCTTGATGACTTTCATGCACACCATTCCCTTTGGGGTTCTCCCATAACCTGTCAGAGAGGTGCCCTCATGGCTGACCTTCTTAATGAACTTAATCTCTTCTGCCTTAACACAGGAGCACCTACATTCCATTCTGACTCCTCGCACACCTATTCCAATTTGGACCTATCCTTCTGCACTGCCCAGCTTGCCCATTGTCTCGAGTGGTCCTTTCTTCCTGACATGTACTCGAGCTACCGTTTCCCGTGTGCTATGTGTTTGCTGGCTCCTACCCCACCTGCGCACACACACAAATGGCAGCTTGCTCAGGCCAACTGGTGGCTTTACTCCTTCCTGTTGACCTTCAACAAACACAATTTCCCCAGTTGTGATGACCAGGTGGACTATCTTACAAACATTATTCTTACCGCTGCACAATACTCCATTCCCCACACTTCCTTTTTACCACACCATGTCCCGGTCCTTTGGTGGACTGAGGCATGCTGCGACGCAATTCACTTGTGGAGGTCTACTCTCTGCACTTTTAACTGTCATCCTATAATGGTAAACTGCATTCATTATAAACAGATGCATGCACAGAGTCGTCGCATTATTCAGGATAGCAAAAAAGTGAGCAGGATTTCATTCACTAGTTCTTTTAACAGTTCCACCGCCTCCTCTGTTGTGTGAGCCAACCTACGATGGTTCTCGGGGCCCAAGATCCAGTTTCCAGCTTGACAGGAGTAGAAGTCATCATGGACCCTATTGCTATCTCCAACACCTTGGGCCGCCATTTTGCGGAAATTTCGAGCTCTTCCTACTATCACCCTGCCTTCCTCCATTGGAAACGACCAGAGGAGGCTCTTCTCTGAATCGTGAGTGCTACAATGCTGCCTTTACTATGAGGAGCTCGATTTAGCTCTCACTTCATCCCGATCCTTCGCCCCACAGCCAGACACTGTTCACATTCATATGTTGCAGCACCTTTCTCTTGTGGGCAAGCACTTTCTGCTTAATACATGCAATTTCGTCTGGGCAGAGGGCACATTTTTCAGGTGCTCGCATGAAGCCATTGTCATACCTGTACCTAATCCCGGTAAGGACAAACTCCTACCTTCTAGCTATCACCCCATCTCTCTCACCAGCTGTGTTTGCAAGGTATGGAATGTATGATTCATGCTTGACTGGTATAGTGGCTCAAGTCTTGCAATTTACTAATGACTGCACAGTCATAAACAGTTTTCTGCAGAAATCGCAGACTGTGGCCATGTTTTTCGATTTGGAGAAAGCCTACAACACCTGCTGGAGGACTAGTATCCTCCGTACTCTCTAGACATGGGGCTTACATGGTCACCTGCCGTGTTTCCTTGCAGAATTTTTAACAGACCGAGTTGTCAAGGTCCGTGTGGGTTCTGCCTTGTCAGACACCTTTATCCAAGAAAACAGTGTGCTTCAGGGTTCCATCCCAAGTGTCGTCCTCTTTTCTATCCCCATTAGGCCTATAAATGGCCTGTCTCCTGTCGGGCATCTCCGGCTCACTTTTTGTTGATGATTTGGCCATCCATTTCAGTTCTCCCTGGACTTGTCTTATTGAGCACCGTCTTCAGTGATGTCTTGATTGTCCTTACTCAAGGAGCATTGACAATGGCTTTCATTTTTCCACTGATAAAATTGTTCGTATGAATTTCTGGTGGCACAATTGGTTTCTCCCACCATCTTTACATCTTGGGCCTGTTGCTCTTCTGTTCATTGAAACTACAAAATTCCTGAGGCTCATGCTCGATAGGAAACACTCTTGGTCCTCCCATGTGTCGTACCTGGCAGCTCGCTGAATACGATCCCTCAATGTCCTACGTGTCCTCAATGGTACATCCCGGGGTGCAGATCGAACCACCCTCCTACATTTGTACTGGTGTCTTGTCCTCTCAAAACTAGATTATGGGTGCTTTGTTTATGCATCTTCACATCTGTCCCTCTTACGCTGTCTCAATACTGTCCACCATTGTGGCATCTGTTTGGCCACTGGTGCCTTTTACACTAGCCCGGTTGAGAGTCTGTTTGCAGAAGCTGCTGAATTACCACTGTCCGATGGCTGTGACTTTCTCCTCAGCAGGTGTGCATGGCGTTTAACTGCCATGCATGGCCACCTGTCCTATGCTTCATCCTTCAATGACACCTTTGATCGCCAGTATGGGGTGCGTCCCTCTTCTCCGTTACCTCCTGGAGTTTGCTTTCGGCTCTTGTGCCGGCAGCTTAACTTCTTGCTCCCCACAACTTTCCCAGTTGGTGTAAATACTTCACCAACTTGGCTTCGTGCGGCGGCCCGTGTACACCTTGGCCTTCATTTGCTTCCTAAGGTCACTACTCCAGTTTCACGACCTTTACACGGAACGTCGCGGCCGTACCTTAATGTACACTGATGGCCTTCGGACTGACTGTGGTGTCGGGTGTGCCTTTGTCATGGGCACCAACATTTTTCGGTATCGGCTTCCAGCACACTGCCTAGTATGTACAGCAGAACTCTTCACCCTGTATTAGGCCATGGAGTACATCCAGCAACACAAGCTTTTCGATTGTGTCATCTGCTCAGACACTCTATGCCATAAAAAGCCTCTGTGCGCTGTACACTGCCCATTCCTTAGTGCAACAGGTTCAGGGAAACTGTCATCTACTCACTCATGATGGAGCCACTGTGCTGTTTATGTGGGTTCCTGGTCATGTCGGTCTGACTGGAAATGAGGTTGCTGATGCTCGTGCCAAGGCTGAGTCCTCGTACCTCAGGCCACTAGTTCTTATATTCCTTCTGATGATCTCTTTGTTACTGTCTGTCAGGAGGTGGTGTCACTTCGGCACCGCCACTGATCATCCCTTCATGGGAATAAGCCCCAGGTTATTAAGCCTCTCCAAGCAGCTTGGATGACCTCCACTCCGCCCTTCTGCCGTGAGGAGGTCATTTTAACTAGGTTGCGTATTTGGCACTGCCTCTTTAGCCATCGTCATTTGTTAAGTGGTGCTCCCCCACCAATTTGTACATATTGCGCCCAAGTTTTAACAGTCCACCATTTCCTGATGGAATGCCCATTTCTTCACTGTTTAGGTTTGCACTTGGGTTTGCCGTCTGAGTTATCGTCCGTTTTAGAAAAAGACACATGGGCTGTCGACTGTGTTTTACTTTTTATCCATCATAGCAATATGGCGAACGCCATTTAAATAATATTTCTGGACCTCTGTTTCTTTATGGTGTATTTTATAGACCTTTCTGCATGTCGCTGTTTTTAGCTGTCTTCTCTTACATCTATTGGGCATGACGTGTTGTCGTTTTTTACCTCCTCTTTGTCTTCTTGTTCTATAGTTTTGACATGGGGGCATATGACCCTAGTTGTTTTTGCGCCCTAAAACAAAACAAACATCCATCCCAAGAATCAACCACAAAGACATGCCCATCCTCCCCCTTGTCATCATCATGCCCTGAAATGAGAGACATCCTACCCAAGATACTTCCAACCTTTCCCAAAGTGATGTTCAGCTGCCCACCCAACATTCTCAACATCCTAGTCCACCACTATGCCACACCTATCCCCAATCCCCTGCCACAAGGATCATACCCCTGTGGAAGACACACATGCAAGACCTGCCCATTCCACCCACCCAACACCACCTATTCAAACCGAGCGAGGTGGCGCAGTGGTTAGCACACTGGACTCGCATTCGGGAGGACGACGGTTCAATCCCATCTCCGGCCATCCTGATTTAGGTTTTCCGTGATTTCCCTAAATCGTTTCAGGCAAATGCCGGGATGGTTCCTTTGAAAGGGCATGGCCGATTTCCTTCCCAATCCTTCCCTAACCCGAGCTTGCGCTCCGTCTCTAATGACCTCGTTGTCGACGGGACGTTAAACACTAACCACCACCACCACCACCACCTATTCAAGTTCCATCACAGGCTTATCCTACCCCGTCAGAGGCCGGGCCACCTGTGAAAGCAGCCATGTTATATACCAGCTCTGCTGCAACCACTGCACATTATTTTACATTGGTATGACACAAAACCAGTCGTCAATTAGAATGAATGGCAACCACCAAACTGTTGCCAGAAACAAGGAGGACCACCCAGTGGCACAACTTGCCACAGAGCACACAACATATGAGGTTTCAGTGACTGCATCACAACCCGTGCCATCTGGATCCTCCCCACCACCAGCTTTTCTGAGCTGCACAGATGGGAGGTATCCTTACACCACATCATTTTTTTCACATAACCTTCTGGGCCTAAACTTAAGGTAACTAGATGCCGCTCTCCCTGCCCCCCCCCCCTCCTCCCCTGAAACCCAATAGAGACAGAGACAGAGACAGAGACAGAGAGAGAGAGAGAGAGAGAGAGAGAGAGAGAGAGAGAGAGAGAGAGAGAGAGAGAGTGAGTGTGTGTGTGTGTGGGGGGGGGGGGGGGGGGGGGCGCGCTTATGCACGTGCACATCCCCTGCCCCCAATCCAATTTGTGTCCCCACATCTGCTAGTTGTGTGCTGTTATCTTACTCCCTAGTCTATGAGACTGTGTGCCTATCTGTCTGCCACCCGCCCCTTCTGCTTGCACTCCTAATTAGCTCACAGATGGCTCACCCCTCTCCTACAAGCTGCTAGATGCCCCCTCCCCCCCCTCCCAGCCCCTCCCTGCCTCGTGCCTCCTACCTCTCTCCATCCCCCCTTTTTGTACCTACTGATGATGCAGTGCTTCTGCCTTTGACTGAGTTGTCTCCTTTATTCTTAAATAATTCATAGTGCTACAGAATTGGAAGATGTAAGATAACAAAATTTCAGACCAAATGTCAATTTGACAATGCACAGCAAACTGTGGAATAGGCATGAAAAAATTTAGGGGAGATAAACAAACTTATCTCATTGTTCAGTAAGAAATTTGTTTTCATCTCCAACCAATCAGGATGTGAAGAGGAAATGCATATGAAAGGAATGCTGGAAATTAGAGATACGAAGAGTGTTATATCAAGATTCATTAACATCAGTGCCTTGCCATATTCATATACAATTAGGCGACTGTTAATCTATATGGTAAATTGAATGGAAAGTAATTTATTGTGCTGCAAGAATTTTTGTGGACGTGATCTTGCAAGGGCAGTAGGGAATATTTACGTCACAGTAGGCAAGAGTGGGAAAATGGGCATAAGGGAACTACAACTATGGTGTGAACACTGCTTTTGGCCAATAGCTGGTGAAAATAACTTGCTTTTGCTTGATTCCTGGTGTGCATATAAAAATCGTACTCCTTTAGAGCAAACTATCACTCCTGAAAAGTGCGTGACATTGCTGTTCATACCATCTGGAACCACAGGACGAAGTCAACGTCTGTTTTTTTTTTTTTTTTTTTTTTTTTTCTGTGCTTGTAAAACATGTAATCACACTATCTGCAGCAACATCTTAAAGGATTTGGTTGCTTGCCATCACATTCCATCAGTTATCATCACTCAGTTACACCAATGCATTCTTTAAGAGTGGATGCCTAGCTGAGTGTCCTACACGGTTTGTAACTCCCTAGGAGTTCGCTTCCAATCTCGATGCTGCAAACCTGAGTTATCACTGTGGCGCACCATTTTTCATTTGATGTTCATGGTGCAAGTTCATGATTTGTTTTGAACATTTCTTGAATGCTAATGATGTCCATTTTGTGAAGTGTAATATATACTACATCCCATAAGGTTGATCTCTGCCCCCCCGCTGACCCCCGCACATCATCTGATTTTCTGTCACCCTCCTGATGCACATAGCGAGCCATTACCAGCTAATATTTTTCCTCCCATAATTGTTAACACAGCGCTTTCAAATTAGCCTTACTAATGATTCTACTTGTGACTCTGCGCTCAAGGTATTCCTTGTGAGATCGATTCGAGATGTGACAAATTTAGATGCTTTCAAGTTTCAGAAATTATGAAGTAACACTAACATAGCTGTATATCGATATTCTTTACTGGAAATACCATTTTTTCATGCAACATGTGATACTTAGTTATCTACATTTACAGAAAAAGACCAATATTGAAGAAAATATATTGCAAAATTGTTTGTCATCACATGAACCTCACTTGTAAACATCCATGCCCAATTCTTACATCAGTAAGTGAATGTTTATCATACTGTGTTGAAAATGTAATCTGTGTGAAAATCAAAGTAAAATAAAATGATAAAAACTAGTGTAATAGTACAACTTCATTAACCCCACATATCCATTAATGAACCTATAGTTGGACATGTTACTAGATAAATGTAAGTAAATAACATTTTACCAGTCGAAGCTTATGCTCCATCCTTAATGACCCCATGCTTGATACAACATTAAATCCTATTTTTTTTCCTTCCTTCATTCGGAATACAAAGTCAAAAGCTGCCATGGTTGTCCTTTTTCAATTTACATGTATGTAATAAATTGCAACAGCATTCAAATTTTGTGACTTGATTTTGAATTCTCTTTTTAGGTATTTTACGTCCAACAATCTTGACTGTAATAGTGATACGACTGAAACTGCACAGAAAGACTCATCTGAAGATAAAAACAATCCACCATCTGACAGTGTCCTGCAGTTTTATTCAGCAGTGAGTGAGAAATCTCTGTGTACAGATGAGCGGGGGAAACTAAGTGATGTTTCGGATCCAGTGGAGATGAGCAACTCTGCTTTTTTTGCCTTGAAAAGCAGAGAAATGGTCCAGTGTGATGTTGACTCAGAGGATTCTTTAACTCAGCCCAGCAGTCAGTTTACATCCCAGTCAAGTAATTTAGAAACTCAGGCATCCCAGCGTAGTAACTCAGAAACTCAGTTCGATAGTGGAACAGGCACAAACAGTAGCATGTCAGAAGAACTTGAGAAACCCTTCAAACTGATTGGAATGCATGACAGCTTATCAGGAGAAATTGATGACTCGATGAAAACAAAGAGGACTTGTGAAGTTACAGGTAGTAAATTATTGACAGATGCGACAACCCCCATGGTACAGAAGACCCCCTTTACATCAGTATTTAAGTGGAGAAAAGTAGATACAGAGATCATGGGAAACAAAATACCTGACGTAAGCGAAACATTAAGAGAAAACGATGGGACAACGATGTCTGATCAGCACATCAGCAAGGACAACAAAACTTCTTCATCCAATGAAGATGTTGCTTGTTTTAATGTGGACCAGCATTCTCAATTGAAGTCCCAGAAAGTTCAGTATGAGGTAAGAAAAATACTACTGCTATATGTTCAGTAGCCCACTGATGTGTTAGAATTGCTGTTTATTTCTGATATAAGATATATTACAAAATCTTGCAGCATTTCATTTTCAAATATAATACTTCACTGTAATTTGATGAGACTTTTACATCACCTGTAATGTTGACACCATGTAATTTAACTCCTATAAATATCACATCATGTAGAGCAGTTTCTCCTAATGATAAGTTACTACAGTCATAAAACAGTGTGAAATATTGTACATTGTTGCAACATGTACATGATAAGGAGAAATACAATTCAAAAATAAGCAATGCATAAATCCAGTGACAGTGTTGCACACATAGCAACGACTAGCTAATGTTTAATGACAGTGCAAAGAAACATAGTGTATCCACACAAATGAAAATGTCTAGTGCTCAGAATAACTGCAAAATAAGTGGACTCAGAGCTCTGTGGCTGCATAAATTATGTCGTAGAAGTTATGGAAAAATTGTGTCTTCTGTTATCCCATTTGCTGCTTTCGTGTGTGATACATCCCATTCGAGAGCTCAGTTCTTCTCTGACTTAATTCATAACACCGACTTTGACGTAAGTACAACAGGGCAACTATCTTACACACCGTACACCAATCAGACAATATAGAAGTCAGCATGTTGATCACATGCTGCCTAAGTGAAAAGCAGACATTGTGAAAACTGTTTTGTACACTGAGTGATCAGTAACAGTGACCACCTTACTAGCCGGTGAGCCTGGCAGTGTGGGCAGATCAGTGCACAGCTCATTAATTTATAATGATATGGACTAGGCAGTCAGGAATTAACGAGCATTTAACCTGTTAGTGCACAAATTATTTTTATTATTTTTTTACATTTATTGCTTCTGTCTTGTTTATTAGATTGGGTAAGAAGCATTTAAAATGAAAAGGTATTTTTACCTTTCTAGTTTCATATAATATACCATACCATAAATGTAACCTTAAGCCCTTGTATTAACACGATTCACATTGTCCGTCGCACTTCACATAGTGTAGACCGGGAACTGTCTGCTAGGCATGTCCGATGTAAAACTGACTGGGCACGGCCCGTGCTGCCTGAGTTGTTGTTGTTCCGCTGGCAGAGGGCGTGGTCGAATTCTCGCGTGCCTTCTGGTGGACGGGACTTTACTTGCGGCAACTACTGTCCGTGACACGCCGTGCTGATGTGCGCGTCCCACGATCTTTCTGGTGGCTACTGCACTCCTCCTCATTCGGGGGGTGAAGCCACTGTGATCCACTGCGTCAGAAGGTTGAGTGTCGTGCAGTAGCGGTGACCTCCACGTCTAGTGGAATGCTGGAGTCGGGGGGGATCTGCCAACCCTCGAGCCGGAACCTTCGAATATGGTTGGAAGTGACCCACACGAAGGAGTTCCCGTCGTCCCACCACCAGAGCCCGGGACAGAACGGATGACAAGCTGTCGAACTCCGGATCCTGTTCCACCTCGGGAGGGGCAAGACCCAGTGGCAGGGACGACGGGGACGGCACGACCACAGGAGAACCAGCCTCTTGAGAAACGGGGCCCGCGAGGGGGCCCGGCTCTCGCTGGGGCATCTCTAACGATGCCGATGCCGGTGCTGGAACTACTGGAGGCCGCCAAGGCTGAGAACCATCCCAGTGTGGCGGAGTCACCGGTGGGAGGGGTGATAGTGTCCCCTGAGAAAACAACACGGGTGCCGGCAATGGGAAGCCGGCACCTGAGGGGTCGGAGGGTGGGTGCCCAAACATGGTCGTACCTGATTTTGGTGATGACGTACCTCCCGGTCCCGTGCCTGCAAGGTATAGAGCCGGCGGCCATTGCGGTGCAGTACCACCACCAGTATCCAACGTGGATTGCAACCAAACCCACATGTCCAGACCGACTTACCCTGTGGTTGGCGCCCGTGGAGGAGCTCTGCGGGGCTGCGTTCTCCCATTGGTGTGGTCTGGTATGCCATCAGGAAAAATGTCAATGCCTCCTCTGCAGGAAATTTGTGCACATACTTTTTCATCTGCATCTTAAATGTGCACACCATGTGCTCTGCTTCCCCATTTGATTGTGGATGAAAGGAGGGAGAGCAAACGTGCCAAATACCAAAGTGCCTACAAAAATCGTGGAAGGTCTGCGAAATAAACAGAGGTCCATTGTCCGATACCAGGGTGACTGGCATATCTTCCACAGAAAAGATTTTTGCAAGTGCCTGGATTGCAACTTCTGAAGTGGTTGAGGAGCAGCGAACCACATATGGGAATCGGAAATAAGCATCAATGACAATGAGCCAAAAGCCATTGAGAAACGGGCCCGCAAAATCTATGTGAACACGTTCCCATGCCTGGGTTGCAGGCAGCCATGAAGAGAATGCTGACCTGGGAAATGCATGTTGACTCGCACACTTGGAACAGGGGGCTACCAAGTGCTCAATTTCTCTGTCAATACCGGACCAGTACACATGTCTGCGAGCCAAGGTTTTAGTACGGGAAACACCCCAGTGCCTCTTATGTAATAACGTGAGGACCTCCCTTCGAAAACTTGCAGGAACAACCACACGAGGAGCTATATCATCGGTAGCCAGAAGGAGAACTCCTTCCAAGACTGAGACGTGGTCTCGTAGAACAAAATAATTACGAAGAGGGTCCGAGGCCCGACCTGGAGGTCAGGATGACCACCCCTGCTGAACAAGATGAACTACTTGCCGGAGAACCGGGTCAGCTGCCGTTTCCCTGGCGACTCTAGAACTAGTGATTGGGAAGCCATCAACCACTTGGCGGGACGCCACATCCAAATGAAAACACACAATCTCCTCCCGATCGAACTTAGGATCCGGGCCCACCGGAAGACAGGAAAGAGCGTCGGCGCTGGCATGCTGTCCAGTAGGGCGAAAATGAATGTTGTAATAGTACTTAGAGAGGAACTGGGCCCAGCGCTGCAGTCTGTGGGCCGCCCTATCCGGAATTTGAGAGGTGGGGCCAAATAACGATATTAATGGCTTATGGTCAGTGATTAACTGAAACTTCGTGCCATACAAGAAAGGGTGAAACAGCGTAGACAATGGCCAAGGCCTCTTTTTTCCACCTGGGAGTAATGGGCCTGTGCGGGACTAAGAGTTTTAGACGCAAACGCCAGTGGCGGCTCGGAGCCATCCGCGTTGCGATGGACCAGGACCACCCCCACCCCATACTGTGAAGCATCTGTAGCCAGGACCAATGGTTTATTCGGGTCAAAAGTAGCCAAACAAGGCGCTGACATGAGGAGGCCCTTCAACGAGGTGAACACTTGCTCGCATGCAGGCGACCAATCAAAGGGAACACCCTTGCGCAGAAGGCAGTACAGGGGGCGGGCTATGGTGGAAGCCCTGGGAATGAACCAGTGGTAATAGGCAATCTTGCCTAAAAAAGCTTGTAACTCCTTCAGCGAAGCGGGCCGCGGAAGGTCGATGATACCTTGGACCAAACTTCCTAGCGGCTGGATGCCGTGCCGAGAGATGGTGTAGCCCACATACTCAATGGACGGTTTGAAGAAGTTCGACTTAGGCAGGTTGCAACGCAGGCCTACGGGCCTGAATTTGAGAAAGAGGGTTCGAAGGTTGTGCAAGTGTTTTCGTGCTGCGGCCTGTGACCATTATGTCGTCGAGATAGGCGTCGTCCGAAGGCCAACCGCTGTTGTTGGTAAAGGCCAAACGGTGTGTTGAGGACCGCCAGCCGTTTGGAGTCCTCATCAAGTGGTATCTGATGATAAACCTCCGAAATATCGATTTTCGAAAAATATTGGCCTCCCGCCACGTCGGAGAACAATTCATCAGAACGAGGCAAGGGATAGGTGTCCACCACCAATTGGGAATTAATGGTGGCCTTGAAATTGCCACAAAGACGTAATTTTCCTGAGGGTTTCCTGACAATAACGAGGGGCGAATCCCACTCACTAGAAGAAATGGGAAGTACGACCCCGAGGGCTGTCAGGCAGTCTAGCTCTGCTTTTACCTGAGGGCGGAGAGCCAAGGGGATCTGCCTAGCGTGTAGAAAACGCGTACGCCCGACGCCTTCAACATTAAGTGAGCTTCAAAATCTGAAACACACCCCAGGCCCCCCTCAAAGACATCCTTAAAGTCAGAGGTCAAAGATTCCAATGATTGATAGGGAACGTCTTCGAAGACCAACTGTATGGTGTATGTGATAGAAAAACCGAAAGCTTGAAAGGCATCCAATCCAAAAAGGTTAGCGGAGCTCCCATCATTGACAACAATAAGAGTAAGAGGCCGAGTGATGGATTTGTAAGTAACGTCGGTAGTGAATTTGACCCAGTAGGGGAATGAACTGTTCACCATAACCGCAGAGAAGCCGGTAAACTGGCGCCAATGGGGGCGACCCAAGGTCGGAGTAAGTTTATGCATTCAACAAGGAAACTGCCGTGCCCGTATTTACTTGCAGTTGTAATCGGCACGACCGAACCGACACCTCGATAAGGAGTTTGTGTGCTGATGCGTCGGGAGCCTGGCCCGATGAAACTTCCTGAATGTCAATGTCCATGTCCTCTGTACCTGCTTCCTTCGATTCTTTTGAGGCTGATCGGCAAACTTTAGCAATGTGTCCTTTTTTATTACATTTGCGATAAATGGCCCAATGCTGGGGGCACTCTGACCGATCGTGATGTATATCGCACAACACACAGGACGGTAACAGGGGCCGGCGGCCAGAACTCTGTTCACGCGCCAGACTTTTATTCATATTAGGCACAGAGATGCGCTCGCTGCTGGATTGGAGGCCGTTGGCCCCAAGATGACGTAATGAGCTGCAAAAACTCAGCAAGCTGCCATCAGCAGGACTGCCTTGGCAATGACGTGCATAGGCAGTGTAACCTGCTGATGTCAGCAAGATTACAGTAGGTGACAGGGACTGTACGCTGCAGTCGATGAGTGGCAGCCATGTCTGGGCTGCTCTTGTGCCGCGGGCTGTGGAATACAGCACTGGAAAGGATGGTACTCATACTGTAGGTCCCAGCACGATTAACCTCAAAGGCATGTTTATGCCAACTCAAACACATCCGACCAGGGAAGTGGTTGCCCTCTGGAGGTAGTCACCCAGTAGGTGACTCGGCAGTGTGAACATGTCAGGTAGCTCACATACAATCTTCTGCTCACGCAGATGCCTGTAGCTTCTGGAACCTAAGTACAGAGTAGGTAACTGGCAGAATCATTTGTACTGCAAACCGTCTTCGTCTCAAAGTTAGAGGTTGACGCTGATGATATAGCTCGGCGTCACAAACCTGGGTACTGTCAGATAACATCTGAGTGTACTGGTAATGCACATCCATACTTGCAACTCAGAACCAAACCAGTACATAAAGCTTAGCTGTAACAGTGTTGTTCTTGACTGTTGATATACGATAAAACAATGGCTACATCTGTTCGCTTGGTTCTACTATGTGCTGCCATTAATTCTTGCTGCAGCTACCACAGGCCAGTTAGGAACTGTCATTGAGGTAGCAACATAGGACTTAATTGTTCTCATACTGCATGATGTACGGTCTCTGGAAATGCTGTCACCTCTATCCTTACATCACCTAGGCTGTCTGCCAGAGATCACAGCAGCCTCTACGGCCATTATCCCACCCAATAAGTTTAGTCGAGCCTGTACTTTATCCATATCCCCATTACTAGTTCCCGGAGCTGCCTGAATGTATCCTGTCAATTCCGTAGTTAATTCTCATATCAGTCTGGTTCGATATACACTCCTGGAAATTGAAATAAGAACACCGTGAATTCATTGTCCCAGGAAGGGGAAACTTTATTGACACATTCCTGGGGTCAGATACATCACATGATCACACTGACAGAACCACAGGCACATAGACACAGGAAACAGAGCATGCACAATGTCGGCACTAGTACAGTGTATATGCACCTTACGCAGCAATGCAGGCTGCTATTCTCCCATGGAGACGATCGTAGAGATGCTGGATGTAGTCCTGTGGAACGGCTTGCCATGCCATTTCCACCTGGCGCCTCAGTTGGACCAGCGTTCGTGCTGGACGTGCAGACCGCGTGAGACGACGCTTCATCCAGTCCCAAACATGCTCAATGGGGGACAGATCCGGAGATCTTGCTGGCCAGGGTAGTTGACTTACACCTTCTAGAGCACGTTGGGTGGCACAGGATATATGCGGACGTGCATTGTGCTGTTGGAACAGCAAGTTCCCTTGCCGGTCCAGGAATGGTAGAACGATGGGTTCGATGACGGTTTGGATGTACCGTGCACTATTCAATGTCCCCTCGACGATCACCAGTGGTGTACGGCCAGTGTAGGAGATCGCTCCCCACACCATGATGCCGGGTGTTGGCCCTGTGTGCCTCGGTCGTATGCAGTCCTGATTGTGGCGCTCACCTGCACGGCGCCAAACACGCATACGACCATCATTGGCACCAAGGCAGAAGCGACTCTCATCGCTGAAGACGACACGTCTCCATTCGTCCCTCCACTCACGCCTGTCGCGACACCACTGGAGGCGGGCTGCACGATGTTGGGGCGTGAGCGGAAGACGGCCTAACGGTGTGCGGGACCGTAGCCCAGCTTCATGGAGACGGTTGCGAATGGTCCTCCCCGATACCCCAGGAGCAACAGTGTCCCTAATTTGCTGGGAAGTGGCGGTGCGGTCCCCTACGGCACTGCGTAGGATCCTACGGTGTTGGCGTGCATCCGTGCGTCGCTGCGGTCCGGTCCCAGGTCGACGGGCACGTGCACCTTCCGCCGACCACTGGCGACAACATCGATGTACTGTGGAGACCTCACGCCCCACGTGTTGAGCAATTCGGCGGTACGTCCACCCGGCCTCCCGCATGCCCACTATACGCCCTCGCTCAAAGTCCGTCAACTGCACATACGGTTCACGTCCACGCTGTCGCGGCATGCTACCAGTGTTAAAGACTGCGATGGAGCTCCGTATGCCACAGCAAACTGGCTGATACTGCCGGCGGCGGTGCACAAATGCTGCGCAGCTAGCGCCATTCGACGGCCAACACCGCGGTTCCTGGTATGTCCGCTGTGCCGTGCGTGTGATAATTGCTTGTACAGCCCTCTCGCAGTGTCCGGAGCAAGTATGGTGGGTCTGACACACCGGTGTCAATGTGTTCTTTTTTCCATTTCCAGGAGTGTATATTGCTCCAAATTTTTCAACTACATGGCATGCCATTCCATAGTTTCTCTGTTAGTATTTGTTACTCCGTGCACTTGTACCAGCTTGCTGTTTAATTCCTGAATGTTGTCACCATCTGCTTTACCAAACTCCATCTTCAATAACATTCCACTTGCATTTAACCATCCCCTCTTCCATTGCAACAATGTGCACGGCACCTGATCAATCACTTGATGCAATTGATCCCCTAACCACTCAAACGAAGCCTCAATCCTGTATGCCTCTAATATTACTTCCCTCGCAGCTATTAATGTTTCTTCATATCTCATTTATTACTTCCCGTGTGTTGTAGGTTAGCGTTAATATTTACTGGTGGCTAGTTAGCACTACGTCCTCCTGCAAGAAAAACTGCACTCCCAGTTCAAGTTTTTTGTCCCGTCACGCATCCGCGACTTCTCCATCAAAGAGGTGCAGTATCATCAAAATTGTCATACTCATTCTGGATGTTCTTGGTGGTAACATCATCTGGGGACAAAGAATTCACATCACTCTCTATCCCTTAACTCATAAGATGCAAAGTGTACACGACACAGCACAACAACAACATCGAATCACTATAGCACACTCCTGTTCACTTAGAAACTAAACATTTATCACAAAAACTTTAAAAAAATGTGATATAACCCTACTGCAACAAGACAGTGACACAATTGGCATATATTTTACCCCTAAAACTACTTCATATATCCTGCCCAATCGGTATCTGTCTGAGTGATCTGAGTGCATAAGGCTCTCCTCTTACCTTCCACTCGCCATTTTCCATTTCCTTCTTAGCTTTAACTTTTCTTGCTGGAACAATACTGGCATATGTGGGAAAGTGTGTAAAGTTCCCTTAAATGGCTTAAAGTGTCCTACATGAACTATGGAAGCTATTGTCACCAACTGTAACTTCATATTCACAGGTGATATCTATGACTTGATATGGCCATTGATGTGGCCCTTCAGTGTGTAGGGATGCACCAGCATAACTCATTGACTGATTCTATTCTCAGATAGTTTACCAACATGTTGTCCCTCCTGCTCTTGCCACTCAAGTACTTCTGTATTCACTTGTAATGTTATGCATATGTAGCCGAGTGATTTGGCTGTCTAGAATTGGTACAAGAGGACAAGAGGAGGAGAAGTTGTTTCTGCATCTGAATGCTAATTGACAATCCGGTGGCATGTCATGGCCTCTCCAGGTGAGCCCAGGAGTAGATGTGACAGCAAAGGGCTGGATGAGGGGTACATCCCTGTACAGGAAATTTTGATGATAGTAAATCACTTAGAAGAAGAGATGATGCACCTGCAATGGCAGAGTGTCAGACAAGCAGAAGGATGGCATCTTTCAGCTCTTAGAAATCTTACAATAAATCACAGTTATATTAATAAAGCAAATCTGAATACATCGGCAGTCTCCGATAAATGAGGCGCGCATCCAATGAAAGAACAATTTTTTCAATATCTTTAGAACTACAGAAGACTAAACATTTTCGGCATGGGAAGTGCTCAGGTTTGTGACGAAGCAAGCTGGGATCTTTTTACTTCCTTTCTTGTTTTGCCATCTGCCTCCTTAAATTCATTTTATTTTCATTTTTTCCTGGTGAATATTTTGTGTATTGTGATCACAAAATAGATTCAGTTTTTCGCACGTCTTGGATGACTGTTTAGCTTCAGGATTCTGCTACCATTCTCTTATTTAATTCCAAAGTAATTACCAAGTTTGTTGTTTGTATAACTATATCTGTTAATTTCATTATTTAAGCAAATGATTTGGCTTAACCCTTGTAGTAGAAGAAACTGTTAAAAAGAAGGAATTTTTATATATATTTAGTTACTTGAATGAGTTATGTTTTAATTGGAATTTCTGTAACTTTAACATCAAACAATGAATAGAGTCAGTGCCTGTTATTGTGAGGATATATATAGATCCCAATTTTGGTCCCGAGACAGTCAGTCCACGGCCGATTTTCAGACGAGAAACCTGTATTGGCTAGATCAACAGCAATGCATCAACTTAACTGTGAAATAAGTGTAACACAAATAGGTCATATGTTAAAATAATGAAAGTGTCTGTTCAATAGCGTCACATGTACCGTATTATTCTGCAAGAGCTGTGTGGTTAGGTTTTTACTGCGTGTAGATGTTCAACGGTAAACTATTGTAGCAGTATGCCGATGTTTGCCTGCAAACTATGAATGAGGCTTATCAAAAGTGAACCAATAGTGAACTGGCCATATAACTATGTAATATTGTGAGGTTGCGAACAGTAAAAGTAAAGAACTGTGAAATGCAACTGTGCAAGTGTCAGCTACATCATTTACAGCAGTTAGTGTTGAACTTCCAGCCCCCTTTTTTCGGCCAGTATAACAATGCAGTATGTCAACACTGAGGACTATCATTGAAGAAATAAAGCAGGCGAATGTCACGAGTTGAGTCAAATAATGTCTGTAGAACTTAAGAATGATTTATATTTGTTGGGGATGGTATTCAGCCACCATAAAAGTAGACAGTGGCAGAACACCAATGGAGTTAAGTGAAGAGAGATTTTTTTGAGTGGTGCACTCAAGGGAGCAATTCTGGACCCTTTGTTGAGTTCTTGAAGATGTGAGACCTGCCTGTGGTATCATGTGGTATTTGGTCATGTGGGTGATAGATTATGGGTGGTGAATGGCCGCTACAAGACTTTAACTTCTAGGACACATTTACATTAGTTCTGGAAGAAGGCAGACCTGCCTGAGGTAGTGTGAATTATTCAGTCATGTAGGTGATGGATTCTGGGTGGTGAACGGCTGCTACAACACTCGATAACTTTTTCTGGTTGCTTTACAGAACTGAGAATAGACAGAGCATGTTTTTCTACTTGTTATCTCCCGTGTTATTATGTAAATTGGCATACTGACTTTGACCTCTGAATTATTTTGAGCTGGCAGATATTTTGTGTATTGTGATCATGGAATAGATTTAGTTTTTCACACATCTTGGATGACTGTTTAACTTCAGGATTCTGCTAGCATTCTCATAACACTCTCAACACAGCTTAACTCCACTTGATAAGGTTGTTTTCTGTCTATATTTTAATTGGATATCATAGGAACACTGTCTGTTTATTTGTTTTACTTTCTTGAATAAACATTATTCAACATAATTCTCTGTCATCTACATCAATTACAAACATTAGAATAGAACTGTTTTTATCAATTATTCATTTATCTTTTATTTTATGTGTGTCTTTGTTTCATTAATTTACAATTGTGCCCAATGCATAGACTATTTGACTGCAGGATCATGGCTTCAGGTTATTATTTGCAGCAAGATAGTTGCTGGGCATTAAAGCAGATATGTAGGGTTCAACTCTACGACATTACTGATCTATTCTTTTTTAAGGAGATCCTTGCATTGCCCAATTACCTGTGGCGTGAGCAACAGCAGGTAAAGTCGCAACTGGTTTGCATGTATGGGATGCTGTCTTGAAAGCAACTACTCAGTAGCAGAAAACCTTTAGATAATGTCGCACACTGTTTTCACACACTTCCATACATCTCATAATATCTTCACAAACTACTTCGCCAAATCTCCGTTTTTCTCAACTTTGGGCTTAACCACTTTAAAAGGCAGAGATGACCCCCAAAGGTGTCATGTCCTTTAGAATTGTACGCAGTTATGACATAAGGTAGGGAAATATCCCAGTTGTTGTGATGGCTGTTCACATAACAACATGTTACTGACAATGTGATGGATATGTTCCATTCTTCCATTTTATGGCAGAATGGACTAGTTCTTAGGTTTTGGATTTGCAGTTTGTACAACAGCTTAATTAATTTGGATATGAAGTTGGTGCTCTCATCTGTACTTTCTGTGCTGATAACGCGAAACTGCAATAACCAGTTGTTTACCATTGCCTATGCCACCAACTTGCTTGTTTATTCGGGATCGCAGCTGTCTCCACATAACATGAAAGGTGGTCTATGATGCTTAACACATAGCAATTTCCTTGTGGTGTTGCGTTGAATGGACCCAAAATACCCATTCCCACCATTTCCAGTGACAGCAGTATGCAATGATGACTGAGATCAATATGTTGTACAAGTGGTACTCAATTATTCACATGCTGGTCAATGTCCTGTCTCCGTGTCCTCTACCAATATTGCTCAGCTATTAGACGATCATTTGTCCTGTGCCCTCCACGATTTGCTGACACACAATCTTGAGCTTCCTTCAATACTTTGTCCTTCAAAGATGTGGGTACCATAACGCATAACCCAAACATCATCATTCTACACAACAGCCTGTTGTCCTTCACAAAATACAGCTGTGTACTAAATAACTGGCAGTCTGCATCAGAAGTCTGCTCCTCTTGCCACCTTGCAGGGCTTTACCAAGCACTTTTATGACCCCAGTCTTTCTGCTCAAGCCATCGGCATTACTATGTGTCATGCCAGGTTTGTGTACTACCTCATAATCAAACTCAGTCAACCGTAGTGCCCAATGGGTTGATCTGCTTGAAGTATTCTTCAATTCTAATAACCACTTTAACACCACATGATCTGATACAACTTTAAATTTTGTACTGTACAGGTAATGAAGGAAGTAGATAATACCATATGAGACTTAGCATGTCTTTCTCCGTGGCTGAGTAATTTTGTAAGGCTTTATTCAACTGCCTTGATGCATATGCTACTGGGCATTTTGTGCAATTTATATCCTAACCAAGAACACAAAGTCTGTAGAGAAAATAACCGAACATTTTGAGTTATGTGCCAATGGAGATATTTAGTAACATGCAGTTGACAGCACTACCTTGTGCATCACCTCCTTTGTAACCACATGTCTTTGGAATGTTGATATCTTTTTTATTTTCATGATATTGTTATTTAAGTGCAATGTGTTTCAGTGTTAATGGCGATTTCTTAAATGTGCTGTTCTCTGGAACTGTGATGAAATGTAAAATTTTACATGAAACTAGGAAAACTTAAGTGGTTGTCAGTCAGTTGAACATGATCTTTCACCAGGAAGCCCTTCCACTTCAACTGATGCTGCTGTTCAGAAAAGGTGAAACAGTGGACCCTTTAGGCTATCAAGGCATTTTGCAACAGCTACTTGAAAAATTTGCAGAAAGAGAAAATACTTGTGGTGAGACAATTCATGGTTCTTGCTCCACAACAATGTGCCTGAACACTCAGCTTTGTCAGTTTGTCAGCTTTGTGCTAAAAATCAGTGACTCTTCTCCTGTATTCTCCTGACTCACCAGAGGCTATTTTCAGAGTGTCGAATGGCATCAAAACAAATTCATCATAGACCTGTAAGAAAATATTTCTTAAGATACTATGTTAAACATCAGCAGCAGGAGTAAACCATTCACTTGATGTGTGTACCGCATCAACAAGGTTGAAACCTCTCTTTTTAAATCCCTTTCATTCTTCAAATATAACAATATTTTCTGCTTACTTAAAGGATATCTCAAAGCTATCAAGGAGAGCTTTGCAAAATGGTGACCCCCCCCCCCTGCGGGTTTGGGGTTTAGAATAGGCCCAAGGTATTCCTGCCTGTCTGTCGTAAGAGGCGACTAAAAGGAGTTTCACACATTTCGCCCCTATAAGTGCAGGTCCCATTTTATGGATTGACCTACCACTTTCCAAATTCCACAGAAGTGCTGGCCGTATGGGGAAGGACACCTACGTGGTGCACGGGTTGTCCATAGTGCCCTTAGATTCAATCTCCTGCACCTCTTGTCATCATGGCTTTGCATCTCCACCTGCAATTCAATTATTTGGGGGAGGACACTTTCCGGGTTATGTTATCTTCTTCCGTTGTGTCCTGTCCTCTTTCACCCCCATAACAATATTGGACTTCTCTGCACACAATATCCAGCCCGGTAGCCAGTCCACTGTGGTAGAGCCATCATCTACCCATTTGGTGGTAGCCCCCTGACAACACAGGGATCGCACTGCCGATGCCTGAGCTGTAAACTCCCCTCGTATGCCAAGGAGTAGATGCCCGTCTTAAGGGGGCAACTGGACTCGCAGCAAGGGCCATCATGACAGGTGGCCTTTGCTGTGGCTGGGCGGCACCCGTGGGGAGAGCCCCTGATTGGAGTGGGTGGCATCAGGGCAGATGACCTGCAGTTAAGCAGACTAAGTCATCTTTTGCTGGGGAGTGAATGGCCCCAGCAGTCTCTAAGAAAGGAATGGTTGATTACAATGCTGACAGGTATGACCCTAAATCATTCCCCTCCCTAGAAACATCTTGGGAGGAACATAGGGCTTCAGAGAGACAGGATCCTTATTCACCACATTACTTAGTTTGCATGATGAGTACTCCTTTCTAGAAACGAAGCCTCTGTTTTTTGTTGAGCACCTGGAGAATAAGTTTGGGGAAGTGACAGCACTGTCCAAAATGCACAGTGGGTCAGTTTTGATTCGGACGGCATCCTCAACCCAATCGCAGGCATTACTAGCCTGTGACAAGTTGGGTGATATTCCTGTTTCGGTCACTCCCCACAAAAGCCTCAATATGGTCCAGGGAATTATTTTTCATCGCGACCTCCTGTTACAGCCCGATGACAAGCTACGTGCCAGTTTAGAACGGTGGGGTATTCATTTCGTCTGGCGTGTTTGCTAGGGACCCAAAGACAAGGAAGTTGCCACCAATGCCTTCATCTTGGCCTTTGAGGGTGATTCATTACCTGAAAAGGTCAAGCTGATGG
This sequence comes from Schistocerca piceifrons, assembly GCF_021461385.2. Lineage (NCBI taxonomy): Eukaryota > Metazoa > Arthropoda > Insecta > Orthoptera > Acrididae > Schistocerca > Schistocerca piceifrons. The sequence continues at coordinate 874,026,119 of NC_060149.1, read as the reverse complement.
TGTATTGATGTGATGTCAAACCCTATGTCCGTACCCCTTTAAGTGCTGGAAATTTGGGAACTTTTCCTCCCGGTCCCCTTCCAGTGCCACATGTAGAGACTGCGGACGTTCGCTGCATCTGAATACTCCATGTGCGCCTCCTCCCACCTGTGTGAACTGTGGACAGCATCACTCCCCTTGCTCACCGAACTGCCCGGTACTCCAAAAGGAGCGCAAAATTATGAAATACAAGACAGTGGACAGGTTATCTTACCATGAGGCTAAACTCAGATATGAAATATTTACTATCAAAAACAGTCTTGATCACAATCTATTTATTACGATGACCGGTTTCGACCACTACTGTTGTCGTCTCCAGACCAGTGATTTACCACCAGAAGGAGGTTCTTACTCATTGGTCTGAAGATGACCACAGTAGTGGTCGAAAGCGGTCACCGTAATAAATAAATTGTGATCAAGACTGTTTTTGATAGTAAATATTTGTAACACATTGATCACTGTTCACACCCACAATGTATTCAAAAGTAATCAAATATGAAAGACTATACCCTGTTTCCATGCTATCTTCTAATGCTGCCGCCGCGACGGCATCGCCATCAATGATGCTGTTTTACACCCATCATCTAAGGTTGCTCCAGTGGACCCTCAGGGCCGCCCATCTTTCTCCCCCATCCAGTTGGCTGGGGGCACGTCTTCTTCCTTTACTCCCAAAGCTTCTACTTTGGAAGCATTGCCCCCCAAAATGCCAGGACATCGGTTCCCTCCCCCCTGCTGGAGAAGCAACGGCCTCCTCTGACTCCTATTATGTGGAAGGGGTCCCTTGGGACTTTACCTTCCACAGTCCCCCCCAGTGGTCCAGTGGACACCAGCCAGTGTTTGAAAGAGCCACTGGCTGCGATCGAAAGGTTTCAAGGTCTTCCTCTGGCCCTGAAGGTACTTCCAAGAAGCCCTCCCAGCAAGCTCCTAAGGAGCAGCGAGAGGGCAAAACTTCAAAGAAAAGGCCCACTAAGAAACAGGAGCTTCCAGTGCCCCCTACACGAGCACTCCTCCATGGCTCTGCATCCAAGAACAAGGTTGAGATTCTGGCATCGCCTAAGGACCTAGATGTCGTCAATGCCTCGGATGCAGTGGTACTGAATGCCAACACTCAACCATTGGCAACAGGTGATGCTGAGGCCTAATTTGCCTCCTTGGTCACTCCATGCCACCCCAGATGACAGAAAGCGTCATTCTCCAGTGGAACTGCGGTGGTTTTTTTATCCCACCTGGCTGAGTTACGTTAACTCTTAAGCAGTACACCTGCTTTCTGCATTGTCCTTAAAGAGACCTGGTTTCCAGCAATGCGTACCCCCACCCTTCGTGGCTAACAGGTGTACTACAAAAACTGTTCTGTATTTTCGTCCATACCTCTGTCTAACGAACTTGTGGCTCTTCAGACACCTTTAGAAGCTGTGGCTGTCAGGGTGAGGACAATGCAGGAAATTACCATCTGTTGCATCTACCTCCATCCAGATTGTGAAGTATCATCCCATGTTTGGCTGCACTCATTTCACAACTCCCCGCTCCCACCCTTCTTCTGGGTGATTTTAATGCCGATAACTCTTGGTGGGGTGGAGCCGAGATTAATGCCGTGGCAAAGATGTTGAGGACCTACTAACTCACCTCGAACTTTGCCTCCTAAAAACAGGTGTCCCCACACATTTCGGTGTGGCATATGACACATATTCGGCCATTGATCTCTGGGTTTGCAGTCTTGGCTTTCTCCAGTCTATCCACTGGAGAGCACATAACAACTTGTGTGGTAGTGACCACTTTCAACTCTTCCCGCCCCTACCACAGTGTCCCTCATCTGGACACTTGCCCAGATCAGTTCTTCCCAAGGCTGATCAGCAATGCCTCGCTCCTCCAATTGTCCCTAGCGGAAGTCAGTGCCTTGGTGGTCACCGGAAATCGTTGCGGCCATTAGAGACTGTAGGTGGGCCCTCCAATGTCATAAGTGTCAGCCCTCCCTGAGGAACCTTAATGCCTTCAAATGGCCCCGAGCACAGGTTCGCCTCTTCATCAAGCGAAGGAAGCATGAGTGTTTGGAACGCTATGTCTTCACCGTTGGAACATGAACCTCTCCCTCCCAGGTTTGGACCAAGCTCCACCGACTTCACGGTTATCAGAACCCAGCAGGCGTATCTGGAATTTCCAAATATATAGCTGTATCTGCTGCATCAGAGAATTACCACTTCACCTTTCGTCTCCCTCAAACAGAGGGTGGAGGGACAACACCTCTCTTTTGCTCCACACCACCCTGAGCCTTATATGCTCCCTTCAGCGAGTGGAAATTTCTCAGTGCCCTTGCTGACTGTCCTGACATATCCCCTGGCCCAGATCACATCCATTCGCAAATGTTAAAACATCTGTCATTGGATTCCCAATGCTGCCTCCTTGCTGTCTTCAACCTCATTTGGAGCGATGGTGAATTCCCATAGCAATGGTGGGAAAGTGTTGTCATTCCAGTGCCAATGCCCGGCAAGAACCTACTAGATGTTGACGTGAGCCTAAAAGCTCTCAACCAGTGCTTCCCTAGGACGCTCAGTGACCTTCATTTGGACCCCAGGACATGTCGGGATAGCGGGCAATGAACTTGCTGACCGCCTGGCCAAACAGGCCACCAGTAAACCATCTCTGGAGATTGGCCTACCAGAGCAAAGTTTTCGCGATAGGGGATACTGAATGGTGCACTCTGTGTACACCAAATAAACTCTGTGGTATCAAGGAGACAATGAATGTGTGGCGGTGATCCATGCAAGCCACTCGCAGAGAATCTGTTGTCCTTTGCCAGCTCCGCATTGGCCATACATGGTTAACACATGGTTACTTTGTCCGTAGCAAGGACCCACCTCAGTGTGGCTGTGGGTCCCTTCTGACTGTCATCTTCATATTGCTGGACTGCCCAATTTTAGCTGCTCTGCGGTGGATTTTTTATCTTCCCAGCAACCTGCCTTCGGTATTGGGCAACAATGCCTCAACAGCAGATTTAGTTTTACGTTTTATTCATGAGGGGAGGGGGGGGGGAGGTTTATTGTACCATCTAAGGGTGGGCATTTGGCCCTATCTCCGAAGCCTTCACCCTCCCTCCATTTTTAACTCTTGTCACCCTTTCTTTACATTTGTTTGTCTTTGTGTTCGTCTTTTCCCTACATGTGTTCATCTTGCTTTGTCTTTTTGGGGTGGACATTTTTGTGTGTCGCAGAGTGGCTGGCTCATCCTCTTTTATTCTTGTGATCAGCCAGCCCAGACCATCTGCTATGTGGTTTTAATACCTCCTCCTACTTTTCCTTATGGTGTATGTTTTCCCCGTTTTTTTGTTCTTTCCATTCATTTTCTGTTTAGGTGTGGTTCCCCATTCCTTTTTCCCATTTTACTTTCTCAAACATACATTGGGTGTGGTTTTATATTGAACCTCATTTCTGTCAGGAAAAAGGGACTGATGACCCTGTAGTTCGGTCCCTTTATACTCCAAACCAACCAACTTAAATGGAGACATTGCTGGGAAAAGTGTGTGACTAGGGGAGGGGAGCACTTTGAAGGGGACAAGGGTCAATAATTTGCAAAATTAATAATAAGGTTTGAAAAAATAAAGTATTGTTATTTTCTGAACAGTCGTTTTATGTCAGATCCCAGTTACTAGTGTCACAGAATAAGATGCATTTGTTTTTGTAATTTGGCAATATTAATATCATATTATTTGTTAGCCCTTCTTTCAGTTTTTCAAATGTGGCTGGCCAGTCAGTTGTCCACTGGGATTTCACACCTTTTTCTTAACAAATGACAATAGTTTAACAATGTCAGCAAAACCTCTTGACAGTTTTTCTGCAATAATTACATAGGACTAAAAGTGACAAGCTGGTTTGTTGCTTATGACAGCAAGCAATTGCAGAGAACATGTATCAGTCTTAGGCCAGTCTCCATACCATTTTGACTATCACATAACCTAAATATTCTATCTCTGTGGACACAAAATGGCACATTGCAGTATTTAATGGTAAATTTACCAAACACAACCTCTTAAAGACTTCATCCAGTCGCTGCACATCCTCTAGAGTGTCAGAAAACACAACAGTATTGTCTAACTAGACTGACATAGTTTTAATTCTCGTAGTACTCCATCCAACAATATCTGCAACATGGCTGGTGCACTCTTAAGCCCAAATGGCATTAGTTGATACTGGTAGTGTCCCCAAGGAATGACAAATGCAGTCTTTGGCCATTCTTTTGCAAACACTTCAATACGGTGATATCCACTCTTTAATCTATCATGAAGGAGTATTTACACCGACCAAGGTTTTCCAGTGTTTCTGTTATGTTCAATACAGGCTATGCATCCATCACGTTCTTGTGTTCAGATATTGGTAATAGCAACAAAACCTGTATTTCTTCACACTGTCAGATGAGTTCTTTGGCACAGGTGCACGTCATGGAGTATCACTTTCCTCAATAACACCATCCTCAACTTTAATGGCTGAATTCTGCCAATATCAGCTGCAAGTACAGTATTCTGTATGGCTCGTTGCAGACCAGAGGTTATTCCCCACTGGAATTTTATGCTGTGTCACAGGTGGGTCTGGTAATTGTCTACTAGGATTGAACAAATCTGCGAATCATATTAACGGAATTTCCATAATTGTCGTATCTTTTCCTTGTAAATGCTTTACTTCCTCACATAATTCAGATGCATCAATGGTGTGCTTGTGGCAAAGGTCTCCACTTGACCAGCCTAAGTTGTCCTCATCTAGAGCATCCAAATTGACAATCGATAATTCCTTTGGCAGCTCCACTGTCAGAGCCAGAATTATCCAAGCTCACTGAAACTTCGTAATCCCCATTTACTTGCTGCACACGTGCCACACTGCTACATACAAAACAATGTGAAATGTGCAATTGGTCATTGTGTTCCAGTGGCTCTATTACACGTAACATATTGTTCAGTAAGTCAGTATCTACAATCGCCCACATTCACCTAGAGTATCTTTCCCTTACCCATAAGTACTTCATCATGCAAATTGAGCTTCAATGAATGTTTGTGCAGTTTACTTGGCTGCTCCTTCATGATCAGCAAGCTTGCAACAATGTATCATTTGCGGCAGTCATTCCCAGGCACAAAAATTTCCCACTAAATTAGTTAGTGTGCTGTGAAAGATTAATTTCTGCTTGATGCCTATTCAGATAATTCAGCACTAGAGGTGCGCAGTACCCGTCCCAACATGAGCAATACTTCCATATATTCCCAGAAATTTCTTGTTGCAGTACAGAAGTTGAACAACAATGATGCCACATCATTAACCTATACTACACATAATCTATATTGTGGAGAATTCAGTCTCTTCTTATCCAGGTGGTCCAGACTAGGTACCTGTGTCCACTAAGCATTTGTATACCATTCTGTTTGCCATGCCCACCAAGTAGCACTCTGCCTCTGCACATACATTCGTAACATTATGCTTTGCTGGAAGTGCTGTCCCAGGTTGGAGGAATTCCCATTGGCAGTGAACAAACCCTTACGTGATGCTGTCCACTTTGCTTTCTGTTTGACAATCTCACACCCAATGTCCACCACATCACATTAATAGAATTGCAATTGGTGGCATTGTTTCAGAATGTGGTACACACCTATAGTATTTCACTTCTGAGGAAAAACACTCCATTTATCCTGCACGCAAGTCGCTATGCCTACTTCTGCTAGTTGCCTAGCAACCTGAATGGCAGTAGCCAACTCCTTTGGATTCTTCATCTTATTCAACATATAGGGTGGTAGACCTCTCAAAAACACATCTCGTGCTCTGTGTTCTGTCTCTTTCAGATTCAGTTTTATCCGCCTTCTCATTCTGTGTTAACTCTTATGTTTGTACATTGATTTTTCCTGATCCTCTCTAAGAATGCTTCCACTGACTCGTTTCCTATCTGCGACATCCCATTAAGTTGTTCCCTGAAGAATCACACTATTCCACTTGTGGTAACACTGATAGAGTCCCTTCTTAAGTTGTTCAAATGTGCATGCCTCATTCAACCTCTCATGATACATGACATATGTCTCAGCCTCACCCGCTAACTGTAACTTGGTCATGTGGAAACGTTCCTCGCCTGGCCGAATACCCAGAAAAGGAGCAGCTTCAAGGTTCTCAGTAAAGGCTGACACATCCTCAGTTGGTTTACCTGAAAAAGGAGCCATGAGACTAGCCACAGTGGGATCCACAGAAGGAACAGATACACTTCATGAAGCTTTTGCATGTACCGTCCGAGCTAGTTCACTATGCTTATTCGCATTCATTACCATTAAAGTAACCATCTCCTTTGTAATGCGGCATTCTTCGATAGTTCAGTCATCAGTTTCACGAATGTTTCAACTGCTTTTTTCATCACTGCTCATGTTTCTGGCATTTGTACAACCTCTGTCTAGGAATAGAACACTCTTAAACTACACCACGTAACAGCCAAGCAAGGACAGCTACCAGGAACAGTCGGACAGAGAGGTAGCATAAAAATGATATTAAATCTTATGACAAATTGTAGCCCATCGAGACACTGAGCACCAATGTGCCTCGTGCCCACAACTTCAGCAGGTCCCACATCTGGCTTGTAATGCCTGCACACACACACACACACAGCAAAAGCGTGACCACCAAATTACAACATTGACACCTCACCGGCCATAATTAGCACTCTCGACAATTTCCTCTAAAAGTCAACAATTGCACAGGTTCTTGTGGCTTCTCAAACTGTGCCTACAAATTCCTATAAACCTCAGCCCTATCTGTCATGATAGAATACAAGAACAACATAAAAAGGCCTCCAAAAATGTAAAACCTACTCACCAAGCTCGTACCACTGAAACCACAAGCCAGAGCTGGTGATGACATCACAGCCAATGCATCCTCTTGATAAATGGCAGCAGCCAACGTTGCAGTAGTCACTTCTGACACTAGATTGTTGGGGCTGAGAGGTGAGCCCGACAGTGATGTAGGAAATGGCTGTACAAAGATCAGGATGAAGCACCACTTCCTTCATGAGGACATGGATTGAGAATGGTGGTGGGACTGGAATCGAGTGGCAGGCCACTTGTAAAGCATCCCAGAATGAATTTTACTTTTATTCGTGTTATGTACGAGGTGGGGTCACTGCTGGAGTGGTGGCCATCAGCCTCAAGATGACATTGTGAACCGCAGAAACTTAGCAAGCCTCTGTCAGCAGGACCGACTGGGCAGCGGTGTCCATAGAGTGTCACCCACTGTCCAGCAGGACGGCAGTTGCTGAAAGTGACTGCATGCTGTGGTCAATGAAAGGCAGCCCATGCCAGTTTGCTTGCTCGCCTTTGGCTGCAGAATACCAGATTATATACCAGAATACGGCATGGGAAAACAGACACTTTTATTTGTCATTCTGTTTTACACGTCTAGCTCCATAGGACCAAATTGAAGAGCAAATTCCATGGTCATGGAATGGGTCAATACATGAAATTAACATAAACAAAATAAAATGTAGAGGAATCCTATGCAAATTAAAAGTTGCGAGTATCTATTATCATAATTGATGATATAACACAGGAATCAGCTTAATTTTTCCAGGAACTCCCCGACAGAATAGATGGAATGATCCATGAGGAAATTCTTTGGTTTAGACTTGAATGTGCGAGCATTACTGCTAAGGTATTGTAATTCCTGTGGCTCTCTATTGAAGATTGATGCAGCAGAGTACTTCATGTCTGTGCATAAGAGTCAAGGAGGTGTGATCCAAATGCAGATTGGATTCTGCGTAGTATTATCTAATTGAAAGCTGAGCGGTCCCAGCACCAACCCCTGAAGGCACCTCTTACTTAACTATGCCCCAATCAGACATTATGTCATAGCTGGTTTTTTTTTTACTGTGGAGAATACCTGTGTGTTCTTAAAGCATGAAAGCTACTTCTCTTATTTCATAATGGTCCAATTTATGCACTAATATTTTGTGAACCACACAATCAAACACCGTAGTTAAATCAAAGAAGATGCCTAGCGTTTGCAACTTCTTGATTAATCCATCCATCCCCTCACCGAGAAAAGAGAATATAGTGTTTTCAGTTGCTAAGCCTCTTCTGAAAACATACTGTATGTTTGACGGCAACTTATATGAACCAAAATGATCAATTACGCATATCTATGCAACCTTTTCAAAATCTTTTGCAAATACCAATGGCATAGAAATAGGTCTAAAATTGCCTATGTTATACCCTTCTCCTTTTTTATAAAGCAGTTTTACTATTCTGTACTTAAATCATTCAGGAAACTGCCTATTCCTGAAGGAAGAATTACAAATATGGGTAAGTACTATGCTAACATATGCAGCGAAGTGATTCATTATCCTGCTAGACACCCTGTCAGATCCATGAGAGTTCTTAGTTTTCAGTGAGTTAATTATTGACACAATCTTCCCTTTGCCAGTATCATGGAGGTGAATTTCAGATAGAAGTCTTGAAAAGCATTCCCCATAGAAACTAAGTTTTGTTTAATTCATCTGCTGTATTCAGAAAGTGGTTGTTAAATACTGTGCATATATCTGACTTATCACTAACAAAAACATTTTTACTAAGTATCTTTGACCTTGCGCCATTGGCCAAACACTTTCTTCGTAACTGCCCAAATGATTTTAATTTTATCCTGAGGATTAATTACTGTATTTGCATACCACATGCGTTTTGCCGTTCTGTGACATTTTTTTAAGCACTTTACAATACTGTTTGTAATGGACTACAGCAGCTTGATTGTTACTATCCATAATGTTTTGATATAATTCCCATTTTGTTCTACATGATATCCTTTTCACATTAGTCAGCAATCCAGGTTGCCTGTTAGTGCCAGTATCGTGTTTCAAACATTCTGACGGAAAGGAGTTTTCATAGAGCAAGAGAGAAATGTTCAGGAAAGCATTACACAATTTTCTGTGTTATCTGCACTATAAGCTTTTTTCCACTTTTGCTGTTTAATGTAGTTTAAAAAGTCTATTGCCACTGGATTAACTTTTCTGAATAATATGTTATGATATTTAACGTGTATGTGCACAAATTCCTTTTAATGTTAACATTTGTGAATCACAGTCTGAAAGGCCATTTACCCTTTCACTAACAGACTGTCCCTATAGTAATGAAGAATGAACAAAAATGTGGTTGGAGAGAATACAGTGTGCATCAGATAATGTGAATTTAGGGGCTCTTCCTACTTTTCCTTACACAATCACTTTTAAAATTAATATTAAAGTCACCAACAACTAATTTTTGGTACTTTTTTTCACGTGAACCAAGAACACTCTCTAGCTTGAAACAGAAACATCCTGAAGTCGGAGTTATGGGACCTATAAGTAAATATAATTAAAAATGCAATTCCACTAAATTCAGCAGCCCCTGCACAATATTCAGTGACCTGTTCAGTACAGTGCTTTCACATGTCACTAGATTCAAATGGAATACCTTTTTCACATATATGGCCAAGGGTTGAGGAAAACCCAATCCAGTGGGTTAATTTGGGTTTTCTCATGTTGACAATTAAATGGTTAAATTTAAATTCTTATAATTAATTTCTTCCAAAAAATAGCTCAGTCTTACAACTAATTTATTCTTAATGTGTAGAAACTGTAACAGAGCGCTTTGAAGAAGTCCCTGCTAACCTAAATGAAATGTTATATAATTAATAAAGATGCCACTCATCTTCTTCTCAAACAATTGTCAGAGGTTTGTAGAGTCCTGGACCTTCTTCAGTCAGACTGCACAAATATTGCACAAGTTGCCAAGCCATGGTTCAATCTTGTAGAAAGTCGTAATGTGGAACCCCATAAGAAAGTAATAAAAAACACAAGGAACTAGCACTAGAACCATTTCACTATCTTGCTGATATGCTAGATCCAAGATTCAGAGGGACAGTTAACTGCCAAACAAGAAAAAAGTGGCTCATAGAGATGCATTCAGAGTGGATTGCAAGTTTTATGTCTTTTAGGATTGCAACTTCCTGTCAGAAAGGTCACAGTTCATAGTAATAGACGGAAAGTCATCGAGTAAAACGGAAGTAATATCTGGTGTTCCCCAAGGAAGTGTTATAGGCCTTCTGTTGTTCCTGATCTATATTAACGATATAGGAGGCAATCTAAGTAGCTGTCTTAGATTGTTTGCAGATGATGCACTCATTTACCATCTTGTAAAGTCATCAGATGACCAAAACAAATTGGAAAATGATTTAGATAAGATATCTGTATGGTGCGAAAAGTGGCAATTGACCCTGAATAGTTTGAAGTTATTCACATGAGTGCTAAAAGAAATCCACTAAATTTTGATTATGCAATTAGTCACACAAATCTGAAGGCTGTAAATTCAACTAAATTCTTAGGGATTACAATTATAAATAACCTAAATTGGAACGACCAAATAGATAATGTTGTGGCTAGAGCAAACCAAAGACTGCGATTCATTGGCAGAACACTTAGAAGGTGCAACAGGTCTACTAAAGAGACTGTTTACACCACACTTGTCCACCCTATTGTGGAGTATTGCTGTGTGGTGTGGGATCCGCATCAGGTGGGACTGACGGATGACATCGAAAAAGCTCAAAGAAGGACAGCTTGTTTTGTATTATCGTGAAATAGGGGAGATAGTGTCACAGACATGATACATGAATTGGAGTGCCAATCATTAAAACAAAGGCGTTTTTCGTTGCAACAGGATCTTCTCATGAAATTTTGGTCACCTTTTCTCCTCTAATTGCGAAAACATTCTGTTGGCACCCACCTACATAGGGAGAAATGATCATCATGATAAAATAAGAGAAACCAAGGCTCACACAGAAAAATTTAAGTGCTCATTTTCACTTTTCGATAGTGGAACAGTAAAGAGTCAGCGTGAAGGTGGTTCATTGAACCCTCTGCCAGGCAGTTTATTGTGAATAGCAGAGTAATCATGTAGATGTAGATTCTGATTATTTTCCTGCCACCCTCTTTTCTGATGCAGTTGTAACACAGTTGCATCCAAGTAAGTGGTGGAAGACACACAGTTGGAAACAACAAAAAAATGAAACTTACTAACTAATAGGACTTACTGCTTTCATGAAAAGTCTCACTTCTCGTCCTCCCAGCGCTTTGTCCATTGAGAGAATCTTCTCCACCTACGGGCTTGTTTGGTCAAAATTAATAAATAATTTAGGAGTGAAAATAGCTGAGAAATTAGTGAAGAAATATAAATTTCTGCGTGTTTCTAAAGGACTAAATTGTGCTTTACAGTCATTATGATTATACATGAAATGAAAGTCTTTTTTTGTCTGGAAGTTAAACGTTATTTAGCTGTGTTTCTCATGTGACAAAAATAGTTAAAACACAATAACCACACATATTATAAAAAAGTGTGTGTGTGTGTGTGTGTGTGTGTGTGTGTGTGTGTGTGCGCTACTGTCTGGAAAGAATTGCTATGGGGTAAGAACAACCTAGATATCAAAGTGGCATAGGTAGGGATGAAGAAGAAATGTAGCCCATTATGTACGAATGCCCAGACTTTGTTCCTGGAGTATTTGAGAATGAGAACACTTAGTAATTTGCAACGAACTTTACACATAATTTCAAACCCTTACGAAAATTTTTCTCACTGACAAACCACCAACGCCCCTCCACCCCCCCCCCCCCCACCACCCACCCACGCACCCTCACACCCCGAAATGGTGAAAGGAAGGAAGTTTATTGCTCACAACACTTTTGATGTTCATGCAGTAAAACTACCACATCTGCATGATGTTTTAATTTATTACTTCTTTACTACTAACTGTATTGAAGACACATTTGCCACTTGATGTACATGCAAAATTTTATCATTGTATGACACACAGTTCAGGAGAAATGATGTCATGAACATTGAACTGCATGAAAATGAAACTGCAGGGCGAAATTTGCTAGAGATGTTGTTGTTGTGGTCTTCAGTCGTGAGACTGGTTTGATGCAGCTCTCCATGCTACTCTATCCTGTGCAAGCTTCTTCATCTCCCAGTACCTACTGCAACCTACATCCTTCTGAATCTGCTTAGTGTATTCATCTCTTGGTCTCCCTCTACGATTTTTACCCTCCACGCTGCCTTCCAATGCTAAATTTGTGATCCCTTGATGCCTCAAAACTTGTCCTACCAACCGATCCCTTCTTCTAGTCAAGTTGTGCCACAAACTCCTCTTCTCCCCAATTCTATTCAATACCTCCTCATTAGTTACGTGATCTACCCACCTTATCTTCAGCATTCTTCTGTAGCACCACATTTCGAAAGCTTCTATTCTCTTCTTGTCCAAACTATTTATCGTCCATGTTTCACTTCCATACATGGCTAAACTCCATACAAATACTTTCAGAAATGACTTCCTGACACTTAAATCTATACTCGATGTTAACAAATTTCTCTTCTTCAGAAACGATTTCCTTGCCATTGCCAGTCTACATTTTATATCCTCTCTACTTCAACCATCATCAGTTATTTTACTCCCTAAATAGCAAAACTCCTTTACTACTTTAAGTGTCTCATTTCCTAATCTAATTCCCTCAGCATCACCCGACTTAATTAGACTACATTCCATTATCCTTGTTTTGCTTTTGTTGATGTTCATCTTATATCCTCCTTTCAAGACACTGTCCATTCCGTTCAACTGCTCTTCCAAGTCCTTTGCTGTCTCTGACAGAATTACAATGTCATCGGCGAACCTCAAAGTTTTTACTTCTTCTCCATGAATTTTAATACCTACTCCGAATTTTTCTTTTGTTTCCTTTACTGCTTGCTCAATATACAGATTGAATAACATCGGGGAGAGGCTACAACCCTGTCTCACTCCTTTCCCAACCACTGCTTCCCTTTCATGCCCCTCGACTCTTATAACTGCCATCTGGTTTCTGTACAAATTGTAAATAGCCTTTCGCTCCCTGTATTTTACCCCTGCCACCTTCAGAATTTGAAAGAGAGTATTCCAGTTAACATTGTCAAAAGCTTTCTCTAAGTCTACAAATGCTAGAAACGTAGGTTTGCCTTTTCTTAATCTTTCTTCTAAGATAAGTTGTAAGGTCAGTATTGCCTCACGTGTTCCAACATTTCTACAGAATCCAAACTGATCTTCCCCGAGGTCGGCTTCTACCAGTTTTTCCATTCGTCTGTAAAGAATTCGCGTTAGTATTTTGCAGCTGTGACTTATTAAACTGATAGTTCGGTAATTTTCACATCTGTCAACACCTGCTTTCTTTGGGATTGGAATTATTATATTCTTCTTGAAGTCTGAGGGTATTTCGCCTGTCTCATACATCGTGCTCTCCAGATGGTAGAGTTTTGTCATGACTGGCTCTCCCGAGGCCATCAGTAGTTCTAATGGAATGTTGTCTACTCCCGGGGCCTTGTTTCGACTCAGGTCTTTCAGTGCTCTGTCAAACTCTTCACGCAGTATCTTATCTCCCATTTCGTCTTCATCTACATCCTCTTCCATTTCCATAATATTGTCCTCAAGTACATCCGCCCTTGTATAGACCCTCTATATACTCCTCCCACCTTTCTGCCTTCCCTTCTTTGCTTAGAACTGGGTTGCCATCTGAGCTCTTGATATTCATACAAGTGGTTCTCTTCTCTCCAAAGGTCTCTTTAATTTTCCTGTAGGCAGTATCTATCTTACCCCTAGTGAGACAAGCCTCTACATCCTTACGTTTGTCCTCTAGCCATCCCTGCTTAGCCATTTTGCACTTCCTGTCGATCTCATTTTTGAGACGTTTGTATTCCTTTTTGCCTGCTTCATTTACTGCATTTTTATATTTTCTCCTTTCATCAATTAAATTCAATATTTCTTCTGTTACCCAAGGATTTCTATTAGCCCTCGTCTTTTTACCTACTTGATCCTCTGCTGCCTTCACTACTTCATCCCTCAGAGCTACCCATTCTTCTTCTACTGTATTTCTTTCCCCCATTCCTGTCAATTGTTCCCTTATGCTCTACCTGATACTCTCTACAACCTCTGGTTCTTTCAGTTTATCCAGGTCCCATCTCCTTAAATTCCCACCTTTTTGCAGTTTCTTCAGTTTCAATCTGCAGTTCATAACCAATTGATTGTGGTCAGAATCCACATCTGCCCCAGGAAATGTCTTACATTTTAAAACCTGGTTCCTAAATCTCTGTCTTACCATTATATAATCTATCTGATACCTTTTAGTATCTCCAGGATTCTCCCAGGTATACAACCTTCTTTTATGATTCTTGAACCAAGTGTTAGCTATGATTAAGTTATGCTCTGTGCAAAATTCTACAAGGCGGCTTCCTCTTTCATTCCTTCCCCCCAATCCATATTCACCTACTATGTTTCCTTCTCTCCCTTTTCCTACTGACGAATTCCAGTCACCCATGACTATTAAATTTTCGTCTCCCTTCACTACCTGAATAATTTCTTTTATCTTGTCATACATTTCATCTATTTCATCATCTGCAGAGCTAGTTGGCATATAAACTTGTACTACTGTAGTAGGCATGGGCTTTGTGTCTATCTTGGCCACAATAATGCGTTCACTATGCTGTTTGGTGTAGCTAACCCGCACTCCTATTTTTTTATTCATTATTAAACCTACTCCTGCATTACCCCTATTTGATTTTGTATTTATAACCCTGTAATCACCTGACCAAAAGTCTTGTTCCTCCTGCCACCGAACTTCACTAATTCCCACTATATCTAACTTTAACCTATCCATTTCCCTTTTTAAATTTTCTAACCTACCTGCCCGATTAAGGGATCTGACATTCCATGCTCCGATCCGTAGAACGCCAGTTTTCTTTCTCCTGATAACGACGTCCTCCTGAGTAGTCCCTGCCTGGAGATCCGAATGGGGGACTATTTTACCTCCGGAATATTTTACCCAAGAGGACGCCATCATCATTTATTCATACAGTAAAGCTGCATGTCCTCGGGAAAAATTACGGCTGTAGTTTCCCCTTGCTTTCAGCCGTTCGCAGTACCAGCACAGCAAGGCCGTTTTGGTTAATGTTACAAGGCCAGATCAGTCAATCATCCAGACTGTTGCCCCTGCAACTACTGAAAAGGCTGCTGCCCCTCTTCAGGAACCACATGTTTGTCTGGCCTCTCAACAGATACCCCTCCGTTGTGGTTGCACCTACGGTACGGCCATCTGTATCGCTGAGGCACGCGAGCCTCCCCACCAACGGCAAGGTCCATGGTTCATGGGGAGGGGGGGGGGGGGGGGGGTTTGCTAGAGATACAGGTGAAATATGTGTACAAATATGTATGAAATAAATGAAATATATGTAAAATATGTAATGTGTATCCAGGCAAAGCCATGAGTAAAAAACTACTACTAAACCCCTAGAGCATATCAGCTAAACCTGGTACACACATTACTTACTAACTGAAAAGAAATACTGCGGGGATAAGAGCCAGCAATATCGTATTGGGATGGGGGTGATCATATGGAGAGAGAATCAAGAGCGTTTTTTTTTTTTTTTTTTTTTTTTTTTTTTTTTTTTTTTTTTTTTTTTTTTTTTTTTGTGCCATTTCAGTGTGATGTTGTTGATATGTGGGGGGGTCTGCTTCATTTCATTGACTTTACTGCAATATATAAGAAACATGAAATTTTTCATTGGTTGTCAATCTTTTTGTGAAGAATTTGTACTTAACAGTTTTCTTACGGTCTATTTGTATGGAGTCTCACTCACACTAAACATCACATATAACTTGCTGTACACTTTAAACATAGAAAATATCTTGCATTTTAAAAAAAAAAAAAATCAGTTACACAGAGATGTTCCTACAAATAGTTGACAGATAACATTATAGGTCTTCTGTAGAGTATGATATGCTTTTGTACAGTGATTATTTATCTTAACAAGTTAAATAATAATTTACTTATATCGATTTTACAATTGTGCTTATTTCTATGTGTTACTATTTTTATTTAAGTATACTATCGAAATATTTGAAGAAATTCACTGATACACTTTCAAGTTTTTCGTTTAATATTTTATTTTCATTTTTTCTTTAATGTGAATATATCTCCAGTGCTCTGAAAATGTGTTCTAGCAGCAGCATAGCAAAACTTATAAAGCCTAATGCAGAAAAACTCTGGTTAAAAACTGACATAAGGCATTCACACAAGGAGGAGGAGTTACTAAACAGAAAGCTTTTAACATGCAGATAGGAGCAGGAAACAACATGGAACCCACAGTTTATGACAGCATAAGCAAGCACATCTAAGACATAGTCAACAACGAGTACTTGACACTTCACAATTTGCCACAGACATAAAATCCTATACATCCCATGGTGAACTCTACAAATAGCCCAGCACACAAACTGTCACAAAAACTGAATAACATAGTGATGAAAAAATTATACATATGAAGGAATATATTCCATTAAAAAAGACTGCATGATACTAGCTAAAGAACTAAGAACCAGAAAGCTCCTCAAGATGCTCAGTTTACATCACTTGATATCACCGATCTTTACTCAAACATACCCGTACAAGAAGCTGTAACAGTAATACAAAAGAACCTTATAAAACCCAAGAAAATTTCATACACAGAAATTGTTGAATTTATGGAACCCCTGTAGCTAACTCTTAAGTTACGACTACTTTGCTTTTAATCGCAAAAATCAAACAATGGAAAATCCAGGAAGGAATGTAACAATATTATGAGAAGGAAAGTTTCTACTCGCCATATAGCCGAGATGCTAAGTTGCAGATAGGCACAATGAAAAGTCTCACACAATTATAGCTTTCAGCCGTTAAGGCCTTCGTCAACAAAAGGCAGACACACGCGTGCGAGCAAACTTGCCCCCCCCCCCCCCCCCCCCACACACACACACACACACACACACACACACACACACACACACACACACACACGCACACGCACACGTGCAATCGCAGCTCACACACACGACTGCAGTCTCAGGCAACTGAAACCTCACTGTGAGCAGCAGAACCAGGACATGATGGGAATGGCAACTGGGTAGGGGTAAGGAGAAGGCTGGAGTGGGGAGGGGGAGGAGGAGCAATAGTGTGGTGGGGATGGCAGACAGCGATATGCTGCAGGTTAGACTGAGGGTAGGTGAGAGGTGGGGAGGGGAGGGGGAAGTTGCGGAAAAGGAGATAAATTAATAGACTGGGTGTAGTGATGGAATGACAGCTCTGTAGTGCTGGAATGGGAACAGGGAAGGGGATGGATGGGTGAGGACAGTGACTAACGAAGGCTGAGACCAGGAGGGTTATGGGAATGTAGGATGTAGTGCAGGGAAAGTTCCCACCTGCTGAATTCAGAAAAGCTGATGTTGGTGGGAAGGATCAATATGGCACAGGCTGTGAAGCAATAATTGAAATGAAGGATATGACATACTGATAAACACACTCACATATAACACCCTTCTCAAAGCTGTAATGGTACAAGATAATCCAATGTGAATATAAGTCCACTTCTAATTACTTTTAGAGTAAGTATTACCAAAACCAATTATTAAAAAAGTATTTGAAACCTAAAACTGTTTAAAAAAACTGGAGAGTGGTGTGAATAGCAGTCTGCCACCTGTGACGTCATACCAAAGGTGTGTCCAAAGCATAGCCCCCAAAATGATCAACATAGGAGGCATTTGTTTGCTTTAGGCTGGGGCCAGTGATGAGGTGGTCCACAAGGAGTGAAGCGACAGGGTGGCCAGTCAGCAACCATTCCAGACTCAAACACATATCTTGTCTGGGAGGTAGTCATCCAGTAGGTGATTCAGCTGTGTGAAGATGCCAGGTAGCCCATATACAACCTTCTGCTCTGACAGATGCATGTAGCTTTTGAAACCTAAGTACAGAGTAGGTGACTAGCTGCATCACTTTGCAATGTGAACAGTCTTTGTCTCGAATTTAGAGGTTGACACTGGTCGTGTAGTTTGACCTCACTTACACACCTGGATGCTGTCTGAGAACATCTGAGCACACTGATAGGGAGTGTCTAATTCAAGTACTATTTATGTGAACCAGGTCAGCTAATGTTTTTCTCTCACCATCATCTTAGCCCAGAAACAAAAACAAGGTAACCTGCTTGCTCGCAACCGTGAAGCAGTAGTGGCTTCTCATCCATTCAGCTTTTGTGCATACCCTGTTGTAGTTGAAAGATGTCTCAACTTCGCTTTTGAGAAGTGGTGGAAGACCTAGTTTTTGGCACTGGTGTGCTGAATAAATACCCTTGCACTCTGAATATATCTTCTTACTTCACGCTATATAGATGCCATGATAATAGCACCTCACTCCTTATCCCATCAATTTGCTGCATTGGTGCCAAGCTGTACAATGCTCCAGACTAAGTTGTGGTGTAACATTTCATTTCATCTAATCAAAACACGCCTGCTACTGTACTGGAGTGTGGGATTTATCTAGGCCCTTTTGGCGGCATAGGATACCTCTTCATAAGTAACTACATAATTTCTATTTGAAAATTTACACGAGGCATTGTATCTCCATTTCTGTGGTAAAGTATCCAGACATTGTCTACAGTGGTATTCAATAATCAACTGAAACTATTACAGTTATTTATGCTCAACTGATTCACAGTTTGATCCATTTAATAAGTTCCACCCATGTCTTTGTTGTATTTCGTCAGGATGGAAGGTCAGGGAACAACAGTGTGTTTCCTCGACTCCTAAGGATATCTTTTAAAATTAGTTACTTAATTCACACTAGTTGTATTTCAAAGTGGTAGAGAGCAGCAATCAGACGTCATTTCTGTTCTAACTGTATTAAAGCAAATCCAGGTGTTGGCTACTAAAACCTTTAGTCCTTAATGAACTGGGACAGGAGTCCAAACAACAGGTATAGACATACTAGGACATGTATAACAACTCTGAAATATGGCCCAAAATCTGTATCTGCTTTAATAAAGTTAGAATGGAAACAACTACAGACTGATGCTCTCTACCATTTTGAAAGTCATATCATAGTCGTTGAGCACATTCGACTTTCCTAGTGGAAGGTAATTTGACAAAGGAGTTGTCATGCCAATTACACAGGAACAAATAATGTTCCTTGTGTGTGGTGGAATGAATAGTAGCACTTTCTTCTTTTTGCATTTCCTTCTTCTGTGGAAGGGAGCAGTTTTGGGGGATATGATTCTCACAGAATACCTGCCGCAGAAGAATAAACAATTAAACAGCAGTAGGAATAATAGACGAACATGTAAAAATTATTCTCATTAATTCTTAGAAGCACTTTTATGTAACACTGAAAATTCAGGATTTGTCCCTGCAGTACAAATAATGTTGCATAAATTTAAGTAAATGGTATGTGATTGTAGGTGTATAAAGGAACTGTTCACTGTTTTTGAACCTGAATGATTAAAGTATTTTAATTGTCGTACTAACCATATTCTAAATACGTGGCTGTATTCAAAATGTTTTAAATTCAGTTTTCAGTTGCCACAGCAGTCAGTCAGTACTGTTAGGGTCTTCCAAGACCTTTCAGACGGAGTTTAGCTTAGTTTAGTTTTAGTGTTCCCAGTACTGGACTGATTCTCACAGTGACTAATAGGGGAATGAAGAAGAAAAACGTTGAACAATCCTTAAATGAATATAACAAGGTTATAGAAGTTCATTGTTCAAAAAATCAGTAAAAATCTAGTCGTGTCATGTGCACCATTAATGTTATGCTGTGAACTAATGGGTTAATCACCATGAGGAAAAGAAATGATAGATTGATGTATCATAAAAGGCAGACTGCTGTGACCTTGAAAGGCTGACATCCATAATACATACATGTGTAGTGATCAAGGTATGATGTGGTTAACTGTTATCAAAATTGATGCCAACTTAGGGCAAAAAAGTTATCACAATCTTCAGAGACAACAAAAAGTTGACAAGTAGCCATGTCACATGTTCAGAGTTTTTGTATGTGTACCATGTTAGGTTTGTGACATGTTCATATAGCAAGAACCAAGGAATCTTTTGCCTGTACATGAATGCACATCTTCTTTTCCATTATTGTGACATTTTTGAATACTGGCTGTATCAGATAGTGTTGCTCTTCTCTCTGTTATAGAAGCCATTCTTCTAGCTGACAATACTCTTACACAATATACACAAGCTATGTAGAAATCTCTTTAATATACTAATTTAAGTGAGACATTAGTTAAGAATGGACATATATTCTAAATGAATGCGGCTGTCCCCCTCCAATGTTCCAGAATTATGTTTACCATAGTGTCCCTAAATCTCATCATACATTCTAGTTCGACTGACCTAGCAACTAGTCTCCAAAGTGCTTGATGGTGGTGACGTGATTTGGCTGTAATCTTTCTTCCTTATAAAATTATGAATCAGTATTTCCTAATCTTGAGTGCGTTTAGACTCACCAAATATTGTCATTCTGTATGCCAGCCAACTTCATAAGGACATGAAAGTCAGTGTTACGTAATGTGTGCTTGACTATATTATGAAACTGATGGTGTATCAATCATTACAACACTCCCACACACATCTGTTAACGAACCTATCAGTGGACATATTACTAGATCAAATGCAACAAAATAATCCTTTTCCAGTCGAGGGTGATGCTTCATCCTTAATAACCTCGAGTTTGGCAGAAAATTAAGCCCTATTTTTTTCCCTCCCTTCTTTCCTTCCAGTCGCACAGTCAAAAGGTCTTGCGTTGTCCTTTCTTATTTTTCAATTTACATATGTGCTGCAGTACAGTAATCAAAAAGAGACCCTGCACAGTTTCAGTTAGTTGAACATGATTCACTGATTACATAATGTATACATTCTGTAGAAATCGTATTGGTTAAGGGTTTGCAAATTATGATCATTAACCAGTAGATCAGTATTTCACTGAAGGCCAGATGTGAGTGTGTAAAAGCCTCTTCCATTCTGTTGTGTTATGCCTGCTGCAGACACTGTTCCCAATTTGAACCACACCTGAATTGCAGCACCCAGTCATTTCTCAATGTTTCTCCAGTTATCTTTCATTCTTTTTTTTTTTCCACATATTGTTTCACCTGTGGCAAAGATTTGTTATTGTGAAAAATAACAAACCATACCATGTTTCAGAAACCACATGCAGCTTTACGGGCCCAGATACACAGGCGATTGAAGGGAGATGAGTACTTAAAAATTCCGTACCGTGTAAAGCAGTGTATTTTTGAAGCCAACCTCCAGGTTGAGGACAGCTTTACAAGGCCATTATGCCTGATTTATATGCTTTTGAAAGTTCTTTTCCATATTCTGCTCCAGAGATACCAAGTGAGATGCCATTCGGGAACTGCTACACTATTTTCTTGAATTTTACTCTGTAGAATTAAAGATGTTAAGGGTATTAAGTAATATTTTCAGAGATTATTAAGAGTATGCCCTAATCCCCATCCCTGTTATCATTTTCTCTTCAAAGATTTGGCAAGTGACTTTTGAACTTACCATCTGCTACCTCAAAGCATTTAACAGGCGATATATGATTACTGTTTTCAATTATTCAGGTGATTTCATGAGAATGGAAAACAAAAAAACATTCAGTGATTCTAAATGGGGATCTTCTGTTTTATTTTCACTTGACTATGGGATGGTGATTTCAACCAGTTCCACATTTTTTTAAGAGACACAAACTTCCAGATTGTTTTCACAGATATGTACATTATGTGTCATAAAATAAGTGTAAGGTTATTGAAACTTCCTGGCAGATTAAAACTGTGTGCCCGACCGAGACTCGAACTCGGGACCTTTGCCTTTTGCGGGCAAGTGCTCTACCATCTGAGCTACCGAAGCACGACTCACGCCCGGTCCTCACAGCTTTACTTCTGCCAGTATCTCGTCTCCTACCTTCCAAACTTTACAGAAGTTCTCCTGCAAGGTTCGCAGGAGAGCTTCTGTAAAGTTTGGAAGGTAGGAGACGAGATACTGGCAGAAGTAAAGTTGTGAGGACCGGGCGTGAGTCGTGCTTCGGTAGCTCAGATACTAGAGCACTTGCCCGCGAAAGGCAAAGGTCCCGAGTTCGAGTCTCGGTCGGGCACACAGTTTTAATCTGCCAGGAAGTTTCATATCAGTGCACACTCCGCTGCAGAGTGAAAATCTCATTCTGTAAGATTAGGACGATGCAATACATGAGTCACAGATCAAGTAAACAGAGTAAGACATGTGTCACTTTACCAGTCAAAACCTAAACTGAGTCCGAGTCTAGTGGCCGCTGGCTGGCTGGCCACTTAGGTGGCGCTGCTGCTGCATGGCTGGCAGACAGCGCCGCATGTAGAGGATGCACGTAACTGTGCGGCGGCACTTTGAAAGATCGGCGAGTCACAACAGTTATAAGTTGTTGTTTAAATTTTTGCAGACTGTAGTGGTAGTGTCCATGAAGATGTAAACATGAAATGTCTTACTTTTGTAATGGGGAACTTTTTCATAGGATTGACTGGCAGTTAAGTCAGCAAAAAAGCTACTACGTGCTGGCATCAGTCTGGGCTAATACATGCAAGTCTTTGAGTTTTGTGGCTCGAACTATTAGTTAATTGATAAGCTTCATAAGTTGCTTCATGCTTTGAGTACAAAATGTATAACTCGGTTGGGAAAAATTTGTTGAATTCTTTTGGGAAATTTTTATACAAAATTATGTATGTTAAAATAATAATGGAAATTCTTGGATGAAAAAACACGTAATGGCATACAGAAACTCGTAATAGGAAACGGTTAACACTAGCTTTTGAGCACACATTCACACAAACTCCTACTAAAATAAGAGCAAGAGCTCAAAAACTAGTGTTAACCTTTTTCTATTACATGCTCCTGTGTGCCACCCACCAATCCTCTGCAGGTAAGTGGTTACCTTTCCCATTTTGCGTATTTTCGGTAGGTTTCTATATGTTCCATTTCCATACTCCTTAGTAGAGTAAGTTTGAAATGTAAACATATTTGATGATCCATATTTTAAAGTATTGTCTGCATCCATTATTTATACCAATATCCATTTTCTTTCAGGGCGTAATTTCCAGTGTTAAAAAATCACCTGCCCTGCGTCCATTGTCAAGGAGCATTGGCAGTTGTCGGAAGCAAGGGCTGAACAAGAAGGATCGACCAAGGGAAAAATCCCTGCTCCAGCAGAATCTTCTAACCTTGTTTGCATGTCAAAAGGAGTAAGTACCTCAGTTTACTATATCACAGCATTAGATACGAGGTTTGTTCACATGTCTTGTGATAAAAATAATTATTTAACAAAATGTGCAAATCATTTTCAGCTGTGTTGGTCTGCATTTGTACCATTTTAGTTTTATTTTGTGATCTGGCTGTGTGAGTAATGGTTTTTTCAGAGAAATGTGACCTGAAATAAGTTGACTTCTAGAATACATAGATTTTAAATGTTCATTCGATAGAGCTACGAACAAAGTTAGAAACTGAAAGCTGTAAAATACAGTATAGACTGCAGAGTAAAAAACTGGTTTTATAATACTGTAAAAAAAGCATTGCTTAGTGCATCAAAATTGCTGTTGCTTTTTTTCTGTAGTTACTAATTAGTTCCTCAGTGCAGATTCTCGGGCCACACTTATATCGGGTTTTATGTAAAACGAGAAATTATCCTTGGTGGGTGGTCGTTGAGTCATAGTTTATTGGTTTGAATCCTGGTGGTTAAAAAAATCTTCTAGTATCTAGTTGGCATTGGTAGAAATGGTGGTGGTGTAAACCTTCTGATCACCATATTTAACACCTATGTCTTGGGTTAAATTTCACATTTCTTCACAGTGTCTCATGGAAATGGGCAAGTGTGGCACGAGGCTTCACCTTCTCTCATTACCATAAACAACATTACTTTATACACTGATCAGCCAAATCATTATGACCACTGCCCACTGTGATGTTGGATTCCACATGGTGGCGCTGTGGGCACATGACACAGTAACAAAAGTATGTAAGTGGAGCAGACACGGGGGATCACCTTAGTGAAGATATGGGCTGCAAAGAACATGGAGTTTGGAGGTCTCTCTGCTCTGTCAAGTAGGATAGTAGTGATCTGTAGCATCTCCACTGGAGGAGCACAATGCTGGTGCACGCACACTGTTCATCATACATTGTTAAATGTGGAACTCCACAGCAGACAACCCCTACGTGTTCACATGTTGATCCAATGACATCGCCAATACGACTGCAGTGGGCATGGGACCATTGAGATTCGATCATCAATCAATGTAAATGTGTTGGCTGTATGGGTGAAGCAGATTTCTGCTACACTAGTTCGACGGTCGTCTCCACAAACACTGTCATCGAGGTGAATGGTGGCTCGAAATGTGCAATGCGTCAAGGTCGCAGGCTGGTGGGAGCAGTATTATGCTATGGGAGGCATTGTCCTGTGCTTGCATGGGACCTGTGGTAGTAATCCAAGACACGCTGACAGCTGTGGACCGTCTGCATCCCTTTGTGTGTGACATCCTCTTCCAGCAGTATAATGGTCATCTCTGAGTCAGAACTGTGCTACAGTGGTTTGAGGAGCATCATAGTGAACTCACATTGCTGTCACGATGTTGTTTACATGTAAAAGTATTTATCATACAAACATCCTGTGGAGCACAAGATGCTAAAATGTTTTATATATTCTAAGGAATATATTTGTACTTGCAAATTCCTGGAATCAAAACAAAACAAAACATATTACACAAATCACTGTTACTGAGTTCCATATTACAGTGTTACTGCATGTTAAGTAACCATGTCACCACAAGTAGCAATACTTGCATGATGCTGCCTCAACACAGACTAGCATATCTTCTCAGTTGTACTCACATGTCCATCTTCATTCATATTCTTCAGCCCATTCTGCCATGCGGAATATACTTTCCGTTGTACCGCATGTTTCTTCTCATTCCATCTGTGTATGAAGTACATGAGGAATTGCTGATTAAATGCCTCTGTGCATACTGTAATTACAGTAGTCTAAACTTTTTACTGCAGTCTTTATCGGAGTGATACATAAAAGACTGCAGTATATCCATAGATTTCTTGCATATCAACATTTCTTGAAACTTTGTTAGTAGATATTTGTGAGATAGTTGATGTGTATTTTCAAGCGTCCACCAGTACAAGTTTTTCAACATGTCTGTGATACACGCACAAGAGTTAAACATGTCTGCTGAACAGATTTATAGCCATAGGGACATGTTATAGCTAGTCTTCACTGCCATTAACTGCAAAAGTGTATACCACACGTCCCTGTCAAAACTAGTGTGTTGGTTAGATACCAAGAGGACCAGTGTGCAAATACACTAGCTGTTCTGCCATTTTGCTGTTCAAAAAGTGACATGCATACAAACTGAAATGTGTTTGGTACACATGGCATAGGAAATGCACAGTGCAGTGAACTACCAAGGGCTCATTTTCCAGTACTACAGGTGGATTTTACCTCAAGTTCAAATGGTGGTGTGGTCTCCAGTTCAAAGTCTGGTGTGACGCAGCTCTCCACGCAAATATCCTCTGCAATCTACATCCACTTTTCGGGTACATAACACTAGCAGATTAATAGAACACTTTATTTCTAAAAAGGAAAGAAACGTAACTTCATGTTATGAGGTGCCTTATGTGCTTCCTTTGTCTTCTACTTGCAATTTTGTGCACCATTACTACTCGCAGAAAGCAGGCTAAGTATTGCCATCCTATTAATCAGTGCTAACGCTCTCAAAGTCTATGACTGGACTGCACCGTACCAGCGATAGGCAGCTGGTTATGTCGGCATTGACATGGGATGCTGAACTGTGTCTTCCTGCTCACTCTTTCCTTTGGCCCACAGGTCATTGCCTTCTTGATGCCGTTCAACGATGCTGCACCGGTCAGTGTGCAGTCGATGCTATAGAACTGCACATCATCCGTGTTTAGAACCTCCTTCGACGGTACTTAGACCATGTGTTAGCACTCTGTGCAAAATTCTACCAGAGGGCTTCCCTTTTCGTTCTTTTTCTGCAGTCCACATTCTCCAACTACTTTCCTCCCCTTCCTTTTCCTACAATTGAATTCCAATCCCACACCGCCCTTAAATTTTCATCTGTCTGAACTACCTGAATAGTTTCTTTTATCGCCGTAGTAACCCGGGTAAGATTCCACACCTGCAATTCGGGCATCAAGCTTTACAGTGTGATACTGCTGGAGACCCCCACTCTTGGATGCGCGTGCAGCCTCTCCTTAGTGCACTCTACCGGCCGAGTTCGATTCTGTAAATCGTCGGCTGTCCAGTAGGATGCACTATTGAGAGGCTGCATGTGCATCTGAGACTGGTGGTGCTGTCGTCTTGTGACTTCAGTGGCGCACCATACACCTGCTTGCCCGGCTCGCGGAGCACTGCAGTCAGTCATATTGTATGTTCTCTTAATCACCTGTGGTGCTGGTTAGCATATAAACTTGTACTATTATGGTGCATGTTTGCTTTTTTTCTGTTTGGCTATGCATTCATAGTAATATTCCTGCATTCCGATTTTCTTATTCATAGTTAGACATATCCTTGCATTATTCCTATTCGATTTTGCTTATAATCCTGTGCTCACCTGTCTAGAAAACCTGTTCTTCCTGCCATCACACTTCATTAATTCCCAGTATAACTAACTTCAGCCTATCCTTTTCTCATACATAGTCAGTTGAGGGATTTACTATTCCACACTCGGACTCGTAGAATGCCAGATGTGTTGATCTTTGTGACAACATCCTCTTATTGTGCTTCCTGTAAGGAGATCCAAATAGGGAACTATTTTACCCAAAAAGATGCCATTATAATTAAGTCGTACAGTATAGCTGCATGTCCTCAGGAAATATAACAACTAGAATGAGTTCTCCTTTCTTCCAAGAGTGCTAGTTCTGCAAGGTTTGCAGAAGAGCTTCTGTGAAGTTTGGAAGGTAGGAGACGGGGTACTGGCAGAATTGAAGCTGTGAGGGCGGGTCGAGTGTCGTGCTCTGATAGCTCAGTCAGTATAGCACTTGCCCGCGAAAGGCAGAAGTCCCGAGTTCAAGTCGCGGCCCGGCACAATTGTAATCTCCCGGGAAGTTTCAATGTAACAACTAGTTTCTCCTTGCTTCCAGCTCATTACATTATCAACAGAGCGAGGCCGTGGTTGCTAATGTTACCAGGCCATGTTAGTCAATCTTCCATGCTGTAGCTTCTGCAGCAACTGAAAAGAACCATATGTTAATCTGATCTCTCCTCAGTTACCCCCGTGATTCGGTCACTCTTACAGTACGTCTGTTTGTATCACTGAGTCACAAAAGTCCATCATTTGTGGATGCGAGTTCTAGTATACTTGTCCATTCATTTGGCAGTTTAGTGTAACAGGCCTCAGATGGCACAACGGTACCGACTGACTGCTGTTTCATCTTCAGCTGATAGGCATCACTGGATGCAGATATGGAGGGCGCGTGGTCAGCACATTGCTCTCCCTACCATTTCCAATTTTCATGACTGGAGCTGCTACTTCTCAATCAAGTAATTCCTCAATTGGCCTCACGAGGACTGAGTGCACCCTGCTTAACAACAGTGCTCAGCAGACCCGGACAGTCACCCATCCTAGTGCTAGCTGAACTTAACATTGCTTAGCTTCGGTGATCTGATGGAAACTGGTGTTACCACTGTAGTGAGGCCATTGGCTATGGAAGTTCACAATGTTCTCTAATTCAAACGGAGTTTTGTTGGAGGACAAATTGGGTGACACAAATACCAGTGTACACGTGGCCGTGTGAAAGAAACAGTGATGTAGTACTGTCTTAGTGCAGATATTAGTCTCACTTTATCCCTTATGCACATTACTGTAGCATGAGTTCACGGCTGACCTGTGTATTCATACAAGGACATTGTCCACCCGTTGTAAAACATGTTCGCCCATGCCAAAAAAATTTTCACAGTGGGGTCAACCATCATACGTGAAGAAAGGCAGTACTTAGCCTGTTATACACCTGCAACTATTTACTCCTACAAATATCTTGTGTTATGCCTGCAGTCAGTTCAGCAAATGGTGCCATTACAGGTGTTCTACTTCATACTCATTGTAGACTCCATGACCATACAAGAACAGCATATCTCCTTGTTCTTTTAGCAACACCCACAGATTTTTCTCACTCTGTCTACTGAATTTTTCATGATCTCGTGGTTTTGCCACAAATGGAGATTTAAATCCCAATATATGTAATGATCTGTGTGTGGATTTTTATATGCTTCTTGGCCTAAGTGGCCACCTCATTTCTTGAAATTTAATACATCCAAAAATTTAATATGTTGTCTGCCTCTTCCATGGTGAATTGATTCTTCAGATTGCTTTATTCGCGCGTTCATAAAAACAGCTAGTTTCTTTATGCCATCACTCCACAAACTGTGTAACAAATCATAGAAACTCTGACAGTGAGGAAAATCTTGTAGGACGACTAGAATATGTCACCAGCGCATTGTTAAAGAATGAGTACTTTTCCTTAGACATATAAAAAGTGTTATGACCCTCATGGAGACATCACAGGCTGTGAAATCAGTGGTATCTTAACCCTTCGTTATTTATGTCACAGACTGTACAAGAAATATCTTGCAAAAGCTGAGTGTCACTGTAGTGTACAATTCCATGAGCAAGGTAATGGGGAATACTGACAGTTGGCCAAGGATTCTCACCAACCATTATAAATTTCAGGCTGACTCTGAGCAAGTATGTAGAGGAACATAAAGCCAACTGTCCAAGAGGAGATACAGATAGATCAACTGTAGTGAAACACACTCCGCAGTCAGGTCAGGAAACCACAGAATTTAATTTGAAAAGGCTTAAATCTTGGCAGCCATGATAGGCTAAGCAGAAGCATTAGAGACAGCCAAACATAAGTCATTTTCATCAGGAGGAGGAAGATGATGTTAAGCCCAATAGTATTTAGTTTATGGTACTGAAAGAGAAGTGCAGCATATACCCATTATGTGACAGTAACAGCAGCATGAAATTGGTCACCTGTATTCAGATTTCAAGAACATGTGATGTCAAAACCTAGCACAGATGTACCTTGCCATGAAAATTCATTGTCAGCAGCAAGCCAGTGTATGCATCAATCCAAGTCATAAATGACCCCACCCCCCCCATCCCCTTTTCCCATAATTCTGTTGTCTACAGATAATGAGGGACCTATTCAGTTTGAGGGAAATCCATTGAACTATAGCATTATAATTGAGAAAATTATAATAATTTTAACATTTCTGGCCATGAAGGCTTACATTATGTGAGGCTTAAACTCCCATGTGTTCCACAGTTTTAACTTCTCTCTGATACTCTGGTAAAAAGTAAAAACATTTCATATAAACTACTTCTTCATCATCATTGTCATCTTGTCTCTCTATGGAGTCGACATATTATCTCGGTTGTGGCAATTTTAATGGCAGTTGATGACGGATGCCCTTCGTGACGTCACCACAATGCCCTTTCTTTGCCGCCACTTCCCCCAGAATTCATGTACCCCATCTGTCTACATCTAGAGTAAATCTCAAGTTCACGTATGAGAATATTTTCTAACTGTTTGCATAACGTGTATCTCAGGTGAGGTGTGGGGGACAGCCCAATATTTACCCAGTTGGATGTGGGGAAACTCCCTAAAAACCTCATCCAGACTGAGCAGCACAGCAATGTCCATCAATAATCCACCAGGCAAATTCAAACTAGGGCCAGTGTGGCTCCTGATGTCCCAGAAGTAGTGGGTTCTTTGATGTGCTTGGCTTTCTGGCTGGGTTATTTTGTATGAAGATACATGAAGTTTATATTTTCACAACAGGGCAATGACGTGCTGACACGAGAGAAAAAAGTTGATCACTGACACCGTCATTTTGTTTTCAGTCTTAATTTAGTTGTGAAACTTTTGACTGTAATGTTTCTTCCAATTTGTAGACATACGCAAGGCAATGTTTCAGATTCATACACTGTATTAGATACAGCCACTGACTGACAATATTGGACTGTAGAATACCTCTAATATTTGTTTACATATGTATTTATACCACAACTGAGGTTTTATTACCAGTTCTTCACCAACAGAATATGCTAAAATGTATCTTCCAGGTCCACATTGATTGCATCAATAGCATAGGATTTAAGGCTTTGTTCCTTCGTTGAAATAATAAACGTGGAATTTTGCCTTCAATAATAAGATCATATTATTATTATTATTATTATTATTATTATTATTATTACACGTGGGAGAGAATGAGATACAATAGTGTCATTTCCCTCCCTATCATTTATGATTAGTCATAAACAATATTCAGTTTATAGTGTATGCTAATGTGCACTGCATAAATGCTGTCTTGCACACAATACGGAAATGGGCTGAAGGAGTGGTTTATTGATACTGTGGGTTCCAGGTAACCAATAAACCAGAGTTGAGAAAAAACCAGGTACTTAAAAAAACATCCCATTGGATAAAATTGGGATTTTATAGGTGGTGTTGGTTTTAAGGGAGATTTTTTCCATATTGATGATTAAATAGTTCAGTTTAAATTTTTATGATTAATTTACTCGAAACACTAACCCATTCTTACAACTGCTTTATTAGTGCCGTATTTCTTTCCCTGCCACCGCTGCACACATTTAGAGAATCTTCTCTACCTACAGGTTTGTTTTGTCAAAATTTAGAAATACTTTGGGAGAGAAAAGACCAGAGAAGTTAGTGAAGATCTATAAATGTATGCATTGAAACTAAATTGTACTTTACTGTCATTACAATTCTATATAAAGTCAAAGCTTGCAAGAAATGTAAAAACACAATATTAATAAAATAAATTATTGTGGCAGTAAATAGATGCCTTCAACAAATATGGTGGCTCTTTTTAATTCGTGTAAGGCTAACTGTGTAACATTTTATATGTTAATTAAATTTTTCTAATTAAATATAGTTGGGTTTTAATTGATTTTTTGGTGTCTATTTAATAAAAAATTCATGTTTTTTTAAATTTTTTTTTAAATCATTTGAACAGTGGTTTTGCAAATCATTAACACTGAAATCATGATATTGTAAGAATTAAGTTAAAGATACCAGTCTCCATGAGAAAGGCATGACATAGCTCATAAAATCATGTGTGGTTCATAAAAGCATCAATATAAATGCAATTACACATTCATAAGCAGTAGAAGCTTAGAAGTATTTTGCTCCTATATACCACAAATTAATATGAAGACAAAATTTTGAAGCCCGTAATGTCCATTGTGAACAAAAATATCATGACCAATAATCGCCGTTTATTTTATGGTCTTTCAACTAACGTGCAGTTATAATTAACAAAACCAAAGGGTGCTGAATCTCTCTGGACAATACACTTCCATGATCACTTACAACTACTTGATCCCTATGTAGTTTGGGCAGATACCAAAACGAAGCTTCAAGAAGATATAACTGTGAGAAATATTTTTGTCCCAGACAATAATCAATTATATTATAAATCTAAGAAATTCCATTGGCACTTTTTGTTCAATCATTTCTTGGAAAGTGCCATTCTCATCTGAATAGTGTAAATGCTCCATGCACATATTACCTGCATTCAGTTGTCTTCAGGCAAGAGCTATCATTATGTAAATTAGAAATAAATGGGTTATCTATCAGTGTATTATGATAAACTTCTTTATGAAAAGTTTTCCGGTTACATAATTTCTTTTCTCTTGCAGGAAACAGCTGTAATGTGCATTTATCATATTTCGTGGTGGAATCTACGTGAAAAACTATTATTTCAAGATCCTGGTACCATCAAATTGCTGTACAGTTACTTTTATTGTATCTTTGTGTTTAATCATGTTTGTAATTTTGTGTATTGACTTTTCACTATTGCAGTATTGTTGTAGTGTCTACTTTATAATTTACATTTTTTATGTGTGGTAGTGTGAAATGATGGTCACTTACTTGTTTGCTATTATTGCTATGTTCCTATACAAGATTGGGTAGCATAAGTAAATATGTTCTTTCCTAAGTATTTGTGTTCATGGCAGCGTGAGTAAATATTTCAAATACAGTGTTATAGCACTTGTCTCAGTACAGCATAGGGAAAAAAATGTGAGAGTCACACCAATGTAGAAAAAAACTAGACATTTACATGCAAAGCTACTGTGAATGAACTAGAAGATGTACTGATGTAACAGACTCTGAGAAAAAGTTGTCTCTATAATTAATTGTGCAAATGTTATATGTGAAAACAAAACTCATTAAACATTTGTAGGATGCCCTGACCAGTTTGTTTGCAATACAGCCCAAGACCATTCTTATTGACCCTTTTTGCCCCAGTAATGTCAGTAAGAACATTTTAAAAAAGAAGCATATTGTCAGTATTTATATAAATTTTTTGATAACCTTAGCTGCTAAACAACCAAATTATATTGCGAACGCCCATTCCTCATATTTCAGTTTACATCTTATTTTATTCTTCTCAGATCCATATCCAGATCACTATTATCCTGACTCACTGTCTCACAGCATCTGCAAAATTTCTGAGCTATATTTGCACTCTGGAAGATGCTAAGGGGTTAGCACCAAAAGGAAATAATCAGTCCTATATGAGTTTGTAAAACCCAGAATTCTTGAGCTGGGTACTGGCAGTGCTTTTAGTCCTTTATACTGAAGCTCTGAGCTTCCTTCTGTGATCCCGTTTAGTCATTATGATGATGTGTATGCTGCAAAGAGTAGTTTTGGCTTAACTATCTGTATTCAAAAATGGCAAAATTAGACGTGCATTGAGTGGATGCTTGTCTAACATAGTTGATAGCAAGAAACCTGTGGCACATATGCTTCATCCCACATGCATTTTGTTTGCTCAGGTGTGTGGGACTTTGGCAGAAATGTTTAGTCGCTAACAGAACCAATAGTCCATCATTCACAAACAGGAACCATTCCCAAAGGGATGAACCTGCACAACAGACAAAAAGTTTATCTCCAGCAGACATATACTAATACTGTGTAACATTGCCTCTGATCTTGATATTTGCTTCAATTTGACTAGGAAGAGAATCCACAAATTTCTTCAGATATTGAGCTGAGTGACATGTTGAATATTAGATCCTGTAGAACTGCTAAATTGTTAGGATATTGATTGCTGTGTTTCACCCACTGTTCCACATAGTGCCGGACATTTTCTATGAGATTAAAATCAGGTGATACAACGGGCCAGTCAAGAGGCTATAGGATGCTCAAGTGTTTGTCAAACCAGGAACTTACTTGTGCAGCACTGTGAACTGGGGTATTGTTCTCTTGGAAGACGAGAGTGTTCACAACATGTTCAGCATAAAGATGTAGTAGGAAGGGCGACACTTGGTCACAAGAACATTGAAATAAACAGCCTGGTTCATGGTCACGGAAACCCAAATGAGTGGGTCCCCATCATCGTACAAAAAACACTCCCACCCCCTCCACCTCCATATCCAGTGCACTTGACTCGTTGCATCATTTAAACAAAATTGCGACTTTTCTTACTGTATTACACACCTGCTGTAAGCTACAGTCAAATGTTTTTATTGTTTGGTTCATTGAAGTTTTTCTGCTTTGCATGCTACTGTGAGCCATGCCATTTTGTGAGATACCTGACTCCAAACATCCATTGCATGTTGTCCACTTTCCGGTGTTTGCCTGGAAATTTGTTGAGATGGACCTGGATTCACTGACAACAGCAATTCCTGTTGGTTTGAAACTAAGTTATTACTAGGCCACGACACTCTTCTTTAGTCCCTGTTGGTCAGAATCTGTTTATGACCACTGTTCTTACTCCATGTAGTATGGCTGTGAATGGTACATCATGCCTTGAGGGACACTAGACAGTTTGCATTGATAAACAAACAAACTGGGCAACTTCATTCAAGGTGTTGTCGTGGGTGTGTCCCAACACTCCTCCCTCCTTTATGCCATTGTGCCAGAAATAACGTCCATTCGAGAAAGAGGACTTCAATACTTGCATACGCACACATGCCCCGACCCTCATTTCACAGCCATGACATCCATCAGCACTGAAGGTTGTAACAATGGAAAATTGTAATGAAATGCAGGAGGATCTGCAACGAATTGACCCATGGTGCAGGGAATGGCAATTGAATCTCAATGTAGATAAGTGTAATGTGCTGTAAATACATAGAAAGAAAGATCCTTTATCATTTAGCTACAATATAGCAGGCAAGCAACTGGAAGCAGTTAATTCCATAAATTATCTGTGAGTAGGCATTAGAAGTGATTTAAAATGGAATGACCATATAAAATTAATCGTTGGTGAAGCAGATGCCAGACTGAGATTCATTGGAAGGATCCTAAGGAAATGCAGTCCGAAAACAAAGGAAGTAGGTTACAGTACACTTGTTCGCCCCCTGCTTGAATACTGCTCACCAGTGTGAGATTGGTACCAGATAGGGTTGTTAGAAGAGATAGAGAAGATCCAACGGATAGCAGTGCGCTTCGTTACAGGATCATTCAGTAATCGCAAAAGCGTTACGGAGGTGATAGATAAACTCCAGTGAAAGACTCTGCAAGAGAGACGCTCAGTAGTACGGGCTTTTGTTGAAGTTTCAAGAACATACCTTCACCGAGGGGTCGAGCAGTGTATTGCACCCTCCTACGTATATCTCGAGAAGGGACCATGAGAATAAAATCAGAGGTATTAGAGCCCACACAGAGGCATACCGACAATCTTTCTTTCTACAAACAATACGAGAGTGGAATAGAAAGGAGAACTAATTTTGTAAAAGGTTCTTTTCATCAAATATCATCCTCTTTACATTCATAAAAATGCTACTTGTACATGCATGTTTGTTAAAGATACAGAATCGGGTCACAATTGGGACATCTACTTGCTCTCAGGCTACAAAGCTGCAATTGCTTCAGTGAAGACATTGCAAGATACCGTATGTATTAGTGTCAAATTATCACAAGCATTCCCTGTAATGAACTATGTCAAATGAAGGTATGTACTGGTTCCTAAAATTTCTGGCATTGGGCATTTATCTGTACACGACTGATGGCAAACTTTTCATTGGTGTTGCCTCTAAAAACAAAACTAAAGTAAGGTACTGGTACATGAGCTCTTACATGTTGGTGATGCTGCTTTGATAGACCCCACTAAATTGTAGGTCCACCGTTTCATTAATAGGTTACCTGATGCCAGTAGAGAAATTTGTCTTAACATTAGCGTGAAGAAAACCGTGATTGTGTAAGGCACACACATTCACTTATCCATTATTGTAACACCTGGTCTGTGTAACATAAGTGATTTATTTCACTACAGTTTGTACAACACCAAACTACTCTGATAGCTTACTAAAACTAATCCACCCATTGACATCATAAAAATGATAGATAACCAGCCAAAGATCTACCAAAAGTCAGTATTCTTGCAGTCTAAGCAGCTGCCAAGTAAACAGTCCAAATAAATAACCATAAGAGTGTCCTAAATCACATCGAGTTAGAACAGTGCACGGTGTTGGCAAGAGTCATCAATGAAATGCAGCACAGTCTAAAGTGATTTCACACCACTGGACAGCAAGTTTTATTAACCATCTGACTCTAGTGGTTCGTCCCATGTGCCAGCCTTCTTACACCATCTTGCTATGGTTGCTGAAGTCCGTGGCAGTGATGATTTTTGTATCCCGCCTGGTAGGTGGCGCATAGGTCTGCTCCTGTAAACTGAAGGGTAGGCCGAATGTAGGAAGGGAGTAGGAGCAGGAAGAGGTGAAATGCTTCGGTACTGCATTTAACTTTACAGAACATGTAATAGCAAATAGTAGTCAATGACATACGTAACTTTGCACTGAAGAGCACGTAGGTGCAAAGCTGGATAGGCATGAACGCTAATAGCCACTAGTAGTTGGACAAACTATCATTGAAGTAACAAAGTCTGTAATGGCTAGCCCCTTATGAAGTAGAGGCTAAGTTGCTTGGTCATTGGCTCGGAATCAAATGGGATGAATCTGGAGCGACACTCGTAGAACTGCACAGCACCTGCTAGAGGGCACTGTCGTCGGTGTCATAGTGCCAACCTAGTAGAGCGCACCTACGTTGTGGCATCATAGCTATCGATACCACATCCCTCCCCCCTGAAATGACGCAACATCGTTGAGTAGGGTTTCCGACAGCGGGTGGAGGGACCCAGGGTCAGCGCAACTGAAGGGGTGGGGAGTGGAACTGCCGTGGCGCACTGCCCACCTCTGTCCCCGAATTGCTTGCGAGGGGCCAAGGAAAATGCCCCGTGGAGAACCTGTCCAGGCCGCGCACCACCACTGGGTATGCTTGGATGAGGAGGTGGAGCAACGACCTCCATGGGCGACGGCAGCAGCAGTGTGACGGTAGCCTCAGCATCCATCGGTTCCAGCACTGCGGAGGAACACAGCAGCGGCCGGAGGTGGGGCCATGGCAGTGGCGAGAGGCATCCGTCTGGTGCGGGCGACCGGACCGGCAGGAGCGCCCGCAGCGGAGACACGAGGGGCCGAGGCACCATCGGTGGAGTTGTGGGCTGCCGCGGCAGAAGCCTCCAATACTGCCAGAAAACAACCAGCGGCAGAAAACCGAGGACGGCACAAACGGATCTGGTCCCGGCATTGCTTGACAGTGCCAGAGGGACCAGAAATGACAAATAAGGTGCGGCCATGCTGGCAAAGAATGCGCCCCTGCTCCCAGCACTGCCTGCCAGAGAAAACGCGATAGAACACCAAATCATGCAGTGCCAAGCCAAGACGAGGCGAAGCGGTGGGAGCGCACAGCGGCAGGTGCAATAGTTGCAGGAATGACTGATGGGCATGGCCATGTAGCAATTCTACTGGGGAGCGGGTGCCACGCGGCTGGGAGTGATAGGAAGCAAGGAAAGTCCCGAGCGTAGACTCGCGAGCGTGCGTGGTGCGCAACTTGCTCATCTGCGACTTAAACTTACGCACAAAGCGTTCAGCCTCACCGTTCGACTGGAGGTGGAATGGGGCTGAGTTCAGATAGCGAATTCCATTAGCAGCACAGAAGGCTTCAAACTGCGGGGCCATTGTCAAAGACAATAACTTCACGAAGGCCCTCAATGCAGAAAATAGATGTCAAAACCCAAACAGTACTGGCAGATGCAGTAGAAGACATGGGCACAACAAGGAAAGTAGCTGTATGCATCAATAACTATCACCCAGCGGGTGTCCAAGAAAGGACCCACAACATCAATATGAAAGCGCTGCCAAGGCGCAGTAGGAGTGTGTCACGCAAAGAAGCGCTGGCGGGGAGAAGATTGATGCTCCGCGCAAGAGCAACAGTTAGCAAGCAAATTCTCAATTTGAAACTTCCTGGCAGATTAAAGCTGTGTGGAAGGTAGGAGACGAGGTACTGGCAGAAGTAAAGCTGTGAGAACGGGGCGTGAGTCATGCTTGGGTAGCTCAGTTGGTAGAGCGTTTGACCGTGAAAGGCAAAGGTCCCGAGTTCGAGTCTTGGTCGGGCACACAGTTTTAATCTGCCAGGAAGTTTCATTTACTGAATCTCAGTTTGAAAACATTTGCACTTGTCTCTGTTACACTTGAGTCCTTCCTGCAGAAGTACAGTAAGTGTTGTTGTTGTTGTTGTTGTTGTGGTCTTCAGTCCTGAGACTGGTTTGATGCAGCTCTCCATGCTACTCTATCCTATGCAAGCTTCTTCATCTCCCAGTACTTACTGCAACCTACATCCTTCTGAATCTGCTTAGTGTATTCATCTCTTGGTCTCCCTCTACGATTTTTACCCTCCACGCTGCCCTCCAATGCTAAATTTGTGATCCCTTGATCCCTCAAAACATGTCCTACCAACCGGTCCCTTCTTTTTGTCAAGTTGTGCCACAAACTCCTCTTCTTCCCAATTCTATTCAATACCTCCTCATTAGTTATGTGATCTACCCATCTAATCTTCAGCATTCTTCTGTAGCACCACATTTCGAAAGCTTCTATTCTCTTCTTGTCCAAACTATTTATCGTCCATGTTTCACTTCCATACATGGCTACAATCCATACAAATACTTTCAGAAATGACTTCCTGACACTTAAATCTATACTCGATGTTAACAAATTTCTCTTCTTCAGAAGCGCTTTCCCTCCCATTGCCAGTCTACATTTTATATCCTCTCTACTTCGACCATCATCAGTTATTTTACTCCCTAAATAGCAAAACTCCTTTACTACTTTAAGTGTCTCATTTCCTAATCTAATTCCCTCAGCATCACCCGACTTAATTTGACTACATTCCATTATCCTCGTTTTGCTTCTGTTGATGTTCATCTTATATCCTCCTTTCAAGACACTGTCCATTCCGTTCAACTGCTCTTCCAAGTCCTTTGCTGTCTCTGACAGAATTACAATGTCATCGGCGAACCTCAAAGTTTTTACTTCTTCTCCATGAATTTTAATACCTACTCCGAATTTTTCTTTTGTTTCCTTTACTGCTTGCTCAATATACAGATTGAATAACATCGGGGAGAGGCTACAACCCTGTCTCACTCCCTTCCCAACCACTGCTTCCCTTTC
The DNA here is from genome assembly GCF_021461385.2 of Schistocerca piceifrons. Taxonomy (NCBI): domain Eukaryota; kingdom Metazoa; phylum Arthropoda; class Insecta; order Orthoptera; family Acrididae; genus Schistocerca; species Schistocerca piceifrons. The sequence continues at coordinate 873,987,649 of NC_060149.1, read as the reverse complement.
ATGCCCCTCGACTCTTATAACTGCCATCTGGTTTCTGTACAAATTGTAAATAGCCTTTCGTTCCCTGTATTTTACCCCTGCCACCTTCAGAATTTGAAAGGGAGTATTCCAGTAACATTGTGAAAAGCTTTCTCTAAGTCTACAAATGCTAGAAACGTAGGTTTGCCTTTTCTTAATCTTTCTTCTAAGATAAGTCGTAAGGTTAGTATTGCCTCACGTGTTCCAACATTTCTACGGAATCCAAACTGATCTTCCCCAAGGTCGGCTTCTACCAGTTTTTCCATTCGTCTGTAAAGAATTTGCGTTAGTATTTTGCAGCTGTGACTTATTAAACTGATAGTTCGGTAATTTTCACATCTGTCAACACCTGCTTTCTTTGGGATTGGAATTATTATATTGTTCTTGAAGTCTGAGGGTATTTCGCCTGTCTCATACATCTTGCTCACCAGATGGTAGAGTTTTGTCGTGACTGGCTCTCCCAAGGCTGTCAGTAGTTCTAATGGAATGTTGTCTACTCCTGGGGCCTTGTTTCTACTCAGGTCTTTCAGTGCTCTGTCAAACTCTCCACGCAGTATCTTATCTCCCATTTCAGTAAAGCTGCATGCCCTCGGGAAAAATTACGGCTGTAGTTTCCCCTTGCTTTCAGCCGTTCGCAGTACCAGCACAGCAAGGCCGTTTTGGTTAATGTTACAAGGCCAGATCAGTCAATCATCCAGACTGTTACCTCTGCAACTACTGAAAAGGCTGCTGTCCCTCTTCAGGAACCACATGTTTGTCTGGCCTCTCAACAGATACCCCTCCATTGTGGTTGCACCTACGGTACGGCCATATGTATCGCTGAGGCACGCAAGCCTCCCCACCAACAGCAAGGTCCATGGTTCATGGAGGGGGGGGGGGGGGGGGGCACGCAAATTCTGCAAATGTTCGTCATGGGTGCGAACTGATACAACTATATCGTCCAGATAATTGGAACAACCGGGGACAGTGGCACACAACTGCTGCAACTAAGACTGACAAATAACAGGAGCCGAAGCACAACTGGACGGAAGGCAGCGAAACAATCCAAGGTGGGTGTTGATCACAAAATAGCACTGCGACTGTTCCTCAAGCGGAATTTGAAAGTATGCGTCCCACAAGTCAATCGTGGGAAAGATTTTTCCCGTACCAAGCCTCAGGACGCGGTAAGTAAAACGTAGCTACCACTGTCTAGGGATTTACTGTAGACTTAAAGTCAGCACAAATATGGAGACGACCATTTGGTTTCTTCACACACACACTATAGGCGAAGCCTGTGGGGAAGCAGAAACAGGTTCAATGCCACCACTGTCATGCAAATGCGTAAGTTCAGCAGCTACGGTATCGCGAGGTGTGTGCGGTACCAGGCATGCACGCTGGAAAATAGGCATGGCATTGTCTTTAACTACAACAGGCACTGCAAAATCTGTGGCAGAACCAAGGCCATCAAAAAAGAGTTCAGCAAAATCATCGCATAGGGCAGCAACATTGCATGGTCACTAGTGTTGATGCAAAGTACATTGTCCTGAATTGTGAGGCCATAAAGTTCAAGTGCGTTCATGCCAAAAATGTTCGTAGCATCACTAGAGTGGAGCACATGAAAAGACACAGTTTTCATCATTGCACTATATGTGGTCTGCAAACTACACACACCGAGCACTGAGATTTCCTGTCCAGTAAATGCAGTCAGTGTGAAATGTGAATGACGAAGTGGGGGCGAACCAAGCAAGTCATACGTTGATTTGTTCAGTAAAGAAACTGACACACCAGTGTACAGCTGCATGCGAACAGAACGTCCACAAATGTTCAAAAAGTTTCCTCACATCGCACTGAATGCGAGAGTAAGTGTCTGGTAAAACTTAATTCACACAACGAACTGTAGAAGCACGTGAAGCAGAAGGCTTTCAATAAATGGCATTAACGTCCATAGGCTGAAGTGAACCATAATTACAGCGGTTTCCGTTGCGGTGACGCCCATACAAGTCACGCAAACAGGAGACAAGTTGTGAATTAGAGGTTCTTCAGCTTGCACATGTCCTTTCTTATTACAAAAATAACACTGTGCTTGATGGGATGGGGAACTGTCCCGTGGGTGGGCACAAAAGCAGTTCGGACATGATTTCAGTGTCTGTGTAGGTGCCAGGAGTGAAACTTCTTTACGTGCACGCAAGCGGCGTGGCTGGCTGTGCTGGGGCCAGGCTGGAGGGCACGTGTTGTGCCGCGCTAACAGTACACACACCTGGGGTCATGTTGAACGTGGAAGTAGCCATGTTTAATGTATCTTGTCTGTGTAGCAAGTCCACTACTTCCTGCAAAGACGGGTTTTTAAATCTTAGGATTTGTTTGCGGATGCGGTGATCTGCCACATTCTGTGCAATAGCGTCTTTAATCATTATATCCGCATATGAGCATCCACATGAGCAATTAAAGTCACAATCAGAAGCTATTCCCTGAAGGTACACTAACCAAGATTTGTTGGACTGAGTAGGGCCACGCCGGAGGCAAAAGAATTTGTAGCGTGCAGCTACCACATTTACACACTGTCACAGAAGTGGGAATTTGTGGTGTGCGTACTGTAAGACCATCGGTACACACACCATCAGATTATTTGATTTGTGGCTCTAACGAAGTAAGCAAGTGTCGGCAATATGTCTCATGGTCTTATTGTGGCGTGTTTATCTTCTGTCGGTAGGTCAGACGATACAAAAGCCACTTGCACTCTTAGAGTATCAGATTGACGGTGACCAACTTTAAACAGAACTTGATTAATTTTCACACACATTTATTAAAATAATGAAAAGCATAGACAGTACGTAACTTGATTCTGGATGCTGTTTACAATTGACAGTCTGAAGTTCCTTTGGTCTTGGTACATTAATCTTATTCTCACATATCTCTGATACTTGACTAAGTGTCTATTCATTTATCTTCATGGCTATGTACAAGAATACGGTAATCTTATTAGGCGCAGACTGAAACTTGACTACAGACTAATGCAGACTGACTAATCGGAGGTCTGTACACTCGTTATAATACCTTGCGCGTTCAGGTATCACTGCGTGAGTGTGATCCGCGAGGAGAAAAGGTTCTACGTTAGCAGCAATCTCATTGGATGCGAGACATATTAATACGCGGATCGGCGGAAGCAGAATTTGGTCCATCTCTAAGACAGCGCCATCTCGTAGTGCGGAGACGGACGAGCGCTGCGCCTGCGCTGTTGTGCTTAGCGGAGCACGCTCTAGTGGGAAAGTTGTGTACACGCTGACTACGCGGAACTATGTACACAACAGAATTCAAAGCAACAATCACTTTGTCGTAAGTTTTAGTTTCTGGGTGTGTGGTGGGAAACAATTTCATGAACACACAGTGTAACACAACACCCGCATTAGCAATGAAAAAGGCATGCTGCTCTGTACCTGGTATGTTGTATGCTGCAAAGTGTGCCTCGAGCTGGGTGATGTATTCTGGTCAGCGTTCGACGTCAGGATTGAAGGCCCAAAATGGCGGCGACGGTGTCAGTACAGGCGGTGGCGTCAGAGGCGCTGTAGTAGCTGCAGTTTGTAGTGTGACCAGTCCATTTATGGCAGTAAGCAGCTGCGTAATTTTCTGAGCCTGGAAACTGACAAGATCGGACAATGAAGCCTGTTCCTGTTGTGAAGCCTTGGTTGTTACAAATGAAAATCTTAAAGCAAAAGGTGGGAGCACTTAGGTACAGTCACACGGGGATATCACAAAAAAGATAAACCAGTACCAAGCAAAAAAAGAAATTATAGGAGAGGTAAAAAATTTTTTTTAAATCCCACCCTTGTTGCCACTTTTTTGTATCCCATCTGGAAGGCGGTGCGAGGGTCTGCTCCAGTAAACTGAAGGGTAGGCCGAATGTAGGAAGTGAGTAGGAGCAGGAAAAGGTGAAATGCTTCGGTACTGTGTTTAACTTTACAGAACATTTAACAGCAAATAGTAGTCAATGACATACCTAACTTTGCACTGAAGAGCACGTAGGTGCGAAGCTGGATAGGCATCAACGCTAATAGCAACTAGTAGTTGGCCAAACTATCATTGAAGTAACAAAGTCTGTAATGGCTATCTCCTTATGAAGTAAAGGCTAAGTTGCTTGGTCGTCAGCTCGGAATCAAATGGGGTGAATCTGGAGCGGCGCTCGTAGAGCTGTACAGCGCCGGCTAGAGGGCGCTGTTGCTGGTGTAGGTGTCGGAGTGCACCTACATTGTGGCATCGTAGCTATCAATACCACAATGATCATAGGCTATTGATCTTGCTGTTCAAAAACAGAGATATGGCTTTACCACCCTGGAATTACCCCTCCTGGTAGCATAATTTCCAGCTTGAAAAGGGGAGGGGGAGGGGAGGTGTGGGTAGTCAGGCCAGCAAGAGGATCTGGGGACATCATGTGAGGTTCAGAAACATCCATTGTCAATGACCATTTAGCAGTTCTACCAGGGTCTGCCCCTGGATTGGTATGGCACTCTATAAGGCATGGAACTGAGTAGGACCTTTGATTTTGATGTGGCCACAATCATCATGTACATTTATACCTGGAATCCTGGAATGTGTGGATGAACTTCTCGGCCTCCCAACTGGAGGTTGGATGGAATGACACTTGTGTAAGGTGGATTATGATGTTTCTTGTGCAGAATGCCAGAAACAAATTGTAAACATATTGTGGGCCATTGTCTCTCACTTGGTTTCTAGGGTGCCTTCTACAGCAATTATTTTTTTATAGGGAACTGACAGAATCTCAGGCTGTGGTGTTAGGTATTCGCACTAAGAGTATATGCAGGATTTTCACGTATCTGTTGATCCGGATCGGCCAGTTATCCTGGAAGTAGACATGTACACATTTCCACAGCCACAGTAATGTTAGCCAAGCATGGAAGCATTGTCATGGGGCAACTCAAATAGCCTCACAGGTTTCACAGGAGCGGTCTTTTCGCTTGTCTGTGCGTGATGGCAGGGCAGTAGGCATGCAGTCTTGGGGGAACCTTATTCTCATCATCTTCCTGTAGTCAACATGTAGAAGCTCAACGATGCACTGATGCAGAGATAGCCAGATGACCACCGAGCATTTTCCATCGTCATTTGTTGCCAGTATCTGTACTCCTTGGACCACTTTTATTCTGTTTTTAAAAGAGACATAGGTATTAAAAGTTTTAAACGGTATGGGACAGGAGGTGCTCTGTTCAACCATACTGAATGTGCTTGGTCATTTGTCATAGTAGTGGATCCTCCTGGTAGCAGACACAACTTTGACTGCATTGGGATGAAAATCTTGTAAACGATTTTGCAAGGAATTGTCAGTTTGTGAGTACATCATTTACAGAAAGACTCAAATGTGGGACCAGCCCCATGAGGAATCTGTACAAAGTGTTGGCATGTATTTATTGCATTGTCAATCAATAGTCAATTGTGTTACTGTAATTGCTTAGGAAGAAGGTGTGTCATTGGAGGTGCCCAGCCACAAGCTTTGTGATCGTCAGTTAGGTGAAATTTTGTACTATGAGGAGATGTGTGAAACTTCTGAGTGTTACACGAGATCAGAAGAGCTTCACTTTGAATTTAGAAATAATTTATCCAAGTTGAAGGTGTATGCAATGCACTGTTTATTGCCAGTTCTGTGGAATAGTATCACCTGTGTCTCAATGCCATACTAAAATGTATGAGTGGGCGTCAATTGGATGGCTTATATATTACTAGACAAGGAGCGGACTTAAGACACTTAATTTTTGAAAAGCCGCCTAGCACTGCTGGAATCATTCATACTTTCTGCACAAGAAACATCTTGTATAAATTATTGAGTGGTTTGGCAGTCTGAGCAGCATTAGGTACAAATTTGGCATAATAATTAGTTTTTCAAGAAGTATTTGAAAATCTTTTAAGTCTGCGGACATTTGAATTTTGTCTACCTCTTTTACATGTTGTTGGCTTTTTGCAAACCTCTGTGACTGAAGATGTTTCCTAGGTATTCCGCTTCTTTTTGAACTGATCACATTTTAGTCCATTTATGATAATGCGTTGAAGAGCATATTACATTAGTTTATCAGATGTTGTTCTCTTGTTGCACCAGTGACAGTTATGAGGGCATGCTGAAAAGTAGTGCCCCAAATTTTTTGTGTGAAAACTCTTGAAGCTTTCTAACTAAAAGAAACATTGTTAACATTCTACATCTTTATTCTTCATGTCTCCATATTTGTAGTCCTCTGCCACTAGAGGGCTTGGAAATGTAGTATGTAACATAGTGGTGCATAACGTAACTATATCAGTGTGTGAGAAACAGTGTGCTGTAATTGAGTTTCAAATTCAAAGAGTTCATCCACACATGGAGCATCCTTTCCTTTTGCAGACCACATATGAGCACTGCAATATCTGTGACAGACGCCTTGGGTTCACTGTCATCAGTCAGCCTCTATACAGTCCCTACTCGACCCCATCTGATTTTCATCTGTTTCCAAAACTTAAAGAACACCTTCAAGGACTTCAATTTGATAGTACTGAAGCAGTGCAAGCAGAGCTGAGGTTGTGGCTCCGTCAACAAAGTCGAAAATTCTACAGTGATGGTATTAACAAACTTGGCTCTCATTGTGAGAAATGTGTTCATCGCCAGGGTGACTGTTGAGAAATAAATATGTAGACGTGAAGATTAAAGATGTAAAATGTTAATAATGTTTGTTTTATTTAAAAAGCTTTAAGGATTTTCACAAAGAGTTTGAAGGCATCACTTTTCAGCACATCCTTGTGTATCAGTCAAGTAGTTACCCATGTTCAGAATCTTTCGAATTATTTGTTCCAAGCAGCATTAGAAAATTATTCATGCCCTAATAATTCTGGAAGTTAATCTGTTATGTCTATACAATCTGAAGTTCCAGGTAATTACCATGAATTGATATGACTGTCCTTTTAGAGGCATTTGCAAACAGGCTTTGGCGAGATCTATTTTGGAGAATTACTAGGCATCAGATAGTTTTGACATTAATTCTTCTGGTCATGAAATTGGATGGATGTCAGTAGTTCCTTTGAAATCAGTACAAATGCATAGGGAACCATTTGCTTTCTGTAGAACTACCAGGGGGCTTCCTGTCGACTACAGGTGATAGCTGTGAGAATACTTTATTTCACTACACGATTTAACTTTGTTGAGATGCTGTTGCAGTGTTACTACGACTGGTCAAGCATGGAAGCAATGAGGCATTGTAGAAGATTTTAATTGAATAGTAGCCTCATAATTGTTGATACACCCTTAACTTGGAGAAAAGAGATCAGAGAATTCAGTGTGAGTGATTCAAGATCATCAGCCAGTGCAGTTACAGATGCGATTTTATCACCATGTATAATTTGAAACCCAAAAACTGAAAATATCCATTCCAAATATGTTTACTAAAAAGCTAAGTGAAGGACAGATTTCTTCGTACAGTATTGTTATTGTGCTTTCATCATGCAACATTTATAGTTTACTATAGTATTTTAGTCTTTTTGATGTAGGCTGGAGTGGCAGTGAAAAAATCTGAACATAGACATCCTCATGGCAGGAAGTGACCGTCTAGTGTCAACAAGAAAATTTGTTGCATGTTTTTGAATTATTAATGGAAGAGAGAACTTTTGTGAGTGCTATAAAAAGATTTATGTTGATGTGGCTGAAGCACATCTAAGCTATGTTAGCGTTGTTGAGTCAACTGACAGGGCTTTCTGAATATAGTTGCGGTAGACCTCTGTGCCACATGTCCATGTTCATATCACCTCAACCCCCCCCCCCCCCCCCACACACACACACACACAAACACACACATTATGTTTCCTTTTCTTTATATGGGAACTGACTGCAAAGATGCTTTGAAAAAGCTTTGTTACATTGAGGCTGCACTGGTGAATTTTCCTGTGAAGCTTGAGATGTGCTGTATGGGTGCTGCAGATTATACAGAGTGTTTCACAATTCATGTTACACACTCCTAGACATTGCAGAGAGGATTTAGTAGGTCAAGTTGTATGTAGAAACCCACATATGGAAAGGCGATCTGACGATACTACAAAGCATCAAACTAATAGGGAATATCAATAATTCAAGAACAGTCTTAATCGCATTTATTATTGTTATAATACCGCCAACCGGTTTCTATCCCTATAGTTTCCTGCCGTTATGTAGATAGGAGTGACACCACCAGCAGTTGACCAATGGTGTAAACGCCCAGAAGATGACCCCTACATCGGGTTGAAACCAGTTGGCGGTATTATAACAATAATAAATGCGATTAAGACTGTTCTTGAATTGCTGCTTAATCATACTAATCGCTGCTTCTCTGCACAACCATGTTGTCCAAAAAACTAATATTGGTTGGTGCCTGTAAATGTATGTAATGTGCAGGATGATTCCATGATGATATTACAAGTTTTCAAGGATGATGGAGGAGGATAAATGAATCATTGTGAGATGAGGCTCCCTGTACTGGAAACGAACGAGTCAAAAATTATAAGCAAAGACCATTCTGATTCCCATGATAGTGGAATAAATGTATCATACTGTTGTTAAGACTGAATGGCAGGTAACTTTCAGTTGTGGTAGTGTGGACCAAAACAAGAAACAATGTGCAGTAAACATTGGCTCTAAAATGCATACCTTAAGAACTATGAGCACGTGTTCAGTAGAGATGTGTTTCACACTAGTGAAGATGACCAAGTGCTTATAGCTCCTCAGGTATGCATTTCATAGCCCATTGTTACTGGAAATTTTTTTCTTGCCTCTTTCTTGCTTCTTTCTCTAAAAGTTGCATACCATACATTCTTAGCAACAACAGTACCGATACATGTATGCGCTGTCAGAGGTATCAGAATGATTTTCATTTGTAACTTTCAACTTGTTCATTTCTTACCTCAAATTGATACATCTATCTATTCCATCATCCTTGAAAGTTTGTAACATCACCAAGGGATTATGCTGTATACAGGGTGTTACAAAAAGGTACAGCCAAACATTCAGGAAACATTCCTCACACACAAATAAAGAAAAGATGTTATGTGGACATGTGTCCGGAAATGCTTAATTTCCATGTTAGAGCTCATTTTAGTTTCGTCAGTATGTACTGTACTTCCTCGATTCACCACCAGTTGGCCCAATTGAAGGAAGGTAATGTTGACTTCGGTGCTTGTGTTGACATGCGACTCATTGCTCTACAGTACTAGCATCAAGCACATCAGTACATAGCATCAACAGGTTAGTGTTCATCACGAACGTCGTTTTGCAGTCAGTGCAATGTTTACAAATGCGGAGTTGGCAGATGCCCATTTGATGTATGGATTAGCATGGGGCAATAGCCGTGGCGCGGTACGTTTGTATTGAGACAGATTTCCAGGACGAAGGTATCCCGACAGGAAGACGTTCGAAGCAATTGATCGGCGTCTTAGGGAGCACGGAACATTCCAGCCTATGACTCGCGACTGGGGAAGACCTAGAACGATGAGGACACTGCAATGGACGAGGCAATTCTTCGTGCAGTTGACGATAACCCTAATGTGAGCGTCAGAGAAGTTGCTGCTGTACAAGGTAACGTTGACCACGTCACTGTATGGAGAGTGCTACGGGAGAACCAGTTGTTTCCGTGCCATGTACAGCGTGTGCAGGCACTATCAGCAGCTGATTGGCCTCCACGGGTACACTTCTGCGAATGGTTCATCCAACAATGTGTCAATCTTCATTTCAGTGCAAATGTTCTCTTTACGGATGAGGCTTCAATCCCAACGTGATCAAATTGTAAATTTTCACAATCAACATGTGTGGGCCGACGAGAATCGGCACACAATTGTGCAATCACGTCATCAACACAGATTTTCTGTGAACGTTTGGGCAGTCATTGTTGGTGATGTCTTGATTGGGCCCCATGTTCTTCCACCTACGCTCAGTGGAGCACGTTATCATGGTTTCATACAGGATACTCTGCCTGTGCTGCTAGAACATGTGCCTTTACAAGTACGACACAACATGTGGTTCATGCACAATGGAGCTCCTGCACATTTCAGTCGAAGTGTTCGTACGCTTCTCAACAACAGATTCGGTGACCGATGGATTTGGACCAATTCCATGGCCTCCACACTCTCCTGACCTCAACCCTCTTGACATTCATTTATGGGGGCATTTGAAAACTCTTGTCTACGCAACCCCGGTACCAAATGTAGAGACTCTTCCTGCTCGTATTGTGGACGGCTGTGATACAATACGCCATTCTCCAGGGCTGCATCAGCGCATCAGGGATTCCATGCGACGGAGTGTGGATGCATGTATCCTCGCTAATGGAGGACATTTTGAACATTTCCTGTAACAAAGTGTTTGAAGTCACGCTGGTACGTTCTGTTGCTGTGTGTTTCCATTCCATGATTAATGTGATTTGAAGAGAAGTAATAAAATGAGCTCTAACATGGAAAGTAAGCGTTTCCGGACACATGTCCACATAACATATTTTCTTTCTTTGTGTGTGAGGAATGTTTCCTGAAAGTTTGTCTATACCTTTTTGTAACACCCTGTATACATACATTTGCAAGCGCTGCCACCTATAACTTTGTCACTCTGTAATGTTGTTGGATGCCGTTTCCGGACATGGGTTCCTGTGTAAATTTTGATCTATTAAGTCCCCTCTATAGCCTCTAAAAGTGTGTAAGATGAACTGTGAACACTATGTGTATATTACCAGCGACCCATTCTGGCTTCGCATTGACTTATCTGTTGTAGCGGTAATGAGGTATAGACATAAACCTCCCTTGCAAATCAGACTCTCTAGTAGTGAAAACTGTATCAGAATCTGTACAGTAGTTCCCAAGATTAGCCTTCACATACAGACAGAAAAATGCAGGAGAGGGCTTTCTTATATGTACTTCATGTCATGGACTGAATCCCGAGTACCGTGAGAAAGCGAACTTGTGTTCCAGTCATTCTTAGTGTGATATGAATAGTAATGCTGTTTTATACAAGACAAGTCGTGTTCATTAAAAGATTGCTGTGCTGCAACAAATGTATTGACAGTTTTTGGAATTGTTAACACTTCCTGGAGAGCAGGATTTACTAGTTTAAGCACCTCTGCACAAACTTCCCTATCGGGTGTGTATGTAAATATGTCTCATACTAATAATTCAGCATAGGATTATTTACAAGCTTAATTTTCACCTTTGAATTTACATTTACGCAGTAGACCTTTTGAGATCAGCTGCCATGTAGCATGTTGTTGATTGGGAAATACGGAAGCGTCCGATCCCGCCCGTCTGCTTTGACCCATGACATCACAAATATGGCGGAAACAAAAACAAACACACACACTTTCCACAAGAAGCCTAATGACACTAACGGGACAAGCGCTGGAAATGGGGTGTTTTGGGTGGGGGGCAAACTAAATATAAACAAATTTAGACGCCTTGCGTAGCTACAACGTGTAAGTGAAGACAGCCATGCATGCATACCCACCTCCCCAGGGGTCGTAACCCCTGCAAACCATAGAAGATAAAGATGCTTCAGTAGCTGATTAGTGTTTTTGTCTTTTTAAAAAGAAAAAATCTCACGGGATAGAACTAACAGATCAGAAAGATAAATATAATCTCTCTCTCTCTCCCCCCGAGGCCTCCTTGCTGTCAAGAACCATTTAGTCTGACACTTCTCGCTGTCTTCTTAAATCTAGAGCCTGAGAGTCTACGCAACTAAAGAACTTTTCATTGTGCACCTAAGCGGCGTCTGAAAATGACTTTTTGACCTCCTCCAGTGCTCACAATTGCTGCTCAAACTTCTTTGTTAGTTCTGAACTTAATTTTGAACTATGTGCTTCCAAATATGCGCGTAATCCAGTACTCTGTACTTCTAATTTTGTATTTTACTTGCCTCCCACTCTTCAAATTTAGCGTACTGTGTTGCAATTGCTGTCAGCAAGTCACCCAACATAGCCTGAGTTACATCATTGGCAACAGCTGGCTGCCTAGCAGTACCCTTTTGTAGGTTGGTGTCAGCAAACGGAAGAGTCAAGGCCCACGCACCGTTTCCCTCGGTGTGAGCGTGCTGCAACACAATGGTATAGATATCAGTGGCGATATTAGGGGCGGTAGCGGTTGAGGGCAGTGCTCATATCGTGGCTGGGCAGTATGCTGGCATTGGTTGTAGTGTTGCCAGGCAGTGAGCTCTCTGTATACTCTTTGACATAAATCCGGCCGCCGGCCGCTGCAGAGTGTAATTCCACACTGATCCCAACGTGGGGCGAATAACATGACTGCGCTGATAAAACTCAAGTCCATCTATTTGCACAATCTAGCAACATTGGAGGCTGCAGCAGTCTCTGGAGGCAGTCTCGTCTTACGATCGAGATTTTCTGCAAGGTCTACGCTTGTGATCTAGCAGTAAACCGAGTGTCGTCGTCTGAATGCGACGTCTGGCGATCAGTACGACTCACTCCATAACTATCTGTAGCGATTTTCGTCTGAATACTGAAGTCGTGAGTGTAATGGTAGCATAGCCACAACGTATTTCACTTTCTGACTCACTCGTCGGAAGTTACTGTTCCACGCAATAATATTTGTGCGACATATTTCTTCGCAGTCTGACTGTCTCTGAACTCCACATGCACATCTCTCCATGACCCATTAGCTGGGAACCAGCAGCGGCTGCAGAGGCAATGCTGCGCTGCCTCGTCATATGTCTAAAGTGCCATCTGCCGCTCATTGCTCTGGATAGTATAAAATGCTTTAGTGTTGTTAAATGATGCTCCACAAAAAAGTCTACAATTGCATTTCACAATTGATAGCAACGGATGCAAACGAACCATTTTAATACGATGAGTGTTGTCATAACCTAATATGAAAGACAAGAGTGTGGCTCAAAATTCATTGTGAGGTTCCTGATCCAATAAGAATAGGCCTACCTCACTACCTTGTTTAATTTTGTTATTAATGCTTTATATCTCTCTGATTTCCTTTTACAAGAAGTTCTACGTGCAGTTTTGTCGTAAGGAATTGGTCTGTCTTCGTCAAGCCAGAGTGAGTAACTGTCGTGCAATGTGTTCTTCTGTCATTGTTTGATTCTTTACAATAAGCGTACGTGATAAACTGTGTGAATACCTGGCAGACGGGGGACGAGCGGTTCTAGGCGCTTCAGTCTGGAACCGCGCGACTGATACCGTCGCAGGTTCGAATTCTGCCTTGGGCGTGGATATGTATGATATCCTTAGGTTAGTTAGGTTGAAGTAGTTCTAAGTTCTAGGGGACTGATGACCTCAGAAGTTAAGTCCCATAGTGCTCAGAGCCATTTGTTAAGTCCCATAGTGCTCAGAGCCATTTGAACCATTTGAATACCTGGGAGTGCATGTTCTATAGCAACGCATGTGCAATGCACATTTTGAGATCCATGTACAGATTCATGGAGAACTAAACGCTGATCGAAAGCGATGTTTAAGATACTCAACTTTAAATCAACAAAATCTCCCATTTTCGAAATTACCCAGAGTGGAAGGAAGCTGATAACGCCAGTATCAGCAAACATGTACAGGGGTACCTAATTACTACCACAGAGATTTAGCGCAGAGGAACTATATTGATCAGGATGTTCACTTAACAACTATTCCCCTTATACACTGAGCTGATAAAAGTCATGGGATAGCAATATGCACATTTACAGATAGCAGTAGTATCACGTACACAGGATATAAAATGGCAGTGCACTGGTGCAACTGTCAATTACACTCATGTGTTTCAAGTGAAAAAATTTCCAACATGACTATGGCCCCCAGACAGGAATTAACAGACTTTGAATCCAGAATGGTAGTAGGAGCTAGATGCATGGGACATTCTGTTTCGGTAATCGTTAGAAATTCAGTATTCCGACATCCACATTGTCAAGAGCGTGCCTGTGAACAGTTCAGTGACATGGTTGTTCTTATCAGAATCGACAGCAAACCAAGACCGACAACAATAGTTCAGGTATACATGCCGACGTGGCAAGCTGCAAATGAAGAGAGAAAAAGTGTATAAGGATATTGAAAGGGAAATGCAGTATGTACAGGGGGATGAAAATCTGATAGTAATGGAGGATTGGAATGCAGTTGTAGGGGAAGGAGTAGAGGAAAAAGTTACAGGAGAATAAGGGCTGACTGAGTTTTGTAACACGTTTCAGCTAGTAATAGCGAATACCCTGTTCAAGAATCACACGAGGAGGTGCTATACTTGGAAAAGGCCGGGTGATACAGCAAGATTTCAGTTAGATTACATCATGGTCAGACAGAGATTCTGAAATCAGACACTGGATTGTAAGACGTACCCAGGAGCAGATATAGACTCAGATCACAATATAGTAGCGATGATGAGTAGGCTGAAGTTTAAGACATTAGTCAGGAAGAATCAATACACAAAGAAGTTGGATTCAGAAGTACTAAAGAATGAAGAGATACGCTTGAAGTTCTCTAAGGCTATAGATAGAACAATAAGGAATAGGTCAGTAGGCAGTACAGTTGAAGAGGAATGGACATCTCTAAAACAGCCCATCACAGAAGTTCGGAAGGAAAACATAGGTTCAAAGAAGGTAACGGCGAAGAAACCATGGCTAACAGAAGAAATACTTAAGTTGATTGATGAAAGGAGGAAGTACAAAAATGTTCCGGGAAACTCGGGAATACAGAAATACAAGTCACTGAGGAATGAAGGAAATAGGAAGTGCAGGGACGCTAAGACGAAATGGCTGCAGGAAAAATGTGAAGACATCGAAAAAGAAATGATTGTCGGAAGGACAGACTCAGCATACAGGAAAGGCAAAACAACCTTCGATGACATTAAAAGCAAGGGTGGTAATATTAAGAGTGCACGACGAGGATTCCACTGTTAAAAGCAGAGGAGAGAGCGGATAGGTGGGAAGAATACATTGAACGCCACTATGAGGGGGAAGATTTGTTTGATGTGATAGAAGAAGAAACAGGAGTCGATTTAGAAGAGGTAGGGGATCCAGTATTAGAATCGGAATTTAAAAGAGCTTTGAAGGACTTAAGGTCAAATAAGGCGGAAGGGATAGATAACATTCCACCAGAATTTCTAAAATCATTGGGGGAACTGGCAACAAAACTATTACTCACGTTAGTGTGTAGAAAATATGAGTCTGGCAACATACCATCTGACTTCTACACAATTCCGAAGACAGCAAGAGCTGACAAGTGCGAGAATTATCGCACAATCAGCTTAACAGCTCATGCATCTAAGTTGCTTACAAGAATAATATACAGAAGAATCGAATAGCAAATTGAGGATGCACTGCCGGCCGGAGTGGCCGTGCGGTTCTAGGCGCTACAGTCTGGAGCCGAGCGACCCCTACGGTCGCAGTTTCGAATCCTGCCTCGGGCATGGATGTTTGTGATGTCCTTAGGTTAGTTAGATTTAATTAGTTCTACGTTCTAGGCGACTGATGACTTCAGAAGTTCAGCCGCATAGTGCTCAGAGCCATTTGAACCATTTTTTTGAGGATGCACTATATGACGATCAGTTTGGCTTTAGGAAAAGTAAAGGCACGAGAGAGGCAGTTCTGACGTTGCGGTTAATGATGGAAGCAAGACTAAAGAAAATTCAAGACACGTTCATAGGATTTGTCGACCTGGAGAAAGCTTTCGACAATGGAAAATGGTGCAAAACGTTCGAAATTCTGAAAAAGTAGGGGTAAGCTATAGGGAGAGACGGGTCATATATTATATGTGCAACAACCAAGTCGGAATAATAAGAGTGAACGACCAAGAACGAAGTGCTCGTATTAAAAAGTGTGTAAGACAAAGATGTAGTCTTTCGCCCCTACTGTTCAATCTGTACATTGAGGAAGCAATGATGGAAATAAAAGAAAGGTTCAGGAGTGGAATTAAAATTCAAGGTGAAAGGATATCAATGATAGATTCACTGATGACATTGCTATCCTGAGTGAAACTGAAGAAGGATTACATGATCTGCTGAACGGAATGAACAGTCTAACGTGTACACAGTATAGATTGACAGTAAATCGAAGAAAGACAAAGGTAGTGAGAAGTAGTAGAAATGGGAACAGCGAGAAACTTAACATCAGGATTGATGGTCCCAAAGTAGCCGAAGTTAGGAATTCTGCTTCCTAGGCAGTAAAATAACCAATGACGGACGGAGCAAGGAGGGCATCAAAAGCAGACTAGCTGTGGCAAAAAGGACATTCCTGGCCAAGAGAAGCTTACTAATATCAAGTATCGGCTTTGAAGAAGAAATTTCTGAGAATATACGTCTAGAGTATAGCATTGTATATTTGTGAAACATGGACTGTGAGAAAACCTGAACAGAAGAGAATCGAAGCATTTGAGATGTGGCGCTACAGACGAATCAGGAGGTTCTAAGCAGAATCAGAGAAAAAGGAATATGTGGAAAACACAGAAAAGGAGAAGGGACAGGATGATAGGACATCTGCTAAGACATGAGGGAATGACTTCCATGGTACTAGAGGGAGCTGTAGAGGGCAAAAACTGTAGAGGAAGACAGAGATTTGAATACATCCAGCAAATAATTTAGGACGTAGGTTGCAAGAGTTACTCTGAGATGAAGAGGTGAGCACAGGAGAGGAATTCGTGGTGGGCCGCATCAAAACAGTCAGACGACTGATAACCAAAATAGAAATAAAATGTCCTGCTACAGATAACACAGTGGCCGACGCCTTCACTCGATGACCAAGAGCAGCAGCGAGTGCATAGAGTTGTCAGTGCTAACAGACAAGCAACACTGTGTGAAATAACTGTAGAAATCAATGTGGGATGTACAACGAACATATCCATTAGGACAGTGCGGCGTAATTTGACATTAATGGGCTATGTTAAACAGACGACCGACTCAACTGGCTTTGCTAACAGCACGATGTTACCTGCAACATCTCTCCTCTGCTTGTGACCACATCATTTGAATCTTAGACAACTGAAAAATCGTGGCCTGGTCCGATGAATCCCAGTTTCATTTGGTAAGAGCAGATGGTAAGGTTCAAATGTGGCACATACCCCATGAATTCATGGACCAAAGTTGTCAACAAGACACTGTGCAGGCTTGTGGTGGTTCCATATTAGTGTGGGCTGCAGTTACACAGAATGGACTTGACTCTTTGATCGAGCTGAACAAATTGTTGCATGGAAATGATTATGTTGGATGCCATTTGTAGCTATACATGGACCGCATGTTCCCAAACAATGAAGGAATTTTCGTGAGTGACAACGTGTCATGTTACTGGGCTACAGTTGTTTTTAATTGGTTTGAAGAACATTTTGGACAACAGCGAATGGTTTGGCCACCCAAATCGCCTGACGTGAATCGCATCAAGCGTTTGTGGGACATAATATAGAGGTCAGTTTATGCACAAAATCCTGCTCCACAACACTTTCAAAACTATGGACAGCTACAGAAGCAACGGCTCAATATTTCTTGTCGGGGCCATGCCACTTCGACTTGCTGTACTATGTTAGAAGGTATCCCATGACTTTTGTCATCTCAATGTATATTGGTCCTACATGATGTACTAAACTCAGATTTGTGTCATTGATGGTTGAGTTGAAGCTCTTCAGAGACGTTTGTATAGTGATACAGCTTGGTTTCGTAAGTAGGTATTCTAGGAGCATCGTGGACAAAGTAGATCACCACTGACGTCATGACTCGCAACTGCATAAAGCTTCGCAGATTGCTCATACTCGCTTTTCTACGGCTTCCATAAGACATTTCCACTGAATTTCTAAGTCGGGCATTTCTACAGAAGTCGGAAAACATACGAGACTTACTTCTTGAAAAATGGGAATGACTGTAGGACAGCATCTTGGTACACATTACAGCTTCGATTCTGTTTTACACATGGTGAGAATGTTGCTGATGACATTGACACATTTTGAATTTGTCATACAAAGCGTAGTAACCACCTTGCATAGCGTAATTTATGAAATCAAAGAAGTGTGCCACTGTAACTGTGAAAGGTTTGCTTGGTAATAATCATTTGATAGGAAAAAAATGGTTCAAATGGCTCTGGGCACTATGGGACTTAACATCTGAGGTCATCAGTCCCATAGAACTTAGAACTAAAATGGTTCAAATGGCTCTGAGCACTATGGGACTTAACTTCTGAGGTCATCAGTCCCCTAGAACTTAGAACTACTTAAACCTAACTAACCTAAGTACGTCACATACATCCATGCCCGAGGCAGGATTCGAACCTGCGACCGTAGCAGTCGCGTGGTTCCTTACTGTAGCGCCTAGAACCACTCGCCCACGACGGCCGGCTTGGAACTAAAACCTAACTATATAAAAGCGGTAGGTGGATCAAAACAAAATGTCCAGACACTCTGTGACCAAAATGGTACTGAAACAGAGGATGACAGACTAAAGGCCGAAATACTAAATGTCTTTTTCCAAAGCTGTTTCACAGAGGAAGACTGCACAGTAGTTCCTTCTCTAGATTGTCGCACAGATGACAAAATGGTAGATATCGAAATAGATGACAGAGGGATAGAGAAACAATTAAAATCGCTCAAAAGAGGAAAGGTCGCTGGACCTGATGGGATACCAGTTCGATTTTGCACAGAGTACACGAAGGAACTTCCCCTTCTTGCAGAGATGTACCGTAGGTCTCTAGAAGAGCGTAGCGTTCCAAAGGATTGGAAAAGGGCACAGGTCATCCCCGTTTTCAAGAAGGGACGTCGAACAGATATGCAGAACTATAGGCCTATATCTCTAACGTCGATCAGTTGTAGAATTTTGGAACACGTATTATGTTAGATTATTACGACTTTTCTGGAGTCTAGAAATCTACTCTATAGGAATCAGCATGGGTTTCGAAAGAGATGATCGTGTGAAACCCAGCTCGCGCTATTCGTGCACGAGACTCAGAGGGCCATAGACACGGGTTCCCAGGTAGATGCCGTGTTTCTTGACTTCCGCTAGGCGTTAGATACAGTTCCCCACAGTCGTTTAATGAACAAAGTAAGAGCATATGGACTATCAGACCAATTGTGTGATTCGATGGAAGAGTTCCTAGATAACAGAACGCAGCATGTCATTCTCAATGGAGAGAAGTCTTCCGAAGTAAGAGTGATTTCAGGTGTGCCGCAGGGGAGTGTCGTAGGACCGTTGCTATTCACAATGTACTTACATGACCTTGTGGATAACATCGGAAGTTCACTGAGGCTTTTTGCGGCTGGTGCTGTGGTATATCGAGAGGTTGCAACAATGGAAAATTGTACGGAAATGCAGGAGGATCTGCAAAGAATTGACGCATGGTGCAGGGAATGGCAATTGAATCTCAATGTAGACAAGTGTAATGCGTTGCGAATACACAGAATGAAAGATCCTTTACCATTTAGCTACATTATAGCAGGTCAGCAACTGGAAGCAGTTAATTCTGTGAATTCGTCTGGGAGTAGGTATTAGGAGTGATTTAAAATGGAATGATCATATAAAGTTGATCGTCGGTAAAGCGGATGCCAGACTGAGATTCATTGGAAGAATCCTAAGGAAATGCTATCCGAAAACAAAGGAAGTAGGTTACAGTACACTTGTTCGCCCACTGCTTGAATATTTCTCACCAGTGTGGGATCCGTACCAGGTAGGGTTGTTAGAAGAGATAGAGGAGATCCAACGGAGAGCAGCGCGCTTCGTTACAGGATCATTTAGTAATCGCGAATGCGTTACGGAGATGATCGATAAACTCCAGTGGAAGACTCTGCAGGAGAGACGCTCAGTAGCTCGGTACGGGCTTTTGTTGAAGTTTCGAGAACATACCTTCACCGAGGAGTCAAGCAGTTTATTGCTTCCTCCTACGTATATCTCGCGAAGAGACCATGAGGATAAAATCAGAGAGATTAGAGCCCACACAGAGGCATACCGACAATCTTTCTTTCTACGAACAATACGAGACTGGAATAGAAGGGAGAACCGATAGAGATTCTCAAAGTACCCCCCGCCACACACCGTCAGGTGACTTGTGGAGTATGGATGTAGATGTAGATGTAGAACCTAAGGACATCACACACATCCATGCCCGAGGCAGGATTCGAACCTGCGACCGTAGGGGTCGCGCGGTTCCAGAGTGAAGCGCGTAGAACCGCACGGCCACATCGGCCGGCCGTTTGATAGGTGGTGTGACTTCCGTTTGATGGCATAGTTGTTTTTGAAGAGGTTATATGGCAGATATATACGTAAAATTTTCAGGCTCATTTGACAAGCAGGCAAGATCCAAATTTCATCTCTCTGTTCAGAAATAACTGTGCAAGAATATAACGCATTGATTCTACTGATTAAAAAGCATTACAGAGATGTGCGGATGTTTATTTCGCGAAACAGTAATGCTAAGCTTTACAGAACAGGAGTACAAATCACTCACTCAACACACCAGTATCTTTTTCAGCAACGACAGTTCCATCTTTAACGTGTTGGGGGATGATACGATGACGGTAACATCTTGAGGGCCAGCACAATGTGCTTATTTAAAACGCCCGTCTTGAGCCTGCATGACCTGTGCAATACAATATTTATTATAATGGCGAGACTCAGTCTGTGGCAGAGGTATGCTAAACAGCTCTTCGATGATATTGTAAAGTATCTATTGGACCATGAAGTGTATGATGAGGATTACGAATCTACCAGTATTACTTCTATAAATACAAATTTCATACAAGTGGAGTTTAAAGACAGTATTCCTAAGTCTATTAGTGCTCCAATTGGTTTTCACGAAATATATGCTTAATTTAAAGCATACAAAAAACAGTCATTTTGAAAGCATTGCACAGTGATGAATACAGTTGATGTAGAAAAAAGAGGATGACAATGTTCTTTTTAATGATCGTTATCAATTATCCACAGTTCACAAAGTACGTAATTTTTATTGAAATTTATAAAAGTTGTATTTAATAAATAACATTTTTACTAATTGCACTGTGTTTTACGCCATCGTACTTATCATAGGAGACTTAACAGTTCAGATGTTGGAGAGAAAGAGAGAGAGGGAGGGCCTTAATAGTTCATACGGTACATTTGTAATGCCATAGAGAGACTTTACAGTCCAGCTGCTTCTGCTGTGTCCATGACACTTAGTGGATTATACATGAGATGAGCTTTTTACCCTGAAAGGTCTGAGAGCTATGTTTTCTTGTACAGTTCTCAGAGTTTTTTTTGAACATATGGCCATTAGCAACTGCCGTCCTATCACGTTCCTACAGCAGTGGGAAGAGTCTGTGACACATTTAGCTGTCAGGCAAGTAGATTTCCAATAATGTGGTGAATAGATGTTTGAAATTCTAAGAAAATAGGCAATTGTAATAAAACAACATATAGAAGAACCTATTGCAATGTAAGTCCAAGAACAAGATGGCTGGACTGACATTGAGTGAGACAAACTTACAGTTGATCATGTACATCAAAGAAGAACAGAATTGCTGCAATACTCCAGACAGTTATTCAATCAGAGAAATAGTTTTAACTTCAGCCTACCCCTAGTTACATGGTTTGTTCACGGCCCTTTTAGATGGTTTCTTGCTGATTTTACCCAGTATTCTTCCTGCAGTCACATTGTCATGCCCAAGCATACATGACAAATTACAAACATGTATTGAATGGATGAACCGCCCAAGATGTTTGTGGCCACAGAGGGGGACAGGAGGAAGAGGAGACTGCTCTTCATGAGCATCGCCATATTACGGGCCGCATACTCCCTTAACCGCATTCGCATACAGCACAACAATACACCATCGGGCTAATGGGTTGTACAACCCTGTATAAAACCGTGTTTTCGTGGTATACTCCACCACCCATCGGAGGCACTGTACCACCCCATCTGGAACTGCGTTTGAGTTTGCCTCTATATTATACCATCCGCCTAAAGCACTGTACTACTGCATCTGAAACAGCATTCGGCTACAGTACTATACTCTGCCATCCATCTAAGGAACTGTTCCACACCTTCCGTAACTGTTTCTGAGTAAAGTGCTATGCTATACTTCTCAGCTATAGTGCTGCACTGCCTGCACACTTGTGATGGGCTGTCTCTCCTCCCCCTGCCACAAACGCTTTGTGTGGGTCAGCTGTATGACACGTACGTTTGTGATTTGTCATGTATGCTTCAATATCTATGCTTCAAACATTTGTTTACCACCTCATTGGAAATCTACCTTTCTGACAGTTGCATGTGTCACAGACTCTTACCACTGCTGTAGGGTTGTGATAGGAAGATGGTAGATACTTGATAATGGTCATATGTTGGATGGAACTGTGAGAAGCTGTACAAGACGATATAATTCTTAGACCTTTCAGGATAAAAATCTCATCTAGAGTAAAATTTGCTGAGTGTCTCGGACATAGCAGCAGTAATTGGACTGTGAACTCTCTCTCTGTCTGGTATTGCAAATGTAAAGGCTCTCTCTCCAACATCTGAACTGTCAAAGTCTCACAGGATATGAGTATGATGGAGTAAAACAATATGCAACTTGTAAAAAACATTATATACAGCTTTTATAGATTTTTAATATACATTTTGTACTTTGTGAACTGTGGAAAATAAATAATGATCATTACAAAAAAAACATCATTCTGTTTTTTCTACATCAGCCTCATTCATCACTGGGCAGTACTTTCCAAACAACCGCTTTCATGTGCTTTAAATTCAGCATGTATTTCACGCAAACCAACTGGAGCACTAATAGACTAAGGAATGCCATTTGTAAAACTGCTGCTTGTATGGAATCTCTGTTTATAGGAATAATACTAGCACACTTAGGTATAGTACACATACACACCTATATACACACACTTTACTCATCATCCGTATCATGCACTCCATGTTCCAATAGATACCTAACAGTACCATTGAGGAGCAGTTTAACGTACCTTCACCATAGAATCATTCTCTGCCTGTTGATCTGCAGTACTCAGGCCTTGCAGGTTTGTGACACTTGGATGCTTTAAATATACACATTGTGCTGATTCTTGGGATGTTAACTTCATTGTATCACTCTAAAATGTGCTGACGATGGATACACTATTGCTGCCAAAGTTACTGATGTATTGAGTGAATGGTTTGTGCTTGGTTGTCATGCAGTCTTCAATGTATTTCAGCTTGATGCATAGCTGATCCCATTCCATATCAATGAACTGCACCTTAGTGCCCTAACAGACATGCTCTATTTCCACTGTAACTTCAAAGTCTATGTCAGATGCTAAACCAACATTAACAAGCTTAGATCCATTGGTGGTCAACTGACAAGTAATGTTGAACAACAGCACTCCATAATGGCTTAGCAGAGACTTGATGAGTGGTACAGTCTTTGGATATTGTGGAAAGTCAGGTTCTAGAAACAATCATGTGTCCTGCTTCAAAATATCAGGTGGTGAGTGAGAGAGCTTGTCTGCATTCTGACTTATTGGCGCCAGTGATGCATGTAGTGGGAATCTCTGCGGGAGGCTCACCACTCTTTGACGAGGTCATGTTTGGCTACCACAGGACGCCAGCCTTTGCAGCACCTTTTCTCTTTCATGCTGGATGTCTATCCATGTGCTATTTTTTGTCCCCTCCTTGGAGAACAAGTCTTGGGTATTTTCGGGAATCCACTCTGAAGTTTTGGCAGCCCAGTATCAGAACAGTCCCTCAACCTGAAGGCCAGCCCACGCATTTGAAGCATAACAGGTGACTGGGTAGTGCATAATTCCCAGCCTCGTTTCGACCCCTTGTATAGGTCCAGGTATGGGTGACTGCCTGAGCTATTACCTTCCAAATAGCCACTTGATCACTGGGTCTAAAGTTCGAGAGGTGTAAACAATCACATAAGGTGGGTGACCCCCCCCCCCCTCTGAGGGGCCTTCCAGTAGCAAGCAGTGCGCCATTTGAGAGACTTTTCTTTTCTTCGGAATGAGACAGTCATCTTCATCTCAGACATTGTCTACTAAGTGGTAAACAGAGTGAGGCTAAAGATTCAGTGACTCTCGCAGCTGCACCTCGGTTCCTCATGGTGTCACGTACTGAAGAAGGTCAGTCTTTCACTACAGTTAATCCGTTTGTTATTCAGAAAGTTGTTAATGCAATTGCAGGCCCTGTGAAATTCTGTTCTTGCCTCCATAATGGGAATTTGGCACTGGACACCAATTGTGATTTTCAAGGCCAACAACTGCTTACAGCTTTCCTCCACCACAGCTATCCTGTTCGTAGCAAGGCCATCATACACTGAATTCTTCATATGGTTTTATTTACACTTGGCTGCTTGATGGTCAGACTGAGGGAGAAACCCAAAATTATCTCTTTGATCAGGGTGTCACTGCGACCCATTGGCAACTGAAAAAGATTGATGCAAACTTAATGCTGACACGCACTCTTTTCCTCACATATGACCGAATAGTGCTTCCATTGAAGATTAAGGCAGGCTATGAAGTCATCATGATCCGATCATACATTCCAGACCCTATGCATTGCTGCCGGTGTCGACATTGTAACCACACTTGTGTGTCCTGTCAAAACACGGCCAGAGCTTTCTTTTGTGATAGAGATGCTCATGAGGATGACTGCCTGCTTCCTTCTCCCCGCTGTATCAATTGTAATGGTGACCATGCAGACTCATCCCGACCAGGAGATCTGGATGAAGGAAAAGTACCCTGCCCTGTTACTCGCAAGTTTTTGGCTACTTGAAAGCACTGCATTTTAGCATCCAGCAACTATAGTACCATTCTTGCTATGCCTCGCCCCACAAAGGACATGGCCATGCAGGCTTGTTACCTCCAATTCAGTGCTGCAGTTGTGAAATAGGCCAGCATCACGGTAGCATACCTCTCTCCTTCTCCCACAGAAGTGCAACAAGCCACCAAATCTTCGCCCCTGGCGGCGAAATTACCTGCTACCCAACTGGCAAGTTGGAAAGGGCAAAAGGAATACTCCCGCGAAGACTCTGTATGTCCCTCCAGCCAACAAACGTCAGTGTCTTCGTCTGCTAACCATAAAGGCTTTAAGAAATCGACAAAGGAAAATGGTCTTACCTGACTTGGAAATCTTCGGTGGTTTCGCCACGTGATACTCTCATCTGGCTGACTTCAATTTCGCCAGTATGCACTGGTTACCGTTTTTCTGCCCTGGAATCCACAGGCCAACCCAAGTAGAATGTTGATGCCTCTGTAGATTTCATGGAACAGGGTCCTCCAGCCTCTGCACTCTGTAGCAGTGAGTCTTCGAAGGCTGGCACTTGGTGACTGCCCTTCCCTGTTATGGCTCTTCTGCAGTGGACCCAGGTTCGATTCCCAGCGGGGTCAGGGATTTTCACCAGCCTTGAGATGACTGGGTGTTTGTGTTGTCCTCATCATTTCATTATCATTCCTGAAAGTGGCGAGATTTGACTGAGCAAGTGTTGGGAATTTGAATGGGCGCTGATAACTCCGCAGTTGACCACCCCACAAACCAAACATCATCATCATCTTCTGCAGTGGAATGGTGGTGGCATTAGATCCAACAAGGAGGAATTACAGCTGCTCTTGGAATCGCAGCTTCTGGTTATTTTCTGGTTTCAAAAAACGAAACTGCGTTCTCACGACCACCTTGACCTCTTGTCTTTCCTTCTGGTCTACTATGACCTTCCCCCAGAGGACGGCATTCTTTCTCATGGAGGAGTCATGATACTCATTTGGGATGACAACCATAGCCAAATCATCTCATTGAACACTTCGCTGCAAGCTGTTGCAGTCCACATTTTCCTTCCTCATTTCACTTTTTCTCTTTGTAATGTCTACAACCTTTCATTATTCGCTGTCACCAGGGCAGATTTACTCTAGCTTATTTGTCAGCTCCCTCACACATTTTTGGTGCTCGGTGAACTTAACGCCCACCATCCCCTTTGGGGCTCTTCGAGAACCTGCCCCATAGGTTCCCTCTTGGCTGACCTTCTCATTCACTTCACGCCATTTATCTTCACACTGGAGCACCCATGCTCCTTTCAGACTTCATGCACACCTATTCCCTTTTGGACCTCTTGTTCTGAACTGCCCAGCACGCCCATCATCTCAAGTGATCCATTCTTTCTGGCATGTACTTGAGCAACCATTTCACATGTGCCATCAGTTTTCCGACTCCTACCCCACCTGCATGTAAACTCAATTGTCAGCTTCCTAAAGCTGACTGGAGTCTTTACTCCTCCCTGGCGAGTTTCGACAAATAACATTTCCCCAGTTGCGATGACCAGGTAGAGTTCGTTATGTACGTTATCTTTACCAGTGCATAAATTTCCATACCTTGCACCTCTTCTTTGCCGTGTTCCGGTCCCCTGGTGGACTGATGCATGCCATAAAGTGATTTGCATGCAGAGACGTGCTCTGAATTTTAACTGTTATCCTATGATGGTGAACTGTATTCGTTATAAAAAGTTGTGTGCGCAGTGTCATCATATTCTTCGAGATAGCAAAAAAGCTAGCTGGATTTCCTTTACTAGTTCCCTTAACAGTTTCACTCCCTCTTCCGTCATGTGGGTCAACCTCCATCGTCTCTCTGGGACCAAGATTCGTTCCCCGATTTCAGGCCTGACCATAGCAAATTATATTGTGGAGCCTATTTCTATCTCTAACACCTTTGGCCGCTATTTTGCGGAGATTTCGAGCACCACCTTGCCTTCCTCCCAGGAAACGAGTAGATGAGGTTCAGGTGATACCATCCTCCTCTCAGAATCATGAATGCTGTAATTCCGCCTTTACTACAGGGGATATTGACCAAGCTCTCACCTCATCTCCGTCTCTCGGTCTTCTGCACCAGGGCCAGATGATTTTCAAATCCAGCACTTTTCTCTTGCAGCAAGCACTTCCTCCTTCATAAATTCAGTCGCATTTTGGCAGATGGCATGTTTTCCAGATCCTGACATAAAACACTGTGATACCCATACCTAAGCCCAGTAAGGACAATTACCTTCCTTCTAGCTACCATCGTATCTCTCTCGCCAGCTGTGTTTGCAAAGTGATAGAATGTATGATTGATGGCCGACTGGTATTGTGGCTGGAGTCTTGCAAGCTGCTAACTGCTGCACAATGTGGATTTTGTGCCCGCCGTTCTGCAGTTGATCATCTTGTCATTTTGTCAATCCAAGTCATGAACGGTTTTCTGCAGAAATGCCAGACTGTAACCGTGCTTTTTGATTGGGAGACAGCCAATGACATCTGCTGGACGACTGGTATCCTCCTTGCGCTATACACATGGCTTCTGAGGCCTCCTGCTCCATTTTCTTCAGGAATTTTTAAAAGGCCGAGTTCTCAAGGTACGATTGGGTTCAGCCTTGTCAGACACCTTTATCCAGGAGAATGGGATGCCTCAAGGCTCCATCCTGAGCATCATCCTCTTTTCTACAGCCATTAACCCTATTATGGCCTACCTCCTGCCAGGCATCTCAGGCTCGTTTTTCGTTGACGACGATCTATTGCAGTTCTCCACGGACTCATCTCCTTGAGTGGCATCTTCAGCGATGTCTCGATCGTCTTTACTTGTAGTGCATCGACAATGGCTTTTGCTTTTCCACTGAAAAAACCATTTTTATGAATTTCTGGCAGCACAGTGGGTTTCTTCCATTGTCTTTACATCTTGCACCTGTTCACTGAAACTACGATATTCCTGAGGCACGTGCTTGATAGGAAACTTTCTTGGTCCTCCCATGTGTCTTACTTGGACACATGCTGTAGCCAGTCCCTCAATGTCCTGCATGTCCCAGGTGGTACTTCCTAGGGAGCAGATCGTATCACCCTCCTCTGTTTGTACTGATCCCTTATCTGTTCGAAAGTAGACTATGGTTGCCTCATTTATTCCTCTGCACGTCCACCACTATTTCGCCATCTTAACACGTTCCACCATTGTGGAATACATTTGGCCACTGGTGCCTTTTAAAGTAGCCTGGTTGAGAGTCTCTTTGCAGAAGCTGTCGAACTACTGCTGTCATACTGGCATGATGCTTTCCTCAGCAGATTCGCATGCCATTTCATGTCACTGACTGTGTGGCCACTCCCGCCGGATGTTTGAGTCCTCTCTCGCGCATGGGAGTGTGTGTTGTCTTCCATGCTTGGCCACCCATTGTATGCCCTCCTTTTTGATGACTCTCGTGACCACCAGCTGCGGGCGCACCCTTCTTCTTTGTTACCTCTGAGAGCTCACTTTCGGTTACTGCTCCTGCAGCTTAATTTCACGCCACCTGCCACCTTCCCAATGGGTGTGAACCCTCCAACGCCTTGGCTATGTACAGTGGCGTCTGTCCATCTTTGACTTCATTTGCTTCCCAAAGACACTACTCCGGATTCAGTCTGGTGCTGTAAGTTTCTCTGCCTTTGCACACAACTTAGCGGTAGCACCTTCGTCTACACTGATGGCTCTAAAACTGACTGTGGTGTCGGATGTGCCTTTGTCATTGTCACCAACCATTTTTGGTATAGGCTTCTACAACACTTCCCGATTTTTACAGCAGGACTCTTTGCTCTCTATCAGGGCAACCAGTACAGTGCTATTCAGATCCTCTGTGTGCTGTACACCAGGTCCAAGAAAGCTTTCACTAGCTGCCTATTGAGGGAGCCACTGTGATGTTCATGTTGGTTCCTTGTCACGCTGGTCTGACAAGAAATGAAGCTGCTAATTCTACTGCCAAGGCTGCAGTCCTCCTACCTTAATCTGCTTGCTCCTACATTCCTTTGGATGCCCTCCACAGTGTCATCTGTCGGCAGATGGTGTCACTCTGGCATCACTACTGGTCTTCTCTTCAGAGGAACAAGCTCCAGTGAATTAAACTTCTCCCAATTATAATTCAGAATTATATGGGATTCTGATGGCACTGGAGAGAATTCACAGACATCACTATGCAACGTTTCTTGTCTGTTCCAACTCGCTTAGTGTACTAAAAGTACTTCACCAAATGTATCCAGTAGACCAGCTGGTTCAGCTCATCCATGACTCCTTACAGTGGCTCCAGCACTGTCGCAAGGAGATGATCTTTCGCTGGATACCTGGCCACATACAGGGAAACGACATGGCTGATAAAACTTCCAAGGAAGCATCTCGGGATGGTGCTGTCCATCAATGTCCCATCCCATTACATGCCATCGTCTCATTTTCTGACAGAGGCATCATGTGTCAGTGGTAGACTGAATGGCTGCAGGTGACAAAAAACTAACTGTGATTGATCCAATCGACCACACAGGCATGGCAGACTTCATGTCAGCCTCATCACTGGAAGGTTGTTCTGCTTACCAGACTGCACATCAGACATAGCCCTTTAACATATGGCTTCCTCCTCTGGCGGGAAGATCCACCACTCTGTGAAACTTTTGGTGTGCCACTTTCAGTTCAGCACATTATGGCAATGTGTGTCCTATATACTGATATTAGGGTAGCCATCAGTCTCGGTGGAGATCTGCTCACCATCGTTGCAGATACTGATTCCAGGGTTACAAGAGTGGTGAAATTTTGTGAACTGTCACGCCTCATCCCTAAATTGGTGGGGAAGGGAGGCAGACTTTAATATATTATAAATGGTTCTGCTTGTAGGGACAGCCTTCGTCCCCACCCATGAGATTTGCATGCTGACTTTTCGTCAGTTCACTGATGACCATGATGTTGAGCGCCCCTCACCTCAAATCATCATCATCATAATCAATCACATTCTGTTTGTAGGAATAAGGATTGCAGTTTAACTCTTTTTCTACATATATATCAAATTTCCATCACACCAAGGCGTGTGCCACCCATCGTAAGGGTGTGTGGGTCACAGTGGTACAGCTGGCTGTGAATCCTACAGTTAGCTGGGAACCTATTCAAATCTGAATTCACCATGGGGCCTAGTGTAAGAATGCAGAGTCTAGTACTTGCAGGGCGACGTCAGTGCTCAGTGGTTTACTATGTTTCAATCTATTGAATCTACTGCTACAAATGCCAGTATGATTCTATACCAGTTGAGCCAAAGTGACCCACATGTCTGTATTATAGCACATTTTTCTTTACAAACACCCTTACAGTTAATCAGAAATGAGAGGTGTCTGTTGTTAAATTATCTAATGCCACTTCTGCTAAGCATCAAACCTGAGGAAGGCGACTGTGTATACTCTGGAAGCCTGCATACAACACATCGTCTAGAATATCTTATAGCACTGCTAGTTGACCCCTTCTGTTATTCCACCTGCATATGCAACAATGGAAGAACGAATATAGGTCTCTGTCAAGAAACTTTAAGTGTTCTAGTGTAGTGAACCTGTACGGCTTGTACTCTACAATATGTATCGCTATGGAGAGACTACCTATCGTGGACATATCTTAACTGTTCTTCGATAATGTTATCAAGTATTTGTTGGACCACAGAGTTAGCATTCCTGCCTTCTGGTTTGTGTTAAATACGGGGTACATTGTGGGCTGCAGTCTGGCAGTGGCGGCTGTTTGAAAGTAATGGGCTATTACTCTTATAGGATGTCTCATACATTTACCGTCACTGACGATCATTTTATAGCTATTATGTGAACATACCATAATTTGCGAGCTGTAATCGGACGTGAACTTTGTAGAACGTTGATGTTTTGCATCTCCAGAAACCTATAAATGACTTCTGTCCGACTTGATCAATATTGTATTTGGTGTCCAAGGTAGTAATTTCACCCTCTTAAAGTTTGTGACCGTAGTGTTTGGAACTTGCTAGCTCAATGTAATTTTAAGGGCTGCTGGATTAAATCACCATCAGCATGTTTGCATTGTCTGTGTTCTGCATTCCCACCTTTTGTGCATCTGCGTGCTTCTCAAGAAAGACGAAAAATGGTCTATCGGTTCAAAAAATTGCACTGCTCGTCATAAGTGTTTATGGAATGTTCAGCTTCCAGGTTGTGGTGGTTTTGGAACTGTTGTAAAAATGCGAATCCCTTAACGTGATAATTCAATGTATAGTACTACTGTATGTCAGATATACACCTGTTCTGTGAGTTCGAAGTTATAGTAGAAAAATAAAATTTATTGTACTAGGTATCATTGAGTTGGTGCATACAACCAAAGATCTACATCGCTAATTGGCTGCTCACTTTTGGAAAACGTCATATGTCCTTTTTGGAGACAGAGTAATATCATGTATTTCATCTCTTTCAACCTCAAGAGCTTGTCCAGTCCATTTAATCCAGAATGGCGACACTGTATTTGGTATGAAAAGAGGTGGAGAGGTGAACTACACGGCAAATTTCAATGTTGTCGGTACAATATTCGTTTTCAAAGCATAAGGCTACATCTGGAAAGGAATAAACACTTATTTAGATGGAAACTTCATTGACTTCAATTTGTTATTCGTTGATTTCACCATTGTGTAACACAGAATTGATGCGGTAATGTATACCGATATGCTATTCAATAGCTGTTCCCATTTTTGAATAACTCATAGTAAATGTGATATAACTTCCGTAGAAATGATACCACTTTGCTTGCATTACTTCAACGTCCGACTTAGAAATCCAGTCTTATGGAACCCTTAGAAAATCTCCTATGTATACTCTGCAAACTCTTATTCAGTGGCAACTCATCTTGGGAGTCGCATGCGCGTCCCAGCAGCCAGAGCTCACTGCCCGGTGAGCTCGAGGGTAAGCTTCAGTGCTGGCGTGCATTAGTCATATGCGATCGCTAGAGGTTTCACACCGTATTCTTGTCAGCCCTCTGGCTGTACTCTCGAGGCACGTCTTTCAAATTCCCTCCACCAGATGGACTTGGTGGCCTGTGCTGCGTCGGAAGCGAGGATACAGTTATGTGCAGTCAGTTGGAGCTGCAGTCTGGTATGAAGGTAGTTCAGTTTTTCTTCTCGAAGTGTCGTGCACATGTATGCTACTGGTTACAGTTCTTGTAGAAAATATCGCACTTTCCCATCATACATATTTGACACGTTTTGATGGCTACGATTCAACTTGTCAGTAAGTATAAGTGCACTTTATTCTCAAACGTTGTTGCTACACATTGTCGGTAATCAGCCATCATCCATTCCACACCAATTTACTTTAGTGGTAAATTTTACAAACATAGCACTTTAACAAATTATATTTATTATATGATTCAGAGACACCGAAGAAGTGTACACCGCACCTTTAGGTTATCAAATTAGTAGTATGCATGTGGTGTCCCTCTCTGCCCGAAGCTTCCACTGATTGACGGTGGGTCGACTACCGACTGTCTGACTCTTACGCCTTAGGTGAGTTAGGCAGTTGACATCTCTGACCAACCTTCTGGGCGAGCAGGAGTGGTATGCGATGGCAGGCTTCCCAACCATGGAAAGGGAGCTCTCCATGAAAAGGTTTGTTTAAATAAAGATGCAAGTGTTCATGCTACAAAGCATACAGGTTCGACTTCAACACAGGGAATAAGTCGAGGCAGTGCATCTGGAGGGTCTGTCCCTCCTGGTGTTTGTTTAAATAAAGATGCAGGTGGAAGGACTCAAACTTAGAGTTAGGAGAAGCAGTGATCATACACGTCTTAGTGAATAGTAGCTTACAGTAGGACTCAGCCAGTATCTCAAGTGTGGACCAGCATGCCGGAATTCTTCAGTGTTATAAAAGTAGCCCAACAGATCTGAGCTGAGTTGTGATGTCATAGAGCCACGGCAGCATTTCAAGTCAGCCAGCATGACAATGCGCCATTTTAAATTTCCTGCCAATTTATACTTAGGACAACCACCCTCTTTCCATAGGAAATACACCAGCGCAGTTGTTCTATTTTTTGAATTTCTCGCGATTTTTTACATAGGGCAATTGGCCTCTTTCAGAAGGGGGCAGGCTGGAGGTAGGGAAAGCCCATGATGTCACTGATGACGTCGTCGGTGACCTACTGTGTCCGCAAGTTCCCCTATACTATTATACTTTCGTAAAGCAAACATCTATCAGCGGAAAAGTGCTCGTATTGGAGTTCAGAAAAGGCGAATATGCTCCTGTTTAAGAGTCTAAGAGAAAAGTGGGGTACTGTCTGCCCCATCCTACCTTGCTCGGCACCTTTAAAAATTCTCCCAAAAATTTTGGCATGTGAACATATGCACACTCTTTTTGACATGCGGCTCTCACACCCATAACCTCCCCTAACTGCTCTCTCACACGCGCTAATCCATCACTGTAAGTCGCTCATACTCACCCACTACTAGTTGTCCTTTCTCTCTCACTCATTCAGAAGAACTCATTGACATTAACTCTTTGTATCTCTCTGTCATTTTCTCCTGTCTCACTGCCACAGTCTCCTTCGTTCTGTCCTACTACTACTACTGTCTCCTCTGTCACTGTCTTCTTCTTACTCTATCTTACTGCCACTATCTCATTCATTCCTTCACACTCCTGCTGTCTCTTCTCACTGACACTATCTCTCTCTTCCTCATTGTCATTGTCGTATAATTTGCCTTTTATTATCACTGGCTGTCACCCACTTCCACTTTCTCCTTCTCTTTATTCCTCTTCCACTGATATTGTCTCCTTCATTCTTTTCCTAGCGCTGTTCTGTCACTGTCAGCTATGTTCCACTGCCACTGTGTCCCTCTCTTTCCCTCACATTGCAAATACCTCCATGATTCTTTCTATAGCACAACCGTAGTCTACTATCGTCCAATATTTATTAATTTTCCATCTCTTTACCATTGCCACTGTCTCCTTGTCTCTCAACATATAAAAATGCGAATATGTTCATACGCCAAAATTTTTGTAAACATTTTTAAATGTTCAGAGGGAGGTAGATTGAGGCAGCTGGTATCCCACTTTTCAGTTAGAGTCTTATAAACCAACAGGAAGATATCCGCATTTTTTGTGCTCCAATAAAAGCATTTTTCTACTGATTTTCTTCTTTCCCCTGCTACACCAGGGCTTGTCACTCAGTAAAATTTTGACAGTTTACTTATCTTACATGATATACTACGAACTATGTATGATGGGCACCAGGCAGATTCCATATTTTTAGATTTCTGGGAAGTGTTGTAGGCTGTTAAAGAAAGTATGAGTATATATAATGGGTTCACGTAAATGTGAGCAGCTAGAACACTTCTCAAGTTATACAGCTCAGTATGTTGTCTTCGATGAGAAGTGTTCATACGAGACAAGGGTATCGTCAGGAGTGCCACAGGGAAGTGTGACAGGACTGCTGTTTTTCTCTACATACATAAAGGATTTGGCAGACAGGGTGTGCAGAAATCTGAGGTGTACAGTAAGGTATCGAAGCTGAGTGATTGTAGGAGGATACAAGATGACTTAGACAAAATTTGTAGTTGGTGTGATGAATGACAGCTAGCTGTAAATGTAGAAAAATGTAAGTTAATGCAGGTAAGTAGGAAAAACAAACCCCTAATGTTTGGATGCAGCATTAGTAGTGTCATGGTTCACACACTTACATTGTTTAAATATCTGGGCGTTACTTTGTAAACCAATTTGAAATAGAATGAGCATGTGAGGGATGTGGTACAGAAGGCGAGTGGTCGACTTCGGTTTATTGGGAGAATTCTAGGAAAATATGGTTTGTAATGTCGCGAGTCAAAACGCAATAGCATTTATTGCACTATTTTGCAGTACGGGTCGTAGCTTTGTAGCTGTTGTCGGTGACAGAAACAGCCGCTTGTATCTTAGCGTGACGCATTCGCACCTGTCGCTAACCTAGCCGTGGGAAGCGGCACCTGTGTCAATTCGAGCGACAGTATATTCAAGAACCCTAAGAATCTAAATAAACTATATTAAATACTATTCAATGTAGTTAAAAGTCAATATACTGCCCTTCATTATTAAAAAGGAGATCGTGAAAAAAACTCAGCTTTCTAGCGGGAATACTTTCATAGTTAGAGAAAATGGCCTAAAACACCCCAAACCGACACTTGTAAGATTAAAGTCAGTTAGGATTCATAACAGTTTGTCTTTTAGTATCATTTGGAATATTTACTGAAGTACACAAAATGTTAGGTCAATTTGTTTTAATTTTAATAATTAGAAATGTTAAATATTTTTCATTTTCCTAATATAAAATTCAGAAAAGATCAGTATTTATTTAATGTGTTGTTGTGTGAGTAAATGAGAATGAGTCAGAGTGTGTATGTGGGACGTACGAAAAAATTCAATATTATTTCATGTTAAACATTACGTAACTATGTCATGGTAATATGTTAAGCAAGCAAGTTGCAATGAAAAATGTAATTTCCCCACCGTGCTGATGACGTAGCTTTTGTAAAAAGGCAGCTAGAATGGCCATTTGCAGAGTAACAGTTTTCTAAAGTTATTTCAAGATTAGTTTTCTTTTCGTTTGGTTTTCTTAAACATTTTATTAATATTTGCATGATGAAGTGACATAAATGCGTCTGTAAATGTTAATTGGCGTAAGAAAGTTTTAGCGCGAAAAAGAACTCGAAGGATTGTTTTGATTTGCTGGTCATTTTGAACAACCAATCAGAGTTAAGCAATACCCGCACACTGCTAGGTAATTATACTGGGAGAGAAGCAGACTGAAGAGGAGTCGCTAGTCAGCTATCGGACATGCGGGTCATGATGAACTCTTCCGTCTTCATTATGTGTAAAATGAAGAAATAATTGGCTTCTCGCGTCCAGATTGATGGCCAGAATAGCAGTTGCATTTACGGACTGTGTCATGAAGTTTGGAAGTTTTTTTTTTTTTTTTTTTTTTGAAGGAGAACCGCGTGTGAACTTTCGGCCTTATTAAAATTCCACGTGGCATGTTTCATGTACGTTTATGGAATATTTGGCGAGCAGTTTCTGTTTAAGAAATCCTCTGAAAATGACCGAATGTGAAGCTCATATATAGTAGCAGAGTATTGACTGTGAAATCGCGTATTCAATAGGGTCGGACTTAAGTGCATTTCTAGCTGCTTTGTGTGTGAAATGTATGGCATGACTGTGAACTGAGAACAGTGATCTGGTTAGCTAAGTAATTCGGGCTGATGGCATGTGTTTATTTTTGAACCTAAAGAAATAAAACAATTCGTTGCAGAATTTTGCCATTTTTCTAAAGAGATGTAGAAATCGCCCTCCACCCGAAATTTGTTATAAGATATTACAGGACAGCTTGCTACCAGAGTTTACGCGGACTTTGCTAACGTTAGTATTGACGGTGGTTTTCTTCAACGCTGCTTTTAACATCGTCTGGACAGTATCTACGTATGCAGAAACACGGGCTGGTGATCAGACGCCGTACTGAGGTAGGCGGAACTTTTGTAGTGCACAGTAGGCAAAGATTTTTGAAAATGGGGAGATTGCGCTTCTAGATCCACTGCTGCTGGCGAAAAATTGATAAAAAACGCTTTTTTTCGGGTTTTCTCAGGTTTCAGTTATGAACTAAATGGTGGCTTCATAAGTCATAAGCCCCTTAAGGTGCACCGTAGACGACATCTAATGCAAAAGAACCAACCTATTTGCTCCATTTGCCTAAGCTGGGGTAAGTGTGTAATAGTCAAACTTTGACCTTGTACTATAGGATAGTTACACTAAGAAGACCCTTCTGTTAGTTACATAAATGGTGCTTATCCCGAGGGCTATCCAAAGCAGTTGACCATGCTTTTATACCACCTGTAGAACCCTAGGTACAAGCCCCGGAATAATGCCGTTTTCACGCGGAGCGTTTTGGAACTCATTGGTAGCTCATGTTGTTGCATGCATACCGATGACCATTAACACATCTTACTGTGTTGACTGTTGAGCTTGTGAGAAGACTTGATGTGTTGAGATTGTCTTCGGTTTTTGTTGAGGATTTTTTTTAGCAGTTTGCAGTTCCATTAAATAAAACTGAAAATAAGAACTCGAGTACACTGGACAGCAGCACCCTTATTGACAACACACATTGCTCTTGCACCGCAAGACGTAAAGAACCACTGGGCTAATGAGACACTGCTGGGAGCACGTTTGTCTCTTCGCAGTATTGGTCTCTGAGACTCGTGTGTGTGTGTGTGTGTGTGTGTGTGTGTGTGGGGGGGGTTAATGGGCGCTCAACGGCGAGGTTATCAGCGTCGTACAAATTTAAAAAAAAAATGAATGTGAGTAACATGGCTAAAACTGTTGTCACATAGAGAGGAGGATACCGACAAGAAGACTTTCACTGGCTGCCACCTCATTTGTGATGACCCACACAATTATTGTATCTAGCACGTCTTGAGACAACGGAGAAAGTGCGAAAGATGCTATGCCTGGGATTCAAACGTAAGTAAAACAAAAGAGGAGCTAAACTAATGCCACAGTGAAATGTGACTGGCTGGCCACTTCCTTAAACCTCTCACCATATTCGTTCAGCTTAACTTAAAATAGGGGGCAGATTTGTCGGCAAATCTGTAGCTGCCCTCTGAACTGAAAATAAAACGCAGTCTAATAAAATGTGATGCACAGTGATCTGAACGCCTCAGCCACCACACACTGAAGGGTCCTTTCGCCA
The DNA here is from genome assembly GCF_021461385.2 of Schistocerca piceifrons. Taxonomy (NCBI): domain Eukaryota; kingdom Metazoa; phylum Arthropoda; class Insecta; order Orthoptera; family Acrididae; genus Schistocerca; species Schistocerca piceifrons. The sequence continues at coordinate 873,950,280 of NC_060149.1, read as the reverse complement.
GAAAAGGATTGTGTGGCCTTTGAAAGGAAGATCTCATCCCACCTGCATGGGAGGGATGTACACCTCAGCCACATTGTAGACTTTACTAGAGGCAGCTTATTGTCTGCCACTGCCAGCCACTCTTCTTCCCATCGAAACATGACTCTGTACGTCAACAGTGACACGATAGCATGTAGGGGGATGGCACAGTGAAGTATCTGAGGATCACGACATGCCTCCTTGACTGCTACATCTAGCAATACCCATGTGTCCTGGAACCCAGCGGAAAGGCACCTCCTTCTGCATCTACATACGTACTCTGCAAGCCTCCGTACGCTGCGTGGGAGAGGATACCCTGTACCACAACTAGTCGTTTCCTTTCCTGTTCTACACGCAGATAGAGCGAAGGAAAAACGACTGTCTACATGCTTCTGTATGAGCCCTAATTTTTCGCATCCAGTTCATGAAACTGTCGAAAAGGCGGTATAGCATTTTGTGCTGGTGTAGGCGTTGCTTGGACTGCATTAGTAGTTTGGTTCGCCAGGAGCTGTTATACCGTGTTTCGCAGCGAGGCTATTTGCTGGCTCTAAAACTGAAACATCTGCATTGTCTACGTTGCATCTAACGCTGGGATACGTGGGGTGGGCATGTTGGAAGAGACAAATGCAAGAAACAGACAAGGCAAGCAAGAAAATTAAGAACAAAAGTAAAGAAAATTTCTGCAATGCCCACCTGAAAACTCTGATTAGCAAAAACAACATACGCGACTGTTAAAGCAAGTAAACACACTTGCAAAGAAAAGACAAGAGAGAATTAAGGCGCCAGCAAAACACAAAAGAAAATTCCGTGGCCTCGAGACCCGGGGTTCTTCTTACAACTCGTCGCCAATGTAGTATCCTGCCCACTCGTCTAATATGGGTGCGTAGGAAGCTGTTTTCTCGGATCGCTAGACAACAGTTAAAGCAAATCGTATTAATGAAGTTCATTTCGGCAAATTAATTGACAATACTTAACTTTGCGTATTCACAAAGGTGAATGTCCTTCAATATACACAATTTCAATGCAAGCAAATAATACAGCTCATAAGTCACTGCTGTAGCGTTTGTATGACGGCTTGTCTTTTACTGCGGCCGCGACTCGGCGGCACGGCGCTTATATTCTCTTCGTATAGATGCCGCTCCAGTCGTAGTATCGATATAGTCAACGTACTATTGGCTGACGTCTTCTCCCAGCTCTCTCTACTCTTGCGTTCTTCATCGTCGCTCTGGCGCTTGATGTTACGCCTTTAGCTGTATTTCATTGGCAATAATGTATGGTCTAAAACGTATCTAATAGTAAGTTACCCCCTATCATACCATTCGCTACAATATTTGTAAATCAAGTGCACATGTTTCACAAATAGCTTTATTTCACAATGACTGTTATGGCTTATAAGGGGGCGAATGGTTTACTAAGAAGCTAAAACGCTACAATACCGCGTGTACAAAAAGAACAGATTTGTTAAGAGCATACTTCTTCAAAATCGACTGAGAACGTTACGAAACTAAAAATTCATGCGGAACGAAAGTAGGCGTTTTCTTTTCTCACAAGGAAATTAAAGTTTTAAGGAAAAAATAAGTTCATAAAACGATGTTTCGAAGTCTTATACTCTGCCACGAATTTGCACAATGTAAAAATCAGGAAGTGGATTTTACTGCTTTTCCCCGTCCCTGCCCGGTTTGGGTCAGTGCAGTTCATGCCACAACGGCGTGCAGCGTGAACGCAGCCTCACAGGGGAGGTGCGACCGCGTTTTGTTTTTATGCAGCGTTATTTCCTGACATTTTGTACGTCGCGATCTGTATTTAAGGTAGTCTGTTACCTCTAATCTGGAATTCCTCATTTTGGAAGCTTTGCGGCGTGGAAGAGGGTTGTTAACGGCGCCGGTGTTATGTGATGTCATAGTTCAATTCTTTTATCTTGGCGGCTCGCGCATGCCCGCCCAGACGCGGGAGATTGCTGCGTTGCCAGTTGCAAACGACGCACGAGACCAAGAGAAGCAGCGCCGTAGTATAGTATAGTTCGCAAACTTACGTTTAGGAGGGAGCGCGCAGTTTATGAAGTAGAAGCCACCACCGCCGCATTAACCCTTTCGCTGCTAGAGTCGTGCTCCCCGCATTCCGCGCTGTGCGCGATTTTGTCATCACTGCACTGCTCGCCTGTGCTGACACATGGGGTTCCGACTGCTTTGACACACTTATAATTCGATTTTACAAAAACTATTTAGCCCAAAAATCTGATTTTTACACATCTTCTTGACCGATACCTTCCCCCCATAAATGACTTAATTTTGTTTCTATGTTCAACGCAGTTATTGTGCAACATTAAATGTAGTAAAACATTGCACGAAATTTTGAAGAGTTTGCAGAAGTCCATAGCGTATACTTTCCTTATGGTCGATTTTAGTTGCCACAATGTTGAGAATGAAATGTGGACAATATACCTAAATTTCATATAAAATTTACTATATAACAATATCTCATTTAAGTACCAGATAGGTGTCGTATGTAATATTGAGAAATATTCTGTCTTTCGCGACTGTAATAAAAGTTTTATTTATACCAGAGTCGTTTCGCTTTTTTCTAAAAAGTTCTGATTAAAATTGGTGAAGTACACAAAACTGAATTGTGGACGTAATAAAACATAAAAACTAAAATATATTGTCAGTGAGGCGCAATGCGCAAAAAATTTTTGTTTGTCACAACGGACAGCAAATACTTGCCAAAACATAGATCAGTTGACGAAAACATTGAATATGATGATGTTGCCAAAGCAGCGAAGCAAATAATTGCGTCAGACAATCAAGTAGCTCGGCAACGTACGAGCCGAAATTCTGCTCTAAATAATACTTTTAATACTGTAGAAAGAATATATTTCAATATGAATAGTAAAACAGTGACTGCAGAAGAGAAGATATACAAACAAAACAGATAACATGAATATTGTATGTATGCCTTTTCATTGTTTTTAATTGTTGTGAAAAGATATATTGGAGGACAAAATTAGAAAAACCGAAAACTCATTATGATTATAATGAAGAGACAAAGAACTAGAAACTTTTAAAAATTACGTTCAAACGAATAAAATTCATGAAGTAAGACCCTTCAATATTGTTTTTAAATAAACAAAATACTGTTCACCAAACAGGGTTTGAACTCAAAACCTTTCACTTAGTAGTCAAATATCTTACCCATTACGCTAATGCAGCTCGTCTTTTAAACCACTTTCCGGAGGACTCTAAACAGCACGCAAAATACCGACAAACACTGTTGATACGACTATGAATTATTCACGTTTCGTCGAAGTACAATAGGAAATAAACAATTACCACTGTTCTTTATTGCGAAAAAGCGGTTTGTGAGAATGATACGAACACTTTTCCTTGCAATCTCCTGAATTAGGAGGCTTATTGCTTGTTTGGTTTAATTAATTAATAGAATATGAAGCAATTGGTATAGAGAATGCTTTTTCCAAACTTTCTATAAAGAAAGTCTGCTATCAAGACATTGCTTTTGTTCAATTACTTTGTTTATGACTGAACATTTCTAAAACTGAAGCCACTAGTCCGTAGTCTGCACTGCAGTCAAGCTCTGGCAACGTCGTTCTCTGTTCATTGGCTGACTGTGTTTTGTGACATCAGATGCGCAGAACGAACCTAAACTCGGCCGCCGTCGTAAATGATGCGCACTTTAGTGAAGGGATAGCAAAACTAGTGCTCTCACTTTCCGCTCATGTGGTGTGCGGCGTGTGAAATATTGAGGCGTTAAATTTTGTATCAGAATTGCAACTTTGCTTAGGTACAAACGAATAAAACACTTATATTGACTGTTTGCAACGAAAGCTTATTTCAGTGGAATAAAAAGTAATTAGAAATCAACCTCAGAACAGTAAGACGTCAAACACCTTGCACCTCGATATCGCCTGTGTCTACGAGCAGTCCTGTGACACAGACAAATGTGAGGACGTGCTGAATAGTAATACCCCAGAATTTTTTATGTGAAAACTCTCGAAGCTTTTTCAATAAAACAAACGTTATTAACATTCCACACCTTTATTCTTCATGTCTGCCTGTTTATTTTTCAACATAGTCAACCTGGCGACGAACAAATTGTCCCAACGAGAGAGCACTTTGTTGATACCGTCACTGTCGAATGTTTGACTTTATTGATGGAGCAACAACCTCACTCCTGCCTGCACCGCTTCATCACTATGAAAGTGAAGTCCTGGAAGGTGCTGTTTAAGTTTTGGAAAAAGATTCTGTCTTGGTTTTCGGCGTCAAAATGGTGAACACAGCTTTCAGCACTTGTCAAAACGCAAAAGGAATTGTTGACAGATGTCGAATATCGTCTGTTTCGTGTCAGGCTTGATCATTCGGGGTCCCCACCGTGCACACATTTTTTCTGCACCACAGTTCTGCAATGATGGCCTGTACACGCTCTCGTGATATGCCACAATTCCCTGAGAGCTATTTCTGTATTATCTAATGATTTTCTTTGACGAGCTCATCAAACCGATTGTGATGAGGCTGATCGGTTCCCGTACGCGGTCGTCCACTCCGAGCTCTATCACACACATTGAGGTGAGCACCATCGTCTCTTTCATTACGAGCACGAACGCCTCGGCGTCGCACATGACTGACATCTGCGTACACAGCTTCCATTACCCTATGGTTGAACTAGATTTCAATTGGAGACACGTTTTCTACTGTTAGAAACTCGATTACACCACGCTATTTCTCACGCAGCGACATACTCGTTGTTACGTTAAACACCGACTTGTTAAACGCTACAATTCTTAACCCTCTAGAAGCAGAAGGTTGCGACTTGTATCAGCGAAGCCGGAAAGTCGACCGAGTAACATGCGTGACATGTGATAACCGATACTGAGGCCAGAATAAAAAATTCGCAGGCATTACTTTTCAGCACGCCCTTCTAGAATTTCACGACTACGACGAGAATGCAGAAGTATGCTGGTGGGGATGGAAGCAAGAAGAAGCGTAGTTAACAAATTATTCGATGCCACGCTGTAATCAATTCATTTGACGATTCAGAATAGAAGAAACGGAAAATGATGTTCATTAACACAGAAATTAAACTGTAAATATTGACAATGTGCCATTCTGCGCCTGCATGTGTTTTTCACCTTGAGATTAATACTTATAATGCGTACTAATTAGCCCATTCGTTGCCTTCGTAATGTCCCCCCTCTTGCTTGGTCCCTAAATGAGGTAAAGAAATTACAACAATGTCACTGATGGTTCCTTCGTATCTTTCCAGCGACTTTTTTTGAAGTGTTGTTGTTTGGTATTAGTAAAGTACACCATTATTCTGCTCATATGAGGTACTGGATCGAGGTTGCTAGAAGGCTTATAAATTGTATTCGAAACCCAAAGTCTCAAAGGAAGTGTGTACTTGATTATCCGAAATTTCCCTGTTAGTTTACGTAGCTGTGTAAATAAAAGCCAGAAGAAACCATAATTTATCCATTGGCGTAGCTCATTCGAACAGCAGCGGAACAAAATATCAATCGTAATCTTCCATTGACAGTTGTAACGCTATAACCAACAGCTGAGTCAATGGTAAACCATGGCTGTGATCACAAATTCATAGCTATCTGTGGCTGTGGCACAGTCCATACGACATTGCGATTGTTGGGTAATATACTGCGACACGAATTTGTCTGTCGTCACGGTGTTAAATCAACAGAAATTGTTGCATGGTTCTACCTGCGTCACCGGCTTCTCGTTATCGTCTTTTCTTGTTGGGCTTTTCCTATTGCCTGAAAACGAGACACTGAGGTAAATGTGCGTATTCTGCGTGACGAAAATTCCAACATTCCATTTTTTCAGGTTCACTGATCATGTGCATCGGTACCAGATAGTAATTGGAAAACTGAATGAATAACAATAATTGTAGTAACAATAACAAACTAATAATGACTGCAGTTTACTGCTTTATTGGAGGTTGACAACTAAAAATAAAAGTAGGATGATCCTTCAGTTGTTACAATGCAAGGGTTTTGTTAGCGTTTGTTTTACTGAATTCCGTTCTAGCTATTTGCAGGACAAAAAGAAAAAGAACTGAAGCGATACACATCGACAGTCCAACGAGATTTGTACCAGCAACTTCACTTTCCTTACAAGGGAATGGTCCAGTTGGACTGTAGAAACCCATTCTGAAATTTTTCACGCAGCAAAAACACACCCAAAGAAACGCTCTGTCAGAACTTTAATTGCTAAGGAGCACTGCAAATCTTTTAAAAAAGATGTACAAGTTACTCATTTTTACCGAGCACTAGAGCGCGAATCGGCGAATACGGAGACAGCCGCGGCAACAGGACGTAGCGCCGCGTAGGGCTAAGTCCAAAGTGCACACATGTCAATTTTAAGAGTTAAACCATAGAAATAATGTCTAAAATTATTAATTTGTTGAACAACTTGGAATTCATATCGACAGCTAACCTGTTGTAGATGCAGATGTTACACAAATGACTAGTGGAGGAAAAGTAATCAAAGCAGCGTATGATGCTACATTACAGTCCATTTCCATCAGTCAGAACTTTAATGTGATGACCTTGAATGTTTTATAATAATTCCTGTAGCATAGTTCGTGTGATAATTTTAGGGTAATTTAGATTTTGCCAGTTGTGAAACATCTCCTTGTTTATTTCCTGTGGTCGCCACAAAAATGCGAATTATGTGTTGGATGACGAAAACAAACATTTTCCATTTCGCCAGGCGCAACTGACAAAAGAAAAATTAATGTATTCAGGTTTTTCACAGAACTTATCAGATTTATTTAGACAAAATTGTAACGGAGTAAAAGATGGTCGTGGCCGTTGTTATGCTTATTGTGCTGCGTACCAGGCATACTTCACCCAATTCGTAAACTGTGGTGATGCAAACTGAAAATGAAGAAATCACTAAGTATAAGAATATTGTTCCACTGATAAACCGGAAGAACAAAGAACTATCAGACACGTTATCTTCTCCAAGGGAAGTGGAAGTCTTACAACGCAAATTGTCGAGCCTGAATGCGCCTACTTATAACTCCCTTAAAGACCATGAACGGATTGGCCTACATTGTTGCATGAAAAGAGAACAAAGTCACCTGGTTCAGAGACGGCTTTTCTGAACAAGGAAGTGGAGTAAATTGGTACAGCATAAACATTTCGGAAACCCATGTACATCTGAGGTACAAGGCCTTACTGTATCTAAAATACAGCCATTAGAGTCACAAAGTTTACACGGGGCCTTTAGTTATATGTTTTGTAACATTTCGTAGTGTTTTACAATCGATATTGCAATTCAGCTCTTGCTGTTAAGCCAAGTTTACATTTAATTGCAACTTTATTTAATTTTAGTGAGTTTTTATCATCATGCCTCCATGGTTATGCCTTATATATTCTTCCAGTAATATTACACTGTGATTACAGTTTAATGGTCGGCTGTCAAGATCACTCTGTCTTTATGTTGTGTACTGCGGATTGCAAGCTTAAATCTGTATCACTATTTTTTATTAATTGAGAAACATAGTGTTTCATTACTTCTGAACGTTTTGAGACGTCAGAATCATCCTAAAGCAGGAAGCTTAACACGTTTGTTTGATAATATGTGCGATGTACCCGTAATGTTGGCAACAGTTGTCTGAAGCTCCGAGTAGTATTTGGCGTCGCTATTCGAAAGTGCATGTCAACCAGCATAGATGTCAGTTATTAAACCACGTTGTAAATATTATTGTCAGCTTTTGTTTTATCATCAGACGACTTGATAAATGTATGAAGTTGAAGTTGTTTGTATGTCAAAAAAAAAGAGTGTCGTTTCGCCAGTAGGAAGATGGTAGTTGCGTTCTGACTGAAATCTATGTATTTAAGAGTATGTGAATTGTAATTTTTGCATGCTAGGAAACAGTAGTTATTACACAGCACCAAGCAACAGCAGTGTTTGTTGATGGGGAGTGAAGTACATTTGACGACAACCAACAGCTGGAATAGTTTGCCATGTTCTGTAGCCACCAAACACGTCTGGGAGGAAGCTTTTGTGCATCTTCCATGTAAATTGTCATTGTGGTATATTTGTTCGGGTTTTTTATCCTTTTGCATCGCCAGCAGAGTTCATAAATGCCAAAACCCTACTGCAGATTACAGTCACTGCATGTTAAGAATAATAATCACAAAATAACCTTTAAATTTTATAGGACTTAAGTGATATCGACGAGGATTAATAATGAAGATTAAAAAGTTTTTTCTGAATATAGTATTAAAGATGTGGCACAGTTTTCTCGCATTTTGGAATTGGTTCCGCGATACGAAGGAAAGTTCAGTCCAAATTCTGCATTTAAGTAAAAATTTTATTATTGCAAATAAATCTTATGACGTTGTTATGAACAGTGATGATCCATCTGTTAAGGTCAGTATGTTACACTATAACTGTGAATATACTTATGTCTCAGCAATATATTGTTGTTTACACTGATTTGTTGTGGTAATGGTCTTTGCCTCTTGCTTCCTTCACTTCTCAACCGCCCATCCAGGTTTCTTTACAACTGCAGCTACGAAAGTTACATCCAGAATTAATAAACCAGAAGCTTGCACATGACTTTCACTTCGTGCATCGTTTGGACTTTGCAACAAGTGGTGCTGTTTGTATTGCTTTACACAAACGTGCAGCGAAAGCAGCTGCAACAGCTTTTGAAACAAGAAAAACGAAAAAGTATTACGTGGCCATTGTTCGAGGACATGTTGCTAAAGAGCTTATGGACATTACAGATCCAATTGGTGAAGACAAAAGGGAACGACATGGTAACCATCGCATGTGTCTGGCTTCTGATCCTAACAGCTGTTACGCAAAATTTGCACATACACGATTGCTAGTTCTTCAGCGTGGGCTTTATGGAACATATCCAGCCACAAAAGTATTGTTAAGGCCAGTCACTGGAAGAAGGCATCAGCTGCGCGTTCATTGCATGAGCATAGGTCACACCATTGTTGGAGATTACACGTATAGTAATAAAAACGATAGTTTACCAACTCGAATGTATTTGCATTCTTATAGGTGAGTATGGACTGCCATAGAATATTCCAACAACATTTTGCTGTGATAAATTTTTTTTATTATTATTTGTTAAGAGAAGTATGTTGAATAATAAATTTATATTTTTTTGAGGAGGGGGAGAGAGAGAGAGAGAGAGAGAGAGAGAGAGAGAGAGAGAGAGAGAGAGAGAATATGTGTAAGTCAGGGATTTGCTGAAGAAATTGCATATATTTACGGTATCTTGCCGTTAATGTGTGATGTTTCAATTCCAGACTGGTTTGTCATGCTGTAATTGCACTTTGTGACCAAAAACTTCCAGGCATTTGGGGTTTGGCTTTGCATCTGAGGGTATAAAACACAAACACACACACACACACATATGTGTGTGTGTGTGTGTGTGTGTGCACCTACTCTTCATCATATGTAGTTCCTGTCATTATGTTAACAGAGGTAATTGATGCAACCCAGATGTTATAGTGAACTACATCCCTCTGTTGAAATCGTAGGAACCCTCAAGCTCAGAGATTTCACATGAATTACATGTACCCAGATTCACTGTGTCTAAGTGTAATGTGAAGTGGAACTAATAGGGTTTTCCAAAACCCATCATTACCATGACAAACTAATAAGTCAACTGGTGGTGAAATTGACAGTTACCATACATCCAATTGTTGTTCAAGCATAGGCACAGATGAAAGGGACTATGCATTCCATTGACAAGTAATAGGAATTTATTTTCTTGGCTTCCTGCTCTCCAGAAATCACTGATTACAAAACAAATGTAAAAGTTTACTCAGTGATGCAGTCAGTGCTGTCACTAGTGTAGAAAATGGTTTTGTGTAGTGTTGTTTGTGAGCACATGGTGGGACTTACAAATGGAGATGTGCTGGCTGTCTGGTTTATGGTATTGTGTCAACAGTCTAATTCATTGGTAGATGGGAAAATGGATGTAGGTATTCTTAAGTGTGTTACACAGTTACATGCTTACTATATGGTGGCAATGGTTAGGAAATGTGAATTTTTCTTATTAGTGTGATTATATTCTTGTCCAGAAAGCAGAGATCGTTGTATTATAATTTTGAAGAAAATTAGAATGATTTGCTGGAACTAATGGTACTTGTTCAGACATATAAGCTGAACATCTTACACACATGGCTTTTGGATTTTTTAATTTTTATATTCATTTTACTTTAAGTTCAGAGCTCCAGTATACGTCTCCCAAAGTGCTTTGATGAAACTTTCAAAAATACTCGAGAAAATAGGCTTTGAAGTTTTCTGACCATTTTTTAATATGCTAAACTAAGAGGGTGGTCTGTCAACAAGCAGTGTGGCTATTTGATAGTGTTTACATGATGTGTGGGGGTCATGGGTTTGAATCGTAGCAGAATCAATTTTTTAAACAAAGTTACACATTCTGTGATCTTTTACATGAAGCATAAAATTCAAAAAGATAGAAAAAATATAATTTGTGATTTTTAAACTATACAATCTTTTATAAAAGATTGGTAATTAAGCATTTTTGTTTCCAGTAAAAACTGGATTTTTCTGTGCAGTATATAATGAATAGGAAAATAGGAATGCGGGTAAGCTACTACAAACAGCATAGTGAACGCATTATTGTGGCCAAGATAGATACGAAGCCCACACCTACTACAGTAGTACAAGTTTATATGCCAACTAGCTCTGCAGATGACGAAGAAATTGAAGAAATGTATGATGAAATAAAAGAAATTATTCAGATAGTGAAGGGAGACGAAAATTTAATAGTCATGGGTGACTGGAATTCGAGTGTAGGAAAAGGGAGAGAAGGAAACATAGTAGGTGAATATGTATTGGGGGACAGAAATGAAAGAGGAAGCCGCCTGGTCGAATTTTGCACAGAGCACAACATAATCATAACTAACACTTGGTTTAAGAATCATGAAAGAAGATTGTATACATGGAAGAACCCTGGAGATACTAAAAGGTATCAGATAGATTATATAATGGTAAGACAGAGATTTAGGAACCAGGTTTTAAATTGTAAGACATTTCCAGGGGCAGATGTGGACTCTGACCACAATCTGTTGGTTATGACCTGTAGATTAAAACTGAAGAAACTGCAAAAAGGTGGGAATTTAAGGAGATGGGACCTGGATAAACTAAAAGAACCAGAGGTTGTACAGAGATTCAGGGAGAGCATAAGGGAGCAATTGACAGGAATGGGGGAAATACATACAGTAGAAGAATGGGTAGCTTTGAGGGATGAAGTAGTGAAGGCAGCAGAGGATCAAGTGGGTAAAAAGACGAGGGCTAGTAGAAATCCTTGGGTAACAGAAGAAATATTGAATTTAATTGATGAAAGGAGAAAATATAAAAATGCAGTAAGTGAAACAGGCAAAAAGGAATACAAACGTCTCAAAAATGAAATCGACAGGAAGTGCAAAATGGCTAAGCAGGGATGGCTAGAGGACAAATGTAAGGATGTAGAGGCCTATCTCACTAGGGGTAAGATAGATACTGCCTACAGGAAAATTAAAGAGACCTTTGGAGATAAGAGAACCACTTGTATGAATATTAAGAGCTCAGATGGAAACCCAGTTCTAAGCAAAGAAGGGAAAGCAGAAAGGTGGAAGGAGTATATAGAGGGTCTATAAAAGGGCGATGTACTTGAGGACAATATTATGGAAATGGAAGAGGATGTAGATGAAGATGAAATGGGAGATACGATACGGCGTGAAGAGTTTGACAGAGCACTGAAAGACCTGAGTCGAAACAAGGCCCCCGGAGTAGACAATATTCCATTGGAACTACTGGCGGCCGTGCGAGAGCCAGTCCTGACAAAACTCTACCATCTGGTGAGCAAGATGTATGAAACAGGCGAAATACCCTCAGACTTCAAGAAGAATATAATAATTCCAATCCCAAAGAATGCAGGTGTTGACAGATGTGAAAATTACCGAACTATCAGCTTAATAAGTCACAGCTGCAAAATACTAACACGAATTCTTTACAGACGAATGGAAAAACTAGTAGAAGCCAACCTCGGGGAAGATCAGTTTGGATTCCGTAGAAACACTGGAACACGTGAGGCAATACTGACCTTACGACTTATCTTAGAAGAAAGATTAAGGAAAGGCAAACCTACGTTTCTAGCATTTGTAGACTTAGAGAAAGCTTTTGACAATGTTGACTGGAATACTCTCTTTCAAATTCTAAAGGTGGCAGGGGTAAAATACAGGGAGCGAAAGGCTATTTACAATTTGTACAGAAACCAGATGGCAGTTATAAGAGTGGATGGGCATGAAAGGGAAGCAGTGGTTGGGAAGGGAGTAAGACAGGGCTGTAGCCTCTCCCCGATGTTGTTCAATCTGTATATTGAGCAAGCAGTAAAGGAAACAAAAGAAAAATTCGGAGTAGGTATTAAAATTCATGGAGAAGAAATAAAAACTTTGAGGTTCGCCGATGACATTGTAATTCTGTCAGAGACAGCAAAGGACTTGGAAGAGCAGTTGAATGGAATGGACAGTGTCTTGAAAGGAGGATATAAGATGAACATCAACAAAAGCAAAACAAGGATAATGGAATGTAGTCTAATTAAGTCGGGTGATGCGGAGGGAATTAGATTAGGAAATGAGGCACTTAAAGTAGTAAAGGAGTTTTGCTATTTGGGGAGCAAAATAACTGATGATGGTCGAAGTAGAGAGGATATAAAATGTAGGCTGGCAATGGCAAGGAAAGCGTTTCTGAAGAAGAGAAATTTGTTAACATCCAGTATTGATTTAAGTGTCAGGAAGTCATTTCTGAAAGTATTCGTATGGAGTGTAGCCATGTATGGAAGTGAAACATGGACGATAAATAGTTTGGACAAGAAGAGAATAGAAGCTTTCGAAATGTGGTGCTACAGAAGAATGCTGAAGATTAGATGGGTAGATCACATAACTAATGAGGAAGTATTGAATAGGATTGGGGAGAAGAGAAGTTTGTGGCACAACTTGACCAGAAGAAGGGATCGGTTGGTAGGACATGTTCTGAGGCATCAAGGGATCACCAATTTAGTATTGGAGGGCAGCGTGGAGGGTAAAAATCATAGAGGGAGACCAAGAGATGAATACACTAAGCAGATTCAGAAGGATGTAGGTTGCAGTGGGTACTGGGAGATGAAAAAGCTTGCACAGGATAGAGTAGCATGGAGAGCTGCATCAAACCAGTCTCAGGACTGAAGACTACAACAACAACAACAACAACAACATATAATTAGAAATAATAAGACATGCATTTTTCATAAAATCATAATTAGATGTGTTAATTAGCGTATATTTGATGAAGTTTATATTAAAATGACAGGTATTCAAAGTGAGTGGAAAAAAACAGACTGAAAGAAGACTCGATTTAGCAATTACAAGTCTTGTGTGCTTTATGTCTTCTACGCGTCACAGAAATGCTAGTAGAACATGAACCTATGTTTAAAAATTTGATTCCATGTGGAATTGAAGCCAGGCCACCCACACACTGCTTGTTGAATAATATGTAACATATTTTAGCATATTAAACATGATTGGAAAACTTCAAAATCAATTTTCTCAAGAATTTTTGATAGTTGCATTGAACTGATTGGGGGGAGGGGTATATTTGAGTTCTGAACTTCACGTATTATAAATATAAAAAATTACAAAAATCTGATTGCCATGTGGTCCCCTTATTGATCGTGAATGAAAGTAACAATTATAGGTCTGATCTCTCTGCATGAAAATCTTGTAACAAATATTTACTACACTTCAGCCAGTGATAGGTAAAGTTTTCATCAACCCGAAGGTTTGATTGAACACCATGGCGCTGTATTAGGCATGACCCTATTGGAGATGGTATACTACTGCATTCCTCCAACCTTTTAACTGCCATATCTAGCCAGTTGCAAGAGACCTATAGTGTAACATATACTCCGAAACTATGTTGCTACTCAGTATTTTTAACTGTAGCAAACTTTGCCAAAGGTGAAAATAAATTACATATAAAAACCCTAGGACTAACTGCTTCCAAATGTATGGCAGCAAGTTCTTTGTACCTGAGCATGGTACCGAGCGAGGTGGCGCAGTGGTTAGCACACTGGACTCGCATTCGGGAGGACGACGGTTCAATCCCGTCTCCGGCCATCCTGATTTAGGTTTTCCGTGATTTCCCTAAATCGCTTCAGGCAAATGCCGGGATGGTTCATTTGAAAGGGCACGGCCGATTTCCTTCCCCATCATTCCCTCGCCCAAGCTTGCGCTCTGTCTCTAATGACCTCGTTGTCGACGGTACGTTAAACACTAATCTCCTCCTCCCCCTCCTGAGCATGGTGCAAGGCTACAACAAAATTTAAATGCTGTAGCATTAGCAGTTAGGTGTGCCTCTGTATATTATTATTATTATCATCATCATCATCATCATCATCATCATCACTTATTTATTTACCTCGAGACGCTGTAGGATCACGCAGAGCATTCTGCTTCATTTTAGCATTCTTTCTGACCTTCCACGATTTTCTCATTTTTTTCTTCAGCGAGTCTCTTCCCATCTTCAGTCACTGATTTCTTTGAGACTTCACTCTCTGACCTAACATTCCACTTTCTGTCTTGAATTTCTATTGGATCTCTTTTTTTTTTTTTGTGCTTTTTCTAGGCCAGGTTTGACTTGTGTGATCCATCATGTTGTTGACTTGACCACTTGTATATGTGTCAGAATCCTGTTGGTGAATGTGGTTGGTGGTAGCTTGCTGATGTGCCCTTAGCGATTTCGGCATTCTTTTTCTGACTGCTGCTAGGTTTGACATCTTCTCTGTGATTGTCATAGAGTGTAATGTGTATCCTTCTTCTATCAGCTTTGGGGCAAGAATTTTTCTCCTTGTTTTGCGTTCTCCCTACAGTATGCTTTCCATTTTACGTTTCATATGGAATATTAGTGTCTTACTTGCATATAGTATTTCAGGCTTGATTACTGTGTTGTTGTATCTCATCTTTGTTTGAATGGACATGCGTTTATTATTATACATGTCTTGCATTTTGCCGTAAGCTCTATTCATTTTTTGTGGTAGAGTCTCCCATGAGATGTTTTCTGCTCTTGTAGGTTGAAATATTTCACCTAGATATTTATAATGTGTAACTCTTTTTGTCTTGCTGTATTTTGTGTAATTTTTGGGCATTTAATTTTGAGAAGAAGAATTCAGACTTCTGGAAAGATATTGGCAGGCTTACTTTTCTGCACATTCTTTTAGTATTTCTATTTGTCTGGTTGCTGTTGATTCATTATCAGAATGTGTAGACACGTCATCAGCAAAAGCTGTGTTTGAGATTTCTATCTTGTCCCAGGTTGTGTTGGTTTCCAGTGTCCTTGGATTTTCAGCTCTTTTTCACATTCCCTCATTACTTTGTCAAGGATCAGGTTGAACAATCGTATTTATTTATTTCCCCCCTCTCTCCTGTTGCATTTGCAAATGGTGTGCAGGAACAATTAACTAATGGGAAGCTTGTTTTCAATCTCAAATTTCTCTCGTTTTACTATTGTGGTCTTTCACAAGCCACATGTGGGGAGGGAAGTAACATGTTACTTGACTCTTGTTGGAAAAGACACTGTTGCTTCGATCCTGAGTAGTTCTTTCTGCAGTTTTCTGTTGTGGCATCTTTCATACATACAATAATATCAGTACCAAACAACCACATTGAGCCTCCAGTGTTATACTCCTAGTCATTTTTATGTATCAACAAGAGTAAAAGTCCTATAACACCCTCTTGGAGTACACATGGGGGGAAAAAAAATAAAAAATAAAAAAATTATTTTTTACACCAGATGATTTCTCCACATTAAGAGTAGCATGCAGAGTTATATGTACTAAGAGACTGTCAAATCAATCCCAGAGTTTGTTGCATAATATGTAACATCGAATTTCGTTCACTGTGTGATCATTCAGAACTTTTTTTATTATTATTTAGTTTGGCATCAAGGATACATTACTTGAATTGAACAGCAATGATGTTACTGGTAACACAATATGCATATACTACAAATAGAATAGATTACATTCATTTATGGTAATAAAAGTTTTAGATTAGATCGATAAATCAATAATATACATATGGATAAAATCACTAGGATGAGTTACATGTAAAAGAGAAAATGTGGTTTTTATAAACAGTAATATTGACAAACAGATCTTCAAGTTGTAATAAAAACTATAGGTTAATATCTAAAGTATCCAGCCAGAAGATTGCTTGTTCAGAGACCTCATGTATGCTGGTCAGAGTTCCAGCATATTTCCGTAGGGGACACTCTGTGACTATGTGGTGTATTGTTTGTCGTTGGTGTCCGCAGTCACACTTGGCACTTTCAGCAATTCCCCACTTATGCTTCAAGTCCTGGCAATTTCCGTGCTTGGTGCGTATGCGATTTAGGGTGGTCCACGACCTCCTAGGTAAGTGGAATCCAGGAGGGACTCGTGTATGATCAGCAATGAGACCTGCAGAATCGGGATTGGCTGCAAACCACTCTTCCCGCCATGCTGTTTCTGGTTGGAATCCTTCAGAAGTAAGCCTTTTTCCAAGTCTCCAGGAGGGTTTCCTGGACTTAAGACGTTGCCTTTGAGTGGCATCACAGTCCTGGTGTAGCAGTAACTCGGGATTCTTGGAGCATTTCTCCCATTCCCTTTTCAACGCTGCTTGACGTCATAACTTCGGTGGTGCAATATTAGACAGAACAGGTAGCCATTCTGTGGGTGTGGATTTTATTGTCCCGGATACGCTTCTCATGGCTACATTCAGCTGCGTGTCTACCATGGCTGTATGAGCGCTGTTCAGCCATACTGGGCTGCAATATTCCCCAACAGAGTATAGAAGTGAGAGGGCAGTTGTTTTGAGTGCTGATGCCTTAGGTCCCCAGCTTGTTCCGGAGAGTTTGTGTAATATATTGTTTCTGGTTCTCATTTTTAAAGCTGTTTCAGTTAGGTGTTTTCTATATGTTAGCGAACGATCCAAGGTCACGCCGAGATATTTTGGGAATGGGTTATATGACAGCAACTGATTTCTAAAGGAAATTTGCGGTTTATAGCGAGCATGCCTATTACTCAGATGGAAGGTTGAGGATTCAAAATTCATCTAGAATTCGCAGATCCTGAGTGAGGGTCATTTCTGAAGTTGTAAAACCGTTAGCCTGTGTCACCAAGGCTATGTCATCAGCATAGATAAATGTTCTTGCTTTCGTTTCTGGCAAGTCAGCGACATATAAATTGAAAAGTAGGGGGGCCAATACTGATCCTTGTGGTAGTCCGTCATTTAAATTGTATACCTTGCTTACTTGATCTTTTAGGTGAACTTGGAATTTCCTGTTCGACAGCATGTTATTGAGTAGTTGTTCAATTCCTTTACATGGAATTATTCTTAAGAACTTAAGAAGCATGCCTTTCCGCCACACTGTATCATATGCTGATGTTAGGTCAATAAACACGGCCATTGTTTTCTTCAGGTCTTCGAAGCCCTTCTCTATGTATGTTGCCAACGCTAGCACTTGATCACTACAACTGCGGTCTCGTCTGAAGCCAGCCTGTTCGACAGGAATGTGTTTCAGGATAGTTGGTGCAATTCTATTATAGAGTACTCTCTCCAGCAGTTTATAGCAGACACTTAGAAGTGCAATGGGTCTATAGTCTTCAGGATTGTTACCAGATTTTGACGGTTTCAGGATGGCAATTATTTTAGTTTTCTTTAAAGATTTGGCAGTCTTCCTGTTGCGAGAATTTCATTAAACAGTGCAGTTAGCCACTGCACTGCACCTTGGCCAGGATGTTTAAGGAACTCCGGGTATATACCATCACAACCAGCTGCTTTACCAGATTTCAGAGTATCTAGGGCTGAAACAACTTCGGCTGCAGAGATTTTCTGTGCAAATTCGGAAGGCTGTGCTTGAGACATTTTAGACTTTAGCTCATGTTTTATTTCTTTGGCTTTCTGTTTGTTGTCGTTGCTTGGTGTTCTTGTAATATTAACAATCCTGGCTGCTATTTTGTTAGGATTTATTTTGTCTGATAAGATATTAACTTTTGTGGCACTGCCAAGCTTTCTTAATAAATTCCAAGATTTCTTAGCAGCGTTTCCATATGGAAAGACATGTTTTCAGTTGTTTCCATCGATTTCTTTTGCCTAGCTGAATCTAGGGCCGAAATCAATTCATCTGCTACCTTGGTGTCTCGAGTCGTTTTAAATTCGTCATACAGTTCTTGACATCTAGGGCTCCATCCAGGAATGTACTTCTCTCTGTAGCCTCTTGGAATATGTTTTCTGGCAATGGAATGAATTAGTCTAACAAAGCGGTCGTAGTGCCTAACTTTAGGTGGAATAAACTGAATAATATGATCAACCTCTTCAGAGAATTTTTCCCATTTGGCTTTTTGGAAGTTCCATCGTGGCTTTGGTATAGACTTCACAACTGGGATTTCGAGTCCAATTTTCACCAGTACAGGTTGGTGTTGGCTTCTAGGGAAATCACTGAGCACCTTCCTGCTGCTCTGCAAGGGTAATCCTTTGTTGTTAGTGGTAACGAAACAGAGATCGGGAGTGTAGTCCTGAGCCCATCTAGCTGGGCGGAATGTCCCTTTGTCCTTCCCGTCAAATAGTAAGAAAAGGCGTTCCATTTCAGCCCATTCTGATACTTTCTCACCATCTTCATTCGTGGTGCTGTAGCCCCATTGTGTGTTATGGCCGTTGAAGTCTCCAATTACTATTCCTGGATGTGGAATATTTTGAGCAGCTTCATTTACCCATGGTTGTGCTGGGGACTTATAGATGTTCACAATCTCTGTGTTGGCGACTTTCAGCCTGATGGTATGGATGTTATTCTCCGTTTTTCTTTGGACATATATTACCTCTTCAACATCATTCTTGATATATGTTGCAGATCCGTAACTTGCATGGTATGTCGCAGCAGCTAACGTGTAGCCAGGGAGCTTACACCTGGAATGAAGTTGGGTTTCGTCTGAGCGGTGGGTTTCCTGTAGTGGAACAACGTCCACCTTGTTTTCAATCAATATTTGAGTGAGATCCTCACTTTTTGCTCTGCTTGTTCCATCTATGTTTAGCTGTAAGAGCCGGAGGGTATTCCCTAAGTCCTTTGTCAGGTAGTTCTTGGCAGAACTATTTTGCTTCATTGCTATGTATCCTCTAACAGCTGGGATATCCTAAGGTAATTTGTAACCACCAGAGGTCCAGCAGCCTATATCTGTAGATTATTTAGATTCAGAACTGAATCTACATCTTCATCTATACTCTGCAAACCACTGTGAAGTGCATGACAGAGGATACACCCTATTGTATCAGTTATTAGGGTTTCTTCCCATTCCATTCACGTGCGGAGCATGGGAAGAATGATTGTTTGAATGCCTCTGTGCATGCAGTAATTACACTAATCTCATCCTCACGATCCCTGTGTGATATGTAGCAGGGTGTTAGTATATTCCTAGAGTCATCATTCAACACCAGTTCTAGAAACTCTGTAAAGAGGATTTCTCGGGATAGTTAACGTCTATCTTCAAGAGTCTTCCAGTTCAATTCGTTTGGTATCTCAGTGACACTCTTCTTTGGATCAGACCAACCTGGGACCATTCATGCTGCCCTTCTCTGTATATGTTCAGTATCCTCTGTTAGCCCCATCTGGTATGGGTCCCACATACTTGAGCAATATTCTAGAAATGGTCATGAAACTTCCCCATTGGTCTACCAATAAACCGAAGTCTACCATCTGCTTTACGCACAACTGAACCTATGCGATCATTTCATTTCATATCCCTACAAAGTGTTACACCAAGGTATTTGTACGAGTTGGCCGATTCCACAGTTACTCATTGATATTATAGTAATAGGACACTTTTTTTTTTTTGAGATTTTACATTTTGAACATTTAGAGCAAGTTACCAATCTCTGCACCACCTTGAAGTCTTATCAGGATCTGACTAAATATTTATGCAGCTTCTCTGAGATAGTACTTCATTATAGATAACTGCATCATCTGCAAAAAGTCTGAGGTTGCTATAAATATTGTCTGCAAGGTCATTAACTTACAACGTGAATAGCAAGGGTTCCAACACACTGGCGTGGGGCACACTAGTAGTTACTTCTACATGTGATGATGACCCTCCATACGAAATATCATTCTGTGTCCTCCCTACCAAAAAGTCCTCAATCCAGTCACAAATTTCATGATACCCTCCTATGATCATATTTTTGACAATAAATGTATGTGCAGTACTAAGTCAAATGCTCTTTGGAAATCGAGAAGCATTGAATCTACCTGGTTGCCTTGACACAAAGCTTCCATTATGTCATATGAGAAGAGTATGAGTTGGATTTCACATGATCAATGTTTGCAGAATCCACGCTGGTTATCACTGAGGAAGCCATTCTGTTCAAGATACCTCATTATGTTTGAGCTCAGAATATCTTCTAAGATTCTACAACAAACTGATGTCAAGGGTCTTTAATGGTAGTTTTGTGGCTCAATTATTCTACCCTTCTTTTAGACTGGTGTGGCCTGTGCATTTTACCAAAACCAGGCACGGTTCTTTGTTAGAGGGATCTTTGATAGACTATAGCTAGAAGAAGAGCTAACTCAGCCAAAAATGCAGTATAGAATCTGACAGGGATTTCATTGGGGCCTATAGTTTTGTTCAATTTTATTGAGCTCAGCTGTTTCTCCACACTGCTGACACAAGTATCTATTTCACTCATCTTTTTAGTGGTATAAGGATCAAATTGGTGCAATGCCCCCAAGTTTTCCCTTGTAAAGGATCATTTGAAAACAGAGTTGTGCATTTCTGATTTTGCTTTGCTATCCTCAATTTCTGTACCTGCCTCATTCACTAGGGAGTGGAGATTATTTTCGGTGCCACTGACATCATTTATATATGACCAGAATTTCTTTGGGTTTAGTGAAATGTCATTTGACAATATTCTTCTGTGGTAGTCATTGAAGGCATCACAGATTGCTCCCTTGACAGCCAAACATGTTTCATTCAACATCTCTATACCTGTAGCCCTATGCTTTATTTTACGCCCATTAGAGGAGTTTGTGGCACAACTTGACTAGAAGAAGGGATCGGTTGGTAGGGCATATTCTGAGGCATCAAGGGATCACCAATTTAGTATTGGAGGGCAGCGTGGAGGGTAAAAATCGTAGAGGGAGCCCAAGAGAGGAATACACTAAACAGATTCAGAAGGATGTAGGTTGCAGTAGGTACTGGGAGATGAAGAACCATGCACAGGATAGAGTAGCATGGAGAGCTGCATCAAACCAGTCTCTGGACTGAAGACCACAACAGCAACAACAACAACATGCAGTAATCTCTGTTTCTTTAGAAGTTTCCTTACAGTGACTGTATACCATGGAGGTTCCCTTCCATTATGAACAGTTATACTGGGTACATATCTATCCAGTACATGGTCAACTATTCTTTTAAACTTGAGCTGTAGTTCCTCTACATGCTCCTGCCCTGTGCTGAAAGTTCAAAGTTCCCCAAAGAGGTATGAGACAACTGATATTTTATTTAGGATACTGAATGTATATATCTTCCTGCTTATTTTAGTTGTCCTTTGTACTTTGATAATCATTGTTGCCACGATTACGTCATGATCACTGATACTACTTTTGATGTGGATATCCTCAAAAAGGTTAGGTCTGTTTGTTGCCATTAGAGCCAATATATTTTCATTATGAATGGGGTTTCTAACTATCTGATCTAGGTAGTTGTCGGAGAAGGCATTTAGTAATGTTTCACATGCTGTCTTATCATGCCCACCATTAACAAAAGGCAATTTTCCCAATTAATTATTGGGTGATTAAAGTCTCCAGTGATTGCAGTATGATTGGGGAACTGACATACAAATGAACTGAGCTTTTCTTTGAAGTTTTCGGTTACATTAGGAGATGAGTCTGGTGGGTGATAGAAGGATCCAATTACCGTTTCATGCCCACCCTGTTTTATGCAGCTCCAATTTATATCTCAGTGGATTTGAGTTTCCTGTCTACTGTAACAAATACACCACTTCCATGTCCTATTTGTCTATCCTTTCAATATACACTAAAATTTTCTCCAAAAATCTCACTGCTGTCAATTTCAGGTTTCAACCAGCTTTCTGTATCTAGTATTATGTGAGCTTCACTGACTTTCAGGAGCACTTCAAACTCTGGCATTTTATGTGAATGGTTGAAAAACTGATACTTCTGGGTTTCCTACAGCTATCGTTATCTGGGATGGATGGAGTCACCTAATGTAAAAAAAAAAAAAAAAAAATTCTTGTGCGCATCCCAAACGCAGTCAGCTACCTGAGTAGCAGCTTCTTATGGGTGGTGCACACCTGACCCCTTTAGGGGCACCCTACAGTTCACAACACTATTTCACAAGCACAGGAAGTGCAGCCTAGCTGTCAAAGAACCTCCGATGTCTCTAGTTCAGTTCTTCCACTTGTCTCAGAGCCAAAGGCCCCCGATTGGTTTTGGAGACAATGCTGAAAATTGTGAGCTTTGTTGAAACTTCATGCACAAGGCTGATCTTCTCAGTATTATCTGCCACTTGTTGGAATGACCTAAGTATGACCTAAGAGCCCAGATGACAGGCATGGAATGTTTTTTAGAAGTTTAGAGACTTGACTTTGACCTGGGCACAGCTACCTATTGCATTATGGATCTCGTGGATAGACAGTGTGAGCTGTGTTTCATAAGATTACTGATTACAGAATCCATGTTGAACATGGAGTGAACAATAATGGGTGCCTGGACATTTTTGGTCACATAGCGTGTGTAGTGCTTGTTGGCTTTACCGTATTTGTCTGAGAATAATGTTTCACATTTTAGCACTTGAAAGTATGTTATGAAGTTTAAAATATTTCAGCTGTTAGCACCATGAGATATAAATTTATTAAATGAGTAAACTCTGTGCATGCCTATGATACAAACATTTTTTTTAAAAAATATTTATAGGCTGGTTATACCAAATGACATTGAATCTATAGATATTCAGACTGCAGATCCATTCGAAAATGAAAATAATCCACACACATGGATGGTGGTAGAAGCTTTAAATGACTTAGATGAAAATGTATTCAAGAAATTGGACACCCAAGGCTGGTGAGTAACAATTCCATAAGTTATTGGTTAGTTACAGTGGCTAACGTGTCCATAGTATGCAGCTTGCTCTCTGTGGCTTCATTATCTTCTATTGTTATAGTTTCTGAGGAGATTATTTGAATAATATGTGCCGTACATCTATTCCTGAGCGTGTAGCATTATGATGACGATACTTACACATCTGGGACTGTAAATTCTGATGTGCCACACCTTTTGCTATTTGGCCTCTGTGAAGTAACATTATGGCCAGAGGGCTATAGTTAATTAAATTGTGTGAATAAGAATGTGGTATTTGGGAATGTCCATATGTAAGAATCAATCAGAATAAGTTTCCATAATTTTCTTGTCTTTTGTTAATGCATAATTTGACTTATTCCTCATTTCAGAAGGTCTAACTTCTTGATGGGATCTATGGACATGCGTGAATGAATGAAAAAGATAAATTTACTTTGCATAGAGGTAATTGAAGTGACACACTGGGTCAGACAGTGGGTTTAATTCCCTGTAAAAGTTAATGAAGTGTTGTCCATTAACGTATGTCTCCCTGCTGCAAGGAATTGTTCCAGGAAGAAGTAAGTATGTTGTTAGATGTTCTTATAAAATTTGAGATATTACAAGTGTGACAAACTATCAACTCATCTTGCTGTTTACAATTTTTTCTGATGTTATTGAAAAAGGTGTATATAACTGGATTCTAATACACCTTGGAAATGTAAAAAAAATAATCAATGGCCAATATTATGGTTCTCATAAAGCGATTCTGACACATCAAACACTCTTCACATTGACCGATGATATGTTGCAATGTCTAGACTGTTCTGTTTGCTTTATTTGTCCATAGACCATTCAGTAGAACAGTATCAGACATGTCAGATACATTACAGAAACAATATATACATATACAAAACATTGCCAAACAACGATGGATTAGGTGAACATAGGTCAGGAAATTGGACATAGAATCATACCAGCATTCACCTTAAGAGCTAATAAACATACAAACACCTGCCAATGCTGTGGCAAACATAAATCTTTTCGCAACAGATTCTCTCCTCTGAGGTGTACTGTGTTGCAAACAAAACTCAGAAAAGTGAGCACCAACAGCAGAAACATTCTTGTGCAAAGAAACAAACAGCGTAGATCAGGCTGTTCAAACAAGTGCCCCGTGGACGGGAGGGCTCATTGCCTCAGCTCAGAGCTGCGGCAGTGCCGGGAGCTCCACGTTACGCTTGCTAGTACTCTGTCCCCCGGTGGCCATGGTGCCTCCTCTCGAGATTGTCCCACATTTCTTGATGAGTGGGCTGTCCAGGAGATCCGGGCAAAGGAAAAAGTACCATACCCAGTTGCTCGCAAGTTATTGGCTAGTCGCAAACCCTGTGTTCTCCCATCTGGCACCTATAGTTTTGTTTTTGTTACCCCCTCGCTCCGTGAAGAATATGGCCATGCAACCTCAAATTCAGTGCTGAGGTTGTGAAATTGCCCAGTGTCAAGGTAGCATCGCTATCCCACTGTACAGCTGTGCAATGAGCCACCAAACTCTTGCTTCGAGGGGCGAAGCCACCAGCTACACAACCGGTAGGCCGGAAAGGACAAAAGGAGTACTCCCATGAAGACTTCCTATGTCCCTCCAGCTAGACAACACCTGAGTCTTCCTCTGCTAACCGGAAAGGCTCGAAGAAGTCCACCAAAGACAAATGGTCTTCTCCTTTGCAGACACAAAGGTCCTCTTCGACAGTGTTCCCACATGATACCTTAGTCCGACCGACTTCTGTGTCGGCGGTGCGCACCGCCAACAGTTTTTCTGTGTAATGGAATGTTTGCGGTCTTCAATCCAATAAAGAGGATTTACGGCTGCTTTTGGCATCACAGTGTCCCCTTATACTCTGCCTTCAGGAAACAAAATTGTGTCCTCATGACCTCTTTAAGCTTTCACATTTCCTCCCAGTTTGTTTTGACCTTCCCCTTGACGACCTCAAGGGGAAGGTCAAAACAAACTGGGAGGAAATATGAAAGCTCAAAGAGGTCGTGAGGACACAATTTTGTTTCCTGAAGGCAGAGCATTCCGTCACATGGGGGCATCGTGCTGCTCATATGGTTTGATGATCATAGTCAGCCCATCTCCCTGACTACCCATCTTCAACCTTTAGCTGTTCGCCTTTTCCTTCCACACCTAACATTTTCCCTTTGTACGAGGGTCACTCCAAAAGAAATGCACACTATTTTTGTAAAAATACAGTTTTCATTCTGCACTTGTGAAAGTTTTACAGTGTGTAGATACATCCTTCCCGCTTGTTTTCAACCTTAGTTCAACCTGTTCCCATGAGTGGTGTCGTCACAGCATGTCTTCAAGATGGCTGCTACACTTGACATTCGTCAGAAGCAACATGCTGTCATAGAATTCCTGTGCTGTGAAAACGAGACAGTGGGAAACATCCACAAGAGGTTGAAAAAGGTGTATGGAGATGCTGCTGTCGATCACAGTACAGTTAGTCGGTGGGCAAGCAGGTTACGTGATGAAAGCGGGTACGGCAGTATTGAGGATTGTCCTCGCAGCAGCAGGCCTCGTACTGCACATGCTCCAGACAACATGCAGAGTGTTAACGAATTGGTGACTGCTGACAGACGCATCACAGTGAACGAATTGTCACACTACATTGGGATAGGGGAAGGAAGTGTTTGCAGAATAGTGAAAGTGTTGGCATTAAAAAAGGTTTGTGCCAGGTGGATTCCCAGGATGTTGACAGTGGCTCACCAAGAAACAAGAAAAACGATATGCAGCGAACTTTTGGAACTGTACGAGAATGGTGGAGATGAATTTCTTGGAAGAATTGTGACAGGTGATGAAACATGGCTCCATCATTTTTCACCAGTGACGAAGAGGCAATCAATGGAGTGGCGTCATGCAAATTCGCCCAAGAAAAAAAAATTCAGAACCACACCTTCTGCTGGAAAAGTTATAGCTACTGTGCTTTTGATTCCGAAGGACTCTTGCTTGTGGTCATCATGCCAAGTGGAACCACCATAAATTCTGATGCATATGTGATGACACTGAAGAAACTTCAAGCTCGACTGAATCGTGTTCGACCACATCAGCAAAAGCAGGATGTTTTGCTGTTGCACAGCAATGCACGACCATATGTCAGTCAAAAACCATGGAAGCGATCACAAAACTAGGATGGACAACACTGAAACACCTGCCTTACAGTCCTGACCTGGCTCCGTGTGACTATCGTCTATTTGGGAAACTGAAAGACTCTCTTTGTGGAACAAGGTTTGAAGATGACGACTCGCTTGTACACGTTGCAAAACAGTGGCTCCAACAGGTTGGTCCAGAATTTTACCGTGCAGGTATACAGGTGCTGGTTCCAAGATGGCGTAAGGCAGTTGAGAGGGATGGACATTATGTGGAGAAATGAAAATATTGTTCCTAAAGGATGTATCTACACACTGTAAAACTTTCAAACATGTAGAATAAAGATGGATAAATAAAAAAGTTAGTGTGCATTTCTTTCGGAGTGCCCTCGTACCCTTTATATCCCTCCATCATTCAGTGTCACCAGGGCAGACTTCCTTCAGCTTATTGAGCAGCTACCTCACCCATTTCTGCTACTCGGTGACTTCAGTGTGCATCATTCCCTTTGGGGTACCCTCTTGGCCGATCTTCTTAATCAACTCAACCTCTTCTGTCTTAAAACTGGAGCACCCACATTCCTTTCTGACTCCTCGCACACCTATCCCCATTTGGACCTATCCTTCCACATTGTCCATCTTGCCCATCATCTTGAATGGTTCATTCTTTCTGACACCTACTCAAGTGACCATTTCCCATGTGCTATCCATTTGCTGATTCCTACAACCCCCCCCCCCCCCCCCTGCGTGCACACCCAAATGGCAGCTTACTAAGGCTGACTGGTGGCATTAATCCTCCCTGGCAACCTTCAGAGAACAAGATTTCCCCAGTTGTGATGACCAGGTGGAATATCTCACAAACATTATCATTACTGCTGCAGAAAATTCCATTCCTCGCACTTCCTCTTTACCACGCTGTGTTCCAGTCCTTGGTGGACTGAGGCATGTCACAATGCAATTTGCACGCAGATACGTGCTATCCACATTTCAACCATCGTCCTATGATGTCAAACTGCATTCATTATAAACAGATGTATGCACAGTGTCGTTGCGTTCTTTGCAATAGCAAAAAAGCTAGCTAGCTTTCATTCATTAGCTCTTTTAACAGTTCCACCACTTCCTCTGTCATGTGGGCCAACCTGCGCCGGCTCTCTGAGCCATTTGCCAATTTCTGGTCTGACAGTAGTGGATGATGTCATCGTGGACCATATTGCTATCTGCACCACCTTGGGCTGCCATTTTGCAGAAATTTCGAGCTCTTCCCACTATCAGCCTGCCTGCCACCAGAGCACTTGCCTGCAAAAGGCAAAGGTCCCGAGTTCGAGTCTCGGTCCGGCATACAGTTTTAATCTGCCAGGAAGTTTCATCTTCAGCGATGTCTTGATCGTCTTCACTCATGGAGCATCGACAGTTGCTTTTGTTTTTCCACTGACAAAACTGTCTGTATGAATATCTGGTGGTGCAGTTGGTTTCTCGCACCATCTTTACATCTTGGGCCTGTTGCTCTTCCATTCGTTGAAACTACGAAATTCCTGGGGCTCATGCTCGATAGGAAACACTCTTGGTCCTCCCATGTGTCTTACCTGGTAGCCCACTGTACACGGTCCCTCAGTGTCCTACGTGTCCTCAGTGGTACATCCTGGAGTGTCAGTCGAGGCACCCTCGTCCGTTTGTACCGGTCCCTTGTCCGTTCGAAACTTGACTACGGGTGCTTTGTTTATGAATCCGCACCTCCGTCCCTCTTACGCTGTCTCAATGCTGTCCACCATTGTGGCAGCCGTTTGACCACCGGTATGCTGAAGCTGTTGAACTGCCACTGTCCTACCGTTGTGGCTTTCTCCTGAACAGGTATGCATACCGTTTGTCTGCCATGCATGGCCACCCATCCTATGCCTCTTTGTTCGATGATTCCTTTGATTGCCAGTATGGGGTGCATTCCTCTTCTCTGTTACCTCCTGGAGTCCGCCTTCGCCACTTGGTCCGGTGGCTTAATTTCGCACTAACTGCAACTTTACCAGTGGGTGTGATCCCTTCACCACTTTGACTTTGTGAAGCAGCCTGTGTTAACCTTGGCCCTCATTCGCTTCCTAAGGATGCTACTCTATTCTCGCTCTATCGCATTCAGTTTCACAACCTTCGCATGGAACTTAGTGATAGTGCTTCTGTATACACTGATGGCTCTTGGACTGACCATGGTGTCGGGTGTGCCTTCGTCATTGGTGCCCATGTCTTTCGATATCAGCTTCCGGCACACTGCTCAGTATTTACAGCCGAACTCTTCACCCTGTATCAGGCTATGCAGTACATCCGGTGACAGAGGCTTTGCAATTGTGTCCTCTGCTCAAACTCACTCAGTGCCCTTCAAAGTCTACTTGTGCTGTACACCACTCATCCCTTACTGCAACAGGTCCAGGAAAACTGTCACTTGATCACTCTTGGTTGAGCCACTGTGATGTTTATGTGGGTTCCTGGTCATGTTGGTCTGCCAGGAAACGAGACTGCTGACACTGCTGCCAAGGCTGTAGTCCTCATATTTCAGCCCACTAGTTCCTATATTCCCTCCAGTGATCTGTGTATTGCCATCTGTCAGAAGGTGGTGTCCTTTTGGCATCGCCATTGGTCCTCCCTTCATGGGGATAAACTCTGGCTTATTAAGCCTCTCCCAGCAGCTTGGATGCCCTCCCCTCGGCCCTCCCACCAGGAGGAGGTCATTTTAACTAGGTTGTGTATTGGACACTGCCTTTTTAGCCATCGTAATTTGATAAGTGGCGCTCCCCCACCACTTTGTACACATTGTGCCCAAGTTTTAACTGTCCACCACCTCCTGATGGAATGCCCATTTTTTAACCGTTTACGTTCCCACGTGGGTTTGCCATCTGAGTTATTGGCTGTTTTAGCAAATGACGTGCGAGCTGTCAATTGCGTTTTACTTTTTATTTGTCAGAGCAATATGGCAAAGGCCATTTAATTTTTAGTTTTGGACCTCTGTTTCTGTATTGTCTCTTTTGTAGCCCTTTCTCCACATCCCAGTTTTTAGCTGTCTTCTCTTATGTCACTTGGAATTGACATATAGTCTTTTTTAACTCCTCTGTGTCTTAGTGTTGTATAGTTTTGACTTGGGGGTGTAAGACCCCAGTTATTTCTGCGCCGTAAAGCAAAACAAAATGAGTAACTCTGTCCCTTCAAGTAAACAGATTCATGACTGTCCTTTTTAGTTCTTGGGGATGTGTAATGATCTACTCGCTGAAGCCCACTGCCTGCTTCATTAGAGGAAATGTATCTTTAGTGTCGGAGGTGGACGCCCACAGTGCGTGGTGTCTTGCAAAATGCTTGTTTCTGCAAAGAAATAAAATTTACAGTGCCATTACAATTGAATAGAAGGGCCTGTTCACAAGGAAATGGTTTCCAATTTGAAGAGCAGTATACAGGAAGATGTAAGTTAAAAAAAATTGTGATTGAGGATTTTTTTAGAACTCTAAAAAAACTTCGTGTACTACTGTAATGTGTTTATTCATTTCATCTGAATGCTGATGAAGAAAACCTAAATGAAGCCGTAATTCGTGCAATTTATAAAGTAGTCCTCATCATAGCACTGACTGGCAAAACATTCTGTTTGGGACCTCCCATTAAGTCATTTCTGGTAGCAATAGAAGAATGAGTAGTCCCAAGGGGATTAGCAACTTTTGATGGTTTTTTTCTCTCAAAGCAAAAGGCATCCCATTGAATCCTCGACATGGGAGGTGATCTGGAGCCACAACTCAGCAATAAAGCTCAAGGTCCCACAGCATTTTCTCTCACCCTCAGTGAGAGCACAGATGCATGTGAATGTGCTCTACTTGCTATTGTTATACATGTTGTAGACATGCAAATTATTGAGAAGTGGTACCACTGGATTACATGACAAGAGGGCTCAACATTTTTGAAGTCATGTGAGAGTCAGTTGATAGCAAGAACATTCTGTGAGAAATCTTCATTCTGTGGCCACAAACAGTGTACCACAAATGGTTGGGTATCAGCAGGGTTAAAAAGTAAACTTAAGAGCGACTTTGAAAAGGAAACGTGGGTGTAATGGACATTGTAATGAATTGTGTATGCAAGGTTGGTGTTATCCATCATCAGTTCAAAGGGTTTCTTTGAGATATTGACCTTTTTTATTTATTTAGGAAATTGCAATGTTTTTAGATGGGAAAGTGAAACAAATTCCTTGCCACAGAGAATCAAAATGGATGTTGCCCATGCTTTTCTGGCTGATATGATGATTTATCTAAATATACTGAATGTGTCACTATAGGAGAAAGATTTGTTGATAGTACATGGGGCATGACAAACTAGGGAGGCTCATCAAGTTGAAATAATTGCTTAACACTAATAATGTGACAAAATTGCTCTGATCATAGTACACATTCAGAGATAAGCTCTATTTGAAGTGTTGATGGAGAACAGAAATCTGATGTTTTCATTTGTGTTGATTCTCTAAAGTTAACTTCTGACATATCTTTTGTAAACTGTGGACATATAGTTAATCAGCTAATAGATAGTTTTGAGTCACAGTTCCAAAAACTAAACTTTCTGGAGATGCAGTTACAATTGTTTAGTGTTCCTTTTTCAGTCGTACTTGATGATGTGTCAGCTGCAATGCAATTAGAAGTAATTGACTTACAAAATTCAATTTTATTGGAGGACAGGTACTTCTGCACTATGCCAACGGCCGTGCGCAGTGGTAACACTGGTTTCTGTCAGATCACCGAAGTTAAGTACTGTTGGGCTGGGCTAGCACTTGGATGGGTGACCATCCAGTCTACCCAGTGCTTTTGGCAAGCAGGGTGCACTCAGCCCTTGTGAGGCAAACTAAGGAGCTACTTGACTGAGAAGTAGCAGCTCCAGTCCCGTAAACCGACATACGGCCGGGAGAGCGGTGTGTTGACCACATGCCCCTCCATGTCCGCATCCAGTGATGCCTGTGGTCTGAGGATGACATGGCGACCAGTTGGTATCATTGGGCCTTCATGATCTGTTTGGACGAAGTTTAGGTTTTTAGGTACCTCTGCACTATGGTGACAAGTCATGGGGTAGCGATATGCACGTATACAGATGGCAGTAATATCACGTACAGAATGTATAAAAGGGCAGTGCATTGGTGGAGCTGTCCGTCATTTGTATTCTGGAGATTCATGTGAAAAGGTTTCTGTTGTGATAATGGGTACATGACTGGAATTAACAGATTTTGAACATGAAATGGTAGCTAGAGTTACACACATGGGGCATTCTGTTACAGAAATCTTTAGGGAATTCAGTTCTCAGAGATCCTCTGTGTTCTGACCAGGGGCAATGCAGTGGCCCACTGCCTTCGCTTAAGAACTGAGAGCAGTGGCATTTGGGTAGATGTCAGTGCTAACAGACAAGCAATATTCCATGAAATAACCACTGAAGTCAATGTGGGATGTATGACGAACATATCTATTAGGACAGTGGGGCAAAAATTGGCTTAAACACACTATGGCAACAGACGACTGACGTGAGTGCCTTTGTTAACTGCACAACATTGCCTGCAGTGCCTCTCCTGAGCTCAAGACTGTATCAGATGAGTCCTGATTTCAGTCGGTAAGAGCTGAGGGTAGGGTTCGAGTGTGGCACAGACCCCATGAAATGATTCACAGAGGAATACACACCAAACTGAATCTTTGGAGAGTTTTATAACATGGTTTTTCCAGTTTTTCTTGCTCAGCATATATTCCTAAAAGTTTTGTTCATCATACTCTTTCCAATTCATTTCCAAACAGTGCCATAAGGAGACCCTGGGTTTGATACATTTTTTCCATACTGAATGTAATTTGTGTTCTTCACACTGTCAGCCTATTGGCATTGAATCGTGACTGCAGTGACTTGAGGACTTGATCAGTTGTTACAGACAGAGATGCCTCAAAATTGCTCACTATTATCCAAGTGTCATCTGCAAAAAAAAAAAAGATTTTAGCTGCGGGTTCTGAGGTCTGTATGTCTTTTATACCAATAATGAATAGAAAGGGGCTTAACATACTTCCCTGTGGTACACTTATTTTGACTTTCTTTGCATCAGATACTAATTTGATTTTATAATCAAAATGAACTGATGTGAGTTCCACAATCTGTGATCTATTTTGCAAATGAAACCACTTGTTTACTATAATCTTTTATTCCTGTTGCTTCCACATTGTCTAAAAGAAATTCCTGGCTCAGTATTGAAAGCCTTACAAAGATCTGAAATAACTCCTACAATACTATTGTTGTTATTTCTATTTATAATTATTCCATTTGTGTAATCCGTTATTGTTGTTTCGAAATCCATACTGATTACTATTTAGTAGCTTGTAGCCGTTGAAGTACTTGGTGATTTGTTGCTTCATCTGTCTGCCAAATACTGAAACTGCTGAAAGCAGTGATATGGGTCAGTAATTTTCAATTTTATACCTATTACCACTCTTGAATAAAGGCATTATTGCCTAAATTTGAATCTGTGTGGGAACAGTCCAGCAGTGAAAGCCTCTCGGGGGCTCACCATTCTTTTGTGAGTGTGTTTGTGGCAAGCAGGGACCCCAGGCTATTGCAACACCTACTTCCTGTTCTGTGTTGCAATCTCTCATCTCTATCATTCCATTCCTTACTCTCCTTTTTATTGTGGCAGCCTTTATGTTGACCACCTATTCTCTACGTTCTGCTTTCCTTTCTTCTTGGAATATTCATTCATTTACCTAACTTCACCTTTTGCCTGAAGTAATTCCTGGTTCCCTTCTGGGTTTCATCTTCATTTTGCAAATTTTTCTTGTTGTGTAGACTAACTGAGAAGAACATCTCAAATAGCACCTTTTGCATGCAGTGTTGAATGTCATCTGCCCACAGTATCTGCATAGACTGCTATATGCACCTCAAAGCCAACATGGTGGCTGATCTGATAGGGTCATTATGTACCTTTCTGGTTGAGCGCTCTGACAACATGGGGATCACACTACTGATGCCTGAGCTGCTAGCTTCTCACACATGCCAAGGAGTAGATATCCATCTTCTTGGGACATCAGGACTCTCAGCAATGCCTATCTTGCCAGATGGCCTTTGCTGTATCTGTTTGGGGCCCACGGGGATAGCCCTTGATTGGGGGAGGTGGCATCAGGGTGGATATTTTGCACATTAGACATATCACATTACATGAAGACCATGGCCATTCTGATCCAACCATCTCATCAGACAGGTATAGACATTTCAGTGTGGATACTTAATAACCTTGCTGCTTTCCATACCCTGGAAAGAGGGACAAGCCAGACGTCTGGGAGTGAAAAAAATTATCCAATACTTTGTATGTACTCAAACTGATGGGGTACTTTTACTGCAACAATGTATTGAACATAAATTTGGAGAAGTTTGAATATTTGGGAAAAATGTGCAGTGGATTGCTATTGATTAAAGCCTCCTCTGCTGCACAATCTACAGCTTTTCAGGTATGTGATAGTCTTCGTGATATATCAGTGATCATTGCCCCACACAAGATGAATATGGTCCAAGGAGTCATATTCCTCAGATTCCTTTGAAGGCAATGTATTTTCACAAAAAGTTAGTCATAGTGTACAGGTGTGATGTCAAACCTTATGTCCCATCACTCATGAGGTGCCTCTGACACATATGCTTTGGTCATATGTCATACCACTGCATGGCAGACCAAAATGCAGCAACTGTGGATAATGACTCCATGTGGGTAAATCTTATGAACAACCACCATCATGTATCAGTTGCATGGAACACCATCCTCCACTTTCACCAGTTTGCCGAGTTTCCAAGACGGAAAAGACTGTCGTATACTGGGGGAAAAAAAAGAAAAGAACTGGACACCTACTTACTGATATGATGACCAATCATGCGAAAGTCACAGCCATCTCCATCACTACCTCAATTTTTTCCAGACCAGTTATCCCATCACCCACCTCTCATCAGGAATCACTTCTAGAACCTGCCCAGAGAAGCAGCTTCTTCATCCAGCATCTACCATTGAGAAAGCTCCCTCTCAGAAACCCTCTCTCCACAGACTTACAGATCAGAGGCACAACACCTCCCTAGGATTGAAGCAAAAGCAGCCACCAAAGACAGTGAAGGAGGAAGAGGGGAAAAAATGAGACTAAAAACTTGACCATTCAGTGGAACTGTTGCTCTGCAAGAAACATGCTTCACTGGTGACCATTCCTCAACACACAGTGGTTATTGTGCATTTTGTCAGACCCGTGCTGGCCCTGAGAGTGCATCTGGATGGGGGTGTATTCATTGGTTCACACAGATGTCAGTGAGTGGATTTCCCTTCATACCATGTTGGAAGCAATAGTGGTGCTGGTGCAAACGACCTCCACAATCGCCATTTGCAAAGTTTATTTACCTGCAGGCAGACCACTTAACTTCCCCCCCCCCCCCCCCCCATTCTCTTCTGCTACACGACTTCATTGCACACCAGTCCATGTGGGGAAGTACCGTTTCATTTTCTTGTAATTGGCCAACTTCTTACTGATCAATAACCTTGTCTCATCAGTGATAGTACTTGTACCCACTTCAGTGCTGCCAATGACACCTTTTCAGCTATCAACCAAATAATCTCTTCCCCCAGCTGCATCGCTTCATTACATTGGTCACTGCATGTCAATCTTTGTTATAGTGACCACTTTCCGGTGATAGTGTCGCTTCCTAGTCAGTGCCAGGTTGACCGACTACCACATTGGATGGTTTGAAGAGCCAATTGGCATTTGTATGTATCTGCTGTTACCGTCGCCCCCTATCTGTTGGATTGCATTGACAAGGTTGTGCAAGACACCTCTAATGCGATCACCCACGCTGCGGAAACTGCTTGTCCCTTCTCTACAGTTCCCCTCCACCGCCGGCTGATGCCTTGGTGACCAGAGAGACATTGCAGTAGGTATTCAGGATCGCTGAAGAGCCCTGCATCAGGCCAACCTTACCACTTTTAAACGACTTCGTGCTAAGGCTCACTTTCTAATTAAATGTGTTAAAAAGGAATGCTAAGACCACTATATCTCTCCCTGGGAATGTATGCCTCTTCATCCCAGGTGTGACCAAACTGTGTAGTCTTCTGGACCACCAAAGACCCACAGCTATACCAAGTCTCTCCCTTTAGGATGGGCTCTGTACTGGTATGTCAGAGCAACATGCTGAACACCTTATCGGTACGTCCTGGGGAGTGGATCAGATGACCTTCCCTCTGTTTGCGCCAAGCTCTTGACTGTTCGAAACTAGTCTATGGCTGTTTCATTTATCCATCTGCACGTCTGTCCATATTGCACTGTCGTAGTACATCCCACCATTGTGGAACACGTTTACACTAGCCCGGTTGAGAGCTTTTATGCAGGCAAACACTCACTGTTCATTGACAGCTACTTTCTGATTAGCCTCACCAACATACTCTGCAAACTGCTTGAAATGATGGCAACCCACTGATTATGCTGGGTTTTCGAATCAAAGAGCCTTTTGTTCCCACTTTCAGAGTGGTTTACAGCAGAGATGCTCAACAGCTGACCATTTGGTTAGGTTGGGACCAGCAATCTGGGAGGCTATTTCTAACTGCAAATACCTTATTGCAATCTTTTTTGACCTACATGTGGCATATGATACCATCTGGTGCCATCAAATTTTACTTACACTCAATAACTGAGGCTTTTGAGTGTCCCTACCAATTTTTATTTGTCTATTTTTATCATACCAGTTGTTTCAGGTCAGAATTGGTACTTCTCTTGGCTCTCCGTGGGACTGAAATAATGACCTCCCCCAGAGTTCTATCACACTCTTATTGATCGACATAGATGGGCTAGTGACCTCTGTCGGCCTACTGGTCACCCCCATGCTATTTGTCAGCAACTTGGACCATTGTTGCTAAGTCTATGGCTCAGTAGTGCCTTGGGTTCTGAAATTGTTAGACCCAGTCCATCATCATGGAGTTTGAGTGGCCACTGGTGCTTTTTGGACTAGTCACATAGACAGTCTCCTTGCTGAAATGAGGATCTTTGCTCTTCAGTTCTGATGATACCAACTCTTGCTTACCTGTGCAATTGCCATTCCACAATTTCCTGATCATCCAGCATATCCTTATCTTTTTGCATACAGGGGGCGTCAACTGCCTGCACCCACCCTCTAGTAGGATTAGCAGTTGGAATGTGCCACGCAGCCCTCCCTCTGCCAGGACCTCGATCTATCCTCCTCAGAATATACTGCCCCCTTCCCCATACTCCCCCTCCTTGCCCCCCCCCCCCCCCCATTTTTGCACAGTTTCTCTATGTTGGTACCCAGGTCACAAATTGAGACCAAGCTGTGTCAAGTTACTAAAGTCTCAGTCGCTTCAATGACCTTATGGTGTCTGTCCCTTTCATTTCTTCAGGAGTACAAGGGTGCTACCATATTTTACACTGACAGCTATAAAACCATGGATAGGATAGCTTATGCTTTCACATCTCCTCCCTGGAGCGGGTAGTGTTTTTAAGGCATAGCTGATGTCCATTAGCAGATACCTCAGTTTTATTGAAGACCTGTCCATTAACAGAGACCTGTGACCTCATTTTAATATGTTGTGACTCATTGAGCAGTCTCTAAGCCAGGTCATGCCAATTTGGCCACTTAGTGCTTGTGCAAGTGGCACAGGTGCTTTTCCTCCTCCCTTCCCTCTTTCCTCCCACGTAGTGACTGTAGCAGTATGTGTGTGACAGAGACAGTACTCGCTTTAGTGTCGTCTTCAGTGTGCTGAAGTGTTCGTTCGGAATCTTATCAAATGGGACACTGTGAATCAGTCTTGTGAGTATTCAGCATGAGCAGAAAAGGTTCGGATTGAGGTGTGCCTTTTTTTAATGCTCAGTGGGGAGATTTGTATTTGTTTCTAAAGTCTGATGAGAAAGCACTGTGCTTAATTTGCCACCATACTGTAAATATCCAAGCATTGAAAATGCACTGTCACTACGAAAATAAACATTACTCAACACACGAGGGGATTATTGGACTGAACAGAACTGATTAAAGTCAGAATTGCCACAATCTCAAGAGGTAAGCGTCTTTTATATTGTTCATTCTAAAAGAAAAACAAAAATATTCCTTTTTGTAACTGTACTCATATCTACAGAAACTTGCACTATTTCCCTTTAGATATTGTGCTAAGCTAAATTATGAGACTGTTTAGTGTGGTAATATTTTAAAGTTAATTATTGCTGTTGTTATTCTGCAGATATGTGAGCTGAATTGCACACCGGAAAGTGCAGTTTGAGCAAGCTACATTATTGCACTGAAAACTGCAAAAACTGGAAGACCTTTTATGAATGGCTAATTTGTAAAAGAGTGTTTTGTAGAGTGTTTGGAGGTAATGTAGAGTGTTTGGAGGTAATACACCCATCTGTAGTGGCCCAGTTTGAGGCGGTAAGCTTGTCTGAACATACAATTTCTCGAAGAGTGCAAGAAATTGGTGCAGAATTAAAGGAGCAGTTTTGCAGTAAATGTTGTATGTTTGTAGAGTACTTGATTGCCTTTGATGAGAGCACTGACAATCACAGCATAGCTCAACTTACAATTTTTGTAAGGGGTTTCAAAAAAGATTTCATTGTTACTGAGGAACTGTTGCATGTTATTTCTTTGAAAAATACCACAGTCAGGGAAGATATTTTCCTGGCTGTAGAGGTGGTTTTGAACAATATACAGTTGTTACTCGAGTGCCTATACAGCATTGCAACTGATGGGACCCCTGCATTGTTGTTGGAAGGGGTAGATTTTGTAGGACATATGAAAAAAAAGTACACGACTCTGAGCTTCCCCCAGCTTTGACAGTACACTGTCTTTTACATCAAGGACAGCTAAGTGCAAAAGTTTTCCACAAGTTAGGTCCATCGTAGATAATGTTGGAAAAATTTTGAGGTTTTGTAGACAGCAAAGCTTGAATCATCGGGAATTTAAAGGATTCTTGGAGAATATTTAATCAGTTCACAAAGATATGCCTTTTTAATTGCGCTGCACGATGGTTAAGTTGCTCAAAAGTACTCTGTCTTTTTTTCATTTGAGACAAGAAATAGCTCTGTTCGCTGATAGGAAAGGTTTTCTACAGTCAGACTTGGATGATGAGCAACATATCGCTAACCTCGCTGTCATGAAAGACAACATGGGGTTGCAAGCTAAAAATAAATTAATCAGTGCTTTGTGTGACTATACTGAAAGTTCCATATTGCATCATTGCTTTTTAAAAGCCAGCTTCAGGGAGGAAATTTGTACAATTTTCCCCTTCCTGAAATTCTTGAATTTAGGTACTTATGAAGACATAAACTGAGTAAAATCTGCACCCAAAGTGTTTATGATGCCATTTTCAGTGTGTGCCCACAGGATGCCCCATCAAGCGTCCAAGTTGAGCTGATAAAACTAAAGTCCAATTCAGTTTTGACAGACTGCTATTATCATTACGATGGTGATTTGATTTCATTGTATAAAGGCACTGATCAACAAGAATTCCCGAGGATTCACGCCCTTGCCCAGAAATATATAGCTATGCTTGGGACAACATTAGTTTGTGAACAAATGTTTTCAATTATGAGTATTAACAAAACAAAACAAGGTCAAGTTCATCTGATGCTTTGTTGGAAGCTATGCTTCAAATTTGCAACTGCCAAAATGATTGTTAAAATATCGGAAAATTAGTGGCTTCAAAATGGTGCCAAAGATAAACAAAGAATGTTGTAAATTAGTGTAAAATAAGGAGTGCAATAAAACTATTCTTTTTGTCTGTACACAAAATTGGCATTGTTATTATTATTATTATTATTATTATTATTATTATTATTATTATTATTATTAATTTTACTACTGGTACGCTGCCTGACACATACTGATTGGCAGAGCCCCATTCACCAAACACCACCTCAACTCGCCTCACTAAGTGCTGTCATAACACATTCCTCTCCTGCCATTGCCACAACAGTGCTGTGTCTGTCTCCTTACCTTCTCCCACCCCACCTGTGCCACAGCAGAGCACTGGTGCTTTTGCCAGTGCCAGCCGGTGCTTGCTGAGCACCGGAGTTGGCGTGGCCCGCTTGAAGCCATTCACTGCTTTTACTATTGTCACCCTGTGACATCTGCTATTTGTGACCTTCTCTGTGAACTTAATCATACTATCTGCCCAATTGCCTTTCTCTGGGTCCCAAGTTGAAAGTACCCTAGGGAATGAAATGTCTAGTAGTTCAGCTAGATGCCACCCTCCCCAGTCACTTTCACAATCCCAGGTGCACATTTGTAGGTGCGACTAAGGGCTCTGCTCACGCAAAGATGGCATGACATCTGGTGTGCTACTGCCCCCTATGATAAACTCTGCACTGTCAAGGAGACTACTGCTGCATGACATTCTCCCTCGTGTGAAGGAATCCACCATTGCATATTGCCCCCAATACCCAAGTATTCTTTTATGTAACAAGCCTCCCACACATCCTGGTCGAATGCCCCTACTTCCTGACCCTCCATGTTAAGCATGGTCTTCTGAATTCTTTACCTCTCATATTTGTGGCCAACTCAAGCGAAATTGAACTGATTCTCCGTTTTCTGCATGACAGTGGTTTTTATTCTGAGATATAATGTTTAATCTACCTTTGGGGTTGAGGGGGAGGTGTGGCTAGGATTGGTCGGTGGTCTCTCGTGTCACATACTGGTTCAAAGACCCTTGACCCTGCCTTCTTTGCCTGCTTCTTCTCTTATTTACATCTGTATCTACACTATTCAAGCCACCTTACGTTTTATGGTGGAGGGTACTCTGTTTACCCGTGTCACTTCTCGAGTGTCCTGTTCCAGTTGTGTATGTTTCATGAGAAGAATGATTGCTGGTAAACTTTGCTATTTATTGCAGCTCCCAGCAGACGTGTCTCCTGCAAGGCTGTCTTCAGCGTTTTCTGGACTGTCTCTATTCGTGGAGTGTCATAAATTATTTTTGCTTTTGTGGTACCAAATCAGTTTGTGTCAACTTGTGGCAGTACAAGGCATTTCTTCCACCATCCGTACGTCTGGGCCAAAATGCTCTACCGTTCGTGGATACAGTTACATTCGATAGGAAACTCAGTTGGTCTCTCCACATGTCCTACCTGGCTGCATGCTGCACCCGATCCTCAATATCTTTCATGTATTGAGTGGTACCTCTTGGGGAGCTGACCAGACTGTCCTCCTCCGCCTCTATCGATCTCTTGTCCACTCCAAGTTGGATTATGGATGCATTGTCTACTCTTCTGCACGGCTGTCTATCTTACGCCGTCTAAACACAATCCACCATTTGGGGATCCGTCTCGCCACTGATGCCTTCCGTACTAGCCCAGTTGAGAGTCTGTACATAGTAGCCGGTGAACTACCACTGTCATATCGGCGCGACATCCTGCTCAGTAGATATGCGTGTCGGCTTTCTTCCATGCCAGGCCACCCAACCTGTGACCCTTTTTTTGATGACATTCTTGACCGCCAATACGAGATGTACGTTTCTTCTCTGTGGAATCCCGGCGTCCCCTTTGTCACCTGCTTCAGCAGCTGCAGTTCACACTTCCTGCCACTTTCCGAATGAGTGAGAGCCCTTCACCACCTTGGCTTCAGGCACAGTTTTGTGTTCATTTTGACCTCAGCTCGTTCCAGAAGGATTCAATACCTGAGCTGGCCTATCGCTGACCTTTCTTCCATGCCAGGCCACCCAACCTGTGACCCTTTTTTTGATGACATTCTTGACCGCCAATACGAGATGTACGTTTCTTCTCTGTGGAATCCCGGCGTCCCCTTTGTCACCTGCTTCAGCAGCTGCAGTTCACACTTCCTGCCACTTTCCGAATGAGTGAGAGCCCTTCACCACCTTGGCTTCAGGCACAGTTTTGTGTTCATTTTGACCTCAGCTCGTTCCAGAAGGATTCAATACCTGAGCTGGCCTATCGCTGCAAGTTTCTCGAACTTCGCTCACAACTTGCCAATC
This sequence comes from Schistocerca piceifrons, assembly GCF_021461385.2. Classification (NCBI taxonomy): domain Eukaryota; kingdom Metazoa; phylum Arthropoda; class Insecta; order Orthoptera; family Acrididae; genus Schistocerca; species Schistocerca piceifrons. Next base: position 873,909,012 of record NC_060149.1, on the reverse strand, counting down.
ACATATTTTTGTACACTGATGGTTCCAAGTCCACCTATGGTATTGGCTGTGCTTTTGTTGTCAGGGATGATAAGTTTCAATACTGGCTTCTCGATTAGTGCACAATTTTTATGCAGAGCTGTTTGCCCTCTGTCATGCTGTTCACTACATCCAGAGGCACCAGCTTACTTGCTGTGTGATCTGCTCTGATTCCCTCAGTGCCCTTCAGAGTCTGGACGATACAGCTCCAGTCCACCCCATTGTTTGACAGATCCAAGACTGCCTCCATTTGTTCCCGGATGGGTGAGCCCAAGTGATGTTCATGTGGGTTCCTGGCCATGTTGGCGTGCCTGGGAATGACACTGCTGATGCTGCACCCAAGGCCATAGTCCATCTCGGTCGGCCCACCGTTTCCTCTGTTGCCTCGCAAGATATTCGTAATTTTCTCTATCGGCATATCACGTCACTTTGGCATGACCATTGGTGCTCCATTCATGGGAATAAACTCAGAGAAGTCAAACCTCTCCCAACAGCCTGGTCGCCTTCCTCCTGGCCGTCTCGCCATGAGGAAGTAATGTTAGCTCGGTTCCAAATAGGGCACTGCCGCTTTAGTCAGCGCTACTTGTTGAGTGGCGACCCCGCACCCAGCTGTCCTTTCTGTAGCCAGCCATTAACAGTCAGACATTTTCTGATCCTCTGCTCCTTTTTTAGCCACTTATGTCTCAGGGTCGGGCTGCCGCCCACTTTGCCAGACATTTTAGCGAATGACGTGCGAGCTGTGGCTCGCGTTTTAAGTTTTTTAAGAAGCAGTAATATGACAAGAGGTTTGATTTCTACCTGGTGACTCCGGTGTCTTGTCGATGTCTTTTAGATACTCTTCTGTAACGTCTTGACGCTTTAGATTTGTTTTTTCTTCCTTTCTGTATTAGACCTTGAAACGGTTTTTTATCCTTGCAGTCCCAGCATTCTGTGGTTCTATATTAGGCACTTATGACCTTAGATGTTTTTTGTCCCCCTCCCCCATAAAAAAAATCTCTACACTGCTGCAGCTCTACAGAGCCCTTGTTCAATCCCACCTTGACTATGGGACTCTGGTTCATTGTATGGAGGCACCCTCAGCGTTGTGTTTACTCGACCCAGTGCGCCACTGTGGCGTTTGCCTAGCGGCAGGAGCTTTTAGGATGGGTCCAGAGACCAGTGTCCTTGTGGAGGCTGGAGTCCCTCCATTGCAGGTTAGGCGTGCACAACTGCTGGCCAGTTATGTTCCACATGTTAATTGTTCTCCTGCGCATCTGAATCACCATTTCCTTTTCCACCCACGGTGGTTCATTCCTGCATTGGCCAACCAAAGCAGGGCTTGCAATTGCAGTTCGTGTCCGATCTCTTCTTTCCGAACTGGAGTCTTTGCCTTTACCAGCTATACTTGAGGTCAATTCACGTACACTTCCATGGTGTACACCTAGGCCGCGGCTTCGCCTGGACCTTCTTTCACACGGCCCTAAGGACTCGGTTAACCCTGCAGCTGTCCGCTGCCACTTCCTCTCGATTCTTGACATGTACCGAGGCCACAAAGTGGTTTACACCAACGGCTCTATGGCTGATGCTCATGTCGGCTTCGCGTATGTCCATGGAGGACATATTGAACAGCATTCCTTGCCCGACAGCTGCAGTGTTTTCACTGCTGAGCTGGTGGCTATATCTCATGCTCTTGAGCACATAAATTCATGCCCTGGGGAGTCATTTCTTCTGTGTACTGACTCCTTGAGCAGCCTACAAGCTATCGACCAGTGCTATCCGCATCATCCTTTGGTAGTGACCATCCAGGAGTCCATCTATGCCCTGGAATGGTCCAGTCGTACAGTGGTGTTTGTCTGGACCCCAGGTCACGTCAGAATTCCAGGTAATGAACTTGCTGACTGGCTGGCCAAACAGGCTAGCGGAAACCGCTTATGCAGATCGGCTTCTCTGCTACTGACCTGCGTTCAGTACTACACCACAAGGTTTTACGACTTTGGGATGTGGAATGGCATAACCTCAGCATGCACAACAAACTGCGTGCCATTAAGGAGACTATGAATGTGTGACACTCCTCCATGTGGACCTACCGCAGGAAGTCTGTGGTTCTCTGCCGGCTCCGAATTGGCCATGCTTGGGTGACACACGGCTACCTACTGCACCATGATGACCCACCTCAGTGTCGGTGCGGCACCCAGCTGACAGTGGCCCATATCTTGGTGAGCTGTCCTTCTTTGGCTGCCCTGTGATGGACTCTTCAGTTACCGGACTCGTTGCCGTTAATTTTAGCTGACAATACCTCATCAGCTAATTTAGTTTTACATTTTATACGTGACGATGGATTTTATCATTGTATATATGTTTTTGCTCATGTCCTTTATCCCTTTGTGTTCTCCACTCTAATACTTTTTGTCTGGGTGTTTTAATGTGTCGTAGAGTGGCTGGCCTTTCCTTTTTATTCTCGTGGTTGGCCAGCCACAGTCTTCTGCCGTCTTGTTTTTATCACTTCTACCTGTTTCTTGCTTCTCTTTGTGGTTTTCTTTTCCTGTTTTGTCCATAGTAGTGTTGATGTCCTTCTGTTGTTCTTCTGGTTCTTCCAGTCTCCTGTTATTGTGCTTTCATTTCTTCTTTCCCTTGTGTAATTATTTTACCTGGAACAAGGGACCGATAACCTTGCAGTTTGGTCTCCCCCCCCCCCCCCCCCCTCCTCCTTTTGAACGAACCAACCAACCAACCTTGCCCATCATTGCCCTGATGTGGCACCAGGGTCAGACTGCACCCACAATCAAATGCTGAAACATCTCTCAGTGTCAGCATCACATTCTTGCCCTCTTTAATTGGACATGGAATGAGGGTGAGTTCTCACCTCAGTGGCAAGAAAGCACTATAGTTTCGGTACTGAAACGGGATAAGTACCCACTAGAGATGGATAGTTATTGTCCAATTGGTAAGTAATCTGTAAGTTGCTCGAATGCACAGTGAGTAAGCGGCTATGTTGGCTAATTTGGTTCACCTAGAGTCCACCATCTGGGCAGCTTTTGCACATCGTCAGCACCTCATCATTGTCTTTTCGACCTACAGAAGGCTTATAGCATGACTTGGTGTCACTACATTCTCACTACATTATGCTGGTGGCTATATCTCGTGCTCTTGAGCACATCTGTTCATGCCCTGGGCAGTCATTTCTTTTGTGTACTGACTCTTTGAGCAGCCTACAAGCTGTGGGGTCTACTCCCAATTTTTGTCAAGAACTTCCTCTAGGTCTATATGTTCTGGGTTCAAGTGAGTTTTCTCTCAGTACCCTGATATCCAAGAGGACAGGGTCCTGCAGGGCTCTGTACTGAATGTCCCCCTCTTTCTGGTGGCCACCAATGGTCTAGCGGGGTCTTTGGTATTGCCCTCCTTATTTGCCAACAATTCTTGCTTTTATTATTGCTTCTCTAGTATGGGTGTTCCTGAGCGTTGTCTACAGGGTGCCATATGAAAGGCACAGTCTTGGGCTCTCACCCATGGCTTTAGGTTTTCAGCTAGCAAGACTCATGTTATGCACTTCTGTCACTGTTGTACTGTGCACCAACACCCAGTGCTTTACCTAGATGATCAATTACTTCTTGTAGTTGAGACATACCGCTTCTTGAGACTGGTCTTCAATTCCTGGCTGACGTGGCTTCCCCACCTTTGCCAACTTAAGTGAAACTGCTGACGACACCTCAATACACTTCACTGCCTCAGTTACACTAGGTGGGGTGCAGAGTGCTCTACCTTTTTGTGGTTTTACAAAGTCCTGATTCTGTCCTGTCTTGATTATGGGAGTCTTCCATATACATCATCATCATCCTCACCATTGCAGATATTGGACCCCATTTATCGGTTTAGGGTCCGACTTCTGATAGAAGTCTTCAGAATGAGACCTGTAAACAGCTAACAGCGTACTAGTAGAGTCTGGAGTCCCTTCATTACCCATCAGACACCTACAACAGCTGCTGAATTACACAATATGGATTTGTAGCTTGCCTGAACATCCCAACTACTGTGTCCTTTTCCATGGAAGGGAGCTCCACTTCCCACAACAGCGACCCATAACTTGGTTTACAATTGCTGCATGCCTGCAGTGTGTCTATTTGGAACTGGAACTTCCTCCACTGTCACTTCTGGTCAGGGAGACATCACATCTGCTCCCATGGATTGTGCCCTGACCTTGGATTAGTCTTTGTCTCCTTTGGTCCAAAAGATTCTGTTGATTCCATGGTTTTTGCTGCCTGTTCTTAGCTGTCTTTGAGAAGTATCCGGGTTCAGAAGTGGTATTCACTGATGGCTTAACAGTTGACAGACGAACAGGTTTTGCGTACACACATGCGTGGTGCAATGAACTCCCTCTCTGCCAAACGGCATATGCTGAGTTGATTGTCATTAAATTAGCTCATGTTTGTACGTACATTGGCAAATGTGTCCTAATCTGTAGCGACTCCCTGAGCAGCCTTCACACTATAGGCCAGTGCTACTCTCCTCACTCACCGGGTACGGCTCGCCGAGATCTTACCTCTGACTTCCATCGAGCTGGACGGCCAGCCAGTTTCATTTGGACCCCCAGCTTTGTCGGGATTTCAGAAAATGAACAACCTGACTGGTTGGCCAAGTTGACCACCAGGATGCCTATTCTGGAAATGGAGGTCCCAGAACTGGACCTTCGTTCATTTATGTGCCATAGATTGCTGGAAATATGGAACTCAGGATGGTCTGCCCTGTTCTTTCCAAACAAACCGAGGACAATTAAGGAGACCACGTTCATGTGGCAGTCTTCCCTGCATACTGCTTGCAGGGAATCCACCATCCTGTATCAATTCCACATTGGCCGCACTTGGCCACATTCTCAGACATGAGGATCCCATTCACTACTGATGCGGAGCCCACCTGATGGTGGGACACTTTCTCAAAGACGGCCCTCATTTGGCTGCTTTGAAGCGGCATCTTAATCTTCCTGACAAGTTCCCTCTGGTGCTAGAAGACAATGCCAAAATAACTGATCTGGTCTTACATTTTGCGCGTGAAGGTGGTTTTTATTCATCCTGTAAGGCAGGACTTTTTGGCCACATTGACCACCTGAGGGGTTGGGGGAGCACCACCCCCCTCCACCCGAGGTCCCGTGTCAGCCTTCACTATTTTTCATTTTTTGGTTTTAATGCCTTGTTGTGACTAATCTTTTAATGTCTTTTCTGTGCTGTCTTTTTTCTGGACTTTGATCTCTGTTCTTTATTGTGTTTGTTACACTTAGGTTTTCCAGAATTTGCCTTTTGCTTTTCCTTTAAAGACTACTCTTGGTTTGCCACTTAATAGATGAAGGGACTGATGACTTTGCATTTTAGTCCCTTTCGTTGGAGGATACAGAAAAACCTCAAGGAGGGGTGCTAAAGATATCTTGAGCCACCTTTACTTTTACTGTAATAAAAAATAATCAAGTCACATGCAAAGATTAAGAAAGTTTTATTATGAACTGATTATACACATTTACAAGACAGTGCCATCTTATGATATAAAAAAAGTTACAATTATGGTTCTCTTCCGTAAACAATGAATTCTGTGCACCTATTCTTCCTGACAAATTGGTTAATTACATCATCAGTAGGACAATCAATGTCAGGGTGAGTGTTCAGCAGAGCTAAGCCATTAAGTCAATCCTCCTCCATTGTCGACATCAGCCATGTCTTTGTATGCTTCAATGTTGAAAAACTTCTTTCTACTGTAGCAATAGACTGTAGTCCGTATTTATAATGCTATGTATCGAAGGTAGAAAAACAGTAGAATATTCGCAACTTTTCTTGAACAAATGCCAGACAGAATCACGTATTGCGATCACTAGAATGGCCGCGATTTTTCTCGTTGGTATGTGTTAGCTATCTATGTGCAGACAGAAATGAGTGAAGTATGACGATGTGGATGCACGTGCTACATAGGAAAGTGCAACTACTTGATAACTTGATTCAGTCAATTTGACTAATGAAAGAAATGAGTGAACAGCGTGCGGGCTGACTGGCAGGGGTGGTGCGGTTGGCAATGCGGGTGGCTCTGCAAGGGGGGAGGGGGGATGCGCACCCTCCATATGTATCTACCACTGGTCCCTTTCATTCCAAACAAACCAACCAGCCAACCATCTGAAATACTTGTGCCTTCACCAGCAGTGTACTACGTCGTCAAATCTGCCACAGATCCTGCTTTATATAGTGAACAAGCGTCCAACTTCCATGTTCTGTGTGTGTCCAACACCTTGTGGCTTACTTGTAGTTTCACCAATCTTCAATCATTTTCCAAATATGCTCAAGACAGTAGCGCACAAAAGGCTGACCAGCATCAATGTTTTCTAGATGTTCATTCCCAAGTGCCAAGCCATAACAATCACACCATTGTCAAACATACTTATATCAGTGGATTTCACCATTCACAGCCTGTATCATGGCTAGAATGATTCTCAATACGTCTGCTCCTCTTGTATACTTTCCTTATCGTGTCACATGCCTGCAGGGCCAACAGATGTCATCCAGTGCCGCAGTGTGCAGTATTAATAATGTTTTGGCTTATCAGTGTATTCTGGGTACTAGATTAGTGATACCAAATGAATGACCTCTGCTCAAGTTTTTTGGAATACACATTTCAAAATTAGTGGTGAATACTGAAGAGAAAGCATTGTATGTATTGTTAGCACATGATTGTGAAAGCACTTCCAATGAGGACATATTACTTAGACTACACTCCTGGAAATGGAAAAAAGAACACATTGACACTGGTGTGTCAGACCCACCATCCTTGCTCCGGACACTGCGAGAGGGCTGTACAAGCAATGATCACACGCACGGCACAGCGGACACACCAGGAACCGCGGTGTTGGCCGTCGAATGGCGCTAGCTGCGCAGCATTTGTGCACCGCCGCCGTCAGTGTCAGCCAGTTTGCCGTGGCATACGGAACTCCATCGCAGTCTTTAACACTGGTAGCATGCCGCGACAGCGTGAACGTGAACGGTATGTGCAGTTGACGGACTTTGAGCGAGGGCGTATAGTGGGCATGCGGGAGGCCGGGTGGACGTACCGCCGAATTGCTCAACACGTGGGGCGTGAGGTCTCCACAGTACATCGATGTTGTCGCCAGTGGTCGGCGGAAGGTGCATGTGCCCGTCGACCTGGGACCGGACCGCAGCGACGCACGGATGCACGCCAAGACCGTAGGATCCTACGCAGTGCCGTAGGGGCCCGCACCGCCACTTCCCAGCAAATTAGGGACACTGTTGCTCCTGGGGTATCGGCGAGGACCATTCGCAACCGTCTCCATGAAGCTGGGCTACGGTCCCGCACACCGTTAGGCCGTCTTCCGCCCACGCCCCAACATCGTGCAGCCCGCCTCCAGTGGTGTCGCGACAGGCGTGAATGGAGGGACGAATGGAGACGTGTCGTCTTCAGCGATGAGAGTCGCTTCTGCCTTGGTGCCAATGATGGTCGTATGCGTGTTTGGCGCCGTGCAGGTGAGCGCCACAACCAGGACTGCATACGACCGAGGCACACAGGGCCAACACCCGGCATCATGGTGTGGGGAGCGATCTCCTACACTGGCCGTACACCACTGGTGATCGTCGAGGGGACACTGAATAGTGCACGGTACATCCAAACCGTCATCGAACCCATCGTTCTACCATTCCTAGACCGGCAAGGGAACTTGCTGTTCCAACAGGACAATGCACGTCCGCATGTATCCCGTGCCACCCAACGTGCTCTAGAAGGTGTAAGTCAACTACCCTGGCCAGCAAGATCTCTGGATCTGTCCCCCATTGAGCATGTTTGGGACTGGATGAAGCATCGTCTCACGCGGTCTGCACGTCCAGCACGAACGCTGGTCCAACTGAGGCGCCAGGTGGAAATGGCATGGCAAGCCGTTCCACAGGACTACATCCAGCATCTCTACGATCGTCTCCATGGGAGAATAGCAGCCTGCATTGCTGCGAAAGGTGGATATACACTGTACTAGTGCCGACATTGTGCATGCTCTGTTGCCTGTGTCTATGTGCCTATGGTTCTGTCAGTGTGATCATGTGATGTATCTGACCCCAGGAATGTGTCAATAAAGTTTCCCCTTCCTGGGACAATGAATTCACGGTGTTCTTATTTCAATTTCCAGGAGTGTATTTATAAAACTAGCACAGTTTATCATAGAGAAATTTCCTCTATAAGAAAGAAGCCCTAAATCAGTATTAATAATTTCTATCTTTGTGGTGTCCACATTGGAAAATATGTTGTCTATAAGACTCGGGGTGTTTTTGTGGGGTTGTTAATAAGAGGAAATGTGTTGATGCTGTGCAATACATTAAGAAATAGCTCCTTTAATCCACAATCATTCACAAGTTTTATACTGAAGTGCCTACAGACAATTATAGTGGATTTTTCACTAAACATAAAGTCCAACAGAGACTCTAATATATTAATAAAAAGAGTCTGTCCCCACTAGGTGTTCTGTGTACAGTTATAATTATTACATTACCCAATTACCCATGCAATTGATTGGCAGCAGCTTCAAATTGCTTTTCAATACTCGATTCTTATGCCTTACAACTCCCTTTACAGTCAACATTAGATTTAAGAAAAATACAAACTACACCACTTGTGGAATCCTTCTTTTAGAACTAGGGTCTTGTGTGATCTCTCAAAGGCTTATGATTGTGGAGGTCACAAGATTTGCTCAGAGAAGGCCTAGCATTATGGAATCGCCGGACCTGTAGGTAACTGGTTACAATCATACCTTGACAATAAAAGGCAGAAAATATTTATAGATGGCCCAAATAGCTTATCCCAAAGTGTGCTGTCCTGTGATTTGGTGGTGATTGGGGGTGTGTCCTGTAAAGAATGTAGCCCCCTTAGGGTTCTGTGCTTCGGCACTTGCTGTTCCAAATACATGTGAATAATCTGCTTATGTGCATCATCAAAAAAAAAAAAAAAAAAAAAAAAATTTTATGACGTTTGCTGATGACACAAGCATTATAATAGATAACACATGAGTTACCAAACTGGAGTCTAAAGTGAAAGACATACTTCTGGAAATTCTGTCCCATTTTGCAATAAACTCCCTACCAGTTAATCCAAGATAGACTAGTCTTATTTACTTCCACACAAATCACAGGGTCCCGGAAGAAGTAGCACCTTAATTACCTAGCAATAAATCAAATGGATTCTTCTAAATGTCTGTATTCATGTAGATGGCAGACTGAACTGGTAATACGTTCTCCAGACACTGACACGTTCGTCATATGCAACATTTGCTCTAAGAGTAATCATGTTTTGGTGACAGTAGTATCTCACTGAACTTACTTTGGTTATTTTCATTCCATAATGTGTCAGTGCACGATTTTCCCAGAAATGTGGAAGAATTAAAAATGCATAACACAAAGAAGAGCAGTATAAATCGTGTGGGATACCGCCTCAAACCTCGTGTTGTAATATTGTTAAACAACTCTGTATAATGACTATAACATATGAATACATTTACTCCCTGGCATGATACATTTTGTCACAAATAACCCTATTCCATGTGAAACAAATTGCAAAACCATGGCCATAACACTAAAAGGAAAGATGATCTCATCTCTGAGCTGAAGCATGTGGCACCTGTACGAAAGGGGTTAAGCACACTAGTGCTAAATTCTTCAATTCACTGCCAAATAGTATCAAAGACACAAGAAATAACATATGTCTGTTTCAAAATAATTTGAAGAAGTATATGCTTGACACCTCATTTTACACTATGAAGAATTCTTTATCAGTGGTAAGCAAAACCTTTTGTTATGACACACTCATACATGCGAAGAATTTAAAAATCCCTTTGTCTGTATTTTAATTGACAGTGACAAAGAAAACATATTGCAGAACACACCACTGTTTGTAAACTTCATTATTACTGCTGCATAATTATTTTTGATTTACTCGTTGGTATTTATATTCTTTCTGTTGATATTTATATTTCATGTATTATATGTATTAATTTATTCATGGCTGTAATTTTTCAGCAACTGAAGAGAGAGCGTGTGTGGATAAATTTCAGTCTGCAGTTGAAAATACATTTTTATTATGATTTACCAGTTCTGACAGATTAATCTGCCACCTTCAGAAGCCTACAAAATCTAAAGATTTATAATATCCCTAATTTTGTAGGGTTGTGAAGCTGATAAATTATTTTGTCAAAACTGGTGATGCATAATAAAAATATATTTGCAACTGAAGACTGAATTTTATCCTGAAAAAAATATATGTTTTCATATTCTGTGTTGACTTGTTTTCCATCCAAGCAACTTGCTCACTCATATTGATCTACAGACCATGTATACCATAAGTAAAAAAGAAATAGGAAGTTATGTTATACATTAACATGCCTTCATTCTTAAAGGATGTAAACACACAAAAAGTGAAGCTGAAAATGTTTTTGCTTAGCAGGTGCTTGTACTCTTCTCTGAGGTATTGGAAGATATTGTCTTTTTGGAGCATGTTTACTGTCTGTTTAACTTATATAAGTTTACTCTGATCTTATTGAACTCCTGTAGTTATAAATTAATTGTATTACTTGTATCATGTACTGCTCATGTGTACAAACAGTGTACTTACAGGGTGTTTCAAAAATGACCGGTATATTTGAAACGGCAATAAAAACTAAACGAGCAGCGATAGAAATACACCGTTTGTTGCAATATGCTTGGTACAACAGTACATTTTCAGCCGGACAAACTTTCGAAATTACAGTAGTTACAATTTTCAACAACAGATGGCGCTGCAAGTGATGTGAAAGATATAGAAGACAACGCAGTCTGTGGGTGCGCCATTCTGTATGTCGTCTTTCTGCTGTAAGCGTGTGCTGTTCCCAACGTGCAAGTGTGCTGTAGACAACATGGTTTATTCCTTAGAACAGAGGATTTTTCTGGTGTTGGAATTCCACCGCCTAGAACACAGTGTTGTTGCAACAAGACAAAGTTTTCAACGGAGGTTTAATGTAACCAAAGGACCGAAAAGCGATACAATAAAGGATCTGTTTGAAAAATTTCAACGGACTGGGAACGTGACGGATGAACGTGCTGGAAAGGTAGGGCGACCGCGTATGGCAACGACAGAGGGCAACGCGCAGCTAGTGCAGCAGGTTATCCAACAGCGGCCTCGGGTTTCCGTTCGCCGTGTTGCAGCTGCGGTCCAAATGATGCCAACGTCCACGTATCGTCTCATGCGCCAGAGTTTACACCTCTATCCATACAAAATTCAAACGCGGCAACCCCTCAGCGCCGCTACCATTGCTGCACAAGAGACATTCGCTAACGATATAGTGCACAGGATTGATGATGGCGATATGCATGTGGGCAGCATTTGGTTTACTGACGAAGCTTATTTTTACCTGGACGGCTTCGTCAATAAACAGAACTGGCGCATATGGGGAACCGAAAAGCCCCATGTTGCAGTCCCATCGTCCCTGCATCCTCAAAAAGTACTGGTCTGGCCGCCATTTCTTCCAAAGGAATCATTGGCCCATTTTTCAGATCCGAAACGATTACTGCATCACGCTATCTGGACATTCTTCATGAATTTGTGGCGGTACAAACTGCCTTAGACGACACTGCGAACACCTCGTGGTTTATGCAAGATGGTGCCCGGCCACATCGCACGGCCGACGTCTTTAATTTCCTGAATGAATATTTCGATGATCGTGTGATTGCTTTGGGCTATCCGAAACATACAGGAGGTGGCGTGGTTAATATTAAAATCCTCACATAACAATAATTTCACTTCGGTACTATAAAAAGTGTTTAATGCTGCTTCCATTTTTTAAAGAATATGTTTTTGTCACCCAGTGGTGATCTATATATTGTTATGACAACTAGTTTTTCACTCTTCTTCTCAGTTTTTAACTCTATGGCACATGATTCAAAATGTTTTTTCTGTATTTAGATGGTTCAATTCTGTTTTCACTTTGAACTGCAGTCCTCCCCACCACTTTTAAAAACACTTCGGCAACAATGTGATGCTAAATTAAAGTTGCTTGTATTTATGAGACTTAATTCACTAGCCTTGCACCAGTGTTCAGACAAACAGATACAAGAGACATCAGCAAGATTGTTTAAAGCTACTTCTAGATCTAGCACTTCTTTTTTGAGGCACTGAATATTCTGACACATTATCCTGACTGGTTTGCAAGTATTTTTTCTTTTGTCGTTACCTGGTAATGTGCTGCTTTTTCCATAGTAGTTGTGACTTATCTGCAAATTTTCTTGCTGGTTTGTCACAATCTTTTCCTTTTCTTCGTTTGAAGCCATAAAATATCCTTATATAATGATGTAGATATACCTTGTCTTTGACTCCTCCTCAAGCAGTGTTGTGTTGCTGCAACTGTTGTTGATAGTTTTGTTGTTGCTGCTTCTGTTGTTGTTGGTTTAGTTGCTGCTGCTTCTGTTGTTGTTGGTTTAGTTGCTGCTGCTTCTGTTGTTGTTGGTTTAGTTGCTGCTGCTTCTGTTATTGTTGGTTCTGTTACTGCTGTTGTTGGTTCTGCTGCTGCTGCTGCTGACAGGATTCTTCATCCGGTTGCTGCCTTTGTTTCTTTTATTGGCACTATTTCTGTTGATGGTGGATCTGTTGTAGTATCTGTTGGTTTTGCTGTTGTTTCTGCAAATGGTTTTGTTGCTGTCACTGGTGATGATTTTGATGTTGCTGTTGCTTCTGTTGTTGTTGCTACTTGTGATGAACCTGCTTTTATTGATTTTTGTGATGTTACTGTTACTGTTGTTGATGGTGCTGCAGATGTTTGCTGGTGCCTTTTTATTTCATCCAATACTTTTTGTGCTAGAATTTTCTTCCCTAGGCCATTCAAATGAAGGCCATAAGAAGTGTGGAATCTCCGACCAGTGCCACTAATATCAACAACACAAATATTTTTGAATTGACTGCGTATACTGGAAAAACTCTCATTAGCAGTACTAATCTCTTTGTTCCCATAAGACCAGGGTGGCAGATCATAGCGATGTGGAATGTTGACAAAGAGAATGTTTGTATGTGACAAATGAGCCAGATGCTTTTTCAATTCTGAGCAGGCTGTAGAGGTTTCATTTTTATATGCATCGTTAGAGCCTACAAACAAAGCTACAAAGTCTTTTGAAGTCAACTTGATAATTTCATCAGTGTAAACATTCGTAATTACCTCCGAAAGGGAAGCCCCAGGCTTGACATAACTCGTGGATTTCACAACTGATGCCTCATTAACAAGAGAGGCTATTCCACATCCATGGCTATCAGCTAAAATGTGCAGTTTTCCCATGTGATTATGTATTTTTTGTTGTGACCTAGGCATATGTTGACATGGATTGCGCATAGGCCTATTTAGGGGAGCAGCAACGGCTGAAACATGTACCTGCATATTTTCAAAAATATTTTCTGAAGCACTATCATCACTTAGCACTTCGTACCTTTTTTGTAGTTGAATAGATGGGTTTAGTCTGACCCTGTAGACATTGGTATCATATTTTCATTCTGACAATGATTTTTCATGTGTTTTCGGCAACGGATCAACTTTTGCACACCAAGAATGGAACTTTGTTTCGCGTACGCCATTACTGCCTACTCTCCCACACTTTTTACACACGTTATGTCTTGTATTTTTGCTACCATGGTTTATGATTCCTGAGTGAAGTTCACTGAGTGATTTATTTACACCCGTTGTGTTCAGCTGCAGGGATTTGTTGCACTCGTGTTGTAAAACGCGTATCTCTTCCACTAACACTGCAATGATATTGTTTGTGTAATCCATCTTATTAAGTTTTTGCACAGGTTCGTCTCTGCTACATTTTGTGCAGAACCATATCTTACATTTAGGATCTACGTTAACACATGAATAATGAAATGCAGTTTTACATATCGTGCACATTACACCTTTAACCACACGTTTTTTGCAGTGGCAGGGATCCGAACCTAATGTTAAACTTGTTTCCCCGAAAGACGATGTAGATGCTCCACATGTGTAATTCTCCTTGTTATTTCTTGTGGTTCCACAGTTTTTTTCTGTGACTTTTTTTGTTATGTAGCATGGCATGCACAAGTTTTCACAATACACACTGACTATATTGCTCGATAAACACTTTTCCTCGCTATTTTTACACTTTTTTCTGGACTTTACACACTTGTGATCCTCACTCGGCGCCATTGCAAAGAGCAACATTGTAGACATGCTGAAAGTATGGGATGAAATGGTAGCTTTGTGCATGCACAAGACTAGCAGTTTGAGGAAAATTCTCGCACAAGTTCTGTCAGTTGCCAGCCATCTGTGGCCAGTTTGCAGCTACTGCCTGAACAGTGTACTGCTTATCAGGGAGAGTTAGAAGTAGTCAGTGTTGCTACATGGAATGCCATTTTCACACTGCACATGCGCATGATTATTTGGGACTGCTGCTCGAACAGCCCTACTATCAGTAACTGTAAACACTTGTTGCCTGGTGGCTGTTTCATAATATGCAAGGAGTCAACATTTTTCTGAGGTTTCTTCTAGTAAAAACCTTGTGGGAATGTTGTCTCCTAACAATTTCTGACATAGCCATCAGTGAAGAAGTATTTATGGGTTATTGAAAGTTAGACATCTATAATCGGAGACACTGCTTCACAATGGGCCAACTCTTACTTAACAGATAGGAAACAAATACCATAGTAATTGCAACTTTGAAATGAAACAGTCATTCCTCATACTCAAAGAAAAAAAAAATCTCAAGTAGTCCCACAAGGTTTGATATTGAGTCCCTATGAGTTCCTTTTCTACATAAATGATCTACTACTTGTTAAAAATGCACATTCAGTTTTATTTGATATCTGTCACTACTACTGTGATCTGTTATTCATTATGTCATAATCTTAAGGAGAAATTTTGCAAATGTAATGAGGCACTTAGTATTAAAAAAAATTAGGAATGTGTTTTGCCAAAAAACAGGTATGCTGTTGACCACCAATAAAAAAATTTAAAAATGCTATCAATTTCCTCTCTTTACATACCAGGTGATTATAATTAAAGTTTCAGTTTCAAAATCCTGTAAAAACAGAGTGGTGCTGTAAGCAAGAATATGCAAAATAAGATGCAGGGCATGTGGCTGTTCCTCAGTTTGCATCCCAGTTGCATGGCATGGCTGTTTCAATGCAGGATTGCAAGCTGCTGGTAAAGCTCTTTTAATGAGAATGCTGTCTGTGCACCAGTAACTCTGCAGAAGTTCTGGGCATGAAAGGGCATGGAAAAAGGCATTGGTCCGTCTGTCATGGTTCTGGAGAAAAGATTACATAATTCCAAAAGTCAGATTCTTTTGAAGTGCAGTATGGCAAAGGGAGGAAAACAGTTGATCCTACATCAGTAGATGACATGGCCAGAGCATTGTTGGAGGGGTCAAGCAGTGGTGTGCGAACATGCAGTGCAAGGGGTATTCCAGAACTTTGGATATGCGTGTGAGCACAGTGCATAAAATTCTATGAAATGTCCTGCTTTGCTATCCATATAGAATTACACATGTTCAGGAGTTGTTTCATGCTGACCTGCCAGTAAGACTAACATTTGCTAAGGAATTTCTTGCCCACCATCTCCAAGGACATGTCAATACACAGAATTGCAGAATATGGGCAACAGAAAATTCACTCTTATGTCAACCATTACCACTTCATTTGGCGAAGGTACCTTTGTGGTGTGGGTTTACAGCATCATTATTGTTGGGCTATATTTTTTCGAGAAGATGGATCTGCGGGTCGTGTTACTGGTAAAAGCTATGAGACTTTTTTGTTCAACATCCGTCCAACCCTTCAACAGTATGATTGTGTGGTTATAATTTTTTTTGTACAAGATGGTGCTCCTCCACACACTGCACAGGCAGTGAAGCAGCTGCTGCAGGGGCAAATTAGAAAAACTAGAATTATCAGCTACCATTTCCCTGGCTGTCCAGATCTCTTGATCTTAATCTGTGTGACTTTTGGCTGTGAGGTTTTCTGAAAGATATTGTGTTCAGTGATTAAATTACAAACGTAGCTGAACCAAAGGCACGAATTGCACAACACATATACTGAAGGGACCCTCCGATCTGCTGTGGATACCGTTTCAACGATTTCAGTTTGTGGCAGAAAATGGTGGACGGCATTGAACATGTCTTCCACTAGTCTCACGCCAGTTGTTGCTTTTTGTGTGGTTTTTGGCCTCAAAAGACAATTAAAAACAGATTTTTCCCAGTCAATGTTGTATGATCTTGCCATGATGGACAGGCGTACCTATTTAACAGTGCCATAACTGTCGAATGGTAAATTTGTATGGTCATGCACATTGCACAGTACTGTTTGTTTAATGTGTAACTCACACAATAGCTGTCGTATTGTGATTCAGCTTTAATTTGTAGCTGAACCCATTTAAGTTTTGACGCTTACTGCATCCGTCTAGTGGGGAAAATTTCCTTACCTTCTCCCCCCCCCCCCCCCCCATAACCCGATAACATGCCCCTTTCTTCAATAATATTCTGTTCAAATTTTATGTCATTCTGGGCAGTGAATCATTTTTTACAGCATTTTGAAACTATAACTATCACCCTGTATATGAGTTACTGATTTTCTTGTACAAAGCCAACACTCAGTCGAAATTTCATGTTCCCACCACAACTTCAGCACTTGCCACAGAGAGTGTGTTAAACTTCTGACACACCATTTAAAACTCTATGCCCAAACACCAGAGTATATGGGGTTAAAAATTTACAATAAAATAAAAGGTAGTAATATATTTAATATGATGATTGGTTCACTAAAAAGATCTTCAATCTTCTGGTGGAATTCTATTGAATTTAATGAGGACAGTTTCAGAAATTGAATGAGGACAGTTTCAGAGTTTGAAGAAGGAAATTGTGTATTTTATTTTTTTGTGTACCAAAAACCATCATAAGTATTTGTGTGGCTGTTCTTATAAATGTGTAAAAAATAATGTAAATTTGTTTATTTCTCCTAAAATGGTCTGATTGTAATACTTGTCATGTCTCCTATACGTTAAATCAAATTATTGAATATTATATGTAACAAGGTGAATAAATTACATCTCACTAGTCAGTCAAAACCAATACAGCCATTAAAGAGTTTACCCAAGCATTTGACTGAAATAAAATTTGTTGTTAAATCTGTATGGCTGGCAGAAGATTTGAACTTAGGTTCTTGCAATTGCAGGTTGATTATCTTAAGAACTGCCCTCTGTTCAGAGTGATGGGAACAAGCTGGCCATAGGGACTCTGATGCCCCTATTCCCAGTCTGTGTATGGAAGAGGGCAAGCTAACACAATACAGAAAGAGCATGCAAAACACACATGCTCTGCTTTCACTTTCATACAATACAAATCACACAAGGTCATAGGCTTCATGGCTGTTAATGATGATAAAAGTTCTTGGTCATTGTTCATTCTTGCAAACTCTTCTGATCACACATTCCGACTTGCATTCTGAGGCCTCCTTCCAGAAACTATATGTACACTTGTGTGCAGTGTCAAACTTGCACTACTTTAAAGACAGTGTTTCCCATCTTTTTTGCTGTAGATTTTAAAAATTGACTATTGAATGATGGTATTGAGATCAGTGGAAGTGTTCACTGGTGTACTAGTCACTAGCGTTTAAGGTGAGAATTATTGAATTGAATTTTGTTTGATCCTGGAGGATTACATGGTGTATAGTGAACGTACATGTAATATAGGACGTCAAAAATACAAAAACATACTATTCTAACATCATTGATTGTAATTAACAGTATTTACAAATTTTATGTGAACAGTACTCATCAACACTTCAAAATTTCTTATAAACCAGATAGTCTTTTAGATTCTTTGAAAACTTATGTCATGTATGTTGTCACGTAGTTTTTTAGGCAGACTTCTTAGTGATTTGATACCTGAGTACTGAGATCCTTTCTCAAGGATTGTCAGTCGGTGTGGTACGCTTCATACGTAATTCATCCTCTGCGTGTTGTGGGTGTGTACACTAGCATTTGTTGTTCACTCTGCACTATCTTTAGTGACATATAGTGTAGTTTTATATATGTCCAAGGAGGAAGAAGTTGAGATGCCTAGTCTTGTTTCTGCATGTTTCAGAATTCTTTCTTCTTAATAGGATTCTGGCTTTCTTTCTTCCTTTTTTCTTTTCTTTTCTTTTTTCTTTTTGAGTTTCCCCTCACTACCACTCCATACTGCAGGTATGGTTCAAAGAGTTATGATATACTGTGCACCGAAGCTGTTGGTCTGCATACTGTGGTAGCTACCTTGTCATAAACATGATGGAGCTAAGTTTCTTACAGATAGAATTAATATGCTGTTTCCATTTCAGGTTGTTATGCACAGTAATACGTAAGAATCTGTTGGATTCTGCTTCCTCTAGTCTCGTTTCATCCACCTCTAATCCCATGTGCACAGCCTTCGCTTTATTTCTTAACACTGCGTACATAGCCTTCCTTAGGTTTATTACAAGTTATTTTCCAGGAGCCATTGAGCTGTGGTGTTTGCAGATATGTATGTTCTTCTCTCAAGCTGGCCACACTTTGCTCATTGTTCAGTCATGCCATCTGCATACAATATTTTCTTCTTTTTCTCTTCAACACTTGTGTCATTAAACAGCAATGGCCCCATTACTGATCCCTGTGGCAGTCCCTATTTGATAGTTTTGGTTTCTGACTAATGTGCATCCCCTGTTGATATATATTGCCTCCTGTTGCATAGGTATGGTTCTATCCACTTCCCTGCTTGCCCTCGAATACTGTAGTTTTCCAATTTTCTTATCAGTATTTCAGGGTTCAAGGTCAGTAGTGTTCAATGCTTTGGAGATATCCAGAAACATTGCAGATACAACTTGGTTGTCATCTAAGGACTGTATAATGTAATCTGTCAGACAGGTAGTTGCTGATTCCAAAGATCTACTTTTTCTGAAACGGTGCTGTGATGGTATGAGAATTTTGTGTTTGTCCAGATAATCAACTAATCTGTTATACATAAGCTTTTCAAGGATTTTTCAGAACCCTGATATCAGTGCAACTGGCCTGTAATTGTTGGGGTCATCCTTATCCCCTTTCTTGTACACTGGTACCACCCTGCTCATCTTCAGTTTTTCTGGAAAAATTTCATCTCTGAGAGCCCCTCTTTGCTATTTCCAGCAATGGTGAGATTATTTGCTCACTTGCTTGCTTCATTACATGATTCAATATTTAGTCATCACCAGTTGATTTCTTGGACTCCAGTTTCTGTACAGTTTTCCTCAGTTCATGTTCTGTGACTGGTTTCAGGAACATGGTTCTGCTTGATTTTAGTGGTAATTTAGTAACTTTCTTTTGTGTTCTATTTCTTTCCCATTTTAAGTTCTCTTCCACATTTACATAGTTATCATTAAGTATGTTAGCTATTTCTCTACCATCTGTAACCGCTGTGTTGTTTATTTCCATTGATCTGATTTGTTTCTTTGTTTGATACAGCTTTTTCCTGTCTTTCACCTTTAATTGCGTTCCAAGCTGCCTTTGTCTTGTTTCTTGAGTTCATTGTGGTATCATTAATTGCTCTTGATTTTGCCTCTCGTATTATTTTTCTAAACTTCTTCTGTAGCATTTTATAACTTTCAGCTTCACCCCTTCGTCCCAGATCCTGCATTTTCCTTCATAGTTCTGTCATTTCACTGGTAATCCACTTTGTCTGATTCTGCATCTTTTCTTGTCTCTTTACTTTGTGGAATGCTACATTAAAATGGTGTTTAATTGTTGTAATAAATGAATCATATTTTTCATGTACCTTCTGTAGGGCTTCATTCGAGCTTTCCCTGCTTAATATTGTTCTAAAGACGTTAATATTTTATTCACAGATATTCCTGATTCCTTTGGTTGTTTGTTTTGGTTCAGATATTATGTCCTTACTTTTGCAAAAGATCAGCTGTCCATGATCAGATATTTCTGTTTGGACTACATGTGACTCATAGTTAGACCTACTAAAATTAGTAATGACCATATCAATAACTGTCTGACTTTGAGAAGTCACTCTTGTTGGTGCAGATATTGTTGCCTCCATATTGTATTGTATTCACAATTCTTCAGTATCTTGTCTTGGTTTTGATTCTTTTCCCGTGTCAAAACTGAAGTTTCCATGTATAACAATGTTTATCTTCATGTTCATTCGTAGTAAGTTGGCATATTTTTTTTCAGAAATATGATAATCTTGTCACTTGGTGATCTGTACATACAAAATAATGTAAAGTAATCAGTCACTACACCAGTAATTTCAAAGTCTTTTTCTCTAGCTACAGATAATCTCACACCTTTACTGTTTGCAGTCTTTAGGTTCTTTCCTGTTTTAATATATATGGAAACCCCACCACCTTTATGTTTAAATCTACAGACGTTACTGGATAAGATATAGTCCTGTATTGTCAAGTTAGCTATCTGGGTTTGTTAGACCATATTCACTGATACACAGCATGTCTGGTTGTATTTCACTTAGGTTTACTTCTGCTTCTAGTTTCTTGTTACCAACGTATTGAATATTCTGATGTAGTAGTTTTATATAACTTATCTTTTGTTGACATAAATGTTGTGGGCTGCATTCTGAGAGCATATTCTGTAGTCCCTCCTTTTTTGTGTTGTGCTTATATTTTGCTTCTTCATCTGCAGCAATTGGTTTTCACCCCCATCAGGATATATTAGTTTCCCTTCCTTCTGATTATTTTTCAGACATCAGTACACATTCTGCTGAGTGTTACAGAGTGTAACTGTTTAAATGCATGCCATCCTTTCCGAGGCGGTTTTCACTCGGAAATTTGTTTGGGTCTGTGAAAGTGGCACCAAAATGATCACACTGTTCTTTGACGGCATAATTTATTTTGGAGATGTATTTGTCACTCGCTGACCTTCTTTTTATCATTCCCCTAGGTATCAGCCGGAATCCCACATAGATACTTCTTGCCAAACGAACCATATTTCTTGTTTCGTTAATAATTTCTTTGTCACTGCAGCTTCTTAACGAATTTGTTCCAGTGTGCATAAAGACACCACTGTAATTAGTCTTGGTTCCCCCGTGGTTTTTTATTCATATACTTTCAATTTACTACATTTTTAAAATATTTGCTATGTTGTTGCATTCTAATTCCCGGTCTGACGTTGATTTTGCAGTTGGGGACAGCAGCATATTTAAGCAGCTAGTCACCAGTTATTAGAAACTCATATTCGTACCTTTGCATAAACATGGTGTTTTCTTTTCTTTTATTGTATGTCACTGTATTCCATTTATATTTATCTACCGATTTTTGGCTTGCTGAGTTTATCGTGACATCGTAAACACTGGATGTGTTATTTTTAGTATTGGTAGGTGCACATGTATTTTCGCCATCTTCCTTTTCCATCTGTTGTATTTCACACATGCAGGACTGCTTTTCATGTATTAATCTATTGTTTTCTTTCTTTATAGCGAATAATTCTGTTTTTAGTGTTTCAGCTTTATAATTTCGCTTTTTGAGTCCACTGCACATAAAAGATCAGCCGTTACGTCACATAAACACCTGTGGCATGTCCACAGAAAGACATCACTGATAAACGGTGTCTTCTTTGTGCTTCTGTTTACATATGGTGATGATGTCCTCTTAGCAATGAGTGTAGGTAGCCACGCGCTGGTGATTTGGAGTTGTCTTCATGGTGAAAATTGTTTGGACATGTAATAATTTTGAATACTTCTCTGATTTTATATTTATGTTTGTATGGTGCTTTTGCAAAAATGTGAACATTAAAAAAATCTGTACCCTGTCAACGTGTTTCATTATGTCCAGATTTGTCTGAGTTACTGATTGCTGGAGCCACACATGCCGCTTACGTTCCTTTCTTTAACGGCATGTCCCACTTCTGTTATGTACAAATGTACAGTGAGAGGCAAAGAGATTGTCTGGCCTGAATAACTTCAGAGTCCAAGACCAGAGCATTGCACACGCCCAAGTTCAGAAGTGTTGGTGTTCACAACACCAGCAGTCTGTGGAGCTTCAGCTTGGTGTTTACATCATCAAATAGAAGCAATATAGTAGTTAGGCTACAGTACATGTTGAAATTAACTGCAATTTAACTCATCATATCATTTCTTTTGAAAATCATTATTTGAGCAGGTAGAAACAGTTGAAATATAGGAGCTTCATGTTGTTAGAATTACTATGACGACGAGCATGTGACGTCTTGTTTCAGTGGCTGAGTGGACAGGCTGATGGCCTTTGAATGTAAAGGCCAAGTGTTCTTTCTTTCTTTTTTTTTTAGACATGTACAGGTAATATTTTAAACCTTAAATTGCTACAAATTGTGCAGTTGTAGGCATTTCTAGGTTTCACATTCTTTCAAAAGACCCCATTTTATAATAGTCTATTCTTTAAACAGACAAATGGTCATAGTAAAAATATTGATAATGGAAGTATTTAATTGGAATTACTTCAACCATCACCTGGTGTCCTATAGTTTTCAGTTAAAATAAACATATTAGCTGATTGGCATATGTCATAGGTCTGCTTCAAAATGGCTGATGTGAATGTTTGTGAGCAAATAACTGCTCTCTTTGAAAGCGGTGCATCTGAGGCAGGACGTCAGTATGGTGTTGAAGCTTCCACAGCAAGGAGATGGATTAGACAGTTTAGAGATAATGGTGTACCTGGAAGACCATGAGTCTCTAGACAGAGACGAGATGAAGAATTGGTCAGGGCACCCTAGAATGCTCCTTTGTCACTCATCCGGGAACTAGGAGAGCTTCACTTTTCCTGGGTTCATTGAGACCAAGGACCAAGGAATTGGGTCCCGTCACGCTCTTATCAAAGAACCGTTTTCTTTCGAACAAGCTGTGGATACCCCTTGAGGGCCCGGGGGCTAGAATAGGCCCAAGGTATTCCTGCCTGTCGTACGAGGCGACTAAAAGGAGATTCACATGTTTCGGCGTTTATGTGATGGTCCCCTGTAGGATTTGATCTCCATTCTTCAAAATTATCCCGAAGAGCGAGCCAATTGGGGAAGGGCGCTTTACAAGGTGCATCATGTCCATTGTGCTTTGAGATCTTTAGCCCACTTTCTTGTCGTCACATTGCAGTCCTGCCCATTCTCCATTTCTTGGGAGAGGACACCTTCCTGGGTGCGTTTTCCACCATGTACTATGCAGTGCCGATTTCTGCATCAACAATGACCATGGACATCTTGGCACCTGATATCCAGCATGGTTGCTAGTCCGTTGTGGTGGGGCCACTATGTACCCTGTTGGTTGTAGCCCCCTAACCACACAAGGATCGCTCTGCTGATGCCTGCACCGTTAACTCCCCACGTTTGCCAAGGGGTAGATGCGTACCCCCTGGGGCATCGGGAATCCAGGCAATGGCCATCCTGCCTGGTGGCCTTTGCTGTGACTGGGTGGTACCCGTGGGGAGGGCCCCGGGTCGGAGTGGGTGGCATCAGGGCGGATGACACACGGTGAAGCATAGTCAATCATCTCTTGCGGGTGGTGAAACACCAGCAGTCTCTAAGTGATCACGAGCTCAATTCAACGCACATAAGTACGACCCCAAATCGTTCCCCTCCCTGGCCACACCATGGGAGGATGGCAGCTGATCTTATTCGCCCCAGCACCTTGTATGTTCGAGAGCTGATGTGGAATCTTTCATGACTTTGAAGCTTCAGTTTTGTGTTTAGCATTTAGAGGACAAGTTCGGGGAGGTGGAGGGCTTGTCCAAAATGAGATCTGGGACAGTACCGATCAAAACAGCATCCTCTGCCCAATCACGAGAGTTACTTGCTTGTGACAAGCTGGGGCATGTTTCTGTAACCATCACGCCCCACAAGAGCTTAAATATGGTCCAGGGTATCATATTTCACAGAGACCTTCTTTTGCAGTCCGATGATGAGCTGTGCGCCAATCTACAGAGCCCTTGTCCAACCTAGAATTGACTATGGGAGTGTGATTTATGGTTCAGCAGCACCTTCAGCATTGCATTTACTCTACCCTGTGCACAACTGTGGGGTTCAATTAGCGACAGGAGATTTTAGGACGAGTCCGGTGACCAGTGTACTGGTGGAGGCTTGTGGCCCTCCACTGGAGATCAGACGTGCGCAACTGCTCGCCAGTTACGCAGCACACATAGTTCCCCTGAGCATCCGAATTACCATCTCCTTTTCCCACCCGCGGCAGTCCATCTCCCACATTGGCGGCCCAGATTGGGGCTAACGATTGCGGTTCGCGTGTGGTCCCTTCTCTCTGAACTGGAGTCCTTCCCGTTACCACCTCTACTTGCGGTCCGTTCACATACGCCTCCATGGTGTACGCCTCGGCCACAGCTTCGTCTGGACCTTTTGCATGGCCCTAAGGACTCTGTTATTCCCGCCTCTCTCCGCTGTCACTTCCTCTCGATTCTTGACATGTTCTGGGGCTCTGAAGTAGTTTACACCGATGACTCAATGGCTGATTGTCACGTGGGCTTCACATATATTCATGGAGGACATGTGGAGCAGCACTCCTTGCCCGATGGCTGCAGTGTTTTCACTGCAGAGCTGGCGGCCATATCTCGTGCTATTGAGTACATCCGCTCATGCCCTGGCGAGTCGTTTCTCCTGTGTACTGACTCATTGAACAGCCTCCAAGCTATTGACCAGTGCTTCCCTCGCGACCCTTTGGTAGTGTCCATTCAGGAGTCCATCTATGCCCTGGAACAGTCCCATTGTTCCGTGGTGTTTGTGTGGACTCCAGGACACGTCCGAATCCCCGGCAGCGAACTTGCCGACAGGCTGGCCAAACAGGCGACGCAGAAATCGCTTCTGGGGATAGGCATCTCTGAAGCTGACCTGTGTTCTTTCTTGCACCACAGGGTTTTCCGGCTTTGGGAGATGGAATGACATAACAGCATGCATAACAAACTGCACGTCATTAGTCATTAAGGAGACTATGAATGTGTGGAAGTCCTCCATGCAGGCCTCTTGCAGGGAATCAGTTGTCCTCTGCCGGCTCCGCATTGGCCATACGTGGCTAACACATGGTAACCTACTCTGTCGCGAGGACCCACCTCAGTGTCGCTGTGGCTCCCAAATGACTTTTCCACCTCTTGCTGGACTGCCCACTTTTAGCCGCTCTGTGGCAGACTTTTGACTTTCCCTGCACCCTGCCTTCGGTATTGGGCGACAACGCCTCCACAGCAGCTTTAGTTTTATGTTTTATCCATGAGAGTGGGTTTTATACTTCTATGTAGGTTTTAGCTCGTGTCCTTTGTCCCCCCGTGTCCTCCACCCTAGTGCTTTTAGGGTAGAGGTTTTAATGTGTTGCAGAGTGGCTGGCTTTCTCTTTTTATTCCCTTCTGCTTCTAGCCTCTCTCTCTTATTTTCTTGTCCTCTTTTGTTCCTTTTAGTATTCATTGCCTTCCCTTTGTTCTTGTGGCTTTTCCTTTCTTTCTGTTTCATGTTATATGTTTCGTCCGTTTTATTCTCACCCGTGTGGCATTGTTTTATTAGGAACAAGGGACCAATGACCTCGTAGTTTGGTCCCTTCTCTCTCTTTAAACCAACCAACCAAGCTGTGGATAGACTAGCAATTGTGAGTTTCTGGGAAGATGTTGATTGGAGGAAAGTCATTTTCTCTGATGAATGCACAATTGAGACCATGAGCAGAGGTCTCACTCTCGTTTACCGCACAGGCGGGGAACTATACAATGTGCACTTCATGGCCACATGCGCTAGAAGTGTACCCATATGTGTGAAATGTTGAGGCTGGATGTCTTACACGAGTGCGGGAACTTTAGAATGTATCCAAGGCAAGTTCAATTCAGCACGCTGTGAACATTTCCGTGAAAATGTAATCATCTTTGGAGCTCGACTTGGGTACCCCGAAGGACGTCCCACAAACATAATAATCATCCATCACACACAAGCATTAGGACTCGGAGCTGGTTTCAGAGGAGGGAGAATATTATGCAGTGCCTTCCGTGACCTCCAAAGTCACGTGATCTCAATCCCATAGAGCACATAAGAGCTCAACTTAAGAAGATTGTGTGGGACAATTAGCCAGATCCCCCCCCCCTCCCCCTCCCCCTCCCCCTCCTCCAGGAACTGTGGATGCCCTATGGGATTTGCTTCATTCTTCATGGGAGAGAATTGCCCTGGATGAGGAGTTCTTCCATAGATGCGTCAGTTCTATGCCTCGAAGGATCCAAGCTGTTCTTGACACCAGTGGCATGTGCACAAAATACTGAAGCTATATATAGCCTACCCTTCATGTTATTTTATTGCATTTTTCTGTAAAAGGCCTACGTAGTTATTAGGCCAACAATATTAATTTCAAAATACAAATATACTTACTACTGTATTATTTGTATTTTTATGGAAGGTCAGATGAATATAACCTTCCAAGGAATATTATTATTATTATTTGTATTTATTTAGTTTTTTTTATGGGAGGTCAGATGAATATCGCCCTCAGAGGATGATTATTTTTATTGTTGTGAGAGGTCAGATAAATATTACCTTCAAAGGGAGAATATTTTTATACATCATCAAATTCACAAACCATAATTCACTATTTACTGAAGTGAATATTTAAAAAATATATATATATATATATATATATATATATATATATATATATATATATATATATATATATATATATATATATATATATAATTTAAGTAAATAAAGCATGAAACATTTGCAACACGATGAGTAGAAAAGGCTGCGGTGAGATTCGATCCAACACATACTGCAGTTACCAGTGCAGTAAGCTGACAAGCTACCGAGGAGCTCTCGATTTCTTCTTTTTAGCGTAACGGTTGAATAGGCCTGCTGTAGTCGAAGAATGAATATTAAACTGGAAACAACAGATACTGGAAGGCACATGCACTCACTTGTGTAAACCGCACATAAGGACATAGAAAAATGTGCCAATCAGCTGATACATTCGTCTTATAGAGACATCAGGTGGCTGTCGAAATAATTAAAAAGAAATACATTCATTTTCAATATATGTACTATGACCATTTGTCTGTATGTATGAGGATTAGACTATTATAAAATGGGGTCTTTTGAAAGAATGTGGAACCTAGAAAAGCCTGCAACTGCACAATTTGTAGAGAATTAAGGATTAAAATATTACCTGTACAGATCTAAATAATATAAAGACAATTGACTCCACTTAGGTTTGAACATGTGTCCTTTACGTTCATAAACCATCAGCCTGTCCACTCAGCCATTGAAACAGATGTCAAAAGCTCATCGCCATAGTATTCTATCAACGTGGAGTTCTTATATTTCAATCATTTCTACATGCTCGAATAATGATTTTCAAAAGAAATTATATGATGAGTTAAAAGCATCGAATCTCGACATATACTGTATCCTAACTATTATATTGCTCTATTTGATGATGTAAACATCAGGCTGAAGCTCCACAGATCTCTAGAGCTGTGAACCCTGACACTTCTGAATTTGGGCATGCACAATGCTCTGGTCTCAGACTCTAAATTATTTGGGCCAGGCAGTCTTTTTTGCCTTTCATTATACGTTTTATTACATTTACACCTAATGCCTTAGACTTCAGCAATCTATAGTGGCTCCATGTGGTCTTTTGTCAGTCTCGGAATATCTCTTATTTTATGGTCGCTGGTGTAAATTCTGAAGTTTTTCTTGTCCGTATGGCCAGATGACAAAAGTATCGTGCAACTAACTGAGACAATGTGACAGCCTTGTAGGCATTGCTCTTAGAGCCGTTCTTTCAAAAGCGTCCATGAATATATCTGCAGCTAAATGTGGAAGAGGAGGGCTCATAGGCAGTCCATCTATCTGTTTATTAAATTTTTCTCTCCCTTAGAGATAAATAGACCACAAGCAACTTTTTTGTAACTCTGCTATGTCTGGCTATACATTCTCCTCCAGTGTGCCCAAAATTTCATGTGTTGAGATGTTTGTGCATAATTATTTTGTATCAAAGCTTACCAATGCGTGTGTACAGCGCTTTTCATTTTAAAAAATCAGTCCTTCAATTTAGGCAAAATAATTTCTCAGTCATGTTGTGCCAACAGATAGCTAAGTGAGCTGATTCCACTTACAATGGAAACCAGTGGGCATTTCTCTGACAAAACATGTGGGAAGTACTGTCCTTAAATTAGCATGTTTGACAGTGTGTGTTCAGTCCTGGAAGAAGGCCTTGGTAAGAAGACTGAAATGTCAAATCAGAAGAGTCTATGAAAGATGCTGTACAAACACACAAGAACTTTAATATTACACAATAGTAATGCGTGCTTATCCTTAAAATGGCTTTTTAACAGTTGCCAGTGATCTCTGTGGCCATTAGGAATCCCTATGGGACAATATTGTTCAAAAAGCCCATTTATTTATTTAACAACATATAATGGGATTGATTTTAACAACAAATTAAAATATTTCCTTATGGAATAATGTTTATATCCACTCAGTGAATTCTAAGACACTGCTTGTGATATGAGTCAGTAGTGTATCAACCGTAAGGTAATAAGTGTGTAAAATAAATGTAAGATGCAAGCACCATAGTATGTAATATATTTTTTACATGTTTTTGTTGTATTATTATGTCTGATGATTGCAAAAACCACAAG
Organism: Schistocerca piceifrons; assembly: GCF_021461385.2. NCBI lineage: Eukaryota > Metazoa > Arthropoda > Insecta > Orthoptera > Acrididae > Schistocerca > Schistocerca piceifrons. The sequence continues at coordinate 873,880,398 of NC_060149.1, read as the reverse complement.
AGAAAATGTTAATAAATAAATAAATAAAAGAAATTGCTGTGACTAATTTGTGGTTTTATGAAGTTTTAATAGTTCTAGTATTACATTAGAATTGACAAAAAGAAAACAACAGTGTGCTCATAACATACATTTTTATTATTTAAAATAAGTACCGTGTTTTAAACAGCAGATAATATTGGCGGAAAGTATTTGAGTAGTTTTGAGAGAAGAAATTTCTCATCTTCCTTAAGTTCATTGCACTGCACAGGATACAGTGGCTGTATACAGTAGAGGGAATACTCCAAAATAACCAGAATTTTCTTCTCTTATTAGAAAAATAGGGGAGACAAGGAATCTGCTGTAGCAACTATACAGTGTTGAATACAGTGTGTTAAAAAGAAGTGCCAACCCCATGCAGGCTGTTGAACTATCAAGTTAGATAATCAGGTGTGAATGGCAGGAGAAATGACTGGAGGTAGGAGACAATAAAGTGTGTTGGGTCAATTGAACTTGCAGATTGTGGTGTCCCTCATTCTCTTCACACCAGCAGTACAAAATCACTAATCTTCTCACTGGACATTGTTGGCTTAAATGTGGTTTATACTTTGGTGAAGGGGATCCACGAATCTGTGGTGGCTGCAATTTCAGGTGTTTCTGTAAAACATATGTGTTGCACTCAGGCTAGGTGATGGTAAGCCACATTAAGTAAATTTTACAGGAGAGACATACGAAGGTTCAAAAACTTTCACAAATATTTCAATATGAGGTATATTTATTATTGTGTTATAAGATGGCTAAACACATTAGGGTATTCTTGCCACATGAAATAGAACAGTTTTAACTATTGCACGCAGTGAAAAATAATTCCAAGTACAAGGAATACATTTCATTTTGTAGCTTGCTGTTATATATTACCAAAGTTTCAGTGCCAGCAATTGGCTTCACTGATCACAATTCAGGTTCCTCTCAGCATAATCTGTGATACTGTCCTCAATTAATTCATGTTCATCAACCTGCTCTGAGGCTTTGAACTGAATCAGGGGTAAATAATATCCATGGTGATGAACCACAGGTACAAAGGAAGCACATATATGATGGCAGACAACTTATTATGCTACATAGGACTAGGTGTATGATATTTTGATGTTAAGGTTGAAATCCATGATGTCTGCATAGGATGGCCATGCATCTTGTCATTAGCTTCACAGCGGTCTCCATGAACAGTGTGCTTCAGAAAAACTGAATTAGGATTTGAGGTCAAATATTGGAAAGCTGTAGCTTCTGCAAACTTTATAGGACCTCCATCTGTTGCTGTATTTCTTTTTACCATGTTAGGAGTTAAGACTTCCGCCTTACAAAAGAGGAAAAAATGTAAAAATTGCTAATATCATGAACCTGTGAAACTACACTAAAAATACAGCAATTTAACAGCATTATAATGGCAAGCCACAATAACCACTATAGCAGCACAAGTGTGGCAATGGTTTACAGTCAGTGGGCTCCAGATAAATATCTTACAAGGAAAACTCCCTATTGTGACCCCCTCAGATTTAATGGTAAAATGGCCCAGTGGATAGCCCGTCAAAAAGTAAACACAGTTCAGGGATGAAAACAGGAAGAAGCTGTACAACATCGAGCTATTTTAATAGCTGTGGCATTGTGTTTGTGCAGTTGGGTTGTTGGATTATAAAGCGGGAGGTCCATGTTCGCATCTCTCTCATGCCACTTTTTTTCCCCCTCCCACAAAATTATGAACTTTCCATCTGATCATTGACATCACCTGTACTTATGTAGAACAAATAGGAATTACATACATTTGGAGGTCCTTTCCTTACAGCTCACTGTTGCAAACAGATGCTACACCACAGTGCAGACATAAATTTAAATAAAGTGAACAGACATGTCAGTGACTAGATGGACAGTTCACAATGTGGTGGTGGTGGTGGTGGTGGTGGTGGTGGTGGTGGAGGTGGGGGGGGGGGGGGGAATTGGGCAAAAGGGAGATTTGAGCACAGATCTCTCCCTTCGCAGCCCAACATCATCCACAATGCCACAGCTATACAAAATAGCTCAATGTTGCACAACTTGAGCTTAGATCATTCACTGTTCCTATTTTGCTTCTTTTTTCACATTTCAGTACAGCTTCTTCCTGTTTCCACGCTTGATGTGTGTTCAATTTCTGATGGGGTATCCACTGGGCCATCTTACCATGAAATCTAAGGGGGTGTGATGGAAAGTTTCCCTTGTTAGAAACTTTCACATAGGTCATAGTTCCATTCAGTATTAGTATTATTGAAGAGTACTACATGTACCTCATTGTCGTGATAAGCTAAATAGTCACATGCTATAATATGGCATGCCACATAATCACATTTTGTTGGTGCTTGCTTCTGATAGTCCAATATCACATCGATTTGGCTGATAATACACATCTACAATCTTTTCATCAAATGAGGATTCAGTCTCAGAACAATTGGCATCCTTATTGGTTCCACAATGCAATTTTTTATTTATTTTTATCTGAACAACACGCACTGTTCATCTGCAAGACACCACCTTGCTGTTGCTTACCATGCTAAAGTATAAAAATGACTTACTGTATCTTGGTGTAGTAAGTAACAATAGTGTGTGTGGGTGTGTGTGCACGAGTGTCGTATTGTCACAGTATTTACGCCCAGGATGTGTCAGTTAGAACTTTGCCTTCATAATGAACCGTGAACACTCGATGATGGGGTGCCCATATGTATTGCAATTGCAATTGCTACACACTGGGAAAAGAAAGATAAGAGGTAGTGGGATTGAGAAAAAAGTGGTTTGGAAGGTGTTCTACACATGACCATACTAGCCTGCCAAGTGATTTTACAGTGGATTTTTTAAGGACAAACAAGGAATCTTTCAATGAATTTGTGAACCTTGTCACAACTTGTGTACACAGCAAAGATACTGTTTGTACGTTTGTTGGATTTCACTGTCCACAATGTAGGAAACAATCTATAAACATGAAAAGAGTAACATACATTATTTTAGAGGATAGGTAAGTAGTGCTGTTATGTATTTCTGCAATAAATAATTCAAACTTCTGAAATGAATAGATAAGCTATAACTGTGTTATTTCCCTGCACTTAAACTCTTTTGTCAAATGTTTCTACAGCTAATTACTGAATACGTATTAAGTATGTTATCAAACTACTCCCATGAATGCACTTTAACAGATGTTTCATTTCATCCATATTTCCTGATGTATTCACATAGTGTCACTGTATCAGTTTTATTTTACAAGTCCACAAATCACAATATCTCATTAGAGACATTCATTTACTGTGCTGTACCACCCTTACAGGGTACAATACATTGAGTGAGTGTCAATATTTGTAAAGCTTTGCAGTCTACTTCAGGATATTGCTCAACTATGGTTAATACTCAGTATTGCACAATAAACACTGAACGTGTCAGGGCCACTTTACCACAGTACAGTTGTAGTCATGTAGTCGGGATGAGAGCTGGCACACAAGAGTGTGGTCCTGTGTTACTGGTGCGATCTTGCCAGCCTTCTCTGCATCCCCCTTGTGAACATTCCCAGTCTTCTGACCACACCTTGACTTTAAAATGCAGTTGGCTTTGCCAGAAATCCAAAGAAATAAATATATTTTTTTAAATTCCACTAAACCTTTCAATAAACCTTTCCACTCTGTCTGCCCACCATGCACACTCCTCCCTCTTCCATAGGAGCTGGTTGCGGGTTCCAGGTGGCATTAACAAAGACAATTGATGCAAAATGTTTAAGGGCTGCCTTGGACAGGTTATGCCAACATTTAACAGCAGTCTTAATCGTTAGGAGGGTGCTTTTAGAACAAAAATTCATTATGGTGACTCTTGGGGTATAAAGTTTGGTATCAACAATTGACTTCAACAAAATGTGTTTACATGAATCATATTCAGGTTGGCCATGTGGCTACTTTTTTTTGTGCACAAAATCGGGAAGAGAGTGCTCTTTTGACATGTCATGCTGATTTGATGCTGCCAGAGTGAAGGTGGAGTAATGGTGGACGTAGCCAGTAAGGACAGTGCAAGGGATGTTGAGGGGGACTCGCCAGGCACACGCTAGGCTGGTGTGCTGGTAATGCCTAGGCATAGCAATGCTGGGCTGTGGTCAGAACCGACAGTGCTGACGCTCCCAAACGAGGGTCGGCAGGTGCAGTGACCAGATCTCGTAGGTTTCAGGAGACTGCAACACTCCATCAAGGGAACGCATCAGCGGAGGCTCATGGAGATGTATCATCACAAAAGGGGGTTATTTGTAGTGGGGTATAAACTTTACAAATTGGCCGTAGTATTAAGTAGTTATTGTTGTGTACGACTTCATACAAAACAGTAAGTGCAGGTGGGCTACAGAGTGGTGTGGCAGCTGGCGTTGTGGGAAAACTTGACAAGCGCAAAAATAATTAGCGAACAAGATTACACAATAAACATAAGACTGACTTACCTTGTATTTCACCAAGCTTGTGAAGAAACATTATAGATAAGGCATCGAGAATCAGAGTCCAGCTGTCACAGTGTCAAACAGGGTAAGCCTTCCTGTCCTAAACATGAACAAAGGTGTTTTAGCTTAATGGCTCAGAGTGCAAGTAGGGCTGAGTTGCTGCCACCAGCTGTCGTATATTGCAGCAGCAGAGGGCACTCATGTTACAGAATTGCTGGAAGTTGGCTTATCAGCCACACCCCACAGTGTCCTCCAGATCCTGTGCGACCACTATGAGTGCCTAACAGAAACTTGGCATTCTGCTTTCAACATTGGAATGCCTGTGGGGTGGTATCAATACATGATACCACAGTTATCATGGAACTAATATAAAGTAGTCAGTGATAAGTAGTTACCCATTTAATAGTCCATAAGCTATTACTGACTGATCGTTACTCCCAATATGGAAGTTTACCTACTTGGAAATTGACAAAATATAAAGTGCTCTATATAATATCGCATTTTAGTTAATACAGTCCCTTTGTATAGGGTACACCTCAACCTGGAAGGGAGGGCCATGCCTGAAACATACCATACACCAAAGTGCCTTAACCATGATATTCATTTGATGGCTGCTGCACAGCTATACCTGCCTGTGGTGACTTAAAATGTTTATGGTAACCTCACATAAATAGAAAACATATAACATGACAATGAGCAGACTTAAAGGAAGAGATGTAGCCCTAGGAAAAACGGTCCTGTGTAGTTAGTCTGTAGTATTCCACCTAACATGTGCATTAGCATGGTGAAGGGTGATTTGACCTCATTCTCAAGTCAATAAAACATTGATAGATTGCTAGAGGTGAAACTTGGTGGTGTTTGGCAATGTAGGCAGGCTGTGAGGTTGGAGCAACAGAGGGAGGGGGGGAGGGGGACGGCGGGCTTCAGGCAGGTACAGTAGAAAAGATTTGAAGCTAGCACTGTGTGCGTATGTTAAATGGGCAGATAGGCTGACAATTGGTGTGTGTGTGTCACATGAGGAACTGTCAAATACACTATTAGTCCAAAAGCCCAATCAATCTGAGACAAATGCACAGTTGAAACAAAGTAAAGTCACGACAATAAGCTGTGGTACTTAGTATAAGCCAGCTGTTCCCAATGGGACAAACTAGGGGAGCTGTAGCAGTTCATTCCACTATCAGTAATTTTTAGCTGTTGTCACCAGGGGCAGGTGTTGTCGCTGCCTTGCCTAGTCTTCTAAAGTGAAGCAGTCGCTAGTCACGTCGTGATAGGGGGGGGGGGGGGGGGGAGGGGGAGAGAGAGAGAGAGAGAGAGAGAGAGAGAGAGAGAGAGAGAGAGAGAGAGAGAGACAGAGAGAGCAAGCACTGAAGAGCATGGCAAAGGCAGTTGACGGATAATTTTTGCACACTGTGGAACCAGGTGCGGCAGCAGCAGTGCTGGAAGCAGCAGGCACGCAGTGCAGATCTGCACAATGTCTTTTCCGGGTCGTCATTCACCCTTCTTCATCAGGGCTGGGCAGAAGGCAAAGGTCTAGTTTCCTTATGTTGTGCACAACTAGTTCAGGTATGTGCACAGATTTTCCGCTCTGGGAGCTGTTTGAACAGATGTTCATGTTTGTTTTCAGTGAGTTGTCATGCATACCTTGTTTTCTGTGATTTTAGGAATAGTGTATTGCCCTGTCTGCTCTGTGTGATTTTGAAGTAATTTGTCTTAATCTGCTGGCCACCATTCTCTCTCCAAAAAAAAAAAAAAAAAAAAAAAAACCCATGGTTAATGTTGCTAAGATTACGTAATGTGCCCAGTTGTCATCCATAGCTATATCAGGTGCCTCTGCCATATGTAGTTTTTTGTAATTGTATTGGATTTAAAATTCTTGTGCAAGAAAACCAGCTGTTTCAAGGTTTAGTATTTGTTTTCAAGCTGTTTTGGAAGCTGCTGGACTCTGGTATTACTATTTTCCAGCCTTTTTAAGCATGTCGTGAGCTCCAGTTAATGATTAAGACCTGAGTGAGTTGGTTATTATATTCCTCCTTGGAGAAATTACAACTACCTTTGTCTAGTTCTCTGTTAACGAAGCTTATTCCCTAGAGAATATGCACTTATTGGAAATGTTTTGAGGAACTATTGGCCAAACACAGTGCTCATATCGTAGTTGTAGTTCTCTTATGCCCATTTCCCCACTGTTGCTTGTCCTTTCAAGATTACAGACATGAGAAAGAACCGTAGAGGGCAACTTTTCATAGCACGATAAATAACTTTCCAGTCGATTTACCATCCAGTTTAATAATCGGCATAATTGTATACAATTGCATTAAGTCATTGATGTTACCTGATATTGATACAACTTTCTTGGTTCCTCTAATTTCCAGGGTTCCTTTTGTATGCAGTTCCTCTTCAAATCTCAGTTGGTCAGAGCTGAAAAAAAGTGGTTACTGAATACTGGGATAAGTTTGTTTATCTCATCTACAAATTTTCAGGCCAATCCCGCAGTTTTCTGTGTTGATGCTGTGTTTGAAATTTTGTGGTCTTAAGTCTTCCAAATCTGTAGTACTGTTTGAAGGTATGCAACCATTCACTGATTCCTGGGAAATCAGTGTAATCTGTGTTGCGCATAATTTGATATTCGTAGCTTTTCTGATTCACTGCATGGTCATATTGCTGCAAACTTATTCGAAATCTGTTCATAGTTGTTTTTTTGCTATGCTGTGAGTGATCTTCTGTGTACGTAATTATGTTTAGTACCCCTTCTTTGGACAATGATTGTTCTTTACCACGTTCTACTGGAGACATGATTTGTGGCTTCCTGCCCAACAAGAATGATGTACTACATTGCTCGACACATGTCAGTATCACTTTCACTTATTAAGCACGTATCGTCGTCATTGTACTCGTCATGTACATTGCCCACACAGTCAAGCGTATATGACACCACACATTCCCCTGACTCATCTTGCAGAAACACTAATATTTCATGTGCCAATTCTTTCTCACTTTCCAGAATTTGTCGTGTTCCTTTCTGACAAAATGTCAATTTTGACAACTGTTGTTGTAGATATAATTCAATGTTTGCTTTGATTATCATTGCCGTTGTTGTGCTTGTATAAACGCCACTATCACTGTTGTGAGTTAATTATTGACTAAGCAGTTCAACTACACTTGTTAGCATCATGCTGTGCTTACGATTGGATATCTCCAGTCTGGCCCCCCTGACACAGCCACCCCCTCCTGCCCCCCCCCCCCCCCCCATTTGCCATTAGCAGCCAATATTGTGGCTGCATGTTAGACACAATGTGGGGCTTCAAATACTGTAAACATCATTGGGGTTTTGCGACCACACATGCAAGGGGTCCTTGTCAGTTTCCTCCTGACCAACACAACTTCACAATCTGTAACACCAGCACAGAGTGACAAATTGCAACACATGTAATATAAGAGCAGAGCTAAAACTCAACTGAATCTCCTGCAACTAAATGATGTCTCAAACAATATCATGAGATGATCCGCACAAGGCATGTGGCAGTAGGTAAAATGTCGGTAGTTACGTGTGAGTTGATGACTGAACTGATGAAGTAACAGTGCTTCACAGGGTACTGGTAGGGTATGTGACGAACTCTGGCAATGATTGGATATGTGCAAGTCGAACAATGTTCATAATACAATAATAACAAACTAAATCAGTGTGAGAAGACAGATTGAAATCACAATAGTTTGCACTCAAACAAGGTACTGAAATTAGATTGACTTGTGGCCAAAACGATCGATTATTAGAATGGTAGAGACTAGTAATTCCTAACTTTGCACAAGTTTATGAATTTGTTACGCAGTTATGAAAAAAATAGTATAGATCTTGTAACGAATGGGCTTAGAATGCAATAGAGGTTTGAGGTAAGCTAGGAAGGCAAATGTGATCAGCTGTCCAGGTTCATAGTGGTTTTGGCTGGCTGTCTGGTACATTGCACATCTACACCATCTAGCTCACTAAGCAATGAACTGAAAACAGGTGTTCCCAATAGGGGAATGAGGTATATGTGAGAATGGTGGGTTAGCCACATTTATTTGGAAAAAGTATCTAGTCTCGCAACTTCTGGGATACTTGTACGATCTGTGTCAGTATTGAGCAAATCAGACTACACACAATTGGTGGAACACAATGATATTAATCTGAAAAGGCTTCAACAATAGAAATAGTGATGGATGATTCCAAACACTAATGACAAACTTGAGCGCTATAGGAGTCACAAATGATGGCGGTTGAGTTTAGGCTTGTTCTGAGCATTTACATCAAGCATTCTCCAAAAGCCAGTGAGTGTTCAGTAGTGTTCTCAGTACTGTGCTGTAAGTGTCATGACAAATGTGAGCATTAAATGTGTTCATAGGAAGTTATTTTTATTTCATTTGTTGATAGTTGTTATGGCTGATGGTGGTGGTAAGGGACAAATTCTGCACAAGCAACTGAGACATAATCTTCAGTATGCACATTTTCTCCAAGTGTAGAGCTTATGCACGTGCTTACTGCAAATGTCACATAGAATCAGCAACAATGCCATCCCTGTTCATGTCCTGAGCTGTGCAAACAGCCATCATTCATGGATTGGACTGTAACAGAACATCGGAATGTCTTTCTGTCAAGAATACGCAATGAAATGCAATATTTGACAAATAAAATCAGGTTTAAATTCGAAAGTGCTAGCATGAGAGATCCGTCATGTTATAAATGAAAGTGAGGGTGTGGTTGTTGTCCATATTAGTGTAAGGCTGTACTAAATGGACCGAGAGTTGTTATATTTCTATTGTGAATCCACAGGCATCTATTCTGTAGCTCTGAAGAAGAAGTATATTGAGGATAAAGATGATAAAACAATGTGTACAAATCATGATCATTCATACATTAACATTTGAAAAAAGTAAATAACTACTGCCAGATCTATGGCACCAACCTGTCTCTCCCACACTTAATGCATATGAATGTCTACCATACAATCACAACTATTGTTAGAGAAATAGTGCAACATTACGTACCGGAGTGCACATGTCTTCTGGTACCAAAAGTCAGTAATGACATAATATGTGTCACTGTAGTGCATCCAATATGTACTTCCCATAAGAAATGTAAAATAGCAATGATTAGTTTATTTATAAGAAGAGAAGTAAAACCACAATCAGGAGTGATGCAATTCACTTATGGTGCTCTAAGCATAAGTTCTCAACATATTTCAAATGAACACACAAGAAATGGCACAACCTATCTAACACCATCAAGTATACTGTCCTACGTTTAATAATACCCAATCTAAATCAAATATTTCACTCATAGTGTTATTCAATTCATTACATGATATAAAATTATATTATGATTCATAGTCATGGCTAGGCTCGGGGAAGGAGCTGAGAGACTCTCAGTATCAATATACGCAGAATAAGATGCGTCAAAAATGCAAAGACAGCAACACAAAGCTCAGCAATTTTACATTAGTACAAGTGAAATATATAAAAATAACATGCATTGCCAGTGGCCAATGCAGTAGATCACCATTATTAGTTCCAGGTCAGCCTTCTTTGCTACATTCTGTTTTTCCTATTACAGTGAAGGTACTGTGAGATGGTTAGTGCCTTTACCTCATGTGAAGGAGTGCGAAATTCAACATTGCCTCATACATTTTGCTACTAAGATAGTATTTTTTAACTGCTCATACTTTTTAGTGACTCTAAAGTGCCTCCCCAATAAAATCAGATGCGCAGAATTAATGTATAGTTCATCTCCTCTGCAAGTAGTTCACATACTGTATCTCAATCATCAGCTATATAGTTTTGTAAGTTTTCTTCTTCTATTCTGCTGACCTTCTTGTCATGCCCTGTTTTTCATTGTGCTGTGTTGGTGATCTTGGTGTGTGGCAGCAACTGCAGTGTCGTCTTTTATGAACATACCTTTAATGCTCATGTATTCAGTTAATAACTTTTTAAAAATGAAGAATAACTTTTTTAAAATGTGGTATCTCCCTCAGAATGGTATTTGGCAAAACTCATCATAATTTGTATTTGTTTCCTATTTTTGTTTTAATGGCTGAATTGAAATTGTTATTTTCGTGACCTTACATATTTGTGCTTGAATAATTGCTGCTCATAGGCACGCATGACAGAGAAACAGCCAGCTTTCTTCTGAGTTAGCTGACCGAAGTCCACTCTCCAGTGCTACCACACAATTGCTTTGCAGGCACTAGTATGCTTACTTGTGAAGTGACTTTTATGGTTGTTTAAGCAAAGTAAATTTATTGACACTGTCTTGCACTGTGTAGCAAGGAAAGGACACATGAACGTGGACATATCATATCTGTTGTATAATGGAGTATCATTGCACCCCCAGTTTTGCTCTTAATATTCTGCTGGTAGGTAACAAAGTGTTTCCTAACATTGTCTAATTTGTGACTCTTCAAGCTTTCCCGATGGATATGTTGTAAATATTCTTCACGGGTTTGCCACCGGATCACATTGTGCAAATTCCACTATATTTCCTTGGAACAACTGTCCGACATCATCAGCTGGCTCAACCTTGCTGGTGGCTAGGTACGACTGACGGTATCCGCATGTTGATGCCCCGTTTCTAGAACATGTGCGTAAAGAATGTGCTGGTGTGTAAATCGCGCATGCACAATGATTTGCAGATAGATGGTGCCATACTCAAACTCCCTCTGCTGAAAATCGCATTACGGCTCTCCTGCGCATGCGCTGTACGCTGCATTTTCCAACAGTGTGGTCAGACGTTACTCACCAATGGCCGTACTAGACCAATGTTATGACGGGTCTGTTATCGAAGAATCTTGATTTTCGCATTGTGGTTTAACAGCAGCCAATGCACTGTTCCAGGCTGTGCTCAGTTGAAACCCCGCATCCCTGCTGGGAATAAAACTTCTGTCTTTTCATAAATTATGCAATGTCCTGTATTCAGACAGTGTTCCGCAATTGCCATCTTTTCCGGTTGACAAAGGTGAGTATGATGCTGATGTTCATTGCAGCGTTCTTGTACTATGCGGCATGTCTGGCCTATATACGCTGCCCCACATTGACAAGGAATCTTGTACACACCACATTTCCTCAGGCCAAGGTCATCCTTAACCAAACCCAACAGGTTTCTCAGTTTTTCAGATGGTCAAAAAACACATTTAATTCCCTATCTTCTTGAGGACTCTTCCGATTCTTGACAAAATGATACCAAAATATGGCAAAAAGGCCAAAGTGGTGGGTGTCTTCGTATCTTCATTCTGCTCCATAATTGAACTCGCCTGGGCCTGAATGCATTACATATCTCTCTCTCAGAATAACTGTTCTGTCGGAACACTGTCTTCAAATGTTGTATTTAATTCAACAGGCTTTCAGGATCAGATACCACATGTGCTCTATGAACTAACGTACGTAATGCACTACCGCATTGAGCTGGATGATGGCAGCTTGTGGCCTGCAGATATAGATCTGTATGTGTTGGCTTGTGGTAGACACTGTGTCCCAAGATTCCATCTGCTTTCCTTTGTACCAAAACATCAAGAAAATATAAAGTAGCATTTTTGTCCACTTCTATTGCAAAGTTTATATTCGAATGGAGTGAATTCAGATGCTGAAGAAACGTAGATAGAGTATCAAGTCCATGTGACCACACCACAAATGTATCCACCACATACCGCAGTAAACAAGAGTGGCTGACTGCAGTGTTTTTTCTTCATAGTCCTCCATAAAATAAATGGCCACCACAGGAGACAGAGGGCTTCCCATGGCGACACTGTCCACTTGTTCAAAGTACAAGAATGCTGCGATGAACATTAGCGTCATACATGCCTTCATCAGCCGGAAAAGTCGGCAGTTGCGGAACACTGTCTGAATACAGGACATCACATGATTTATGAAAAGATGGAAGTTTTATTCCCAGAATAATCTTTCTGGGATTGTGTCATTAAGTAAGCAATAAATATCCGTACAGCTGATAATTTCATCAATGGGGATGCGAGATTTCAACTGAGTACAGCATGGAATCCTGCATTGGCTGCTATTAAATCACAACGCGGAAATCAAGATTCTTCGATAACAGACCCGTCATAATATTGGTCTAGTATGGCCGTTGGTGAGTAAAGTCTGGCCACACTGTTGGCAAACACAGCATACAGCGCATGCGCAGAAGAGCTGCTATGCGACTTTCAGCAGAGGGAGTTTGAATATGGCACCATCTATCTGCAAATCATTGCGCATGTGTGATTTCCGTGCCTGCGCATTCTTTGTGCATATGTTCTAGAAACAGGCCGTTGACATGCAGATACCATCAGACGTACCTAGCCACCAGCAAGGTTGAGCCACCTGAAGATGTCGGACAGTTGTTCCAAGGAAATATTGTGGAATTCGCATAACGTGATCTGGTGGCAAACCCGTGAAGACTATTTAAATATTTGTCTAATTTGTATAACAATAATATAGAGTACAGTGGGTAGTTTCACTATCATTGCATTTATTAACATTTCCGGTAACTGCTTCAGTGTCATCTTTTGGTCTTAAGACCCTGCTTATGTTCAACATGTTAATGTGGGGGCTTATACAGTGGGGTTTACCAGATCTTGGGGAAGGTTTGCCTTGAATCAGAGAGGGCCTGATAGCAGAAAGACGTAATGGGGGTCCCTTTCACAAAGAGAGGCATCGAACAAGTGTCACTCCCACAGTTACATTGTCCATAGCTGTGTCTCGACAAACAACAGATGGCCCTCTCTGGGGAGTGGACTGACCAAAGACAACTGATGAGCTGTAGCGTGGTCTGAGCTAGCTGCTTGGTTGATTTTGTATAACCACCTTAAAGTAGCAAAACTCTTCCAATAACCCAGGTGAGAAATTGTGGATCTACTTGAGGGTAGGCTTGCTAGTAAGGAATATTGCAACAATTGTTCAATGAGTTGCACACTCAGATTTTAGCAGTAAAATTTTTAAATAAATCACATGGTATTGTTATAGCAGTATACGGTACGAGGGTGTGACGCAGTACATCTGGCATAAGAGGGCTTGTATGCACACATCAGCTGTGCCTCAATATGTGCCCACGCCAAGTAGTCCATACCCGTCGCCCACCAGCACTAAAGGGCTCAAGCATGAGCAAAGTATTTGCGATCACATAAATGTTGGAAAATAGTTCATTCAACCTTGGTCCTCAAGAATTGCATTGGCACATAGTAACGTGTGGAAGACGGTTAGCCCAACCCAAGTACAAACATGTATAGCTGTATGAATTAAATATTCAATAAATCTAAGGGGGCAATAATCAATAGTAACTGTGTCCTCATGGTAGGGTAGAGGGAGATGTCCTCCTAAATGTTTAGGGCTCACCAAATTGATATCTGGTCTGGATGGCTGAATGTGCATATTGATTGCCTATTAGAAATATTCCAATCGGATTCCTAAGTATGTAACATGAGAGATGTATAGACAACAGATGTTTTGTTTTGACATGGCAAATTTCTCTTTAAAACAACAATATTAACTGAAAAATTATGAGATGGTATTCAATTGTAAGTATTATATCAGACTCCATACAAAATATAATTATGAGCAGAATTCAAGTATTGCCATAAATTTTATATAGGAAATTCGTGTGGTGTCGACATTTCCACGCGAGGTCCAGCCTTTCTTTGTGCGTAACAGGCAAATGTGCAAATCCTCATGAGGTTGTGGACAGCTTCACTAATTTATGGACCGCTGCCAAACTCCTGCTATGGTTGATAGGTAAAGCATTCTGAATCTGTGGGATTGTAGACAGCTTAGTGTTCTTTCAAGGGTTGACGAAGATATCAGTGTTGCCACAAGAGTGTGGGGGCAATATTCTTCATAGCCACAGGCTTAGCCAAGGTGAAGTTATCTCTCACAAAACAAATGAATGGAATGAAACAGTGTTTTTGCAAAACATTCATTACTCAAGACATTTGTGTTGTTAACTGAGCTCATGACAGTATGTTACACGGTTGAAAATGTTACTAATAAAGGGACGAACAAGATTTAGTAGTGATATTACAAAATGTTCACCAAAGAATCAGTAAGTTCCTCCAGTTGCACAAATAGTGGCTGCAGCCATTTAAGTAGATTTTTGTGAACAGCATAGAGCTTGGGGCCACAGTCAGCCTTGAACAGTCATAGGACAGGCATGATTTAATTAGCAGCATCAACCATTACATGGACAATGGCAAGTATCTAGTAAGAGTGCCAGTGTTGTCTTCAAAAATTCCTGTCTGTACAACATGTAATTTTCTTTGGTAATCCTTGTTGCAGATATTAACAAGATTAAAAGGCATCCATCTCCAACTGGACCCATGTTAAAAGCAAATTGAACACAAATTAAAGCATTATGCAGAAGTTTCATTTCAGGCTATTAGGTCCCGTGCATCATGTGTACGGCAGGGCTGGGTAACAGTGCACATTATCTGACATGTTCTGGCTGATGGAGCTGCAACTGGCAGTTACGCCTTAAAAGCAATGACCCTGACCAGCTGGTCTGGGCCAATGTGGTCTGAGCTGTCATATGGGTCTGATGTAACCCACATGATGCCCCACTTGCTACATATTAAGGCTTTCAAATTGTTATTTCACTCTTATTTTTGAACAGAATAGTATGAAATGTTCTCCAGAGTATGCCACGGGTGTCCCAATTGTGTAGTGTGTCCTGTAAATTTTATCTCGATTAAACACTATACTATTCATCACTAGTGAAAACAAAATTATCTTGGTTGATAATTAACTCATAAAAACAGGTATCACTCATAAACATACTCATTGCCAAACAATAGTAAATGTTTCTTATACATTTAATAAGATCTCTATTAATACTAGATGGTTGTAGCATGCATTATTCATGACTTGTAAGAGGTCGACATAACATTCAAATAATGCCACATGACCAGTTTCCCAACCATTTTAAACCATTCCAGTCCTTCTAAGTGACTAAGTTTCAGGGGTTAATTTCATATAACTGTTTTGTTATTCTCTGGTCAGCACCAATGAATGTGCCTATTTGCCTTTGTGCTAAATGAAATAGACAACATTAAAGTGAAACTATACCAAACAGTGTCAGATTGTTGAAAAGTAAAGGCTGCATTTAAGTGTGTAATTAACTTTCTGAGAATAGACAGTATGACTGTGCTGTAAAATGACTTGAAATACTCCATAAAAAAGGCATGTAAATTTTGTTTTCTATCTCTCTAGAGCAATTACATATTTGACAAGTACTTCACTAGTCTATTACACTGGAGAAAGCAGTAAATTTCCTGTTTGTTTCTCTTGTAATTCTTATAGACAAGCTTCAGTAAAACCCTTAGATGAACGACTAACTTAGTTTTTACGCATCTCAGGGTGTAACGGTGCTTGTTCCTTAAAGCATACCTAGGGTGTGTTGGCAGTAACTTGTCTTTTTTCTTCCTCACCTTCCTTGCAACTTTAGTCTTTACCATGTGGAGGTGGTCTTGGAAGTGTTATAGGGGGTGGCACAGCTGGGCTATCATAAGGCTTTAACCAGTCAAAATGTACTACCACAGTATGATATGACAATTGGATTGCTCCATTCCCAGGAAAGGTTATTCATATAATAGGTTATGGGCCCTCATACTGAGGTTTAAATTTCTTAGTTTTTTCCTTTCTTGACAAAAGGCTTTTGAAGCAGAAAAAGGTCTCTTGGTTTGTACAGGAGAAACATAGTTCTGTTGTCCTACATTGTAGTTGCTTCTGAGTAGCTTTGGAATTATTTTGTTTAACCTGTTTCCAGGTAGCCTTAAAGTGGCAGGCCATTCCCTTCACTTCAGCTATATCAGCACCATGTGGTGGCATATCGAGTTTGAATGGAGAGTCCATAAGTCTTCCATAAACAGCTGAGTCGTGTATCTGACTATTACATACTGAAGCTACTAAGCAACCTACTGGTCCCAGTCTGAGTGTGATTTGTTGAAATAGTAGAACAGCATCCAAACACTTGTCTTATGGATACATTAGAGATGTCAGTTCACTTTTGGATGAAAAGATGTGGTTTGCCATTTTTTGATTCACAACAATTTATATACTGATACAAACAAGGCAGACATAAAATTAGCTCCTTGTTCAGTAAAGATAGCATTAGCACTTCTGTATGGCAGAAATGAATGATTGACAAAGGCACCCACATCAGCTTCTGCAGCCATGTCTGCAAGTAGTACTAGAATTAGGTGCCGGGAGAAGTGATTGATGATGGATAAGATGTGTTTATTCTCCTGTGTACTTTGTGGAAAGGGGCAGTAATGTCCAAAGCAACATTTTGAAATGTCTACTAACTTCTGGGAGGATTAGTAAGGGAATTTTGGTCCATGGTGGGAGGTGTCATATTTCCAGACATTGGTTTGTCTACCTTTGCGCCAGAAGTGGCAAGCTATTCTAGCATTTGTGGCACGTTACCCATTGTGGCATGGCTGCAAACTGTCATGACAGCACCATGATGCACTGTTGCAACTCTTGAGGAATTACGGCTCTGTTACTCAGGGGTCGTTTTACAGTATAAGATACCATCTTCTGTAACAAAATCTGGGAGAGGAACATACTGCTGACATTCTGCATCTCTCTTCTGTGCTTCTTTTAGTTTTTCTATTGAAATGCCATCTGTCTGATCAAACCTACCTTTGTGACTTAATGAATCATTCTGGTGTAAACAGCCTGGCTTCTATCGTAAATCATAGTCATATTTCAGTATTTTCAGTACCCAGTGAGTTAAGTGACAGCTGGAGTCCTTTAAACTCAACATACACACAAGGGCAGCATGGTCAGTGACCACAGAGAATTTTCACACATAGAAATAGCATTTGAAACAGTTTATGCCAAAATTAAGAACTACCAAGTCCTTTTCAGTAGTACTGTAATTTATCTGTGCTGAGTTCAGCTGTCTGGAAGCATAACCTATAGGTCTCTCTTCACCATTGTCTTTCTGACTAAGGACAGCTCCAGTAGCATAATCCAAGGCATCTGTGGAAAGAATAAAGTGTTTCTCAAAATCTGGATAGACCAGCAAAGGTGAACTTGTCAAAGCATTCTTAATTTTTCTCACATGTACCCTGCACTCCTCTGTCCATTCAAACACAGCACCTTTCTTCAACGGCTTTGTTAACAGGTTAGCCACCATGGTATAATCCTTCAGGAAATGATTGTAATAACTGACGAGACCAACTCTTTTAACATTAGTAGGAACTGGAAAATTCTGAACTTCTTCTGTTAGGCTTTGGTCTGGCTTAACTCCATCTGCACTAATAATATGTCTTAGGAAATGAACCTGTGATTTTGCAAAAGAAAATTTTTTTATTTTCAAGCTTAAATGCTCACTTTTTGACCTTCCCCAAGGGGCTCTCAACTCTTTCGTCAGTTCACACAGTACACATGTGGCACCAAGCTATTGTGGCCCTTTTTTCCTTCCCAGGTTCCATTCCCTTCTCCATATCCCCCCCTCCCCCTCCCTCTCATCTCTCCTTCCCCTCTCCCCCTCCTTCCCCTCTCTCTGTGTCCATGATTACATCGGCTTGGCTACCCTCATGGTTTTTCCTGTTTCTTACCATTTTGTTTCTCTCTCTCTCTCTCTCTCTCTCTCTCTCTCTCTCTCTCTCTCTTTTACCCTCCACCTTTCTATATTGGCGTGTGTGATCCCTCTTTGGTGTTTGGCCCCCTCTTCTAAATTTTGCCTCCATAGTGTAAGTGAACTGAGGAAGAACAATTTACTTAGCATCTTCGTTGTGTGTCCTTATCACCTCTTCCATCTTTTTCTTGAAGTCGTTGACCTTTAATGCTATATAGACAGTGCAGTAGCCAGTTCATGTAGTGGGGCCATTTCTGGAGCATTGGAACTCCCAGAAATGCCACTGTGCCAGAGGGGAGAACCCCTGACAGAGTGAGTGGTATCAGGGTGGACCCTTTTAGTATGAAATGCATTAAGCTCCAACAAACTGGTCATTCTTCTATAGCCATCTCTTCATTTTGGAATGGATCTTTTAATGCTGCTTCTTATGACCCTGTGGCCTTCCGTTCCCTTGCTACCCAATGGGAGGAGGGTAAGGCTTGCCAGCTTGGAGTGAAATCCTTTGTCCACTACTTGGTCTGCAACAGGACTGACGGGGACACTTTCAGTGCCATCATGCTGTAATTTTTGTGGAAACTATCAAAGACAAGTTTGGCAAAGGTGACTGTCTGGGTAAGATGCGGTCAGGTTCACTGTTATTCAAAACTTCTTCTGATGCCCAATCTGTGGCTCTTCATGCCTGTGACTATCTATGCAACATCCCGGTGTCCATTACTTCCCACCAGTCCTTAAATATGGCCCAGGAAGTCTTTTTTCATAGGGACCTCAACCTTCACATTGATGAGGAATTCTGGGCCAATCTGGAACAATGGGGAGTTCAGAAAGAACAATCACATTTGTACAGGTGCCTTTATTCTGACATATGAAGGAGGATACCCTCCTGGAGAGGGCCAAGGTCATGGTTTATCAGTGTGATGTGAAGCTGTACAACGTGCCAGAGATGAGGTGTTTTCAGTGTTCGTGTTTCAGGCACATGTCTTCCCATTGTACAGCAGACCATCTATGTGGTGAATGGGGACTCCCACTCCATGAGTGGAGCCCCTGTGTTCCATTGCCTGTGTGTTAATTTTCACGACCTTCACTCTTCACACTTGTCAGATTGCCCCTGTTATAAGTAGGAAAAGGAGATACAGGAGTATAAGCCATTGATCATTTATCCTACTCTGAGGCTCGTCAGAAATATGACGATCGTCAAATTGTGACTATGATCTCTAACTCTGGTATGTACCTTCCCCTCTTTCCTCCCCAGTATCCTCTCCCCTTTCTGTGTAGTTCCAACACCGTCCCTTCCAGGTGCTGCTCTTCCTGTCCAGCCAGACAAGTGTCCCCCTTCTTTGGTGTGTGCTGGTAACAGGCCCCCTCCCAAGACACCTCCCACTGGTGTCTCCTAGACTGGAGGCCAGCTGCCACAAGTCAGCTGCAGGACCCATAGTCCATGCACCCGAAGGTCGCCCACAGGACTCGTAGTCCATGCACTCCGAGGTCACCCACTCGCTCTCTAAGTTCCAGATCTTACTGAAGCATGCTCTATAAAAGAGAAGAAGAAACATGAGGCCTGGGACAAGACCCCACTGGTGCCCTCAGAGGTGCTGACTCACCCTTCACAACGTGATTCAGACCTCTTGTTTGTGGATGCCACTCCATCCTTGTTGGCAACTAATGATGACCCAACTGTACGACCAGCTTCTGCCTGTACTACCATCACCATCAAGAATTGTGATCCCTTATTTCCTTTTACTCTGCAGACTGGGTCATTCTACAGGAATCTTTATTTCACTGATGCTCACTCACCAACCATTTCCAGGTTCCATGCTGTATGTCAGTACCAGATTGTCCCTTTGAGGGTTTCCAGTGGTGTTTGCACATTGATCGGTACGAATGTTGATGTTTGGAAATTGTTACCATCCGAGTCCACTAGGACTCTATGGTCACAGTTTGCAATCTCTATTTCCCTCCCAACAGGCCACCTACATCTGCTGCCCTAACTGCCTTCCTTCAGCAACTCACCCCTCCCTCCCTTCCTCCTCCTTGGGAATTTTTATGCACATCAAGCCTTGTGGAGCTGTGCTTCTTCATCTAGTTTGGGATCTCCCCATGCACCAGTTTCTTGTGGACCATGACCTATGCCTACTTAATGATGGTTCCCTTACCCATTTTAGTAACACTTATGGCACCTTCTTTGCCATTGATCTTTTCATTACTTCCCCTCCCCATCTCCATTCATTACAATGGTTGCTGCACAATGACCTCTGTGATAGCGACCATTTCCCTTCCCACCTCCCAGTGACCAGGTTACCTCACTGCACTTTCCATCGTGCTTATTGGCCTCTGTATATCTCCCAGGTCTTGTTTACCCTCTCTTTGTCAGGTTGTATTGATGAAGTTGTCCATGATGTTTGTGATACGATTATTCATGCCACTAGCAATGGCATCGCCTGTTCGATCGGCCCCTTTTGCGGCTAGCCTGTCCCGTGTTGGAGCACAGCCATTTCCATCGTTATCCATGATCATTGTCAAGCCTTGCAATTCCTTAAGTCCCAGACTACAGTGGGGCAGTGCAACAGCACAGAGTGGAGCTGCACATTGGGCAGCTGCTGCACTGCTGGTTCATACCTGAGTATAGTTGGTCAGGGAGCAGCGCAGCAGCCGGCCGGCTCGCTTGACTGCGTGGATGGCAAAAGCGCATGCTGCCCAATCTGCAGATCTTTCCCAAACGATTTTAAATAAACTCTCAGTCAAAAAATTTGATTCTCGTGTACCTCGTAGGTTTACTCATCACCTTCATGATGAATTGCATATCATTCGTTAATGGTGATAGTTATTGTGATATTTCAGAATTAAGTAACCTACTGCAAGAATTTCCAAAAGTTTGCATTGAAAAATATGGGTCACTATGAATTTGCATTTAGTTCTTGTTAGGTCATATGTTTCTGCGTATGAAATGTAGTTAACATACTGAATTATTGTTTAAACATCGAAGGATGTCACTCGCTATCACTAATGTTGGAAAAAGTGATCGTATGTACAGCACTTCGTTCCAAAATTGCGCAACAGCAAAAAAGCCAGAAAGTTATATTTGTAACATTCCTCATATCTCATAAATGGTTTGAGATATCGAAACAAGATTTTGGCAAATGATAGTATGCAAAGAGTAGAATATTTTGTCATATGATTACTAGGTGAAACTGCCATATCTAACCAATATTTGAGCTGCTACAGATTTCTCCAATGAAGTAATGTCATTTTTAATGGCCATTGATAGTTGATGAAACGAGAATTGTTACAGAGTCCTAGAAACCAGAAGTACTTTTTGAGGCACGGCTGTGACATTCATGATAGGATTTACAACCATTGTAAGTATTGAGGAGTCAACTACCAAAATGTTGTGTAATTGCCTCCAGCCACACCACATGCAAGTGCCTTTTCCTAAATACTGTACATGATTTATATAGCATTCAGAACTTTCCAACTGCAGTCAATGATGTTGACAGGAAATACATTCATGTAAAATGCCCAGAAAATCTTGGTACAATGTTTCATAGTTACAAAAATTTTCAATGAGTTGTACTATAAACAGTTGTAGATCCTCACGGGACATTCATTATAATTGATGTTGGGGAATATGGGAAGAAAAGGGATAGTGGTAGATTTTATTTTTATAGTGTATTTCTTGTGATGCAAGAAGGGGAGCTTAATTTACCACTAGACTCTTTACTACTAAATACATCAGTTGGATTGCCTTTTGTGTTCATTGGAGAGTAGGCACATCCATTGTTGAGATATTTTATCAAATATTACAGTCAACAAACACTTTTCCAGACCACAACGATTAACAAAAAGTGTGTTTGCAGTATATTGGAGCATATTTTGGAAGTCAATGGAAACTCCATCAGAATTTGCTGATGATATTGCGAAATGTACGTGTTCTCCACAGCACTGTCGTTGTCCTACAAGGATCCCTGAGTGTTGATGAGCAGCGTACAGTAGAAATAGTGTGTCCTATGCAAGGCATTTATCAGATGATGAAACTTCAACAGATCTTCAAATAACACTGTCCAAATGAGACAGTACTGAAAACTTTTTCTCATACAATAAAATGTAATTTTCATGTGTTTCTCAGTTATGCTGCTTCAACTTTATTATTGCCTCTCATTTTAAAACAATGACAGAAACAAGAGATTAATGAAATACATTCTGTACTTATAGTCTGTAATTCTGCTGCCACCTCATCACAGAACTTGTCCAAAATGAATCAGTTGTGATGATATTGTCTTTGATGATCCCACAAAGGACGCCAAGTAAAAAACAGCTGCTATAAAAGCTTCCGCTGATACCATTTTCTCAACAGTACAGCAAAAGAAACACAGTGCCAGCAACAGTACTGACGCTGCTACCCACAGTGACAGGTGAATGTTGCCAGAATTGCTCAACTGCAGCCAGAGTCACTTGAATGCTCTCATCACTGTATTCAGAAACTAACATGTTTGATTCGCTCAGCGCCACTCTGTGCCACCCTGTTCCCTGCTGCCCTGCTTGCAGTGTCACTATAATCGCGCACTGAGGAGCACTGGTTTGCTGCAATATAACCACAGCCTAAGCTTCTCCCCAGGTTCTTCAGTCACTTTGTCACAGGTGCCAGTTATGTGATGGTATCGGCATCAGCCTCCCATCCAGCTGCCTTCCTCCTCCAGAAACAGTGGGCTGAAGCTTCCCACTTATATTTTACCCCATTTCATGCAGAATCCTGCAGTGAACCTTTTAGAGAATTTGAACTACTACTTCTGTCCTTATCCTCGTCCCAAGATTCAGCCCTTGGTCCCGATTCCATCCATAAGTAATGAATTGGTTCACCATCTTAGTCCTCCACAATGACAATATCTCCTCTAGGTATTTAACCATATTTGGCTTCAATTGTTTTCCTTTTTCAATGAAGGGACAGTATTGTGTTCCTGTCCTTAATCTCAGTAATGATCCATGATCCATTGTTCCTCAATAGTTACCGCCGATCAGTCTGACCAATGTCCCCTGCTAGTTATTTGAGTCGATGGGGGGTTGTTGGCTCTGTTAGGTCCTCAAATCATAGGACCTTTTGTCCCATTACCAATGTAGCTTTTGGGAAGGATGGTCTCTGATCGATCATCTACTATGGTGGGAAGCCGAAGTTTGGCAGGCCTTTTCTCAGCACTGTCATCTTATCACAGTTTTCTCCACCCTTCAGAGGGCCTGCGACATAACTTGGCACCATCACATCTTAATTACGCTCTGCTAGTGGGATCTCGAGGCCACCTCCCAATTTTTATGTGCCAGTTCGTATCCCACCGGTTCTTCCTATTTCAGCCTGGCACTGTTCTCAGTGCTCTATGGATGCAGTAGAATGGTATTCCACAGGATTCCGTGTTAAGTATCCTTCTTTCCCTCATCACTATTAATGGACTCATGGCCCCTATCAGATGGTTGGTAAACCCTACTCTGTATGTGGATGATTTCAATATCTTGGCTAGTTCCCACTTGGTGGCTGCTGTTGGACAACAGCTCCAGGTTTCCATCTGATGCACTTCCGCATGGACTCTCTCGCACAATTTTCAGTTCTCCCCCATAAATAGTGGGTGGTGCATTTCTATCACTGTACTATGGTCCATCCTGATCTAGAGCTCTACCCTGACTGCCATTGCCTGACTTTGGTCCCCCAGTTCTGTTCCTTGGATCTTCTTTTTGGCAACAAGCACAATTGGTTGCCCCACATCCACCTTCGGAAGATTGGCTGTTTCCATAAACTGAATGTTCTTTGCTTACTTGCCCATACCTCGTGGGACATGGATTGTTTGACTCTTCTCAGCCTTTATTGGGCCTTGGTTCTGTACTGTCTGGACTATGATTGTCACTCGTTTGTGATTGCTTAAATAATGTTCACCAGAGTGCACCAGGGGGCTGACCCCCTGGCCTCTACAAGCGGGCCTGTGAGCAGTATGGACATGCGCACTCTGAAATTGTGCGCATCATGAGGGAAGGTACATCACTCCTCCCTTCTAGGGGATGGGGAAACCCCATACATACGTACGTACATACATGAAATATGAGGCACAGAAAATGCACAGTACAGGAAAAAAATTCACTGGTTCTGTGGGAGAAAAGAAAAGGAAAACAACAAACCGATCTCACAAGGCACTAAGATCATGAGTCACGGAAAACACCAAGGACAGTGCTGATGTCCATTTCATTGCTCAATGCTAGCAACTGCTGCAGTATGTGGCAGGCAGGCCCTTGCTGGTAGGGACGGAAATGATGAGGGGGCAGGTTGGTGCGTCATCACCCCATCTCATAAGGGGCTGTAGGACAGGACTGGGCATGGTGTCTTCATAGCAACGTCCTCGAGGTCAGCGGTTGGCACCAGAGGTGTCAGCGGAGGTGTCAGAGACGACAGCCACACAGTACACAGCAATGGAGGTGGCAGTGGTGGCTGCAGTGTCGGATGCAGTGGGGGCTGCACCAGCAGCAGCAGTTGAGGAGTGGGGGTGGGGGCAGAAACCCCTGACGGCGATCTGCCAGGCAGCAACCCCATCTGCGGCACGAACCGTGTTGTCTGTGACACAGGAACAGGCACCAGTGGTGGTGGGCCCTCCAGCATGGGCCCCACAATACATTCTGCAGCTGGTCGAAGAGACGGGATGTTCACCTGACAGAAGTGTGGGTGACACACAAGCGCTAGCCGCAGCAATGCTAGATAACAACAGGAATCCAGTTCAGTTGGCTGCCAAAGCCATGAGCCCAGACAGGCACACCCACCAGATCTGTCGCACAGCCAGTGATGCTGACAGATGTGGCATTGGATGCATCCATGTAACAACTCTGCCGGGCTCTTGTTCCCCACCAGACTGAAATGGTGCAAACTCAAAAAATGGTCTGAAGCAGCTTCAGGTTACCTTCCAGATACATACTACTGCATCTGAGTTTTACATGTCCGAATCATGTGTTAAGCCTCACTGTCAGATTGAGGATGAAATGAGAGGTGTCAGATGGTGAACACCACTAGCCTGACACAAAGATGCAAATTCTCAAGAAATAAACTGGGAACTAGTATATAGAATTCATTCAATTGCAAAAATATTAGACATCGCCAAAATTGTGGGCACCGCAGATGTGGACAGACAGTGCATCTCAAAGGGAAACTTGGAATAGGCGTCCACTACCAGCACCCAACACTGATTTAGGAAGGGCCCAGCAAAATCAACATGCAGACGCTCCCATGGGTGCTGCTGCATCGGCCAGAGGGAAAAAGAAACTCTTGGGGCTGCCTTTTCCTGAACACAGTAATTGCTAGTGGCGATAAACTGTCTAATATCCCCATCTTTGCCTGGCCAGCACACATGCCAGCAGGCCAAAGCTTTGGTGTGAGAGGTCCCCAATGACTGACATGCAGAAGCCGCAGTACATTACGGCATAAGGAAGTGGGAATCACAACCCGGGCAGCAGCATCCTCCATAGCTAACAAAAGAACACCATCAAACACAGAAAGGTGATGCTGGAGGGAGAAGTAATTACACAGGGAATCTGATGCATGTCCCTGGGACTTTTGCTGGCTAGCTATGCTGCACAAAAGAAAGAACTGAACTACGTATAGGATCTGTGGCGACGGCCGGTGCTATCATGGCACTAGTGGTGGGAAAACCATTGATCATGTTATGGTTCTCAGAAGCAAAGAAGCAAAGCAACCTGTCCTAATCAAATGCTGGATCCATCCCAATTGGAAGGCGGGATAAGGCATCAGCAGTGACGTGTTGCACTGTCAGCTGGTAATGGATCTGATAATGATAATGGGAGTGGAAGCGAGCCCACCTCTGCAAATGATGCACTGCCTTGTCCAGTAAGGGAACTGAAGGGTTAAAAAGAGCAACAAATGGCTTGTGATCTGTGATTGAATGGAACTTAGAACCTTACAAGAAGACGTGAAATTTCTTGAGGGTGAACACAATCACTAAAGCCTCCTCTCCAGTCTGAGAATACCACTGCTCAGCGGAAGTTAAAGTCGTAGTAGCATAAGCAGTGGGTTGTTAAGACCCATCTGCATATTTGTGCGCCAAGACCATGCTGTGAGACACCTGTACCCAATACGAGGTGCTGAATAGCTGAAAAGTGGCCAGACAGGGCAGATTGGAGCTTAGATTTAAGCAATGTGAATGCTTGGTCACAAGCTGGGGACCAAACGAAAAGGCATATTTTACTCAAAAGTGCGTGCAGTTGCTGAGAATAGTGTATGCATCCTTTAAAAGCCTACGGTAGTACTCAACTTTACCTAGAAATGCCTGCAGTTCATTAATGGAGGTTGGCCATGGCAAAGCTGCAATTATGTCAACATGGTGATGCAATGGTTTGACCCTGTGCAAGAAACCTCAAAATCTAGGTACTCGATTGACAGCTCAAAAAATTGAGATTTGGTAAGATTGCACTTGAGACTCACACGGAGGAAAACAGAAAACAACGTTCGGAGATTGCTAAGGCAGTCTTCGCTGGAAAAACCTGAAACAATGATATCGTCGAGGTAATTGATGCAGCGGGATACACAGGCTGTCAGCTGTTCTAAAAAATGATGAAAAATTGTGAGCACTTAAGCGACGCCGAAAGGCACGCATTGTTGTTGGTATAGGCCGAAAAGTGTATTGACAATGAGAAGGCGCCGTGGGGCTCATCCAAGGGGAGCTGGAGGTATGCTTCTGACAAGTCAATCTTGGAAAAGTAGTGGCCACCTGACAATTCTGCGAGCAACTTATCAGTGCGCAGTAAAGAGTGTGTATCTATCATGGACTGTGCATTAGTCGTGACACTGAAGTTGCTTCAGAGGCAAAGCTTACTCGGTTTCTTAATGATGACCAGTGGTGTAGCCTATTCATGAACAAATGACATCAAGCGACGTCAGATGATCTAATTCGGCATTGACAGAGTTGCAGAATGCAATAGGCACCTGTAGTGGCTGGGGGGGGGGGGGGGGGGGGCGGGGCCAGGTGGACTCTTTCGTGGTAATGTGGGCCTGAAAACCAGTAGCAAAGTCTTGTCCCGGGGAAAACAGAGAAGAAAACTCAGAGCAGAGGGACTCCAGTTGGTGATATGGAACTTTGTCTGACACTAAATTTACTTCATCGGCACTGGAGAAACCAAAAACATTAAATGCATCTAACCTGAACAGGTCTTCGGTATGGGAATGTTCCACAACAAGGAAGGTGAGAGGGCGAACAGCAGATTTGTTAGAGATAGGAGCTGAGAACTACTTAGGAGCGGCATCTGCTGTTTATTGTAGCTAACCAACTTCCATGAAACCTGCGTAAGGGAGGGGAGCCCAAGTCCATGTATGTTTCTGCGTTTACTAAAGTTGCTGCTGTTCCTGAGTCTGCTTGCATTGTTAGCAGTTTATTAAACACACGCAAGTCAATAAACAATTTGTTCGGGGAAACAGTCATTGTAGAGGTACAGTTTATGTCCGTTGGTAATACTGTGTCTCTCATGCTTGAAGAGGAGTCACACACCAATACAATGTGGCCTTTATTTTGACACATGCTGCAAATTGCCCAACACTTAGGGCATGCAGCATGCTCGCATTGTACGCAGCAGTACAAGCAAGATGGAAGGGGGTTACGTAGCCACTGCCGTCATGTGGTCTGTTGTTGTAACTGATGCTGCCCCATGCGACGCTGAGTTGAATGTTGTACTTCTGAAATGGCTTCCCCAGCATCCTGAATACTTGCAGTGTGTCTAAGAGGAGCTGAATGTGCATCTACCAATACACTCCACTCCCCCCGTTTTTTTTTTTTTTTCCCTATCTGGGCCATTGGATACCATGTGATCAGCATAGGATATGTGATGGGTACTAGCGACAAATTAATGACAACAGCTCAACCTGTGGAATTCTGCAGCCTAGGCTTTGTACGACTGGTTTGGGTGTTTCTGACAGTGGTAAAATTCTACATGCATCACAGTTTGGGCATTTCTGACAATGGTAAAAGTCTATATGCATCACAATGACGTGTTTTGTCATAGTAATTGGTTGAGAGAAGCTTGCACAGTTCATCAAATGATAAGCTGGCCAGGCTTAGCAAAGGCACAAGTTGACACAACAACTGATACATGCATGGTGAAAGCCAGGAAAGAAAGAAAGCACTAAACAGGTTTGTATCACCCATGCGAAAAACGTGGAAACTTTGGTGTAACCATGTCTCATAGGAGTCTCAGTCTTCAGCCGATTCATCATATGCTGGAAAGGGCTACATTTGCACTGACAGGAGGTTATCTGCCACAAACATACAGATGCCACTTGACTGAGAGTGGTGGCAAGAGCCAGCTGTTCCATGAAAGCTGCTGCTGGGCAATGAGACATTGGAAAATTTCTTCCATCGAAACATTTGTCGGTGACTTAAAATGACACTAACACATGGAGGAAACATAACCCTCACTCATCGCCTAGTTATACCAAAAAAAAACTCGAGTTATGGAACAGAGTACTATATAGAGCAGCACATCAGATATGGGTTGTGCATAGCACTGAACAAATAGATTGGACAGCAGTAATACAATCCAAAGAATAGGCTGAGCACTCTGCAGCCACTTAAATAATGCTGTTTTTTGGCAGCTCAACAGAGCAGGTGACCTCTATAAGCAGGCCTGTGAGCTATATGGATGTGTGCTGTCTGAAATCACATGTGTCATGAGTGAAGGTACATCAGATCTCTTCCAGGTCAGAGTCTGAAAGCCTTGCTCCTAAGGTGTTCAGTTTTTTGTTCTGCCAGCTCTTACGAGAGTTTCAGGATGCTATTGTTTTTTACACCAGTGGCCCTAAATATGCTGATTATGTGGGATATGCCTTCACGGTCTTCTCTTAACACTGAACACCACCTCTTGCCTGTCACATGTGCAGTGTTTACCACGGAACTTGTGGCCATTTACCAGGCCCTCTACTTTATTAAATTTCCCACCCTCACCCAATGTTTGTTATACATAGGCTCAATGAGCTATGGGGGAGGGGGGGGGGGCATCTGCCTGATAAACTTTGTGTGCTCAAGGGCACTGCTGCCACATGATGTTCTTCCCTCCCCTTCTTCTGTCAGAAATCTATTGTCCTCTGCTGTCTTTGTCTCTGCCATACCAGGTTGACCTATGGTTTTTTACTCCATAATGAGCAGCTGCCCCCCCCCCTTTTATAGTTTTGGGGCCCTCCTCATAGTGATCCATATTTTGCTGGACTGACCCCTCCTTTTGGCCCTTCGCACCAAACATGCCTTCTCACGTACTAGCAGATAACCATCACATGGTTACATTGATCCTCAGCTTTCTTTGTGAAAGTGGTTTGTCTATCCAGAATTAAGTACCTAAATTTCCTTCTGGAATTAGAGTCCCTCAGATAGAATTGCTGTTGAATTGGTAGCTTTCAGCATCGCCTCCACACTGGTTGTGTACCCCACCTCCTGTTCCCAACATTTCGTCTGGTCTTTTATGCCATTTTGGTTCTCCTGTTCTTGTGCCTTCTTCCCCTGGTGTTATCCTCTATGCATCATGATCACGATTTAGTGTAAGGGTCAGGATGAGGCAGCGGTGGTGCTGGAATCCTATCACATGTAGTGCCTCTGGGATACCCCCTCTTCTCACCCTTGCCCACCTCCCCCCCCCCTCCCCCTTCCCACATCACACCCATCCTGCTCTCTACTCTTCCAGCCACCCCAACATTCCTTCTGCCTCTTTATTTGCCCGTTTTCCTTTGCCTTTGACTGGGCTGGGCTGTTGATGTTCCTCCCTTGGTTTCTGCTAACTTGGATCATGGACTGATGACCTCACTGTTCGGGCCCGTTCCCCCCTTCCCCTCCCGCCTTCCTCCCCACCCCCAAGCAATCTCTCCTTATGTTTCTCAGTTGCTCTCGAAAAAATTATAACATCTAAACACATGTGACACTTAGTGTGTTGCAAATCTCTCAGCAGCAGCAACAGGTCAGCGAATCTTTAGAGAGTGGCAGGCACATTCCATAAACCAAAAGACGCGTAAAATTTCATACAGTCTAGATGGAACCACAAAGCTGTCTTTGGAAGATTTTGTGGTGCAATTGGAATTTGGTGGTAACCAGAGTGCCTGTCAAGGTGGTAAAATACCTAAAAATCTCTAATCAGTCCAATGTTTCACTGATACAGGGTGTAGGGTAAGTATCAGGGGTCGTTGACAACACACTATAGGTGAAATTGTTGTCTGTATGGTTTCTGAGTAATCAGCCTTGCATTTCCTGTGGGAATTAATGCTGCATGAAGTTAGTTGATGGCAAGTACTGCCATTCCTTAAATAACCATGTATATTCCTCTGAAACTGGGTACAAAAGAATCTGTTCTGATTCGGACAAGTGCACTAACTTCTCATACAACTGATTCCTTAGTCAGGATGCAATGGTGTGAACCTTTCTTACTGGCATCTACTTTTTGTTGTTGTTCACACTAGCAAGTATAGCTCCACGTGGAATTCCTAGCTGTCTTTGGCCAAAGTTATCAACACACATTGGTACACTCAAGAGCATTGTTCTGGCTGAATGGATCAACCAAAAAGTCAGACCTCAGTGGTATTCAGGTTTAACGTCAGTCCAGAGAACTTTTCCCATACCTCTGCTGATTGTAACAGGGGTTTCGTTTTTAATACCCATATACTCAGTTCTGCAGAGACTGTGGAAGTGGCCTCACACTGAATGCACAGTTTGTGTCTTATAATCTATCACCACCTGAAAAAGGTGTAGGAAGTCGTTCCCGATGCCTGTCACCCTGGGACAACAAGACTCCTGGCAAAGACCATCCTGCCAGGTGGCCTCTGCTGCAGCTGAGTGGTGCCCATGGGCAGGGCTTCTGGTTGGAGTGGCTGGCATCAGGGCAGATGACACACGATGAAGCTTACCACATCATCACTTGCTGGTGTTCTAAGTCTCAGTACGATTCAAGGAAGTACGACCCTAAATCATTCCCTTCCCTGGCCAGACCATAGGAGGAACGCCAGGCTAAGGATGGCAGCGATGCTTATTCACCCTGGTAATTCGTATGTACGAGAACTGATGGGGACTCCTTTGTTTCGATGAAGCCACAGTTTTTTGTGGACCGTTTAGATGACAAGTTTGGAGAGGTGGAGGGCTTGATAAAAACAGCATCCTCTGCCAAGTCACAAGCATTACTTGCTTGCAACAACCTGGGGGATGTTTCTGCTACCATCACGCCCCATAAGAGCTTAAGTATGGTCCAGGGTATTATATTCCACAGGGACATTCTTTTGCAGTCTGATGACAAGCTGCTTGGCAACTTAGAGCAACGAGGTGTTGATTTTGTCCGGCAAGTCCATCGGGTCTGAGGGATAATCAGGTTGCCACCAGTGCCTTATATTGGTCTCCGAGAGCAACACATTGCCCACAAAGGTCAAGGTGATGGTCTACTGCTGTGATCTAAAGCCATATATCCCTCCCCCTATTCGGTGTTTTAAGTGCTGGAAGTTCAGCCACATATCTTCCCACTGTACTTGCAGCATCACATGTCGAGATTGTGGATGTCCATCACATCACAGTACTCCATGTGCCCCACCTCCCATCTGTGTCAACTGCAGAGAGCATCATTTGCCTTGCCCACCAGACTGCAAGATTAAAGAGAGTGAAAGAAAAATCATTGAATACAAGACCCTGGACCGACTGACCTACACTGAGGGTAAGAGGAAATTTAAGCACCTACGTCCTGTGGTTATGACCATCTCTTATGCCGCCGCTACAAGAACAGTTGTAGCCCCCATCATTTCCGCGAATTCCAGTCAGCTCTCTGAGACGGAAGACTACACCTGCCTCCTTGATGGTGGGGGGCACATCTCTCCCTGTTGCTCCCACACCACCTATCTCAGGAGCACTGGCCCCACAACCATTGGGGACACCAGACCCCACTTCTCAGCTGGAGAATCGCGTCTTCTTTGGCACCTCTCGATAGGAAGGGGTCCCTTGGGTCACTCCCTTCTCAGGTTTCTGCTAGTGGGAAATATGACTCCCGCCCGAGGCTGAACTGCCCAAAAGTAGATGGTTGTAGGGCTTCATCATCATCCTCAGTCCTGGAGACTGAATCAGTCAAGCCTTCCCAGCCAGAGAAACTCAAGGAGCAGCGAGAGAAATCCAAAAAGAAGACCCCCCAAGACCAAGGAACTTGCGGGGGCACCCACACCACTGCTACCTACAAGATTTGCTTCTGAGGATGACGTGGAGATTCTGGCGTTCACTGAGGACTTAGATCTCGCTAGACCCTCAGACACCATGGATAAAGACTGCTCAGTAAATAAATCAGTGGCAGCAGGTGACTTTGAGGCGTAAACTGCCTCATCGAATGTTCCATGCCTTCCCAGCCTCACGATCATGTCATCCTCCAGTGGAATTGCGGTGGTTTTTTCCACCGCCTGACTGAGCTACAGCAGCTGTTAAGCTTTACACCTACTTTCTGAATTGCCCTCCAGGAAACCTGGTTCCCGGCAATGCGGAACCCTGCCCTCCATGGCTTTAATGTATATTACAGGAACCATAGTGGCTGTAATCGAGTGTCAGGTGGAGTTTGCGTCTATGTCCTGAACTCAGTATGCAATGAGCCTGTGCCCCTTCAAATCCCTCTTGAAACTGTGGCTGTCTGTATAACGACGATGCAGGAAAGAACTGTCTGCAATGTATATCTTCCTCCAGATGGTGCACTACTTCTGAACGCATTGGCTGCACTGATTGATCAACTCCCTAAACCTTTCCTACTTTTGGGAGATTTTAACGCTCATAACCCCTTGTGGGGTGACACCGTGCTTACTGACCGAGGCAGAGATGTCGAAAATTTACTATCACACTCGACCTCTGCCTCTTAAATACAGGTGCCCCCACACATTTCAGTGTAGCACATGTCACATATTCGGCCATTGATCTCTCGGTTTGCAGTCCTGGCCTTCTCCCATCTATCCACTGGAGAGCACATGACGACCTGTGTGGTAGTGACCACTTCCCCATCTTCCTGTCACTGCCCGGCATCAGGCCCACGGACGCCTGCCCAGATGGGCTTTAAACAAGGTGGAATGGGAAACTTTCACATCTGCTGTCACTGTTGAATCTCCCCCACACAGTAACACCGATGTGATGGTTGATCAGGTGACTACAACAATCGTTACCGCGGCAGAAAACGCTATCCCTCACTCTTTAGGGTGCCCCCGGCAAAGGACAGTCCCTTGGTGGTTGCCGGAAGCTGCTGAAGCAATTAAGGAGCGTCGGCAAGCTCCACATCATCATAAGAGGCACCCTTTCCTGGAGCAACTCATAGCCTTTAAATGGCTCCATGCCTGCATTCGCCATCTTATCAGACAACGGAAGCAGGAGTGTTGGGAGAGATATGTCTCGACCATTGTGTGCCATATGTCACCTTCCCAAGTCTGGGAAAGGATCAAACGTGTTTTCGGGTACCAGACCCCAACAGGTGTTCTGGGTTTTAACATAAATGGCGTGTTATCCACCAATGCAAACACGATTGCCAAGCACTTTGCTGAGCACTATGCTCGAGCCTCTGCATCAGAGAATTACCCCCCAGCCTTTCACACTCTCTAACGGTGGCTGAAAGGGAAAGTCCTCTTGTTCACTACATGCCACATTAAATCCTATAACGCCCCATTTACAGAGTGGGAGCTCCTCTGTGTCCTTGCACATTGCCCCGACACAGCCTCTGGGCCAGATCGGATCCACATTTAGATGATTAAACATCTCTCATCTGACTGCAAGCGACATCTCCTCGTTACCTTCAACAGGATTTGGTGCAATGGCGTCTTTCCATCGCAATGGTGGGAGAGCACCATCATTCCGGTGCTCAAACCCAGTAAAAACCGGCTTGATTTGGATAGCTATCGGCCCATCAACCTCACCAATGTTCTTTGTAAGCTGCTGGAATGTGTGGTGTGTCGGCTGTTGGGTTGGGTCCTGGAGTCACGTGGCCTACTGGCTCCATGTCAGGGCAGCTTCTGCCAGGGTCACTCTACCACTGATAATCTTGTGTCCCTCGAGTCTGCCATCTGAGCAGCCTTTTCCAGGTGCCAACTCCTGATTGCCATTTCTTTGATTTACGAAAAGCATGTGACACTACCTGGCGACATCATATCCTTGCCACATTATACGAGTGGGGGCTCCGAGGCTCTCTCCCAATTTTTATCCAAAATTTCCTGTCGCTTCTTACTTTCTGTGTCCAAGTTGGTGCCTCCCATAGTCCCATCCGTATCCAGGAGAATGGAGTCCCACAGGGCTCCGTATTGATTGTTTCTCTGTTTTTAGTGGCCATTAACGGTCTAGTGGCAGCTGTAGGGCTGTTCATCTTTCCTTCTCTATATGCCGATGACTTCTGCATTTCTTCCTGCTCCTCCAGTACTGGTGTTGCTGAGCGGCACCTACAGGGAGCCATTCACAAGGCGGAGTCATGGGCTCTAGCCCACAGTTTCCAGTTTTCGGCTGCGAAGTCGTGTGTCGTGCACTTCTGTCCCATGAAGTCATGTGTCATGCACTTCTGTCAGCATCATACTGTTCATCCGGAACCAGAAATTTTTCTTACTGATGATCCACTCACTGTAGTGGAGGCTTATCGATTCTTAGGACTGGTTTTCAATGCCCAATTGACTTGGCTACTTCACCTTTGTCAGCTTAAGCAGAAATGCTGGCAGCACCTCAATGCCCTCTGCTGCCTGAGGAACACCAACTGGGGTGCAGATCGCTCTATGCTGCTGCAGCTCTACAGAGCCCTTGTTCAATCCTGCCCTGACTATGGGAGTCTGGTTTATGGTTCAGTGGCATCCTCGCCGTTGCTTTTACTCGACCCAGTGCACCACTGTGCAGTTTGCCTAGTGACAGGTTCTTTTAGAATGAGTCTGGTGACAAGTGCCCTGGTGGAGGCTGGAGCCCCTCCATTGAAGGTTAGGTGTGCACAACTGCTCACCAGTTAAGTTGTACATGTTCATAGTTTTCCTGTGCATCCGAATTACCATCTCCTTTTCCCACCTGTGGCAGCCCGTCTCCTGCTTTAGCTGCCCATGTCAGGGCTAACGATTGTGGTTCACGTGCGATACCTTCTGTCTGAACTGGAGTACTTCCCTTTACCCCCTATACTTGAGGTCCATTCACATACACCTCCATGGTGTCAACCTAGGCTGTGGCTTCACTTGGACCTTCTACATGGCCCTAAGGACTCAGTTAATCCTGCGACTCTCCGCTGTCACTTCCTTTCAATTCTTGACATGTACCGGAGCCATGAAATGATTTACACTGATTGCTCGATAGCCGATGGGTCACGTTGGCTTTGCCTATGTTCGTGGAGGACATATAGAACAGCACTCCTTGCCCAATGGCTACTGTGTTTTCACTGCAGAGCTGGTGGCCATATTTCGTGTCCTTGAGCACATCCGCTCATGCCCAGGCGAAGTTATTTATCCTGTGTACTGACTCCTTGACCAGCCTACAAGCTGTCGACCAGTGCTACCCTCATCATCCTCCGGTAGTGACCATCCAGGAGTCCATCTGTGCCATGGAATGGTCCAGTCGTTCAGTGGTTTTTGTCTGGACCTGGTATCACATTGGAATCCCAGACAACAAACTTGCCAACAGGATGGCAAAACAGGCTACGTAGAAACCGCTTCTGGAGATGGGCATCTCTGAACCTGACCTGCATTCTGACTTATGCCGCAGGGTTTTTTGACTTTGGGAGACGGAATGGCATAACAGTACACACAACAAACTGCGTGCCATTAAGGAGAGTACAAATGTGTGGAAGTCTTCCATGCAGGCCTCTCGCAGGGAATCAGTTGTCTACAGCCGGCTGTGCATTGGCCATGCTTGGGTGACTCAAGGTTACCTCCTGTGCCGTGAAGATCCACCTCAGTGTCGGTGCGGCGCCCGGTTGACAGTGGCCCATCTTCTGCTGCAATTCCCCACTTTGACTGCCCAGCAACAGAATCTTGGGTTACCGGCCTTGTTGCAGCTAATTTCATCTGACAATGCCTCATTGGCTTATTTAGTTTTACGTTTTCTTCATGAGGGTAGGTTTCATCATTTGATCTAAGTTTTAGCGCATGGCCTTTGTCCCTCTGTGTCCTCCACCCTAATGCTTTTATGGTGGAGGTTTTAATGTGTTTCAGAGTGGCTGTGTTCCAGATGTGACATTATTGTTCATATTTTTTAAAAAAATTTTGTAAATATTTTATTGAAACTGTTAAAGCAGAAGTAGAGACATCTTGTTTGAAGTGAAATCGATACTGAAACTCTTTGATAAGATTAAGATGAATGTACATATTAAGAAAAAGGGTGTAATATTTACTTTTAAATATTGTAAAGATATCTATTTGTTATAATTATTAAATGTAAAAAGGTGCTATAATGTAATTATGTATGTAATAGTTACTGGTACTCACTTAGGGCTGTATGAGATATGTGTAGTATAAAAGATGGAGTAGTTCCATTAGGAACGGAAAGCTGTGTAAGCGTAGGAAAAGGTGGGAGCGGAAAGGTTTGGTGCGCTTTGGCGGGTGCGAACAAAGTCAGTCGGTGGCCAGTGATCTTAGAGGCAGCATGTACAGCACCAGCATAGTGTGGGGTGTGCCATATTGTTGCATCTTGCCTCGGTTGGAAACTGCAGTTTATCACAGCCTAGTATGGGGAGAAAAACGGGCTGTTGATTATAAGATGGATCATCGCTATGAAGAGGAAATAAGTCCATTCTGATATTAATGCAGTTGTTGCCACCAATGCCACCGTCGCTGATCACAGCTTACAGGGCACATTTTAGCTATGTATTATAGTGTGTGCCAGGAAGTTGAAATGTGCTTTAAGAATAATAACCATCATCCAAATTAACAATTGTGTCCACCTGGTAATTTATCCCGCTCATAAACCAAACAGGATCCTAACCTGGTACATGAAAATTCTGAGTGACCTGTATTCAGCCAAGACTGTGAAATCTTTAATATATTGTTGGCAAATCAGTGATTAATCAGTGAAACAATTGAGGGAAAGAATAACTGAGAATTTCATAATTAACATTGCTATTATTTTCTGTTTTAAAATGATTACGTAAGGTTATGCCAGATTCAGAGACCACATTATATGAACTGTTTGCTGCTTTCACATTACGTATTAATGAAAGGAAATACTAAGTTGATGATTAATGGTGATAAATAGTAATGTTAAACAGTTTATAGTGAATCAATGAAATGTTGAGTACCAAATATGTTGATGTAGAACACCCCCCCCCCCCCCCCCCTCCGTCCAAATTTACTTCTGTTTGATTAAGCAATTGGGTGCTGTAGTTTTGTTTCAAGCAGCTAAACTTTTCTTGTATTGCTGAACAATCTTTTATCTAAATCTAAAGTGAAGTCTGTTAGGTAAGTAGGGAGTTGCAATCTTTTCTGCTGTCCTGCTCAGCTTCATTACGTGTGCCTAATTAGACTGGCGAATAATAGTGTTCCACCAAGCACATATATTGTTATCGATGCAGAATAGTAGTCTAACTACTGTTATTTGCCATACCTCTGAACTAATGACTTATTTGAACAAATGAGTTAAAGTCTGATGCTTATTCCTTAGGTTAAGACACACAGTTATTACACTTGTTTTTGTGGTTTTGCTGTCTGGATAGGTAACCATATTTCTGTTTGTTACATTGCTTATTATTAACAGTATAGTATAAGAATATTACAGTTGGCTTTGCATGACAGTATGTTTTGTAAACCAATTCAGAGAATACAAAATACACACAAGTATTACATCTGGTTTTACATATCCGGATAGTAAATAACACACACAAGTCAAAAGGAGGAATATTACACAGAGTGGCTGACTTTTCCTCTTTATTGTCATTGTCAGCCAGCCATGGTCATCTGCTTTGTTGTTTTACGCTCTTCATCCCATTTCTTGTGTTTCTGTGGTTACCTTGTCCCCCTTTTTTCCAATTACTCATTTGTTGCCCTTCATCATTCTTGTGATTTTTCATTTCATTCCGTTTTGTGTAGTCAGTCTTGTTTGTTGTATTTTCACACTTGTAGCATTGTTTTATTCAGAACAAGGGACTGATGACCTCGTAGTTTGGTCCTTTCCCTCTTTCAATCCAACCAACCAACCATTTCTTCTCCTAATCCAGTTATAATATAGCACAGCTGCTTAGAGGTCTGCTACCTGTGTCATTTTTCATCTGGGCCCTTGCATCATGTATGTTATTTTGCATAGCATTCTGCTGTTGATAATTTTGCCTCCAATTTTGTGCGCAGCTATCACTCGTGTGACCTATTGTACAACCCATTATACATTATGGCATGCAACTGCACTCAGCTGTGTGATTCGGTTGTCCACAACGTTGGCAATTAGGATCAGTCACAAAAACTCAACATGGCTTGTAGTTTTTTGAGGAAAGTGAGACAAATCAAACTGCCTCCTCACATAACACAGCCAGTCTTTCGGCTTCATCTAATGAGATAGGGGAGGCCTCCTTAAATTCAGAACCGATCTGAAGGTTTAATCTGTGAATGAATATGTTAATAGCTCTTACCTCAGCTTTTTCAGTTTTTCAGTTAGTATTTCATTGCATCTGCATCTGGCATCTCCCTCCTCCCCCCCCTCCCTCCCACAGGTGATAGGATATGATTCGTATGTGATCTGCAAAAACCTCAAAATCTTCACCATTTTTCTGGTGCAAAGTGGACAAATGATCTCTGTAATAATTAACTCCTCTCTTGTTAAAATAGTGCTCTACCATCCCCTTTGTGAGAACATCAGATGTTGTTGCATTCCTTAATGCATCCACACCCTCATGGGGGTGTGCATCACCTTAATGTTTCAATTTGGTTATCAACAACTGGAATTCATCCATCCAAGTACATAAATTCCTAACGTGAACAATGCTCTGTAAAAAAAGTAGTAATATGCTCACTGGGCTTCCCTAAAAGGGGTTGAACCAGAGCAACCACCAGAAAAGAACTTGTTAACTTTACATTATGGGGCAGCACTGGAGATTTCTGTTTTAATTTTTGTTGCCTGCCCATGATATTGGCAATTTTGTCCAACATTACACTCAGGGGGTTGCTGCTACCAGTGTGAAGAAGGATCCATTACCTCCTCTTTTGGATCCACATTATTTTACACCTTGTTCTTCTAGTGCTAAATTTAATAAGCAAAGCCATACAGCCTATATCTCAGACATTTTGCAAGAAGACGGTAAAATTCGTCCCAGGTTTACCCAAAAACAAGGGAACGAAAGAGACTGTAGGAAGGATGGTATCAGCATTTGATACAAAATTACTGATTCACTGCAGAGGTCCTAGAGGTACTTGCAGTAGTTTGGCTTGACACCTGCCTGGTCTTGCATTCACATTGATGAAGTAAATCAGCAATCTGTTCCTGTAACTGTAATTTTTGTAACAAGAATCCATTAGCCTGCTCTCGAACTAGAGTGGCATTATCTACTGCAACAGATTCAAATGGCAGCAGCTTGCAGAAAGATGGCAGCAAAGAGGAGGCATGCATGACCGTGAGACTTCAGCTTTTCTCATGTTGGTTGCAGTGACAGGAAGATGACATTGTTGGCACATCAGTGGCAATGAGGGCGGCAATGTCAGTGTGTGCATGGGCCAACAGTGGCATGATGGCAGGGCTCAGTTGGACATCGAGCAGTGTAGCAGGTGGCTCATGCCAGACTGACACTCTAGTTGGTGTGGAGGCATTGTGAAGGCAGCATGGCAGCAGCTTAGCTTATAGAGCATTCCCATATAGCGAAAAGGACCATTTGTGGCCAAACACAATGGTAGTATGCATGCACACATCCTCACCTGCTGTGGTGTGTTCTAGGTACATCTGACACCAAAGTTATTTGCACTTAAGCAGCCCAGCCCAATATGGCCAAGCCACAGGCTAACAATGTACATCCAGCTGTCTTCCATGTGGCAACTACCTACAAGTGAGTGTGCCAATAACCTGGGCAGAACAGTGAGTTCTAATCCTGCGTCTGATGCCAGTTGTGCATGGATGGATTGAGATTAAGATTTATGTGGGACGTGGACATCCCAGAGTGTGAGGAAACTCGTCAAAAATACAAAAATGTAAGGTTTTGGTTCAATGACTGTTATTTATTTCTCCATGTCCTACTACTAAGGGATACAGGAAGATACAAACTGTGGTGTGGCAGGAGGCTGCCACAGCCAGACTAAGGGTCATATTGACAAGAAAGAGGAAAAGGGTAACACATCTAGTTGGGACAAGAGCTGGCAAGCTAGAGAGAACCTTTGTGGTGCCGGTGCATTCTTGCCAGCCCACTCTGCTTTCCCCATGTGACTATTCCCTATCCTCTGATTGGCTGGTCTAGTAGAGGGTACTTTGGATTAGTCCCTCTGTCACCAGTGCTTTGTAGTGACATCCCCTGTCTGCAGTACCTGATGTGGAAATGCTATTTGCACGGACTGAGTGTGGGTAGGTGGGGTTGTTGTTGTTGTGGTCTTCAGTCCTGAGACTGGTTTGATGCAGCTCTCCATGCTACTCTATCCTGTGCAAGCATTTTCATCTCCAGTACCTACTGCAATCTACATCCTTCTGAATCTGCTTAGTGTATTCATCTCTTGGTCTCCCTCTACGATTTTTACCCTCCACGCTACCCTCCAATACTAAATTGGTGATCCCTTGATGCCTCAGAACATGTCCTACCAACCGATCCCTTCTTCTGGTCAAGTTGTGCCACAAACTTCTCTTCTCCCCAATCCTATTCAATACTTCCTCATTAGTTATGTGAACTACCCATCTAATCTTCAGCATTCTTCTGTAGCACCACATTTCAAAAGCTTCTATTCTCTTCTTGTCCAAACTATTTATCGTCCATGTTTCACTTCCATACATGGCTACACTCCATATGAATACTTTCAGAAATGACTTCCTGACATTTAAATCAATACTGGATGTTAACAAATTTCTCTTCTTCAGAAATGCTTTCCTTGCCATTGCCAGCCTACATTTTATATCCTCTCTACTTCGACCATCATCAGTTATTTTGCTCCCCAAATAGCAAAACTCCCTTACTACTTTAAGTGTCTCATTTCCTAATCTAATTCCCTCATCATCACCCGACTTAATTAGACTACATTCCATTATCCTTGTTTTGCTTTTGTTGATGTTCATCTTATATCCTCCTTTCAAGACACTGTCCATTCCATTCAACTGCTCTTCCAAGTCCTTTGCTGTCTCTAACAGAATTACAATGTCATCGGCGAACCTCAAAGTTTTTATTTCTTCTCCATGAATTTTAATACCTACTCCGAATTTTTCTTTTGTTTCCTTAACTGCTTGCTCAATATACAGATTGAACAACATCAGGGAGAGGCTACAACCCTGTCTTACTCCCTTCCCAACCACTGCTTCCCTTTCATGTCCCTCGACTCTTATAACTGCCATCTGGTTTCTGTACACATTGTAAATAGCCTTTCGCTCCCTGTATTTTACCCCTGCCACCTTTAGAATTTGAAAGAGAGTATTCCAGTCAACATTGTCAAAAGCTTTCTCTAAGTCTACAAATGCTAGAAACGTAGGTTTGCCTTTCCTTAATCTTTCTTCTAAGATAAGTCGTAAGGTCAGTATTGCCTCACATGTTCCAGTGTTTCTACAGAATCCAAACTGATCTTCCCCGAGGTTGGCTTCTACTAGTTTTTCCATTCGTCTGTGAAGAATTCATGTTAGTATTTTGCAGCTGTGACTTATTAAACTGATAGTTCAGTAATTTTCACATCTGTCAACACCTGCTTTCTTTGGGATTGGAATTATTATATTCTTCTTGAAGTCTGAGGGTATTTCGCCTGTTTCATACATCTTGCTCACCAGATGGTAGAGTTTTGTCAGGACTGGCTCTCTCAAGGCCGTCAGTAGTTCCAATGGAATATTGTCTACTCCGGGGGCCTTGTTTCGACTCAGGTCTTTCAGTGCTCTGTCAAACTCTTCACGCAGTATCATATCTCCCATTTCATCTTCATCTACATCCTCTTCCATTTCCATAATATTGTCCTCAAGTACATCACCCTTGTATAGACCCTCTATATACTCCTTCCACCTTTCTGCTTTCCCTTCTTTGCTTAGAACTGGGTTTCCATCTGAGCTCTTGATATTCATACAAGTCATTCTCTTATCTCCAAAGGTCTCTTTAATTTTCCTGTAGGCAGTATCTATCTTACCCCTAGTGAGATAGGCCTCTACATCCTTACATTTGTCCTCTAGCCATCCCTGCTTAGCCATTTTGCACTTCCTGTTGATCTCATTTTTGAGACGTTTGTATTCCTTTTTGCCTGCTTCATTTACTGCATTTTTATATTTTCTCCTTTTATCAATTAAATTCAATATTTCTTCTGTTACTCAAGAATTTCTACTAGCCCTCGTCTTTTTACGTACTTGATCCTCTGCTGCCTTTGCTACTTCGTCCCTCAAAGCTACCCATTCTTCTTCTACTGTATTTCTTTCCCCCATTCCTGTCAATTGTTCCCTTATGCTCTCCCTGAAACTCTGTACAACCTCTGGTTCTTTCAGTTTATCCAGGTCCCATCTCCTCAAATTCCCACCTTTTTGCAGTTTCTTCAGTTTTAATCTACAGGTCATAACCAATAGATTGTGGTCAGAGTCCACATCTGCCCCTGGAAATGTCTTACAATTTAAAACCTGGTTCCTAAATCTCTGTCTTACCATTATATAATCTAATTCCACTAAATCTTTCAGTTAACATTTCCACCCAGTCTGTGTGCACATTATGCACACACACCATACATCTCATTATGCACGTCTTATCTTTGAATTGGGTACTAGTGGCTAGAGTGCTGAAGCCATAACCTACAGGATATCACTAAAACTACTGAACTACTAATAGAGATTGTTAGTGTGCACACCAAATAAGATGCTAGAAGTGCAGAAATTTGTTTCAATTATTTTAATCACCTGTTATTCTGTATCATTGAAAAGATGCACTGCAAAAATGCAGTTCAGCTCAGCTTTCCATCCTTTCAGTACGTTTGTAAAAATGAGAGAAATTCCATGTGACCATGCAAAAAAGAAGGTCTGGATTTATACTATCAATGTTGCCTCTCAGATACGAGCCACAATGGACAGGTTTAACATGTAAATATTTATTCTTTAATGTAATTGTTTAGTAGATGCTTTGGCTGATAACTTCAACTCCTTAATCAACTGACTGAGAGTCATTGCAAACTAAGTCTGCCAAGAAGAATTTTTTAATGTTTAACAGTATCAGTGTCAACATGTAAGACATGTAAGACAAATGTTCTTCAACTTTTAATTGACAAAAACGTCATTTGTGTGCAATAATGCAATTGTAAACAACACAGCTCATGGTCACGGGACATAACTTTGGCAAAAATTAGAGTACTCAGAAGTACATCTCTGGACCAATATTCCTTTACTCTCAGCTTTTTAACATGAACCATGAGAAGCTAAATATCAATGAAGCTACACATTTCCTCAAAACCTGTATCTTTCCAGGTGGATAGTTGAGAACGAACTGATTTTGATGTATTTGCCATGGTGAAAGTGAAAAATCGGTTCGTTTCAAGTGCTATAAATTTCAACAGATCTTGTGATAGAAATAGCATGATAAAGGATAGAACTCTTGAATCAGGTGCTAGTTGGCAATTATGTCCTGAAGATGAGTTATCAAATGCATGAAGTGCTGGACTGAAATTACGTTTTTGCCAGTCAAATTTCTCATTCTCACTATGGCAGGGACTTTTACGGATCAATTCATCTTCACTTTCAGACTCTGAAGAAGAACGGTCCTGGCGAGCTCTATTTGGTGAAGTATGTGGAGGTGTATTAGTACAAGACTCTTCTGATGAATCTTCGTTGTCACTACATTCATTGAAGATGCCACACTCACTGTCACTGTCACTCTTTGTCAGTATCTCCAGTATCTCTTCATCAATGCAATGACGCCAATGTGTCATTTGTCTGTGGAATTCAAAAGTGACAGCATTCTTAAAAATCCTGATGAAACGGCATATGGATAAATGACACCACAGAAGCAGAATGCAGAAGATCACATGAAGCAACTAGCTCGAATGTCGAACAGCAACTGTGAAATCCATAGCAGAGTGTTTCCCAGATAGCAGGGACAGCGGCACAGAACAATAAATAGGGTACATCCATCCCAGGGAGTGCACGGGACAAAAGAAACTTGTGACAGGTCAGCATGCAGCCCTGAGCGGCTATTGACGTCCGCAGGCCCACAGGCAGTGGAATTGGCAGCGGCATAAGCCATCATTAGGACTCAAGTACTGGTCAGGCTGCACAGCGAATGCCGTCTGCAGGGCCCCTGGGAAAGCCCAGTTCAGTGGCGAACAACGTCCGCAGGCCCTGGGACAAGGTGGAGCGCCACAGCATATCACGTCTGCAGTACTCAAAGGGTTAAACAGACATTGTATACAACAGGTCCTTACAGAAACTACTAAGCATAACTCAAGCCAACTTCTGTAGCTCTCACATTCATCATAGACAACTTCATTCAAGAAAACATACATTACCGACAATATTAAATACACTTAAGTCCACCTCCCTGTGGCTTTCAAGTCATCCCATTTACATTCATGTTAGTTTTGGTCAGTACCTTAGTTCACTATTAGAACAAATGTGTCAATGTAGGTTTGTGCTGATTGATTGAAAACCCACTCTGCTGATCACTTATGCCAGGGATAAGAGGGAGGAGCATTGTTGCCTCAGTTGTCTCATGACTCAACAAGTCTGTAATGAGATGGTATCATTATGAATCCGTACAAGGGCCTGGGCAGGAATGGGAAGACCATCTAAGGATGGTGTCAATGGTTTAACCAAGAAACAGTGCT
This sequence comes from Schistocerca piceifrons, assembly GCF_021461385.2. Classification (NCBI taxonomy): domain Eukaryota; kingdom Metazoa; phylum Arthropoda; class Insecta; order Orthoptera; family Acrididae; genus Schistocerca; species Schistocerca piceifrons. Next base: position 873,835,464 of record NC_060149.1, on the reverse strand, counting down.
GGAAAACAGTTCTGCTTCTTGTAGTTGAAAGACTGCGATCAGTGTCTAATCACAATCCCAGTTCCTTACAGGATCCACCCCCTGCTCTTTATTCTTTACACTTCTGGATAGCATGTCTGCCACTACGTTTCCAGCACCCTTTATATACTGCATCTCATAGTTAAATCGTTGCAAATACATAGACCACCTCCTGAGTCTACCATGTTTGAGCTGACAAGTATTTAAATAAGTTGGAGCACTATGGTCCACAAAAATCAACACTTTATGTCCTAACAGGTATTGCTCAAACTTTTGCAAACCGAAAATAACCGCTAAAGCTTCCAGTTCAGAGATGCTGTAATTTTTCTCCACTTGTTGTAATGATGGACTTGCAAATGCGATTGTTTTGTGGACCTGTTCTTCTCCAACCATCTCAGTCTGGTACAATTCTACCTCCAGGCCATAACCACAAGCATCTGATCCTAAACAAAAAGGTTTTGAAAAGTCAGGATGATTCAAAATCGGGCTATTCACTAGTGCTTCCTTAAGTCTTTCAAAAGCAGTTTGACACTCCGGGGCCCACTTGTAGGGAACATTTTTCTTCAACAATTCCCTCGAACAAGGATCATTTGAATAATTGCCTTGCCACAATTTTGTGATAAAATCTAAACAAACCGAACATTCCCTTTAGTTTCTTACGTGTGGTTGGTGCTGCATAGTCCCTAATAGCATTTATTTTACTTGAATCGGGCTTAAATTCCTTCCCCGTTTACTAAATGTCCCAGGAACTTAATCTCTTTTTTGACAAATTCTGTCTTATCTAACTTCAATTTCATCCCCCCCCCCCCCTCCCCATTTTAATAGCAATTAACTACATTGTCTAACAGCAAACAGTGCTCTTCCCAAGTGGAAGTATAAATCAATACATCATCCACGTAAACAGTAATTCGCCTCAATAACTGATCACCTAAAACATGAGACATTGCCCTGACAAGTGCACAAACACTGACATTCAACCGAGGCACAACCTTATACTTGTAACATCATCCTTCAAACAGGAACACTGTACACTTTCTGGATTCCTTAGCCAGAGGTAGATTCCAGTATCCACACACAACATCCATAGAAGTAAAAAATTTAGCCCCTTTAAACTTCTGTAATAGTTCTTCAGTGTTTTCTGGCCTGTCATTCTCTGGTAAAACAATCTTATTCAACACCCTAGCATCTAAAACCAGCCTAATTGAGCCATCTTTCTTAGGTACTACAACCAATGGGTTATTGTATACACTAACAGCCTTTTCCATTATCCCCCTATTGAGCATTTTCTGTATTAAGTCTCAAATGGCTTCCTTATGCACTTCTGGAACAGCAAATGGTTTTTTGAAAAAATTTGCATCTTCTTTCACTGTTAAATAGCATTCGTAATTTCAAACTAATCCAGGCTGATCTGAAAATACCTCACAATGTTTATTCAAAATTTGTTTTAAATCATCCTTTTGTATATCACTTAATCTGGTAAGTTCCTCTAGTTCTTGAACTATCCTGATTCTGACATTTTCTAGTACAGAAAGATCCACTTCCTCCCTTTCACCATAATCATTATAGCCATCAATTAAATTAGCAGTCCTACAGAGACAAATCGGAATGTCACTCTGTTCATTGTTTACATCGGATTAACCCACGATGCTACAGTGTACATGACAGAGGTGAAGTTGATTTCGATGGTGGCACTGTAAGCCATCGGGAGCTGAAAGAAGATACATGCAAGTGCCAAATCAATGGACTATCTCGCCTCGTGCCCACCGTCTGCTGCCACTAGAAACCCCGTAAAAGGCAATATCATGCGGTGCGAAGCGATACTTGCGGTCTTCCTTCAGTGCTGGATGCTGAGGAGGGTGGAGCAGTGTCCAATGGCAGTGGCCATGAAGCAATTCCACTGGCGATGGTCCATCTCGTGGGTGCAAATGATATGAGACAAGAAACAGTTGCAATGCTTGATTCCTGGTATGTGCGGAATGAAGTTTGGCCATCTGCTGCTTGAAGGTTCTGACAAAACGTTCCGCTTTGCCGTTTGACTGTGGATGAAATGGTGCTCTAGTTATGTGCTGTATGCCATTGCATTCACAGAATGTTTCAAATTCATTTGACCTGAACTGAGGGCCGTTGTCTGACACTATGACTTCAGGTAAACCTTCTAGGCAAAAAATAGAGGACAACACCTTAATTGTGCTGCATGACATTGTCGAGTTCATTGGCACAGCAAAAGTAAACTTGCTATACGCATGAACCACAATTAATCGAGGGGTGTTCCAAAAAGGTTCCGCAAAGTCTGTGTGCACACATTGCCATGGTGATTGAAACTTAGGCCAAGCAGAGAATTATTGCGGCAGAGTGGACTGATTTTTCACACATGCGTGACACTGTGACATCTGTTCTATACGGGTGTCCATTTCCTGCCAAGTACAGTGTCGGCACGCTAACTGTTTTGTACAAACAATCCCCCAGTGCCCTTGGTGAAGTAACTGCAACACTTATTTTTGCAAAGCATTGGGGATCAACACATGTGACTGTCTGCTGTCATTTTGAATAAGAATCACACCTTTGCTGTATAGCGAGGCTATGCCAACATGCAAAGTATCAGCACACCACAGAGTTCTTTTCCAGTCTAAATCAGCTTCCATGGCTTGTGCAATTTTCCTATAGTTCAGCAGAAATGATTGAAGCAATTCAGAATCTTGAGCATCGATGTGACAACAAGATGCAGCAGAAGTGTCAAAGTCTGTATCAGGCCAATTGGAAGGTGTGAAAGTGCGTCCGCATTACCATGTTGAGCTGTCAGATGATACACAATCTTGTGCTGGTATTGAGGCAATAGCAAAGCCCATCTTTGAAATTTTTGAGCAGTTCATACAGGAGCCAGTTTTGTCAGATGAAACAAGCACTGCAAAGGCTTGTGATTGGTTACTAAGTAGAATTTTCTGCCATACAAATAGCGGTGGAAATTGGTGACACCATACACAATAGCCAAAGCCTCTTTTTCAGTTTATGGATAGTTACCCTGAGCTTTGGACAACATTTTTGATGCAAAAGTGATAGGCCTGTCTTCATCACTGCACTGATTCCGTAAGAAGAAGCATCAACTTGCAACAGAACTGGTTTGTCAATGTCAAAGTGAACTAAGCATCAATCACTGAGCAATGTCTCTTTAAGTTTTTTAAAAGCTTCTTGACACTCATCTGTCCAAACAAAGGGGACATTCTTGCAACAGAAGCAATGCAATGGAGCTGCAATGTGTGCAGCATTCAGTATGAACCAAATATAATAGTTCATTTTCCCTAAAACTGACTGCAATTCTGTGATATTGTGAGGAACTGGCAAGTCTTGGATGGCTAACAAATGTAGCTGAAGAGGATGTACACCTTGATTGTTTATGACATGACCAAGATACTGCAACGCAGGTTTAAAAAAAGTCACACTTGTCCAGTCTACACTTTAGTTCTGCCTCAGATAACACACGAAACAAAGCACGTAAATTTGCAGTATGTTCTTCAGGTGTATGACCTGCTACAACAATATCGTCCAAATAGTTTGAACAGTTTGGCGCTTGTGCAGTCAGCTGTTCCAAATACCATTAGAAAATGGTGGGTGCGGAAGCACTGCCAAAAGACAAACACAAATATTTAAACAAGCCCAAATTAGTATTTACTACACACACTTTTTGAGATTCTTCATTGAGCGACATTTGAGGATATGCTTCGCGCAAATCAGTTTTTGGAAAGTAGTGTCCACCGTCTAATCTGCCCATGATATCCTCTGGGTGTGGCAATGGATAAGTGTCAGTGACAGTTTTTAGGTTGACTGGAGACTTACAGTCAACACAGAGGTGAATATGACTTGAAGATTTGGGGAGCAAAATCAGTGGACTTGACCATTGATTAGCTGATATGGGTGCAATAACTCAGCTATTCGACAATTCTTTTAGTTTAGCTGCAACTTTGTCCCATAAAGCAATGGGAACAGTTCTGGCCTGCCAAAATTTTGGCTGAGCACTGTCTTTCAGAGTAATATGTGCAACAAAATTGTCAGCCTTGCCTAAACCTTCAGAAAACAGTTCTGGGAATTCTTTTAGCAAGCTAGCTACACTGTAGCATTGAATGGAGACACTGACAACACAATGTCCTGATTGTCAAAGCCAATCAAATCAAATGAATCAAGACAAAATATGTTCTCACACTCGCATGATTGTAGCACTGTAGAAGTCACTGTTCTCGTATGTGAGCAATACATGGCAGGCCAAGTACATGTTACAGAATGGGAATTTCTTGTCCATTATAAGCTGTAAGGTGTGTGCTAGTTTTAGTCAGGCATGAGGAGTCTAATAGTTTATATGTACGATGATTTAGCAATGTGTCCAACATGTCCAACTGAAATTTCACTTGTTTCCCACAAAGAAGTACTTGAGCAAAACGTTGTTTGACTGGCGTATCACTGAAGAAACTACACACTTGCTAGTTTTGTGAATGCCTGTTTCTGACTTTGAATATACTGCATTAATGACTTGGGTCTTGTAACAAGATTTTTGTGAGTGGGCCGAATTCTTATGTTTCTTTTGTTGCAAACATACAGGTTGTACATGGCCTTTCTTACCACAAGCGTAACACTGAGCTTGTCGGGAGGGCAGTCTTGACATTTGCGCTGTGAATAGCACTGAGGGCAAGACTTAATTCTGTTTGCCTGTGTAGCAAACTGCTTACGTGGCGTGGAAGGTTGTTTACTTGGTGTGGCGAGCTGCTGCCACCGCCAAATGGGCCAATCGAAACTAAGGGACTCAACCCAACAAATAGTTGGCCACTCAGATTTATGAGCTGACAAGGCACCTGAATCAAACTGATCTAGTATTTGCATTACCTGCTGAAATGATGGACCAGACTGTTTCAAAATTTGTTCTCTCTCTCTCTCTCTTTTTTTTACATACACACATCAAGTTCCATAGGACGAAATTGAGGAGCAAATCTCCAAGGTAATGGAATGTGTCAGTACATGAAATTATAACATAAAAGTAATAATAACAGATAAAAATAAATGTTCATGAACCCGAAAAAAGTCTGTCCATAAGATTAAGTAAACACAATCAACAATACAATACGAATCAGCTTAATTTTTTGAGGAACTCCTCGACAGAATAGGAGGAGTGACCCACGAGGAAACTCTTCAGTTTCAATTTGAAAGTGCTTGGATTACTGCTAAACTGCTAAGATTTTTGAATTCAAGTAGTAGCTAATTGAAAATGGATTCAGCAGTATACTGCACATCTTTCTGCACAAGAGTTAAGGAAGTCCAATCCAAATGCAGGTTTGATTTCTGCTGTGTATAAACCGAGTGAAAGCTGCTTATTCTTGGGAATAAGCTAATATTGTTAGCAAGAAATGACAGTAAGGAATATATATATTGAAAGGCCAATGTCAAAGTATCCAGACTCGTGAAAAGGGGTCAACAAGAGGTTCATGAACTTGCACCACTTATAGACCGAACCGCCTATTTCTGAGACAAAAATATCCTTTTAGAATGGGAAGAGTTACCCCAAAATATAATACCATATGACATAAGCGAATGAAAATAAGCAAAGTAGACTAATTTTTGTGTCAAAGTATCACTCACTTTTGATACCATTCGAATAGTAAAAAATGGCAGTATTAAGTCTTTGAACAAGATCTTGAACATGGGCTTTCCATGACAGCTTACTATATATCTGAACGCCTAGAAATTTGAGCTGTTCAGTTTCGCTAATCATATGCCCGTTCTGTGAAATTAAAACGTCAGGTTTTGTTGAATTGTGCGTTAGAAACTAAAAACTGAGTCTTACTGTGATTTAACGTTACTTTATTTTCTACAAGCCATGAACTGAGGTCATGTACTGCACTATTTGAAACTGATACAATGTTGCACACAACATCCTTTACTACCAAGCTAGTGTCATCAGCAAACAGAAATATTTTAGTGTTGCCCGTAATACTAGAGGGCATATAATTTATATAAATAAGGAACAGGAGCGGCCCCAATACTGATCCCTGGGGCACCCCCCACTTGACAGTACCCCACTCAGATCCCACATCACAGAGAAAAGAGAATAAAGCATTTTCAGTTGTTAAATGACTTTTAAAGCCGAACTGTACATTTGATAGCAAATTGTGTGGTATAAAATGATCAATTATCCTTATATACACAGCCTTTTCAATAACTTTTGCAAACACTGATGGCATAGAAATAGATCTAAAATTATCTACATTATCCCTTTCTCCCATTTTATAAAGCAGCTTTACTACTGAATACTTTAATTGCTCAGGAAACTGACCATTCCTAAAGGAAAAATTAAAAATATGGCTAAATACAGGGCTAACATGTGCAGCACAGTGCTTTAATATTCTGCTAGACACTCCATCATAACTATGAGAGTCCTTAGTCTTCAGTGATTTAATTATTGACTCAATCTCCCTCTTGTCTGTATCACAGAGGAGTATTTCAGACATGAATCTCAGAAAGGCATTTGCCAAGAAAGCCATATGATTCCCTGTAGAAACTAAATTTATATTTAATTCACCAGCAATGCTCAGAAAATGATTGTTAAATACTGTACATATATCTGATTTATCAGTAACAGAAATATTTTTACTGTGAACTTACTTTATATCGTCGACCTTGTGCTGCTGACTAGACACTTCCTTCACAACTGACCATATGGTTTTAATTTTATCCTGTGAATTAGATATTCTATTTGCATACCATATACTCTTTGCCTTCCTAACAACATTTTTGGGCACCTTACAACACTGTTTGTAATGGGTTACTGTAGCTTGATTGTGACTACTTCTAACATTTTTATATAATTCCCACTTTGTTCTACAAGATATCCTTATCCCACTAGTCAGCCACCTGGGCTGCCTATTACTGCTAGTACCCTGTTTAGAACATTCTAATGGAAAGAAACTCTCAAAGAGCATGAGAAATGTGTTATGGAAAGCATTGTATTTATCATCTATGTTATCGGCACTATAAACATCCTGCCACTGTTGTTCCTTGACAAGGTTTAAAAAACTCTCTATTGATGTTGGTTTAACTTTCCTACATAGTTTGCAATTAAATATGATATTTGTTTGAGTACAAAAGCCTTTTAGTGTTAAAATTTGTGTATCATGGGCTGAAAGGCCATTAACACTTCTACTAACAGAATGCCCATCTAGTAATGAAGAATGAATAAAAATATTGTCTGTGGCTGTGCTACTGTTCCGCTGCACCCTAGTTGGAAAAAATACAGTCTGCACCAGATCATATGAATTTAGGGGATCTACTAACATTCTTTTTCTTGCACCATCATGTACAAAATTAATATTGAAGTCACCACATATAACTAATTTCTGGCACTTCCTACAAAGTGCATCAAGAACCCTCTCTAGCTTGAGCAGAAATGCTCTGATGTCAGAGTTAAGTGACCTATAAATAACAACAATTAGAAGTTTAGTTTCACTAAATTCAACTGCCCCTGCACAACATTCAGGTATGTGTTTGGTGCATTGTCATGATATGTTTGTGCACTCGAATGGAATACTGTTTTTTAGGTACATAGCCCCCCCCCCCCCCCCCCCACAAGGAACTTCTTGAAAAAAAGCCAGCTAATCTGTATCCTGGTAAAGGAAGCCTCTGAATTGTCAAATTATTTAAGTGGTGCTCTGTTATACCAATAATTTCAGAGTCAACATCTATAAGCAGTTCACTAATTTTATCCCTAATACCCCCTATATTTTGATGAAATATGCTAATTCCTTCTCTGCTTGGAAACCTTACATCCTCAGAAGGTGAGCCCTTAGAGTGACTTCCTTTAAGCAAGTATACCTGTCAGCTGACTTCAATCTAAAAAAGGTGCGGATCTAACACCAACTACTACAGGAATTTTTCTACGAGTGACCCCACCGCCGCCGTCACCACCCACTACACTGTCACCTATAAGCTTAGCCAGTGAATGAGTGAGCAGGGACCTCAAACTACAGTGATGGTTAGCTGTTTAATGCCAACACATCTTAAGGGGAAATGCAAATCAACATAATAACTCTCGATAGCAACAGGTAACCTGTAGTCTAAGTCATACTGAGGACAGGGATGAGCCAATGGTGGGTACATTTTTGTTAGAACTGGATGTTTCTGCAAAAGTAGCTGTTGGTAGTTCATACCAACAGGGGGAGACAGCATGCTGCTGTCTGGATCATTACATAGAGGCTTTCAATTTAGCTTCCATTTGCTGAAATCTTCGGTTGTACTTCATATATTGATTATAAGTGTAACATGTTTGTAAGTATACTGTGACTTCTGCAACAAGAAATTATGTGATGTAAATGTGCCTGATTCGATGCCAAACTTGGGAATGGAGAGAGAGAGTGCAAGTTGCATGCAGGGATGAATATTAATGCCAGCTGATACCAATCTACATCACTGTGTGCATTTTCAAAAGGAAAAGTTAGTAGAACTGAAACAGTGACCAGTTATGGTAAGTAATTTTCTCTTCAGCTTTGTTTGTGTACATGTATGTGTCATCACCTTGTTGTGGCTATTGAATTTAAAGGACTCCAGTAGCTGACTGAGACATTATTCTTTAAAACTAGTGAAATATGATTATGAAGTAAAAGGTGATTATAATTAAAGTTAATCATTCAAACCGCTGGTCAGAATGAAGTCAAATTGTAACGGAATATTACTGGAGAAAGGTGAAAATGTATGGCAGAAGAAAAATAGGTAGTTAAAAAATGTAGCAAGAGATGGCACTGTAAGTGGTTGACTACAAACAACAAATGAATCATAGAACAATTCCTAAGGTGTATGTTTGACGTTAAACAAGCTGTACTACTCAGTGTGCTTGGGTGTACAGGTGTGACTCTGTTAGTTACATAAGCCCATCCATCACGGCAAGGTCCTATCACATTGTATGGAAAAATAGGTTATTACTTGTCCTGAGCCCAAAAACCACATAAAAAGCATCACTCACATCAGTTTTTAATTGTCCTGAGGCTAAATACTGCATAAATGGCCTCAATCAAAATCAAATCGGATTATCAATATGCTGTCCACCGTCTTCTGCAACAAGTTAAAATCAAGAAACAGCATATTCCACAACTGATCGAAGTGTTTCTGGGGTCATGTTCAGAATGTGTTGCACAATGTGTGCCTTCAATGCAGTGAAGTTTGCAATTGGATCACTGAACACAACAGCTTTCAGATTGCCACACAGCCAGAAGACACACAGATTAAGACCAGGTGATCAGGACAACCAGGCTGTAGAGAAATGGCAGCTGATAATTCTAGCATTTCTGAAATGGCGCTTCAGCAGCTGCTTAACTGGATTTGCAATGTGAGGAAGTGTGGCATCTTGCATAAAAATGATCCCATCCATGCTGTTGGAGAGCTGGAATGATGTGGCTGTGCAAAAGACACTCATAGCGCTTACCAGTGATGGTACACCTGTCTCTTCGAAAAAAATATGGCCCTATGATAAATGGTGCCATAAACCCGCACCACACAGTGACCTTTTCAGGATGAAGTGGTACTGGTTGATTTGTGTGTGGATTTTCTGTTGTCTGTATTCGACAATTCTGTATATTGACACATTCTATCAGATGGAAGTGGGCTTTGTCTATCCACAAAATCTTCCACGGCCAGTCATTGTCCACTTCCATGCGAGCAAGAAATTCTAAATTAAAGGTCATTCTTGCTGGCAGGTCAACAGGAAGCAACTTGTGCACATGAGTAATTTTGAATGGATAGCAAATAAGCATGTTTCGTAGGATTTTTATGCACCGTGCTCACGGGTATGTCCAATGTCTGGGCAGTTCTCTGTGCACTACACATTTGCACACCACCACTTGTCTCCTCCTGCATTGCTGTGGCCACAGCTTCTACTGACGTTGAATCAATTCGTTTCCTCCCTCTACCAGGTTGCACACCAAAAGAACCTGTCTTTTCGAATTTCTGAATCGTTTTCTCCAGACCCACAGCAGTCATCAGACCAGTGCCTTTTTTCAAACCCTTCAGTGCCCAGAACTTCTGCAGAGCAACGTGTGCACAGTCATCATTCTGTTAATACAGCTTTACAAGCAGAGTGAGATCCCACATTGAGACAGTCATGGTGAACATTGCAGACATGAAAGGAGGAAAATCAGTGTACCCGGCGTGTTTATACCAACTTCAATGGGTCGTGCACATGACAGGTGTTTTCATTTATGTATTCTGACACATACAGTGCCATCTATTGATCAATTTTCGTGCTATTTTTTTCCTGCTATATGTTTTCCCCATTCTCCGATAATATTCTGTTGCAATTTGATGCCATTCTGACCAGTGGTGTTATTTCTACAGTGTTTTGAAAGTTTAACTTTACTTACAATCACCCTGTATATCATAAAACTGGAAAATGCACCAGAATGCAGATACCTTTAGTAGAAAGGTTCAAGTAGTGCAAGCTACTGAAGTACTAATAGCAGAATTAAAAGACACTCAGGAGTTTAGCACACAGACTTAAAGCCTCTGGTGGCAAGCCTGATGTAACAACATTAAGGCTACAGCCAGGCAACTACAGATGAAAAATGAAAGAGCAGCACTGCCTCCATAACAGTCAGGCAATTCAGTGCTATTGCACAATCGTGCAGTTAAGAAAGGCAAACTAAAAAGCTTACTTCAACTTTTGAAGACCCTTTTCAAGTTACACATGTGACCCCCTGTTAATGCAGAAATACAACTACCAGATCCTCCTGTGATAGCGCCCTTTAGTAGGTTAAAACCATATCCAGGGAATGCTGTGCCACCACAGCTTGTTGCTTTGATTGATCCACCTAGAGACAAGCCACCTGCTGTCAGAACAGTGCAACGAAGAAGAAATGGAATCCACCACCACAGGCATGGCTTAGATACACTCTCTGATCTAGGCATCCTTATGTGCTATGGTTGTGTGACAAGAATCTTTATGAATCCTATAAAGTAGTCTAAATGCTTTAGTGAAATGCCATTAATCTTAAATATAATTGATGTCACTCAATTAAATGCCATCTGCTTGTGCCATACAAACTGTTGTATATACTTTATTTTGAGCCATTTTGGATATTTGTATTGAGAGAGAGTGAATAGAGGTTACCTGCTCCATTACTGCATCACTTATGGAAAGTTTTATCATTACTTCATATGTTACACAAACCAGTCCTTTAATCTATGCCTCACCGTTAACTGCCCTGGTTGTAAACCTCAATTGTGAGCACATGCGCGTGGCGTAAGTCTTACCACTGTCACCCTTGGACCCAGCTGTCAGAACAGGAACCCAAGTGCTTGTGTCATAATCAATAGATTTTCCTTTGCTGTGGTGCTATTGGTTCAAAAGAATACCAGCAGTAAAGACTGAGGCATCACAGAAGTGTATAAATCGTTTTTCAAAGTTATGATTTATCAATAGAGATAAACTTATAAAAACTTCTTAAACATTTTGCATGGTAGTATCACATTATGCAGACCATTTGAAAGTTACTCCTTTCTTTAATAGCCTTGACTGTAATGGTATAATCCCTTGCGAAATGATGATAATAATTTCTTAATCACAAAAAGCTTTATAATTCTTTTACATTGGTTGGGGAAAAGAAGTTATCCATGGCTCCCCTCCAATTGTGGGTCTAATTTTACCCCACCAGAGCTGATAATGTGCCCCAAGTACTGGACTTGTGACTCTGCAAAAGAGCACTTCTCTAATTTCAAATGTATAAGGGCATTCTTTAACCTCATCAATTTGTTTTTCAATCAATTTGCAAGTTCTTCAGTATTTCTAGAGAAAATGATGATATCATCCACATAAATCAGACAGGTAGTGGGTTTGAGACTTATTAATAACAAATCAGCAAACCTTTGAAATGTGGCAGGTGTATTCTTCAAACCAAATGGCATCCATAAAACATGTACAAGCCAGAAGGTACAATGAAGCTGTTTTGTATTGTCCCGTCACATTAATGTGCCACTTGTCAAAAGCTTGAATAACCACCTTTCACTGTGTGAACTGCTGTGAGATGAGCAGGAAGGGAATCAGCAAAGTTCTGGAAGGTACCAAGAGGAATTTGGAGCTGTGCTGACTACAGTGCCATGGCCAGCTGCACTATGTTTCTCAGTTGAGGATCCCTGGCGTGAATGGCCCACCTGAGGTGGTCCCACAGAATCTTGATTGGGTTTAAATCCAAGGAGTTGGTGGTCAGGGGAGTACAGTAAACTCATCCTGATACTCTTCAAACCATGTATATACACTGCAGGCTGTGACACGTTCCATTGTCCTGCTGGTAGATGCTGCCATACCGAGGAAAAATAAACAGCATGTGGGGCTGGACATTGTCCCCAAGGATAGAAACATAGTTGTTTCGGTCCACTGTGCTTTCCAGAATGATGAAATCACTCAAGGAATCCACAAAAAACATTTCCAAGACCATAATGCCTGCTCCTCCAACTTGAATTCTTCCAGCAGCTGTTGCAGGGTGTTTACTTTCAGATGTCTGATACAGTACATGCCAATGACATCTGTCTGATAGAGCACAAAATGTGATTCATCTGAGAAGGCCATCTCTCATCACTCAGTGGATGTCCAGTTGTGGTACTGGTGTGCAAATTCCACCTTCGTCACCAATGAAAGCAGCCAGTATGGATGCATGAACCAGGTGCCTAATGTGGAAACCCATATGCCACAACATTTGCTGAAAGGTCATTGAGGAGACACTGTTGGTATCCCCTTGGTTCATCTGGGTGGTTAGTTGTTCAACAGTTGTATGTCTATTCGCCCGTACACATCTCTGCAGGCATCATTCACCCCTATCATGTAGGGCCAGTGGTGCCCCACAGTTGTCTTGGTGTCAGTTTTGGATAGTGCCATTTTGCCATGCACAGTGTACTGTAATTACAGAAGCGCAGGATCAGTTTCCAGCTTAGTTGTTTTGGAAATGTTTCCATCCTTGGCCCGAAAGCCAATGATCATACCCTTTAGGACATCTGGTAAATTGCTACGTTTCCGCATTATGACACCAGCTTCACTGTTCTCTGTATCCCCACAACAAACTTTATTGCTAGTGCTGCTGCTTGCCATCTGTGAGTGGTTATTGCAGGTTGATATCGAATGCAGGTGGTGATTGCATTAATGTGACTGGACTGTGTAGGACAGTCCTGAGGGACTACTGGGATCTGTTGGTAGCCTGAGCACATATGACATATGAGGAGTAGTGAAAAACTTACTGTTTCTTAACCTGTCCTATGTTTCATGAATATGCAGCAGTGAATAGGTATCAGATGTGGTGACCTTGTTCCGCCCCCCCCTCCCCCCCCCCACCCCCAGCAGCAGCAGTCAAACTCAACCAGGTGCTGGCTGATGGTTAAATAATTCCTACATCAAGTTGTTGTTGGGGACAAAAATACACTCATTGGTACAGTAGTGGGTCCTTTTTGTTTCACTACGAGGAGTTCAAGTGGATATTATAATACATAAAATATTAGAGTACTTTATTATAACATAAAGAAGATGAGTTACTTAACTCTGTACCATCCATTCCCACAGGTATGTCATGAGTATTTATAATTGTCACTGAACATTAACATAGCACTTGATGCTGACAAGATACAAGTCCCTTCACTCAAAGTATAATTGACAATAACTTCTATGTAGAGATCTGAATAATTCAATGTTTGCACTGCTGGTGCAGTAGGAAGACAATGCTGTCATCTTCACTGATGGTCACGGGCTTGGCTGAGTGGTACTATGGTTGGCCATAAGTAGGAGAGTGGAAACAGCAGTGTATTGAAACTCTTCTGGGCATGGCTACACCAGCATCACTTATTTGTTGCTGTAGCTGTCAGCAACTATCCTCTCTTGTGATTCTGTTGTGAGGTACCAGTCTTGCTTTGGCACCCCGCTCTTTGGATGACACCACAGTTTCTTCCACAATGAACTATAGTTGATATGGAATTTTGTGTGGTTTCTGGGTAACTGACCTTGCATTTCCAGTAGGGATCTCATGCTATACAAGATCAGTAGCAGTAGTATTGCCTCTCTTTGAATAACTGCCAATACTCCTCTAAAACCTGGTATAACAACCTTTGTTCAGAGTCAGTTAAATGGAACAACTTATTCTGCAACTGTTCCTTCAAGTGTGGCATGTTTGTGTACACTTCTTGGACTGGCAATTATTTTGCTCTTTTCTTATCCTGCCTTGCAGAAACAGATTCTCTATTTGTGGATATTCTTGCATGCTGGCAAATATAATTGTCTTTGGTATTGTTACACCTCAAGTTCCAAAATTATCTAAACACACAGGAATTTGTATTTTCTCTGCCATGGTTTCTGCTCTACCCAGGCTTTATTTCACATGTACTTGCATTCTATCAAGGACATAATTCTGAGTGAACAGTTCAGTCATAAAAACAGTCCACTTAGGCTCCTGCATTTTGACAGTCAACCAGAACTTTTCTGGTACCACCAGTTATCATTACAGAGCTGGATGCTTTCAACATCGAGATATGCACTGTGTCAGAATTTAAGGGAATGGTCCCCTTCCTGAGACTTTCTCATGACTGTGAGGTGCTGTCACCACCAAAATAGTGAATTATTGCTCCACCAATTTTGACAGTGTGTGACTGGAAATCAATCAAGTCTTCATGTTGGCTCAGTAAATCATTTCCCAGTATGACTTCAGAATCAAGCCTTCTCTGTCTAATCTCTTCCATCTCAAATTAATAGGTGGTGTAACTGATTTGCAACGGAATGCTTTGTTTGCAACTGAACACACACCTGCAGGATTTATAACTTCAGTATCAAAACCACTATGGTGACACTAGGGCAGTTTTAATGGCTGCTTGTTGCTGGGAGAAAGAAACACCAGGCTTATCTGGGTGCCCATGTACACTAAAATTCAGACTGGTTTTCTTTGCATTTCTCATAATCCTGTTTGCCACCTACTTAACCTCTGTAATTTGCAAGGTTAACTGGCTGTACTGGGGGTGGGATTGTGTGAATGAGCCTGCCCCTTGCTATATCCCTGATTAAAAATCACATTTTCACGGCCACAGTGATGACTGTCTTGACCACAAAATGATCTATTTCAGTACTGTGAACAGTGCATTCTTAAATGCCCCATTTCCTGCCAGTTGGCACAGTGCAGTGCTATAGATGTATCAGCTGTGTGACCAGTGAGCTTGCATTGGCCACAAACTGATTCATCAGTAGGCACATGGCACAGCTCACTGCTAAGTTCTGGGGCAGCAACAAAGCATCCAGCTTCTTCATATAACAAAGTCAGGTTTACTGCTTCATAAAGTGAGGTGGTGGAGGCTAACATCACTTCTCTACCATTTTGTGGGTTCATACCACAGGTGAAAATATCAGTTTTGTTGGCATCAGATCCTTCAAGGAGTACATCATTGCAGTTTGTATCCTGAGAAAGGCTAAAAGTGTTGCATGAGGTAGCCTTTATCCAGTTCACAAACTAACAGAGATCTTCTTGTGATCTTTAAACGAGGGTGAACAGCTTCTTGCAGTAGTAACTATCACCCTGCTTATCAGCATACTGCTCTATTAAGCCTTTTGCCAAGGATTAAAATCTTTTGCCATTTTTCAATGTGTCAACTGACTCTACATAGATGCATGCATCCCTGATTAACTTAAATCATGCCACATTCAACAGAAAAGTGTCAGGCCAAGTGCAGATGTGAACCACATTGTGGACTTTTGCAAAAAGTTTTTCACATTGTCTTTGAGTTTTGCCAAGAAGGGAAATAAAATTAACTGCAGAAAAACTATTTGCACTGGTAGGCAGGGTAGTAGCCGAGCTGGTTTTGACTCCTCTAGCTTCACCAAGGGTAGCTTCAACATTGAAATATACCTCCTGTGGATGGGCTTGGCTTTGCAAATTAACATTCTGTTCTTCTAATCCCATATTTTTGATGAGCAGGTTGTTAAGTTTTATTGCAAGGACCCAACAAAGTCTTCTTCCTCAGTTTCAGAAGTATTATTGTTCTGATAGTGTGTATGAGTCATGGTTACAAAAGAAAGGGGGGGGGGGCTACAGTTAACAATACTGACTCAAAATAGCACAGGAAATAAAACAAACCCTAGAGTGCAAAGATTCTCTTTGCCTCCTGGCTGCTAGGTGGCTTGTACATTCACAAGCAGATTGCTGAGAGTATGTCAAAGCAGAGTGATACTCACATACTTGCATATGAAGGCAACAGTGACGATGGTGGCAGTGGTGTGTCACATTGGATTGGACAGCCTGCGGACAGCAGTGATACGGAAACAGTGGTGGAGTCAAGAATCCTCACGGCAATGGCAGCAAGGTCGTCTAACATGGCTCAGCATTAGGCAACAGGCAGGCAGCAACCAGCATTGAGATGAACAGATCCTGGGCAGTGGTGAGGAAGTGGCCAGCTAGATTTCAGCATGGCTGGAGGTAGCAACGAGTACGGCATGAGTCAGGTTGGCTCACACATAGCAAAATGGGGAGCTCATGCATGCATGTGTGCTGGATGTGCTATCCTGGAGATACACACAGCGTGTTGAGGATAGAGTCAGTATGCTTCACAGCCCTGGTGTAACTCAATCCAGTGGTGGCCACAGGCTGCACCAGAAGTTGTGCCAGTTGCTTGCCAATTACCAACATGTGAGGTACTGGTGACATTCAACCTAAAAGGACCACTATTCCAGTTCAGATTATGAAGTGAATCCCACGTATCTGACTCCATAATTGTGCAAGGAGGCATGAGAGATGTGGGAGTAGGCATCCAAGATGGTTGAATTAACAGAAAAAGATCGAAAGGTTAACCACAAAAAAAAAAAAAAAAAAAAAAAAAAAAACAAAAAAAAAAAATGGCCCCTGAAGAGGTTTATTTCCAAAAGTGGGTATACATTACTGCCTAGAGAAGGGGAGAAATAATCACTAAGTGCAAAGTGTAAATGGAGGCATGGGATAGCAGAAAAGGTGTGTCTTAGTGCTAAAAGCACTGGTGAGCAAGAGAGAGCCATGTATCCATGCAGACCCTTGCATGTCTGCCCCATGGCACCGTGTGACACCTCCTTCACTGAAAGTGTCCCTTGTTCAGCACCCCTCCCCATGAGAATTCTTGACATGTCAGCATCCCACAGTGAAGGTATGAGGCTGTGGGTGGCTGCCCAGTATCCAAGCTAGATACCATATTTCAACAAAGAGAAAAATTTTTATTTTTCAAAAACCTATCACATCTATCCAAGCCAGGCAGGAGGCACCCACACAAACTAGTCAATTCCCCCTCTGTATTGCTGCTTGGCGGTAGGATATCATCATTGCTAGCTTGTGGGGATACAATACTGGTAGAGCATTTGCCCGCTAAAGGCAAAGGTCCCGAGTTCGAGTCTCAGTTTTAATCTGCCAGGAAGTTTCACAATACTTAATATTTTTTTCCTAAATCACAATTTAACAGCAAAAGTGCTAACTCATCCCCCTGTCTCACACTAGTTTTCATTTTAAAAGAGATATTTTGCTCACAGATTTTACTTGAGATGCTGTCTTTGTTAGAGCACACTATGTTTTCATCAATTGATAGATATTCTCCTTAATAGTTGACCCATTGTGTATACTCCATGAATTGAACTTAATGTTTTAATTTGGTCTGTTTATTGTCAGTGTTCAGCATACCATGTAGTGTTTATTCATATAAATTGAGTAAAGAAATTTGTGTTTACTATAATAGAGAATGAAAAATGGGTAAATACAGGAATTAAATAGTAAATGCAGCCTCTGTTTTCACATTTTAGTCCAACCCCTTAATCCTCTAGAGATCCTGCCCATGATAATTAATACTCAGTATTTATTTATGCCAAACTGAGCCTCTTTTCTTGTTTACATTGTCACTTAGTCCTCGATATTAGCTGCTAATGTAATTGGGATCTATAAAGTCAAAAGCATCATGCTGTCCAAAAACTAGTAGTTCGTGTTATTATTAAATTGGATTATTTCAGCAATTTGCATTTCTTGTGTGTTTGGAATAACATATATGTCATTTTAGTATTGATTAGCACAAAAATCCTGTGTCTATTCATAGTTGATTTGCATTAAATTCATACTAGCAAAATTCTGCATTTTAGCTATTTGTTGGTAATATCTGCTTAGTCATTGTTTAATATGTGATTTTTCTCCTTCTGTCAGTGGTCTTTGTAGTTATCAATGAGAAAACATCTGATGCCCAATAAATTATAATCAGCAGGATTAACAAAGGCTAGATTTGTTCTCTCACATGTTGAAATGTGCCATCCTGCAACTGAATGGCATCACTGGCAGTATGAATATGTTGTTTCAGTGTCAGTTAGTTAGTTACGTGTTCCAGTGATAAATAACATGGAAAAACCGTTATGATGTGGAACGTGTCAAATGCACAAGAAATGTTCACAGGAAACAAGGTTTTTTTTTTTTTTTTACATTATAGTGCTATACCCAAATATTTCTATTATCTATCCCATTCCCTTAAATGGCACAAAATGCATATATTATATCTCCAGGTTTATTTACTCATATTCAAGAATTCATATATGGTATAGAAGGAGTTGTCCAGGAGGTATGATTTCAATTTGTTTATGAAACTATTACTGCTGACTGTCAAACATTTTGTTTCATCTGGTAATTTATCAAAAATTTCGTAGCAGCATATTTCACCTCTTTCTGTGCCAAAGATAGGTTAAGTAAAGGAGGATAGTGCAGGTCTTTCTTTTTTCTGGTGTTGTAATCATGAATGTCGCTGTTGATTTTAAACTGGTCCATGTTGTTGAGAAAAAATTTCATTACTGAGTAAACGTACTGTGAAGCAATTGTAAGAATTCCTAACCTTTTAAACAGATGCCTACAAGATGTGCGACTATGAACCCCACACATAATTCTAACTAGTTTCATTTGAGCAGTGAATACCTTTTGCCTGGTGTTGAGTTGCCCCAGAATATTATTCCGTATGACATCAGAGAGTGGAAGTATGCGAAGTATGTTAGCTTACTAATTTCTACATCCTCAAAATTGGCAATTATTCTGATTGCAAAAATTGCTGGACCTAGTCACTTTAGGAGATCCAAAATATGACTTTTCCAATCGAGATTCTCATCTATATGTACACCCAAAAACTTAGTATGCTCTACCATGGCTACTGACTTCTTTTGATGTGTTATGTTTATTGAAGGATTTATACTTTTTGCAGCAGAAAATTGGATGTACTGTGTTTTTTCAAAGTTCAGAGCAAGCCCATTCACAGAAAACCAATTAATAACTTTTCCAAAGACCTTATTTGTATCATTTTCTATTGGACTTTCTTTTACTGGATTAATAATTATGCTTGTATCATCAGCAAACAGTGTCAGTTCAGCATCTTGTTTCACATAAGAAGGGAGGTCATTCACATATATCAAGAACAGGAGGGGACCCATGATCGAACCTTGTGGAACACCTAATGTAATTTCACCCCAGTTAGATGAAGTGGCAAACTTTATTGAATCACTTGAAGCATATAAAGAGACTTTTTGCTTCCTGTTCTGTAGATATGACTTAAACCACTCATATGCTGTTCCATTTATACCATAGAATTGTAATTTCTCTAACACAATCTCATGGTTCACACAATCAAATGCTTTGGATAAGTCACAGATTATTCCTACTGGTGACATTTTACTGTCTAAAGACTCAGTGAAATTGTATATTGCTGTCTCAGTGGAACAGCATTTCTGAAATCTGAACTGTTATTTACTAAGTATCCCATTACTGTTGAGATGGCTAACCACTCTTGAGTACATTACTTTCTCAAAGATTTTTGAAAATGCTGTAAGCAAGGATACTGGCCGGTAATTATTGACATCTGTGGTTTCCCCCGTTTTGTAGAGAGACCTGACAATAGCGTATTTTAACCTGTCTGGAAAAATACCCTGATTCAGTAATGCATTACATATGTGACTCAAAACATCAGCTGTAATTGCTCCACATTGTTTTAATAACTTGTTAGAGATGTCATCTACTGCAACAGAACATTTATTTTTCAAAGATTTAATAATTTTCCTTATTTCACAAGAGGTTGTTACATGAAACTTAATCTGACAAAAAATTTTCAAAACTGACTCTTCCATGTACTGCCTGGCTTTTTCTTTTGAACTATTCTCAACAATTTTTTCTCCTACACTTAAGAAGTGATTGTTAAATACATTGGCTGCCTGTGTACTGTTGGTTAAGATGGACTCATTCTCTTTAACAATAATCTGCACTTGCAGGATGAACTCTGCATACACAGCTTTTTCAGATGCACTCACAGGTAGAAATTGAAAGGGTTGAGGTCCAACAAACAGGTAGGCCATGTCATTTGACACCTAGACCAAATCATCATCCAGTGTCGATGTTGTTGGGATGTCTCCACACTGAATGGCAGAGATGTACTAGAACACTATCATGTAGCGTCCACATTATTCTTCATACAACCAAAGACATGTGTTCCAGCAGGGGAAGCAGGGTCGCATGCGCACTCTCATTGTGCGCAGCTCTATGCCACACACCCACCTGTCTTTTCCCATTCTATGCCCCTCTCCTTTCTGATCCCTGTTTTCCCCTCCTCATTCCCCCCCCCCCCCCCTCCCACAGCCTCCAAATGTTGTGCCTGCCAGATTTCTGACCTTTTGTTTTGTATCTCAAAGTTCTCTATTTGGACTGCTCCAGCACCTATCCTATTTTGTTCCAAGAGGTTAGGAACACACTGTGTTATTTGTATGGAAAACAGCGATACTTTGAAATTAAATTCTTCTCACACATGCAGCATGCATTATCATGCTGATCTATATTTTACTTGACTTAGAAAAAGAACTTTCCAGCCCATACTCCGCTTGTGAGCTACATTATTACTGTTTAGGTAACTTTTTCCTTTTAAAATGATTTTTTCAATTTTATGTAGTAGCTAACTTGTTAGTATTTACTGTATTATCTTTCTTCCCTCTCATATTTCAGGCCTACTGAACTTTCAATGTCATGCTTTTTTGTTTCCTGTTTATTCATGTCAGTGAATTGTTTCCTTTTCCTGTTTCCATTGTGTGTAGTTTTTTTGGTAACAGCTGTTTTTCATATAACTGCTAGCCTTTTCAATGCAATAATTTAAGTTCTCATACTTGCTTGTGAAAAGACTCTATCTACTTCAAAATCAGTTAAAAATAAAACATATAAGCTGTTAGTTAACTTAACTTTGCGGTCCTCTCATTTCTGATTTCATTTCTGTTCTGTTTCCAAAATAACTGATGCATATGGTTATACAGTATATAGAGACACTGACACAGCTGAATTTCAGTATTACCATCAGCCTCATTTGATTGTTACAGAGAGGTGTTAAAATAAAAAGACAGAATTGGGAACTTAACAATAATCTGAACTGCTTTGTACAACATTATTTATTCAAGTAACAATTTTAAATAACAAACAACATGTAATGTATCCATGAAAATGTGCTTTTTATGGTACATATTTGTGTTGCTAAAATCGGTGATGCATTATGTATCACTTCTAAAATATTTAAATTCTTGGCAAGAATGTGACAAATTAAGGGGCACACATGTGTCCTATTAGAACATGGAATTCATATTTTGCCCTTCTTCAGCATGCTTCTGGACTGTAGCATTGGTTCCATCTTGCAGTTCTCACAAGTCCACATATTTAGGAAAGTTCTGTTATCCCTGTAACAGACACTTGGTTGTTTTCCTGACTGACATTTCAGATGCTTGCCAGGATTTTAGTTGTTTGTAGAAATTCTTATTATTAAACATTTTTATCTGCTTCAGTAAGTCAGTCCCTTTTTTAAAAACCTCCTGCGTATATTATGTTGTGTATTTTTGATGATAAATGTTATAAGTGGTGGGCAGATAAGATTTATTGTCTTCACAGTAAAGACCTGAAAATAATGTAATTGAAATTAAAATTATTTTCAAAGAATTGCTACATTATATGTAGAGAAAAATTATAGTTGAAGTCATTATGGAGCAGTAAGTATACAAAATTATAACATGTCATATTTGAAAATAAGGCAAGGCTCATGCAAAATACATCTTTAAAATCAAACTTTTGTTTCTTTTCCAATGAAGACCACATCATCAAATGGAATACCACTGAATGTGGTGTGTCTTTCAAATGCTGTTTTGTTTCCACATCATTATTAAGTGTCACTGACAGCACCCTTGCGTACCCTTATGCAAGATTCCTTTGTGAGCTCTTGTGTACGTTAAATCAGCTTTTGATAATTTCAGGCCCATTTACACAAAGTATTATTGATTATTATTGCAATAGTTTGTGTCACACAGTGTCAAATGGAAAAGTCAAAAGTTATGATTTCTTTAGTAAAATCATTTTATGTTTTCAGAAAGTTAAAGGCTTTTTTGAGTATGGTCCTACCAGAATACTGTGTGGAAAATATCCAGTTGTACTTTCTGTCACTCCCACTTTTTTTAGAGCACTGTCAACATATTTTTTGGCATCTGGTGCCATGAGAGATGGTCTCCGAATTTTGCTCATTTTGGTAGCCACGTATCCAGGTGAAACACACTGTATTACTAGACCTTTGTGCCGGTATTCATCTGCAAGGTCTCTCGAGAATTTTTCTGTGTATGCCTGAAATTATATTATTTAATTCAAGAACTTTAATCTTTCTGTAGGAAGCACAATATATTTTTCATCTCTCTCTCTCTCTCTCTCTCTATACACACACACACACACACACACACACACACACACACACACAGAGAGAGAGAGAGAGAGAGTTTGCACTGCACCTGTCAAATAAAATGCATGACAAAGAACAAACAAAAATAAAATGTATCAAGTCTTATCTTCATTAATTCATCCATGGATGCACGCCATTCAAAAGATTAGGTGGAAAATGTTACGGAACCTACACTGAACCACTGAACTGCATAGAAAAGTAGCTAGGTATGCTAACAAGCAAACTTTTATTCTTTACAGAAAAATTACGCAAAAACACATAAGCAGATCATCATTCATTTCCTCAACAGATACCACCATATCAAACAGTCTCAAACAAAATGGGAATGATCACTAATCCAGGCAGTTTTCATCAGAGTTTGAGAGTTCTAGTTTCTAGTTTGCTGTACATGGGTGTTTGATAGCCTGATACCTATGTGACCTGCTCGATAAAAGCCCATAGAGCTCACTCTGCTGTATCTGTCTGCGGTTTTCAGTGAGAGTTCTTTGAAGCCTGTGATGCAACAAGATGACCACAAACACCAATTGAGTTTGCCCTACACATGTTTTATATATCAATGTTGATTCCACCATTTGAACATGCAATGCTCACAAGACTTCCATGGGGATGATAAGTACATGTGACCAGCTTTAATGAGCATGAAATGGGATCCAGAGCCAACACCATATGCATAAGTCTCCAAATGTGCTCAAAGGATCTCTTAAATGTACCCAATGTGCACACAATTTTTGGTAATTCAAGTGCTCGGTCACAATGCCATACAAAACACTACGAGAAACATTAGGAAAGTCTTCCCACAAGGAGGAAATCATAAAGCATCTGTTTTCTCTCACCTTATTGTCCATTTCCTGCACCAAACTTTCATTAACGACACAAGGACGTCCACTCCGTTGTTCATCATGCACATTTGTGCGGCCATCTTTAAATACTCTCACCCACTTTCTTACCAATCCACCACTCATAATGTTTTCTCCATAAACTGCACAGATCTCACAATGAATATTGATTGCTTTTAGGCCTTGAGCACTAAGAAATCTTATAACAGCCTGTACTTCACAGTCGGCGGGACTCACGGTTATCGGAGGCATCTTAAATACTCAGTACACAATGTAAGCAAGGAAGAATCAGACTGTAATGGTGTCAGTGCGTAGACAACAGATGTAGGTAACCAGTGTGCATGTGCAGAACGCTGACCACTGCACTGAGGCCACGGCGTGGCAGAATGGTACGTACTTAAAAAACACGCCTTGTACATTTCAGCCGAGGAAAGCTAAGTTGTAAGAAGATGATACATATTGCAGTTATGCTTTGATAACTGGTATCTTTATGTTATAATATGATAGTGTTGTAATGATCTTCATTAAAAGTTCCACTGGCAGTTAATCCCATTCTTGAGGTAAAGTCATGAGCAAGTCTGGAAGAGTGCTTGGTGTTGGTTGATGGGCTGCAATCAGTTTCGTCTGTTCATTGCAAACATAAACTACAGCAGAGCTTCCCCATCTGTAAGGACTTTTTCAAACATATGACCTGGTGAAAAATCATCCCTCCACTCTCTTCTTGCTTTTCAAAAGATTTATTAACCCTATGTGTTTGCAAATGTGTCTTTGTAATTTAAAACCTTTTAAAATCAATATTTATGCCCCTTTCTGTTTGATTGAATTGAAATTCCATATGTATGTATGAAAATGTTAACAGTGTAACATTACACTTCTATATGTCATAAATTTAAGATAAAGATTTCAAAATGGTCATGAAACTTTAGTATTTTCTCTCAGATTTTCAGGAAAAATCAATATATATGTGTTTTCAGAGCTATATATCATAAATTTCAAAATAAAGGCTTGTTTTTCCTAACAAATTGAATGACAAATTTTCTTTTTTGAAATTCATGTCTCGCAGTCTCCTCTATCACTTCTAAATGAAATTAGAAATAAATAACTGTTATATATCAAGCTGTTGTATGGAGTATGTCAGTGTCTGTTAAATCTCTTTTTCAAATGATGAAGCAGAATTGTAATTCTAAATTATACGAACACCTTTTGTTCTCCCCTTGCCGTGTCCCTCACAGTTTGTGAGCTCTTGATTTATAGTGTTAAATTCTGGAAGATTGCACTGGCCAGTCCCATCAGTAGAAATCTCACTGGTGAGAAAGTCGTATGCTATTGCAGCATAATGCAGATGATCATTATCACCCCTGCTTGCAATAGTCCGAACCAGCTGCACTGCTGAAAACTTATACACGTTATTGCAGAACCACATTTCTATGCCTTTGGGCATTAACAGTATTCCATCACCCGCCAAGTAAAATATGGCTTTATACAGTCACGCTCAAAATAATAAGCTCCCACATCAGCCACCAAACAGATCTCTTTTGACAATATTCCTGTGATTATACTGCCTTCAAATTTCTTTCCGCAGTAATGTATGGCAAGACATATTCTGCAAACAAAAGTTGGGTTTATCTGTAAAAGTGTACATTTCTTCATGGTCCATCTTGATGTAATTGATTCCACAGTGAACATGTAGAAGAGAGGATGGGGTGGATGATGGGAATGACACACATACACAGCAACATACACATACACAGCAACTACTGTCAGCCCCTGATAGATAGATTTCTGGGAAACCACAACTACTGGCACAATTCTAAGCTCTGCATATAATTGTTATAGAGAAACTGATGGATTTCATCATGCAGACACCAGCCCTTTTGTGCGCTGGTTTCTTGGACAACCTTGTATTGCCCTACAGCTAACAATTCCAGTATGATGCAACCATCATTAAAGCCTTAAAATGACATTTTCTCACATAACCAATCCTACTGAGAATGAAGTGTACATCAGAGAATTCTATTTCATTAAACTAGGTCCACATGACATATTTTTGGCAATGAGTTATAAATTTCACCAAATTTGCTCATAAAAAATGCTAATATGGGACATATTGAGTTATCATTGATTTTTTTTCTTTCTCTGTTCTTATTCAAACCACACACTACAGCTTTTCTATTTAGGTAATGTAATCCTGGTTTGTGAGTAAATCCTGATGGTAATGTGATTGCTCACCCTTCCTCTTTTCTTAATTACATTTAACTTTTGGACACTGGTGTTGCAGTTTACTTGTCCACACCCTAAAAGCTTCAGTTACAAGTTAATTTGAGAAAGATGAGCCTACAAATGAGGATGCAATTCTCATTTATCTGATCAACCATAGTGAGCATTGACAGCATCAGAGAAAATCTGAAAGGAGAGTCTGAAGTAGCAAGTCTTATTTACATTTCAATATGTTGCACATCAGTTTAGATGTGGCTAGGTTCTGAGGTTCAGCCTATCACTCAGGCAGTGGTGTGCCTTGTATGTGCAGACCATAGCAAGTTTCTCTCTGTCACCAGCTTCATCAGGTCTGATGGCAGAA
This sequence comes from Schistocerca piceifrons, assembly GCF_021461385.2. NCBI lineage: Eukaryota > Metazoa > Arthropoda > Insecta > Orthoptera > Acrididae > Schistocerca > Schistocerca piceifrons. The sequence goes on along the minus strand of NC_060149.1, from coordinate 873,809,277 downwards.
CTGCATTTACTGACAATTGCAATTGACACAAAATGTCATCAGCAAAATAGAGAGGATATTGCAGCATAATAGGTAGGATAAATAAATATAAATGTAAACTCTGCCCACAGGCCTCAGTGGGCCTGACGGTATCAACTGACCACAGTGTCATCTGTCAATGGCACCACCAGATGTGATATCGAGGGGCATCGGTCTGGCTGTTAACAGTTTTCATGACCTGGAGCCACTACTACTCGGTCGAGTGGCTCCTCTATTGACATCACGAAGATGAGTGCACCCTTTCATGTCATTTCATGAAGCAAAACTCTGTAGTACTGGAAATTGAACAGAGTTCCTCCACATGGCAGTCAGTTGTGCTGACCACTCGACTACAGAGGGGAACAAAATAGGGACAATAGGGTCACCTACAGAGATAAAGATGAACTTGATGCAAGATAATTTTGAAATGAATCTGAAGAATACTCAGTCAGAAGTACCTAAAAAAGTGCTGTTGTTACCATAATAAAGGATGTGATACTTTCTCTTCAAGTGAAAATTTTAGTCGAATGTAGTATGCGGAGATGAACAGATTTTCTGGTAACAAAATAAATTTTCAAAATAATATGTAGAAAGTTTGTCCTTAATTTGTATAGTCAGATTTGGAATTTGGAGATTGATCTTGCTGAATGTGAGTCCAGTGCCTTAACTGCTTTTGCAGTACATGTGCTACGGTGACAATGGAAAGCAAGGATCATCCTACCACAAGGAAAATGTGTTACATCATCCTCTGTTATCAAGCTGTCAGCACGTCTGACTGCCACACAGAGAACTCAAGTTTGATTCTTCGCAGTACGACCACTGATTTTTCCTCGGTTGGAATATGAGGAGCGAATGCACTCTGCTTTGTAAGGCCAACTGATGGGATACTGGAACAAGTAGCAGCTCCGAGTTTGGATAGCCAATGTAGACAGGAGAGGGTCATGCGCTGACTAAGCGCATCTCCTTAGCACACCCCAATAATTCCATTAGCAGAAGATGACATTCCAGCTAGTCAGCAGTGCATTACTATCAGGGCCTCAGCTTAGATTTAAGTATATTTAGTGTGGACAAGCCATTGTGTGGTCTCTATTGATCGACATGATGATTTGCTCAGCAATATCAGAATTTGAGAAATGGCTGCTGGGCAGTATATAGCGCAGAAAATGTAATGTATGTTACCAAAAACAGTGAAACACATTAAAATAGAAGAAAAAGGAAGGGATGTTAGCATGTAATGCTGTGTTGACAGGTAGGTTACTACAGATGGAATGATAACTCAATAGGATGAGTGAAGAGTAGAAAACCAGCTATCACCAGCAACCTTTTCGAAGAAAACGTACTGAAATTTACGCTCTGTGGTTTAGTGAATCTTGTGTAGTCATAGGGACAGGCAAGGTCTCACTAGAAATAAATTATTATGTATATAGTTTGGTTTCAGATGAGATTATAGTTAATATAGTGGGAACACAGTTGGACAGGAGCTTTAAGGCGGAGACTTGACTGTACATTGAAATACATTTTTGTGTCATGTAGTCAATTGGACAGTAGATTTAAAATAAATCAATACTGTAAAAAATTATTGTGTCAAGGCTATACAGTACCTTAGATGCTGCATATACAGTTAGCAACGGGCTTGGAATAAGTGCTGCTGTTGATGATACATTGATTATCACACCTCTTCCCTTGCTTAGCATGCTAGGAATGACTAGCTGTGTCATTTGAGTTACAGAACCAATATTGCAGTTTATAATATTTAGGAACAGTTTTTCCTTATTTGGCACATCATGCAGGTACTCTGGATAAGAGTAACTCATTCCAACATTGTTGACAAGAACTCCAATATCCAAACTTGATAACTTTTCTGCTATAGGAGAATAGGTAGTGTTGTCATATATTGTGAAATCTACTTGTACAAATTCTGTGGAGACTCTATGGATATTTTCTGAAAGAAAAAATAAAAAGGTTTTAATCATTTAATGAATAATAGGTTTCTGGAAATATACTATTAACTTACTAAATATTTTTAATAACTATAACTTTACATCTCCCTCTTTTTAATTCTGGCCATAAAGACAAAAATGCTAAAAATTGTCTGTGGAGATGTTCAGGGAACTATTTTGGTATCCATTTGGAGTAATTTAATGTGAGATATTTTTTTTTCAAAAATTATTGTTTCAAGGAGGCAACATTAAACTAAACAAAATTGTGAAGTGTCTTTGCTAGTGTTCCTTGTGTGTCTTTGTCCAAATTCCATCATCACATTGTTCTTCTCTCCACTTTTGTTCCATGATTTCTTCTCTTTGTATCTCTCCGATTCTTTTTGTATACTGCTCTGCCTTTTTCAGTTCTTCTTGCCAGTATCCATTGCAGTTATTGTATTCTACTTCACAATTTATTCTTTGGACCTAAGAAGTTATTGAAGGTATAAAAAACTCATATTAAATGAATTTGAAGAGCTACACTATGGACGAGATGTAGGATGTATAATAACTCAACCTGAATCAGAGTATGTACACTTTTTGTTTTCACTAATACGGTACAATGAAGTTACATCTTTACACACAGATGTTGTTAAGTGAGATGACAGTCAAAGATCACTCACATGTTGTCTCAGTTGACCACCAGTGAAGTTCTTTGTTGTCATGTACTTCCCACAGAGCCCCTTACCCCACCTCCCCCCTGCCCCCTCCCCTTGTCCACCCTATAGTGTTTAGCACAGTGAGGGGAGAGTGTGGAGTGCAGGGGCAGTGAGAAAATGTGAAGACAGAGAGGTTGGCAGGGTGCCATGTGGACATGCCAGGCATTTTGTAGCCTGCTGTGGGGTCGATGCTGGGAGGCAAAGTACACTGCACAACATTAAGGTGGTAGTTGTGAAGGCGCACCAGTACCCAATGCATGTGGCCGAAATGTGAGTGCGTGGTGGTGTCAGAAGTTGGAGGGGTGGCAGAGAGTTCACCAGGTGCCAGTGAGGTTGCGTGATTCAGAAGGTGTAGGTGTGAAGCCATGATGTTGAAGTTACCATCAATGGAGAAGTGGAAGGCAAGAGCAGTGGCATCGACATCATGTGGTGTGTTAACTGTTTCCCTGAAGTGATGGGCAATAGAGCTGTCTGCAGTCTGGCAGCCAGGTTGCTGCCCTTCAATGAGAAGGTCATTGTCAGGCAACTCAATGTTAGGATCCTCCAGGAGAAAGTTGTGGATATCAAGGTGCATTTTGAAGACTGGAGGTATGTCACTGCTGGTGGGAGGGCTGTTTGCCAGACTAGTGAGGGGAGATTGCCAGAGAACATTGTTCAGTAAAGCTTCTTGCATGGTCTGTGCCAGTTTAAGATGATCAATGGACCCTTTTGTAGGTTTCCCATGTAATAATATGTCAAAGGTGTGGTCATCCTGTTGAAGCAGCTTGTGGTGACATGAGAATGAGGCTTGCAAGACTAGTTATATTGTGTCACCACACAGCGTCATGACTTCACAATCAGGAAAACTTTAGGCACTGAGTGCAGAAGAAGGGGAGCTATACAGAGATGAGTGATGTGTTGTTTTACTTATGATACCAGGCTGGGCAAGTGTGAGGGTATAGTTGAAGGTTATTGGGACACAAAGTCCGCACAGAGGGAGAACACTTTGCTGTACAAAGTTTCAGTGGGTGAAGCTCCGAGGTTATATTTATTGGCCATAAGCACTTTCAGAAGTACCAGCGGTAATGTCTTTGTTCAAAGTCCACTGTGGCACATGAGAGCTGTCTTTAAGGTGTGGTGCCATTGCTCAATGAGCCAGTTACTCTGTAGGTGATAGGTTGTTGTTCTAAAGTGACAGGTGCAGACCATGCTGCACAATTCGAGGAAGAGAGCAGATTCAAACTGCTGACTTTCATTTGTTATTTTAGACCTGGGACATCTGAAGCATAAAATTCACATGTCAATAAGAGCTTTGGTGGTAGAGTCAGCAGTTATATCTTTGAGTGGTACAACTTCTACCTGTTGAGTGATGTGGTTGATCTCTGACATGATGTACTGATAGCCATCAGAGATGGGTATTGGTTCCACAAAATTGACATGCACGTGCTAAAAACATCCTCTTGGAACTTCAGAGTGACACAGGGGCAGTTGAAGATGGCACGAAACATTGCTCTTTCAGCACGGGACACACAAACAGGTCCAAAGCTAACATTCTCCTTCACAATAGGCCATATGAAATGGTCCATCACCAGGCACCACAGGTGCACCAAGTTATGTAACTGGTCAAAGATGACATGGTGGTGGGGAACAAGAGAGCATGATCTTCTTTGTGTAATGTGACAGAGAATCAGGTGGGTTGCACCCAGGATTGGTCGAAGTTCAATCTGTAGGTTCATGGAAGGGTTGTGAGAACAGCATGTATCTACTGGTCTTGCTGTTGGTTTTTGGAAAGCTGTTCATAGTCAAAGTGGGATGACATGGCGTTGATGCATGAGAAGTAATCTGCCATGACATTTTCTGCACCTTTGAGATGACAAACATCGGTAGTGAACTGTACAATGTAATCCAAGTGCCAAAACTGTCGCGAGGCAAGTGCCCCTTGGGGGGTTTCAGAGAACGTCAGTGAGCAGACAGTGATCCATGCAAATAATCAGAAAGCATCCTTCAATGTATTTCCTGAAGTTATGTATTGATTTGTAAACTGCTAGTAGCTCTTGATCATACACTGACCACAAACAATGCGAAGGTGGGAGCTTGTGTGATAAAACCAGGATGGGTGTTGAACACACCCCCAACCTCTTGGTGCAGGACAGTGCTAATAGCAGAAGTGCTCATGTCGACTGTTATGATGATCTGGAAGTCAGGGAGATGATGTGCCAAATTGATGTATGGACAAGGCAGTCTTTAATGTGTTTGAAAGTAGATTGCATTTCTGATGTCCACGTGAGTGCATTTGCTAGTAGTGTTCTTGCCAGTAAGAGCTTGAGTGAATGGCATGTGGAAGGAAGCTGCCTGTGGAAGGTACCTACAATAAAAAATTACTGTGACTAAAAATGGATATAGTTGTTGGTAGTCTTGCGATGGCAGCGGTTGTTGAATATTCTCTAAACACTGTGGTGTAGGGTGAATGCCAGAGGTGTTTATTACATGAACAAAGAAAACAACTTCCTTCTGTCAGAACTGGCATTTTTCTTTGTTGATCACAACTCCACTGTCAGTGAGCAAATAAAAAACTTGTTTGAGACTTATGTTATGGGAGTCATCATTTGTTGAGAAAATTAGGATGGCGTCGAGATAGGGATAACGAAACAGAAACTTGAATAGTGCACTGTCAATGAAGTGCTGCCAGGTTTTAGCAGTGTTCTTAAGTTGGTACAGCATAAACATAAATTCAAAGAAGTCAAAAGGTGTGATAACAACTGTTTTTTGAATGTTGCCCAGGTGCATAGGGATTTGCAGTTAAGATTTCTTGCAGTCAGTGAAACTAAACACAGAGGTGTCCACCAAATAATGAGTGAAATCCTGCATGTTCAGAACTGGGTAGCAGTCCAGTATAGTACAAGCATTGAGAACTCTGTAATCACCACACAATCTGACAGACACATCTTTTTTGGGAACCAGTTTGTTGAGTGAAGCCCAGGATCAGTCAGATGGTCTTATGATGCCAATTTGTAGTTCATCTACCACTGCCTTAGTGACCCAGAGTAAATGTGGTGGTAGTCTACACAGTCTATGTTGCACAACAGAGGGGGGGTAGGGGTGGGGGGGGGGGTGCACAAGTTTGTGCAAAGCCAGTCTTACGAGGAAGAGCACAGACACACATTAGAGAGAGGCGGGAGGGGTCTGAATGAAAAGCACAGTACTGAACTTTGTGTTGGTAGATGAAGATGGTGTTCCAGGTGTATCCACAGGTGGCAGAAGATCTGCAGGGTCAACTCGATCAGAGAAGCAGAGGTTATGTTGGAATCAGGAGGAGGTGGTTCATATAGCTGGTTGAGATGGAGCAGTGCCATGTGGAGTTCTTCCATGACTTAATGAATTATTGTGTAAGATAGCCTTATTGTTATGTTGCATGTGGATATTTGCCACATGCATGTCAAAATAGAGTTGTTGTTCCTTCTGAATATGTCTCATGATGTGGAGGCTATTGGGCATTATCGACAGCTATTGGGCGTTATCATGAGTGGCGGAAGCTGCTGCATAAAGTGGGTGGTGCCATTATACTGGTCTGCTGAGGGGATATGGCCATCAACGTCTATTGTAGAGCAGCTGAAACACCACTGGGCAGATTGGGAACCAAACAGAAATGTTGGAGGAAGTCTGCATCGAGTGCTGACTCGCCCACTTCTCTAACTAAAAATGTCTAGGTGAAAATGTCATCAAAACTGAGGTCCAGTGTACATGTCTGAGATCCTTACACTCAATAATAGTTGTTTGCTGCTCAGAGCTGGACATCTGAGCAGACAGGCTTTAGGGATGAAGAAGAGGGCAGCAAAGTACGGACTTCCAAGCTGGAGTTGACAAGGAAGCAGTGCCACTGATGGGTCCGAGAATGAAGAGTTTGTTGTCCTGATGAGAGCAAGGTGGCATCATCGTTCTGGGTGTCTACTTGGCTTAGATAACCTGCTAGGTTCAGAGCACCTTCTGCAATCCATAATTCGAGTTTGGTAAGTCACATGGTGGATGCCAGTTGTGAGTGGAGTAATCAAATTGTGTATGGTACCGGCAGAAGGAATTCTGCACAGACATGGGTGTGGTGCAGATTGTGATTGGGCAGGGGTTTGTTGTGATGGTGCATAGGTCATTGGTCTGGTTGGGTGTGGTGACATTAGGTATGGCGGAGGTTGGGTGAGATCAGCTCGGCTGATGATAGGCGGAAGGTCAGTTGTGGTCCTACCATGGTTGCAAGTCATGTTTGACACCATTGTTGTCAGTGTTATTAATACATTGTTGATGCTGAATGATGGAAATAGTCTGTCTATTAGTTCAAGCATGCATCAAATGGCTCTTGCTCAGGGGTAACATGGTCAGTTGAATTTCCAAGCAGCTTAATGACCCACAATGTCCATAGTGTAAGACAGGGCATGAGGTGTAAATCAAATTGAGTGCTTAACCAAACCCATAGTTGTGACAGAGTCCTGTCCTTTAAATCTTCTCTCTAGACGATATGGTGTAACTGTTCTTACAGGAAGTGGATGAGGTGGTGAGGGAGTGCCATTTTAGCAAGCTTGTACTTATTACACGAGGGTGGGGCAAGGATGATATCACTTATCACAGCCACCTGTCTACCCAGGTGACTAAGCAGTGTGTTGAATTTTGTGCTATCACTGATGGCATCACTCAAAATAAAAATGTTGTCCATGATGGCAAACCACAGATTTGGTTGATCAGGGAAAAAAGTGGTAGCTTAAAATGCATCTTTAGTCCAGTAGGTTGCCACAGTGACATCCATAGAGGGAGAACAGCAGTGCAATTAGGTTCTGTAAGTGGCATAACTGGATGCACAGAAGACAAGTTGGAACACAAAGGAGCCAGCTGCATGAGTCCTGGAGTGAAAGAATTTGTGCACATTGAGCACCCCAGCAAAAATTATCAAATGCAAATTCAACCAACTGGACTGACGTGGCTCGGAAGTAGCCTGATTTATGAGAGAAGTGGAGTCCATTGTAAAATCACAGAATAGGTTGTCTGACGTACTCAATTTTTCAGTACCATTGTTCACTGTCAAAGCACTATCATGAAGAGTGTCGCTATTACTTTTGATAACCTGAGGGGCTTGAAGGGTGCTGTCCATAACCCTGGGTACCATAGCATAAGAACTGCTGTCCAGATGTGTGAAATGCGCTGTGCAATGGAGGCACAATGGCAATATTGTAGTTGCACAGTAACTGTACATGTCCCAAACTAAACATGAACATGGTCATCATAGGTCACCAATATAGAGCCACACTATGAATGAGATATAGGATGTATAATAACACAACCTGAATCTGAGTAGGCACATGCTTTATTTTCACTGAGGTGGTGCAATCACAGTAAATATTTATATTTAGAAGCAGTTAGTGAACTGACAGTCAAAGATCTCTCACACATGGTCTCAGTTGACTGTCAGTGATGTTTTTTGTTGTCACGGAATTCCCACAAACTTTTGGTAAAAACATTTACCAAAAATTCATTTAATATGAGTTTTTATATCTTTAGTAACTTCACAGCTTACAAGTTGATGGAAGAAGAGATGAAACTCTCAGAATTCCACTAAACACTGAATTTAAAAAAATCCTACAAAAACAAATAGCTACTAACTACATCTTTCGTAATCAGTACCTTGTCAGCCGACAACTCGGATCATACTTCTAACATAGGTGTTTCATTTTAGGACACCATCCTATACTTACACAATTTGTAACATTAAAATTGTATCATAGTTATATTGTGCACTCTCTGTTTCCTGTTTTATACCCTTTTGTCTCAAAATAAGTAACAATGTATTGAGCAACTGAGACATATTGCTTTCTCATTCACCTTCATTGCTGACTGTGGAAATAACCACTGAATACTAAACATTACCATCAACCACAATCAGCTTCCCAATAACTGAACAGTGATATTGTATCAAATGCATAATTCATATTTATTCATGCTTTGCAGGCACACTAAATGTTGCTGTTTATGGTCTTTTTTCCAAAGCCAGAAGCTTAATGTGCTCACCTGATAGATGAACCGTGTGTGTGTGTGTGTGTGTGTGTGTGTGTGTGTGTGTGTGTGTGTGTAACAGAAATGAATTACAAATCTGTAAGTATTTGTTGTGATGAACAAGTTAAAATAATGTGCTACCTGTTATGTTACTCATACATGCCTCATCAACCCATGGAGTGTGAAAGGTGCAGTAGGTACTAGGAAATTCACAGAAATACTAATTATAACTGCAACCTAACAAATAGGACATCTGATAATGGTAAGTATCTTAGAATAACTTACGTATCTCTGTTGCAACAGCTATCAACTTTTCACGAGATCGGCTAATAAGCAAAATGTTCAGTCCTTTCTTTGCAAGCTGAAAATATAATAAAATGTTAATAAGAGAAGGATCTGTCAGCTGTCTCTGAGTGTATAAATAATTTTAATACTTACAGCAAATGCATAAGCTTTCCCAATTCCATCTGTTGCTCCTGTGACAACTGAAAAAGTAAATTGAAACCAATTTCAGTACTGACACATTTTAAACTGAATAAATTACTTATAGAAAATCTTCACTTTTGTAAATAAATCACTAATGTACAATTCTGTTAGTATGGAAGGTGAAATTCCACGTCTTTACTTTTTTCTCCCTATTGTACCCATGATACTTAGAATGTAACAAGTCTGAATCGCCGCTGTACTATTGTTCCACCAAACACCTCCTCTCTCTCTCTCTCTCTCTCTCTCTCTCTCTCTCTCTCTCTCTCTCTCTCTAACTCTCTCTCTCTCTCTCTCTCTCTACCCCCCCCCCCCCCCCCCCCCACTCATATTCTCATTCCTCCATTCCTCCCTTCCCTCTGCGTGTGTGTGTGTGTGTGTGTGAAATATTGTAGTATCATAAATAAACATTGTCACTTTTATTGTTCTTCTTTGCACTGATGGGCCTAAACAAGATGAGTCCAGCCTTTGGCTGTTAATTCAATTGTATGACTACCTTATAAAACCAATACACTGTATTTGATACAGAAGTACATATGATTTCAAAGATAATGAAACACACAAGTCTCACATGCACAGATTCCCTTAATGAACTATTGCCTACTAAACAAATGCAAATAGCAGATAAAATAGTGTAAAACATTCAGAATATTCTTCTTCATGAAGGAAAGAAGGGATTATTGCATGGACTCAAGGAATTTGATGACTTTGAACAAGCTGATTCAAGAGCACAGAATAGTGAGATTTGCCCTGTTGCATGTTGTGCCTTCATGCATGATGTTGAGATAAATGCTAATGAGTAATTGAATCAGATACAACTTCTGTTTTGGAGGGACAGAACTGTCAACACAGCAGATCAAATACTTCAGTGGCTTCACATGACTGGAATATCATTGAATCTTGTACTAGCTATGAGTGGGAGAGCTGAATGTAGGGGTGGCAATACACACGACACCAGTGTATATGATCAGTCCAGATCATAGTTGCATGATATACAATACACCCGATGTGTCAGGATGCGGAGCCACTAGGCATTTCACATGTCACCATGTCTAAGGCAAATCAGGAGAGATCAGTCACTAGTTCCACACACACACACACACACACACACACACACACACAATTGCAGTGAGCATCTATACCATTTACACCCCAGTGGATGCACAAAGCACCCATTGGATGCACAAAACATCAAAAAAGGTTGTCTGCACTGATGCCAGGGTATAGGTACAACAGAATCTAGATAAGGCAATCCATCCTGCTAGTCAAAAGAGTGCTGTTCAGGCATATGATGGTGGTAGTAATAGTTCCATTCTGATGTGTGTCTGTTTGTTCACATAAAATGTGGTACAATAATGTCAGAACATAACATTAGAAACAATTGTTTCTGCAATCACAGTCCAATGTGAGCTGCACATTATAAATTACCAAAGTCAGACAGCAACCTCAAAAACCTTTTACCTTCACCAAAAACATATTAGTTTGATGCAAGTGAATGAATGGTGATTCAGAAGAGTCATGTAGTTTCATGAACCATCTGTTGTCTCTTTGCAATCAAAAGGTGGGGATTATGTTTCAGGATGCACAAAGAAACCTGCCTTCTTGCTACAGTAAAGATGGAGATATGTTTATGAAGATCTGGGCCACAGCTTAATGGTATTCAATTGCTCCTTTTGTTATTCTTGCAGTACAAATTGTGATTGATTTGGTTACCAATTATATCTCATGGTACAAATGTTATTCTGAATGAGCACACTATGTTGATGACAGTGCCTACTTCCTACTGGTAGATATGTTCAGATGTGGCTTGACTGAGATATGGATGAGCATTAATATTTTTGCTCACTTTAATCATCCCATCTTAACATAACTGAAATCTGTGTTTGGATTTAGAGAGTAGTATCCCTGATTCAGATTTTCTTCCCCATCTTGCTGACAAAACAAAGTACTGCAGTTCATGTCTGATAGAAAGAAATAATTACTGCACAATATCAATCCATAAAGAATACTTGCTGCATGACAAAGATGACTATTAATCATGTTAGTTGAGATACTTCCATTTTTTCATAAGCATGTGTATTAAATATATGCCACTATCTGAAAACTTAATGTGCCTGTGATATTAGTGTACAAGTATACCTGCCACATATAAATTTTAATTATTGCACTGGTCAAAGAGCGCTGAATGATGACAGAGGACAATGAAATTTTTTGAAAATCTCTAAATATTTTTTAAAAGTATTGGAATCACTCATCTGTTTTATCTTTGTTGCTTTCCATTCAAACTGGCTTACCTGCTTCTCAGATGTAATATACATAATGTTTGTTAGTAAAAATAAGTATTGAAATATTTAATACATGACAAATATGAGTCATGTAATTTTAAAGTTTTATTATCTTGATCTGAAAATGATAACAGCTTCCAAGATGCCTTTGTGGAATTGATGCATTACTGCTGACAATTTCTTGATGATGGCACTGTTGCAGGCAGATGATATTTTAGGCCTTTACAATCAGCTTAGGGTTTTATGGTTTGGAGAAATAAGATTATGAGGAAGGAGATGGAAGTGGAATGTATTTAGTGAGTAATGTTGTCATTACGGAAAAGGATATTTCCATGCCTGAGAAGAGTATTGTTTGAGGTAAGATGCCATCTGCTATACAGGATTGAATGGAGGTACAATTAGATCAACTGGTACATGGTGGTAGCATTTTCAGAAAATGTGGAGCAAGTAGCCAGTGTAGCTTGTTCAAGGATAAGGGGGCACTCAGTGGAGTGCATATTTTGAAAGATGGTAGTAATGAATTGAATAATGTATTTAACAGTGTGAGCCAACTGTTGAGCTGTTAGTATGGAGTGATATTTTCTTGGGATCATAGTGAACATTTAATTCACATTTCATGTGAGGACTAATTGCTTTACGTTTGTACAATGTGAGCTGGTGCCAATGCCATAGAGACTCGTCACTTGTGCCAGTTCTACCAGCACCAGAGGCAGTGCTGAGGGTGAAGATATCGACTTCACTTCAGCCAACTGCTGGCCAAGTACAATCCACCAATGACCACGCAACAACAGACGGAAGGGTACTCAAAAGATAGAAGAGCAGTGCTCACCCACTTGGTTATAGATCATCGTCCAGGGCTGACTTTGACAGGGAACATTGTTTAGTGAACTCTTGGACATGAACAGACAGTTGTTATAAATTGCATTTGCTGTGTACTGTGAAGTTTACATACAATTATTTGCATTTAGCCATTGAGGGCCGTTTTTGTGTTATATTACAAGCACTGTTGCAGACTTAATTATTCAACAAGTCATAAAGATAAGCAAACTTTTTCACTCATTTGTGTAACTGTGTGACTAATTTGTTGGAGTGTTGTAGAACCTTTGTTATCCTATCCTGTTACCTGACCCTGGGGCATAGATGTGTAATAGTGGCAGGGAGAAATTGTCTTAGCAGTGTACTGTACCAGAAGCCATTTCACGAACTCCCAAACTCAGCTTACCATAACAACAGCGACAAGTCGGCCTCCACAGCAGTAGTGATGAAGCCTTTACAAAACTGGCAATGAAGGTTTATAAAACGTATTGTTCAGCTGTGGCATTTGACTCTGAAGGTGGGGTGGGGGAATTGAGTTTGAGTCCATGTAATGTACAGGAATCCCAATCATCTCAAGACAAAAGCAATTAAAGACATATATCCTATCATCTCAGTTCATTTCAGCCAGCTTCTGCTGACAGATATACTTCTTCTGGGCCACTGAAGGGTGACTGACATATGGAACTGTCTGCATTACACCCATCTATGAGCTGGTGAAGTTCTAAAGAAATTGAAATGTTGCCTTTGTAGATTATGTTATTAGAGTGCTTCGGATAATCAATCAATGCATGTATAAGTTGTAGTAAGAAGGAAGTACTAGTATGAAATGCCAGGGAAATGCTACTGTGTCAACACGGCATTTGCAATGATACATTTGCATATGTAGGGATGAAGGGTTATACATTGTGTCTGCATCACGCTGCTCATCATTGTCCTTGTTTGAATTTCAGTGTAGTTCTTTAGCTACTTAGTGTGCACAATGTGCTGTCTCATCTCCTCTATTCACCTACATCCACATCTATATGTATACTCTGCAAATCACATTTAAGTGCCTGGCAGAGATTTCATCAAACCACCTTCACAATTATTCTCTGTTATGCCACTCTCAAACAGTGCTCAGATAAAATGAACACCTATATCTTTCTGTGTGAGCTCTCATATCCCTTATTTTATTATGATAATCATTTTCACATTCGGAGGAGAAAGTTGGTGGTTGAAGTTTTCTGAGAAGATTCTGCGATAATGAAAAACACCTCTATTTTAATGATGTCCACCCCAAGTCTTATATCATTTCAGTGACACTCTGTCCTCTATTTTGCGACAATACAAAATGTGCTGCCCTTCTTTGAACATTCTCGATGTACTCCAGCACTGCAAGTTTAAATGCAGCAAAAACCTCTCAGACAAACAGAAGCTAAACTATGTCAAAGTTAGCATAAGGAGGGCTATGCGTGAAGCATTCAGTGAATTCGAAAATAAAATTCTATGTGCCGACTTGACAGAAAATCCTAGGAAGTTCTGGTCTTACGTTAAATCAGCAACTGGCTCAAAACAGCATATCCAGACACTCTGGGATGATGATGGCATTGAAACAGAGGATGACACGCGTAAAGTTGAAATACTAAAAACCTTTTTCCAAACCTGTTTCACAGAGGAAGACCGCACTGCAGTTCCTTCTCTAAATCCTCGCACAAACAAAAAAATGGCTGACATCGAAATAAGTGTTCAAGCAATAGAAAAGCAACTGATATCACTCAACAGAGGAAAGTACTCTGGACCTGACGGGATACCAATTTGATTCTACACAGAGTACGCGAAAGAACTTGCCCCCATTCTAACAGCCATGTACTGCATGTCTCTAGAGGAACGGAAGGTTCCAAATGATAGGAAAAGGGCACAGGTAGTCCCAGTCTTCCAGAAGGGTCATCCAGCAGATGCGCAAAACTATAGACCTATATCTCTGACATTGATCTGTTGTAGAATTTTAGAACATGTTTTTTGCTCACGTATCATGTCATTTCTGGAAACCCAGACTCTACTCTGTAGGAATCAACATGGATTCCAGAAACAGCGATTGTGTGAGACCCAACTCGCTTTATTTGTTCATGAGACCCAGAAAATATTAGATACAGGCTCCCAGGTAGATACCATTTTCCTTGACTTCCGGAAGGCATTCGATACAGTTCTGCACTGTCGCCTGATAAACAAAATAAGAGCCTACGGAATATTGGACCAGCTGTGTGACTGGATTGAAGAGCTTTTAACAAACAGAACAAAGCATATTGTTCTCAATGTAGAAACGTCTACAGACATTAAAGTAACCTCTAGCGTGCCACAGGGGAGTGTTATGGGACCATTGCTTTTCACAATATATATAAATGACCTAGTAGATAGTGTCGGAAGTTCCATGTGGCTTTTCGCGGATGATGCTGTAGTATACAGAGAAGTTGCAGCATTAGAAAATTGCAGCGAAATGCAGGAAGATCTGCAGCAGATAGGCACTTGGTGCAGGGAGTGGCCACTGACCCTTAACATAGACAAATGTAATGTATTGCGAATACATAGAAAGAAGGATCCTTCATTGTATGATTAAATGATAGAGGAACAAACACTGGTAGCAGTTACTTCTGTAAAATATCTGGGAGTATGCGTGCGGTACAATTTGAAGTGGAATGATCATATGAAATTAATTGTTGGTAAGGCGGGTGCCAGGTTGAGATTCATTGGGAGAGTCCTTAGAAAATGTAGTACATCAACAAAGGAGGTAGCTTACAAAACACTCATTCGGCCTATACTTGAGTATTGCTCATCAGTGTTGGATCCGTACCAGGTTGGGTTGACGGAGGAGATAGAGAAGATCCAAAGAAGAGCGGTGCGTTTTGTCACAGGGTTATTTGGTAAGCGTGATAGCATTACAGAGATGTTTAGCAAACTCAAGTGGTAGACTCTGCAAGAGAGGCGCTCTGCATCATGGTGTAGCTTGCTGTCCAGGTTTCGAGAGGGTGTGTTTCTAGATGAGGTATCGAATATATTGCTTCCCCCTACTTATACCTCCCGAGGAGATCATGAATGTAAAATATGAGAGATCTGAGCACGCACGGAGGCTTTCCGGCAGTCGTTCTTCCCACGACCCTTACGCGACTGAAACAGGAAAGGGAGGTAATGACAGTGGCATGTAAAGTGCCCTCCGCCACACACCGTTGGGTGGCTTGCGGAGTATATATGTAGATGTAGATGAACAGGCTTTAAATCCACATCCAACAATCTAGATTGAAGTTCTCTGTCATTTTTGTAAGTAAGGGGGCATAGCTTACCCACAGCAAATACAATGATACTTGAAACCTTTAAAAGATAACCTTATACATCAAGGTGAGCCAGGTGCCAACATGGTGGACATCTGTTGGGGCAAAATAGTTGATAGTGGGCTACATCTGGGTCATTTCCACTCCTCAGTTATATAAGCCTTGCACATACTTGTGGGGGCGGTGCTCATGGGAATGGAATGATTAATGCTTCATTGGAGGTAAACTCTCCCAATGTGTTGGGTTTGGCGCATGGGGGCACTGACACTCATTCATTAACGAAAACATTTCACTTTCGTACAAGAACCCACAAATGGCTCCAAGTACACTTGATAATAGCCAATATCTATTTCTTCAACCTCCACATAATTAATACATCTACCTGTTGAGAAGGGTAGGATGCAAGTTCTGTTTGTACAATTTTTTTCTGGGTGACGGGGCTTCAACTGCCCTCTCCTGATCCTAGGTGGGTACAGGCTTACCTTCTTATAACAGTAAAGGTTTCTGTCAAGAATCTAGGACTGCAAATTAATGTGGAATAACTGTATAAATCAAGCTATGGGGAAGACACATACTACATTGTGATATATTGGAAAAATTTGGTGGAAGTGCATTTCACCCACTGAAGGCATCACTTATGGAACTGACATTAGACCAATGCTTGAGTGTTATTTGGATAGTTTGTTATTGACACCAAGTTGGAATAACCACAGAGGTTTAGAAGGTGCAAAAAGGACCTGCATGATTCATCGCAGATTTGTGTCATCAGTATGAGAACATAACATAAATAATCAATCAGCTTCTGTAGAGACACTGCAAGAAATAAATTGGCACCATGTGGGACCTTACTTTCAAAATTCCCTGAATATACTTTCCTCTGTGAGTCAAGAAACACATTACCCTTACATACAGACTGCATAGTGACCACAGTGGTGAAATTAAAGAAATTGAGGGCCATACAGAATGATACCAACAATGGTTCTTCCTACATAGCATCAGTGAATGAAATATAGAGGGGTAACATTGCCATTGTACTTTGACCACACACCATTCTATGACATGGTGAGCGATAATGTAAATGCATAGTACTGAGCAGTTACATTCCATAAGCTAAGAGACCTATAAACTTCTGTAAAAATGTGATTTATGGGGACACAATGTGGACTAAACTATGGTGGGACACACGAAAAGATGTGATGTAGATGACATGCTGTACAAGACTGCTTAGAGTGCTTGCAATAAGAGTCCATGTAAACAGAGGACTAAGATTAGAGTTTAATGTCCAGGCAATGTCAAGGTCATTACAGACAGAGCACAAGTTCAGACTGGTGAAGAAGATCAGCCATGACCTTCTCAAAGAAACAGCCCCAATGTTTGCCAATAAGCAATTAAGGGAAACTGTGGAAAATCGAAATCTGGATCATCTGACTGGCTACTGCATCCTAGTCATCCCACAGAATTATTTGGTGTAGTGATTCTTACTGCGCATTGTGTGCATTTGAAACACATTATCTGAATTATATGGAAGCAAGATGGTGCAGTAAACACATTTTGATGACATAACTAGCAGCTGCATTATTGGCAGACACAGCCTGGAAATGTGGGCTGCAAGTATAAAATTGACCATATCATATTTCACAGCTGTGGAGAAGATTCCAGGATGAAGGAAACATTCAGTTACAGTATGGGTAATGGTGACTATGTGCTTCAGTTCAGTGCCAGGATCATTATCTTGCCTTAAATGACCAGAGATATATAACTAGAAGAGCACGTGTCCTAGCTAGAGCCCACTCGGCAGCTGATGGGTCACACATTTTCAGATATACTGAGTATTGTAGGCTTCGCAAGGTTGCTTTGTATTCTTGGCGACATGTTAGATGCATTTCAGTCACACAAATTCACTGTGTGACTCATGTTACCATTTTTCACCAAAATATTCCAGGATTGAAGAATAAAGTAGATGAGCTCCTGGTTCGTTTAGATGACATTGAATATGATAATGTAATAGATATACTATGCTTGTCTGAGCATCGCATTGTGTCTGATATGGAAAAGGTAAATATCAGTGGTTATAAACTAGCTGCACATATGAGTAGAGTGAATAAGGTGAGAGGAGGAATTGCCATATATATCAAAAGTTATCACTGTGTAAAAAGCTTGGATACAAAAAAGTTTCGTCTAGAGCAACACATAGAAGCACGTGCCTGTTAACTTAAACTGAAGGAGGGCTCTTTTATAATTGTAACAGTATGTAGGTCCCCTCCAGGAAACTTTCATTTATTCCTGGAAAACTTGGATGCCCTGTTGTGCTATCTGTCAGATAGGGGAAAGCAAATTATTATTTGTGGGGACTTCAATGTTGATTCACTGAAAGAGAGTAATAGGAAGAATGACCTGGAAGTCTTGCTCAGTTCTTTCAATTTGACATCTGTCATTAATTTTCCTACTCGGGTAGTAAAGGACAGCAGCACATTGATAGATAACACTTTTATAGACCAAGATAAGTTTAAAACCATAAATTCTTGTCCTGTTGAGAATGGCCTTTCTGATCATGGTGCTCAGCTAGTTATAGTATATGACATAGCTCCATTCAGTAATTCAAAACTACCCTCCAAAGTTGTGCGTTCAATTAATGACTCAACAATTAGAAATTTCAGGGAAAATCTTCAGCAGTTAGACTGGGATGAGGTGTACAAGGAACCAGTTGCTAATTTAAAATATAACTTATTTCATGATACACTGTAAGAGAATTTGAAAACTGTTTCCCCAAGAAAATAGTTAAATCTAATTATAAGAAACCATGCAAGAAACCTTGGCTTACTAAAGGAATAAAAATATCTTGTAACCACAAAAGGAAACTGTATCTAACAACAAGAAAGAGTAATGACCCAGAAACAGCCAAATATTATAAAAACTACTGTGCTACATTAAGAAAGGTTATTAAAAAGTCCAGAAGCATGTGCATCATGTCTGAGATTAATACCTCTGATAACAAAATCAAAACAATTTGGAATATTATTACAAGGGAGACAGGGCAACCAGGAGTACAGAATGATGGCATTACCATCAAAGTGATGGAAACTTGACAAACAACAAGCTGGAAATCGAAAACATTTTGAATAATTATTTTTTAAGTGTTGTAGAGAAAATAGGATCTAAATGTTCATTAGAAGAAGCAAGGTAGTTAATGGAAGAGGCCTTACCCACACAATCTGATACAACTGAAATTCCACCCACCTCTCCTTCTGAAATTAGGAAGATAATAAACTCTCTCAAGAATAAAAGCTCACATGGAATTGATGGCATTTCCAGCAGGATAATAAAAGCTTGTTCCCAAGAGATAAGTGGGATTCTTAACCACATATGTAATATCTCTCTGAAGCAGGGTATTTTCCCAGATAGACTGAAGTATGCCACTGTTAAACCACTGCATAAAAAAGGGGATACGTCTGATGTCAACAACTACCACCCAATCTCTCTTCTGACTGCCTTATCCAAAATTCTTGAAAAGTAATGTATTGTACAGTAGTTTCACACATTTGTAAAAATAAAGTTTTGACAAAATGTCAGTTTGGTTTCCAGAAAGGTTTTTCAACGGAAAATGCTATATATACTTTCACTAGTGAAATATTAAATGCTCTGAGTAACCGGAAGTCACCTGTTGGGATTTTTTTTTTTTTTGTGATCTCTCAAAGGCTTTTGACTGCGTAAATCATGGAATACTTCCAGATAAACTCAAGTACTGTGGTATGAGTGGGACAGTGCTCCAATGGTTTAAATCATACCTACCTGGAAGAGTGCAGAAAGTTGAAATAAGCAGTTCACATAATCTGCAAAAAAACTGGTGATTTCTCAAACTGGGGAACAATCAGGAATGGGATGCCACAAGGTTCGGCCTTGGGTCCTCTGCTGTTCTTAATATACATTAATGACTTGCCATTCTATATTCACAAAGATGCAAAGCTGGTACTTTTTGCCGACGATACAAGTATAGCTTTCACAGCCAACAGACAAGAATTAACTGATGAAATTATAAACGATGTTTTCAGAAAATCATTAAGTGGTTCTCTGCAAATGGGCTCTCATTACTGTGACAAAACATAGTATATACAGTTCCACACAGTAAATGGAATGACACCATTAATAAATATAGACTTCAATCAGAAATCGGTAGCTAAGGTAGAATATTCAAAATTTCTAGGTGTATGCATTGATGAGGGATTGAACTGGAAAAAACACACTGAAGATCTGCTGAAACATTTTGAGTTCAGCTACTTCTGCTATTAGGGTCATTGCAAATTTTGGCGATCTACACCTCAGTAAATTAGCTTACCACACCTATTTTCATTCTCTGCTTTCATATGGCATCATATTCTGGGGTAACTCATCATTGAGTAAAAGAGTGTTCATTGCATGATGTGTAATCAGAATAATTGCTGGAGCTCATCCAAGATCATCCTGCAGACACTTATTTCACTGTAGCCTCACAAAATATATATATATTCATTTATGAAATTTGTTATTAAAAATCCGAACGAATTCAAAAGTAATAGCAGTGTACATGGCTACAACACTAGGAGAAAAGATGATCTTCACTACTCAAGGTTAAATCTAACTTTGGCTCAAAAGGGGGTAAATTATGCTGCCACAAAAGTCTTTGGTCACTTACCTAATAGCATCAAAAACCGACAGATAGCCATATAGCATTTAAAAGGAAATTAAAAGAATTTCTGAATGGCAACTCCTTCTACTCATTAGATGAATTTTTGGATATAGTAAGTGGGTAATTTCCCCAGCCCTCACCAAAAAAAAATTGTTCAGTGTCATGTAATATTTGGTGTAATGTAATATCTTGTATAGACCCCTTTTATTAACCTGACACATTCCACATCATTATGAAATGTCGTATTCATGATCTATGGAACAAGTACTAATCTAATCTAATCTATAATCAGTCATGGTGTCTAGACCACCATGCATGGACAGAGGGATGGATGACCCACAGCTCGACCTGAGGAATGATTCTGGCAGTCTGTTCATCTGGAGCGCCCATGATGTAAGTTACAACACTACCAGCATTATGGAAATTGACCAGTATGATGGTGCCAATTTTCTCATCTGGACTGGCATCATGTTTGGAGCACATACACTATTTTTTGTGTTTGCTGGTATACTGTAACAGCTAGAACCTATGGGAATGACATCCTGCAATGGTAGTGTCAATATTATCTGCAACATGAGGGCATCACACATCTAGAATGGCAGACTTGATCTCCAGACTTCATACAATTTAATATGAGTCAAAGGACTGACCTCCAGAAGGCACTTGTCTAGCAATGGGAGACATTACATAAAACCAGGCTGGACAGCATCTTCCACAATATTGGACCCCATTATAAACCTTGTATTGTCATATTCTGTATTGATGTTCTGTATACATCCAGAGGAGGGACATCTTCAGTCACTGGCCAGTTTTCCATTGTGCTTTGCAGATATTACAGTGGGTTATGCATCACAATGTTACCAGGGAACCCCTCTAGTGCACACATTGGCATCAAGTCTCATATTATAATGTGGTTCTGGAAGAGCCCTCAGCTTAGGGAACTGTATGTATACATAGTCTCTTGTTGTCAGAATTAGTTCTGTCATTTTCTCTGCATGCCCCACACGTTTATTAATACCTCTGCAGGATCTCAGTACAACAAGCAACATATTGATTATACATGTACGTAGTAGTATTTCATTGATATAATGGAAGGAAACATTCCACGTGGGAAAAATTATATATAAATACAAAGATGAGGTGACTTACCGAACAAAAACGCTGGCAGGTCGATAGACACACAAACAAACACAAACATACACACAAAATTCAAAATTCAAGCTTTCGCAACAAATTGTTGCCTCATCAGGAAAGAGGGAAGGAGAGGGGAAGACGAAAGGAAGTGGGTTTTAAAGGAGAGGGTAAGGAGTCATTCCAATCCCGGGGTAAGTCTTTCCGCTCCCGGGATTGGAATGACTCCTTACCCTCTCCTTTAAAACCCACTTCCTTTCGTCTTCCCCTCTCCTTCCCTCTTTCCTGATGAGGCAACAATTTGTTGCGAAAGCTTGAATTTTGAATTTTGTGTGTATGTTTGTGTTTGTTTGTGTGTCTATCGACCTGCCAGCGTTTTTGTTCGGTAAGTCACCTCATCTTTGTATTTATATATAAGTAGTATTTCATTGTTATGTTTACATCTTATTTACAGGATAATTTCAAATTGTTATTCGGAAATGCACTTGACCATTCTCTGCATGTATAACCACACAATTTTATTCATCCAATATGTTAACTTGTAACTCTGTACTCCCAAATCCATGAAGCAGTTCAGCAGTTTTTACAATAGCAGTATATCCTTTAGTACTTGAGTGCACTACTGACTTTTGTGTGGATTCTGAGATGCCAATGATTGCTCAAAACTGACAATATGTTTCCAAATTCATCCTTTCCTGCTGTCAAGCAATGAGTGTTGCTGTATTCTGTTGCAGCTTATGCAGCTCCTAATTTGAACAATTGCAGAGTTCATTATCTATCCCAACCCAATTAGAAACATCAATATTTCCTCTACAAAACGTCCATTATGTGCCAACTCTCTCTCCATTTTGACATATTATTTAGCTTAAACTCAGTTCCCACAGTTCATTGATTTCTGTATCGACTGCTGTTAATGACAGGGACATCATTTGAATATTATCCCATTTAACACCACTGGATACTCCTGTCTGATTTCAAATTGCTCAACAGCAAACAAAAAGTTATCATAGACAAAATGGTTTTGCTATGAAGAATAATCTCATTCACAATGAAACATAGCCTGTTATTAATGTTTTGAAATTTTGTAACAAAATAGTGCGATACTATACATAAACACTATGATGTGCAGTGCAGTGTGAAGGCCTACTGAAAAACTGACTGTAATGCCTGTGAGAATATACTAGTGTGACATAAGAAGCCAACAACTTAAACACTGGTGATGGTCTGAAATAAAGCGAATTGTATTGGACCAATCTAAACAGACTCATTACAATTGCAAAACCAACCACAACTAAAATAAACTGAGGCAACAAAAGTCATGGCATACCTCCTAATATCATGTTGGACTTCCTTCCGCTAGGCATAGTGCAGCAGCTTGGCGTGGTGTGGGATAAATAAGTTGTTGGAAGACCCTGCAGAAGTATTGAGCCATGCTGCCTCTACAGCCGCCCATAACTGTGAAAGTGTTACCAGTGCCGGTTTTTGTGCACGAACTGACCTCTTGATTATGTCCAATAAATGTTCCATGAGATTCATGTTGTGCAATCCAGGTGGCCAAATCATTTGTTCGCAGTGTCCAGAATGTTCTTCAATCCAATCACAAACAAATGTGGCCTGGTGACATGGCTCACTGTCATGCATAAAAATTCCATCGATGTTTAGGCACATGTATGGCTGCAGATGGCCTCCAGGTTGCTGAACATAACCATTTCCGCTCAATGATCGGTTCAGTTGGACCAGTGGTCCTAGTGCATGACATGTAAACATAGACCAAACCATTATGGAACCACGACCAGCTTGCACAGTGCCTTGTTGATAACTTGGGTCCATTCCTTTTTGGGGTGTGCGCTACACTCAAACCCTACCATCAGCTCTTACCAACTGAAATCGGGACTCACGTGACCTGGCCACAGTTTTCTAGTCATCTAGAGTCCAAATGATATGGTCACGAGCCCAGAAGATTTGCTGCAGGTGTTGTCGTGCTGTTAGCAAGGGCATGCACGTCGGTCGTCTGCTGCCATAGTCCATTAATGCCAAATTTCGACGCACTGTTCGTCAAATGTCTCACATTGATTTCTGTGGTTATTTCTCTCTTTGTTGCTTGTCTGCTAGCACTGCCAACTCTATGCCAACGCCACTTCTCTCGATCGTTAAGTGGACGCTGTCGGCCACTGCGTTGACTGTGGTGAGAAACAATGCTTGAAATCTGGTTTCTCGGCATGCTCTTGATACTGTGGATCTCGGGATTTTGAATTCCATAACGATTTCCGAAATGGAATTTCCCATGTGTCCAGCTCCAACTACCATTCCGCGTTGAGAGTTTGTTAATTTGCATCGTGCGGCTATAATTTCATCGGAAACCTTTCCACATGAATCACCAGAGTACAAATGACAGCTCCGCCAATGCGCTGCTCTTTTGTACCTTGCGTACGCGATACTACCGCCATTTGTATATGTGCATATCGCTATCCCATGACTGTTGTCACCTCAGTGTATTTACGAACTACAACTATGGACAGCAAGCCACTAAATTAAAGGGAACCTGTTTCAATAATCGCTTATACGGTGTAGTGCTACAAATATGTTTTCCTGCCTCACGGCACTTTACCAGCCAGCGTGATCGGATGATAAGACACAGGGTATTTGTGGTATAATAATGATATTGTGTTAATATACATATTAAAAGTTGTTATACATGTCCGCCGCTGAGTGGCTCGGTCGCTGTATCGAGTCCCGTTCGTCACTTTTTTACAGTCCGGCATCGCCGCCACGCAGTGCGGACGTGTTGTTTCCGCCTGCGGAGCGCGCGCGCTCGCTGTTGTTTACATTTCAGCAGCCGTCACTTACGTGTCGCTTACGTGTACTAGAAACATGGCCAACCGTTTTAGAAAATCAACACTACGATTCAGCTTCTGCAGCGACTACGCACGACCAAAGGCCTTGGAAGTGAAACGCTTCCTACACGATGTTGCTAAGATCCCAGCTTCTGACATCGTGGGCATCCATTTGTCCATATTAAGCAGTACAGTGTACGTCAAAGTCGTCAATGACACGGCATGTGAAAGAATAATTCGTGACACGGAACATGGATTACGCTTTTGCCGCGCCGAAACAATGTCGGTGCGGTCACTGTCGACCATGCAGGCTTGGGAATACGCACCCACCGAGCGAGGTGGCGCAGTGGTTAGACACTGGACTCGCATTCGAGAGGACGACGGTTCAATCCCGTGTCCGGCCATCCTGCTTTAGGTTTTCCGTGATTTCCCTAAATCGCTCGAGGCAAATGCCGGGATGGTTCCTTTCAAAGGGCACGGCCGACTTCCTTCCCCGTCCTTCCCTAATTCGATGAGACCGATGACCTCACTGTCTGGTCTCCTTCCCCTAAAACAACAACAACAACAATACACACCATACGAGTTTTCGAACTCCCATTCGAGCTCCCGGCGGAAGACGTTATCGCGGCTTTCCACCCCTATGGCACTGTACATGGCCACACTGCCGAACGCTGGGCGCAATTCCAAACGTACCGCGTTCTTAATGGTGTACGCAGATCACCATCGATCTCCATCGCCAAGTGCCATCTTACCTGCAAATTAGCGAGTGCCGCGCGTTATCATATACGACGGCCAACCCAAGACCTGTTCCGGGTACGGCAAAGAAGGCCACCTCAGATCTGAGTGTCTTCAGCGACGAATCACCCAATTTCCAGTCGCTACCATGGAACCTCCGGCTCCGATGACGGTTTCACCGATCACCTACGCATCGGCGCTCTCGTTCACCTAAGAGGCGCAAGAGGAGTCGCCGTACTGTCTCGGAACGAGGCGGATCACCTCCCCCTGATGCTCCAGAGGCCGTCCGACCCGACGAGGCCTCGGAGAACCTGCACGACGATACGAATGACGACAACATGACGCCGACTGTGGCTGTGTCGATTCCTTACTCTACTGGCTCGCCCAGCTGCTCCTGAACCAATGGACTCCACCGTTGCAACTGCCGCCGAGACGTCCTCCGCCCCTACGACCCAAGTGGAACGTACGACCATCACAACGACAGCGCCTTCAATGGCGTGGAGTGAGGACGTCGATGAAAGCCCGGACCACACTCTGGGGACAGAGTTACCCCAGACGGAAGCCTCATTACGCTGCTGATAACGCTGTCAGGTGGCGTACGGCACGACTCGCCGTTGCCTCGCCCCTCTTCATCCTCCCCTGGTGGAGTTCCCCTCCACCGCGGGGTAGAGCTCCAAACCTACCGAGTAGCGACAATCAACACTAACATCATTACCACCTCACTCTTGAAACTTCAACTGCTGCAAGAGATGATATGGGCGTTGGACGTCGACATTGCACTACTACAGGAAGTACACTTGGACACACTTCCAGACATCGCGGGATATACCACTTATCCTTCTCCTGGTGACCACCTGGGACGCGGCGTAGCCATCTATGCCCGAGAAGGCATTCCAGTAGCCGATATCACATACTTTCCATCCAACAGAGGCATGGTTGTCATCGTCATAGGGACGCGTATTGCCAACACTTACGCTCCGTCAGGCTCCACCCGCAGACGCGACAGGGCACTCATCTATTCAGAAGAAATCGCTCGTTTGTTTCTTGGATGTTGCGACCATTACTTGCTTGGGGGTGATTTTAATTGTGTCTTACACCCTAAGGATCAAGTGCCCCACTACAACACCTGTCACGAATAGCGTCTTATCGTCCGAGATCTGTTGCTCTGCGACACTTGGGAAGTTCGGCATGGCGATGGGCCTGGACATACTTACCAGACGAGTCACTACGCGAGCTGCCTTGATAGGATTTACATCTCTCGGGAACTCACACCTGCAGTCCAAGGTGCAGAACTTTGGTGCTTGGCCTTTTCGGACGACTGTGCCTACATCTGCAACATTCTCCTCCCCCAGCAAGTGGTCTGGCGTAGTCGTGCACCGTGGAAGCTAAACACCTCCCATCTTCATGATCCCAAATGTCTTCAACGTGTTACCGAGACATGGGCCACCTGTGAACGTCGCTTACCTAAGTACTGCACGACCTTGACCTGGTGGCTGGAATGTGCCAAACCTGCCATTCGACGTACTTTGATTCAGTATGGCAAGGAAGTTGCTACGTGGCGCCGGCACACTACAGACTAGTTCTACGCAGTTCTCCGCGACCTGGACGCCCAGCTGCCCACCCCTGCCACCCAGAGGGAACGCAGCAGGATTAAGGCGCAAATTGTAACGTTGACACGCCGTAGACTACAGGGGGCTATGGTGCGAACCCGGTGTCAAGATTCGGCGAAACAAGAACATCCCACCATGCATCATATCCCCTCCGATAGGAAACATCGACGACAACGACTCATCGCCGAGATCAACACCTGTCGCGCCCAGCACGTCACTTGCCAGGCCAAAATCGTCAGTGCCTTTGTAGACCACTACCGCACAATGTACCAGGAGGAGACTACCAACAACCATGCTGAGGAGTCTGTGTTACATCATGTAACTCGCACCCTCGCCAGCGACGAAGCGGACGAGCTGATGGAGCCAATTACGCGTGACAAAGTCCACGATACAATCAACAAAGGTGCTCTGAATAAGCCACCTGGTGTCGACGAATTGCCGATGGAATTTTATCGCGCTTTCGTCACACTAATGGCGTCACGGTGGACGACGATGTTTCGTGAACTGATGACGATGGGGAACGCTGTACCGCCGCCCTTTGTCACGGGAATTATTACCCCCATCCACAAACCGACACCGGGTGTGACGACAGCACATTACCGTCACCTGACTCTGCTTAACGCAGACTATAAAATTTCTGGACGTCTACTGGCGACGCGATGCCGCAAGGTCCTGCCTAGCATTCTATCCCCGGAACAGACAACTCCGGGTGGCTCAGTTAATATACAAACGGCCACAGGAGAATGTCGCGATTTAATTGCACTGGCAGCGGCGTGTAGACTCCGCGCCGCGGTGGTTGCTATTGACAGCGCATTCGACAAGGTGCGGCATCGTTTTCTGTTCTCAGTGATGAACCGCATGGGTTTTCCACCAGCCTTTATCGATGTCATCCGGCGCCTGTACGGCACCGCCGAATCACTGATTTAGGTTAATGGCCGTGTGGCGGGACTAGTGGCGATCCGGCGTTCCGTACGGCAAGGCTGCCCACTTTCGACCCTACTCTATGCCATAAGCCTGGAGCCACTCATCGGGAGTCTGACGAGCCACCTTTCTGGTCTCACTTTGCGACAGCAAAGTTTTCGATGTCGTACGTATGCGGACGACCCCCTCCTCTTGGTCCGCTCACGGAGTGAAACACAAACGGTACTTGATTTGATATCAACGTACGGAACTGCAGCGGGCAGTAGCATGAATGTGGCTAAATCCAAGGCGATGTCCATTGGACGCGGCCTCTCACACGACGACTTAGCACCTCTCCCGTGAGTACAAAAAATACGATACCTTGGTATCATTTTCACCTTCACCGTCCGCCGCTCCGCTGCCATCAATTTTCGGCGTGCACTCCAAACTATCCGCACGATGGTGCGACAAAATCCACTCCGCCGGCTCGATTCTTTACAACGTGTCCAATACCTCGATCAACATGCGTCCAGAATGCTCCACATCGCACAGGTCCTCCCGCTGCCATCGACTATAGGACGCAGCCTCCAGGCTGCTTTCGAATACTTTCTTACGCCCGGTACGCTCTTTAAGGTCCGCTACGACACGCTCACCCTTCCCCTGCGAGCAGGAGGCCTCGGCCTTGTCAGAGTCCGACTCCGAGCGGTATCCTTGTACATGTCCACCATGCACAATCAGTGGCATAGGGGCACCTCCCTTACGCGCAGCTTGCTGGAAATTCTTGTGCCCGCGACCATAACACCACCAGTAGCAGTCGGACACATCAAGCACCATCTGACGCACATTTCTAATTTCATCGTCGACTTCAGTTATGTTCACACACACTTACCGACCACGCGTTCTCCTCGACCTAAAGATTTTTACACCCCACTCCTTCGTTCCATATCCAGCAACAATATCGAACTCAGACATCCGTCCAAGCGGTGGCCCACGGTTTGGCGTCATATCCACCAGCCTTTTCTTCCCTCCAACGTCCGGGCAACATGGTACCACGTCGCAAGTGGAAAATTCGCCACAAATCAACGTCTTCACGCCATCGGACTAACGGACTCTCCACTTTCTTCCATTTGCTACGTCATGGATGACGATGTCCACCAACTGACTTGTGCTGCCACCAGTGACGTCTGGAAACTTGGCCGACAGTTCGTTCCCTGTTACCTCCGAGTTTCACCGGTCTCGATTGACCCATGGACTTTTATCCATCCTGAGGACGCTTATTTCCCCGACACCAAAAATCATGCGATTGTATAGGTCAAGGGATGGACGATCACCTAGATGTATTATGATGGTGACAAATCACGCCTTGATTTCTAGCAGTACTTACAAACCGCCCACAGTGAAGTCGAGCACCGACCGCGCTACCGCGCCTTCTTCGCCAATTACCTACACGCGATCTTTACGTCACGTCCGCTCAGTTGGATGGTGCCACACGCCTACGGCACCCCCGCCCCCCTGCTGACATCTGAGACCCTCTGCGCTACTTTCTATATTGTAACCCACAGTGGAGTTGGCGCATTGACACGCGCCTCCTTTCTTTTATGCACTATACCAGAACACGCTGGTATTTCCCCCACTCCACTGTCTATTGCTTCACACCTCTTAGTTTACATCAGTATTATTATTCTTTTTTTCTACACCTTGTTAATAAAAAAAATTGCTCATCTTCTACGAGTGTAATGTCTCGTGTTATTTCCGCCGGAAGGATGGCATTTCTGTTGTATTTAAGCTTGTACCAGTGAAAGATACTTTGCCTATTTACCCTGTTCCTGGTAAATAAAAAAATAAGAAAGCTACTTTGAGGGAGTGATTCAGGGATGGGAGGGGGGAGGCATCGCGGCCAGGCCTCCGGTTCCGACCCTGTCCGCCTTGTCTGGTCTACCAGACGGGAAGCCTTAGCCACACAACCTTTCATTTCAGTTATTATATTATTTGTATCTACATAAATGTTATGTTCTTTGTTATCTGGTGAGCCTCGGAGTGGTATAAGGGTAAGCACGCCTTCAACGAGAAATCTAGAGACCGTATTCTGGCCGCTATTGCCGCTTCTGCGACAACCATCCGCGCGTAGAAGCATGCGCCGAATGAATGATTTTAATAATGTTAAGTAAAGAAATAACAGAAAGCCGATTTACGTAATGTTTCATGTGATATGAAATGATTTAGTCTGTAATATGCTTCGTATGATATACCGTATACGTGAAATAATACATCCAAGATAGTTCAATGAATTTACGTGTTCGGAATTCCGAAGCGTGGATGAAACAATTACTTCTCGTTGACAAGTGGGTAGCATAATTTCAAAAAGATAGAGTTCAATGAACTTACTTTTTTCTTTTAATTTAGGGTGAAGTGAAAGAAAATATGTTTAATATCTTGAGAACCAAGTAATAAGTTTGACTTTTTTTTTACCAATTCAGTGCTAAAATCTCTGATATTTTTTGCAGCTTTTAAAGGGAAAAAGGAATGGTTGAAAGCAGAATATCTTTCTCTGCAGAGTGAACCTTGTGAATTAAAAGGATTAAAGTTTGAAATATTATTGCACATACGTCTTGAGCTGTAAGTACCGATAGCGGTCGCAGGATTGTTGCACAAATTCTGTGACGTTTTATTTGAGGCACTGCACTTAAAAGTGATGGGAAGTTATGTGCTACTACAGCGATGATGATGAAGGGCAGGTATTTTCTGGTAATTGGACCTTAAGGGTAATTAACTGATGGTTAAAGATTTATTCCAACACGTTGTTAGCATTCTGCAGTGCCGTTAATAGAGGGGAGTTTTACGATAGCTAATTAGTTCTTGGGATCAAGAATTCGGAAATTAACTCAAGACGTAAGGCCATGCAACTGGCGTGCTCGGATCGAAAACAATACTTCCGTCGATTGTTTGATAGCGCAACGGTAGTAAACATTTCAGCAAGTGTACATCTTCAGTAAGCGGACGACATTGGAACTTCCTTTTAGATTACCACTATGTACCAAATCAAGAACCGAACGCAAATATTCGTTTCGTGGGGAACGTTGTTACCATTTGAGCTACCGGACAATGCTCCACCGGTTCACTCAAAGTTCTCTGTCTGGCAGTTCCCCTCTCCAACCTGTAATCGCAAAATCACGGACCTATATATCGATCCGACGTTCAGTAGGAACCCCGTGAGGAATTTTCATTACAGTTTACAATCCACTGACGCGTGATAGAATTTTGCAAACGGTATGAAAACCAAGGGGTTTTGTTATAGAGCGTACGAGTGTACTTCTGCTGAAGAGGATGTAAATATTTGTTACCTGTGTTCTCTCTAACGGAAGCTTCTCACTTGCAGGGCCGTACTGAGGGCATGGTGACACAGGCCCCCCCACCAGGGGCCCAAAACTCACCAGCAAAAGAATCCAAGGACGGAATATCGTCGATGAAGAAACAATACCGCGTAACTGACAAATTGCCGATTTTTCGTTTTTCAGTCAGATGATGTCGTTGACCGTACGCACATCTGCTCTTAACGCCATAATGCCGAATTTTTAATTATTTACCGTGATAAAATTATCTAAAACAATACCACGTATGTGACACAGCAAATAAATAGATGGCAATACCGCGGAACTGTAGAGAATTAAATACCGCGTATCTACAATCTATGGATACTGTAGACAATACCGCGTAAATACAAAAGCACGCGCAGCCACAGCACAATGTTACTGCCTTATTACGTATTTAACAGTGCTCAAAAGTGGTTCCATGCTTGTAGCTTCATTCGTGATAATGGACATCGATACAAAAAAAAATGGCTCTGAGCACTATGGGACTTAACATCTATGGTCATCAGTCCCCTAGAACTTAGAACTACTTAAACCTAACTAACCTAAGGACATCACACAACACCCAGCCATCACGAGGCAGAGAAAATCCCTGACCCCGCCGGGAATCGAACCCGGGAACCCGGGCGTGGGAAGCGAGAACGCTACCGCACGACCACGAGATGCGGGCGGACATCGATACAGATGACGATCTTTTTACTGAAGAAGAAATTGTTTCTCAGCTGAAATCAGCTTATGAAAGCGTAGAATCGTTCCTGAGAGTCACTGACAGCGGTAAGAAAATTGTTTTATTATTCACCTTTGAATGTTAGTAGCACCGCAAGTGTCTTATTATGGTATAAACCAGAGCGCCCCCACTTGACTCGTTCTGTGCTTTATTCATTTCTGCCAAAGATTTCTAGACTGTCTAGTTTCTTGTAGGATCTCCCGTAAATGCAGAACGAACAACAGGCGAGTAAAGACGCAAGGCTGAAGTTACATTTACCGAAGAAGAATTAATTTCGTATGTGGGGTTCTCGGTTGCTGTTCCTGCAACATCTAATGACGCAGGTAAATTTTCTTGGGATTATTGTTAATAGTATTACTGATTCCGTCGTTCTCGTAAATACATGAATTTGAGCTTCATCTTTGTTTGCTTAAAGTAATTTATAAATATTTTTACATCTAGAAACTTAAGTGGCTGTATCCAACAATGCTCAAAATGAAACCAGTCACATTTTCCACTAGAAACGAAAGTACTTCACACTCATTGCTATGCGATGATGCTCATTGTTTGCCAAACACTCTGGATAAATTATCGGAAGATCACGGGAGCAATAATGATGCTGACAGTGAAGGCCAAGAATTTTATGGTGACGTAATCAGTGACAGGAAAAGGAAGTCCAAACCACATCCTGAAGATTGGAAGAAAAATGCTAATAAAATTCTGAGAATGCGTGGAGAGGAGTATATTGGATACAAAAGAAGTCGAATTGGTAAAATCACTCATGATTCTCCAAGAGAGGCTATAAAATTAGGTCCAACATGTATTTCGAAGATGTGCCAGAAATCCGTTCAAAGGAAGTGTCATCAGTTTTCTGCTGCTGATAGGCAGGCAGTATTTAACACAGTTTGGGAAACGATGTCATGGGATCAGAAGAAGGTTTACGTTATCAAGCTTGTGGACGTAATTCTAACCAAACGTCCAGGGAAGAACACTGGCGAATCCAGGAGAAAAGGACTCTCATTTATCATTTGAAAAATGAGCTGGGGAAACATAACGTTTGCAAAAAGATGTTTGTCAATACTCTTGGGATTAAAGAATGGACTGTCCGATATTGGCTGGGTAATTCCACACACGGGATGAGTCCTGATACAGAATCGTCACGACGTCGAATCAAACAGACGAAGAAGAAAGATGAGAGAACCTTCATGAAAGAATTCCTAGACTCTCTTCCGAAACTTCCGTCGCATTACTGCAGGAAATCCTCCTCGAAGTTGTACCTTGAGCCTATTCTACAATCCAAACAACAGCTGTATGAACTCTATGTGGCAAAATGTCATGCAGAGAAGGTTTCACCATTAAGTCGGGCTACCTTTAACTTGATTTTAGAAGCTGGTAATATTAGCTTATTTTCCCCCAAGAAAGACCAGTGCGACTTGTGTTGTAGTAACAGGCATGGTAACTTGAGTGAAGACGTGTGGAAGCCACACACAGAACGGAAAGAGCAGGCAAGGATGCAAAAAAATGCTGACAAGAAAGAAGCCCAGCAGAAGCTCTGTTCAGTGTACACCATGGACTTACAGGCCGTGAAAGTAGCTCCATTTTTAAGTGCAAGTGCAGTTTATTATAAAACAAAGTTGGCTGTTTATAACTTTACAATGTATAATTTAGAAAGTCGTGATGCAGTATGTACTGGTTCAATTCTAATAAACTGTAATAAATATTCTGTATTCTATAAATATTAATAAATAAGTAAATAATAATAAAATTAATTCTAATAATTCTAATAAATTTTGTTTTTGAATGATGGCTCTGTCTAAAGAAGAAGAAGTTGAGCTGATACTCTTAAGTGGACGAGAATGATGGTCGTATCGCAAAATTGCGGTGAGACTTATCTGAATGCGCTGAGACACAAATTGATGACTCAAATTGAGCTTTTGGATGAGGGACTTCCAGACTGGTTTCAACACGATAGTGCCCCTGCCTACTTTGCTGCAGCTGTTAGAGATTGCTTGAATGACAATTTCCCTCACTAAACTGGGAGAAGTGGTCATGTGGAGTGGTCCCTCGTCCACCAGAAATTTCTCCCCTTGTTTCCTCTTTGTGCGGTATGCTGACAGAGAAAGTTTACTAGAGGAAGATAAACCACCTGACAGAACGCATTACCAGTCAGCGTGCTAAAATTGACAGCAATTCAGACCTATTCGATTGCGTTCGCCTTAATTTTGCAAAGCGCATCAAATTATGCATTGAAACGCACGGAGTTCATGTTGAAAATATTATTTGTTAACATAAAAGTGGCTAAAATGTGCTTTATTATTTATTAGAATTCCGTATGTACCCAGACTCTATGGGCACACTACACTACGCGTTTAAAGGCCCACCATCGCAGACAATATTGATTTACTACTAGGGAATCTTCAGCAAAGTGTGTACTTTATGCAACACGTAAATGATGATTCAGAGATGGATGTTGATATACTGACTCGTAGTTTGTGGACTGGTTTGCTGGCGTCCTCTATCTTTTCCTGTTCGAGAACACCGAAGATTCGACAATCAAATCGAGTAACTAATGAAGAGGTACTGAATACACCGTAGCAGACAGGAGACTTATGACAGAATTTGATAAAATGAACGGACAGGTTGATATGACACAGTCTGACGCACCAAGGAATATTTAATTTGGTAATGGTAGGGAGTATAAGGGGTAAAAATTGTAAACGAAGATCAAGGCTTGGCAACAGATATCGAACTAGTCGTCGTACTGATGACAGCAACAACACTTATGCTTTCATCTTCACAGACGTGCTACAACTAACATCCTCATTAATTTGTTTATTGCATTTAAGATTTTGTACGATCCAGCAATTTTTCTCCTATTCCGCTCTTTTCAGCGTTGACTGTGAATGCCATAGCTGACACCACACTAACGAGGGACTTGTGGGTTCATCTATCCATTGTACCCATTCATTTCATCCTATACGGTATCTGTCCACTTCATTTTTAACATCATTCAATAGCGCTACATTTTAAATGTTTCTTCCGATTTCTTCTTCTCTTGATTTCGAACTGTCCGCGCTTTAATTCTGGGCGTACGTTTGCAGAAGCTCCTTTCTCAATTCCATGTCAATATTTGACATCTGGAGAGCTCTTTTGTCGAAGCAGGCTTTCTTCATCTGCACCAATCTATTTTTGACATCTTACCCGCTTCGGTTATTCTGTGTAATCTTGCTTCCTGGATAGGGGAATTATTGTTTCCTATCTTCTACTACAATATCTTCCTACTAAGCGTTGCCGTTAACAAATCGTTATTCTCCGTTCTACTACTCTTCATGATTTGAAATGGAAAGCATATATTGAGCAAATGAACAAAAAATTAAGTACTTCTTGTTTTGTGTTGCGTGCATTAATAAAATGTACCAGCTACAACACTCTTCAGTGTGTATATTATGCAGTCGTACAATCTCACCTCCGGCAAGGGATTATGTTCTGGGGAAATTCTGGAGATGCCACCAAAACATTCAAAATAATAAAAAAAATAATAATAAAATTATAAGAATAATGGAAGGGGTAGATAATTGCAAATCATGTAGACCATTGTTTCAAAAAAGGATGATCCTGCCTCTTCCTTGTATATATATACTTGAAAATACAATGTATTTAAAACAAAACTTATACACAAAAAGACCACTCATCACCTAAAATTACACAATGATAAAAGACAAAAATTGGATGTTCATATTTAAATTGCCAACACAAAGTTATTTCAAAACAGTCTTATCCATCCTAGTATCAAACTATACAATGCATTACCAAATACCATTAAACACATACAGAACATTGGTCACTTCAAATCGAAATTGAAGTCGTACTAGGTTGATCACTGCTTTTACACAGTAAATGAATATCTACCAAAATAATTTGGTCTATGTTAACCCAATGTAGTCTCATACAAAAGAACATTTGCATATTATCACTCTGTATAAGCGTAACAACATTTATTTAAGTATTCGTCATTAATTGATACATTATTGTGTGTTATTATGTACAAGGTTATAATTATATATAAAATTGTTAATATTAACATAAAAATCCAAATATCTCTTGCGCATTGTGCAGCTGTAGATGAAAATGGATCAATAAATCATCATCATTATTTTCGTTTAAGCGTCGATAATACTTATCCCATATTGTGTAGTAAATACGCTGTACATTCCACGTTATTGGGACTAAAAGCAATATTTGCAGAAGGCGGGAGCTGCAATAAGAACTATATAAATTGGCATCTAATCAGGTATGCGTTTCAGAGATCTTTCCTGCTACACACTATCAGCGTGCGTCCATAGTTTTGGGGGTGACATTTGCAGCGCTCCAGGATCATCAAGTGATATCAGACATGTTTCTAGTCGATAAAAAACGATTCAGTTTGAAAAAGTATATGGCGTGTGTGAAAGAAGCGTCAAAAATTTGAAACCGAGCGAGGTAGCGCATTGGTTAGCACACTGGATCGCATTCGTGAGGGCGACGGTTCAAACCCGCGTCCGGCCATCCAGATTTAGGCTTTTCCTGGTTTCCCTAAATCGCCTAAGGGCACGGCCGACATCCTTCTACGTCCTTCCCTAATCCGAGCTTGTGCTCGTCTCTGTTGACCCCGGTGTCGACGGGACATTAAACATTAATCCCCTCTTCCAAAAATTTGAACAAATTGTAATCCAAGAGAAGTATGAAAACCTGTCATTGCAAGGCAGTACATGTGTTCTTGTGCTAATTGTAGCCTGAGGTGACGAATTTATGGTTGTTGTAAAGTTCGGCTATACTAACAATGCACATGACTCAGGACGTACCATGCTTTATCATCAATGATCACCGCTGGTTTTGTTGTTGGTACCCTCAGCAGCAACCACTGTTCCAAAGAAGTGTTAGTGGTAGAAGAAATAAAATAAAAAAAAACTACCGTCAGCATTCCCTTGGTGCTACACTTCAGCAAGATAATGCCCATCCACCTGGTGTTAACAGTAGCAACGTTTTCTTCGCAGCACAACAGGAACAAAAAGTAGAAAACCTCTTAGTAAACACATGGGTGTTTTTCTTCTCGCACGTGTTGAAGAGTTTGCTAGAGCATCACATCAAATCGTGCTTTAGGACTAGGAAGATAAAATCATATTACTGAGCAAAAAGCAATAATGTAGACTGCTGTCACTCGTAGTGCAAACCATTATTTCGATAAAATAGCGCACAAAACCTTGTTTTAAGGTACGATTATTTCCCAAAAAGTTTTTAGTCTCTCCAAATAGATCATCTTAGATTAATAAGTGTTGGTAACGGATTCCAGTCTAGCCTTAGGGTTTAAATGTGATGCTACGGCTTGTGTGACAGCTATATACATTAGAATTTAATCGCAAAAACATATTAGATTGGAAATTTATTGGATGTATCCCATAAATACGTTACAATGTAATTCGTAGAATACATTGGTTTTGAACTAATACCAAATGTCTGAGTACGCTGATTTGAACAACCTGCTGTCCTTTTGCAGTACTACATTTCACGACTGTCTATGCACTCCATCTATCTACGAGCTGATATTTACAGTTTTGAAAGGAGATCGAGGACTATTGAAAAAAAAGTTGGCAATAATAACGGAGGTAATCACAGTAAGATCGGCAGTGAACTTCGCATAGGAGTTTTAAATTTTGCGGGTTACGGCTGGGAAGGAAACTCAATCTGAGAAGTATGAGCGAAAGTCGTTTCTCTTGTACTAGAGAGTGTAATCTATATTCACCTACGAGAAACTGAGAAGCCGCTTTTGAAACACTGTCTAGTGCTATGCCTTTCCCGACACGATTAAGAGAACGGGATAGGAAAAACCACGACAGACCCTTTCCATGAGGTACAGAATATCATAGGAATACCGTGAAACTAGACATATTCCATTTTACGGGCACGAAAATTAAAACAATGGTTACTTTTCTTTACGTTGACATAGTCGTTTGAGGAGCACCTATACAGCAAGAAATAAACTGTTTTGTTAAAGACATGTTCGGAGATTCCGCTATAAACTTATAGGAATTGTAAAACAGGTTAAAGTAGTTGCAGTTATTACTCAAAGATGATGAGACCTGCACAAAACAGACTAGCGCATAGAGCTACATTCAACTAGTGTCCACAATGAAGACCATAACTACAACAACGAAGTCGTGTACGCAGTCATTTCTGTGTGTGGGCAACACTGTCTCAGAATTTTGCCTTTATATCGAAGCTCCCAGTGTTCCTCTGGATAACTGATTTTATGAGTTCGTTGGAACGTCCAGGTGTTTAACGGTTGAGACGGAGACCATCGGCAGACCACAAAACACTGTGTTTGAACGTGTCCTGTTTTAAGGTAAGCTGATATTCATTACATTAAGTTTCATCTAAGTCGTTCTGAATTTCTCTATCGTGATTCCACGTGGTTGGCCTCAACCATGTGCAACTTTATGAGCTAACAATTTAACGGAGTTGTTCACCTTGTTCACATATAGTTTATACGTCTATATTGAGTACTGCAGGGTGCTATCACGGTTCCTAGATGCGCTCCCGAGGTTATACTTCATTTTTTTCTCTCGAAAACAACATTAAAATGTCAGTGAAACATTTTTTATTATCACGTGCACATCATCTGTAGAATGTTCAGGACTGCAATTGAATATTAAATCGCGGATCACAAATAACAGTCGAAGTGATGGTTATTGTAGGCAGTACTGCAACTACTGAACCGTGTAACGAAAACCCACCAGTCAGGATGGAATTAGGATACACGTCCTGAACTCCAAACTGTGTGCTGCGCTGATAAAACGTAGAGGTGGCCATAACTAGCGGCTGACCCTTTACTCTTCCACATCGAGGTAAGCATTTCATTCTTGTGGCGGTAAAACGTCAGAATCTTGGACTACAGCAGTTGGCCGTTTCTACTGTGGAAACATGAAATTTCTCTTCCTGGCGTCCGGCCATCCTGATTTAGGTTTTCCGTGATTTCCCTAAATCGCTCCAGAGAAATGACGGGATGGTTCCTTTGAAAGGGCACGGCCGACTTCCTCCCCCATCCTTCCCTAATCCAATGAGACCGAGGACCTCGCTGTTTGGTCTCCTCCTCCAAGCAACCCAACCCAATCTCTTCCTGGAAGCAAAATAATGAATTTCTAACGTTAAAAACAAACTTGTTAAACTATGTAGTGGCTCGATGGATCACTAGTTACGTAACAGACAACAAAACTTCGAGATTAGATCACCAGTCTGCCCTTGGACTTGTTTCTGTCTCTTTTCGTTTTTTTTTCTTTAACCTGTGGCACTGATTTGTTAATGTGAAAAATTACAAGTTATACCTTCATTCGGAGGTCATATTAAACTGTAGGTCCCGATATAGCTTGCTGTGTAAGTTAATTTAGACGTCATAGAAATGCAAAAGCGTAGCATCCTCCATAGGACCATCCCTAGAAAAACTCTCCGGGGTTTAAACGAACCTCCAGGTTGAGAAATTATCCTGTATGTCGATGCACACTATTCGTAGCATATTCCTTGGGTAGATTCAACTCCTGAAGTACGACTTTGTAATATGTTCAAAACATCCATCTACGGGAACTGTACCATCTTCATTGGACTCAAACAATTTTATACTCACAAATTTTTTAGATGTGAGAATAAGCACAAGTGAGAAGGTGCCAAATATAACGAATGAGATGGATGTTCTAACAGTTCTCGCTTAAAATCTCTCGGTTTCACCACTTTCAATGTAATTTTGTGGGCAAGTGCATTGTTCCGACGAAAGATAATTATTTTCTTTTGTAGTACAGGCTTCAAAAAAATGGTTCAAATGGCTCTGAGCACTATGGGACTTAACATCTGAGGTCATCAGTCCCCTAGAACTTAGAACTACTTACACCTAACTAACCTAAGGACATCACACACATCCATGCCCGAGGCAGGATTCGAACCTGCGACCGGTCCAGACTGAAGCGCCTAGAACCGCTCGGCCACACCGGCCGGCATTACAGGTTTCCTATCACGTATTTTTTCTCCCAGTTGGCCTAGAAGACTTGCATAGTATTTACCAGCTATTGTTTTACCCTTTGCAAGGCAGTCAATCATCCCTTTTGCCTTTCTGATAAATGAAATACACTTTGTCTCGTCATTTTGGTGCGAGTTTAGTGGCTTTCACCGATTGCTTTATTTGCTGTTTCGTTTATGAGTGAAATGCTGTACCGACGTCTCATCCAAACCAAAAAATAGACGCTCAAAATCAGTTGGATTGTCTATTGCTGAGACATGTATTTTCGTATTTGCATTATTTCGGCATTTCACAGATGCCACATCCATCATGTATGAAGCTTTCTCGAGCACGATCACGTTTTAAAAATCGTGCAAAAAAACTATTCGGCAGTTAAGGTGAAACTTAACTATTTTTATCACTCTCGTACATGTACCACCATTTTCATCTTGTCCCCGTATATAAATCGAAGCTTATGTTCACACCTTCTCGTTCACAATTCAGATTATATTTCATGTCTCCCATTTTTCATCTTTCATCGGAGTTGAAATCAGACTAGTGTCTGCCACATTGTTATTGTGGACTAGTACGTATTGGTTTCACTGTATGTGCTTGTCTGGTAGATGTACAAATCTCACAGCCTCTCCATGGTCCAGCAAAGTTCGTGATTCATTAGCCCATCGACCTTTGTCGCCCGTTTTATCGTTTGGAACTTTAGAACGAGCAGCATATGACGCCAGTCGTCGCAAAGAGGCCCTCTCCTTCATGGAGAAAAATTCTCACTTAATATATTTAGCAAAGCGATAAATTAACCCACTCATTATTGAAAGGGATCTCGGCGGTCGTCTCAACTGTGGACAACTCCCTGCCCTCACAGTTGTGCTGAGTGTTTAGCGTCCTCCCTCGTTGATACCTACCTCGATACATGTGAAAACAGATGCCTTTAAGTCGAAGAATCGAAGTACTGGTCCTCCAGATACCTATGATA
Source organism: Schistocerca piceifrons (assembly GCF_021461385.2). Classification (NCBI taxonomy): domain Eukaryota; kingdom Metazoa; phylum Arthropoda; class Insecta; order Orthoptera; family Acrididae; genus Schistocerca; species Schistocerca piceifrons. The sequence continues at coordinate 873,768,768 of NC_060149.1, read as the reverse complement.
TGTCCTATATCAAATAACGACAGACCTTTTCACTTCTTGATCAGGGTCTAATGTTTATTACCTGTTGAGTGACGGCTTTGTTGCGTGAAAAAGACATCACTAGGGCATGCGGCTTATTCTTCAGACTTTGCTCCGTCCGATTATCATCTATTTGTATTTGCATCACTGCGACACCATCTCGCCGAACAATGCTTCAGTTCGTATGAAAATGGACGAAAATGGCTCGCTGACTGGTTCGCTTCAAAAGAAGAACTGATTTATTTTTATTTTTTTTATTTTTTTTTATGTGGCATTCGCAGCCTGCTAGAGAGGTGGAGGAATGTATGAATAGCGATGGAAATTTTTTTGAATGACATATTGTTTATCAGTCTCAAACAACAGATGTGTAATTATTCCAACCAAATTCCGGTTTCATACTTCTACACCCGGTAATTGGAAAAAAAGTCGAAGCAACAACGTTTGTAGTGAGTAATACTCTGTATGGTAGATGCGTCATTTCAGCAACAGTGACAGCTTGTAATATTTCTGGCTTTACTGCCATCATATTCAGGTACAAGTACCTTTTCTTAGAGCAGTTGAGATGACAGTAGTGGGAAAATGACGTAATGTGGTGCGAGGTACCGGCACCAGTTGGTTTATTCGGTATGTGTATCGTGAGAAAGACCGCCTAAATTGTGGTTCTACTCCGCTATTAGCTTCTGTGTTCGCAAACAGCGCGCCAGAATGATAAACTTCTGTTATTAATATTAGAAAAACTAAACAGTGAATCTACTTGCATTTAATATAAAAGCATATCTCAATAGCAGGCTATCATTCCATTATTTCAAATAATAAACAATTGCTAAACAAAAAGGCAGACGAAGCACTTCTGAGATCTTCGTGTCGCGTCTGACTTGGATGGCGGGCGATTTGGTTCGGCTGTCAGATCAGGGCTCGATCGGTACTCTCGGAGGACAAACATGTTGTCTGCCGCCGTTGGTTCTGGTTAAGAACTTAAGTGGCAGTCTCTGGTTTTTGGACGTGTAACTGAGAACTAGTACCATAGTAGTTACACAAACAAGCAGTTCATTATTTTGTTTTTCTCTGTGAAAGTGTGAAGAACGGAAATTATTTGTAATTCATAAAGTGGACTATAATTGTGCAGTTTCTCGTATTCTGCTAATAAAAAAGGAGTGGCATCCTGTTTAAATAAACCAATTCAAAATTTAATTATTTATACAATACCAGGTCCTCACTAACAATTTATTACAGCCTCAAGATAACGGTTTCATGACCTACGTGCTGTTTTCTGCGTCGCGGACAACTATGGAAGACTGGTGTTTGGTGAACATTATTCAGAACATACGCATTCCACTCAGGGCGGTGGAAGCAACTAGGAACCTCGCGTGTTCTGCAGTCTTAGTACAAATGAAATCAGACACACATCATAAAATAATATATAAAATAAATAAATAAATAAATAAGTCATCTATGATAACATAGAGGATGTATGAAGGAAAAAAATTTCGAGGGAAGGGATTTATAATACACACGTAAATTCCTCTCGCTATCTCTCTCTTTCACTTGCCCTACAAACTTTGGAGGCTAAGTAAAATGTGAAAGCTTTTCTAAAATGTACAGCCTACAATGTTATAATCAACCAGTCTGTCCATACAAGTGAAACGATTTACTGAAGCGCAAGACTCAGATATAAATGGGCAACCGAGTTTTTTTTCTTTGGGTGGGAAAGCCTCTCTACACTTCGTTTATCTAGCGTGCGTTGTTACTATTTTTATCGTTGCGTTGAGGCTACGTAGTGCTCTGTTGTAAGAGCCGATTGGTCGTGTTGTGGGTTGGCAGGAGAGCCAACACCGGGTGACTACAGGAAGCCGAAAGGCACACGTTTTAGCTCACGCAGGCTGGCGTGAGGTCTGGAACAGGACAAGGAATTTAGACTTTAGAAAAACGGACGTAGCTGGTGGAATACTTAACTTTAATCCATTAATGATGAGCGTCGCTCTTGACGGTACATGATTACAGTATCAATAGTAACTGGTAATGGGGCCTTGCTAGGTCGTAGCAAATGACGTAGCTGAAGGCTATGCTAACTATCGTCTCGGCAATTGAGAGCGTATTTTGTCAATGAACCATCGCCAGCAAGGTCGGTTGCACAACTGGGCGAGTGCTAGGAAGTCTCTCCAGACCTGCCGCGTGGCGTCGCTCGGTCTACAATCACTGATAGTGGCGACACGCGGGTCCGACGTATACTAACGGACCGCGGCCGATTTTAAAGGCTACCACCTAGCAAAGTGTGGTGTCTGGCGGTGACACCACAGGTCGTACACAAGAGGATTAACAGTGTGCGCGATATTCTAACGTATTCTTTTGGCCTGTAGGAGCTTAATGACACAGGAAGATTGCGCCCATTATACAATGAGTTGACAACAGGCATGGGATAGCGATATGCACATATAGAAATGGCGGTAGTATCGCGTACACAAGATATAAAAGAGCAGCGCATTGGCAGAGCTGTCATTTGTGCTCAGGTGATTCATGTGAAAAGTTTTCCAACGTGTTAATAGCCGTACGACGGGAATTAACAGACTTTGAACACGGAATGGCAGTTGGAGGTAGACGCATGATACATTCCATTTCCGAATCGTTATGGAATTCGATATTCCTAGATGCACAGTATCAAGAGTGTGCAGAGAATATAAAATTTCAGTCATTATCTCTCACCAAGGACAATGCAGAGGTCGACGGCCTTCACTTAACGACCGAGAGCAGCAACGTTTACGTATAGAGTTGTCAGTGCTAACAGAGAAGCAACACTGAGTGAAGCAACCTCAGAAATCAATGTGGGATGTAGAACGAACGTATTAATTAGGACAGTGCGGCAAAATTTGGTGTTAATGGGCTGTGGCAATAGATGACCGACGCGAGTGTCCTTGCTAACAGCAAGACAACGCCTGCAGCAGCTCTCCTGGGCTCGTGACCATGTCGGTTAGACCCTAGACGGTTGGAAAACCGTGGCCTGGTCAGATGAGTCCCGATTTCAGTTGGTAAGAGCTGATGGTAGGGTTTGAGCGTGGTGCAACCCCACGAGGCCTTGGGCCGATATTGTCCTTAATAGTGTGGGCTGTGTTTACGTGGAGTGGACTGGGTCCTCTGGTCCAACTGAGCCAATCATTGACTGGAAATGTCTATGTTCGTTTACTTGGACACCACTTGCAACTATTCATGGACTTAATGTTCCCCAACAATGATGGAATTATTATGGATGACAGTGTGAAATGTCACTGGGCCGCAGATGTTCATGATTGGTTTTAAGAACATTCTGGACAATTCGAGCGTATTACTTGGCCATTAGGTTCGTCCAACATGAATGCTATCGAACAATTATGGGTCATAATCGAGAGGTAACACTTTCGCAATGATGGATGGCTATAGAGGCAGATTGGCCCAGTATTTCTGCAGGGAACTTGCAACGACTTGTTGAGTCCATGCGACGCCGAATTGATGCACTACGCAGGACAAAAGGAGGCCCGACTCGATATTAGGAGGTATCCCATGACTTTTGTCACCTCAGCGTACACTGAATGAACATTCAATATACACTACTGGTCATTAAAACTAACTGCATGAAAGTGGCACGCAGAAAATGTCAAACTGTCATAATTGCATCTGCTAATGATTTCAGTGCAACCACACGAAGCGGGTAGGAACAGCGGCCCCACCCTACTAGCGCCCGAGAGGACAGACGCACTATTCGCTCGAACGTGTAGGATCGTACAGCTTATCACGTACCTTAAATCAGGAAGTGGGCTTGTTCGCGCTGAGACAAGTATTCATCATAACTGCGACAACGTCCGGAACTCCACTGACTGTCAGCATTGTTGCGGGTTCCCTTACGGCTAGGTGTCCACTGGATGCGTAAATATGTGACAGACCGTCGTACATTGTGCCTCACATTATAGCGCGGCAACTCCGCGTCCTTTGCTCACCATGAATTGCAACTAAACGAGTGCAGTCGGCCTTTTGGATAATGAGGATTCCATGTCTTTCTTTGATTTACTTTTTATATATGCGTAAGATACAACGGGGCTTCCTACATGAAGAAATAAAAGACAGAAGCAAGATTGGATGAATGACATGTTATAGAAAAGAAGTAGGTGTGGAAAATTTCGTCACTTACATAAGGACTTTCAAGAAACTGATGAGCACTACTTCATCTACCTTAGAATGAGTATGTGTACGTCCTGACCCATGTTGAGGATCGCGTCAAAAAATATAGCAACTTCAGAGAAACTGTTACACCCGAAGAATGTCTGGCGCTTACTTCAAGTTAAGTGATTTATTAATTGCTATTACGTAAACAAAAATTTCAAGCAAAATGTATACATAAGAAGGAGTTCACCCAGAGTAAAGTAAAACCGAGTTTGTAAAAAGGACGCTGAGGATTAAATTACTGTAGCACAAATCCGTAGTATCGTTGTCGTCTCTATTAATGTACACATGACATGAAAATTTCAGATGACGAACTTGAATATTGTTGAATGAAGATCCGTTGCTCTTGTTCTCTTACGAGGCACGTATACTCACCTTCTTAATGTAGAGGAACCTCACACAGTAGTGGCAACTTAGTCATCAAAAACTGATAATTACTATACTAATTCTGTGCGGCCTGTTTTTGAAACAAGAAAACCTTCGTAGTTTCAATTTCTCATCGTAATTTATCTATTGAATTTCATTTCTGCGCAAGCGCTTAAAACTCTTGTCTTGCGTTGCGGCTGTTACATGATATTTAGGTTGTGATCCTTGTCTCTGAACATCATTTGCGAATAAATGATCTTCATTATTGGTAATCTGCTCTACACTACGACAGGTTTCATTCTAGTCAACCTGATTCCTCATATCTCCGTTAGCAGAACCAGTGCTTTGCGTTTTACCGTTAATGTTGCTTTGGGTGCTGTTTGAACTGACGTTGTCCGTGAGGAAGGTCATCCGAAAGAAGAAAGGCCAGTGTTTGGATGCAGTCCCACCTTAGTCACATGTACTATCTTCATGTTTTTCTTTTCTCCCCGAAAGCAATCCCTCAGACTTCGCCATCATTCCTTCACTTCAGTAATAACAACAAAGCGATAATACCGTCTGACGTCTGGGTTGTTTGGGGAAGGAGACCAGACAGCGAGGTCATCGGTCTCATTGGATTAGGGAAGGACGGGGAAGGAAGTCGGCCGTGCCCTTTCAAAGGAACCATCCCGGATTTTGCCTGGAGCGATTTAGAGAAATCACGGAAAACCTAAATCTGGATTGCCGGACGCGGGATTGAACCGTCGTCCTCCCGAATGCGAGTCCAGTGTCTAACCACTGCGCCACCTCGCTCGGTCGTCTGATGTCTGTTATTTATGTTATTGATACAGTTTAAGACTTTTACTGGTATCTCACAACCGACTCATCATTCAAGAATCTGGGTTATTTGTATCGGCTGTTCAATGTTACAGTTGGGAGGATCATTTACGAAATGTGTCGTGTGATGGGTGAAGTTTTACACAATCAGCACATGCCATTTCCATCATTAACACGAGAAATTGAATGCATCGCGACACAATTTTGGGGCAAATGAAAATTTCCTCATTGCATCGGCAAACATAATGTTATAGTCAAGTTTCCAAAGCATTCTGGACGTATGTACTATGACTACAATAAATAATTCAGTTGTATTGCAGACTGGTAGAACATGTTACTCTGCAATTCAGCAGAGAGAAACAGGTTCCTGGAAGTGAAGAAAGATTACCAAATGTCTTGCTAGGAGTTATCCTTGAAGAAGTATCTCATGTGACCATATTCCATCAGAAATTTGTCACATCAGCGTCTGGTATTCTACAAACGATTGTCGCACGCAAGAGAAGTGGTCGAATGCGTTTTCTGATTAATGACAAATAAATCGCGTCTGTTACTTGAAAAATTTGAAGTTGGCCCTTTCAGAGCATAAAACAATGTAACATGTATTAGTTTGGTACACAACATTAGTAATAAACCAAGAAGGCTCCGCAGACATTAGATCGATTTTGGCTGAAACAAATAATCAGTACAGGCATTTACCACTTCGCATATCGCATAACAGAAGTGCGGTTGCGCCGTTAGAAGTGAGAGAAAAGCTTAGAACTTTTTTGTCGAGAATACTATGAATCGAAAACAAAAATTAAACTTCCAAATATCAGATACTTGGCAATGTACTGTATTATTAAATAATACTGTCATCATTTACGTATGTATAGTAGCATAAAGTGAACATGTTTGTCGATATATGAAATAAAATACTATGATGTGATACCTCAGAGGAAATTAGAATGGTTTTACAAGGCTGTTAATTCTCTCATTAGTTAAGTTACACAAGTAGTTTGCTTATGTAAACTTATCTTCTAATTAAATGTAAAACCTTATTTTACTAATCTTCATTTTGTCATTACAGAAATCCTATGGTATTTGTGGTCCAGAAACAAATGGATTTAACACGACTCGAATATTCGTTTTCAGATTTGGCATGTGACGCTTATTTCCTGCCAGAGTTCATTTTCATTTAGGGCAGTTCACAGGGAAGGGGAAGAGAACGCGCTAGACTACACTTACTCCTTAACATGAGCAAGAATTGTTACCGTTATTATTGTTTAAATATAATAGAAAATGCTTTTAAGAATTTGAGGCAAAATACACATATCAAAAAAAAGTTTTGCATCTCCTCGGTTCCGAGATTTCCGGAACCTGTACAAAAGATTGCAATAGAGATCTACATAAACATTATTTCCGCCCTTTTTATTGCTCATGAAAACCACACATTGCATGTTGTACCACCATACAGCGAGACTTTCAGAGGTGGTGGTCCAGATTGCTGTAGAGAGCGGTGCCTCTAAGACCCAGTAGCACGTCTTCTTGCGTTGATGCATGCCTGTATTCGTCGTGGCGTACTATCCACAAGTTCATCAAGGCACTGTTGGTACAGATTGTCCCACTCTTCAACGGCGATCCAGCATAGATCCCTCAGAGTGGTTGGTGGGTCACGTCGTCCGTAAACAGCCCTTTTCAATCTATTCCAGGCCTGTTCGATAGGGTTCATGCCCGGATAACGTGCTGGCCACTCTAGTCGAGCGATGTCGTTATCCTGAAGGAAGTCATTCAGAAGATGTGCACGATGGGGGCGTGAATCGTCGTCCATGAAGACGAATGCCTCGCCAATATGCTGCCGATATGGTTGTACTATTGGTCGGAGGATGGAATTCACGTGTCGTACACCCGTTACAGCGCCTTCCATGACCACCAGAGGCGTACGTCGGCCCCAGATAATGCCACCCCAAAACAGCTGGGGACCTCCACCTTGCTGCACTCGCCGGACAGTGTGTCTAAGGCGTTCAGCCTGACCGGGTTGCCTCTAAACACGTCTCCGACGATTGTCTGGTTGAAGGCATATGCTACACTCATCGGTGAAGAGAACGTGATGTCAATCCTGAGTGGTCCATTAGGCACGTTGTTGGGCCCGTCTGTACCGCGCTGCATGGTGTCGTGGTTGCAAAGATGGACCTCGCCATTGACGTCGGGAGTGAAGTTGCGCATCATGCAGCCTATAACACGACGTCCTGTGGCTGCACGAAAAGCATTATTCAACATGGTGGTGTTGCTGTCAGGGTTCCTCAGAGTCATAATCCGTAGGTAGCGGTCATTCACTGCAGTAGTAGCCCTTGGGCTGCCTGAGCGAGGCATGTCATCGACAGTTCCTGTGTCTCTGTATCTCCTCCATGTCCGGACAACATCGCTTTGGTTGACTCCGGGACGCCTGGACACTTCCCTTGTTGAGAGCCCTTCCTGACACAAAGCAACAATGAGGACGCGATCGAACCGTGGTATTGACCCTCTAGGCATGGTTGAACTACATACAACACGAACCGTGTACCTCCTTCCTGGTGGAATGGCTGGAACTGATAGACTGTCGGACCCCCTCCGTCTAATAAGCGCTGCTGATGCACGGTTGTTTGCATCTTTGGACGCATTTAGTGACATCTCTGAACAGTCAAAGTGACTGTGTCTGTGATACAATATCCACAATCAACGTCTATCTTCAGGATTTCTGGGAACCGGGATGATGCAAAACTTTTTTTGATGTGTGTAGGAAAAGCACATTTATAATAACGTCTTCATTGCTCAATAACAAAAGAAAAAAAAGTTACCTGTCCCTTCTAATTCCATAGACACCTCCTCCCGCAACCTTATAATAACATTCGTCATCCGATGAGGCGTTTTTTGAGCCCATAAACATTTACGTGCTTACACAAGGCTGACTAGCTTCCCGCTAACCACCACCGTGTTGCACGACAGGCTTGGAAAATTCAAACTAATATGAAGCTCGTGCGCGGTCGCGAGACAATACTCAACAACGCAGACCAGTTCGCTCTCGCTAATAACGCCCACATTACTCTAGAAGTATTTTTTTCTACACATTGTCGTGCAAAATCGTGCGACGCTTCATCGCAAGTTTACGCTGTTAGTGGACATTAGGCCCAAAGGGGAAGAGGAATGAGGCGCACCGACTAGTCACAACGTCTTTTCAGGCAAGAAGTCCCGGCTCAACATATAGCGTGACGAGGGACGTACCTCTGGTTGATATAAACGGTCATTTAGGCAGCAACCGTTACATGACTGGAGTGTTGAGATCAGTGGCAGTTCGCTAACACGGAGTCTCCGTGACGTTATCTTTCGACAAGTAACGCAAGCCCGCATGTTACCCGTGCTCTCCTGACCTACTTGGATACAGAGGATGCTGGACTGTTGCTCAGGCCACACGTTCTCCATATCTACCACTCGCCAGCCGCGTCTTCTTCTTGAAAAGAGGGTCCTACAGCTGCCGCCGCATCCCCCATCTCTGTCGCCAAATACGTCGATCTCGCCATTTTTCATCATCCTCTTCCATTCCTCTTTTCTCCATCGCTTCCTGGATACCACTCAGTCACATTTCCCGAGATCTTCTTCTTCTTCTCCTTCCAGGAGGTTGCCACGAAAGTAGTCTCTTGGGCCCTCTATCTTCATCTATTCTTTTGACATGCCCAAACCGTCCTAGGTGTCTTTCTTCTATTTTATCCGTAATACTATAACGAGTGTGTGGCCTTTCTGTTATTTCCTCATATCTTACGCGGTCAACTCGGGAAATTCTACAAGCTCCTCTCAGGTTGTCCGTTTCTAAAGCTCTAAGCCTCTATTTATTTCGCTCTGTTAGTTCCCAGCACTCACTCGCATAGTTTGTTATTGGTTCCACGACGGATTTGTGTAAACTGATTATAACTTTTAAGCTCCTTTTTGAGAACCAAAGTACAGGATTTAATTTTTGGATAGCCGCCTTTCCCTACCTGATCTGTTGTTAAATATCTCTGTCATATCTCCCATTACGTGATAGGGTACTACCCAGGTTCTTAAACTCTTCCAACAACTTCCTAAGATTGTGAGATATATCGTCTTCATCGTTTGCTGAAACGACCTGATCATTAGCATAGAAATGTGTGTACACTGGTTCCTACTTCAGTCCCCACGCCCGTGCACTTTCTTCACCATATATCCAGTGCCTTCCGTCCATATATCGTAAAGAGTGTAACAGACAGACGGCATCCTTGCTTTAGTCCTTTAGTTTTTCTTTCCCTACTTGAAGGACACGTTCTGCTGACTTGTAGAGGTTCTTACATTAATTTTTGGTTGTTCCCTTGACCTCAGCACCTCGAACAGTAGCTTTAGTGGCACTGTGTCATGTGCTTTATCAAGACCCATGAAGATCAAACGACTGCTTAGATTCCTTTCCAGTCTCTTCTCCATGATGTGTCTTGGGTAAAGATGTTATCTGCCTCTTCTGAAGCCGCTTTGTTCTTCCACATCATTTACTGACTTCTCCTTTCTTGATTTTAAAATTCTCCCGTACAGCCTGCTTATTGTACTTGTGACACTTATGCCACGATAATTGCTACAAACTTTCTTGGTTCCTTTTTTATGTATGGGGCTTCAATACGATAAGTTCCATTCTGCTGGAATTTCCTCCCCATCCCACGTACGTTTATTAAATAACTTGCCTGGATATCCGTACAGAATGCCTGGGCCATACCTCACTAATTCTACTGGTACATTTCCTGGTGATTTCCCTATTTCCATCTGTGTAGCCGCAATCTGTACCCCTTTCGCAGTTATTTTCTCTACCTGTTCACCCTCCTAGTTCTCTCGTATCTCCAATTTTAGTTCCTTGTACTCTGTCCTTTCTTCTGTTAACAGGCCTTCAAAATGGTTCGCCCACTCTAACTGACTGCCACTGGTGGTACTGTGGAGGGCAGGAAACAGGAGACATAATCAGATGAGTCACGACATCGACTGTTTAAAGCTAGCATTCGGATTCAAGAGTATCGCAGTCCACATCAGGTAATGGGCCCTTTGTGTCAATAAGGCACTGAACACTTATATATCGTATCCTGCCAAGAGAAATGACGAAAGTCGAAAAGCGCAAATTTTAATTCCTCACTGAAAAATACATGTAAAATATCCCAACGTGCACGAAAAATGGCATAGAGATAAGCAGCACGAGAATGGCGTACCCTTATCTGTCATTTACATTCAGTTCGACTCGACGCTCAGTCTGATCGCTGCCTTCGCTGCAGCCAGAGGCTAGCTCTGACCGTCAAATTTCGCACCACGTATACATTAAATAACATAAAAATTCAATCCTGTTTTCTTTCAACTTTATTATACTCAGTAAAATTGTCTTATTTGCTCTCCTTCCTAGAGTTGCAAAAGCATATACACTATTCACCGTCTTGCATATTCGCTGACAGTTTTACATATAATGATCCTACATATGGCAAAAATGAACGGCATTTAGTTACGGAATTTGAGTGCGATATTAACTGAGTTCCCAGTAGATAGAACATTTCATCTTGAGTTTATGTTGACTCTGAATATTTGTGAATCCTCAGCTTAAGAATCTACGGGGAACATTACACCTCTGTCAACACTGTACCTGATCACAGAAACTTCATGATTGTTCGAGATAATTAAAATGCCAAACTGATTAACGTAGCTTCACGTTTAATTTTGGGAAGATGTGATTCATCTGTTAAGGAGACCGCTTATAAAACACTAATACGACCTATTCTTGAGTACTGCTCGAGCGTTTGGGATCCCTATCAGGTCGGATTGAGGGAGGACATAGAAGCAATTCAGAGGCGGTCTGCTAGATTTGTTACTGGTAGGTTTGATCATCACGCGAGTGTTACGGAAATGCTTCAGGAACTCGGGTGGAAGTCTCTGGGGGAAAGGAGGCGTTCTTTTCGTTGAATCGCTACTGAGGAAATTTAGAGAACCAGCATTTGAGGCTGACTGCAGTACAATTTTACTGCCGCCAACTTATATTTCGCGGAAAGACCACAAAGATAAGTTAAGAGAGATTAGGACTCGTACAGAGGCATATAGGCAGTCATTTTTCCCTCGTTCTGTTTGGAAGTGGAACAGGGAGATAAGATGCTAGTTGTGGTACGAGGTACCCTCCGCCAAGCACCGTATGGTGGATTGCGGAGTATGTATGTAGATGTAGATGTAGATGTAGTCCTGTATCCGACAGGACAAAAGTGTGCTCGTTAATTTCAATGAGATACGAAAGTTGAAGACGCACAAGAGTGTCCCTGTGAAGGCCGACGTGTAGTGGATAGTCGTGAGATCGCTGGTGGTACTGTGGAGGGCAGGAAACAGGAGACATAATCAGATGAGTCACGACATCGACTGTTTAAAGCTAGCATTCGCATTCAAGAGTATCGCAGTCCACATCAGGTAATGGGCCCTTTGTGTCAATAAGGCACTGAACACTTATATATCGTATCCTGCCAAGAGAAATGACAATGTCGAAAAGCGCAAATTTTAATTCCTCACTGAAAAATACATGTAACATATCCCAACGTGCACGAAAAATGTAATGGAATTTACTGCCAACAGTACTTTTTTTAAATTTAAGGAAGCTTATACTAATTTAACATAAGGTTTATAGACTTAATTGTTAAGTCGATTTTTCTCAAGTATTGAGTTTTTGGGTTGTGTCACTCAGGTGCGATATGTAGCGTGTTTTCTTGTGACATTTATTGGTTCTATAATTCTTCCTACAAAGGTCAGTTGATCGTAATCTCCATGGTAGACTGTTTGGAGATTATTTGCACTCATTCCTGTTCTTAACGTTTCCAGGAACCGGAAGAACACATCGATTTACAGGGCAATAAACACACAAACATTTTTTGATGAGCGTTATGGAGAATTAAAATCAATAGCCTGGTTCCCTAATTTGCCAAACGAGAACTCAGTCGAGAGTTTATGGGACGTCAGAGAGAGGTCTGTTCCCATCAAAGACGCTCTCTACACGAATACAAAACTATCTGTACGAATACAAAACTACATGTTACATCGTTTGTGACACTAAATTAACTTTTGCGAGTATTACGTGGATATTTGTATTCTATTTTGTAATTTTTAAAATCGTTTCTCTTAATGGAAATTTTCACTGTATCCTGGTTATGTAACTTACAAATCACGCGGTCTTGGCGCAGTATTTTCGCGTGGTTCGCTATTGTTTTAATGGAGTTTGAGCCGATTAAAACTAAAACGTTGTTTTATTTTATTTGTCATTGTGTAATTTGTAATGTTATCATTACAATAGAAGAACGTTTGTTTCGATAACAAACAACTGGGTCGTTGGTGCTCACGGCTGGTAGCGGCCTCTGGCACCTTAACCTGCTACCTGCTGGTGTCTTCTCTCTGTACTGTTCACCACGGTTTGTTTATTGTGTATTCAACTATGTATGCTGCTATTCCGGATCGGCTTCTATGGCTATTTCCAAGCATGCACCTTTGACTGTGTTTTAATTATTTGCGAAGATGGTATGTAATCTTTCATGTAACCTTTCATGTAACAAGAACTAATGCCTAAATTGATGCCTCATTATTGTAACATCCATTGTAGCTTTGTTTTTACAGGATGGTTTGAAAATGGTCATAATGTCCGAAACTAGTCACTACCAATAAATAGTGGATAGCCCTTACTTCTTAAAGCGACTTTCGATGGAATTCCAGTCATTTGTTTCAAATATCAGAGAGCTCTTGGCAGGAACGAAAGCTGCATGTCCAAGTATTCCTCTAGAGCGGATGCCGTTGACCCGTCGACTCAGACAGGTCCACATGTGTTCCGGCATTGAGAGCACAAACAGTAATTACACGATTTGCTGCGCTCCTGTAGACAACATGGCCATCGTTCCCAACTATGGTCACATTACGTTCTCCAGTACCATTTCGTCGCAGGGGACGACGTTCTTCTATTCACTGATTCCATAAATGCATCTCTGCTGTAGCGTCTTATCCTTTGCACTCATGAGAAATCTTTTCCCATAGTCCGACCATTGTACCCCATCCATTTTCTCATTCACACTGATGTCGTGCGCCGGCCGTTGTGGCCGAGCGGTTCTAGGCGCTTCAGTCTGGAACCGAGCTGCTGCTACGGTCGCAGGTTGGAATCCTGCCTCGGGCATGGACGTGTGTGATGTCCTTAGGTTAGTTAGGTTTAAGTAGTTCTAAGCCTAGGGGACTGATGACCACAGATGTTAAGTCCCATAGTGCTCAGAGCCATTTGAACCATTTTTTGATGCTGTGCCCTTGGACATCGACGAATCATTTTTTCCACTTCTTTTTCCAGTTCGTTCGCGGCTGAGCTTCATATAGCACTAATTTTTCAGTCACATACGTGAAGTGTTTGCTAGTCCTCCGTGTATGCCATTTCTCTTCATACCCTTAGAGTTTGTGTTCACCCACTCGTACTTCTGGATATTCCAATCTTAAGAAACGTTTGTAAATTTATAGCATTTTTCATCGACTGCCACGGTCGGTGTAATTCAGTGAAGTAACGTTTTTCTCCTTATTACATACTTCAGTTAGTGTTTGGGTTCAGCTGTGTCACAGACCACGTGGGGACATTCATTCCTTTTGTCAAAAAGGCATTCAACCCTTGGATGTGCTCCGTGTTTTCTTCATACTGATGTCAGTTGAGGGTTGCCACAGTAGTAGTTCAGAGCTCGAAGGAAGTAAAATTACAGTTGTGAGTTCAAAAACTAAGTGTGATGACAATTACCGAAAAATGACTGTTCTTCTTGCTCTCAGAGACGTCTCTCCACCCGGTATCGTGTGAGACGCTGCTTGAAGTTAGGTACTGTACGAGAGAAATACTTGCATTTGAAGCTGTAAGTTGGTCTCGAAAGCGTTGTCGCAAAAGGCGAGGAGCGGGGTTCGAGTCCCGAATCGGTGCTCAGTTTTTCCTCTAGGAGAGTCGTAATCGGCGTAAATCCCACAACAGTGAAGATGCTTCAGTCCAGGTACCGCTGAAACGTTTATTCGAGGCTGAGGTCTGCAGGCGCCGACGTGGCGTTGTTTTCCGCGATACGGCGCGACAGGGAGTTTGGAGAAAGGAGAAATGCGACCGAGAGGGGAACAGCTGCCAGCGATAGAGAAAGCCGTCAAGGTCAGTGGCCGGCCCGCTGACACAGTTGCGGTCCGGTGTCCATTGCACTCGTCCTCACCGAAACCGAACTAAACGCCAGGAAGAGTTGTTCAGTCTACACGAGTAGTGCTGGGCAATGTTGAGTACTACACACACGGGCGCAGCCTGAAAGATCTTATGTTCGAAATAAACCTGCCTATGGCAGCTTTCAACAGCGAGAGCATTTTCACGTCAGTCGACATCACTTTGGTCTAAAGCGAACAGTGTACTGAAACTTTGATTAAGAGTGTTTCCTATATGAATTCGAAACGTAGAAAACTTGTTAGAGGGGAAGAGAAGAATGGATGCTTTTGAGATACGGTGTGTATCACGAAGGCATGAAGTGACTCCTGGGTGCCGCGTGGGGTAGCCGCGCGGTCTAGGGCGCCTTGTCACGGTCCGTGCGGCTCCCCCGTCGGAGGTTCGAGTCCTCCCTCGGGCATGGGTGTGTGTGTTGTCCTTAGCGTAAATTAGTTTAAGTTGGATTAAGTAGTGCGTAAGCTTAGGGACCGATGACCTCCGCAGTTTGGTCCCGTAAGACGTTACCACAAATTTCCAGTTGACTCCTGGGTGGCCGGCCGCTGTGGCCGAGCGGTTCTAGGCGCTTCAATCTGGAACCGCGCGACCGCTACGTTCGCAGGTTCGAATTCTGCCTCGGGCATGGATGTTTCTGATATCCTTGGGTTAGTTAGGTTTAAGTAGTTCTAAGTTCTAGGGGACTGATGACCTCAGATGTTAAGTCCCTTAGTGCTCAGAGCCATTTGAACCATTTTGACTCCGGGGTGGGTCGTATACTGAGGCGGGGGAATCTATTGCAAAGTAGAGTGTTCTCCAGATGAACAGAATGCAATAGGAAGACAGGGTGATGTATACTGAGAATGTTAAAGAAGGCCTTTCGCGGTCTTCGTAGGCAGAATCGAAAAGAGTGGCGTAGGACTGGAGAGAATAGTGAAGAAAAACCGTTGCAAACCAACTCACGCATCGAAAATTAACAAAGATATAAATGTTGTTGCACACACGATAGTACAGAAATCCACGTCTCTGTACTAAGAATGTAGGCTAGAGGATGAAGATTGGCGTTTAACGTCCTGTTTGCGATGAGGTAATTAGAGAGCAACAAGAAGCCTGGATTCGACAAAACTGGTGAAAGAAATCAGCCTCGTCCTTTTCGAGCGAAAAATCTGGGTATTTGTCACAAACGATTTACAGTAGCCGCAGTAACCTACTTGTGGTTGCGCGGACTGGGTTTAGACCCTGACTGGTTCTCACACACGCATTGTACACGGTGGTCAGAAACATTCTGAAAATGTTGTAAGGTTGTTTCAGGGTAGGTTGTGCTGAGAAATAACTGTTAAGGGAAAAATTAGATACATTGCACTTTTGCCGCGTTAATTGGCATTGAAGTTAGCTGATCAGGCCATTGCGTGCGCAAATTCAACCTGCCCGTTATATACAATTCGTGTCAGTTGTTCTCGTAGCGTAGATGATAAAGCACCAGACTGCTCAGCCTTTGGCTCGGGGTCGATCCTTACTACCTCCCATTTCAAATTTTTGTATCGCTCGGTTTTAGGAAACCAAACGAATTTGCACGAATTTGCGCACGCAGCTGCCTCATCCACTAACTTCAATGTTAATTAACTCGGAAAAGGCGCAACGTACAGAATTTTTTTCTTAACAATTAATTCTCAGCACAATCTACCCTGCGACACTCTTACAAGCTTTTCAGCCCGTTCTGATCACCCTGCGTATGCCATTCTACATGTGGAAGTCCTTGTAAGTCTTGTTGGAACACAGAGACTCGGATGAAGCTTTCTTGTGTCTTACTCGTTAGATAATTTTCTTGGTATTGTAACAGTATCTCATAGACTGATCCGTTAACTACGCGTGCCCACAAATGTAGTGTGTTATTGACTCCTTCGGCCATCAATTAGCCCTGAATAAGTCTTCTCTTCCTCCCAGCCTGTACTGTCTCTCTATTACCTTAGGACTCACTATTTTCCGAAGGATTTTGCACAAACGCCTCGGCTTCTCTCAGTCCGGCCGTTCTTGTTATTTTGGGGCATTCACTTGCGTATAGACATTCGGTTTTGATCATAGTGTTATGGTTCCTGAGTTTAGCTTTTACTGAGATTGCCTTTTTCTTGTATGCTGTATACATGCTACGAAAAACGGCGGCTATCTTCTGTCTAGTGATATTATTAGCTTCTATTTCGCTAGCTATACTGTATCTGCAACCGTCTCTTGTTTTTTTCTTTGTTTTACCGTATTCTGCTGTTGGACGATGAGGCGCTGTTTGGGTGTTGATTATGTACTTTGTTTTCTTAGAAACAAATTTGGAGGCCACCATTTTCTCCTTATTCCTTCTAGTGTATTTATCTATTCTACAGCTGTCTGTTTCCTGACAGAATCGCCATATCGTCAGCATATGCAAGGTCGTTGATACACCGCCATGTGAGCCTCGGATTTGAATATTGTTTAGTAACTTTTCCTGGCTAATTGCTTTTCCCATTCACGGATAACCTTTACTAACACGCAGATGAAGAGAACTGGATACAGTCTATGACACTGTCGGACCACAGTTTTCATTGCAAGCTATTTGGGGAGTTTTACGATGGACTTTATACTTGAATATGTCCGTGTGAGAGTTTGCTTGAAAATTTGCACTGCTTTTGGGCCCACTCTGCATTCTATTAATATGCCACCAAATACATCCCGATCGACCGAATCGTACGCTTTCTTAAGGTCGAGGAAGACAACTACCAGACCCTTAGGAACGTAATTTTCCAGTACTCTTTTTCAGACTCCGTATCTGCTTGACGATTCCCACTTTGATGGTCTGCTTGTTCCGTCAGCCTAGCATGCATTGCTTTGGAGGTTACCTTGTAAATTTGAGGTATGACGGAAGTGGCAAGACCACTGTGATTCCTCTAAGATGATACAACCACTAATAATACTAACTTAAAACACAAGGAGAAGCTGCTGTGTCCGCCTTTTGTCGCCAATTATGTAAGTTCTGATATGTATGTTACTTGTTAAATTGTCTGAATACTCTGTGTCCGAAGCGAAAATAGACAAATAGCGCCAATATGCAACTGCTCGTGCCTCGATGGCCGCAGTTGCTGAAGTGCGACGATTCACTGGAGCTCGATCCAGAGAAAGCTTATTGATGTCCGACTAGTCGAAGAAATTTTCTTGTCAAGAGTTGGGCGGACTAGAAAAGATGACGTGGCGGTATATAACTCCTGACCATCCGGAT
Source organism: Schistocerca piceifrons (assembly GCF_021461385.2). Taxonomy (NCBI): domain Eukaryota; kingdom Metazoa; phylum Arthropoda; class Insecta; order Orthoptera; family Acrididae; genus Schistocerca; species Schistocerca piceifrons. Next base: position 873,750,949 of record NC_060149.1, on the reverse strand, counting down.
GAGCGTCAGGGCCCCATGTTAACTGCAAACCTTTCCTCAGAAAATGGCTCAAATGGCTCTGAGCACTATTGGACTTAACATCTATGGTCATCAGTCCCCTAGAACTTCGAATTACTTAAAGCTAACTAATTTAAGGACAGCACACAACACCCAGTCATCACGAGGCAGAGAAAATCCCTGACCCCGCCGGGAATCGAACCCGGGAACCCGGGCGAAACCTTTCCTCAGTGTCTACTGGAGCCAGTGCTTAAATAAATGTTTTGAGGAGCTTGAGATCGACAGCTCTTTTGGTGCTTTGGAGAGGAGTAGACTGCCGACACTGGGTTTAATCTTCTCGCTTTCTGATATTCAATATTTGTAGGTAGCAACACAGTTAGAACTTCGCCCTGCAGAATCACCAACTACGATCATCAGCCCGATACTGTTACGTATCTGATCTATGGCGCACAGTTTGGAGGAAGGAAATGGAAATTAACTTGCTGTATGTCTTTGTCCAAACAGCAGCACCTGGGGTAAAAGCGCTGTCTAAGGGCGCCTTGCCACGGTCCGCGCGACTGCCCCCGTCGGAGGTTCGAGTACTCCCTCGGGCATGGGTGTGTGTGTTGTCCTTAGCGTAAGCTAGTTTATTTTAGATTAAATAGTACGTAAGCTTAGGGACCGATGAACTCAGCAGTTTGGTCCCATAAGACCTTACCACAAATTTCCAAATTTCCAGCAGCACCGGGGTCACGTGGTACCCAGATATCATTGGCCGATTGAAACTGTGTGTCGACCCGGGACTCGAACCCGGAATCTTTGCCTTTCACGTGAAATTGCTCACCGACTGCGCTACCCAGGTAGGACTCACGATCAGCTGTCATAGCTTCAGCTCCACCACTACCTTTCTTCCCATCTTCCAAACTTGACAAAAGTTCTGTTGCATATCTTGCGAGACCAGCACTCCTTTCTTCCAGGAGTGCTGCTAGTCCCACAAGCTATGCAGAACTCCTGTGAAGTCTGGAAAGGTAGGAGAAGAGTACATGGCGGAACACAAGCGACGAGGGCGGGTCGTGAGTCTTAAATGGGTAGGTCAGTCAGTGAAAGGCAAAGATTCCGGCTTCGAGTATCTGAGTGAAAATTCATTCTGGAATGCTATTTTTGTTTTGACAGTCAAAAAATGGTTCAAATGGCTCTGAGGACTATGGGACTTAACATCTAAGGTCATCAGTCCCCTAGAACTTGGAACTACTTAAACGTAACTAACCTAAGGACATCACACACATCCATGACCAAGGCAGGCTGCGAACCTGAGACCGTAGCGGTCGCGTGGTTCCAGACTGAACCGCCTAGAACCGCTCGGCCACAATGGCCGGCTTTGACAGTCATGAAGATTAGTTATTTACCGAACATCCCATTAATAACAAACTCGGTTGCAGTAAAATGCTGAGGCTGCGATATGACGATAATCAGCTTAGGAATATTATCAACTGGGTGGCTCGTATCGAAAGGGGGCTGCGTGTCAATTTGGAACTTTTACTGAGAAAGAGGAAATAACCCAAACCCACGCGTAAGACTGTCGAAGTAGAAGACTGAGGTAACACATAATAGCAGCTGTTATTTGTAGCCATGCACCTGAGTTCAGCGTCTGAAGGAAAGTCTCGTATCCTTCATCACTTACATACCTTATTACAAAAGTGGAGGAAACGTGTAAACTAACTTTTGTGACATCCCTTACCGTCCATATCTTTATTATCATGTATCCATATAACTTGTGTTGTTCAGTTATTTCTTTTTATGTGATTCCATGAAGTGTTGGAGTCCTTGATTGTTGTTGATTAACATGTTATCAGTCTCCTTTACCAAATAGATGACCTGAGGCGTTTACGAACCATCCACTTGTTTACTCTCCTCGCTCCTTGTCATGTGTGATGTCAAAATATGTGAAAGGACAGTTTCTTCAAACCGTTAGACGCCGTGTTTATAACAGTGCGGCGAGCATGCGTTGTTTGTGTCTGCTAGTGGTTTACTGGTCTTCTGAATGTGGAAACCAGGACACACAAATATGAACTATCCTTCAGGTCTGCTCTCGCTCCATGGTGAGTAACAATGACATAAAATCCGTTCAGGCTACGCCTTACTGCTTATTGGAATCTTACAAGTTTGCCATGTTTTAAGTAATATGATACGCTCTTGAGTTACTCTCGCCAGTGATGCCGCAGCGAGCTGAATAAAAGAATTCGGTCACTTCGCTTTAGCGCTTCTCTTGCAAGTGTGTACCTCCGAAAATATCGAGCAAAATTTAACGAAATTCTCCGAAGTGAAAATAAAAACGGACAGTAAGTGACAAAATGTTTTACATTATCTACTACACACCTCATACGAGGCGCCAAGTCCATTAACACGTAAAAGGACAGTTAAAAAAAATGGAGAACGAACAAATGAATAGTTGAAGAGACGTGAAACGTATGCCTAAGGTAGAATGCTAGGCAGCACAGATAAATTCTCTGTTTAACAATGGGAGACTCTTTTCTAAATATATTAATTTTTCGATTTATTCCCCCTTTAGACCAATGCACTTTTGCCAGCGTTTTATCCATGAGTAGTTGTCATCCCTGTGCTATGATAATGGAAGATCTAAAAAAAAGTCCCTCTGCGACTGGCTTAAGTTGAAAGCGCCTTACAACTAGCAGTTTCTTTAGACGTACGGATAGGGGAAAGCCATAGAATGCGAAAATTTCCAGTTGTCAAAGCATCATTGTGACGATGGTGCACTATCCTGAACAACGATGGTAATTGTAGTCCAAGCCTTTTTCCACATACTTCTTCATACAGTTTGCCCAGAATACGTGCTTAGTATTAGCCAGTTATTGTTTTACCATTTATAAGGCAATCTACATGAAAATGTGTGGTTTCAGTTTTGGGACGTGCTACACGTGGATCCTCATCAAGTAAAGTTTACCACGTTGATAATCAGCCGATCATTTGTGAGTAACATATTCATTAAACATTTTCGCTTAGTTTTGATAAAATTCCGTTGATGATAAACTGTCCGAAAGAAAGAATTTTATGAGCAAGCGGTATTCCAGTCTATTCATTTAAAAGGAACACAAACAACACGATTACTTATAAAGGTTACCATACCTCCCGACACTTCATCAAGAGCCTGTTTGTCTGACGTACGTTTCTGGATAATTTGTCAACAGATTCCATTTAAGGATGTACTGGCGAGGCGTTCTATACAAATTAGTTACGTCTTCCCAGTCTCCACAATAATGCTTCCAAACTGTTGTACAGGCCTTCACGACATTATTCAGAGGGAAGGAAAGGAGATTAAGGTTTTACGTCTCCTTGACGTTGAAGTTATTAGAGACAGAACATTAGCTGGGATCGGATAAGGAAAGTGGAGGAAATCGACCCTATCGAAGGAACCACCACGGCATTTACCTTAAGCGATGTCGTAGCTCAAAAACCCAAAATTCCAAGTTCCGGACATCAAAGCAGGGGTGGCGCTCCACAGCGTTTGACTCGTCGACAGCTGGACAAACTGAGATAAAAAAACAGCTCTGTTTAAACAAGGATTGGACATGGAATCTGCCGCGCCATTGATTGTGCCACAGACTAGATATTCTACTAGAGCACTTTACGGAAACCTTAGTGCAGACGACCAGACAGGAAGTAGCTGGTTTCGACTATAACGTATTTTCGCAAATAATACTGAGAAGATCGCTTAATGAAGCAATTTAGATAACATTATTCATAAAATTTCATAGTTGATCATTTCCAAGGATTCATTTCCTTTATTAATAACAAAATTTCGTTGTGACAGCTCGATCGATAGACCCCCATTCGTGACTTCGTCTGCCTCATCGTCATTACCCATAGTTTCAAGCCCTTCGGTTTTTCTCTAATTCATACAGATCACTATGTTTTAGATGTCATGCGACATATATAGTTTTTGACATTAATTGAGTTTACACTATTTTTAATTCGGAAAGTTGAATCATCAGAGTTCTCCCCTCCGTCAAACGTATGGCTCAGTACCCGCACTGTCTTCCTGTTTTTACACGAGTCTGTGACTGATGTTAATGAATTAGTTGACTGGGAGACAGCTATCGACCTACCAGCTTGGCTAAATGTTAATCTCGTACTCTCTTCCATAGTCTTCTACACGAGTACTGGGCTGTTCCCGAGTTCCACCTCAACCGGTCTGTTCGTAAATAAAATTAAATCGAGATCTCTCTATTCATGTCATTGCGAACAGAATTTTACACCCAAATCAAAAACAGCCGTTAACTATGCTTCAGAAGTATAATGCCAAGACAGCTGAGACTGTAGCCTATTCATTTCGTGTTACGTACAAAACAGTAAGAAGTTTGACAGCGGCAATACTAATAATCCTTTCCGCGCCAGTTTGTAGAAGTTGTAACGGCAATGTAGAGATATTTCTATCGCGCTACGTGAGGTTCATGCTTTTCGTATTGGCCGAAAATTTTATTACTGTTGAAAATGTGTGGTGCATGCAAAAAAAGATGCACATGTGCCACGATTTACGTCTGAAAGATTTTTAACTATCTATCTACCTCTCAGCGAAACATTAATAGCAGCTGTTCAGAAACTGAGACAGGAAAAATACGTTATTCAACACATTTGTTGCGAAGAAAGTGGCGTCTTGGCCACAGAGTGGAGTTACTTTCAATTCGAGTTAGAGCCCGCTCGTCCTCATTTTCGTTTCCTTAACCAACTGCACCGAAAGCCACATTAATTCCTTTAGCAACAGCAAGACCACGAACGATTCTCCCATTATTTATGCACGTGATGGAACTGCTGTTATTGGAATGTCAAACGCTAACTCTCTTAACGGAATTGGCTTCTCGCATGCGCTTCATTCATGCGTGTTGCAGTATTGATGCGAACTCAACTAATAGTCTTGCTTTGGAGCATTACAAGGAGAAACGAACCGTGGTCTCATTAAAGTAATTGTTCAGTGTCAACCTCCATATTTTCGACAAACTGTAAAACGACGTTTGATAGTCTGTCGCAAACGCACGACGATTCCCCGGAGACAGAAGTGATCAGTGATAACAGTAGTTATAGAAGCAGTACTGGTGGGGCACACAGTAGTAAGCGTTGCTGCTGTAGTAGGCGTACGAATTGTAAATAGTAATAGTCGTTTTATTATTTGTGCAACAATGTTATCAAAATAATGTAACAGTGGCAGCACAGCCAATTTAAAGAAGATAGCAGAAATGAGAACAGCGAGAAACTTAACATCATAATTTGTGATCACGAAGTATATGGAGTTAGGAATTCTACTACCTAGGCAACAAAATAACCTATGACGGACGGAGCAAGGAGGGAATAAAAAGCAGGCTAGCACTGGCAAAACGAACACTCATACCCAAGAGAAGTCGACTAGAATCAAACATAGGTCTTAATTTGAGGAAGAAATTTCTGAGAATGTGCGTTTGGAGCACAGCATTGTATGGTACTGAGACACGGACTGAGGGAAAGCCGGAACAGAAGAGAATAGAAGCATTGGAGAAGTGGTGTTGCAGAAGAATGTTGAAAACTAGGTGGCCTGATGAGGGAAGGAATGAGGAAGTTCTCCGCAGAACCGTCGAGGAAAGGAATGTATTGAAAACACTGACAAGAAGGGACAGGATGATAGGGCACCTGTTAAGACATCACGGAGTAACTTCCATTGTACTGGCGGGAGCTGTAGAGGGTAAAAGCTGTAGAGCAAAACAGAGGTTGGGTCACGTCCAGCAAATAATGAGGACATATGTTGCAAGTGCTACTCTGATATGAAAAGATTGGCACAGGAGGGGAATTGCCGGCCGGTGTGGCCGAGCGGTTCTAGGCGCTTCAGTGTGGAACCGTGTGACCGCTACGGACGCAGGTTAGAATCCTGCCTTGGGCGTGGTTGTGTGTGAAGTCCTTAGGCTACTTAGGTTTAAGTAGTTCTAAGTTCTAGGGGACTGATGACCTCAGACGTTAAGACCCATAGTGCTCAGAGCCATTTGAACTATTTTTTGGATAGGAATTCGCGACGGAATTAGTGTGCAGGATGTATCACAATTAGTAGTGACAACTGTCACTGCGCATGTGTGTTTACGAGCTGCCACTGACTTCAGTATATAATATTTTCACAGTTTGTATAAATTTATTTGAAATGTCAATTTTTCGATTAAGTCCCCATCTAATTGGACTCAAATTTCACTCAAGGACTTCCTTAACAAGAAATATAATATACTGCAGCGTGTTACATCCGTTCCACTTTTCAGATGGTAAGTGAAAGATTTGTAAATTATAGAATTATACAATTCCAGTATTAAACCAGAAACGGTAACAGACATTTTATATTTTCATTCTTTCCACTTGGCTTAATAGATAGCACATTTTTATTGAAGCTAGAGTAATACAGTAGGTCTAGTTCTTTCCTCTTCTCCTCTTGCAGATCTCAGGTTTTACAATGGCAATGAATATTCGTATTTTAATATTTAGCACTGGAATAAGATTCAGTAATTTACCAGGGGGAATTTTATTGGTGGCAGCTGCTGTACTTATTTACAACTTATACAAAATAGATGCATGATTCATAGTTTCACTGTCCTTTAAAATATTCACGAAGATTGTTTATAACCCGTTGCCAGCGATGTGGAAGTTGTAGGATATCCTTAGTGCGTCAATTGTTGGTAGTTCGAGTGGAGCGGTCTATTGCCCGATGAATCTCCATAACAGTTCTGAAGCGAATATCGTGCATGCTACCTTCAATTTAGTAATTAAGTTGACGTCATAAAGGCTTAAATCTGTGGAGTGTGTAGACGGTACAACACTTCCCAGCCACATCGATCGAATAAATCATTCACAACAGCGCCCGAGGATTGTCATGCAAAATGACAGACGAGTCCTGCAGAAAGCATCAGCGCTTCTTTCTCTAAGCTGTTCATTTTTGGAACACAGCTTGTGACCAGCTTAGAGAAAGAAGCAGCGACATTTTCTGCAGGGCTTGTCCATCATTTTGCAGGACAATGTTCGGGCGCTTATGGCGCAAGTCGCGACTGATTTGCTCGGTCGATGGGGCTGGTAAGTCTTTTACCACCCACCTCACTCCTCGGAATTAAGGACGAGTGATGTAAAACTTATTTCTGAATTGAAGGAGTCACTTAATGGTATTCTCTTCAGGACTCTTATTGAGATTGGTCGGACAGTAACCTCTCCACTCACTATCAACACAACTGGCACTGCTAAGTGTATCCTACGACTTACACAATGCTGTAAAGTTGGTGACTGCTTTGAAGTGCAGTAAAACTTTCAAACATGTATCTGTTTTGTATAAATAATAAATAAATACTTGATACTATTAAAGTCCCAATCCTCGTATTTCTGTTACATAGGAATGTCTATATAGAGCTTAAATTTAAAGGAAAAACAACCTATTTCCACGATCACGACATTTAAATTTATTTTTGAATGTCATACCAAGAGCTCAAGGAAAGGCAACTGATGCGTTATGGAGGGGATTGGGAGAGAAGTAAAATGATATGTCGCTTGTGTGGAAAAATTTTCTCGAGCCGACACCGAGTATAGAATAACTAAGTGAACAATACATATATTATGACCCGTCTTTAATAGATTTTAGCACAGTACTATCAAGTAACTCAACAATAAGGGGCTGAAGACCTTAATTGCTCACATGGAAGGCATTCAGCCGACATACTTCAACACAGCGTCCGACACTGATTGTCGAGTTTGGTCTTTCCTGTACATAATACATATTCCGGAGCAGTGTCCGTTTTTAGTCGCTGCAGTACTGTTACGCTAGTTCTCTCAAGGCGTTGATTGGAGCTGGTATCTACTTAACAGTGACTAAGGTGTCAAACAATGTGGATTAACTTCACGGAGAAGCACAACACATAACGGTGCTGCTCTCCTTGAATATGTTGCTGTCACATCGTTACAAATGCGTCACCGAAGCTATTAGACAGTTATGTTGTTGACGACTCGGGCCCACTGTAACTGTTTGCACTTGCTCTGTGGTTATTGAAAGAGTACTGCGACCTTATCATAATTGTACTGTTACTTGTCTATATATCTAGAATACCTATAATTCCTGCTCTGTTTGAGGCAGGAACGCGAATCAGCCGTGAGCTCTGCCTAAAATGATTTTGAAAAGTCTTAGGATTGTTAAAAAACGACCAACTAAATTATTTGAATCACCGCTAACTCAGCTTCTTGCTCTCGAAATCTCAGCATTAACATTCTCAGATGTGAGTATATATTATAATGACGAAATATCTGATAGAGGCGCGATTAAACTATTTACAAAAGATAAATGCTGATATTTTACCTGCCCATTGTCCCATTGTCTTCAAGTTTGGCGGCCTGTGAGTAAGCCTGTAGGCGGTGTACGCCACTACGATGACCGCGGCCACCAGGCACGACACGCCGATCTTCACGTAAGGCGCGCTAGCGTCTTCACCATCAGTCGCCATAGACGCGTCCATTTCGAAGTTAAAATTCAGTAGGCGCGTCGCGTCGCAACAATGAGACGTACGAATACACCGCGAGCACGCTAACCGCCAGAGAAAGCTTCGCGCTGCGCATGCGCAGCTCGGCCAATTTCTCTTCGCATCATTGGCTGCTGGGAGCTGCCTCTGCCCCCTCCCTGGCGCCGCGCTTTCGCAGTCCTAAATAACACTGAAACGAGCCGCGAAGCACACGTGTGTTTTGCATTAACACGTAATTAATCGTCACTTTACATTAGCAGACTTCTCTTCGTAGACGAAATGTATCTACTCATGTTCATCTCTATTTACGGCTCACCAAAATGAGCAGTGAGATAGGAGTGCGCAGTGGTTGGAAGAAAGCATAGACCACACATGTCTACAAGAAGAGCAGCAGGAATGATCTGTTGTAGAATCCTAGAAAACATTCTGAGCCCAAACATAATGAGACATCACGAACCGAATGACCTCGTCCATACCAACCAGCACGGATTTCTTAAAATCGGTCTTGCGATTACCAACTCGAGTTTTTCTCACATGAACTGAAAACCACGGATCAAACTATGCAGTTGAATATAGCATTTTTTAACTATGAAAAGATTTTTACTCTGTACGACACCAACGTTTATTAACAAACAGGACGAATTATTAGCGACTGGATTAAAGGGTACACAACAATAAGTGACAGTAATCCCTCCACCTCTGCTGCATACTTAAAAGACGCCCACTACAAAACACCGAGTATTAATAAATCACAGTGTATCCTGCATAAAATATAGAAAGAAAAAACCATTGACGTGATGGAAGAGACTGAACTATACATCCATCTAAACGAATCCTCTGACAGAGTTTTAAACGAACAAAGAGAACTACGCAATGAGAAATTTGTGGACAATTTTGCGCCAATTCTACGACTAAACGTCGCAGAGCCATAGAAACCACAATCATTGTTATAATCGTGAACATGTAGAGCCACATTACGATGAAGATTACGCAAACATATAATAAATCACGGCAGTCTTATTCTAATTCCACAATTTTTAATTCATTTTTCATTGCACGACTATACATGCTCTAATGGTAAACTGTGTACCTTGATTTTCTTTTAATTTAATTAATCTTACTACTTTTACGTCCATATGACAGAATAACCTGTGTTGTTCACAATCTTTGGACGTTGAATACATCAGCTCCGTATATCAGTGTATATTTAGAATAAGATCTCTACAACTAATGATAACGACATGCTTCCATAAATAACTGAGCTAACATTTCCAAATTTATGACAGTTGCGTATAGTCATAAGCACAACAACCATGAACGCTAATTAACTACACACAGAAGCAAGTACTTGTATGGCATATGTAATAGTAATTTTCGTACCACATCTTGATATGTGACATAGTTTGCGTTTAATTCTTAACTGATGCCAACACATTGTGTATGTGATGCTTCTATTTTAGATACGTAAAAATGATCTAGGACCGAAATTGTACAATAGTCCAACCAATAAATAAAAATGACAGCTGGAGTCGGTACGAAATCATTTTAAAAAATATGATCGTATAGGTCTTATATTATTAGGTATCAAACAGAATTTGTAAGTGGATTATGGATTTCTTGGTAAGGAGGGCGCAGCGTATTACCTCGCTTGGAGAGTCATCAACAAAAGATTAATTAACTTCGGACGCGTCGCAGGGAAGTGTACTGCGACCCTCGTCGTTCACATGAGATGTATTCGCAGTTCCGAATATGGACCATAGCGGTATAACGGAATGACGACGGTGAAAATTTGTGCCAGACATGGACTCGAACTCATAGTCCATATTCGCAACTGCGAATACATTTCGTGTATTTCATAACGGTTGTAGTCGCCGCAGTGCCTGTTCCTTCAGATATGCATGCATGTCCGAAGGAAATTAACATCGTAATTCGGAATAACACAGGAACTGAAATATCATATCTTGCTCTCCAGACAAAAGTGTAGCAAGCGAGGTGGCGCAGTGGTTAGCACACTGGGCTCGCATTCGGGTGGAAAATGGTTCAAACCCGCGTCCGGCCATACTGATTTAGGTTTTCCGTGATCTCCCAAAGCCGCTTCAGGCAAATGTCCGGATTGTTCCTTTGAAATGTCACGGCCGACTTCGTTCCCCATCCTTTCCTAATCAGATGAGACCGATGACCTCGTTGTTTGGTCCTCTCCCCCAAACCAACCAACGAACCAACAAAAATAATAGTAAATAATAACAGTAGATTTTTCTCAGATAATGCAGTTATCTGTAATGATGTGTTGACTGAAAAAGGCTGCACACATATCCAGGTAGATCTTGATAAAATTTCAAAGTGGTGCGAAAACTGACAACGTGATTTAAATGGGACCCCGAGTCGAAAGGTACAAGCGAAAATCTACTCAAGTTCCGCCCTTGTCTCGAACCGTGATTTAAGGGCCCGTGATCATGACCTACCGAATTCCCGCTGAATGCTCCCGAATACCGTCAGATGATTGATGAATTAGTAACGGTGCATGTAACTTGATGTCAGAGAGACCAAAAATCCTAAATCCGTGGTACTGTAATAATGTATTCCATCTACATACTCAAGTATCGCAAGCTGCTACATTGAAAAAAGTTGTTCAAAATGACGTCCCCCAGCGACAATGCAGGCATGGCGCCGTCGCAAAAAGTTCTGTCGTGCCAATTGTAATAACCCTGGCCTCGTTTGACGAGTGCTGGAAGCAGTGATAATTCTTGCCAGGAGATCCTCTTCAGTCTCGTACACGTGACTTCTCATACGGCCCCACAAGTGGGGTGAGATGAGGTTAACATGCTGGCCACGAAACAGGGCCTCTCCTGCCTATTCACTTCACAGGGAATGTCTGATACAGGTGTTCACAAACCCTCAGTAGAAAGCGAGGTGGGGCTCTATCATGTTGGAACCGCATAAGGTGACGAGTAACATTAGGAGAATGTTCCAGGGACCTGAGTAGTATGTCTCTGATAAATACTGTGTACATTGCTGCATTTGAGTGGGAAGGAAGAAGAAACGGATCCAGTACGTAATCATGGCTATAAATGCCCACACACTGACTGATAATCTGTGTTGATGACTCTTCAGAACTGTAGGATGGGGATTCTCATTGGTCCAAATACGACTATTGCAGCTATTTTGCATTCCAGACTTCGTCCGTGGAAAGTACATACGCAGGGAAGTGAGGGTCGACTGTAAGGCGCTAGAACAACCGTTGGCTGAACATGACATGATGTCCGAAGTCAGCATGCTCTTTATGTGAATGGTAGGGATGTAGCTGCATTTCCTATAGTAAACACCATACCAGGGATACACGGGCATATTTACGTGGATTTCATTTCTGAATTTTTAAATTTTTTGGTTAGATTAATCGTGTTTAAAATTATTTAGTCTTATAACTCGGTTATTAAAGCATAACTTGGTATATATAATTATAACTCAACATTACATTTAAGAATTCAAAATAATTTTATATAGACTCAAGTCGAGTTCATTAATGTGCCCCGAGGTACGGGGCAGGTTTACGCACCTATCGAGGCACTTAAACGCGTCACAGAATACAATAATGAGTAACCAAAACAGGCTAATAAAATTATGAAAATGTGTTTTATAAGCAGTAAACAAAATTACAGGCTTATTTACACCAATTAACTTGGTAAAATACAAAAATTTCACTGGCACACTAAACAAATTTTTTGGCGAACTTCCACCTGTTAGCATAACACAGCCTACATAGAAGTTTAATTTTAAAGGCCTATCCATCATTTCCGAGCTGCAATTTATGCACACAAAAAGAATGCATTTCCTGTGTGACAATCGTCGTGAGCCCACGTTTTAATGCTATGGTACTGGACTCATTCTCGCGTTCTTTTTGGTTCCTTCTGTTGTTTCTAGAGTAAAGACAAAGGCAAATTTCATCCTCTTAATCGGACTGTTGTAGCTTATGAGAGAAAGGAAGAAGAACTGGATGGGACATTCGTTGAAACAGGAGTGCTTGCCACCGAATGCTTCGGAGGGACTAGTTTGAGAGGGGCCATTGTGAGAAAAGAGGAGATACAAGATGATGGTCGACATAAAGGAAAGCGGAAATTACGCGGGTCTGAAGAGAATGGCTGAAGATAAGAGAGCATGGAGAGCTACCATGTGAAAACATGCGTTTGGGTAAACGCTAATGGCGATATTAGAAGTAAGCCTGTCTCGAGCATAATTCTTTGTGTTTCAGATTCATTAGATTCAAATAGCTTTCTTAGCAATTTTTATATTGTATTCACCTGTGTCTCGAATTTTTTAGATTGCGTTTACAATTGCTGTTGTCTTAAAAGTTTCCTCGACGGGACTGTCAGTCCGTATGGCAAGCAAAGTAGTGCGTAAACGCGTCCCAACAGAAATGCGTAACAGTGCCCTATCACCACGTTTGAATTAGTTTCGAAACTACAATAATAGCTTTCAGGGTTTCAAACTGTGCTAATATACCTTGTAAAATAAAATATTCTCCTGTAAACGATCTTACGTTTATCTACTCTCAGTTCTAAAATTATGGTCCCTAGGAGCCTCGATATTTGAGTAATAAAATTTACTTACCTTTCACAAAAATACACATATGTTCTTCGCAATTAACTGGTGCCTCAGTGGATGGCAGTATTAATCTTGCATTGTCGGTAGCGCTCTAGCAAGGACGGTTCCCGAGAAAAGTGCTCTGCGTAAACGTTCCCCGGGCATAAACGTACCCTGCCCTTTCCTACTCTGTGAAAAATGAATTTCGCATGCTGATTGCAGGCGCCTGATTCACTAGAGCTAGCGTTGCATCTTCCAAGTCACGAGTCCGTGTAGATCATCGTCTCCTCGGCCGTTGTAGTGTGGCACCAATTACCTAGCTTCACTTAACCGTTGGAACCGTCTTGGAAACATGATTGAGCCGGATGTCTTCTTCTCGAATATTTGGTCCTATACAACCTTGCCACTTCTCTGATTCTTCAATTTGTTTGCCCAGTTCCGTCACCGGCTACAACACCATTTGGTTAGGGCTGGTCGACGTTATTATTTCAGCTTGTATACACAGATTGCAGTCTGCTACAGTACAGATATTGTATTCCAGTACGACATTCGCATTGGATTAGTCGAGTTACCATCCCAGCCTCAACACGTAAGTGCTCTTACAGTCTTAGCAACAGTACCAGTACACGTATTCCACTGTCAGAGGTAGTAGAACATTTTCGCTTATAACTTACGACTCGGTCGTTTCCGGACCAGGGTCCTTTGCCTCAGATTGATACACGTTGCTCAATCATCTCTTGAAGTTTGAAACATCACGAAATCACCCTGTATACAGTTTTGCATTTTACAAAACGCAGAGAAGTATGGGTACATTATCAATAAGTCACTGTTGGAGTCAGTCAGTTTGTATGTGTTTGAAATAGAATGATCACATAGACTCAGTCACATATGAAGCTCGATATTTTAAACTGCGGGCAACCGCAGCCAAACTTCCACATTTTGAAGGAAATAATCCGCACGGACTGCAGATACTTTTTATTAAGTCACTATCGGTTTCGCGCCATCATCGGCTGATAAATATTCTTTTTAACAAGTCATCGCCGAAAGGTAACTGCCTTAGAGCCACTCCCCACCAATCACGCCATGTTGTAAACAAATAGCGCGCTAAGAGCGGTAATCCTTAATTAAAGCCGAGGGGATAGCAGAATCGCGCCACAAGGAGGACGGTGGCTGAGCGGCAGCAGGCAAGGCAGTACTGACCGCTGTGCAATGGGGAAGACGTTTAGAGGTGGCGAGGGCGTGAAGCGTGGGGGACGGCTGCACATGTACTAAACTTCTTAAAAATGTAAAAATACTGAATACCATTTAAAAAATACTGAAAGTGGACATTAAAATGCAACGCATCAATAAAATCTGAGCGATAATACAAATTCCCTCTTTAACAAATACAATTTATAAAATACTGAAAATGGGTAATTAAAATGTAAAATATTACAACTACAATAACATATTAATGGACAAAAGCACAGGGCTAGTCTGGGAAACTAAAGACTTGTGTTAATGAAATTGTGGGCTATAGGAGTAATGCCTCTCTGTTTCGACAGTCAAAATTTGCCAGAGGACCCATTTGTCACAGAGCTATTGTGCATTCACGGTAGACTCGGGCAATCTTTTAGAGCACGGTAAATCTCGACTTCAGTAAAATATTAAGGGTATTGCCTTTGTTTTCGAGATGTAGTACCTGCATATTCTTTCGAATGTCGATGATAAGATGACCAGTTTCGCGCAAATGAGCGCTTAGTGACGACTTTGAGCTGGAATCGTTGACGCGGTCTCTAAAGCGGGTTCCGAAGTTTTTTCGAGTCTGATCTGCGTATCTAGTACTAAAATCACCACAAGTACTATATATCCCTGATCACTTACATTTAATCAGTGCTGCAGTCTCCCTATGCCTGAATTTGTGCCTATTATTCTTTGGGATGTAAAAACCTGGCATTACAACTTTCGCAGTCAAATATTTGCCGATACTACGGAATTTATTATTAACAAATGATCTGCTTGATCTTTATCACCTGAGGATACGTCTTCTAATGGCACGAAACCGGTCGTGACCTTCATAAAAAAAGTGTTCTACAGCCAGTGCGGATCATTTCCTTCAAAATATGTAAAGCAGGTGGCTGACTTCAGTTCATTGGCAGGATACTGGGAGAATGCAGCCAGTCTACAAAGGAGAGTGCTTACAGATGAGTTACGTATTTCATTCTAGAATATTCCTCAAGTATGTAGGACCCATAGTGAATAGAATTCACGGCCAATGTTGAACGTCTACAGAAATGTTTGAATGTTGTGCAGGTGTGGTTAAATTTAGTGGAGCTAAGCTTCTTACTGTTGTTATTTATAGATCCCCAGACTCCGATTTCACAACATTTTTGCTAAAGCTAGAGGAGGTTCTTGGTTCACTTTATAGGAAATACAAAAAGTTAGTTATATGTGGTGACTTCAATATTAATTGTATAAGTGATTGTGCAAGGAAAAGGATGCTGGTAGACCTCCTTAATTCATATAATCTTATGCAAACCGTATTCTTTCCAACGAGAGTGCAAGGGAACAGTAGAACAACCATAGACAATATTTTTGTTCATTCGTCATTATTAGAAGGGCATTCTGTTAGCAAAAAGGTGAATGGCCTTTCAGATCATGATGCACAAATTTTAAGTCTAAAAGATTTTTGTGCTTCAACACATGTTAAATATAGTTACCAACTTTTTAGGAAAGCTGATCCAGTTGCTGTACAGACTTTTGTAAACCTTATCAAGGAACAAGATTGGCAAGATGTTTATAGTGCTGATACAGTAGACGATAAATATAATGCTTTCCTCAAGACTTTTCTCGTGCTCTTTGAAAGTTGCTTTCCGTTAGAACGTTTAAAACAGGGTACTAGCACAAACAGGCAGCCTGGGTGGCTGACTAAAGGGATAAGAATATCTTGTAGAACAAAGTGGCAATTATATCAAAACGTTAGAAACAGTCAAAATCTAAATGCAGCAGCCCATTACAAACAGTATTGTAAGGTGCTTAAAAAAGTTATTAGGAAGGCAAAAAGTATGTGGTATGCAGATAGAATAGCTAAGTCTCAGGATAAAATTAAAACCATATGGTCAGTCGTAAAGGAAGTGGCTGGTCTGCAGAGACAGGTCGAGGATATAGAATCAGTGCGTAGTGGGGATGTCCGTGTTGCTGATAAGTCGCATATATGTACAGTACTTAATAATCACTTTCTGAATATAGCAGGTGAACTAAATAGAAACCTAGTCCCAACAGGGAATCATATAGCGCTCTTAGAAAAAAGTGTTCCGAGACTGTTACCTGAAATGCTCCTCCATGATACTGACAAGAGGGAGATTGAGTTAATAATTAAATCACTAAAGATCAAGAACTCTCATGGATATGACGGGGTATCTAGCAGAATACTGAAGTATTGTTCCACGTATATTAGCTCAGTACTTAGCCATATCTGTAACTTTTCCTTTAGCAGTGGTCGGTTTCCTGACCGATTAAAGTACTCGGTAGTGAAGCCACTTTATAAAAAGGGAGACAGGGATAATGTTGACAATTATAGACCTATTTCTATGCCATCGGTGTTTGCTAAAGTTATCGAGAGGCTTGTATATACAAGGTTACTGCAGCATTTAAATTCACATAATTTGCTGTCAAATGTACAGTTTGGTTTTAGAAATGGCTTAACAACTGAAAATGCTATATTCTCTTTTCTCTGTGAGGTTTTGGACGGATTAAATAAAAGGTTGAGAACGTTAGGTGTTTTCTTTGATTTAACGAAGGCTTTTGACTGTGTTGACCACAAAATATTACTGCAGAAGTTGGAACATTATGGAGTAAGGGGAGTAGCTTACAATTGGTTCGCCTCCTACTTTAAGAACAGAAAGCAGAAGGTAATCCTCCGCAATATTGAGAGTGGTAATGATGTTCAGTCCCAATGGGGCACTGTTAAATGGGGCGTTCCCCAAGGGTCGGTGCTGGGGCCACTGCTGTTCCTTATTTATGTAAATGATATGCCTTCTAGTATTACAGGTGATTCAAAAATATTTCTGTTTGCTGATGACACCACCTTGGTAGTGAAGGATCTTGTGTGTAATATTGAAACATTATCAAATAATGTAGTTCATGAAGTAAGTTCGTGGCTTGTGGAAAATAATTTGATGCTAAATCACAGTAAGACTCAGTTTTTACAGTTTCTAACCCACAATTCAACAAGAACTGACATTTTAATCAGACAGAATGGGCATGTTATAAGCGAGACGGAACAGTTCAAGTTCCTAGGCGTACGGATAGATAGTAAGCTGTTGTGGAAAGCCCATGTTCAGGATCTTGTTCAGAAACTAAATGCCGCTTTATTTACCATTAGAACAGTATCTGAAATAAGTGACATTTCAACACGAAAAGTAGTATACTTCGCATATTTTCATATGCTTATGTCATATGGTATTATTTTTTGGGGTAATTCTTCTGATTCAAAAAGGGTATTTTTGGCTCAAAAACGGGCTGTTCGAGCTATGTATGGTGTAAGTTCGAAAACCTCTTGTCGACCCCTATTCAATAGTCTGGGAATTTTGACATTGCCCTCACAGTATGTATTTTCTTTAATGTCGTTTGTTGTTAGCAATATTAGCTTATTCCCAAGAGTTAGCAGCTTTCACTCAGTTAATACTAGGCAGAAATCAAATCTGCATGTGGAATGCACTTCCTTGACTCTTGTGCAGAAAGGAGTGCAGTATTCTGCTGCATCCATTTTCAATAAGCTACCACAAGAACTCAAAAATCTTAGCAGTAGCCCAAACACTTTTAAGTCTAAACTGAAGAGTTTCCTCATGGCTCACTCCTTCTATTCTGTCGAGGAGCTCCTGGAAGAGATAAAAAATTAAGCAAATTCCAGTGTTACATTCTTGATTTTCTTTATTTAAACTAACGACTTGTTTCATTTTATGTGTTTCTACAATCGTGTTATAATTTCATGTATTGACTCGTTCCATGACCATGGAGACTTCTCCTAAATGTGGTCCCACGGAACAATAAATAAAAAAAAAAAAAAAAAAAAAAAAAAAAAAAAAAAAAAAAAAAGGGCAGTACGAATGGTAACAGGTTTGTTTCACTCACGAGAGAGCGTCACGGAAACGTTGAAAAAACTATATAGGCAGACGCAAGCTATACCGTGAAAGCCGACTTACAGAATTTCAAGAACCAGCATTAAGTGAAGGATCTAGAAATATTCTTCAGCACCCTACGTGTAGCTCCCATAGGGACCACACTAACATGGTCTGACTTAACTGCAGCCCACACTGAGGCATTCAAGAGGTCATTCTTCCGGAAGAAAGGTACAATGCTAAGTACCCTCCGCCACACATTTCATAATCGTTTGCAGGGTATTTGTGTGGAAGTAGAAGTAATAAGCTGCTCTTTCCACAACTGGGACGATTGTTGTTAGCATTCCAATTCGGTCATCCCATCTACCCAAGCAGTGATCTTTACCTGTACAAACTAACATTTATGTCTAATGAATTCGACGGTAACTGTAAAGCGACCCCAAACCTGTCTGAAATGGAAACTCAGATTTCGATGAAGAACTTCATTAATTCTCAAGTTATTTCTTTCTGTATTCCCATATTACAGAAGGGAAGAAATGGTTCAAATGGCTCTGAGCACTATGGGACTTAACTGCTGAGGTCATCAGTCCCCTAGAACTTAGAACTACTTAAACCTAACTAACCTAAGGACATCACACACATCCATACCCGAAGCAGGATTCGAACCTGCGACCGTAGCGGTCGCGAGGTTCCAGACTGTAGCACCTGGAACCGCTCGGCCACATCGGCAGGCGAAGGGAAGAAAGATTAGGTTTAATGTGTCATAGACAACTAATTCATTACATACGAATCTTGGCTGGCCGGTGGCCGAGCGGTTCTAGGCGCTTCAGTCCGGAACCGCGCGACTGCTACGGTCGCAGGTTCGAATCCTGCCTCGGGCTTGGATGTGTGTGATGTCCTTAGGCTAGTTAGGTTCAGGTGGTTCTAAGTTCTAGGGGACTGATGACCTCAGGTGTTAAGTCTCATAGTGCTCAGAGCCATTGCAACCACCATAATTACCTGGAAAAAATTATTGGTCCAGATAAAGGAATCATTGAACCACATCTCAAGATACATAACATTAGAAATAATCCCAGTAGGATCTACGTATTTTGTAGTTCTATGACGAACATTTTCTCGCCTGGATATAAAACAAATGGTGAATATCGCCGGTATCTGTTCGTTACTTTATTGGCCAGAGAGGATTATATCAGGCTTCATACGAAGAAATAAATCTGCGGGAGCAAGTTCAGGACTACAGGATCGGTGAAACCTCACAACGGAGTTCTCCAGAGCAACTGTTCTACGTTTCTCGCCTTTTGTTCTGAATGGCTCCTCGCAGTTTTGCAGATGAATCACTACACAAGAAATGATCGTGTTGTCGACCATGTCCTCCTTTTCTGACACCTGAAGAAGTTCCTGCCCAGCTAACGTATCAACAGGAACGAAAAGGTGCTGACATTTATCACACATTGATTCCCATCCCAGATGACAATCTTGTATGCCACAGGAAAACAAAATGTCATTCTGTGATAGGAGAGGTGTTTCAGTCCCAGTATGAGTATCCTGAGAAGCAGCTCATCTGTTCCAATACATACATTACCTGACAAAAAAGTGAAGACATGACTGGATGCCACTGTGACTTTGTACACGTACACACCATAGGTGGCTATCCAAATGATAGCGTTTCAATTCTCCGTGACAAGTAGAACGGCCAATAGAGTGCATCAGTTTTGTTCGTGTTTAGTGTTTTTGCCAGACCTAGTAGGGTATCAGAAACGAGGGTATCGTCAGGAGTGCCCCAGGGAAGTGTGGTAGGACCGCTGTTGTTCTCTGTATACACTGAAGAGCCAAAGAAACTGGTACACCTGCCTAATATCGCATAGGGACCCCGGAATTAACACCATGAATCCTGCAGGGCTGTCCATAAATTCGTAAGAGTACGAGGGGGGTGGAGACCTCTTCTGAACAGCACGTCGCAAGACATCACAGATGTGCTTAATAATCTTCATGTCTGGGGACTCTAGTGGCCAGCGGAAATGTTTAAACTCAGAAGAGTGTTCCTGAAGCCACTCTGTAGCAATTCTGGACGTATAGGATGTCGCATTGTCCTGTTGGAATTGCCCAAGTCCCTCGCAATGCACAATGGACATGAATGGATGCAGGTGATCAGACAGGGTGCACACGTATGTGTCACCTGTCAGAATCGTATCTAGACCTATCAGGGCTCCCATATCACTCCAACTGCACACGCCCCACACTATTACAAAGCCTCCAACAGCTTGAACAGTTCCAGCTGACATGCAGGGTCCATAGATTCATGAGGTTGTCTCCATACCCGTACAAGTCCATCCGATCGATAAAATTTGAAACGGGACTCGTCCGACCAGGCAACAGGTTTCCAGTCATCAACAGTCCAGTGTCGTGCAGTCATCAAGAGTACACGAGTGGGCCTTCGGCTCCGAAAGCCCATATCGATGATGTCTCGTTGAATGGTTCGCACGCTGACACTTGTCTGTGGGCCAGCATTGAAAGCAGCAGCAATTTGCGGAAGGTTTGCACTTCTTCACGCTGAACGATTCTCTTCAGTCGTCGTTGGCCCCGTTCTTGCAGGATCTCTTTCCGGCCGTAGCGATGTCGGAGATTTGATGTTTTACCGGATTCCCGATATTCACGGTACACTCGTGAAATGGTCGTGCGGGAAAATCCCCACTTCATCGCTACCTTGGAGATGCTGTGTCCCATGGCTCGTGCGCCGACTGTAACACCACGTTCAAACTCACTTAAATCTTGATAACCTGTGATTGTAGCAGCAGTAACTGTTCGAACAACTGCGCCAGACACTAGTGGTCTTATACAGGGTGTTACAAAAAGGTACGGCCAAACTTTCAGGAAACATTCCTCACACACAAAGAAGAAAATATGTTATGTGGATATGTGTCCGGAAACGCTTACTTTCCATCTTTCTCTTCAAATCACATTAATCATGGAATGGAAACACACAGCAACAGATCGCACCAGCGCGACTTCACTTTGTTACAGGAAATGTTCAAAATGTCCTCCGTTAGCGAGGATACATGTATCCACCCTCCGTCGCATGGAATTCCTGATGCGCTGATGCAGCCCTGGAGAATGGCGTATTGTATCACAGCCGTCCACAATACGAGCACGAAGAGTCTCTACATTTGGTACCGGTGCTGCGTCGACAAGAGCTTTCAGATGCCCCCATAAATGAAAGTCAAGAGGGTTGAGGTCAGGAGAGCGTGGAGGCCATGGAATTAGTCCGCCTCTACCAATCCATCGGTCACCGAATCTGTTGTTGAGAAGCGTACGAGCACTTCGACTGAAATGTGCAGGAGCTCCATCGTGCATCGATGACATGTTGTGTCGTACTTGTAAAGGCACATGTTCTAGCAGCACAGGTAGAGTATCCCGTATGAAATCATGGCGGTGAATCGACGAATTACAGTACATACTGACGGAACTACGAGTAAAATGAGCTCTAACATGGAAATTAAGCGTTTCCGGACACATGTCCACATAATATATTTTCTTTATTTGTGTGTGTGGAATGTTTCCTGAAAGTTTGGCCTTACCTTTTTGTTACACCCTGTATAGGCGTTGCCGACCACAGCGCCGTATTCTGCATGCTTACATATCACTGTATTTAAATACGCTTGCCTGTACCAGTTTCTTTCGTGGTTCAGTGTATATTAGTGATTTGGCGGACAGAGTTAGGAGCAATCTGCGGTTGTTTGCTGATTATGCCGTCACGTACGGTAAGGTGTCGAAGTTGAGTGACTGTAGGAAGACACATGACGACTCAGACAAAATTTGCAGTTGGTGTGAAGAGTAGCAATTCTCCGCAGCTGGTGGTCTCGCGGTCGCGTTCTCGCTTCCAGATCACGAAGTCCCGTGTTCCATTCCCGGTGGGGTCAGAGATTTTCACATGCCTCGAGATGACTGGGTGTTTGTATTGTCCTCATTATTTCATCATCATTCATGAAAGTGGCGAGATTGGGCTGAGCAAAGGTTCGGAATTTGTATGGGCGCTGATAACCGCGCAATTGAGCGCCGCACAAACCAAACATCATCATCATCATGAGTAGCAATTAACCCTATATGTGGAAAAATGCAGATGAGTAGGAAGGCAAAACGTGTAATATTCGAATACAGTATTACTAGTGTCCTGCTTGACACAGTCAAATCGTTTGAATATCTGTGCGTAACGTTGCAAAGCGATATGAGGTGGAACGAGCATGTGAGAACTGTGGAAGGGAAGGCGAATGGTCGACTTTGGTTTTTTGGGAGAATTTTAGGAAAGAGTGGTTCACCTGTAAAGGAGACCGCATATAAGACACTGGTGCGACCTGTTCTTGAGTACTGCTCGAGTGTCTGGGATCCATACCACGTCGGATTGAATGAAGATATCAAACCAGTTCTGAAGCGGGCTGCTAGATTTGTTACCGGTAATTTGGAACAACACGCAAGTGTTACAGAGATGCTTCGGGAACTGAAATGGGAATCCCTGGAGGGATGGCGACGTTCATTTCGAGAAACACTATTGGGAAAATTTAGAGAACCGGCATTTAAAGCTGACTGCCGAACGATCCTACTGCCACAAACATACATTGCACATAAGGACCACGAAGATAAATACGAGAAATTTGGGGTGATTCGAAGGCATACAGATAGTCGTTTCTCCCTCTAGCTATTTGAGAGTGGAACAGGAAAGGAAATGACAAGCAATAGGGTTTCCTCCGCCACGCACCGTATTTCAGTTTGCGAAGTATCTATGTAGATGCAGACGTAGATGTAAATAAGGGCCGTGAAAATCCGTAGATGTTAAGCGCTCACTGCGAAGGGCATGGAGATAGCGCTTATTTGTATGAGACAGTGCTATCAGCACCTAACGGAGTATGAAAGAAGCCTCACTGTGGGTCTCCAATTGGTCTGCTTGTCGAATCGTGCAGTATACAGATTTTTGGGGCATTCGGATAGGACAGTGTCCAGATATTGGGCTGCACGGCGATCTGAAGGCAGGAATTGTCGTCGTCTAGGTTCCCCGTCGACTACGTCTGAACGTCACAAGGAAGAACCGCCGTATTGTGCACCGAGCACTTCGTAACCCCCTCACTTCTGCGCCTGCTACGCACAATACGTAGTGAGTTCTATGCAGCATTCTGTGTCATCCTGCACCACTGATAGGAGACCAGCAGCAGGCTGCCATTAATACTCTGATTCAACGGTTACATTTTGAATGGTGCCGTGACCGGGAAGCATGGATTTCTGCTGACTGGTGTCGCATTGTCTTCAACCGTGAATCGCGGTTCTGCACTACCCTGGATGACCGTCGTCGGCGAGTCTGTCGAGGTCCCATTCTTCCAATGTTTTGGTGGAGCTCCTGACATCACGGTGTGGGGGGCCATCGGGTATGACTTCAGGTCACAGCTGGACGGCTAGTAGTGACTGAGGAAACAACACTACATCTGTGTCCTCATGTGTCACCTCTCATAAAACAGCATTGTGGTGCCACTTTTCAACAGGACAGTGCTCGTTCACCCACGACACGTGCATCTATAAACCCTCTGCATTATATATATATATATATATATCGGCAGTGAAGCCGAGAGTAATGAGTATGATGGGCAGGGGCACTATGAATATAGTGTGGGGCAATAAGTTGCGAATGTGGGTCTCACGGGAGGCGTGTCAGAGATACGTCCCTGCAGTCGCACTATCCTAGGTGGCTCAGATGGGTAGAACGTCTGCCACGTAAACAGGTGATCCCGGGTTCGAGTCCCGGTCGGGGCACACATTTTCAACTGTCCCTGTTGACTTATATCAGCGACTGTATGCAGCTAAGGGTATTCATTTCATTGTAATCTCTTCATGATGTTGAGGTACTCATGTGAGCAGCAACATCCCCAGATCTGTCCCCAATAGTACATGTGTGGGACCATCCCGGATGTCAGCTTGGTTCCAATACCAGTATCCAAGATATCGAGGACCAGTTGCAACAGTTTCGAGGAAGAGTATACAACGGCTTTATGACACCCTGCCCAACGGCATTAGTGCATGAACCATTCAAGGCTGGTGGGAAGGCGTGGGGGGGGGGGGGGGGGGGGGTACAACCTTATACTGATAAGTGGGTCTGTACTGCCAAATTCTTTGTAGCTTTGACTCGATTTTGTAATCACTGAAATGACATCACATACCCTCTCAACCCCTTGAAGTTTCATTTCGTTTCCTCCTCCCCCTCTGGGTGATTCACCTTTTTTCGGGCAGTTTACACACCGCGGGTCTAATGTTAACGAATATGAGAAAAAGAAAACACTGCTTACACTCTATTACGTGTGTCGTAAATTTATGAATATCGCCTTTACTCAATATAGTGGGTGGAGACATATGGCAGTAGATTTTTTTGTAAACAAATGGTTCAAATGGCTCTGAGCACTATGGGACTTAACATCTGTGGTCATCAGTCCTCTAGAACTTAGAACTACTTAAACCTAACTAACCTAAGGACATCACCTGCCCGAGGCAGGATTCGAACCTGCGACCGTAGCGGTCACGCGGTTCCAGACTGAAGCGCCTAGAACCGCACGGCCACACCGGCCGGCTTTTCTGTAAACACATCCTAAGAATTTGAAGTGTAACCTCTCGTAGGGAGCATTAAACCTTTCTTGTAGGCTTCCACAAAGAAGTTTGTTAGGAATCTGTGACGATATCGCAATCCGCCACGATTGATAAAGTTCTTGTTTGAATGTATTCATACTGATTTCGTGAGGATGTCAGATAAAGCAACAATATTCAAAATATCTTCTGCTGGATGAGCCGACATCAAATAGCTGAGGAGTAAGATATGTACCTTACTCTACCAAACTAGCGTTCTAGCCCCACTTTCAGGCGCAAACGGCCAGTGGTATATTTGAACTGTTAATATAATTTCTCTTAAGGATAACATTCCAGCTGTTATTGTATCTCTCTTATACACTGCAAGCCATTAAAACTGCGCCACGAGGAAACAAAGAAAATAACACTTTTCATTTATTCATATACAGTAACGTAGGAGGAATACATGATAGAAGTTTGTAGGTTATTTGACGGAATACAGAAGGCGCAATTTAGTATACATAGCTGCCGCACTTCTGACAGTTGCAGTGGCTCCAACCCGACTCGGCATAGAGTCGAATTGAGATTGGTTCCAGGCGCTTGAGTCCGGAACCGCAAGACTGCTACGGTCGCGGGTTCGAATCCTGCCTCCGGCATGGATGTGTGTGATGTCCTTAGGTTAGTTAGGTTTAAGTAGTTCTACGTTCTAGAGGACTGATGACCACAGATGTTAAGTCCCATAGTGCTCAGAGCCATTTTTTGAAATTGGATGATAGAGTAAGTACATCATCTATGCTGCTTAAACTCCATGCTACAGTACATCAGTAGTACTGACTATTGAGTCGTGAAGTGTCCGTCTCTCAGCAACCCACGATCGAACGTTTTCAGTGGTTGAGAGATTTGGGGATCTTTCTGGTCAGGGCAACCCTCTGTACTGAGATAGGTCAGGACAAAAGAATGGTTCAAATGGCTCTGAGCACTATGGGACTTAAACTTCTGAGGTCATCAGTCCCCTAGAACTTAGAACTACTTAAACCTAACTAACCTAAAGACATCACACACATCCATGCCCGAGGCAGGATTCGAACCTGCGACCGTAGCGACCGCGGTTCCAGACTGTAGCGCCTAGAACCGCTCGGCCACCCCGGCCGGCGGGTCAGGACAGTACGGCAACATGTGGTATTGCGTTATCTTGCTGAAGGATAACGGCACGGAGACATCGACGATAGGGCAGAGGCACCAGCCTTAACACATCAGAAATGTACCGTATATTGCCCAAATTACGAGATATGTGAACCAGAGATGGTCGTGTTATGTATCCAATGGATCATCATACCAGGTGACGGGCCCGTATGTCGGTGACGAATGCAGACCAGCAACGTTCGTTCTCCTCAGAGCCTTTACCCAGTGACACGACCATTGTTATGCTGTATGCTCAATTGGACCTGGTTTGAAAATACAGTGTGGTGACACTCCTACGACCAGTGTCGTGTTTGGGTGCACCAGTGTCAGTGTGCCTCTCTCTGCTACCGCATCGAGAGAAGCCACAATAGTCATCGTGCTGACATTCTGTGGTGGTCCAAAAGTCATCACACTGTCGGTGCAAATGCTCGTCTCGGTGCAAATGACCCCTGTGGTATCATGTATCGATACCACGCTGCAGGCGTCAACATAGGTAACGGAATAGCAAGTTTCCATTAGACACCGATAGTGGTTGTGCAGGATTCGACGGACCCAATGGAGCTCACCCCCTGAGTCACGCCTCCAGCAACTCTGTACAGGAGTGCCCTCAGCTGCCACTGGCAGCGACTCACCTACTTGTGCGAGGAGCCACTTCGCCACGGGACACTAGACGGGAGCCACCTAGTCACTGCTCTGCCTCTGTTGCTGTTGTAATAGCTGCAATCTGTTCCTTGCTGCAATATTTGTTTGAGGTTTCGTTTGCTTGGAGAAGTAAAAGTTAAGTAAATCTTCTGTTTGTCGCGTTATATTGTTTGCTAATCATTTCTCCTCCTGTCCAGCTTTCCTACAGCGACAGCTGCCTTACCATTCTGTAGTCGACCTCTCCTTACCGCTGTGTATGATGCTGACAACTACCCCATTTCCTCACTCAAGGTATGTGACATCTCTGTACAATCCTGCATGGTAAAGTGAGCAATATGTTTGTCCTCTCAGGCGATACTCACGTGGGGCGGTAGAGATTCTCGACAGTGTGTAATATGGCTATTTGCATGTCAGTCATGAGATCCTGACCGGTGCGCCAGCAATATCACAGAACGAGAAATAAGTTGAGGTAGGACAAGTTACTCTCTCACCTATTTTCCACATAAGGAAAATCATTAAAGATTTTATCACAACCTGACACACCTTGAGAGAAACTCTAGAAAGTTAACAGGCTGAGCAGATGTTGATGGAGCCCAGTAGGGCGCTAAAAACATGAGATATTTTTATGGTTCTTAGCTCGTAGAAATGGCATATTGGAAGTTGAAAGCGAGCCTATCTATCCCTCAGTAAATCTTGCCGGACAGGCCCACAGGCATACAGGGCAGCCCCTCCTTGAGACAGGTCTCCAGTAGAACAATGCCAAGCTACATGCAGCAGCGCCAGCAGAAGGCTGGGCTGGGGGGGACAGACTGAAGGAATGTGTCTACACAGTGGAGTCGTAAAGCAGGCATTGTGCGCAGAGCCACATGTAATAAAATTCACAAGTTTTCGTGTTCGCCGATACAGCAAATAGACCTGTGAACCACTTCCGTCGGCCGTCTCGGTTGTATAAGAAAATCCGGCGTCTGAGAAACTTTTGCACCTCATAGCTAGGACTAACAAGCTCCAAGGCACAGGCAATTTAGATAAAGATATTTAAGATTGTAACTGTTCAGTTGTTGGTGTGGGAAGCGGCACAACTTTGGAGAAAATCATCTACCCCTCCATGAAAACTTAAAAAAGCCAGTAATTGGCGGTTTCTTTTTTTTCCAGAGACGCAGGTTTCTT
Organism: Schistocerca piceifrons; assembly: GCF_021461385.2. NCBI lineage: Eukaryota > Metazoa > Arthropoda > Insecta > Orthoptera > Acrididae > Schistocerca > Schistocerca piceifrons. Next base: position 873,723,198 of record NC_060149.1, on the reverse strand, counting down.
AACTCTTGCTCTGGTTCGACATGGTTTGTGCTGTCATGTGAGAGGGGAGATTTAGCACCTCTAGAGCCCTGTGATTGGCTCAAGATGGCGTGGAGGTGGTGTCATTCATGCACTTTGTGGGAAAACAGATTTTTTTATTTTTTTTCTGGAGGTCGAAGCACTCGGGTGCTGGACGTTGGTCTGGTAAGAGCACTTTTGGTCGAAGTTGGTGCTTGGGACCTGTCCTAAGACTGACTTCACTTGCGAGTAGTTTAGACTGGGGAGCCTGTGGTGAACTTCTTACTGTACCGACAGTGTGACTTCAAACGTCTCGGACTACTCGTTTGCCAAGGGCACACTTATTCGGTTTTAGTTTACCATTCTTGACGTTTGGTATCCTTGTGTGCTCTGTCATATAAGTGAGCTAAATTGGTCCTTGGTATGACCAGCGAACAGGTGCGTCACACACTGAAATCTACCGTGATTTCAAGGCTCTGGTAGAGGGTAAATTGCGATCCGTCTGCCTAATCGATAGACCGTCATATCTTTGCATTTATTTCGTGGCCGTGATCGATTCACAGGTACTCCTGTACTTCAGCGTACAATGGCTACAGTGCGCCAACCATTACCATGCGAAAATGTATCGTTAATGTCAATACTAAAATTAAGCCTACAACCACAGAAAACACAAGGTCCGTCGACAAGTGCAGTAGCAGGAACACTCTTAACTGGTATGCGGTTCTTCTTGTCTCCAGCTGTTGTAGCGAATTCGATGTTCTCGATGGTTTTATAGACTGTCTGTTTAGACAGGCATCCTTACGTCTCTCCTCTGCCGCAGACATCTCGCCAGCTGCAAGTTACATCGCCAATGCAGCAAACAGTGTAACATACTGCTGATCCAGCATTGTCAGGGCGTACAGATCTTAATCGCCACTTGCTCTCAGCTGCACCTATATAGAGAAACTTCTGTAGATTTGATTTATCAAGGTCTGCTCAGTGTCAGATCAATTCAGATTGCGTTATCTAAATTTTTAGGGCCAGAGTACTTGACTCACTTCTGCCAACCAGGACTCTTGTCCATTGAACTCTTACAACAACTGTTAGTTGTTTACGGTATTCAATCATAAATTGTTTAGCATAATTTATGTCTGTTTTTTCTTTTGAAAAATAAATGTTGTTAGAACTCTAGTAAATTTTGCTTCATTCTCAATCATTTATATAACAGCCCCATAGGGTTAACTTTCAAAGTCTCAATAGGCTACAATACTGCCACTCCCGGATCCTGCCTCATGCTGGTAGACGTTTCTCCTTCTTCTATGAGGTATAAACAACCAACATTCGAATGCGATACTGCGCAAAAAGAATTTAAGGATTTAGTTGAAAACGAAAGAGCAAAAAATTACAACCATCGACAGACTGCATTCATTGTTAAGCATATCACAAAGAGGTTTGTGCTAAATTTACAGGCATGCAACACGTGAAGAAATTTTTGATACAAATAGTAAAATTTCTTTAATTGCATGATTTGAAGAACTCATTGTGGATTCGAAAGAATTACAAGGATAGTTTCCTAAGCATTTTGAGGACTCTCTCTGTCTTAAATCGGTTTTCGAGACCAAATGCTGCTTTAGTTACAGGCGTCCCTGTGCATGTACGGATTCAACTGATTGACCTGCAACGTAATCACCATTTTAATGACAAATCCTTTAACGTTAAAACTGTCTGGGCATCTACGTTGCTTTCCTCAGGTAGAGATTTCACGTCTCCATAAGTAGTGGGACAAAGTATGTGTCACCCCTCTCTCATTGTTGCCAAATTTATTCCAGATGGCGAATCCAAGATGGCGGCGATAGATATGGCAACGTCGCAATGCATTCATGGCAGGAACTTCAAATTTTGGTGGAAAGATAGGTCAATTGGGCTACCTCCACTAACATAACCCCTCCCCCAGAAAATAGCAGGAAGTTAAAATTTAAAAATGGTTCAAATGGCTCTGAGCACTATGGGACTCAACATCTTAGGTCTTAAGTCCCCTAGAACTTAGAACTACTTAAACCTAACTAACCTAAGGACATCACACACACCCATGCCCGAGGCAGGATTCGAACCTGCGACCGTAGCTGTCCCGCGGTTCCGGACTGCAGCGCCAGAACCGCACGGCCACCGCGGCCGGCAGTTAAAATTCCATCAGGACAATGCAACGCACTATGGCTACCTCCAATAACCTAAGAAAATGGAGGGAAAATAGGTCACTTTGGCTACCTCCACTAACCTAAGTCATCCCACCACCACCTCTTCTTAGGAATTGGCGGGAAAAGGACTCAGCCAGTGCTGGATAGGATGTACGTAAGTCTTTATTTTAAATCTTTATTTAAACCATTAGAGGCAGTACCGCCATCAAGTGTGTTCACCCCGAGGTCCAGAGTCAAACTGACCTATAGTTCAATTCTTTTATCTTGGCGGCTCGCGCATGCCCGCCCAGACGCGGGAGATTGCTGCGTTGCCAGTTGCACACGGCGCACGCGCCAAGAGAAGCAGCGCCATAGTTTAGCATAGTTCGCAAGCTTACGTTTAGGGGGGGGAGCCTGCAGTTCATGAAGTAAAGCCACCACCGCCGCATTAACCCTTTCGCTGCTACAGGCGTGCTCCCCGCATTCCGCACTGTGCGCAATTTTGTCACTGCACTGCTCGCCTGTGTAGACACATGGTGTTCCAGCTGCTTTGACACTCTTATCATTCGATTCCACAAAAACTATTTGGCCCAAAAATTAGATTTTTACACATCTTCTTGACTGATACCTTCCCCCCATAAATGACTTAATTTTGTTTCGATGTTCAAGGCAGTTATTATGCAGCATTAAATACAGTAAACCATTTCACGAAATTTTGAAGAGTTTGCAGAGGTAAAAGTCCATAGAGTATACTTTCCGTATGGTCGATTTTAGTTGCCACAATGTTGAGAATGAAATGTGAGAAAGATACCTGAATTTCATATAAAATTTACTGTATAACAATATCTCATTTAATTTAAGTACCACATAGGTATCGTATGTAATGGTTCAAATGGTTCTGAGCACTATGGGACTTAACATCTCAGGTCATCAGTCCCCTAGAACGTAGAACTACTTAAACCTAACTAACCTAAGGACATCACACACATCCATGCCCGAGGCAGGATTCGAACCTGCGACCGTAGCGGTCGCGCGGTTCCAGACTGAAGCGCCTAGAACCGCTCGGCCACAACTCGTATGTAATATTGAGAAATTATCCGTCTTTCGCGACTGTAACAAACTTTATATTTACACCGGGCACGTTTGGCTTCATTTTAAAGCACTTCAATCAATCAAAAAGAAGTACACAAAATACATTAAACAAAACTGTGGACTTACAAAAACATTAGGACTTGAATATACCGTCTATCAGTGAAGTGCTCTGAGCTATGTCAAATATAATTTTTGTGTGTGCCACACGCAAACAGCATTTATTTGCTAAAACACTGATCAGCCGACACAAACGTTGAATATTGTGTTACCGCAGCACAAAACTACGAAAGGTGACTTGGCAATGGAGGAGACAAAATACTGTCCACTGAAGATGCTTCAAAAGAGAGGAACGCGTCTGGTCTAAATAAGTCGCTTATTACAGTTGCAGAAGAGGAATATATTTCAATACCATTGGTAAAACTGCGACTGTGGAACAAACACAAGAAAGAGAACATAAGTACCATTGCGTATGTGCCATACCTTTCATTGATTGAAGTGCTTTAAAATAAAGACAAACGCGCCCGGTGTAAATAAAACTTTTATTACAGTCGCGAAAGACGGAATATTTCTCAATATTACATACGACACCTATGTGGCACTTAAATTAAATGAGATAGTGTTATACAGTAAATTTTATATGAAATTTAGGTATCTTGTCCACATTTCATTCTCAACATTGTGACAACTAAAATCGACCATACGGAAAGCATACGCTATGGACTTTTACCTCTGCAAACTCTTCAAAATTTCGTGCAATGGTTTACTACATTTAATGCTGCACAATAACTGGGTTGAACATCGAAACAAAATTAAGTCATTTATGGGGGGAAGGTATCAGTCAAGAAGATGTGTAAAAATCTAATTTTTGGGCCAAATAGTTTTTGTGAAATCTAATGATAAGTGTGTCAAAGCAGTGGGAACACCATGTGTCTGCACAGGCGACCAGTGCAGTGATGACAAAATCGCGCACAGCGCGGAATGCGGGGAGCACGTGTCTGCAGCAGCGAAAGAGTTAATGAAGAGACAAAGCACTAGTAATTTCAAAAAATTGCATTCAAACGAATGAAATTCGTGAATTAAGACTCTTTGATATTGTTTTTAAATAAAGAAAATATCAAGCACCGCACAAGGTTTGAACTCTTCACCTTCCGCTTATTAACCCAACGCCTTTTTTTTACCTTTTTTTTCCTTTATTAAAACAACCATATATGTACATAAGCACAAAAACAAAATACTGAAGTGTTGGAACTGATTCAACACGAATTGTATCCTACAATAGACTGAAGAACACATTTCAATATAGTGCCATTTGTAAGCTTACAAAATAGAACATAAATAGTAAACTGACAATAGCCTCTTCAGTCCAGACAGAGACATAGAACCGAAACGCAAACATATATATAATTGATTGTCTTAACTGGAATGACAGTTCTGTCATTTGATTCATAACCGTCCAAACTCAAAGTCATTTGGAGCACACAAACGGATAACAAATGAAAACGTCATAATGAAGTTAATAACACCATTGAGAAGTCAGGAGTAGTCCTGGGAACTGGTATAACCCCTTATTCGTTGTGTATTTTGTTCGCTACATAGTCTTGCATGTGATTTGTGTCCTTACCGGCATCGAGAATTACCCTACGCCTTGTTTTTCAAAAATTATATCTAACATGTTAGCAAACATCTTCCTGAAATCTGGGTAACGTTTCATCTTCCAGCGTGCCGTTCTCATGTAAGCCTCGAAACTAATGAGATTATCTTCACTATTGTGGATGATGATATATGTCACAAACTGTCCTAACATCCACATCACGGTGTTGTTCTTGGTAGCGGGAAAATGTTTCGCGTCCGGCCAGAGCTTGACATGTCGTAGTTTGTAATGTATTTTACCTACATCAATGGGTGGGTGCAGTGGCTGGCTGGGCTGCTGCGGGTAATCAGGCCCAGCCTCTGCTGCACCCATTTCCAGTTAATAAGATGACCGCCACAAGTGAAGCGATGGCGTGAGGTGTCGACCAGACCACAGCGGACGCATTTATCGCTGTCACTTAAACCGATTCTATGCAACCTTTCATTGGTGGGTATAACATCGTTTACCACTTTATACCATGTGGACGCCACTTCAGCAGTGTGGACAGTTAAACTTATGTTGTCCCAAACTGCCTTCCAATGAACACTCGGGTATTTAAGTTCAATGGGATTCCGGACTATTGGAGATGTCCATCTTTTTAATAACAGGTGCGTCGTCGGTAAATCCTGCGTGAAATAATGTCCATCAATATAGCTTACTTCAAGAAAAAACTGCTTGACATGTCGTAGTTTGTAATGTATTTTACCTACATCAATGGGTGGGTGCATATCGGTGGGTTGTAAGGTTCGGAAGAGCCAACTGGTTACGCTGAGAGGTTCCTTGTCCAACAAATGGGTGATTCGTTTAATATATAACACAGTACACTTTCGGTTAATGTCAGGCATGTTTAGTCCGCCGGCCTGTCTGGAAGACGTCAGCGTGGCGCATTTCACTTTGAACAGATGCCTTTGCCAGATAAATCTATTAGAATTAGAGAGTATCATCACGTGTTTGGCCTGCATCTTGGGGACTGGAAATAGTTGGGCCATATAGTACGCTTTACTGAATATGTAACTGCTGAGGAGTCGTATGCATTGGAGAATGTTAACGGACCGCCAATTGTTTTCATAGATGGCACCTTGCTTTTATTGGTGACCTGCTTCCAATTTTTTGCATTCATTTTTAGCGGGCATTTGTCGATAATCATCCCCAGATTGGTGTGGGTTTCGACACGCTTCGCCCAAGGTATAATAACTGCGTCTAATCCTCGAATGTTGACAAAGGTGCATTTACCGGCGTTGATTTTAGCACCGGAAGCACGACAGTACTCGTCTACCGCGGTCTTGAGGGTTGATACGTCTCCGTCGTTGCGCAATAACACTCCGACGTCGTCGGCGTAAGCACGAACCACGAAGGACGTCCCGGCGATCGAAAGGCCTGCAAGTTTGTCATGAATAGAGCGTAAGAGCGGCTCGAGCGATAAAACAAATAACATCATGGAGAGAGGGCTCCCCTGCGGTACTCCTCTTTGGACCTCGATGGGTTGAGTAAGCTGTCAATTTACGCTGATTCTGGTTGTAATGCCCGTGACGAAATTTTGCACGACACTTATAACCCGTTGCTCAAAACCACACCGCTGCAGTAGCTGTAGGAGGTACCCGTGGCGGACGCGATCGAAAGCCTTGCAAAAGTCGATAAACAGCAATGCGAGATTCACGTTAGTGACTGACGCCATGGCTATTACATCTCTATATTCCGAAAGGGGCGTCATAATAGTGTCACCAGGGATGCATGATTGATGGTTGTGAGTCACTTGCTTCATTAACGGAGACAATCTGCTGTTGAGTGCTCTGGCGAAGGTTTTGTAATCAAAATTGAGTAAAGTAATAGGTCGGAAGTTATCTAAGGTTTTTCGTGTTTGCTTTTTGGTATCAATACAATTCGACCTTCCTTCATTTCGGCCGGCACGTCACTCCCTCGCATCACTTCATTGAGAACATCTGTAAATGTGTGTCCGATTATGGGCCAGAAGCGCACATAAAATTCCCGTGGCAAACCATCAGTGCCAGGGGATTTATTCGATGGCGAGCCAGAAATCAGTTCAAGGACTTCGTCTGGAGCAAAATCGTGTACGACCGCCGAGTTGTCCGCAGGCGTGACTACGGTGGCCAGAGCACTCACGTATCGCCGCCGTCATCACCATATGTATAGCATTGCGAGTACAGATCCGTGAAGTACCGGTAAACTGCAGTAAGAATATCACTCTGTCGGGTCAAACGGAGTCCATCATCTGTGTCCAGCTCCCCGATAAAAGCTCGCTTGCGATGGGCACGATGTTTTATGAGGTGATACAGCGATGCAAGTTCGTCCTCTTGAAGCGATTTTGCTTTAGATCTGGTCTTCAGTCCTTCAAGCTGCGTTCGCTTTATGCCTATAAGCTTCACCTTTATTTGTTTGATGGTCGTCAGCTGTGTGTTGTTTGGTGTCGTAGTCGCATACAACTCTCGCAGAACTGTTTGGTAAAAATCAATCGTGCGTTTGACATCTTGCGCCCGTTGCCAACTGTAGTTTCTTAAGGATAATCGCATTTTCCGCTTGACCACAGCATTCCACCAGGCTATCTTGCTCGGATATCTGCAGCATTGCTTGAGACAATCCGCCCATGTCGTGGAGATATCTTGTAGCAAGGCATCGGCGAGAATAGAAATATTTAGGCTCAACGGAATCCTATGCAATTTTGTATGCTGTTTGGCAAGATTTATCGTGACACAGAGGGCGCAGTGGTCGGAGAAGCTAGCCGGAATGACATCGGCGTCCAGAACATGTTGGCAAATGTTCTTAGAGATGTACAAACGGTCTAGACGGCTACATGCGGTGGTGGTCAGGTACGTGTACTTTATCAGGGTAGGAAATTTTAGTTCCCACGCAACCTTCAGCTGAAGGTGACGCACCAGATCATGTAGTTGCCTACAGTAATTAAAGTTTGGCGATTGGTCTTTCCTGTGGATCACACAGTTGAAATCACCACTAATTATCAACTGGGTTGGGTTGCGGCGTAGCAAGTATATGACGTCTTGTTTAAAGAAGTTAGCTATTTCTGATTTTAAGGTCGTTCCAGATGGTGCATAGATATTGACGAGGGTGACGTCAAAAATTTGGCAAGCTATGCCTCTACCGGAGTCCAACATTTCGACATTGCTCACTGGGATTCCGTCTCATGATAGAATGGCCGTACCTGTACCCCCGTCCGCCACGGTGTTTACGATTGTTGCAAATCCTGATACATGAAAACTTAAGATAGACACTTCCTGTAACAGAACTATATCAGCTTCGGACTCATAGATAAACTGCCGTAACATTGCTAATTTTAAATCTGTCCTAACTCTGTTAATGTTCAGGGACAAAAACTTATAAGCTTGACTCATGATCGTCCGAGACTTGTGGGTGATGGGAAACGTAGGAAGCCCAGTCCATCTCACCGTCGGACTTCGAACCTACATCCGCAGGTTTTGTACCAGTTTTTGCGCTGACTTTACTTTTTGAGTTACTTCCAGCCACTGAGTCGTTTTGGTTTGACTTTATTTTGCCGTCACAAAGTCGTCCGAAGTGTCATTGAAGACGGCGGAGTCGGCGAGTCATGGCTGTAAGCAGTATGTGAAAGTCCTTGCTTCGGAACGGGTGACGGCAAGTCCGAAGACGCGGCTTCGGTAGGCTCACTGTTTTTGTTTGGAGCCGCACTGGCTGTTTGTATACAGCTGTCCGGGTCCTCGTGTTGTTTGGAAGCAGTTTCGAGGTGGCGGCTGTTTATGTTATGCTCTACACCGCGTGTTTCATCCGCTATGTTTACGAGTTGCAGTTGACTGACTGCCGCCTCTTGTGTGTTGGCCACCTGCGGCGAGTCGGCAAGCGGCATCGGAACGAATTGCTGTAAACACTCGGCTGCACTCGTATTGACAGTTTCTGCGTCGGGCGGTTGAATGGGAATTTGGCAGGTTGTAACTGAGCCATCCGACACATGCGTGTCCTGTGTGGAGGCCCGTGGCTCCTCGTCATCGGTTTGATTTTTTACTACCTGGTCGCCGGAACAACTACCGTCATTTATAGTACGTCGTCGTTTGTTACCGACAGATAATGCAACACCGGTGGCTAAGGGGTGACTGGCCACGGGTTTTTGAGGCAAGGGTGGGAAGGTGCTGTTACCGAGATCGTTGTCCTCTGACACAGATGCACTCGGTTGGGACTCAGTTACAGAAGGCGTCTGATTTTGAGTTAGGACATCAGCCAATGTTAATCTCTGTCGTTATTACAGATTGTTTCTAAGTACGACAACTCGCCGTGGGCAATCCTCTCGTAAATGGCTACTCGTGTTACAGATAAAACAAGTGCCTACTTGCCCCTCGTAAATGAAATGAGCCTTATAACCACAAACCATTATATAGGATGGGATATTGACTTTAACGGCCATGTCAACTGAGCGAACCCCACTGTAACATTGGAGTTTGTGACGGCTCGACCATTTTTCGTTTCTAATCTGTCGGATGTCACCGTATTTGGCGAGGACATCTCTAAGAAAACAATTCTCAACCTCAGGTGGCGAATTGAAAACTCGCACTTGTTTATACTTTTCTCCAGTTGTATCTGGTCTAAAAACTTCACAAAGAAACAGTATTCCGCCATGTCATAATATGCTGTGTGGACCTGATCGGATGTGATGCCAATAATATCTACTATCCAGTCATGGATCTCTAGAGAACTCGGTTGCACATTCCTGGAAGATTTCTCAAATGCAAAACACAGGGTATTCTTACGAGGTACACTGGGAGCCATAACTGCACTATATGAGCGGTCGGGACCGCTGTGAGTAAATTAGGAAGCTTGTGTACGACGGTAGTGAAGAAGCACTGAGAATATCACAGGTCACAATCCAAGAATTATTATAAACACGGCTTGCGGCGCTACGACTACGCGGAAGTACCGACACGTCCGATCGCTGTCGCGTCCCAAGCGGAACTGATTTAAGCGTTACGCTAACGCAGCTCGTCTCATAATGTAACTCCATGAGGGCTCTAACAGGTCACGCAAAATACTGACAAACACTGTTGGTATGACTATGAATTACTCACACTTCGTCTAAGTACAACAGGAAATAAACAATTACCGCTGTTCTTTATTGCGAAAAAGCGGTTCGTGAGATTGATACAAACACCTTTCCTTGCTATCGCCTGAATTAGGAGTCTTATTGCTTGTTTGGTTTAACTAATTAATGGAATATTAAGCAATTGGTATAAAGAATGCCTTTTCCAAATTTTCTATAAAAGAAAGTCTGCCATCAAGACATTGCTTTTGTTCTATTACTTTATTTATGACTGAACGTTTCTAAAACTGAAGACACTCTGTTCATTGGCTGACTGTGTTTTGTGACGTCAGATGCGCAGAACGAACCTAAACTCGGCCGCCAACATAAATGACGCGCACTTTAGTACACAGTACTGCCACCAGAGGGCCTGTCATCCCTCCCATGACGTAATGCAAAATAGCGATCTCGAGGGGGAAAATGGTGTGAAAATGACTCAGTCTGCACTGGGCTGCAGGAGAGAGGAAGGAGTGTACTTAATTTATTTTTGGAACAATTTACTTATGGACGAATTTGACATAGTATATTTATTACACTGACACAAAACTCGTGCTCTGATGAGCTCAGGATCACACTACACAGCACACAGAGCTGCAAACTGCTTGGGCATCATCGAAGTAATGCTGTACACTGATGTACAGACACGCAAACAACTCGTAAATTCCCGAAAAATTGCAGTACAGAGCATGCAGACCTGCACACTACTAGGAAATCACCGAAATAATGCAGTACACAGATGTACAGACACGAAAACAACTCGTAAACTGTCGGAATAATGCATACAATTTGTTTAGGGTTGGATTTCACGTAGTTTATTTGTTACATTGATACAAAACACTCACCCCAGCGTGCTTAGGGTGTCAGTAAATAGTCTACAGACATGCAAACTACTCGTAAATCACCGAAATAATGCAGTACATTGATGTGCAGAGAGGCAAACAACTCATAAATTGTCAAAATAATGCATCTAAAAGACTCTGCAGACACGCTTGCTAATTGTCAACTGTCAAAATCATGCACTGCACACCTGTTCACAAAATAATGCTACAGAAACCAAAACAACCCATATATTGTCAAAAGATAACGCATGTATAACGGTATGTAAACACGCTCACAACGCTTAATCAGTCGAAAATAATTAAGTGCATAAATACTCAGTGCACATAAAAAACACTTTCGAACTATAATCAACAGCAACTATCACAGATTCCAATGCGCTCACACATTTTGCAGGGCCAGTCGGACGCAAGCCAGCATCGGAACGCTAGCCATTTGCTGTTGTGTTGCTGCCAACGGCAGGTGAAAGTTGCATCTACAGTTACAGTTCCTCAAATGTTATAATGACGTCACATCTCTAAGTAAACAAGCCCCAAGTCACCCTCTGGACCACGGTCACGTGTTCACCGCTGCTGGCGTGATCCCTCCCTCTTTCTGCGATCCAGCGAAGAACTAATTGCCGAGCGACCCACCCTCACAGACACTGCAGAAATCCATTCCATTGCTTCCCAGAATAAAATCGACTGCTTTCTCCATCACGATCCTAACTGGACATGCGAGATTTGTCTAGCCGTGCAGGAGTGCTTACCTGCCCAGCATGGCTGACGCATCCCCACGAATTGTTCGCACAGCGACAAAGGACCTGTTTACGAAAACAGCCCAGAATAACACCATTTGCATTACTCCCGATGGTCCTAACTAGGTACCACGAGTTCCCTTCCTGGAAATCGTGACGTCCTGCTGTCAACATATGTCTCAGAAACGTCAAACGCTCTCACTGTTAAAACCCTCATCATGTCTATGCACGCTCAAGAAAACGCTATTAATCATAAAAGCATTCTTGTTGTTTGGTAAGAGAGCACTGTCTAAGCGCAGACTGGGTGCAAATCAGAACAATTATGCAAACAGAATTCGAAGCACTGTCCTACAGAAGAGAAAAATGGCGGGAATTTTTGGTATCCTACAGCTACTGGTCTGGAGATGTCCTAATGCCACAGTAGCGGATGAGTGACGTGGAATCACTGTCAGCCTTTTTTTCTTTCTGCAGACGAGAGTTTCAGCGGCAAAAACTATTTTCTGCAGATTACCATATTACACCGACAATTAAACCCTGCAAAGTGGCCTACAGATTGTCAAATACGGAAAGACGCTTACTCAGTTACACAGCTCTGCCACTGAGGCAATATATATCACCGAGTACCATGTCGATGTACTAAACATACAATTCGTATCCTGCATCGCACAATACCGTCCCTTTTACATCATTCGTATAGCTATCGACCACGAGACGCTCGTACATATACCAAGAAGGCAGACAGCACAGCATATACTCCTCGCAGGACTATATATTTCCCCATAGCCGAAGGTCACAAGTCATCCACTCACGATGCATGACCAGAGCGCCCTCAGTGGACCGAAGTCACTCTCAGAACTTTTCTACAAATTCGGGGTTTGCTCCCCTCGACACAAACGCGGTACTGTTCCTAGACCTGATCTGCTTGATTGCTTGCTTTTGAAAACACATCTCCAGACTCTGGGATTAAAAAAACACATGTATTTACGCATGGTTTGCTATAATATTATACCATTTACGTGATACTTCTCGATATCAAGCACATAGCAGTATCTTACCAATCGCTCACACAATTCCGAAGATATAGACTGGAAATTATTTGCCTACAAACTGGAAACTTCATCTAGGTGGAGCCTGCTGTAAACCACAGAGCAACTAGAAACTTACCCTGTGTGTGAAAACCTTTATTTGAGACCTCTAAAAAAATAGAGGAAACTGATATTTCCACTCGCGAATACCGATGTCGGTGATGTAACAGATTCTAAATCATCCCTATAATTTACAAAGTCAACTAAGGTGCCCATGTCTTCCACCCGTCTTTCACCTGCTAGATGCACACACCACAATCGGTGTTCCCTCAACCAAATAAAGGCGCGAAATATGCAGAAGAAGTCAACCAAACAATTTACATGGGAGGGAATAACAATCCACTGAAAGAGAAGTCCATATTGAATCTCCTTAAATTTCCACGCGATCACGAAAGTTATCCAACATACACTACTGGAAATGGAAAAAAGAACACATTGACACCGGTGTGTCAGACCCACCATACTTGCTCCGGACACTGCGAGAGGGCTGTACAAGCAATGATCACACGCACGGCACAGCGGACACACCAGGAACCGCGGTGTTGGCCGTCGAATGGCGCTAGCTGCGCAGCATTTGTGCACCGCCGCCGTCAGTGTCAGCCAGTTTGCCGTGGCATACGGAGCTCCATCGCAGTCTTTAACACTGGTAGCATGCCGCGACAGCGTGGACGTGAACCGTATGTGCAGTTGACGGACTTTGAGCGAGGGCGTATAGTGGGCATGCGGGAGGCCGGGTGGACGTACCGCCGAATTGCTCAACACGTGGGGCGTGAGGTCTCCACAGTACATCGATGTTGTCGCCAGTGGTCGGCGGAAGGTGCACGTGCCCGTCGACCTGGGACCGGACCGCAGCGACGCACGGATGCACGCCAAGACCGTAGGATCCTAGGCAGTGCCGTAGGGGACCGCACCGCCACTTCCCAGCAAATTAGGGACACTGTTGCTCCTGGGGTATCGGCGAGGACCATCCGCAACCGTCTCCATGAAGCTGGGCTACGGTCCCGCACAGCGTTAGGCCGTCTTCCGCTCACGCCCCAACATCGTGCAGCCCGCCTCCAGTGGTGTCGCGACAGGCGTGAATGGAGGGACGAATGGAGACGTGTCGTCTTCAGCGATGAGAGTCGCTTCTGCCTTGGTGCCAATGATGGTCGTATGCGTGTTTGGCGCCGTGCAGGTGGGCGCCACAATCAGGACTGCATACGACCGAGGCACACAGGGCCAACACCCGGCATCATGGTGTGGGGAGCGATCTCCTACACTGGCCGTACACCACTGGTGATCGTCGAGGGGACACTGAATAGTGCACGGTACATCCAAACCGTCATCGAACCCATCGTTCTACCATTCCTAGACCGGCAAGGGAACTTGCTGTTCCAACAGGACAATGCACGTCTGCATGTATCCCGTGCCACCCAACGTGCTCTAGAAGGTGTAAGTCAACTACCCTGGCCAGCAAGATCTCCGGATCTGTCCCCCATTGAGCATGTTTGGGACTGGATGAAGCGTCGTCTCACGCGGTCTGCACGTCCAGCACGAACGCTGGTCCAACTGAGGCGCCAGGTGGAAATGGCATGGCAAGTCGTTCCACAGGACTACATCCAGCATCTCTACGATCGTCTCCATGAGAGAATAGCAGCCTGCATTGCTGCGAAAGGTGGATATACACTGTACTAGTGCCGACATTGTGCATGCTTTGTTGCCTGTGTCTATGTGCCTGTGGTTCTGTCAGTGTGATCATGTGATGTATCTGACCCCAAGAATGTGTCAATAAAGTTTCCCCTTCCTGGGACAATGAATTCACGGTGTTCTTATTTCAATTTCCAGGAGTGTATACTAAGTATTAGTTCGCTATTCCGTCATCTACAGGACGACACGGTTGTCAGCTACATTCCTACACCCCAACAGGCCTTTCCATTTGGAGAGCCCCTACCGTTAGTTGGAAACGTGAATCACTCCCGCCACAGGTCTCCGGTGCTGCATGCCAAGCACGCATATACATAATCGTCCGAGGAAAAAACCGGCCTCATATATATTTTATTCCTGTACTTGCAATTAAATATTACGATCGCTGTCTCAGTTGGATGACATTCGACAATGAGCAAAGTATCGGAAATACACCCTGCTGGCGGCTGTGGCTCTGGAAATAGAAATATCTGTACCGTTCTTATGACTTCCCTTTGCTACTCCGCAAGCCACCGTACGGTTCATGGCGGAGGGTACCCTGTAGCACTACTTGTCATTTCTGCTTAAACTTTGCGAGGGAAAAATGACTATCTGTATGCCTTCATATGACCCCTAATTTCTCGTATCTTATCTTCGTGGTCCTTACGCGCAGTGTATGTTGGCGGCAGTAGAATTGTTCGGCAGTCAGCTTCAATTGCCGATTCTCTAAATTTTCTCAATAGTGTTTCTCGAAATGAACGTCGCCCTGCCTCTATGGATTGCCCTTTGTGTTTCCGAAGCATCCCTGTAACACTTACGTGTTGTTCAAACCCACCGGTAACATATCTAGCAGCCTGCCTCGGAACTGCTTCCATGTCTTCCTTCAATCCGACCTGGTACGGATCCCAGACACTCGAGCAATACTCAAAACTAGGTCGCACCAGCGTCTAAATGCGATGTCCTTCACAAGTGAACCGCTCTTTCCTAATGTTCTCCCAATATACGAAGTCGACCATTCGCCTTCCCTCCTACAGTTCTCACGTTCTAGTTCCATCTCATATCGCTTTGCAACATTATGCCCAGATATTTAAACGACTTGACTGTGTCAATCACGACACTAGTAATACTGCATCCGAACATTACAGGTTTGATCTTACTACTCATCGCCATTAACTTACATTTTTCCACATTTAGGGCTAGTTACCATTCATCACAGCAACTGGAAATTTTGTCTAAGTCGTCTTGTATCTTCAGTGAAATGTAAAAGTTCAACTTTCGTTTTGTATCTTCAACTGCCACACCAGACTAGTCAACAAGAACCTGAATGGAAGCCTTACATCCGCTTAGTGATTTTATATACGACCAGAATTTTCTCGGGTTCTCTGACAGATCTTTTGCTAAGGTGTGACGGTGGTAGTTGATGTATGCTTCGCGCATAGATCTTTTCACAGACTCACGAATCTGTACTAACCGTCGCTTGTCGTCATTTATGCGTTCCCTTTTGAACCGAGAGTACAGCAGCCTCTATGTTTCCTCAGCATCTTATGAATTTCGTTATTAAACTATGGTGGGTCTTTTCCATCCTTTTTCCACTTATAGGCAAGTAACTCTCCAGATCACAAGTTACAATCTGCTTAAACTTTGCCCATAATTCCTATACATCCATCTTTACTGGGACTAAGTGATGCCAATTCGCTGTCTAAGTGAGATGTTAGTAACGTCTTATCTGCTCTACGTAGCAGAAATACTCTCCTAGCCTTCTTGACTGATTTACTTTCTTTCGTAATCATAGTTGCTATAATGAATCATTATCACTAATCCCCGTTTCTATAATGACACTGTCGATAAGGTCTGCCCTATTTGTAGCTACGAGG
Organism: Schistocerca piceifrons; assembly: GCF_021461385.2. Lineage (NCBI taxonomy): Eukaryota > Metazoa > Arthropoda > Insecta > Orthoptera > Acrididae > Schistocerca > Schistocerca piceifrons. Next base: position 873,707,058 of record NC_060149.1, on the reverse strand, counting down.
TCTAAGATATTCCCATTGCGTGTGTGCTGCCGAGCTAGCTGCTCAAGACAAATTCCAGATAATGTGTTCAGAAGTATTTCGCATGACTGTTTGCCTGTACTCCCCGCAATGAATCGATAGACATCCCAGTCTATACTCGGCAGGTTAAAGTCACCTCCACCCAGTATTGCATGATCTGGGTAATTACGCGCTATTGACCTAGACTTTCTTTTAATGACTCTAGAGCTGTCACAGCAGAATCGGGTGGCCGATAAAAAATCCAACAATCAACTTAATTTTACCTACACGTGTTACACATGACCAGATAACTTCACTGCAATGAATACTCTCCCTCCTACGGGCTCTAATCTGTCTTTCCGATACACATTCCACGACTCGCTAAATATCTCAGAGCTTTCCACTTCAGGTTTCAGTGAACTCTCAGTCCCAAGAATAATTTGAGAACGAGAACTTTCCTCGAGGGCAGAAAATTCGGGAACTTGATTACGAATACTTCGACGGTTTACTGATAAAATTGTGACAATAGAGGTGTCTTTATTCTGAACGCTGTAGTACGCGTCTCTCATAGAGCACTAGCACCATTTAGTACTCGGCGGTTAGGTCACAAATGTCATAATCAACTTTCTCGTCTTTCTGTTAACGCATAGCTACGACTAATTGCAATTCTGCGCGCTATTTGCGAGCGGATAGGGAAATTTCATCACAAACCACAGGTCACGAATCTGCTAAGCGTTCTCGCCTCCTCTTCCGTATAAAGATTACGGTTTGTCAGCGGTCTTACTTTCGAAACAGAAAGTCGCGATTACTTTCTTAAGGTACAAGTGCCGTCTTGAGATTACGGCCTTCGCAATGCAACCGCAGATTTAAAAATGGCGTTGTAAGAAATGCCTGCCTGTTTGATTCAAATTCCTGTTGCAGTACAAAGATAACAGTATCCTCACATCAGTTAAAATAGTTATTTTAACCATAGAACACTAAGGGGAGTTAAATGTTACACTGTTACTAAGCCACCGTAAATTTTACTGATTCATATTTTATTCAAAGGAAGTCATAATTTATAGTTTAGGCACTAGTTAATTACACAGTAGTTATAAGGTCTCCGATTGTGTGTCACATGCAAAATAGGTACAAAATGTTCCGTTTTACATCCTATACTGACAGTGCCAGATTGGAGGGAACCGCAAATTGGTACTGACTGCATTTGTAAATTTTGCTAGGGTTTCGTAATCTAGGATTTAGCAACATCTGTTTATATCGCTGCACTACTGGAAAAGTGATACAGCGCGTAAGAGCCATCTGCAGAAGTATAACAGGAACAAAAAATGAGATGAGTCTCACCTCAGTTCCAAATAAGGTGCACCAGGAACTAGTACCGAACCCGCAATACATTTCTGATGATAAACATACTCATGAAGTACTAGAGGACGAACAAAACAAAAAGTATTGGGCCCAGAGTATAATATCAGATTGTTTATAAGCAAATTGTCCGACATAACACTCCTAGATGAATCTAACGCTGCGCATGTCTCTCAGACGTCGTGCTTCCCAATAGCAATATCAACTTACACGTGAAGCAACTGTGGTATATAAATAAATATGCTGAACTGACAGAACTAACACAGAGACAGTGTTGTATTTCATGTGTTCGTACAATACCAATGAGCTACTTTAACACGTTCGGTGCCCCGCCCCGCCCGGCGTGGTATCTCGGGGAATTGCTTCCACGACTGACGGGGCGGGGCACCGAACGTATTAATCATAGGAATCATACCTCATACACCACACAAACGCCGAAGGAATTGGGTATCCCGTGAAAGCCTACTTAGTAAATTTCAAGAACGAACTTAAAGTGATTGATCCAGGAGTACACTACAACCGCCCACGTATAACTCGTGTAGGGATCGGAAGACAAGATTATACTAACTACAGCTCGCACAGAGGCGTTTAAACAATCATTCTTCAGCGTAAATGAAACGGGAAAAAGTACTAATAACTGATCAAGTTGGGAAGTACCATTTACCATGCACTTCACAGTGGTCTGCAGAGTATGGATGTAGCTGTAGATATAGATTTAGGTATTCCAGCAGAGATTGATGCATAAAGCTGTGGTACGTGCTACCACAAGGACAACGACGAAATCAGGGAAGCGGAAGTTAAAAGTGAAAATATGGTGCCTTAGTATTCACTGATCTTTGTGTTACAATCTACTATAAATTATATAGTCATCGGCGAAATTAGAATATAAACGCAATATTCACATATACTGAAGCGCCAAAGAAACTGGTATAGACATGCGTATTCAAATACAGAGATATGCAAACAGGCAGAATACGGCGCTGCGGTCGGCAACGCCTATATGATAGAAAAAGTGCGTGACGCAGTTGTTCGATGGGATACTGCTGCAACAATGGCAGGTTATCAAGAATTAAGTGAGTTTGAAGATGGTGTTGTAGTTGGTGCACGAGCCACCTTCGAGGTAGCGACGAAGTGGGGATTTTCCCGTACGACCATTTCACGAGTGTACCGTGAATATCGGGAATCCGATAAAAGATCAAATCTGCGACATCGCTGCGGCCGGAAAAAGATCCTGCAAGAACGGGACCAACGAAGACTGAAGAGAATTGTTCAGCGTGACAGAAGTGCCACCCTTCCGTAAATTTCTGCAGATTGCAATACTGAGCCATCAACAAGTGTCAGCCTGCCAGCCATTCAACGAAACATCATCGATATGGGCTTTCAGAGCCGAAGGCCCACTTCTGTACCCTTGATGACTGCACGACACAAAGCTTTTTATACGCCTCGTCTGGGCCCGTCAACACCGACATTTGACTGTTGATGACTAGAAACGTGTTGCCAGGTCGGATGAGCCTCGTTTTACATTATCGAGCGGATGCGCGTGTACGGGTATGAAGACAACCTCATGAATCAATGGAGCCTGCATTTCAGCAGGGAACTGTTCTAGTTGGTGCAGGCTCTGCAATGGCGTAGGGAGTTCGCATTTGGAGTGGTATGGCACCCCTGATACGTCTAGATACGACTCTGAGCGGTGACACGTACGTAAGCATCCTGTCTGATCACCTGCATCCATTCATGTCCATTGTGCATTCCTAGGGACTTGGGCATTCCGGCAGGACAATGCAACACCCCACACGTCAAAAAGTGCTACAGAGTGGCTCCTGGAACACTCTTCTGAGTTTAAACACTTCCGCTGGCCATCGTATTCCCCAGAGATGAATATTATTGAGCGCATCTGGGATGTCTTGCAACGTGCTGTTCAGAAGAGATCTCCACCCCCTCGTACTCCTACGGACTTATGCTCAGCGCTGCAGGATTCATGGTGTCGGTTCCCTCCAGCACTACTTCAGACATTAGTCGATTCCATGCCACGTCGTGTTGGGGCACAGATAGTTGATCATTGCTGCGGTTGACTTTTAGAACTGCATCGTGTGAATATCTACGACGAGTGGTTGTGCAGCTTTATGTTGTAAAAAGTCTCACGCACATGCTAATAAAGAACGGGATAAAACCCACCAGATTATTCCGTTCATAGCTTTCGACATTTCTGTTCGCGACTACTCTGCTGTGCACCGTAATTGGCAATAGCGTAAGACAGCCGCCCACAGGAACAGATAGTGAAAAAATAACAAAAACAAATACATTTTTTTTTAAATTTTCAAACCAATCTGGTTTCGGATAAGGCACCTATCGTCATTACTTCCACTTTTTTAGACTGACATTTGAGCATCGCTGTCCGACTATCCAGAGCAGTCATAACATCACTCTCAGTCCTTGCAAGTATACATTTCATTAACTACGGTTGATCATTAGGACAATTTTGGGAAAGGAAATATGTTGTGACCTATTCAGTGGGGCCATCCCAGCATTCACGTGGAGTGACTTGAGGAAACCACGGAAAACGTAAATCTCGATGGCTCAACGGATATATAAAACTCGATAACACCGAGTACGAGCCAGTGCTACGATCATTTCAGTTCGCTTACTTCCACAGTAGTTCAGTGTAAAACTGTTGTGATTTTAACGCACCGTGCTTTATAACAACTTTTAACAATATACTTGCACGTCATCGCGTGTACAACGTCACAAAAAAATGAACAGAAAAGAAAAAGTTGCGTGGCACTGTACCCTCACAACTAGAGAGTGTTGACTCCCCCGAATAAAACGGATTTCTTCCTTCGGGAACATTGGCATTTCACTTCAAGGTTTGTGAATATTATATCTTAGGCGTGTCTGTTAGCGTAGATGTTTGTGGTAAGTGCATATACGGTTGTTGTATTATTTATGTCATCGATTACGAAGGAAAGGGCGGAACCCTGTCCTTGCACACAGCTTTCTGTTCTCGAACAACACGAAATAGGTCTCCGAATTTAATGTCCGCACCCGACTAACGAAATATCATTAACAGTGTATTATTGCCGCGAGGGATTAGCCGAGCGGTCTAGGGCGCTGCAGTCATGGACTGTGCGGCTGGTCCCGGCGGAGGTTCGAATCCTCCCTCGGGCATGGGTGTGTGCGTTTGTCCTTAGGACAATTTAGGTTAAGTAGTGTGTAAGCTTAGGGACTGATGACCTTAGCAGTTAAGTCCCATAGGATTTCATACACATTTGAAAATTTTTGAACAGTGTATTATTGCCTTATCCTATAAGTCGCTGTGAAGAGGTTTCCAATTTAATCCAGGGTGATTTCGCACGAACGTGTGCTCGCGAACAGCGAGTTAACAAGTCTCCAACCCGTACCGATCAGTTTCTTCATGTACCGTGCTTGCAAGTAGCAGCCTCCGCATCCTAGCGCCTCCGTATTGCTAGTGACCTTACGCACGGAAAGGCTGATGCTGTTATCATAAAACACGAACATTCCTCCTAGTGGGCACCACAACCAAAAATTTATCGAATGTAATCGACATTTTCTACTCAGTCTCTAATATTTACTACGAGCTCTTCTCGGTTATGTCATATACACAATGTGAACAGTAGTATGAGGCCACCCCTGTATAATGCATTTGTGACGAGAGGCGGAGCCGCCAGTACAAAAGTAGAGAAGCATTAACACCAGAATGACCTCAGCGACTTCGTACGTGGATGTCGGTTGAGTAACAAATACGCCAGGGGAATTTTAATGTTTCTAAAGCTGCTCTAGCGGACAGTTTGTGATACGACTGTGAAGTGAAAAGGCAAAGGAATAACCACACCTAAACGACGACTAGACGGAATCATGTTCTCACGGACAAGGACCGCCGAGTATTGACGAGGATGGTTGCAAAAACTCGCGTCAAATCAGTGGAAGGAATTATCCGTGAGTTCCAAAGTGCTATCAGCAGCCCCGCTAGCACAATGAGTGCGCGTAAGGAGTTAAAAATAATGGACTACAACGGTGGAGCACCTCCTCCTAAGCCACACATTTCTGTAAGCGACGCTTGAGGTGGTGAACAGAGAGACGCCACTGGACAGTGGATGACTGGAAACAAATTTGGAGTGACGAATGAAGCTACACCCTTTGGCAATCCGATGGAAGTGTTTGGCTTTGCCGAGTGCCTGGAGAACGTTACCTGCCAACACGAATAATGCCAGCAGTAAAATACAGTCTGGGGGTGATTTTCGTATTGGTCCCCATAGTGATATATATATATATATATATATATATATATATATAGCGTACTGCGTACAATAGAGGAACAGTTCGGAGATGATGACTGCTTGTATCAGCATGACAACGCACCCTGTCACAAAGTAGCATATATGAGGCAATGCTTTGTGGACATAACATTCCTGAAATGGATTGGCCTGTCCACAGTCCCGACCTGAACCAATAGAACACCTCTGGGATGCTTCAGAACGTCAACTTTGCCCCGGACACCAGAGTCCAACGTGACTACCTTCTCTGGTTTCGGGTCTCGAAGAAGAATGGGCTGCCATTTCCCCACAGACATTGAGACACCTCACTGAAAGTTTCTCCAGCAAAGTTGGAGCCGTCATATAGGTTAACGGTGGACTCATCCGACATTAACGTCCACTACAGGTGTCCGCATCCTTTTCACCAGACAGTCGTTCCTACAGCACAAATGGGCGTCAGAAAACACGAGTAACGGTTATGCTCAGCTGCTGCGGTACTTATATACCAGCGCACATCAGCATACTCGACAGCGATGTGCCAGACACACGAAAGGAACAGCGAATTCATGCGCTGTGGTACAGTTTATGACAGTTTACAAAATAACAGTACAATTACGGTCGTAATAATTATTACAATCTGAGTGAGAAAATATCGTCTTTAAATATGTATGACTGCTGAATTAATAAAATATAAGTAGATAGACGATTATTTTATATTCTTCACAATAATGGCTCGTGTTTACACATAAATTACTATAAATTTTGAAACGTAGGAAGGGTCTTTGGGACTGAAATGAACTTTATGCTACAGATTAGGTACATAACAACACATAAAGTGTTAACGTTACGAAAGTCTACATGACATCTGTCTTTGAGAATTCAGTGTGGCATCGTGCCTCTACGTTGTGTAATGATAAACTGTAAATGTCGCGCCATGCAATCGAAGAGGTTCTGTTTGTGTTCCTGGTGAATCGCCCTCAGCTCGGCTCGTATGCGAGTCTACAAAACATTGTTCTGTCGAAAAACGAATTTCCTTACTTAATATTGCAGCAGTATGGCCGGTGTTGGTGTTAGCACCCACATAGCAGCTCCCATTTTCATTGCCCAGTTGATGCTAACAACCACATCGTTCGTAAAATTCGTTTTTCAACACAACTTACCTAATAACTAACGTTTAGGATGGTACATTACGGTGTTTCGTATCTTCTTGTATCTGTGAAGTAACCTCCAGTACGCAGCAGAATCCTAAAACCGTGAATACGAAACGTTCTGCATGCTTCATCTGGAGATAAGCTTGAAAATGCTCGAAAAATACTTCGTGTAATAAATAAACTTTTCGTGAGTGACTGCTTGCAGTTATACAGGGTGCGTCAAAAAAACGTATACACACTTTGCAACGTCATAGAAAATTTATTCCCCGTTCTACAATGTTAAATTTCGGGAAATGGAAAGCTTAAAGTCCAATTGGAAAAATAAATGTACTTTGCAAATATGATTTATGTTCAAACTGGTGGCCTTCAGCATCAATACATTTCTGAGTACGAGTCACCACTGATTCCGTACGTCGTTCCAAAGTGTCCAATGAGATTTCTGGGCACACCGCCTGAATCTCATTCCAAAGTGTGTCCAGGTTATGTGGTTTACTTTTGTACACTTCGTCTTTTACTGTGCCCCATAAGAAGAAAGCCAGCGGCGTGATGTCTGGAGAGCGTGCAGGAAACTCGATTGGTCCGCTGCATCCTATCCACTGGTCTGGCACATTGTGATCCAGGTATGCTCGTACGGCCCTATGATAGTGCGGCGGGGCGCCATCTTGTTGGAAATAAAACTCATCATTACCGTATAATGCACGAATGGCAGGGAATATGGAGTCAGCAAGCATTGTTAGGTACGTTTCTCCAATAACAGTACCTTCAAAGCGGAAAGGCCCAATGAGTCCCCTTGCAGACAAACCACACCACACATTTACACCAGGCAAATTCACAGCCTTTTCAACTGTAATGTGAGGATTATCTTCAGCCCAGTACACACAATTGTGCCTAGTGACAGTTCCATTGAGTTTGAGTTGGGCTTCATCCGACCAAATTATGCTAGCCATAAATCCCGGTTCGCGTCTCACCATCTCCTGACTCCATTCTCAAAATTCTAACCTTCGATCTGGATCGTCGTCACTTAGCTGTTGCACCAGCCTTGGAATGTACACACGAAACTTGCCTTTCTTCAGAATGTGTAGCACTTACTCTCACGTGCCGCTTGCCTTGAAGATTTTTAAGGCGAATGCTGAAACAGTTCCAAGACCGCAGTTGTGGAATCATGACTTGTAGCTGTACGAGGTCGCCCTGATCGACCTTTATGCACATCACACACTGTTCCACGAATTTAGAATTTGTCTCGTAGACGTGTAATTGTCAACCTTGAAGGTGGTTATGTACCATACTCACTACTCCACTGTCTTCGAACCGCAGCTACATTCTCAAACTTCCAGTACCACTTAATTATCTGCTTCCGCGCTTCAAAGCTCAAACGCACGTCCGCCATGTTGCAGTTACTTTCTTGCCACTGCTGCCACCTCTTGAAGAAACATAACATTACTCTCTCACAGATGTTTAACCTTGTAGAACGGGAAATACATTGTCTATGACAGTTCAAAGTGTGTATACATTTTTTTTGACGCACCCTGTATGTATCAACATGCAACTGTGATGTTCTACAATATCAGTAACCGATAAAATTAACTGAGTTACTATTTTTGTGTTGCTTTACGTGCTTGTCAGTTATTTAGCATTCTGAGTCTGTAGTGTTCGCGACTGAGCGGAACAGCGCACTACAGTTGACAACTGCAGGTAGAAAGGAACAAACGCGCATTTATTAAATCTAAGGAACAGAATGCAATACAGAGTTTCCTTGGGACGTCAGTCAACACTACTTGATTCACGCTGAAAGTCAATCACTTATGTTGCACGGAATATACTTACACAAACGAAGTCCGTGAGGCTGTGGTCGGCTGAGAGGAGGATAAGGACAGGTTGAAGATGTAGTCCAGAGAGGCGGTGAGCTCGAGGACAGTGAAAATGGTTCCAGAGGGGCAGCAGCTCGAGGATGATTGACGAGCATAAGCCTCGAGCGTGAACTGGCTGAGTGGTCAGCAACAAACCCAAATACTCGCTCGGCGGAAGGATAACGGCGGAGGCACCTGACTCATAGAAGTGGGGTAATGCCGTGTGGCACCGCCGTCTGCAGCAATGCTTATGCCTCTGGTGGCGAGACTCGTGAAACAGCTGCTGGAGTTTCAGTTGAAAACACCCCGACATATCTATTGATGTAGACTGTTTTTACCTACTCTCCAGAGGAAGTGCCTTCAGTGGGCCTGAGTTGCACCGACCCACGATACACAACTTTATGGTCGGTGACTGTGGTGCAGGTGGCAGCCGGGAGACACAGCAATACTTCCCCACTAAGGGAGAAATAGTGTAGCCATCTCGAAGAAGGGAGGAAGCAGCCCAGAATCGGGTAGGTGGGCCCTCGGATGTGAGATAGTGACAGCTGAGGTCTGGACCTAGGGAGCATTGGCCTAAGGCAGGAGGCTCTGACACAGCCACATTAAATGGGTGTGACCTGGACGAAGACAGTCGGGAGTGGACTGGAAAAAGAGAAATGTACAGTATCACTGTCTGGGAAGGTAGACCTGGCGGCCAGGAGCAGAGACAGAGACGCGATGCCATTGTTGTGGAAGGTTAATCGGTCCACTGAAGGCAGCAACGGAGGCAGGACCCTGTGTGGCCCGAGGTTGTGTCGAAGTTTCCAGGAATACACAACTGGAGGCAGTGCAAAGTCCAACTGGTTACCCGACGTGTGTGTGAAGACGAGGAACAACTGGAAATTGATGGTCAGCTGTGGTGGGGTCGGTTGTGGTGGCGCTGGCCGCCGTTGTACTAGTTGAAATGGAGCCAGCTGCAGTTGGGCCAGCTGTGGAGGAACTGCTGGTGTGTGCCTAAAGACTATGGACAGGCAGGGAGCCAAGGGGTGGCGCAGAGAGGGATGCAGAGTGTTTTGTTTGTCAAAAAATACATAAAAGTGGAGAGATAGGCAGTACAAGGAACGAGTTCTGTTTTATATGGCATTGAGGGATACGCCTTGAAATGGTGAGTGCGCATTGAAGCACAGAAATTGTCATACTGGGTGTGAGTTGGTTCTGTAAGTGGACATAGGACAGGGTAGAAAGATCTGCACCTTGGTTAAGGAACCGAAGAGCACTATAGATAGGAGCATCTAAGTAGGTGAGGAGAAAAACATTAATGTCTGAACGTTATCGTGAATCACAGAGGTCTTGAAACACTGTTCCAACCATGTGGGAAAGACAGGCCATGGCACGAACTCCTCATTGAATTCCTGGGGTATCAATGACAGCATCATCAGGCAACTTGTGGTTGGGTTAACTTCTATAAGAGAAGCTGGGAATTGTGTTGTAAGCACTGTAAGTGAAGCAGGACCTGTGTCGATACATGTGAGGGCTGTGGTGCTGTACTGAAAAGAGACAGTGGGCACTGAAAACACATGCCTGTGGCGAGTAATCAGCAACAGTCCGAAGTACTGCATAGGGGTGGAAGGGTACACAGGGCAAATACAAGATCACGAAAAATCTGACAGTCTGTACGCTACTCACTATTGGGATGTAGTCCCTAAGAGAATGATCCTCATCGCCATTGTTGTGTTCATGACTGAGGGAAACAACGCCTCAATTTCAGGCGTCCAGATAGCAAAGAGCAATTGCACATTTACCAAGTCTAAGGAACGGAATACAATAACAGTTTCCTTGAGATGTCTGCCAGCCCTACTTTGTTAATTCTGAAATTCAATCATTTATGCTGCACTGGCATGTTCTTACACAAACGAAATCCATGAGACTGTGGTCGGCAGACAGTGGTAGACTGCAGACTGCTCAAGATAGTCCAAGGCGGTGAGCTCGAGAATGGTGAAGCTGAGGTCCAGCCAGGTGGTATCACAAGGATAGTTGAAATGTGTTCTAGCAAGGCAGTAGCTAAAGTGCAATTGGGATGAGGTCCAGCGATGCAGCAGCTCGAGGATGGTTAAAGTAAGTGGCAGCTGCCGTGAAATATTGTTTGCTGGCTCTGTGATGTGAACTCTGATTGAGGGGCTGTTAGGCACAGCGAACATAAGCCCGACTGTGAATTGGCTACAGAGCACTGGGGCGACAACCTAAACACTCGCCCTTTGGAAGGATACTGGTAGAAGCATGTGCCTCGTGAAAGCGATGAAGTGCCATGATGGCAGCGCTGTTTGTAGTGATGCTTATGTCTGTGGCGGCGTGTCTGGCGCCACACAAAATTTTTGTGACTTCTGGAGGTTCGGTTGACAAGAACCTGACATGTAGATTGTTTTTGTCTGATTTTCAGAGGAAGTGGGCTGAAGTTGTGGCGACTGCAGTACACAACTGTATAGTTGGTGCCTGTGGTGCAAGGAGTAACCAGGGGACACAATAGAGTCGGTGCTTGTGTGACAGTAAATACACCACTACCATTGGTATTCAATCCATCTTTCCAATATACTGTGTAAATCAGAAAAAATGTGTATCTGTACAGATACTGAGAATATCTTGTTCACATGAGCCAATGAGGAAATATTATTTAAACATATGTCCAGAAGTGTGTGGTTTACCAGCTAGATGTAAGAACGTGCAACAGCAACAATGTAACAGAGTTTTAAAATTATGCACAGAGCACTTACCTTCAGAACAAAACATCTATTCAACTATGGCAATGAATCACATAAAATGTTCAAAACTGGTTTCATTATATACGAAATGTTGTGCTCTTTCGAAAATCACAGGCTGATAGCAAATGGTTTCACCAGAATTCATGATCTTGAAGTATTTCCTCCTTGTCACTCACTCAACCTTATATTAAGGACTTCAAATATCCCCAAAAGATTGATTTTAGGTCTCACGACCTTGAACCATTTAGTATAGTCCGGACACTGCAACTGGACCCCATTCTTCACAAGCCACGCAGTTGTTGGTTTTCAAAAGAACCAGGAGAGTGAGACTTGGGAAGTCCCTTACATTACCTGTAAGATGATGTGTTAAAACTGAACATCATGCAGGATGTCACTGTCCCCATGCAACTAGCACGCAAGAGGTCAGAGAAGCTGTTCACTCGGTTGAGCACGGTCGTGCACTCACGGCACGTACCTTGTGTAATATTATTTTATTTGTCGTGATGTTTTGTGTTGTGTTTCAATATTAGTTGGACGAGATTTTGGTTTGTACTGTTGGCTTTCAAGTGATGTACTGTTAACTAAATTCGTCTTTTGCGTAATATGTTGAGCGAGGAAATCTTGGTAAAGCACTTTTAACGCTATTTAACTGCGAGTTCTTGAGTCTGTAAAGAATCGCCGCGTGACTGCAGGTTCGTTCGCCACGACTCCAGCGTCTCTCCAAATGCATGTCAGCGTAGATGTCTGGTACTCTCTGGATATTTATGAATGTGTAACTGTAGAAGAATAATTAATTTCGGGTCTCACCTATTAATTAGCTGAGATGAGCACTTTTATTTCTTCTGATACAATACGATATATTTATAGAACTGTAGTAGTTTCAAGATGATCTTAACGAGAATAATAGTCCGAAGGGCAACAGTCAGACCGAGCGAGGTGGCGCAGTGGTTAGCACACTGGACTCGCATTCGGGAAGACGACGGTGCAAACACGCGTCCGGCCATCCTGATTGAGGTTTTCCGAAATTTCCCTAAATCACTTACGGCAAATGCCGGGATGGCTCATTTGAAAGGGCAAGGCCGATTTCCTTTCCCATTCTTCCTTAATCTGATGGAACCGATAACCTCGCTGTATGGTCCCCTCCCTCCAACCAGCCAACAATAGTCAGAATAATAACATTCCAGATAACGGCAAAAATTATATATAAGTCAAATATGATAGTATTGTTCATATCTCTCTGCAAGGGTATAGCGTCTTTGATTCCTAGATACGTCGCACATTGTCAAGCAGTCATTTCACTATTAAAATTGTTCGTATTAAATTGTGACATTACAGTTGAGTGAGGACCTTGAACTGTTTGCAGCAATATAAGTATCCAGAGGGATAGTGTAACGTCGTCTGGAACACCACCGACTGCCACCACTGCGACCATTGTTGCTGCTGCCACTGAAGCGGGAGCAGAGAGAAGTGGTATGCCTAAGAACAGCACCGGACACACGAGTGGCAACATGCCGTCTTGTCAGACGAGTGGCGGTCCTGCGTACAGCATAACGATGGACAAGGACCTGTGTGGAGGCTGCGAGGAGAACCAATGTCGTCACATTGCATTCGTCATCGACATACGGGCCCAGTACTTGGTTTGGAGGAATGGGAAGGCATTGAGTACGTAACACAATCTCCTCTGGTTCACATAGCCACTAATTTCGACAGCATCCGTCACATTCATGACGTGTTAAGGCTGGTTACTGTGCTGTATCTCCGAGATTCCCGTAACATATTCTTTCAGCAAGGTAACGGGAGACCGAACGTTGCCCGTGCTAGCCTGCCATACATCGACACGTAGTGTGTCCGGCTTGGTCCCTCGCCAGCACTTCATGCAGAGCTCTCACTCACTGAAAACCTGTGGTCACGTGTTGCCGAGATACTGCCACTACGACTGATCAACTCTGGCACAGAGTTGAAGTAGCGTGGAATGACGTTCACGTATCTGTCATCCAAGTTCACTTCCACTCGATGCTCAGCCGGGTTGAATCCACTGTTGCTGCCAGAGGTATCAGCTCTCTGTACTAAATTTGGCCCTGTATACTCAAAGTTGTCTACGTATCTATTCGTGAATTCTTCCTACTACACTGACCGAAAAAAAATCGCATCACCAAGGAGTTGTGCGACATAAACGAAAGTTGGTAGGCGTGTTTCTACATCTGAAAAATAACGTCTGTTCAAATTTCGCTCCAGCAGCATAAGAATGCACCACTCTGAGGATGCGATTCAGGTTTGCTTTAAATACACGTTGTAAAGGTCGTGAGCGTTAGTTACCTTTGAGATTGAACTTCGTGAGTTGATGTTGTTCAAGAGTGCCTTTAAGGCGACGAAGACGTCATTATCGACATCTCAGTGAGTTTGAATGAGGTCGTGTAATGGGGCAACGAGAAGCTGTATGTTCCCTCGTCGATACTGCATAAGACTTAGCAGGAACGTAGCCACTGCACGTGATTGCTGGCAGCAGTGGTCACGAGAATGTATTGTCGCAAGAAGACCGGCCCCGGACAGCCACGTGACACTACCGAGAGGGACAACCATCGTGTTCGGCGTGGGGCTCTGGCACATCATACTGCATCTACAGCAGCAATTTGAGCAGCAGTTGGTACCACACTGACACAACGAACTGTTACAAATTGGTTACTTCCAGGACAGTTCCGAGCCAAACGCCCAGTAGCGTGCATTACACCGACCTCAAACCACCGCCTTTTGCGACTTCAGTGGTGTCATGCGAGAGCTCATTGGAGGGCAGGGTGAAGGTCTGATGTGTCTTCTGATGAAAGCTTGTTCTGCCTAGGTGCTAAAGATGGCCGTGTGTTGGTTAGAAGGAGGCTAGTTGATGACCTCCAACAAAACTGTAAGTGTGCTAGACACACTGGACTTTCTATACGTGAAGTTACGGTCGAGGTACGATTTCGTGAGATAGAAGGAGCATTCTCATGGTCATCCCACGCACGCTGACTGCAAATTTGTCCGTCAGCCTGGTGATTCCACCTGTTGTGCTTCCATTCATGAACAGCGTTCCAGGGGGGTTTTTCCAACAAGATAACGCTCACTCATATACCACTGTTGTACCCCAACACGCTCTACATTGTGTTGACGTGTTGCCTTGGCCTGCTCAATCATCAGGTCCGTCTCCAATCGACATATGGGACATCATCGGACACAACTGCAGCGTCATTCACAAACAGAACTAACCGTAACTGTATTGACCGACCAAGTGCAACAGGCATGGAACTCCATCCCACAAACTCACGGCTGGCAGATTAACAACACAATGCATGAACGTCTGCATGCCTGCATGTAACGTTCTGGCGGTTACAGCGGTTATCAATGTACCAGCATGTCAAATTTGTACTTACGTACCTCACGCTTACATTAACCAATGATTTTGCAATGTAAATCACTTAAATATGTCACCTAGACAAATGTATTCCCGACATTTCATTAGTCTACATTAACTGTTTTCTAGTGTTGCAATTTTCTACAGTCAGTGTATATTTTACACGCAGAGTTGCATTATCTCGTTACTGGCTATCCTTTGTGTATTTACTATTTTAATGGCCAGGAGTGTATATGGTCAGGGGCATGGAAAACTTAGCAAAACGCTACTGTAAAATTCCTTCTGGGACGACGCACTTTAATGCTAGGTTTCCGTGTAGAGACATCGATGTAAGCCTTCTTGAGAGACAGTTTGAGGCAGCTCGGAAGTTGATCAGTACATTCATTTGAAGTACAATAATCGTTTGCGGGTCGTAGCTAGTAAACACCAGCTTGGTTACAGCCAACAGATATGCGCTACTTGCTGCATCCATGCCGTCTGTTGGCAGAGCTGTCGATAGACGGAATGCCGCGTGGCAGGTGACATGCACTTCAGCGCTCGTGCCACAGTGCTCTGAGTAAAAATAATAACCCAGGAAAGCGACTCTGACAGTTATCATTTATGTAAGGAGGACATTATAGTTTTAGTATTTCTATACTAGTGTTTTGTAATCTATTTTGTAATGCGTAACTAAAATTTGTTTGCCGCGTTACAAAGTAGAGCATTTTAAACAAATAAAACGTTATAAGGTTTTCTGTTTGCATTCCTGCAGTTGGCGCTCCTAATTCTTTTATTTGTTATTAATGTAATCAGGTTTAATTAACTCAACAATGCGAAAAACTTTACCTAACTAAGACCTATCGCTGTAACATAACAACGATCAGACACTTAACTCGATGGGTCGGTTTAAAAAATTCACTTTGTGTAGGACACAGATATTGCCATGAAAGACGTGTGAATGACATAGTAAATAGGGTAGCGGGGAAGTGAATGACATAGTAAATAGGGTAGCGGGGAACAATAGCTCAGCTCTTATATGACGGGTAGTTGTAAAGTAATACACTGAGGTGATGAAAGGCATGTGATACCTCTTAATATCGTGTCGGACCTCCTTTTTCCCGGTGAGTGCAGCAGCTCGACGTGACATGGACTTAACAAGTCGCTGGAAGTCCCCTGCCTCTATAGCCGTCCACAGTTGTGAAGCTGTTGCAGTGCAGGATTTTGTGCACGAAGTGACCTCTCGGTTTTGTTCCATTAATGTTCGATGGCATTTATGTCAGGCGATCTGGGTCGCCAAACCATTCGGCCAAATTGTCCACAATGGTTTTCAAACCAATCACGAACAACTGCGGCCCGGTGGCATTGTCATCCATAAAAGTTCCATCGTTGTTTGGGAACATAAAGCACATTAATGGCTGCAAATGGGCTCTCATCGCCGAATGTAACCATTTCCAGTCAATGACCGTTTCAGTGGGACCAGAATTCTCAGTCTATTCCATGTAAATGCAGTCCACAGCATTATAGAGTCACCACCAGATTGCACAGCGTCTTGTTGACAACTTGGGTCCATGGCTTCGTGGGATCTGCATTACACTCGAATCTTACCATCAGCTCTTACCAGCTGAAATCGGGACTCATCTGACCAAGCCACGATTTTCCAGTCGTCTAGAGTCCAACCAGTCGTCTAGAGTCCAACTGATTAGGTAAGAGCCCAAGAGAGGCGCTGCAGGCGACGTCTTGCTGTTAGCAGAGCCACTCGCGTCGGTCGTCTGCTGCCATAGTCCATTAACGCCACTGTTCTAGCGAATACATTCGTCGTACGTCTCACATTAATCTGGCGCAGTGTTGCTTGCTGTTAGCACTGACAGCTTTACGCAAACGCCGCTGCTCTCTGTCGTTAAGTGAAGGACGTCGGCCACTGCGTTGTCCGTGGTGAGAGGTGATGCCTAAAATGTGGTATTCTCGGCACACTCTTGACACTGTGGATAGCGAAATATTAACTTCCCTAACGATTCCCGAAATGGAATGTCCCATGCGGCTAGCTCCAACTACCATTCCGCGTTCAAAGTATTTTATTTCTCGTCGTGTGGGCTTAAACACGTTGGAAACATTTTCACATGAATCACATGAGTAGAAATGTCAGCACTGCCAGTGCACTGCCCTTTAATACTTTGTATACGCGATACGACCACCACCTATTTATGTGCATATCGTCATCGCATGACTTCTGTCAACTCAGTAAAAATCACGCAGTTAATTTTTGTTTTTATATATTTTTGGTGTATGTATACGCATTGACGGCAAGTTGTATGTAGTGCGCGACATATCGGAATTTGGGTTGGATGAGAAGCGTGCGCTAACATCCTAAGTTGTTAAAGCGATTCCCACGCCCGGGTTCCCGGGTTCGATTCCCGGCGGGGTCAGGGATTTTCTCTGCCTCGTAATGACTGGGTGTTGTGTGCTGTCCTTAGGTTAGTTAGGTTTAAGTAGTTCTAAGTTCTATGGGACTGATGACCATAGATGTTAAGTCCCATAGTGCTCAGAGCCATTTGAACCATTTGTTAAAGCGACCGCTCGCGATAAGCGGAATATCCGCGTTCGATTCTCGGTCTGGCACAAATTTTCGCTTGTCACATTGGATTTACTTCAGTGCCCGATTGCAGCTAGCACACAAGCTTTCAGTGTGGTCAAATAGAAGAAGGAAACAGCAGATCGACTCTGTATGAAGATCAGGGAATCCGAAAAGAAGTGGAGGCCCTGATGTTCGCAGATGTGTGACAATCGAGGTGATAGTGGAAAGAGTGACATCAGTCTCGGATCAGTTTTAAACATCTTGCTGGACAATTTGAATACGACACATGTCGCTGCCCGCTGGATTCCGCGACTGACCAGAGGCAGCGGTGGTAATGTTGCAGCTGTGTTAGGCCAGTCAAGATGGATTCTTCAGCACGGACGAGTGCTGAGTATATCAGTATAACGCGAGACAAGCAGTGGGGACGAGAGGATTCTCACCGCCGGAAGAGGCGGGCACCCAACCATCATCGGGCGAGGTGATACAGAGCGCTTTTTGGGGCTGCCACTAACGGATTATGTTCGTAACGAATAAACCGTCGAAAGAGCACACTACCAAAATCCTGTTACAAAGTTACGGGGTACTGTCAGGACGAAGCGTCGCGGGAAGATGTCGGGGTTGGAACATTTGCACGCAGTGGCTAACCGGCTTTTCACAAGTACGGGCGCACTAACATCTAAGAAGTCTAGCAGTTAAGCACGTGCGAGCTGGCTCGCGCACACACCGTAGCAATGAGCAACCATGTATCGCTTTAGGGTGGCTCATTAACGTGTTTCATGGTAAATTTATTTTTAAGACTGCTGTATTAATGAGAAATGAAAATGAAATTCAACATAATGAGAATTGACAATGAAGTTCAACATCTCTTAATATATTTTGATGATGCAAAGAACGGTGGCCAGCTAACTGAGAAAGAAGATATTTCTTAAGACTGTTGCAGCCTTATGATGACTGACGTTTTAGGACGAAATTAATTTACACTTCGTTACCATTTTATTTAAACGTTATACATAAAAACACAGATTGTCAATGAATATTACTTAGGCTTATTTTGCCTTTCATTAGATGATCAATGTTTAGTACCAATTTTCGAGTAATACTAATTCGAGGACAAGCTCTTAAGTCGAAGTCTGCCAGTGAATTTCTGTGGGTGGATTTCGTTCTCTTCATTGCGTAAAAAAGCAGGATGTATATGGAAGTCTAAACATCGACATAATCGTAGCTGCAGACTTGTAAAGTTTTGAAAATTTACATTGAAGAAACAGAAGTCTACGAGATTAATTTTGTTATGAAACTAATCACGCAAACGTTACACTGCAGGTGTATATGTTCTAGCTGTAGCCGAGTTCCCACACTGTCAAAATAACCCGAAAATCAGTGAAACTGCGCAATCCTTTGTTTCACATCGCTGTTCGCCTTCGAAGTGTCCATAATCTTTTGCATGTAGTCTATTGTACTATTGCTGTAAACAGAATTTTTTAGTTATGTTCAACGTTTTGAAGCACACTAAGCGTATCAAGACACCATTACATATAATAAATCTATAGACTATGCATCCTGCACTGATACGTTGATGTCGATGTGTCTGATGTTCCTGACCTGAGCATCATGCTACTTTTCGTCCGCTTAAAAACAGCTACCCTGCATTTTAAGGGGAGACCACACCCTAAAACTTCAATTTTTTCGAAAAAGATTTAATGGCTATTTCATCTTTGGAGTGTTTACCTTTCGATCCCAGAATGATATGAAAGTATTCGAATTAGAAGTACTTCTAAGAAATGTTTGAAATACGGATTACTTAAGGAGCTGTGGCACAATGAAATATGCCAAATATAGGTTTTCATTTCTATCACCATCAAACAGAACCATGTTTATTCCGAACTTAGCATAAACTCAAACTGGGAAAAACAAGTTGCAAGATTTCCAGGAAAACTGAAGCGCAACAACTGACAGCCAGTCGTTGGAAATCAATTACTTTGCCTGTTGTCTGTAAATATGAGTTTACGGAATATACTGAAGTCCTGTTCAGTTCAATCAACAAGCTCCAAGGAAACGGACATTGGCTTACAAGCAGATATCACTACCACTGCACCTCCGCAAGAAGACTGAGGGATTTTTATCCAGTAAATTCAAGACAAAGCCTGCCCTATCTTGAGATTACAAGAAGCAGCCTCATATAAGCAGGAAGGAAACACTTTATGATGTCATTGACTTTTATTCGGTATGTGTCTTGTAGTAACGATCATTTTTTGATATAATGTTGAAAGCTATTTTATCATGAGTTTGTTTTTCTAAGCTTAGAGACAACTTTTTTATCATAAATATTAACCAATCAGAAAGAAATATTAGCAGGATGTAGTCCTGATGTGTTTGCATTCTTCTATGCATTAATATTATCGAAAATATAATTCATTTATTTTATCATCACATTTATGTACCGATAATTAAAGAAAATTTAAGACTGAAATTTGAAATGAACACTGAAAGCAAATTACTAATATTCCTTATTGAAAGAATGCACAGAACCCTTGAACTTCGACTTGTGAATGTACCTACAAAATCTGACATGTGAAAATTGTGGTGTAAGTACCAAAATTTGATTTTCAAATATACCATTAAAGTCATATTAACAATTCAAAGCCGGCCGTTGGTGGCCGAACGGTTCTCGGCGCTTCAGTCTAGAACCGCGCGAGCGCTACGGTCGCAGGTTCGAATCCTGACTCGGGCATGGTTGTGTGTGATGTCCTTTAGGTTAGTTAGGTTTAAGTAGTTCTAAGAGACTGATGACCTCAGATGTTAAGTCCCATATTGCTCAGAGACATTTGAACCAGTTTGAACAATTCAAAACTCGAAAACCAGTGAAGTTATGGACTGGACTTCAAAACTTGGGTATCGCCACAGCTTTACATAATAGATGCGATTTTAAAATCTGGTTGCTATTGTAAAAGTAGAAGAAAAAGTTAAATTTTTGGTTTAATCTCCTATTAACCCTTTCAGATCAGAATTTTTCCTGGAGGAAGGAGAATTTTTCTTTATGCTGTAATGCTCTTAGGTAATTTTTTAATGAGTTTAGATGGAAGATTTATACAAAAATATGTACCCATTTTCAAAATATACTACATACACTTGCCTTCTATTTATTCATGAAAAGAACGAATTTTGAAATATTCGCTGTTGTAATAAACTGATCATTCAATAATTACCGTGCAATGTAAAATTTTCAAAATATGTATCTACTTCAGGGGCGGATCCAGGATCTCGATCAGGGGGAGGGGGGGGAATTTTTTGGTACCTGCCTTCCAAAAAATTAATTCCAAATAAAACCATTAATACTCTATAAGCGCACGCACGCACACACACACACACACACACACACACACACACACACACACACACACACACACACACACACACACATATATATATATATATATATATATATATATATATATATATATATATATAATTTAGTAATCGCGAAAGCGTTACGGAGATGATACATAAAGTCTAGTGGAAGACTCTGCAGGAGAGACGCTCAGTAGCTCGGTACGGGCTTTTGTTGAAGTTTCGAGAACATACCTTCACCGAAGAGTCAAGCAGTATACTGCTCCCTCCTACGTATATCTCGCGAAGAGACCATGAGGATAAAATCAGAGAGATTAGAGCCCACACAGAAGCATACCGACAATCCTTCTTTCCACGAACAATACGAGACTGGAATAGAAGGGAGAACCGATAGAGGTACTCAAGGTACCCTCCGCCATACACCGTCAGGTGGCTTGCGGAGTATATATATATATTACTTATTATATACTGCATTACCTAAAAAATATTCTTCAAATACTACACGTGCACTTGAAAAACTCTGTGTTTGTCTGCTAATGTAAAATAATCTATAAAAATGCTAATGTTCATTTGTTTCCATTCTTAAATCTTCGAAATTAGTTCACCAATTTCTTTCATTTGACAGAATGTTGCCATCGAATTAGCGCAAATGTTTATATGCAGCAATGACGATACGACTGCGATAAGTTATAATAGGATATTTGACTGTGTTCAGGAAATCATCTTATATTGTTAATTACGTCATTTTATGCTCATAATAAACTGTTTTTCCTCATGAATGTAAATATTAATAATAGGAAATTTCTTTCTTTCTTCTTGTAAAAAAAAGAAATAAAATAAAAATGCAAAAGTATAAATAAAATGAAATTTAATATTAAATATGTATATTCAAAATACTGCTCTTAAATAATCTAATCTCCTTCTACGCCCACTTTTTTAAAATCTTGTAATTACTTTTTCTACATCTACTGGAATCTGGTAATGAATATGCATAAGTGCAACACCAAGGAGGCGTTTTCCATTCATCGATGTTCTTAAATAAGTTTTCAGGCGCCGCAACGACGAAAACGATCTTTCAGCAGATGCAGTTGTCACTGGAAGCGTTGCCAGGACCAATAAAAGCTTACGTATTATAGGATATGCATCCTAATCACATCTAGCCAATATATCAAGGGCGATGGTTGGAAGCCCTTTTTGTCGTTTCTTTTCTTAATTCCATTTCTCTCGCCACATCATTTCATCCCGTAACATAAGAGAAGCAATGCCTTCGTCCACGTCAAGCAACGAACCGAAGCGGTTGGTGAGGGACTCCAATTTTTTCAGTTTCACCTGCAGAGATCTTCACAATACTTTCTGAACTGGAAACAGAAAGGTTGAACACATCCAAAGTTTCAGCAGAGAATCTTTCTCGTAAATCAATTATAATGAAGTCCAGTAGGGGAGCATGGACTGTTACTCTGTAATATTCTTCTGCCGAATTTGTTTGAGGGTTGTCACGATAAAATTGGCGTAGACCGTGGCGAGGTACGCGAGAGATATTGAGCTCGACGCCGGTGGCCACCCAAAGTGTTCGCACGCTGTCGGTTTCTTAACAATCAAACCGCACCTCAACACAACCTTCTTGACTTCAGCGGTTCGCAGTAGTTTCTAATATATGATATTTTTTCTGTCAAATCACGCTTCTAGGCCTACTACAGTGGTGACTTACATTATCACTATCGTGTTTTACTGAATTTGAGAAGCAAAAAATGCGAAACCTACGTTTTTTTTACGTTGTTGTTTTACGTCCTGTTGACAATGTGGCCATTTGAGACAGCTTAGTGCTAACTTATTGTAGCTTAATCTACAGACATCACTAACACCGATACACCGATACCCAAGGGGGGACACGCACCCAGTCTTCGCGTACGCGCGGCTCATGACCACGCCTAAAGCTGTTCCGCTACAGCGACCGAGTACCATTGGGTTTTCAGAGTCCTGTGAAATACTTATGAACTGGTGGCGAAATATATATTATCAATAAAATCATGTGGGAGGAAAGCAGGTGGGGAATGATGGCATTATAGGATTCAGAAACAGGACGTAAACAATAAAAATTCATGAACTGGCAACAGGAGCTCATTTTTTCTTTAAATACAGTTATGACAGTTTAGCAAGCTCGAGAGCAGATTCTTCCTTCTACTCCGGCAGTTTCCTTGGCTATTTGCAAACACCAGTTCGTTTCTTCAAGATTTGACTTCCGAAATAAGCAAACAGTTTAGAACAGAACCACAGCTCTAAGTTCTAACACTGTTATGAAATTCACGCTTTTTTCAGATTGCGGCAGAAGCATACGCTTAGTACCTCAGAATAAATTATATTGATGAGGAAAACGCATCTTCCTCAGTCTTTGGCAGAGTTGTCCTCTGCACTCTGGAGAAAGAGAAATGAATCTGAGTTTTCTAGATTTCAGTATCTGTTTGAATCTGCTGACCGTAACATTTATATTCTTACTGGACAAGATAAAAAATAAAATGAGAGAATGGATTGTGAATGAATCCACAGACGTTATTTTCGTGTACATTATTACATTTGGCTAATTAATGTTTGTTCGCATTCAGCATCAAAAGTGAGAAGAAAGCCAATATGGGGGAGAAGCGTTCATCCAGATCGAAACGTGCAATTGCAGAATAAAAGGGACTGTCGTAAGGTTCTCACTATTTGCAACTAATGAGAATATTTTCAAGTATTCCTTCGGTGCTCATTGCCTAATTATCAACACCATCTCTTTGCAAATTGCCACTAGAAACAAAATCTTACATACGCACTGCAGGGAAAGTGCTAAAAAGGGACACACATCGCTCATGCCTCAGCGAATATTATCATTTTATTCGCAAGTATAGTTGTTTCTTCTGTAGGGTATTTGCTAAATGGAAGAGGCTTCAAGGTCTCTTTTTGAATTGTTACATCAAACTGCGTGCCATTGTTTACATCTTCGACTTCAAGTAAATTATACTACATAGGCCGACGTTATCAGCCCCTAAAGCAGCCGGAAAAAAAGATCGTTCAAGCACCAGGGAGGGCGAGAGGGGGGGGCAATTGCCCCCATTGCCCCCCCCCCCCTGGATCCGCCCCTGATCTACTTGCCTTATTTTTATTGGCGAAAAGAACGAATTTTGAAGTATTCACTGTTGTAATTAGTAAACTTATCATTCAATAATTAGCATGCAATATAAAAATAGTAATAATATTCAGTGGAATAAAAGTAACCAACCCCTTCTGTGTATTCTGGTGGTCACAAGCTATTGCGCATTGCTACATTGACCTGTTGATGTTCTTTTGTTGTGAAGCCCAGAAGTTGGCAGCATTTGTACATGATAAAAAGACTGAACATTCACAACTGCGTGCATGAGGTTTCCACAGGGGAAAAATATTTCTATTACAACTAAGAGACAGTAAAATTTAATACACACCATTATAGCCAGTGGGTCTGAATGGGTTAAGCACTGCGCCGTACACTGTTGAGCCAAAACATTATGACCACCTGCTCAATAGCTTGTTTCTCCATCTTTGGAACAAAATACATAACTAATTCTGCGTATCAGGAATCTGACTGTTGGTGGTTTTGTGGAAGTATATGGCATTAGATGTCTACACACATAATGTAATTCGCATAAATAATGGGCAGCTGATTTGCATGTGCGGTGATGGAGGCCAATAGAGACCAAGATGGGTTCCATAGGATTTACATCAGGCGAATTTGGCCGCTGAGACATCAACGTGAGTCCTCTATAATACTCTTCAAACTACTGTAGCACGGTTCTGACTCTGAGACAAGGACAGTTATACTACTGAAAGATGACATCGCCGTCGAGGAAGACATCAAGGATAAAGGGACGCAGGTGGTTCACAGCTGTCAACGTGTCTTCGATTACTGCCACAGGTCCCATGAAAGTACAGGTGATGTCTCTCATAGCATAACACTGCTCCCACCAGCCTGCGTCTGTGGCGCCCTGCACATTTCGAGCCGCCATTCACCTCGATGACAGCGTTTGTGGAGATGACTATCGACCTAGTGTACCAAAAATGTGATTCACCCGAAGAGCCGACATGTTCCCACTGATCGTCGGTCGAGTCCCGATGATCCCATGCCCACTGCAGTGGTAATTGACGGTGTCGTTGGGTCAACATCTGAACACATAGGGGTGGTCTGCTGCTGAGCACCATGTTCAACGATGTATGATGAATGGTGTACTCCGAAACACTTGTGTGTGCACCAGCTCTTTCTGCAAAGATGTCACAGATCGGCATTTATCCTACTTCACAGAACAGACAAGCCTCGAAACCCCACGTTCTGTGAAGAGTCGTGGACGTCCAACCATTTAGCGCCTCTATCTCTTTCCGCAGATGCTAACGACAGTAGCACGTGAACATTCGACCAGCTTCGACGTTTTCGAGATACTCGTTCACAGGCTCCGCTTAGTAATAATTTGCCTTCTGTCAAAGTCACTTATATCAAGGGATGTCCCCATTTGCAGCCCGTGTCTTCGCTAGGGTGATCCCCCGTCCATGTCTGCTCCACTTACATACTTTTGTTACCGCGTCACGTGGCCACAACGTCGCGGTGGAATGTGGTCATAATGTTTTGGCTTATCAGTGTATATGTTGTATGTTCGTATCTAAGGCTGCGCTGAACCCAGCTGTGTTCATTCTTCTGAAGGCTGCGATGTTAGGCCTTGCTGCGCTGTGTAATGACGTCTGAACGTCCCATTAAACAGTGAGCGCCTAACCTAACCTAACCTAACCTAACCTTTAGTAACCCAGGCGGCGAGAGAGCTCAAGTGCTCTTGCGCGCCTAGCCGTATCCTCAACAGGCCTGCTGTAGTCTACGACAAGTGTTGTTAGAAATTAGTTATAACCTATGTTGAAAGGTTGCAAAACTGAAAACCAGTCACTTTCTTATGACACTTTATTTTGTTTCTACCAGTTTCATGCTGGTCTACAATCTTCTAACGGGTGGGAGAAAGTATGGATTTTATTGCATGTCATTTGCCTGCGTTTGCGCTGCAAAGATTTTGTTTCGGTGTCCGCCCATGCAAATCTTGATTCTAAGAACCTCTCAAGGCGAATGCTGCGATTATTTCCTAGAAAAGTCTTGGCCTTTGAAATAGTCTTGTCAGTCCTCATTAGGATACATTTTGCAAATTTCAAAAGACGTTTAGGCGACTTTGTGTCTTTTCTAGGGAACACCACGAAGAGGTAGTCTATTTTCGTCACCAATTAAATTTATTTAGAGTATTCATAAGATTGCCAATAACTGTATTAAACTACTTTTCAATATTTGCAAATTTTTCAGTGATTCTCACGTTTTCTTCGTCATTGTAACTTCTGTGCGTAGGCCACGCAAGTCAGAAATGATTTTAAGTTCCCATCAGCTTCGAATTTCTTTAAAGCCATTCCAGTCATTTCGTCAATCTTCATTGCGACTTTTCTTCTTCTCCCATCAAAGTTGAAAATTAGTCGGTCAAACTGATGGCCGTGGTACTCTACATCTTCTCGAAGATTTTTCACTAATGAATAAACATTCAGATGAACTTTTGATATGAATGTATTTATTGTTCGGTTCCATTCTTCGGAGACGTTATTAATGCAATGGCGTCTTCCATTGCAGTTCCACATCTCAGCATATTTTCGTTATTAAGTCACTGGCCCACAAAATTGTCATAAAAGTCCTGAACTTTCTGGTTTTTAGGCGTACTCTCCTGAATACAACCATCATCCAACATTTCCAGAGGAAGATGTTCCAGAGCGGAACACATTTCTATTTGACAGCGTATTTCCTCGTTTCCTTATAAGAGGGAACGAGGCTGCAACACTGAACTTGTTTCCACAAACGTTGATTAAAATGATAATTGCAATCAGTAATCTCTGTTCCAGGAAACAAACTGTTAGCTGCTTGGACGATGGTAATTTCGAAGTACATCATCAGAGATGCAGGGTTCCATCCAGGCACGTTAGTTTTAATAGCTTTTTTTTAAAAAAAAGGTTCATATGTTTCTCGCTTTTTATTTGTCAGCAAAGCATAAACAACTGGAATGGTGTTTGTTTCCTCCAAAGAACTATTAAACTCGGCGTGGAGTATAAACAACTGTCCAAACTGCTTGCTCGAACTCTTGAATGTTCCATCCACAAAGAATGATTCGCAGTCTTAGAAACGCGCTTTTCCCTTTTCGCTATCATTGTATCCTCTGTTATCATCTGGAAGTAAAAAGTTACTACCATTATTCACCAGTAAATTATTTTCTTGCAAGAATATTCCTCCAGATAACAGTATTCTGTCGTTCGGTCCCCTGTTAACTTCTGGAAGTAAAAAGTTGCTACCATCATTCACCAGTAAATTATTTCCTTAGAAGAATGGTTCAAATGGCTCTGAGAACTATGGGACTTAACTACTGTGGTCATCAGTCCCCTAGAACTTAGAACTACTTAAACCTAACTAACCTAAGGACATCACACACATCCATGCCCGAGGCAGGATTCGAACCTGCGACCGTAGCAGTCGCGCGGTTCCGGACTGCGCGCCTAGAACCGCTAGACCACCGCGGCCGGCTCCTTAGAAGAATGTTCCTCCAGAATCGGTGGGATCCTGTCCACTTCCCAGATGTTTTTGCCTAATTCGACGTAACGGCCGGCCACGGTGGCCGAGAGGTTCTAGGCGCTTCAGTCTGGAACCGCGCGACTGCTACGGTCGTAGGTTCGAATCCCGCCTCGGGCATGGATGTATGTGATGTCCTTAGGTTAGTTAGGCTTAAGTAGTTCTAAGTTCTAGGGGACTGATGACCTCAGATGTTAAGTCCCATAGTACTCAGATCCATCTGAGCCATTTTTTTTCGATGTAACGGTTGTTTCGCACTCCTCTATGATGGTAAGATGTCATTAAGTCGTAACATCGATTGAAGAGTTGCCCTACTTCTTCAACGAAAACTGACGAAACTGTAGCGCCTGTTTCTTTTGCCCGCTTCTTTGTGCTGGCAAAAGGTTTTCGCACTTCATCTGGAAAACAAACATGCTGCCTTCCCTTAAAACTTTTTTTTTAGCTAGCCTTCTTTTGCATTTATTCTTTTTTAAGTTTACACAACGCCAGTAAGTCACTTCTTGAATGTTTGTGTAGTCCACTATATACTGGTGCCCGTTGTAAATCAGTAACGGCTTCCCTTTGGTGGTCTTAGTGAATTCCATTACCTCAGCACTAAAACACGAAACTCTCCTTGCCAGTCAGAGGTCAGCTGCGGTACTGAATTCTGGCAGAAAGCTACGCACGCTATGAACTGGTGCAGGGACGGGGAACCTTGTGCAGGAAACGGGCTTTGGCCTTCCCAGAATTCGCCGCAGATAGCGGCGGACAGGCCGGTGTGTCCTACTTCCGCAACACCCTGTCCACTACCTAGTGTCCTGGGCTCCCTGCAAAAGTCAACACATTCTCTCACCGTATGTGGCACTCTGTGCAAGTGTCACAAACTCTAAGATGTCCAAGGAGGTATTTTAGTGCAATGGTGACGCCTCAACTCAGTCACAGATGCTCCTTGTCTGTGCTACCAAATGTTGCCAGAAACCGCCGCCGCTGCCCTCGTATTTTCCAGACGTGCGAGTATCACCCAGCGACGTCTTCCTCTTTCCTCGGATGAAGGAACTATGGCAGGCATTTCCAAAATGACGACGAGGTACACCATCCCGGAACAGCCAACTGCATTCTTCGACAACCACGGTTTCCACCAAGTCATTCATCGACGGAAAAAAAATGTGCCGCGTTAAAGGGTGAATATTTAGAGACATAGTAGCAAGGTTCATGGACGCAGCTTGATTGTTTCGATGCAATAATTAAAACTATGTCACTACCCGTCACTGTAGTACGACAAAACAAAGTGCCGTACAGTTTCTAAGATAGAACGCCCATAAAAGCGAAGTTTTACTGTCACACCACGATCAGATAAACAGCGAAGGCGAAGATAAACGAAACACTTTCTTAAAAGTATGACTTCTTATTAACGTCTGAAAACCCACGAAGCGACAAATGTGACGCTGAGAGAAGTAACTTAATATAATACACGTGCTCGCAAATATCGGGAAATACCCCAAAAATGGATGAGAAATTTTGAACATGTGACGTCACCAGATGACGTACACCGCCGCACGTGCAGCGGTTGGGCTTGTGCGCGAAGGGATGATAAAGTGACGCAATACTTGCATTCCAACAAAAGTTGCAAATTTCGAAGTGAATATTTAATTTTTTATTGAAATAAACAACTTACAAATGTATCAACAACGTAAGCGAAAAACAGCTCTACATAAATCTCTGTTGAACGCTACACTCTAAAGACCTATTTCTCTTCGGTTTCTGACGGAGTTTTATTCCCCAACGATTTCATGTAATCCTTTAGGAGAGAGATCCGTCGATCTTGCTGACAATGGAATAGGCACTTCTCTAACGTAACTGTTTTTCAGGTGCTCGCGAACCCTGATATCGAAGTAGGATGCTGCATCGACGTGTTGAAACGACTTCCTCTTGCAGACCACAAGAAGCGCAGTTTCCAACAAGTGTGAGAGCGCGTATCATGTCCGAGAAAAATTTCAGTAAAAGTGTTTGTACACTGCTCAAAAGAATTAGGGAAACATGAATTTGGGCGCCTGCCGTACTCCACTGAACAATAATTGAGGACTTCGTATGTTACAAAATTATACCTTTCTCTTTCACAAATTAGTTACACAACAAAAAGTTCATTACATTTACATTTGTTTACATAAAAAGGGCTATGCCCTACACATGTCGAAAAAGAAAGTGGAAACAGTTACTCATCCCATTATCCTGTGTGCTTTTCATTGGGTTTTGAGGGATTGAGTAATGTGTACGCCACCATGAGGATTTATCACTATCTGACACGTACAGTATGAGTCTACAGGGGTCACCCTGTGGAATCCGTTCACATTCTTTAATGAGAGTTAATAAGAGTTCTTGGAGATTCTGTGGTGGTACAAGACAACCATGAACACGTCTGTCAAGCATGTCCCACATACACACGATGGGGTTTAGTTCAGGATTCACTCCCAGCCATTCCATTACTTCAATGTCCGGGCTTCACAAGACATCCCTGCTGACGTCCGGCACATAGGCCGCGAGGCCGTGGCGTTAGAAGGAATTCAGGGCCACCGTATGTAGCAGCTACCACATGGTCCAACAGGATCTCTTCGATGTACTGCCTGGCGGTAAGGTGACCGTGGACAACAAGAGACGTATAGATGTTAACACTGAAGCCTCCCCACATCTACAGAGCCATGGAAATTTATATTCTTCCTGGACAACATTTGGCAGGAACCGCTGACCAGAGGTCTCCTTACACAAACACGGCCATCAGCTTGCGTCAGAGAGTATTAGGACTCGTCTGTGAATAACACGTTTCGGCAGTGACGAGGTTGACAGTTGACATAGGAACGGCAGAGTTGAAGGAGAGCTACAAGATGTTGTCGTGTCAAGCAGGGTACTCGAACACGATATCTGGGTGGTAATATCCTTTCTCGTAACCTGTTCATTACAGTCTGATCGGACACAGCGGCTCCAGTGGCCCTTCTGAAATCATCTTGCAGTGCTCTGGCGGTATCTATACGATGCCGCATCGCAGAGATGGCCAGATATCGGTCTTCACGTGGGGTTTTAAGGCGTCGGAGACCTTGCCCAACTCTGACCTGTCTTCCTGTAGTGTGTCCACAACCTATGGATGACACATGGAGAAGCATTGGCATCTGCAGCAACACGACCGAAAGACCATCCCTTTTTGCTCAAACAGACCACCCTTGCCACCTGCACTGCAATAATATGTCACACTGCAAGTTCTCGGTTGGATACAACGTCCTTAAAAAACAACTGCCATCTGTGTATCCCGCTAGAAAACACTGGGACACGGATAGTCACTTCCTTCTGAGGGGTCGCCTGACACCGTAATCCACAACACAGCCACTAGATGACGAATGATTTTATTTGTTGCCTACACTGAAAGCGAAGATCTCAAGTCATGCAGTAAGACTAAGGTACCGCCTGTATCAAAATAGATTTAACATACCGGAGGTTGATACATATATTCCCCTAATTCTTTTGAACAGTGTGTTATTACAGACACAAAATGGTTCAAATGGCTCTGAGCACTATGGGACTTAACATCTATGGTCATCAGTCCCCTAGAACTTACAACTACTTAAACCCAACTAACCTAAGGACATCACACAACACCCAGCCATCACGAGGCAGAGAAAATCCCTGACCCCGCCGGGAATCGAACCCGGGAACCCGGGCGCGGGAAGCGAGAACGCTACCGCACGACCATATTACAGACACAAATTCCAACTGTTTGAGCTAGGAGCGTAAAAATTAAGAATTTCGAAAATAACAAGGAATTGTAGAAAATAGAAGCTACTTTTCAGTCTGTGGATGGGCTTGCGTCATGACCGGCTGTAAAGAACGTTCCAGCCAGGAAAAGGCGCCCATTCACGGGCTCAGTGTCCCTGTCGTCGACAATGAATCCGACATGGTTCCAGAGTCCTCAGCCAGGACGGTAAATCACGGGAAGTTGAGTAAGCAGAGAGAGAAATGGAAAGGTCGGCGTCCCATTAAATGACAGAACGACAGGCTTCCGGGACGTATGCGGAAATCACTGCAGGACCCTCATTTAAACGCTCGCATCGTCGTAGTCTGCAGAACTGTGCGAAGTGAAACATTTCTAATGGTGAATCAATAATTTGATTTTACATTGTTTAAATTCTGACGTTGTCGAAATTGTGAGAATTTGTTGCTATTATAATAATTAAATCAACTACGTAACACTTGTACTTCTAAAACGTTTGGACGAATGCTTTTCAAATGTTGTACAGCCACATGGCTACTCGGTAAATCAAATTTAAGTGCCTGGCAGAGGTTTCATTGAACTACCTTCACAATAATGTTCTGTTATTTCAATTTCGAACAGCGCGCGGAAGAAAAGAACACTTATATCTTTCCGAGCGAGCTCTGATTTCCCTTATTTTATTGTGATGATCGTTTCTCCCTATGTAGGTCGGTGTGAACAAAGTACAGAGTCCTCCAGCAAAATGTATACACTCTTTGTTAGGCTCTATGGAGACGTCGATATTGTCGTTCAATTTGACTTAAAAGTGTGTTGTAGTATGGTCTTTGGCTCAACAGATGTTAGTACTTTCATCTCGGTATTGAGAAAACAAGATGGCTGGAGCACGGTTGATATTCCAGCAACGAAAATGTATTGTGAGGTGGTTTTTCAAGTTTGATAATGCCACTGAAATGCAACGTCAGTGGAGGCGGGAGTTTGAAACAGAACGGCCAACCCGCCTAACAATTAAACGCATCATTAACAAGTTTGAATTGCATGGAACAACTCGTGATATTCACAAAGGAAGATCAGGAAGACAACGTACAGGTACATGTCCTGCTTCGTCAGTTCTCGTGTTCGAAACGTTTGTTAATTCCCCACAGAAGTCTGCTACGCAATGTGCACGTGAAGTGTGGGTTAGCAGTACAAGCATACGAAGAATTCCGAAAGCTACAAAGTCGCAAGTTTACATTCCACGATTACTGCACGCGATTAATGATGACGATCCTGATCGCCAAATGCGAATGGTATCAGCACATGGTAACTGATGACGAACAATTTGTGATGAAGGTAGTGTGGAGTGATGAGGCACAATTTAAACTTAGTGGAACCGTGAATAGGCATAACAGTGTGTACTGGGCACCGGAAAAGCCCCATGTTAATGTGGATAAAGCAGTCAATCTACCAGGGGTTCATGTGTCGTGTGGACTATCTATCATCTAGGGGCTTAGAAGGACCCTTTTTCTTTGATGCTACTGTCACTGGAGAAGTGTACCTGGAAATGTTACGCACATCAATTTTGCCAGGTATACGTGCGCTTTATGGAACTGACGAAGACGTCTTCTACCAACAGGACAGGGCGCCACCACACTACCACCTAACCGTACGAGTTTCCTGGATGACAATTTTCTGTGGCATTGGATTGGACGAAGAGAGCCCATTGAGTTTCCTCCACGGTCGCCAGGTCTAACACCTATGGACTTCACTTATGGGGAACTGTGAAAGGTAACCTCTATCGACGTAAGCCACGTGCACTGGAGGAACTTCGCCACGAGATTACAGCGACATGTGTAGCGATCTCCACTGTAACATTGACTGACGTAGTTGCGGCGACCGCTCCTCGCTCTGTTATGTGTATAGCCGCTAACGGTGAACATTCTGAACATTTAAAGTAACCATGCGCTAAACTGAAGGTTGCACAACATGTGTGATCAATTATTAAATGTAAAATAAACACATAAGTAGTACCTTTCGTTCCTTAAAGTGTGCGTATATTTTTCTGGCGGACTCTGTATTTTCGCATAGGAAGTTGGTGATTGAAATTTCGTGAGAAGATCCCGCCACAACGAGGAAAGCTTTTGTTTTAGTGACGTCAACCCTATATCCTGTCTCATGTCCGTGACACTCTCTCCTCTATTTCGCGATAGTATAAAACGTGCTGCGCTTCTTTGAAGTTTTTCTTTGTACTCCGTTAATCGTAACTGGTAAGGATCCCACACTGCGCAGCAGTACTCCAAAACAGGACGGATAGCCCTAGCGTAGGCAGTCTCTTTAGTAGATCTGTTACATCTAAGTGTTCTGCCAATAAAACGAAGTCTTTCGTTCGCCTTCCCCACAACATTTTCTGTGTGTTCTTCCCAATTTAAGTTGTTCATAATTGTAATTCCTAGGTACTTAGTTGAATTTATGACCTTTAGATTTGACTGATTTATAGTCTAACCGAAGTTTAACGGATTCCCTTTAGTACTCATGTGGATGACCTCATACTTTTCATTATTTACGATCAACTGCCAATTTTCACACCATACAGATATCTTATCTCAATCACTTTGCAGTTGGGTTTGATCACCTGATGACTTTGCTATTCGATAAACGACAGCTTCATCTGCAAACAACCTAAGGTGGCTGCTCAGATTGTTTCCAAAATCGTTCAAGTAGAGGAGGAACAACAGAGGGCCTATAACACTACCTAGGGGAACGCAAGAAACGACTTCTGTTTTACTCGATGACTTTCCGTCAGTTACGATGGATATTCCATAAGCACGCAATTTGATTACAAGCCACTTGAGAGGTACGATTTCAAAAACCTCCTGGAACTCTAGAAACACGGAATCGATTTGAAATCCCTCGTCGACAGCACTCAACACTTTGTGTCAGTAAAGAGCTAGTTGTGTTTCTCAAGTACCATGTTTCCTAAATCCGTGTTGACTATGTGTCAATAGACTGTTCTCTTTGAGGTTATCCATAATGTTCAAACGCAATATAGGTTCTAAAATTTTGCTGTACATCGATGTGAATTATATGGGCCTGTAATTTAGTGGATTACTCCTATCACCTTTCTCGAATATTAGTGTGACCTGCTCAACTTTCCAGTCTTTGGGTACAGATCACTTGTCGAGCAAGTGGTTGTATGTGATAGTAGTCAGGCAACAGGGGTATCGCACCACATTGCGGATTGCATACATCCAGGGGCAAGCATACATCCAGGAGCAAACTTGATTGATTTGTGACCCCCAACCCCTTCCCTTAACCTATTGCTCTGTTAATTGATTTATGACCACACAGGGGTTGATTTATGTCTCCCTGTGGATAATCTGTCCTGAGAAACATCCACACCCCTCCCCCTCCTCCTCCTCCACCTCCATCTCTCTGGAAAGCTCCAACCCTCCTCCCTCCCTCTCTCCGATACAAGCATACATTCAGGCCTGACTTGTTCGAATAGCCACTTCCCACTATATCAATTTGATTGACTAAGTAATTAAATCAATAAATTAATTAACCTCTCCCCTTCTGGTGAATTCCTCACCCCTCCTCCCATCTCCCACTGGGTAACTGGTGGATTCAGTTTGTGCTGGAGAGGAAGGAACTCATGACAGGAAATTCAAATCAATATCAATTACATAGCAAGAGATATACTGTTTATTTATAAAATTCAATTTGCTGGGGTTGGATCTCTTTTTTTATATGGTGGGAAAAGCTCATCATTCTCTGTTGTATTGGAAGATGCGGTTCTTGTGAAACACATTGAAAAGAATTAGATAGCTCGCTTTTTCTCTGAACATGCAAAGAATACCGTCACGAAATCGGTGCCAACATATCTCACCACATGTAATTACACTGTTAAAAATCTTTCGGTCGCGTGCACGGCGCATGTGCTCGGGCACTGTGACTGCTGTTGGTCGGCGCACCGCTGGCCGTCTAGCGGAATTAACGCACCCCGAGTAACTGCTTCCTGTTGCATGTCACTCTTTGGGGGGATTCCGACCTACCTGTCCAAACCAGCAGACCATAGTGGCTCAGAATATTGCGCTCATTTCTTTGTGACCATCTGACAGCCTGGTCAGCCCCACAATCATGGTCCTCTTTGCTCGCGGTGGTGTCCTTTGCCATCTCGAGTGGCTACTTCTGGCTGCAGCACCTGCACAATCTGCTCCCAAACAGACACTTTCCATACCAGGTCAATGGAAGCAGCTGCTCTATGTGCTCGCACTGCTGTGCAGATACTGACTGAGTTAGTTCACAATACCACCAGCAGAGGACCCCCGCCTCTCCTCCCTCCAATTCCCTTCTCTCCTCGCCGGCCGCGGTTGCCGAGCGGCTCTAGGCGCTTCAGTCCGGAACCATGTGGCTGCTACGGTCGCAGGTGCGAATCCTGCCTCGGGCATGGATGTGTGTGATGTCCTTAGGTTAGTTAGGTTTAAGTAGTTCTAAGTTCTAGGGGACTGATGACCTCAGACGTTAAGTCCCATAGTGCTCAGTGCCATTTGAACCGTTTTGAACCCAGCTGTGAATGTCTTGGAAATAGCCCCTCGCTCTATCAGACTGATTGATTAATTAATTAACTAAATCAATATCCTTTGTGTGTGGGCAAATTTTCCTTGCATCCTGTTGGTGGATACTAGGACTTGTATATGTGGCAGGATTCGATCCCACAACTGCCCAGTTTCCATATGCTTCCAGATTTTGCCCCCTTGCCTCTTGCTGGCGTATGATGGCACAGTTAGGTCATTTGGCAGGAGGTCCATTATGTTGGAGGTAGCTGAGAATTTCAAATTTCATCTCAGTTGCTCTCCTGCCTCGAGCTGGCCCACAACTGTTGTAACTGGTCCTCGATATCCTGGCAATGGGACAGAGTTGATATCTGAGATGTTTGTGACCAGATCTAGGGATCTTGCTGACCACAGCAGTACCTCTGCATCACAAAGAAAACTGGTAGACACACGTGCCTTTTGTGAACGAGCACTGTCCTGTCGCAAAATGGCACCACAATACTGGTGTACGAGTGGTAACGCACGAGGAAACAGAACATCCCTGACGTGCCGTTACGTTTGCAGAATTTCCTCAGTCACGAACAGCCATGACCTGAAGTCGTACTCGATGGCTCCCCACACTGTGACTCCAGGAAAAACACTACTCTGCCTCTAAAAAAACATTGGCATAATGGGACCTTTCATCAGATCGCCACCGTACTCTCCAATGGTGGTCATCTGGGACAGTGTAGAACTGTGATTCATTGCTGAACACAATGCAACACCATTCATCAGCATTCCACGCTTCCCAGTTATGGAACCTCTCCAAACGCATCAGCTTGTATTGTAGTGTTAACGGCAAGCCTATGCACGGAAGAGTAAATTCGTATCTGGTTACTGCTAGTCTCTGAATAATGGTGTGCAATGACACAGAATGTTGCAGGGAGCTAATTTCTTGTTCTCAGATAGCAGGACAGATGTGAAGGAGTTACGTTTTGGTTGGCACACAATACATCGTTCCTCCCTTGTCGTGATTAGATGCAGTCCACTGGAATCTTGACGATGAGTATTCCTGCAATCACTTTCCCGTGCTGTTCGACACTGGGCCACTCACGTACAAATTTGTCACAGATACTCGTCGGCACTGTGCGGGTTCTTAGATTTACATCTGGACGAGGCCGAGTGGGTGTTACAACATCACACACACAAAATATTAGCTCACTTTATTATAACTTGAACAAGACGAAATACTTAACTTTGAAACAACACATGTCCACAGGACTGTCTATGTATAGTTGTTACTGTCACTGAATGCTAACGTAACAGTTGATACAGTACAGAATAATAGTCATTTCTCTCAAATTAAAACTGACTGTAAACTTTGCTACATAGTTCTACCTAATACATCTGTCACGCTGCTGGCTCTGTAGTGAGACGATGCTGTCATCATCGGCGATTATTGCAGCGTAGGCTGAGCGGCACTCTGTTATGACGTTAGTCAGCCTCGAGCAGCGGCGGCCTACGAAAGCTCTTGAGGGCTGTCTACGCTGACGTCTCTCATTCGTTGCTGCGCCTGGCAGTGACTGTGGTACCCGTGGTTCTGTGAAGAGGCACCAACGTTGTCACCGTACCTTGTTCTTCGGACGACCTGCCTTCCAAATGGAGAGCCACAATGGAGCCCCTTTCAACAGATGATAACATTGTCTCACATCTCTGTGACCTCCACTGTGATCACTCAACACCAGACACTGCTCACACTCCTTCTACAAGGAGTGTTAAAAGGTATTACAAGGCGTGCTTGTTGGTAGATTTATTTCGGAGAGTACGTGAAAACCATGGTGTAGAGAAACCCGTAAAGTCACCACAAGACCTTGTGGCAGGAATACAAGTAGCAGGTGGAGTCAGCCGTGACATGCCGGGAATCTTTGCAAGGGTTCAGCAAGACATCGTCAGGCGATACACAAAACGTATCCAAGTTCGTGGCAGTCTGCTGTACATCTTCTGTAAGTGGCTTAGAGTGGTGTTTATTGACATTAATATATATTGTCTTCTTTACATCTTGCGTAACTTGTGATGTCCAAACTGCCTACATCTTCCTACACATTTCAGAGACGCTGTTGCGCAAAAGAAACGTTCTCGAACATAAGTTTATTAGCACAATATGCTTGCATGGTACCCATATACAAACACCACGCCTTGTATCATACTTTTTGATACACCGTGTGCCTCCTACCAGTGCTGTTAACAATACTAAACACGAACAACTCTAACGCTAACTGGCGTCCGTTCTACCTGCCACAGCGGACTGCAGCTCAAAGCACTTACGTACCCGCCGATAGTGTATATGTGTATGAAGTTACATTGACATCCGACAATGTGTTATTGGTTCTTCATTTTTCTTGGCAGGCTGCATACATCAAGATGCTATTTTCAGTAAGTAATAGCGTAGGATGTGGGAATTTGTAATTTTTAACGTTTATACCGACTTTGATTTTTTCATGAAACTATACAGTTTTTTCTGTGGCGCTGGAAAGAGACAGCCAAGATGACTGCAACAACATAACGTGTGTTTGTGTTTATCAAACAGTAACAAGATAACAGCGCTGCCAACTGCCGGCTCACCGTCACTAGAAAAGCTACCACAAACGTCCTAGATAATTGGAGGGGGGACTGGGGCACTCCCGTTGTGGAAGCTACTCGCAGACTTTTGCAAGCCCCAGTAGCGAACCGCCAAAAGGAAGATAATAACACATGAAACTGGACAGGAGGTACCACATAAGATTAAATTGTCACTAGATATCAGCTCAGAATCTGGATTCGAGCACTGCAAAACGGAAATACGGCTATGAAGCCTTGAGCCCATCGTTGACTCCGAGTGACTAGGTGAAGTGAAGGCACCTGGAGCCAATTGTTCTCCATCGCCCATGGAAAACCAACCTTCCTGATACTGCCGAAAAGACAAAAGGAATTTCTAAGCTATTAATGGGGGTCGTATGAAAGGAAGGTTGGGGTTTAACATTCCGTTAACAACGAGTTCGTGAGAGGGGAGCATAACCTCGGATTCTGGGAGTATGGGGAAGCAAATCGACCACCTCGTTTTCAAAGGAACCATCGTCCCATTGGCTGTAAGTGGTGTATGGAAACCACAGATAACCTAAATCAGGATGGCCAGATTGGGAGTTTGACCTGCTGTCCTCCCAAAATCATATCCAGTGTCCTACTACCGCATCACCTCGCACATTGGAGTCGTATGTGACGTCTTCTGGGTTCTGGAGGAAGAAGAAGAAAACTGAAAACGGGATAGATACTAATAAATGCAAACGGAGGAAGATTAAACGACAAGCACGTGGTCCAGTCGAAACTGGCACAGTCTGCTCCTGAATGAGGCGTAGGCCAGGGTTCAACTGGGCAGAGAACAAATACGGTGGGAGGGAGAGACAACATCTTACACCAGGTGACTAGGTGAACTGAAGGCACCTAGGGTCAATTGTTCTCCGTGGCCTGTGGAAAATCAATCAGCTGCAGTATAATTCACCCTCATCGGACACTCCATCGACTCTGGCGGTTAAGATCTCATCTCCGAGTTTCAGCGACAACTGTGTGTGAGGGGGTTACGTTCTGTCCATTTTTATCATTAGTATGTTACAACAATACTTATAGATATTGAAAAAAAGAAAACGCTGACAGAATCAAAAGCAGTGTGTAGAGTGTTAAGCTAGGAACTGAGCGTCAGGATAGGAGGATTTATGGTTAATAAGGATGCATACTGAAGCACAACTGATTTCTTCACACAGGGTAAAGGGGCTCTACGTAGGGGGAGACATGATGAAAGGCTTCAGTCTCTTAGGATTAGTCCATCGCGGGTAATAGCCAGGAACATGGAGAGCGAGCAGCTTCTCACGGCTGCTGCAGTAAACCTCAAGTGATATGATCAGTGGACTGTGCTGCGTCGCACCATCAGGTCAGCGCTGGCGGTATGGCGAACAGGGCCCCGCTTCCCTGCTACAACCTGGAAAACAGGATGAATTTCTGATCTCTGTGCTTTTTTTCGCGTGTGTTGGCACCTTGCTGTATTAAGCGTCGCCAAGCTCGAGAGTGACGTCACAGGCCGCCACACTTTTGCACCATTACAGTAGAAGGTTGTAATCACCTCTGAGCCAAGTTTCAAACTTCTACATCGCAACAGGAGAGAAGTAAGTGGTTTCAAAAAAACGACCCCTTAACTGTTGAGCAATGTACTATGGAGCAAAGCTTCACTTCGAGCAATGTGTAAAACTAATTATTGAATGGATTTAAAGCATTGTACAATTTGAGAATCAGCTCAAAACTCCATCAGTACTCACATTATCTTGAGCTCTGGAAGTACATTGAACGTTATATTTGATTAAAATAAATGAGAAAGGGATTAACTGTAAGTGGCAGGGTGCAAATAAAGCTTGTGTGGATTTACTACCGCTAGCTGATCTCTATCGAATGAAATCAAGGTACAGGCAATAACTGCAAGCTCTTGGAGGGGCACATAGAAAGTAGAAATCGAAAGCGAGACATCAGTGCATGGGGATAGAATAAACTAGTGTCAACTATAAAATCACAGTTGGGAGCAATAAAAAGCCAGTACCTGATTCATTGCGACATTATTTTAGAGAAAAAAATCAATGTAAAGAGGTAGTCGTGTCACATCTCAAAAGGAACTTAAAAAACTTACCTCTGGGCAGGTACATGTAAAAGAATTATGGGTGAAGTCTAAAAGAATGTTTAACCAGGAGTAGTGGGACAAACTATTTTCTGAGCAATTCTTTAATGCCGGTTGCCTACATCAGGGGCAAGTATGCACTGAGGGGCACTCCTATTGTTCTCTTTTGATTGACAGCTAATGACCTCTTGGGATAATCCAGCCTTTTGAACGACAGACCCTTAACCTATTGTTTCCCCACCCCTCCCCCTCCCACTCTTCCTCCCAAACCCTCAGGAAACTTCCAAACCAACCCCTCCCCCTCGCTAATACAGGTACACTTTCAGGCCTGAGTTATTTGAGTAGCCCCCTCTCACTCTTTTCAATTTGATTGTCTACTTAATTAAATTGATCACTTAATCAACCCCTTCCCCACCAGTAAATCTCCATCTCTCTCCCTTTCCTCTCCACCTCCCCTCCCCTACCTGGAAATTCGTGACTCTGTGGTGGAGAGGATGGATCTCATGACAGGAACTTCAAGGTTATATTGTTTATTTATAAAAAATTTGGTTTGCAGGGGTTGGATTTCTCTTGTTCATCATTGTCAGCTGTTTGGGAAGATTCAGGTCTTGTAAGAAGTAATTACATCGATCTCTTTTTTTTATTCCAATTACGCTAGGAATATTGTCATGAAACACCCACAACATGTAATTACGGTGTTAAAAATCGTTCAATCGCAAAGCATGCACTGTCCACTGGACTGCACAGAATGCCACCGCACACACTGCCAGGAGTTGGGTTGCACTGATGAGAGACAAATTGAGGAGTTACTTGATTGAGAAGTAGTGGCTCCAGTCACGGTAACTGACATATGGCCAGGAGAGCAGTGTGCTGACCACATGCCTCTCCGTATCCGCATCCAGTGACGCCTGTGGGCTGAGGATGACACGGCGACCAGTCGGTACCGTTGGGCCTTCATGGCCTGTTTGGCAGGAGTACCAGCAGCGACAGCAGGCCATGTCTAGATTGTTATACTGAATTTTTTTGTTGATTATTCTACAGCGGCTGCATCAGGGGGACAATTCCCACAATATGCTGTGGCTCGGATACTGGGGAGAGGAAGACTATAACATCTAAATGAGGTCCCGTGTGTCATGCTTCGCCGGCAAGAGCCCCACTAGTTGCCGCACGGGAAGCTGCCACTGCCGCATCCGCTGCCGCCACCATCCCTAACCCCGCCACCCTCGCAGCGGCAACCACAGCACCGCTCTGGCATCCGTGGACTGCCATCCCTCAGGCTAGGGGGTCAGGGCTGCAGCAAATAGGCTGCTCGCAGCGGACCGAATCCGCAGCATTTCCTCCTCCTCCTCTTATGCCGTCACGTCCTCGCTGAACAAATGGTTCAAATGGCTCTGAGCACTATGGGACTTAACACCTGAGGTCATCAGTCCCCTAGAACTTAGAACTACTTAAACCTAACTAACCTAAGGACATCACACACATCCATGCCCGAGGCAGGATTCGAACCTGCGACCGTAGCAGTCGCGCTGTTCCAGACTGAAGCGCCCACAACCGCTCGGCCACCGTGGCGGCCCTCGCTGAACATGTGAGGTACAGCACATACCTCTGTCCACCTCGCCAGCTCCATCGACTAGTTATAGTTATAGTAGTAGTAATAGCAACAATTATGTGGCTAGTGGTAGTTCCCACTCCTGTCCTTTTAGTGAAGGACATCAGGTCAGTGATACCATACCGCACTTAGAATACTCGGTGATTGCAAACGCCTTTGAGGAGCGAATATTGTTCATGAGCATAGAGAATCCAGGAGGAGGGTACTGCAAACCTATCGGTTTTCTAAGGGTGTGCCTTTCTGTTGTGGAAAAGGAGCTGCTCGAGGTAGTCAATGATCTGCAGTATCCCACCATTAAATGCAGTGCCGGTGCTCTGCATCAAACTGTGGCACCCCCCCCCCCCCCCCCCCAAGTTGATTCTGCCATTGAAGAGACAATTCGTCATTATCTTTGGGGGGAAAATGGCGTGATAACGCGGAACGCGCCAATCGCTGAGTAGTTTCGTAAATCCACCTGGACTGCTATACTGGCTCGGATTTCCGAGATAGAAGTTAGAGGTTCAGCTAAAGCATTCAGCTGAATACTACATCTGGACATCCATACACATGTTTATGATCCAGTACATGGAGGTTCCAGCTGTATAAAGCTACCAAACGATATAGCTAATAAACATGCATGTATTAGTGTCGAAAATAACACCGACCAGGCTTGTTTTGCACAGTCAATCCTGGCTCGCGAGATAAATTACAATGTACATCCAGAGAGTGCATCCAAATACAGTAGGTACCTTAGGTACCTTGGCATTCATAAGTGTTATAACTTTGATGGTATCCAGTTCCCTGTCAAGATCCAGAACATATCTAAATTTAAGGCGCCGAAAACAGGAATGTCGGTTCACGTTTATGGTGTGGAGAAGGAAAGCAAGTCAGATGAGAAGTACAAACATATTGTTGTTTGCCCCATCCATTTCTCAAAATTTTCCAGTGAGCGTAAGATGCATGTAAACATGCTACTTTTCTCTAAAGGTGATAATTATCACTATTTCTGAACCACAGACATTTCCTGACTCCTTCCCTCCCAACTATCAACCATGTAAAGCATATTTGTTTAAGGTGCCTGAATTATTTTTCCTGAGGCAAGTTATACCGGCGCATCTAGAAGACTGCGCTTCCAAGGATCGAGTCAGTACATGTTATTATGCCTACTGAGCAAAACAAATTCATAAAGTTTAAAAATGCACACCACCAGGAGCGATGCCCGTTTGTAGTGTACGCCGACTTTGAATGCCTCCTCGCCCCTTTTTACCCTCTGTGAAGGTGACCCTACAGCCTTAAATACACTATGTGATTAAAAGTATCTGGACGCTTGGCTGAAAATGACTTACAAGTTCGTGGTGCCCTCCGTCGGTAATGCTGATATTCAGTATGATGTTGACCCACTCTTAGCCTTGTTGACAGCTTCCACTCTCGCAGGCATACTTTCAATCAGGTGCTGGAAGGTTTCTTGGGGAATGGCAGCCTATTCGTCACGGAGTTCTGCACTGAGGAGAGGTATCGATGTCGGTTGGTGAGGTGTGGCACGAAGTCGGCGATCCAAAGAATCCCAAAGGTGTTCTATAGGATTCAGGTCAGGACTCTGTGCAGACCAGTCCATTACAGGAATGTTATCGTCGTGTAACCACTGCGCCACAGGTCGTTTATTATGAACAGGTTCTCGATCGTGTTGAAAGATGCAGTCGCCATCCCCAAACTGCTCTTCAACAGTGGGAAGCAACATCGATGTAGGCCTGTGCTATGATAGTACCACTCAAAACAACAAGGGGTGCAAGCCCCCTCCATGAAAAACGCGACCATACCATAATACCACTGCCTCTGGATTTTACTGTTGGCACTATACACATTGGCAGATGACGTTCACCGGGCATACACCATACCCACACCCTGACATCGGATCGCCATATTTTATACCGTGGTTCGTCAGTCCACACAACGTTTTTCCACTGTTCAATCGTCCAATATTTATGCTCCTTACAACATGCGAGGCGTTGTTTGCATTTACTGGCATGATGTGTGGCTTACGAGCAGCCACTTGAGGATGATATCCTAGTTTTCCCACCTCCTGCCTAACTGTCAGACTACTTGCAGTGGATCCTGATGTAGTTTGGAATTCTTGTGTGACGGTCTGGATAGATGTCTACCTATTACACATTACGACCCTCTTCAACTGTCGGCGGTCTCTGCCAGTCAACAGACGAGGTCGGCCTGTATGCTTTTGTGCTGTACGCGTCCCTTCACGTTTCTATTTCACTATCACATCGGAAACAGTGGACCTAGAGATGTTTAGGAGTGTGGAAATCTCGCGTACAGACGTATGACACAAGTGACACCCAATCACCTGGCCACGTTCGAAGTCCATGAGTTCCGCGGAGCGCCTCATTCTGCTCTCTCACGATGTCTAATGACTACTGAGGTCGCTGATTTGGAGTACCTGGCAGTAGGTGGCAGCACAATGCACCTAATATGAAAAACGTATGTTTTTGGGGGTGTCTGGATACTTTTGATCAC
Organism: Schistocerca piceifrons; assembly: GCF_021461385.2. Classification (NCBI taxonomy): domain Eukaryota; kingdom Metazoa; phylum Arthropoda; class Insecta; order Orthoptera; family Acrididae; genus Schistocerca; species Schistocerca piceifrons. The sequence continues at coordinate 873,662,735 of NC_060149.1, read as the reverse complement.
ATAGTGTACCACCTTTATAGAAAAACACATACCATGTGTGACAGCGTACCAAATTGTATCGCCCTATGATTCCAGTATCAACCATTACAAACCATATGTCGGGTATATTCCTGCAGTTTGGCTGCTCACTGAGGTCGAAAAACTTCATGGTAGGTTGATAACCTTTACAGAGACGACGTTTCCATGACCAAACAAAAGGAGAATGAAGATTTGCATATTAACGCGGTTCACTGTCATATTTGTGGGCTGCCGTTACACAGAAAAGCGGAAACTCGCCGTAGGGACCATTGTCATCTTATGGGGAAGTTCTTTGACACAGCTCACAGTACATGCAATTTGAAATACCAGCTACCAAGGCACATACCCGTTTTCTTCCATAATTTAAACGGGCATGATGCTCATTTTCTATTTAAGCACTTGACTGATTTCGACACAGAGAAAGATCAGATCAGATCAGATCAGAGCGTCGAGAAATACATTTCATTCTCCAAACAAATGACGCCAAGAATATTACGCTCCGCTTCTTGATACACTACCTTTTATGCAGGCACTACTCCAGAAACTTGTTGAAACTCTACCTTGTGAGCCGACCGCAGTGGCCCTACGGTCGCGGGTTCGAATCCTACCTTGGGCACAGATGTGTGTGATGTCCTTAGGTTAGTTAGGTTTAAGTAGTTCTAAGTTCTAGGGAACTGATGACCTCAGATGTGAAGTACCATAATGCTCAGAGCCATTTAAACCATTTCTACCTTGGGAGGATATGCATATCGCTTGAGCTCCATTTCCTGACGAGAAAAAATTTCAACTTGTGACTTGGAAGGGGTTTTTCCCATACCAGTATGTGGATAATATGGCGAAACTCAACAAAATCAGGCTACCCGACATAACTGCATTCTCCATCAACCTTAGCGGCGATGCCATAATGGATGCAGAGTATGAGCATGCTGTGAATGTCTGGTGGGAATTCAACATCTTGACTTTAGGATAGTACACACAGATTTACATGGACACAGACGTGTGCTTGCTTGCGGACGTTTTCGAGAAATACTGGAGTCTATGCATGACCACATATTCTCTGGATCCTCCCTTTTATTGCATGGCACCTGGGTTCTCTTGCGATGCAATGCTCAAGAAAATTAAGTGCACCATCGAATTATTGACTGATGTTGACGTGCTTCTTTTCTTTGAGCGAGGGATCCGTGGCGGACTTTGCAAATGTATCCATAGGCATGTGAAGGCAAATAACCCGCAACTCCGTGACAGGTTCAACGCATCCCTTGATTCGAGTTACATAATGTACCTGGACGTAAATAACTTAAACGGGCACACCATGCAGCAATCACTGCCGATTGGTGAGTTTCGATGGCTGCCCAAAGACGAGTGCAAGGGATTAGATGGAAAAATCATGGTGGGTATGGTGGCTGATTCTAATGTAGGGTACGTGGTGGAGGCAGAACTCACATACCCTATTATTTTGCAGGATCCACACGCCGGTTTGCCACTGTGTCCAGAGCAAGTAGTCCCACTAAGACTCCATCGCAAAACTGATGACAATGGTGGGGAATAAGTGGACATACGTTATTCATTATCGTAATCTCCAGCAGTGTCTCAGCTTGGGGATGAAGCAGTCCCCCTGGTTGAAGGAGTATACTGATCTGAATACGAGACAGAGAACTACCATGATGTGTGACCTGGAAATGATTTTTACAAATTAATGAATAATTCAATTTTATGGTAAAACAATGGACAATTTGAGGGAACGGCGTGAAATTTTGATTAGAACCGAATGAGATGGGCATTATGGTGTAAGAAAGTGCACTGCCAGAACAAATTGTAAGCGGGTCAAAATATTCAATAAGAACTCTGTTGCTGTGGAGATGCCGAAGACTGCAGTAGAGTTTACGAAACCTATTTATGTGGGGATGTTCGTGCCAGACCTATCCACACGTACCGCTCTCATTATGAGTCAGCGAAAACTCATTTTGCAGATTCTAAATTACTTTATATGGATATAGATAGCTTCATCTACTCAGTGAAGAACTGTGGTCTATATGAAGTAATGAGGTACCACAGTAATGAATTCGACATGTCCTCACACACGGTCGATAACCCTTATGGTATTGTTCCACAGAACGAGAAGGTTGTCGGCCTTATAAAGGACGGGGCGAATGGATTGCCGATTGTGGAGTTTATAGCACTATGCTCAAAAATGTATGCTTGCCGCAGTCAGTCCTTGTGAGGCAAACTGAGGGGCTACTTGGTTGAGAAGCAGCGGCTCCGCTCCCGTAAACTCTCATACGGCCGGAAGAGCGGTGTGCTGACCACATGCTCCTCCGTATCCGCATCCAGTGACGCCTGTGGGCTGAGGATGGCACGTCGGCCGGTCGGTACCGTTCCCCTGCTGACGCCGAATGTCCTGTCTATCTGACCAGAGACATGACGAACAATGAATTCGTCAATGGCAACACCATCGTTCTCGTGTAGTTTTGTTTTAGCTGAGAGCTACTTCAGAGATTCTGTAAGCGGCTTAGAAGTCTCTCTCTCACTATCTACTGTCGATACATGTGCCTTAATCTTAGCAACAGTAATTTGTGTCGAGTGGCTCTCGGCGCCTGAATGACTTTCGGTTTCGTTGACATCTCGGTAGCGCACCAATTAGCCATTGTCACCTTTTCCACTCCCAGAGCCACTTTCCTTTCAAACAAAGGCACACTGCCTTTTACATAACGTCTATTTCTTACATTGTCCCTAACAACTGTCAAATTTACATCAACATGAACAGTTTATACACACAAATATTTTTACATGCAAAAGTCATCAGAAAATTATTTAACGTAATAAACAATTAACATAGATTTACTCACATACAATGCAAAGAATTTCAAACTCCCATATAGCACACTTAACTTCACATCTACAGAAAATATACTAATCAGACGTCTCTGCATCTGATGTTTTATATATCCGCTCTTCCTGTTCTTATTAAGTGCCTGGTGCCCCTTCTCAACATTAAGGGCCTCTACATCTATTTTCCCCTCAACAGTCTCGACCTTTTCAGTTAAGTCTGTTACTTTTCTACCGATTTCATTAACTAACTCATTTAATGGTTCAAATGGCTCTGAGCACTATGGGACTCAACTGCTGTGGTCATCAGTCCCCTAGAACTTAGAACTACTTAAACCTAACTAACCTAAGGACATCACACACACCCATGCCCGAGGCAGGATTCGAACCTGCGACCGTAGCAGCAGCGCGGCTCCGGACTGGAGCGCCTAGAACCGCACGGCCACCGCGGCCGGCAACTCATTTAATACATTGATCATTCTCAGAAGAGTCCGGCAATACGTCCCTAGCTCCCTGCGCATACCTCCAACTTTATGCACGATAGCATCCATATACAAGTGAATATTCTGTCTATGCACACACATTCTCTCTGGTTGATAGCTAAAAACGGGCGCAAATTTGTCCATGGAGCAGCGTATACAGATGTATTCATCTCGCTTACTGGTCTTCATATACAGAAACTCTTGGAAGTTTCACCTGTACCTACCATCATTTAGTTTTCTTGTTTGATCAATAACGAGAAATCCATATGCGAATGATTCCAGCAATCGGCACATATCTTTACAAAATCATTGAACGACATTTCAATTCCAACATGTGCTTGGTAAATGTGTTTTAAATTCAGACTGTCTTGTTTGAGGGCTATAATGAGGTTTGCATTATCTCTAACCAACTGTTTTGTGATTCTAGAATATTTTTGGTTTAGATAAAATTCATTAGCACTCATATGACGACCGAAACAGAAATATTTTTGAATTTGATCTTGGTTTTCCACAGATATGAACACAGTGTTTGGCTTTACTTTTTCAGCTGGGGGGGGGGGGGGGGGGGGATATCACTGCTTTCGCTGAATGTCGTGTATGTAACACCTTTTACATCGACCGAGCGAGGTGGTGTTGTGGTTAGCACACTGCACTCGCATTCGGGAGGACGACGTTTCAAACCTGCGTCCAGCCACCCTGATTTAGGTTTTCCATGATTTCCCTAAATCGCTCCTGGCAAATGGCAGGATGGTTCCTGTGAATGGGCTCGGCCGACTTCCTTCCCTGTAATTCCCTAATCCGATGAGACCGATGACCTCACTTGTTGGGTTTCTTCCCCCAAACAACCCAACCCCCTTTTACATCGTGCAATCTCTCCGGTTATAGCTGATACTTCGCCTGAAACAGTATTTTTGAAAATACACAAACATGTTGAAATCGGACTCCATGTACGTGTGTTAGCAGCATCTTGAGGACATTAGTGTTGCCACAGTTGGATGGACCTACTTCAGGTCTTCTTTCGCAGGACCAGTCACCGACAACAAAGTCCTGATGCTTCACCACCCTCCCCCAGGCCATGATACCAACTACATCAGGTTATGGTGTGCAGCGGGCTAAAAAAAAAGAATGCTTGTAATAATAATAACCATAATAATATATGTAGCCACTATAGTGCAATTATCCTATCCAGTGAGCTACAATGGTTACATCTCATATTGTATAATGATGGGATAGTTAAACAAGAAAAACAACAAAGATTTGCTATTATACCTGTTTTATTTACATTTCAGCAATGATACACAGGCTGCATTACATCAATAACAACAACAACAAAAAACTTATTCATTTTCTACAGTATTTCCTGAATAACTGTTTCTTGTATGCATTAAATTCCGCATGCATTTCTCTCAATCTGATGGGAGTTTCTTTTCTTTAGCTTCTTCTTTTGACACTGTATTGATGTATTGTTCTATATCATCTGCATGCACACTATATACATACGGAGATACTTCACAATGTCTTTATACACAGTTTGAACACAAGGCAGCCCACGCTTCAGTCTTTCCAGCACAAGGGATAGCACTGTCCATGGACCAAACAAGTTTGTAACAGTGGGGTTTCGCCAATAAACGGTTCGATCTCCAGATCTCACCATGTGTGTTATAGACAGTGGCACACCCGTGCAGTAAATTTCTGAAGATGGAAAATACTCAGAGGTCGTCTGTTCGTTGATGTACTGTTCTGCACGACACAGTTTATCCCATTCCAGCTCTGTTAACGGCACTTTAACACTTCTCAATCCATTTTCAATCTCTAACACAGCTTGCCAGTGAATGTCCATTGATGCTTATACCAATACTTAGCGCTTTGAACCACTAGCTGCTAAATTATAAGTTGAACTGAAAAGCATTAGAGCACTGTGGGGAATCGGCAGCTTCTCATCCACGACATCAACATTCTGTCCTTGCAGTAACACCGGAATGTTCTGAGACGATGCATTCGTCGGAGACCAGTACCGGCCCGCACCGTGCGGTCTAGGGCACCCACCACAATCCTTCTGAGAGTGGGGACTTGCTGGCTGCCCAAATCAATGAGTGGGACAGACAATAGCAGCTTGTTGTCCTGCTCCAGCAAGTGGGCTGCGTATGCTACAGGATCCCACGATGCTGCTACCGCTGATGATCCTCACAGGCCAGAGTTCACAGCAAGTACCAACGAGGTGCTGGTTCAGACACCCCAGATGTCACTGAATAAAGAAGAAGAGGAAGAAGAAACAATAAGAATCCACAGACAGTGACATAGAGTTGAACAAAGAAATGAAACTGCTAGATGCGGTAATAGTAGCAATGACATGTAATGAATAGTTACTTTTACACTTCTTCTGCATTGGAGAGACAGATGAGGATCTCAACTGCTGGCGACGCTTCACGGTTCTTCTTCTGATACTGACTGTGACTGGGAGCGGTGAGCTATCACGCTCGCCTTATATCCCCTACAATCTACATCGTGGTCACTTGACCTGAAGTTAATTATTTATTGACTTCAGCAGAATTTGTGGAACGATTCTCAAACGCATTTTACTTGCAAGGATGGAGTTTGAGTTCTCCTGTGCTTTGGTATTCCGCAGGCATTTACCGGGTAAACACTGCTTCATTTGTGGTGCAGCCCGACTGCGACCAATGGCGCGTGCAGACCCGTCAGGACACGAGGAGAAACAGAGGAAGACCACGTGTTTCGACAGGAATTCTTTTGTTTGAGGATTAGTGTAACACCTGTTATGTCAGTCGTGGGGCGCGAGCGGACACGTGCATGTGGCGGCCGCTTCTCAGCCTCTCGCCACTGCAGCCCAACTCCTGGCAGTGTGTGAGATCGCATTCTATGCTGTCCAGTGGGCGGCACATGCTTTGTGATCGAACGATTTTTAACAGTGTAATTACGTGTGGTGGGTGTTTCATGATGGTATTCCTTGTGCAGTCGGAATAAAAAAAAGTTATCAATTTAATTACTTCTTACGAGACCTGCATCTTCCCAAACAACAGAGAATGATGAGCAATAGAAATCCAACCCCTGCAAAATGAATTTTTTGTAAATAAATAATATACTTTTGAATTTCCTGTCATGCAATCATTCCTCTCCACCACAGAGCCGCCAATTTCCAGGTAGGAGATGGGAGGAGGAGGGGAGCTATTCGAATAACTCAGGCCTGAATGTCTATCTTTATCAGCGAGGGGAGGGGGCGAGTTGGAGGTTTCCTGAGGGTTGTGAGGATCAGGGTTAGGGGGAGGGGTGGGAGAACAATAGGTTAAGAACCTGTCAATCAAAAGGATGGATGATCTCCAGGGGGTCATTAGCTGTCAATCAAAACAGTGCATAGTTGACCATGATGTAGGCAAGCCACACTAACAAACTGTCTCAGAACATAGTTTGTCCCAAATACTACCAGGCTCTGGATAGATATCTTCAAGCTAGAATAGTTTATAATGGGAGGAAGCCTCCATAGTACACAGTCATTGTAATGAAACTTTTAAAGAACGGAGATTACTGCATAATAAATGTACAACAATGAAGGAGGTTATGAATACAGAGGTAGTGAATAAAACGCTTTGGCTGTTAGGAGGGCAACGAGTGAAACTTTCATTGACTATAGTAGGAACATCTTATCGAAAGCTCTCTCTTAATAAAAATTCTTGTCTTATCTTAATGATGTTGATGGCACCAAAGTTAGCTTCCAGGCACTCATGGATGACACAGGAACTGAAATTGAGTATAGGAAAGCCGGCCAGAGTGGCCGAGCGGTTCTAGGTGCTACAGTCTGGAACCGCGCGACCGCTGCGGTCGCAGGTTCGAATCCTGCCTCGGGCGTGGATGTGTGTGATGTCCCTAGGTTAGTTAGGTTTAAGTAGTTCTAAATCCTAGGGGACTGTTGACCTCAGAAGTAAAGTCCCGTAGTGCTCAGAGCCATTTGAACCATTTTTGTCGCTGCTGGTGTAACAAACCCATATTTAACGTTCGTTTTCTCTAGAATATAACAGCGATAGGTGCCGGGTTGCAGCCCTGGGAAGGAAGAAATTAGTTTCGTCTCATCATTTCAGTTAGAACATCTAGCTACTGCCGAGAAAATCCGATATGCGCAGTTGATTGTGTTTCGATAACAATCTGATTAGGTTCTGGGTTCGAATCCCTGTCCAACACAAAATTTTACCTCATGGCATTTCAAGTAATTTTCTTGTGAAGAAGCAATATTTAACATCTCTCGTAGTTCGTTAACAGGGACAATAGTTGCTTGGTAGGAATTCCTGTCCGTTAAAAATGTTTACGTTATGTAATTTAAAGTTGATAATTGCCAACTGAAACTGTCTAAAATCAAGGTATATCACTCTCTGTATGCATAGTCAGGAATGACTGTTAGTTTCCGTCAGTCACGAAATCTTTGCTTAGTCTGCATGACCTGGGTTTGAATCCGTATGCAGAACGAGACGGTTCGTCGTGTCATTTGAAGTTCATACATATTCTGAACTAGCTGCTCGTGAATAACTTAAAGTTTTAATGTCATTTTGTGTTAAATAATAAGCACGGTATGTTACTTTGAAGAGGAAGTCATGAATACGACGAACTTACTATGTGCATTACCTATCTGACGTAATAATGAGAGTGACAACATTTCAGGTATGTCATTTATTGTAATAAATGTGAGCTTACAAACCTTAAGGACAGTCTTATCTGTGATAAGGTGTTCCCTGATGTTTGTAGTATCGTGGTATAACTTTACATCTTGAGTTATTGCTATACACAGCAGTGTTTTCTAGTGGTGACTTGTTGGAACCATTTTCAATAGTCAAACGACTGTACCGAGGAGCGATTAGAGGACCTGCTAGACAGCTGCGTTATGCGGGTTGCATGCGAATCAAGAGAAATGCAATTCAGGTCGTTCGGATACTTTTGAGCATGACTGTACAATGATAGGTACCTATTACCATGCGCTTCTCAGTTGTTTCCAAAATATACATGCAGATACAGAAAACTCACGTTATTAAACTGATATACTCAATGACTAAGAGCAAAACGCCTAAGTTCAAGCATGTTCTCTTAGGGTGACGAGCCTGTTACCACAACCACTGAAAGATAGAGCATGAGAGTCGCTAGATGGAACACGTTCGAACAACATGCCGACAAACAACAAGTTGGCATTAGGGCTGCAAAATTCTCGAATTGAGCAGTTACGGGTTGTAGAGAGTCGCGTAGCGGCGTGTGCTTTCCTTGGGCGTCCTTCGGGGCACTGAGCGGAGACGACAATGATTCGGCAATTTTAGAAGTGATAGTTGTGGCCCAAAGAGATGGATTCACGATCGAGTTGTGTTTACACGGTTGCGTTTCTTTACGGATGCGATACTACTGTGAGGCAGCCCCGAATCTTAGTAACCAGCTTGAGGAGACTTTGGTTTGCAAAGAATGGATTTGACGATGTTGAATTAAATGACATAATTACGTTGTTTTAGGGTTTCGTTTCACAAGACAGTTTTTATTATCCTGACAATTAACCTGTGCTATCCAGGGTGTTTCAGAAATCGTGTTACACACTTCTAGAAGTTGTAGAGGGGACTTAGAAGATCAAGTTTTACGTAGGAACTATTGTCCGGAAATGTCATCCAACAGACAGAACGTCGAAGTTATAGGCACCGGCGCCTGTATATCTGTTTCACAGTAAATTATTTTTCTTCTTCTTCTTCTTCTTTCCATATTTTGGGAGATGGTTTTATGGATCAAAGCAAGGAAAAAATCCAATAAACATGGGTTCTAAGATGCATACCTTAACAGCTATGACCATTTGTTCAATAGAGATGTGTCTCACAGTAGTTGTCGTAGCTTGTCAGGTATAGATTTTAGAGCCCATGTTTCCTGGGCATTTTTTCCATATTTTGGTTCCTACTACCACCTCTGAAAGTTGGCTACCCTACAAACTTATTTTAAGCAACAACAATACCAATACATGTATTCCATTTTCAGAGGTATAAGAAAGGTTTTCCCTTATAACTTCCGACTCATTCATTCCCGGCACAGGGACATTTACTCCAAATTAATATATTTATCCTTTTCCATCATCCTAGAAAGTTCGTAACATCATCACAGAATCACCCTGTATGTACATATTTTTACAGGTGCCGGACCTATAGCTTTGACGCTCTGTAGCGTCGTTGAATGGAGTTTCTGGGCATGGGTTCCTACGTACAACTTGATCTACTAAGTCCCCTCTACAACCACTGTAAGCGTGTAACATGAACTGTAAAACATCCTGCAGAATTTCCTTCCTGTCAGGGTGGTGTTGTGGGGTACTAGTAGGCGGCTCAGAAGAGATGGTAATAATACACGTTGCTTCATCTTCTAGTTCAGTTTTCGGATCTGTGGGGATTTTTGGCTGAAAGCCTCGAAACAATGCAGAGTAAGAAGCACAAAAATTTAACCTAAGTGAGCTGCTACAGGGTTGGGCAAATAAAAGTGGCTCGGATGAGTGGATACCACTTGTGGCAGACTTAATGGCGGAGGTAAAGACCTACAGTTACTTCCACCAGGATGAAGCAACTGCCCATACATCCAGCCAAACCTTAGAGCACATTTACACAGCCTTCACGCTGTCAGGTCACATGATCTGTCAGTGTGCGATTAATTTGTGTGGGGAGCCCTTAAGTCTAAGGCGTATTGTACCAACAACCTTCAAGAAAGGCAGCAGAGCGTTTGAGAGGAGATTACGGCAGTTCCAGCAGTCCAGCTTCGATCCCCCTTCATCAACTTGCTGACCAGGGCCCAAAAGTGCCAAGAGATGAACAGTGGTCACTTTCAGCATCTGATATAGCCACATTAATACTGTATTTAAATTCCTCTGTTGTGTTTCTTTGTACACAGTAACTCTGTTCTCCAGGCCACTTTTATTTGCCCCACCCTGTAGTAAACAATGCGTAAGTGAAGGAGTGTGGAAAGTTATTCCGGCTGCGCCCATGACGGTGTAATTACATCTCAGGGCAAACTCAACAGTATCGCATCTTGAATGGAGTACTTGGTTTGCGGATGAGAATGCATTCTCCTCGGCCATGTTGAGAAAAGCGGATTTTATAGAAACATTGTGGATAGAAATCATGAAAACAGACCATAAACCGCTTCAGTTGTAAACAGTTTTGTCGATTCAATCACGGCCGGTCCCAAGCGATTATAAACAGATATTCGGGTGAACAGGACCCTTGATGCTCATAACTACCGCACACTGGACATCAGGCTGCGGGCAGGTGACAGCCTTACGTAAAGAAAAGATCGGTGTCCACTGTGCGGCGGCCACGCGCCTCATAGTTCTTTTCCACCTAAAGATCGGCTTATACTCTAAGGTGACGAAAGTCATTGGATAGCGATATGCACATACACAGATGGCAGTAGTATCACGTACACAATGTATAGAAGGACAGTGCATTGACGGTGCTACCATTTGTACTCGGTGACTCACGTGAAGCCGGCCGCGGTGGCCGAGCAGTTCTAGGCGCTTCAGTCCGGAACCACGCGGTTGCTACGGTCGCAGGTTCGAATCCTGCCTCGGGCATGGACGTGTGTGATGTCCTTAGGTTTAAGTAGTTCTAAGCCTAGGGGACTGATGACCTCAGACGCTAAGTCCCATAGTGCTTAGAGCCATTTAACTCACGTGAAAAGGTTCTGACGCGATTATGGCCGCACGAAGGGAATTAATATACTTTGAACGGGGACTGGTACTTGGAGCTGGAGGCGTGGGACATTCCATTTCGGAAATCGTTAGGGAATTCAATAACCCGAGATCCACATTGTGAAGAGTGTGCCGAGAATACCACGTTTCAGGCATTACCTCTCACTGCAGACAACACAGTAGCCACCGCCCTTCACTTGACGACCGAGAGCAGCGCCGTTTGCGTGAAGCTGTCAGTGCTAACAGGCTAGCAACACTGCGTGAAATAACCGCTGCAGTCAATATGGGACAAACGACGAATGCGTATCCGTTAGGACAGTGCGGTGAAATTTGGGGGTAATGGGCTATGGCAGCAGATGACCGACGCGAGTGCCTTTGCTAACAGCACATCGCCAGCAGTGCCTGTCCTGAACTTGTGACCATATCGGTTGGACCCTAGACGACTGGTCAGCAAAGTCTCGATTTCAGTTGGTAAGAGCTGATGGTGGGGTTCGAGTGTGGTGCAGACCACAGGAAGCCATGGACCCAAGTTTTCAACAAGGCACTGTGCTAGCTGGTGGTGTCTCCACAATGGTGTGGGCTGTATTTACATGGAATGGGCAGGGTCCTTCGGATGTTCGGATATTTCGAGACTACTTGCAGCCATTCATGGACTTCGTATTCCGAAACAACGATGGAATTTTTATGGATGACAACGCGCCATGTCACCAGGCCACAATTGTTCGCAATTTTTTTGAAAAACATTCTGATCAATTCGAGCGAATGATTTGGCCACCCAGATTGCCCAACATGAACCCCATCAAACATTCATGGGACATTTGAGAGGTCAGTTTGTGTACAAAATCCAGCACCTGCAACACTTTCGCAATTATGGACGGCTACAGGGGCAGCATGGCTCAATATTTCTGCAGGAGACTTGCAACGACTTGTTAAGTCCATTCCACATCGAGTTGTTGCACTATACCGGCGAAAAGGAGGTGCGACATGATATTAGGAGGCGTGCCATGACTTTTGTCACCTCAGTGTAATCGCCGGAAACCGGTAGTGACTGACCCAATAAAACAGTTTACGATTGAAGCTGTTTATTATCTGATTCCACGATGCTCAATTGTGGATGTCCTATTAACCAAATTTTATGCAGGAAAGAAATCAATTGGCAGTGGTGTAGTCACACTGTTGAAAGGCGTCATGTTGGATTCACATCTTCCACTAGTGGTCAGAGGAATGCTGTTAACTCTGAGAGGTGCAAACTCCGCCTACTGTAACAACATCTGCGACTTTTCAGAGGTACTGTCGGTTCAGATTTCTACACCTGCTACGACGCAATACATTCTTTGTTACACAGAAGATATAGATACATTACAATCACTTAATAGTTCACAGTTCCAGTCAGCACTGGGTAGTCGTAAATAGTAGAAAACACTTAGAGAATAATTACGATAGTCAGGGTCGACTAAATCCGCCTGTAGTCCGTAGAACAGTTGTCCAAAACGTATTCCAATTGAAATCCAGTAAACAGCCACGACACGATAGTGACTTCAGGTAGCTGGCGACCGGGGCCATGTGAAGCCCTACTGACACCTCTTACCTGTCGTCAACAGAGTCGTCGATGTTGGACATGGCAGGGTATCCGTCTCGCTGTTGGCTTTCTCTTTATGGGTGACAGTGCTCACTCCCATCGTTCTGCTCTAGTTGAACTATTTTTGCAGCTTTAGCTATCCACTGCACATATATATACCAGTGACATCTCTGATTTTGAAGCCTATAGACGTTGTAAGTTTTAAGACAAATTGCAGACACAAACTACAGCTGGTATTGCCTCCGTATTGGTATTTTCAAACAATGGGTAATGCCAACAGAATTCTTGAACCCCCACATAAAGCTTATACCGCGGCTTTGGCAGCGTATATTGTATGAAGAGGCAACCATAGTCGGTAGTATCGGTTTTGTTGGTGTGAACGAAATTTTCTGCTGTTGCTATTTTTTAAATGCTTATCTTCAGTGTCATAATGTTTCTAATTGCATGTTTTGTTCATTGTTCTGGTCAAACGATTTTTACTGAGAATTCTCATCACGAATCTATAACACTTTAGACACCTTCTCGAGGAATTCTCCATTATGATTAACTAGTGTAAACTGTTCCGAGGGTTTGATGTTCTCCTCCTCCTTATTCCTCGACGACTACCGATTTAATCTCTCAAACCACGTACAGACGTTCGTAACAAATGTTACAAATTTCAATCTATATGCATTTGACTATAATCAGCAGCTTTCTTTTTCTCGTTGCTATTAACAGTATATGTTTGTTTCTGACCACTTATACTCTTGACATTCATTCAGCATACACTGATGAAGCCTTTATTTACGGTGTCATCGCAGTAATTTTCATGTGCTACTGAATATTGATCTTACTATTTCTATATGTCTGTTGATTTTCATTCCTGGGTTCAACTCATTAGCTATTTAACAACAAAAATAGTTATAGTCTCTTACCTTTTGATTTTTTCGTTTTAGAGTTTATGAGCAGCTTTGTTTTTCTTACGTTGATACTTAGACCCATCTGTCCTCCAGCTGACTCTAGCTGTTCCAAGAGGGGCTGTAAGTTTTAAAGTTGTTAGCAAGAATCACTTTGTCGCCCAAATATTTCCGCACATCAACTGATTCTCGATTAAATCTTGGCGGTCTTTTATAATTATTGGCTAGTCAAAGTGACCCTTTTCCATGCTTCAAGCTCCCAATGGCGGTGCATCTCCGCCCACGCTTATCTCTGGTCTCTCCGACATACTGTGGCCAGAGGCACTCGTTTGTGGCAGTGACTCCTGTATCCCATAGCGAGAAGATGTTTTCGCCGGATATGTGTGATCGCCATTTGTTATTGTTATCAGTTGTCCAGCATTGAATTAGAGATTGATATGCTGCACACTAGCCCGTCTATCGACTCATCGACAGAGACCGCTGTCGGCGACAGACTGTGGGTTGTATCTTTTGATTTTGGCGGCGGCGGCGGCTTCCCGCGTACCGACGTACTCACGACATTCGATTGACACGGTGCTGCATGACTAGCGATCGAATGCCCTTGTACATGAGTGTAAAGTATAATGTCCCACGTCGTTTGCTGTTGATGGGTTTCGAAGTTCTTTTGGTTTTTTTTTTTTTTTTTTTTTTTTGTTTTGTGGTTTTAGGGCGCAAAACTTCGATGGTCATTAGCGCCCAGCCCGTGACATAGAAAACAGGAAAAAAACGAAATTTAAAATCAGCAGCAATGGGAACAAAATCATAAAATTTGAGTAACTAAAGGCAGAAGGAATGCTTAAAAATCCACTATAGACAGGGGTTGGTTGTCCCCCAAAAAAAAGCTTCAAATGACTGACGTCATTTCACTGTCACTAATAAACTGTAGAACGCGGTCAGCTGAGCGCGTGTCATCTGCTAAAATCGACGATAGATCAGGCGATAGCTGTAGACGGGAGCGTAACGGATTAAAATAGGGGCATTCAATTAAAAGGTGTCTGACCGTCCACAGCTGAGAGCAGTGGGGACAGAGTGGGGGAGGATCACCGCTTAAAAGATGTCGATGACTAAAAAGACAGTGCCCTATCCGGAGTCGAGCTAACATTACCTCCTCCCGACGACGCGTTCGGGAGGAAGAGGTCCAAGCGCAAGGAAGGGCTTTCACTTCCCGCAATTTATTGTGGGGAAGTGTTGACCAATGCGCATGCCATAAATGAGCAGCTTGGCGGCATAAAACGCTCCGAAGATCGGTAAACGGAAGAGACTTAATAGCTGGCCGAGGAAGAGAGACTGCAGCCTTGGCCGCTATATCGGCCGCCTCATTTCCACAGATACCAGCGTGTCCCGGGAGCCAGAGGAACGCCACTGAGACGCCCCCCAGGTGGAGCAAGCGCAGACAGTCCTGAATCCGGTGGACCAGAGGGTGCACAGGGTAAAGAGCTTGGAGACTTAGGAGAGAGCTGAGAGAATCTGAGCAGATTACGTACTGTATCCGCTGATGGCGGTGGATGTAGTGGACAGCCTGGAGAACAGCGTAAAGCTCCGCAGTATAAACCGAGCACTGGTCGGGAAGCCGAAAGTTATTTGGGGTGTCGCCAACAATATAGGCACTCCCTACACCTAACGATGTTTTCGAGCCATCGGTGTAAATAAATGTGGCATCCGTCATTTGTGCACATAGAGCAGCAAATGCCCGACGGTAAACAAGTGCAGGGGTACCATCCTTGGGAAATTGACATAGGTCTCTGAGCAAGTTGATCCGGGGACGGAGCCAAGGCGGTGCTGTACCCCAAGTTGTCAAGAAGGTTTTAGGAAAGCGGAAGGAAAGAGAATGGAGCAGTTGACGGAAGCGGACTCCCGGGGGTAGTAGGGAGGAGGAGCAGCCTGCATACCCGACATCAAAGGAGGCGTCGAAAAAAAGGTCATGCGCTGGATTAGCAGGCATGGAAGACAGATGGCTAGCATAACGACTCAGAAGGACTGCCCGCCGATTGGACAGCGGAGGTTCAGCAGTCTCAGCATAAAGGCTTTCCACAGGGCTGGTGTAAAAAGCTCCAGATACTAAACGTAATCCACGGTGGTGGATAGAGTCGAGACGCCGAAGAATAGACGGCCGAGCAGAGGAGTAGACTATGCTTCCATAATCCAATTTCGAGCGCACTAAGGCGCGATAGAGGCGGAGAAGGACCACTCGGTCCGCTCCCCAAGAGGTACCATTCAGGACACGGAGGGCGTTAAGCGAACGCAGACAGCGAGCCGAAAGATAGGAAACGTGGGAGGACCAGCACAGTTTTCTGTCAAACATAAGACCCAAGAATTTAGCGACGTCGGAAAACGGAAGGTTGACAGGACCTAGATGTAAGGAGGGCGGAAGAAACTCCTTACGTCGCCAAAAATTTACACAAACGGTCTTACTGGGTGAGAAACGGAAGCCGGTTTCGATGCTCCACGAGTGGAGGCGATCGAGACATCCTTGAAGACGTCTTTCAAGAAGGCTGGTCCGTTGAGAGCTGTAGTAGATCGCAAAATCGTCCACAAAGAGGGAGCCCGAGACATCAGGAAGGAGACAATCCATAATTGGATTAATGGCGATGGCAAACAGTACAACACTCAGCACGGAGCCCTGGGGTACCCCGTTTTCTTGGGAGAAAGTACGGGAGAGAGTAGTGTTCACCCGCACCCTAAATGTGCGCTCTGCCATAAATTCGCGAAGAAAAAGGGGCAGCCGGCCTCGAAAGCCCCAAGAGAACAGTGTGCGGAGAATGCCTGTCCTCCAACAGGTATCGTATGCTCTCTCCAGATCAAAAAATATTGCTACCGTTTGGCGTTTCCGGAGAAAATTGTTCATGATATAAGTGGAGAGAGCAACAAGATGGTCAACGGCAGAACGATGCTTTCGGAATCCGCATTGGGCTGGTGTTAAAAGACTGCGGGACTCCAGCCACCAAGCTAAACGGTAATTCACCATACGCTCCAAAACCTTACAGACACTACTCGTGAGAGAAATGGGGCGATAGCTAGAGGGGAGATGTTTGTCCTTTCCAGGTTTCGGAACGGGAACGACAATAGCTTCCCGCCATCGCCTGGGAAAGGTACTGTCGGTCCAAATTCGATTATAAAGGCGAAGGAGGTAACGCAGGCTATGGGGTGATAAATGCAGCAACATTTGGACATGGATACCATCCGGTCCTGGGGCGGAGGAGCGAGAAGAAGAGAGTGCATGTTGGAGTTCGCGCATGGAGAAAACAGTATTGTAGCTTTCGCGATTGTGAGAGGAGAAAGCAAGATGTCGCACTTCCGCTGCACGTTTCTTCGGGAGAAACGCTGGCGGGTAATTTGAAGAGCTCGAAATCTCAGCAAAGTGCTGACCCAATGAGTTAGAAATTGCGACGGGGTCCACTAAGGTATCATGCGCGACAGTGAGCCCAGAGACCGGGGAGAAACTAGGCGCGCCTGAGAACCGTCGAAGCCGACTCCAAACTTCCGAGGAGGGAGTGAAGGTGTTAAATGAGCTAATAAAGTATTTCCAGCTTGCCTTCTTGCTATCGCGGATGACGCGACGGCATCGCGCACGGAGCTGCTTATATCGGATACAGTTGGCCAAAGTTGGATGGTGACGGAAAATGCGAAGAGCACGTCGCCGCTCACGTATTGCGTCACGGCATGCCTCGTTCCACCAAGGAACTGGAGGGCGCCGGGGCAATTCGGAGGTGCGTGGTATTGAACGTTCCGCAGCTGTGAGAATAACGTCGGTAAAATGTGTGACCTCATCGTCGACGCTCGGAAAGCGACGGTCATCGAATGTCGCTAGAGACGAAAAAAGTGTCCAATCGGCTTGGGCAAACTTCCAGCGACGCGAGCGCATATATGGCAGTTGAGGCTGCAGTCGAAGAACACATGGAAAGTGGTCACTCGAGTGTGTATCATCAAGGGCGAACCATTCGAAGCGCCGAGCTAGCGGAACAGTACCGACCGCAAGGTCCAAATGAGATAAATTTGCCGTGGAGGCAGACAAAAATGTGGGGACCCCAGTGTTGAGGCAGACTAGATCCGCTTGGTGGAAGACGTCTAGCAATAGTGAGCCACGTGGACAAGGATGTGGAGATCCCCAAAGCGGGTGGTGGGCATTGAAGTCCCCAACCAGCAAATAGGGGGGTGGAAGCTGATCAAGAAGATGAAGGAGATCAGCTCGTGCCATTGGTGTAGACGATGGAATGTATACCGTACAAAGAGAGAACGTGTATCCAGAAAGGGAAAGACGGACGGCGACAGCTTGGAAGGAAGTGTTTAAGGGGATTGGGTGATAATGGAGAGTATCATGGAGCAGAATCATGAGTCCTCCATGGGCTGGAGTGCCTTCAACAGAGGGGAGGTCATATCGGACGGACTGAAAATGAGGGAGAACAAAGCGGTCATGGGGACGCAGCTTTGTTTCCTGAAGACAGAAGATGACCGGCGAGTAGGATCGTAAAAGGATCGACAATTCCTCCCGATTGGCGCGAATGCCGCGGATATTCCAGTGGATAATGGACATAGGGTGAACAGAAAATGGAGGAACGTGACCAAGGGTGCTGTCAACTCAACGACTGCTCAGAGCTTGCGACCGACAGCATGGAATGGCATTCAGTCGAAGGCAGAAGATCCTGATCCATAGGTTGGTCAGGAGCAGCTCCTGCCACCAACGATCGGCCAGTTGACCGGCCACCAGCAGTGCGCCTCGGCGACACAGAAGATGGCCGAGGGCGATTTCCGCCAGGTGGTGCTGTAGATGGGACACGCCTTGGCGGAGAAGGAGAGGAACTGTGTTTCTTCGTAGCCTTCTTAGAAGTATGATGTTTAGATGAAGGAGGAACCGATGGTTGTGAAGTTGCGGGACGTAAAAACTCTTCACGAGAATGCTCTTTTTTCGAAGACCTGGCGTCTGACTTTTGGGCTCGAGATTTAACAGAACCCGATGAAGGGTGAGCCATAGAGTGGGCAGGCGAAAGGGGTGAGGTTGAACGGGCGATCTTTGCGCTGGCCGATCTGACGACCGTGGTACTAAAGGTGAAGTCGCAAGTCTGCGTGGCCGCCTCCTTTGTTGGTCGAGGAGAAGCAAGGACAGCGCTGTATTTACCTTTCTGAGGCACGGTGGGCTGTCGACTGGCGAGTAACTTTCGAGCAGCAAATGTCGACACCTTTTCCTTCACTCTTATTTCCTGGATGAGCTTTTCATCCTTAAAAACGGGGCAATCTCGAGAGGAGGCAGCGTGGTCACCCATACAGTTGATGCAGCGAGGGGATGGAGGTGGACAAGCACCCTCATGGGCATCCTTGCCACAAGTAACACATTTGGCCGGATTGGAACAGGACTGGCTGGTATGATTGAACCGCTGACATCGATAGCAACGCGTAGGGTTTGGGACATAAGGGCGAACGGAAATTATCTCATAGCCTGCTTTGATTTTTGATGGGAGTTGAACTTTGTCAAATGTCAAGAAGACAGTGCGGGTTGGAATGATGTTCGAATCAACCCTTTTCATAACCCGATGAACAGCTGTGACGCCCTGGTCAGACAGGTAATGCTGAATTTCTTCGTCAGACAATCCATCGAGGGAGCGCGTATAAACGACTCCACGCGAGGAATTTAAGGTACGGTGCGGTTCCACCCGGACAGGGAAGGTGTGGAGCAGAGAAGTACGCAGCAGTTTTTGAGCCTGGAGGGCACTGTGTGTTTCTAACAACAGGGTGCCGTTCCGTAATCTGGAACAAGACTTTACAGGACCCGCAATTGCGTCGACACCTTTCTGTATAATGAAAGGGTTGACCGTGGAAAAGTCGTGACCTTCGTCAGACCGAGAAACAACAAGGAACTGTGGCAACGATGGAAGAACAGTCTGTGGCTGAGACTCAGTGAACTTACGTTTGTGAGCAGACATAGTGGAAGGTGAGGAAACCATTGCGGAAGAATCCCCCATGATTACCGGCGTCTCCGATGGCGCGCTCCTCCCTTGTGGGGGCCCTCGCCGAGGGCACACCCGCCTTAGGTGATTGTTCACACCTCAGGTCACACCTCCCGACAAACGGACGGAGGGACCAATCGGCACTTTCGGAAGGTATCAGCTCGGGTAATCACCCCTCCCTGGGCCTGGCCGTTACCAGGGGGTACGTACGTGTCCTACCTGTCTACCCGGGGCGGGGAATTACGCGTTACCCCGTCACCGGCTACGCATGGAAGTGCGTGGGTCGGCCTTCAGACACGCACAGGGAGGAAAGAAGAGAAAGGGAAAGGAAAGAAGAGGGGGTCTCAAACGCCGTAGCGGAGAAAAGGGCAAGGAGAAGAGGGAAGGAAAAGAGAAGGACAGAGGAAGGACGAGGACTGGCAAGTGTAAGAGCAAGGAATTTGGAACAGTTTCGAGCGTCCGTCTCCGGACGTAGGCACAAACCATACTCCCAGAGGGGGAGAAAGGAAGGAAGGAAAGAGACAGAGGGGAGGGGGGGGGCGAAGATGGGGGACGGGGAGGGATGCGGAAAGGGAAGGGAAGGTATGCAGCCCGGAAAAGGAAGGAGGGCCACATTAGCTCGGGGTCCCGTGCTCGCTACGCACGTGTCCACAAAAGAGTTGTGGACCCCCTGGGGGGGTTCTTTTGGTTGTGAGATTATTTGCGATGAAGCAGAACTTCACAGACCTGTCAAAGAAGCTTGGCTCCAGAGTAAACCTAACCCACAGAACAGCCGGAAACAACCGGGGAGCAGAGGCAGATACACTAACAAGCCTCTAATTTCACTAGTGTTTTCAGCTGCTGAATACTGTGCCCTTGCATGGGAAAACAGTGCTCATACAAAGAATGAGGCGATGAGGACTACTACTTGCACTGTCAGATCAACTCCCATTGAGTGGCTACCTATTCTAACAGACATTACTCAGCTGTATCTCAGAACAAAAGACAGAGTCCGATAAGAACTCAGTTCTAAATAGTGCTTTTCAGTTGTACACCTGAAGTAAGGCACTCTGGGGTGACCTTTAGGTCACAGACTTTTACGATGCCACCGAGAAGTGAATAGAGCGCTAGAATGAACATCCATCCGTTAAACCAACTAGTTCAAAACCCAACGAAGAAGGCCATAGAGTTTGAGCTTCCCTGTCTCGAATGGTCGAGACACTGCCCCATCCGACGGGATGACGCAAATGTGGCCCGATCTTGACGAAGGGCGGTTATTGTGTAAGTGCTCACTGCGATTGTGGTGCAGAAGAACAGTCAATAAGACATACTGTCAAGAACTGTACTCCAGTCTTTTAGTAGTGGTCTGAAATACTTGCACGAAGTGATACCTAGAGCCTCGACCTGGTTATCAAATTTAAAGTGTTGGACCTCCCTTTGTCCAGTGCAGTGCAGCAGTTCGACGTGACACGGGCTCAACAAGTCGCTGGAAGTCTCCTGCAGAAATAATGAGCCAAACTGCCTCTAAAGCCTACCATAATTGCGAAAAGATTGTCAGTACGGGATTTTGTGCACGAACTGACTTCTCGACTATGTCTCATAAATGTTCGACAGCGTTCATGTCGGGCGAGCTAGGTGGCAAAGTCATTCGCTCAAATCGTCCAGAATGTTCTTCAAATCAATGGCGCACAGTTGTAGCCTGGTGACATAGCGCATCGTCATCCATAAAAATTCTATCATTGAATGGCTGCAAATAACCTCCAAGTAGCCGAACATAACCATATTCAGTCAATTTTCGGTTCAGTTGGACCATAGGACCCAGTAGATTCCATGTAAACACGGCACACACCATTATGGAACCATCACCAGCTTGCAGAGTGCCTTGTTGACAACTTGAGCCCATGGCTTTATGAAGTCTGCGTCACACTCGAACCCTACCGTCAGCTCTTACCAAATGAAATCGGGACTCATCTGACCAGCCCAAGGTTTTTCAGCCGTCTAGGGTCCAAACGATATGGTCACAAGCCCAGAGATGCGCCGCAGGCGATGTCATGCTGTTAGCAAAGGCACTCGTGTCGGTCGTCTGCTGCCATACCGCGTTAACACCAGATTTCGCTTCACTGTCCTAATGGATACATTCATCGTAAGTCCTGCATTGATTTCAGCAGTTATTTCACGCGGTGTTGCTAGTCTGTTAGCACTGACAACTCTACACAAACGCCGCTGCTCTCGATCGTTAAGTGAAGATCGTCGACCATTATGTTGCCGTGGTGTGAGGAAATGCCTGAAACTTCGTATCTTCGGCACACTCTTGACACTGTGGATCTCAGAATATCTAATTCCCTTACTATTTCCGAAATGCAATGTCTCATTCGTCTACTATCAACTACCATTCCGCGTTCAAAGTCTTTTAATTCCTGCAGGGTACCCATAATAATGCCAGAAGCCTTTTCATATGAATCACTTGAGAACAAATGACAGTCCTGTCCATGCACTACCTTTTTGTACCTTGTGTACCCAACACTACCCATCTGTACATGTGCATATCGCTAGCCCACACCTTTCCTCACCTCAGTGCATAATGCCAAACGATAATAATAAAAAAAGGGGCATGAACTATCTGCACTGGATAGTTAAAAAGCCTGTGATGAATTGGCAGCATACAGACGTCGGTTTATTGGCAGAATACTAGGAAAATGCCATCAATCTACGAAAGAGATTGCTTACAAACGCTCATGCAACCCACCCTTGAATAACGGTCAAGTGTATGGGACCTGTACCAAATAGGACTAACAGGAGATATTGAATGTGTGCAAAGAAAGGCAGCACAAATGGTTACAGGTTTCTTTGACCCATGAGATGACATCACGGATATGCTGAAAATATTGTACCAGTAATTGCATCAAGGTATAGACAAAATATCCTGTGAAAGTCTATTTTCAAAGTTTCAAGAACCAACTTTAAGGGACGGCCGGAGTGGCCGAGCTGTTCTAGGCGCTACAGTCTCGATCCGCGCTACCGCTATGGTCGCAGGTTCGAATCCTGCCTCGGGAATGGATGTGTGTGATGTCCTCAGGTTAGTTAGGTTTAAGTGGTGACCTCAGAAGTTAAGTCCCATAGTGCTCAGAGCCATTTGAACCAACTTTAAGTGAAAAATATAGTCATATACAGCCCCCAACGCAGTGATCACGAAGACAAAATGGAATTAATGACAGCGCTCACAGAGGCGTTAAAGCAATCATTCCTCCTGCACTACATATTCGAATGAAACAGGAAGAAACCCTAATAGCAGATACACTGGGAAACGCCCTCTGTTATGTACTTCACAGTGGTTTGCTGTGTGTGGCTGTAGATGTATTTGTACCATCTGCTTGCAGGGTATCAAATCCGATGGGTTAACTTAAACTTGTTTCATTGCTAATATAGGTCACAGCTAGTTATTGGTCCATTATTAATTATTTTCGCAACTAAATAATTTGTGTCTGAAACTTAAGTGACCAGTAATATAGTGAAAACTTAATGCCCTCATTACGCCACAAAGGTGATCATGTAATACAGGACAACAGCTACCAAATTTGCCAAGTTACACTACACAAGTAATATGCCCTGTCCATCGACATGCAAAATAACATTGACAGTGTAAATATACGAGAGTTGCCCAGAAAGTAATGCACCGTGTTTTTTCTTCAACAATTTTTTATTGGACTTCATGAGAATTACATACACGAAAGAATGTATTTTATCTACACACCCTATTTTTCCATGTAATCTCCAACCCATTCTATGGCCTTCCTCGAGCACGAAACAAGGGCGTATACAGGGTGGCCCATTGATAGTGACCGGGCCAAATATCTCACGAAATAAGCTTCTAACGAAAAAACTACAAAGAACGAAACTCGTCTAGCTTGAAGGGGGAAACCAGATGGCGCTATGGTTGACCCTCTAGATGGCGCTGCCATAGGTCAAACGTATATCAACTGCGTTTTTTAAAAATAGGAACCCCCATTTTTATTACATATTCGTGTTGTACGTAAAGAAATATAAATGTTTTAGTTGGACCACTTTTTTCGCTTTGTGATAGATGGCGCTGTAATAGTCACAAACACATGGCTCACAATTTTAGACCAACAGTTGGTAACAGGTAGGTTTTTTAAATTCTATTTAGCGACGAAGCGTCATTCACCAACAGCGGTTACGTAAACCGGCATAATAAACGGAAAATCCACGATGGCTGCGACAAGTGCAGCGTCAGCGGCCTTGGCGGGTTAATGTATGGTGCGGCATTATGGGAGGAAGGATAATTGGCCCCCATTTTATCGATAGCAATCTAAATGATGCAATGTATGCTGATTTCCGACGTAATGTTCTACCGATGTTAATACAAGATGTTTCACTGCATGACAGAATGGCGATGTACTTCCACCATGATGGATGTACGGCACATAGCTCGTGTGCGGTTGAAGCGGTATTGAATAGCATATTTCATGACGGGTAGATTGGTCGTCGAAGCACCATACCATAGCCCGCACGTTCACCGGATCTGATGTCCCCGGATTTCTTTCTGTGGGGAAAGTTGAAAGATATTTGCTATCGTGATCCACCGACAACGCCTGACAACATGCGTCAGCGCACTGTCAATGCATGTGCGAACATTACGGAAGGCGAACTACTCGCTGTTGAGAGGAATGTCGTTACACGTATTGCCAAATGCATTGAGGTTCACGGACATCATTTTCAGAATTTATTGCATTAATGTGGTATTTACAGGTAATCACGCTGTAACAGCATGCGTTCTCAGAAATAAGTTCACAAAGGTATACGTATCACATCGGAACAACCGAAATTAAATGTTCAAACGTACGTACGTTATATATTTTAATTTAAAAACCTACCTGTTACCAACTGTTCGTCTAAAATTGTGAGCCATATGTTTGTGATTATTACAGTGCCATCTATCACAAAGCGAAAAATGTGGTCCAACTAAAACATTCATATTTCTTTACGTACTACACGAATATGTAATAAAAATGGGGGTTCCTATTTTTAAAAAACGCAGTTGATATCCGTTTGACCTATGGCAGCGCCATCTAGCGAACCAACCATAGCACCATCTGGTTTCCCCCTTCAAGCTAGACAAGTTTCGTTCTTTATAGTTTTTTCGTTTGACACTTATTTCGTGAGATATTTGGACTGGTCACTATCAATGGACCATCCTGTATGCCCTGTCGATACCAATCCTTGTCCTGGTGGCGTGGCCAATGCTTCACTATGTGAATCACATCATCCTCAAAATGTCTTCCACAAATGGCATCCTTTAATGGTCCAAACAAGTGGAAGTCTTAGGAGGCTACGTCAGGGCTGTAGAGTGGTTGGGGTAACACTGTCCAACCCTGTTTTGCGATGTGTTCAGCACTCATCTGACTTGTGTGGGGCCGAGCATTCTCGTGTTGCAGCAAAACATCTCCTCGGTTGCTGTGGCGATGAAGTCACCTGAAGTGAGTCTCGAGTTTTGTTAATATATGCTTCTGAATTAATAGTACTACTTCTTGGCATCACGTCAATGAGAATCACACCTTCACAGTCTCAGAACACGGTGACCATGACCTTACTGGCAGGAGCAGTAATTTCGAATTTTTTCTTCTGTGGGGAGTGGGAATGGCGCCATTCCATTGACTGTCGTTTTGTTTTGGGCTCAAAATGGTGAACCCAGGTTTCTTCACCTGTCACAATCCAGCACAAGAAGGCCTCCCCGTCAGGTTAAAAACGTTACAAAAAAACAAGACAATTTTTTTTGTGCAATTTGTGATCCACCGTTAGACACCATACGATCCATCTTGCACACACTTTTGAATATCCAAGGGTGAGGATAATTGCATCCACATTTCCTTTGCTGATTGACAGATGCAGCACCAATTGCCAAATCGTAATGCGTCTGTCCTCGCGAATGACAATATGAGCTCGCTGCAACATATCAAGTGGGACAGCCGTGTATGGTCTCCCCGACCGCTAAAATTCGTGAAGCTCAGCCGAACCGCCTTCTGATGACCTCACCCTCCATGCCCAGCGACTAACTGTACTTCTGTCGACAGCAGATGCTCCATAGACTTTGCACAAGCGTTTGTGAGTATTCCCCACAGTGTCTCTCCCTGCAGTGAGAAATTCGATGACGGCACGTTGCTTGTAACGTACATCACCAACAGACGCCATTTTGAAACTGTCCTGCAGCTACGCAATCTGTCGGAAGTGACGGAAATTTAGCCCACTTACTCAGGAGACTTCAAATAATTCATACGTAACGTTTCCCATTCGTAGCATTGTTTTCGGCTGAGAAAAAAAATGCGGTGCGTTACTTTCTGGGCAACCCTCGTACTTTACAGGGCTTTATGAATCCTTATACAGAACTGCTAGAAATTCCATCAAAGTGCGGTTAGAACAAACGCATTCAGTGTTGGGCCTGGCCGGATTTTTTTTCCAGTTTTACTCTCAGAAATGGAGAGGGAATTACAATGTGTCTCTCTTTCATTGTTTGTGACGCGACCTTGAAGATCGGGACGACTGAAGTTTGTGCCGAGGAGCGGAGAAAGGTTAACGGAGATGTGTGTGACACCTACGTATTCGCACCAGCGCGGAGAAAGGGAGAGCTTACTTTCACCGCACTCGCATGGTGGCCGCAGAAAAAAGAAAAATATCCCGCTTCAAGAAAGTGCTCCGTGGCTGTGGGAGAGAGACCTCGTGCCACGCGATGCCTATTTTTCACTCTTCCCGGAATACATTAACAGCCGCGAATTCGTAACACGGGATCTTTTTGAGCAGCTATAGACGGTCTCAGTATTTGTACAGAGTTTTACTTATTAAAAATTTCTTTATAATTAGAACGCAACATACACGGATGGTGTTAATCGGCAGGGAGGTTTAAAGTACTCGCATTAGCAGCCTGTATAATATGTAGCCTACACAAGGCGAAACACAATCAGATTGTTCACACATGACGCTTATCGATAAGTAGGCTTCACAGCTGGAAACCCACATATAGTTTCAGAACAAAACTAAAAGGGAATTTTGGTTACTGTACTGAACAGTCGTTCGCTTTCGACGACGATAAATCAAAGAAATGTTCATCATGAGCCGCAAGATTCCAAGCTTTCCTTTAGCGCAGGAAAATGTTGATCAAAATTCAGTTGTATCAACCGTAGACTAACCGTATACGCCGATCGACAAGCAGATTTCTGCACATGCAATCGGTCAACGCGTATCTTGTATGTTCACACTCATGATACACGACCCAGTTTATTGTAAGCTTGACACTCTTCGCTCCAGGAGAGGATTTTCAGCAGCAAGTAGCTACGCTCTCGGAAATGATATTTAATGTTCAATGTGGGACATCAATTCGTAATGGAAGTAATTGTTTTATGTCCAGTGTTCGCAACTTGCCTTGCAGAAAAAGGGTACCTGTGTCAGAGGCGCAAAGAACGGTCAGGTTGGTCAAGACTGTCTCTCTAGGCGAAGGTTGTTTTCCCACATTAATTTATTTGGAGCGCTGCACGGCGGACCCGAAGTCTGGTCGGACTATCGCATAATACGTGTATGAGGAAAGCAGTTTCACCTCATGAGGTGGTAATAGCGACGTTAAAATTCATGGCAACGGGAATAAATTTTAAAGAACTGGAATTTTCGACTGCACTGTCCAAGCAAGCACTGAGCACTATCATACTGAATGCTAGAAAAGCTTTAATACGTTCATTTCAAGACGGATTTCGTAAAGGCAAGAATTCTTCAGATCGAATAGAATTCGTTACTTTGACTCTTTGAGGTAAATAGTCCGCAATCAATTTTTTATTGGTGTTTCCTTGTTTGCTACGTGTCGAATTGGTCTCATTTTCTCTATTAAAGAATTATTTTAGGCTGCATTCTAATCCAAATCTCTGTATTCCTTGCTTTTTACTTTCCACATACATGTGTGACTCATACTGTTGGATTCTCTGGAGTACTGACGCATATCTGTCATTCTACAATTAACCTCACGCGCAAAGGTGGTGACCACTGGACTGAACAAACATGCGAGTGAGACGCATTACGCCGTTACGTTTCCAGTCCACACGCTATCATTAGCCTGAGCGGATGTGATCTGTACCTTCAAATTTGAGCTGTTTTGGATAAATTTGTGATTAAAACTTCCAGCCTTACGCATATTTCAAGTCTGAGCAGATATAATGTGTGTGCTTCATGCTGTTTACCTGTAGAAGAGACTGAGTTCGAGATGCCAAATTAGAGCCTACGCAAGTGAAGTGTTGAAGGAAATCTGTACATTCTGAAACTATTGTAAGACAACTATGCCCAGGACATATTCATGCCTTGGCCATTTGCATTCGTTCACATTAGAGAAGAATGATGAGGCCTATCGTTGCTCATACTTAATGGTCTATTGCTGATCTGGCTACAGTACACGAAAAACTTCGTGTCTTCCTTCGTGTGCACAACAGACCACAGTGTGGCTCTCTTCAACTGTCCCAGTTGCACATGAGACTTGCGGAGGAAGACTGAGGTTTAACTTCCCGTCGGCGTCGATGTCATCAGAGAAGGAACACAAGCACGGATAGGATTAGCAAATCGGCCTTTTCCTTGTGCATTTTAGAGAATGTGCGTATAGTTGGACAGGGAACTACACTCCAGGTACTCGAAAAACGGAGTATGTTATCTTAACCACTACATCGCGTCGTTCGGTGCATATTCTGAAACGATTTTCAGATAGGGTCAGCACTTCTCTCAGATACTGTCAGTAGGAAAATATCGTCACTGGATGTTTATCAGATAAGCAAAACGCTTTCGACAGTATTTTAGTGTATTGAATGGTATGTGTACCTCATTTTATGTGGATAACAGCTAGGACTTGTCGATAAGAAAGCAAAAGAATTAGCACCTGCTAAAAATTCCTTCTGGAGCATGTCAGAGTGCATAAATACCAGTGAGCTATACTACACGGTCTAGTCACATTAATGTGACCATAGCCCATGTTCGACTTCAACGTGCAATAACCAGTCACAGACGGCAGATGGCAACACTTGCGCGGGAAACAGTATACTTGTCATAACGCTGATACGGAGCGATTTACCTGACATCCAAAACGGCACGATCATTGGCTTTATGCCGAAGGGTGGAAGAATTTCCGAAACGGCTAAGTTTGTAACTGTGCACTTACCACAAGGCAAAATAATGGTGCTATCCAAAACAGAGCCGAGACAACGGTCGTGCACCAGGGGCCATAGATGACGAGGATCAACGACATCTGCGGAGATGAGTACGGGTGAACAGATGTGCAACTACTGAACAACTGACGACCCAGATGAACCGAGGAGCTACCGACAGTCTCCCCTCAATGACCATTCACCGAACATTGCTGCGTATAATAGAAAACGTGCTGCCCTTCTTTGAACTCTCTCCATGTACTATGTTAATCCTTTCTAGTTAGAATTCCACGCTGTGCAACAGTACTGTAAGAGGGGATGGACAAGGGTGGTGTAGGCAGTCTGCTCAGTAGATCTGTTACAAATCAGTTACTTCAAGGACAACTCTGAGCCAGAAGTCCTGTAATGTGCATTCCTCTGACCCCAAACCACCACGATTTGAGACTTCGGTGGTGTCGTGCGAGAGGTCATTGGAAGAAAGCGTGGAGGTCTGTTGTGTTTTCTGATGGAAGCTGGTTCTACCTTGGTGCCAGTGACAGTTGTGTGTTGGATAGTAGGAGGCCAGCTGAGAGCCTGCAACCAATCGGTCTGCATGCTAGACACATAGGACCTACACCTGGAGTTACGGTCCGAGATGCAATTTCATATGACAGTAGGAGCACTCTCGTGGTTATCCCACACAATCTGTACATCAGTCTTGTTATTCGACCGGTTGTGCAGCCATTCATGAACAGCATTACAGTTTTTTTTTTAACAGGATAACGCTCGCCCACATACCGCTGTTGTAACCCAATATGTTCTACAGAGTGTCCACATGTTGCCTTGGCCTGTTTGATCACATCTGTCTCCATTCGAGCACACATGGGACATCATCGCATGACAACTGCAGCATCACCCACAAACAGCGGTAACAGATCGTGTATTGACTGACCAAATGCAACAGGCTCGGAACTCCAAGCCACAAACTGATTTCCAGCACCTGTGCAACACAACACATGCGGTTCTGGCGATTGCATCAGTTATTAATGTACCAACATTTCACATGTGGAATGGCTTATGTCGCACTTACGTCAAACTGTGATCTTGCAATGTTGTGATCTTAAGCATGTTACCTAGACAAATGTATTCCCGAAATTTTGCCATTCCACATTAATTTTTTGATGCTGTGATATTTTATCTGTCATTATATAAAAAACGGTAACCACACAGACCTATTCGTCAGCTGAGCTTGGGAAGTGATGTCATACACGTCGGCTTTAAATGGTCAGTCATCAGTGCTCAGTGTGAATTACTTCCCACCAATCGAACATGGCAAAAGGGTTGGAGTATGGTGCTGATAGGTTTAGAAACGTACAACACAATTTCAAATATCACTGTATCAAACTGCACCCACATCTGGGAACTGGTGAAGTTGTGCGAGTACATCACAGCAGATACAACACTGATGATTTCATCAAATATTTAAAACAGGCAGTACCAGATTTCGAGTTACACACAGTCATCAGCACACTTAAAACTGAAATGAAAATGACTGAGCAAGTAATAGACTTTACAAAGGAAAATTCAGTCAGATCATTACTTGATTTCCCAAAGAATCGCATTCTGCATAAAGGCCCGAAAAAAATTTACGAGTCAGCTCATTCAGCGGATATACTACTAGTTAGCACAATTCGAGTCGAGTTTAATATTGCAACGAATTTATTTCTCAATTACAAACTAATTCATATCACCTACAGCTTCTTACAGGATATAGCATTGTGGAGACACCAAGTAACGGAATTTTCTCTCTCGGTGACTGTTCTGGGGCTTAGGATTGTGGACTAGAGTGACAGTCTTGTCGATGTTCATGGTGAAGAGATCATGATATTCCTTCATTAAAAGCAGAATGGCCATTCACTATAAAACCACCATACACATCGAGCAGCACTTCACTTAGCAACTGAAACACAACGTGTTAACACTGAAGAATAAGTTTCTTTAATATTTAGGCTTGAAACTGTGCAAGAACAATGTCACCACTCTACATAACTCCAGTTGGGTATGAAGAATTAATCATTCGTCAAGAATACTTCTCAAGCAAACGTTTTTGCATCATCAACATTCAAGAGCAATGATGAAATCTGCATTGTGATCCAACATCAGGATTCTTTGACCATTCCAAGCAGGAATTTCCTGTAGGCTCTACTCGGAAGGTGAAATCACAAAAAACGATGGGACTCCCACAACAGTATCTCATCTTAGATGCAGCACATTCGTGTTCCTATTTCAGGAGATAAGATACAAGTTGAATAGTGTAGAAACTGACTGCAGTAGGAATATATATATGACTTCAACCTTAATAACATACATTTCAGTATCATATTCCGACTTGAACAGTTTAGAAAACACAGAATGTTTTATGGATATACCACCATCAGCAAACAGGTACAACCAATTTGTGCATGCATACCTCTCAGAATTGTTACAGTGTAGTTTGAGGATATGAAGATGAGTCTATATAACGTGAAGCAGGAATTTATATTAGTAAGAAGTGGAACAGACAGTAATGCTTATAACCAAGGTACCAATGGAGAAGAGACCAAAATTTTACTCAAGAAATTAATTTACATGGTGCCTTATGTCTCTGTAAATGCTTGAAACTTTTAGAAGTACTTTAATGAGGGATTCACCTGCTTTTAAATTTCAGGTCATGGAAGCTGTTTGAATATCCTCTGCCTTGAAGCTCATCTTGTCATTCGTTGACCGTTAATATATCTCCTGAGTTAGAAATGCCTCAGTTTATCATTCTCGCATGTCAAGCTGATAGGAAAGAGAACATCAAATGTGCTTCAAGTGAATTTGACAATTGTAGTTTAAGAAACGCTTAGGTATACTTAAATGCTGAATTTTACCCATGACAACTTTCAGCAAGATTGGTCTGACATACAGCCTGCTTTTTGACCAGTATGCTATGTTTTGTCCTGCATACTATGAGAATGAGGAATCCAAAAGAGTTTAAGAAGTTAGCTCCAATTTTAATGATAGACTGCTCCAAATGGAATGAATCAGTGAAGGGTGGTCCATTTGCTGTTCATATTGAGTTTGAAGCTTCTATAAACTTCCCAGAAAACACAGCAGTGTTCACATTAATTCTACATGATTGGATCACCAACTACAGCCCTCTTACTGGAGTTGTGTAGAGACTTGTAAAAATTGATAGGTGCAGCATAAGCAGCAGACCATTTCATGATGTAATCTCAAACTGCTAACACTGTAATCGATGTCCAAGGCTGCCATGGTGAAAATGTACATTCCACATTTAAAGATGTTGCATTTTTCACCTTTATGAAGGAGGGGCAGGTTACCTCAACATTTTCAATAATCATAGCTTCAAGTGAACTCTTCAGGGACATGTACTGCCTCAAGACATATAAAAGTGTGTCATAGTTGAGCCAATATTATCATGGCATCAATTGGGAAGAAGACTGAATGATTTTTGAAGATCTAGTGACATTACTTCAAAATTGTGATCATACAGACTCAATTGTTTACATGAAAGGTGGTGAGAAATCTTTACGTATATGAGATATTTACAAGACGTCACTGTTAGAGATCTGAAAACATATGGATGTCCTTCACTGCATCACCTTAGTCTGGAAAAGAAGAAGAATCATTACATATGTGCAATGGATAATGTAAAAGTACTATTTAATTGGGTTATAAATAAATTATTTTAAGACTGTCATGTTTTCTTGTTTCACAAAAACCCTTCCTCTTTAGGGGCTGTGATGACATGCATCCACTCCTGGTGAAAGCTACAAACATACTGACTTAACCTTTCTCTCTACTTTCCAATCCTCATATGCTGCCATGCCTTTATTACTACATCCCACTGACCTTACACGTACACACCCTCCACATACTCTCCCAAAGAAACTTCAACCATCTCCCCATCCCAAATCATGAACTTTGCCCTGATATTTACCCATCCTATCAGCCATAAGTCCATCCAACCATTCCCCCCTCATCAGATCTGCCTGTCCCTTCCCTCCCTAAATTTCCTTATCCTCCTTTCATTCTCTGTCTGCCTTTCTTTCCCCATTCCCCCCTTCTGAACAACTATTAGCCTCAACAATACCCCCCTCCCCCATTACTCCACTCCCTCTTCTGTCTCAACAGCCACCCTTACCTCATTGATACTATGCACCAGTTCTCCATCCTTATGCCACAACATTTGTACCCTCCACCCCCCCTCCCTCCCCAGCCAACCTTTCCCTCTTCAACAGTAGACTCCCCATCCCAATGCAGGTACTTCCAGGTTTTAGTGTCAGAAAAATTCTTCTTTTAAATATCAGTGTTTCAGCACCATGTTTTAAATGTTTTTAAATGTGCTCTTATTGTGCTTCGTTCTACCCTTTATTATTACTTTTTTTTAACTACAGGTGGAAGGAGTCCTTTCTCTTACATGTACAAAAACTTACATTTTATTTTCACCTATAAAAAGTTTTAAAGTAATTGCTACGTCTCACCTTTCTGTTACTTTATTTTCTTTCATCTAGTTTAATTTTTAATGCCAATTGCCTGAAGAGGGCGTTGCTATACCACTAATAGCCCCCCAACAGCACACGCATATGGGGTATGGGGTTATTAAATAACAATAAAGAAAAATAATTATCAATGTGAGGACTGAAGAGGCAGTCTTTTTGGAAGTCAGGAATGCAAACATAGTTGCAGAGCAGAGGTGCGAAGGCAGGTGGGTGAGCAGGTGCAGGGTACATGGCACTTCATGCAAAATTTGTAGATGTGCAAAGTGCATTGCATGCGAACTGCAGTCTCTCTCCCATTAAAGTGGAACAGGGTGGGGGAGAGAGGATGCTAGGGGTGAGGAGTGCTTCATGCAAAATTTGCAGAAGTGCAGTCAGGATTATTGTCTTGCTTTTTTAGGGCACAAAAAACAACTGAGGTCATATGCGCCCAAGTTGAAACTATAGAACACAAACACACAGATGAGGGAAATGACTATATGTCAGTCCTAAGGGGCAGAATAGGAGAGAGCTAAAAAAGGCATGTGGAAAAATGGCTGAAAAAAACACCATACAAAAATGGAAGTCCAAAACTAAAAATTAAATGGCCTTTGCCATATTGCTTTGGCGGACAAGTAAAATGCGGGCAACAGCTCGCACAGTGTTCATAAACGGCTGATACATCAGATGGCAAACCCAAGCTGTAATGTAAATTGTTAAAAACAGGGCATTCCAGCAGGAAGTGGCGAACAGTTAAAATTTGGGTGCAGTGCGTACAAAGTGGTGGGGCAGCGCCACTGAGCAAATGACGATAGCTAAAAAGGCAGTGCCCAATACACAGCCGAGTTAAAAGAATCTCCTCCCGGTGGGAGGGCCGAGAGGAGGTTGTCCAAGGCGCCGGGACAGGCTTAATAAGCTGAAGCTTATTCCCATGAAGGGAGGACCATTGGCAATGCCAAAGGGACACCACCTCCTGACAGACGGCAACGCAGAGATCATCAGAGGGAACAGAGGTACTCAAAGGCTGTGGTACGAGGACTGCAACCTTGGCAGCAGTGTCAGCAGCCTCGTTTCCTGGAAAACCGACATGACCAGACACCCACAGAAACATAACATTGTCTCCACCAAGATTGAACAAGTGACAGTTTTCCTGGACCTGCTGCACTACGGGATGAGCAGTGTACAGTCCACAGAGACTTTGGAGGACACTGAGTGAGTTGAGCAGAGGACACAATTGGGAAGGCTGTGTCACCGGATGTACTCTGTGGCCTGATACAAAGCGAAACACTCGAATGTAAATACTGAGGAGTGTACTGGAAGCCAATATCAAAAGACACAGGTGCCAATGACTAAGGCACACCTGACCCCATGGTCAGTCCGAGATACATCAGTGTATACAAAGGTACTAGCGCTAAGTGCCATGCAAAGGTCGTGAAACTGAAGGTGATAGACCAAGGCTGGAGTGGTGTCCTTACGAAGCGAATGAAGGCCAAGGTTAATATGGGCCACTTCACGAAGCCAAGGTGGTGAAGGGTTCATACCCACAGGGAAAGTTGCAGGTAGCACAAAGTTATGCCTCCATAGCAAGTGATGAAAACGGACTCCAGCAGGTAACAGAAAGAGGGACAAGCCCCATACATCTAAGGAATCATCAAAGAAAGAGGCATAGGGAGGGTGGCCACGCACGGCAGACAAACGGCACGAATACCTGCTGTGGAGAAAGTCATGACGGTAGGACAGTGGTAGTTCAGCAGCTTCAGCATAAAGACTCTCAACCAGGCTGGTGTAAAAGGTGCCCGTGGCCAAACGTATGCCATGATAATGGATAGTGTTGAGACTGCGTAAAAGGGATGGGCGTGCAGATGCATAAATAAAGCTCCCATAGTCGAGTTTCGAATGGACAAGGGACCGGTACAAATGGAGGAGGGTGGTTCGATTGGCACCACAAGAAGTACCATTGAGGACACTGCATATAGCGGGCTGCCAAGTAAGAGACATGGGAGGACCAAGAGTGTTTCTTATCGAGCACGAACCCCAGGAATTTCGTAGCATCAATGAACGGAAGGGCAACACACCCAAGATGAAGAGATGGTGGGAAAAAACCATTTGCGCCGCCAGAAATTCATACAGACTGTTTTGTCAGTGGAAAAGCAAAAGCCATTGGTGATACTCCAGGAGTGAAGATGATCAAAACAGCGCTGAAGACCCCGCTCAGTGAGACAGGTCCGTGGAGAACTGCAATAGATGGCAAAATCATCGACAAAGAGAGTGCCAGAGACACCTGGCAGGAGACAGGCCATTATAGGGTTAATGGGAATAGCAAAGAGGATGACGCTCAGGACGGAACCCTGAGGCACATCATTTTCCTGAATAAAGGTGTCCCACTAGGCAAAACCCACACACCTTGAAAACTCAGATTTGTAAAAATGCTAGAAGAAAACAAGCAGGCGCCCACGGAAGCCCCATGTGTAAAGAGTACGGAGGATACTAGTTCTGCAGCAGGTGTCGTAGGCCTTCTCCAAATTGAAAAACACGGCCACAGTCTGGGTGGACAAAATAACAAGGTGGTCTACTGCAGAATGCTGCGCTCAAAATTCATTCTGTGCATTCGTGAGTAAATGGCGAGACTCAGGCCACCACACCAGCCGGGCATGAATCATATGTTCCATCACCTTGCAAATGCAGCTGGTAAGAGAGATGGTGTGGTAGCTGGAAGGAAGGTTTTTGTCCTTACCGGTCTTAGGTATGGGAATGATGGTGCCTTCACGCCAGTGTCTAGGAAATGTGCGCTCAGCCCAGATGAAGTTGTATGTGTTAAGCACAAAGTGCCTGCCTGCAAGAGAGAGGTGCTGCAACATCTGAATGTGGATAGTGTCTGGCCCTGGGGCAGAGGACTGGGATGAACTGAGAGCATGATTTGGCTCCCTCATAGCGAAGGTGGCATTGTAGCACTCACGATTTGGAGAAGAGAAAGGTATCACCCAAGCCTCCTCTACCCGTTACCGATGGTAGAAGGCAAGTTGATAGTGGGAAGAACTAGGAACTTCCCCAAAATGGCAGCCCAAGGTGTTGGAGGTGGCAATGGGATCCACAATTACATCGGCACCTACTGTCAGGCCAGAAATGGGGGAATGGATCTTGGTTCCAGAGAGCCATTGGAGGTTGGCCCACATGACAGAGGAAGGTGTGGAACTGTTAAGAGAATTCGTGAATGAAATCCAACTAGCTCTTTTGCTATCCTGAAGAACTCTATGACACTTTGCACGCATCTGTTTATAATGAATGCAGTTTTCCTGCGTCGGGTGGCAGTTAAAAATGCGGAGAGCATGTCTCCGTGTGCAAATTGCATCGCAACATGCCTCAGTCCACCAAGGGACTGGGACACGACGTGGTAAAGAGGAAGTGTGAGGAATGGAACGTTCTGCAGCAGTAAGGATAACGTTGGTGAGATAGCCCACCTGGTCATCACAATTGAGGAAATCTTGTTCTGCAAACGTCGCCAGAGAGGAGTAAAGCTGCCAGTCAGCCTTAGTAATCTGCCATTTGGGCATGCATATGGATGGGGTAGGAGGCAGCAGACGGGGAGCACATGGGAAATGGTCACTTGAGTAGGCATCAGAAAGAACGGACTACTCAAGACGATGGGCAAGCTGGGCAGTGGAGAAGGATGGGTCCAAATGGGAACAAGGGTGCGAGGAGTCAGAAAGGAAAGTGGGTTAAGGCGGAAGAGGTGTTAATGCACAAGAGGTTGAATTCGTTAAGAAGGTCAGCCAAGAGGGCACCTCTCTGGCAGGTCCTGGGAGAACCCCAAAGGGGGTGATGCACATTAAAGTCACCGAGTAGCAAAAATGGGGGAAGTAGCTGCCCAATAAGCTGAAGGAAGTCTGCCCTGCTGACATCGAAGGACGGAGGTACATAAATGGTACAAAGGGAGAAAGTCAGGTGGGGAAGGAAAAGGCAAACGGCAACAGCTTGAAGATGGGTTGACTATGAACATCATCCTGTATGAACAGCATAACACCACCATGAGATGGGATGCCGACCTCAGGGGGAAGGTCAAATCGAATTGGTAAGTAATGTGAAAGCTCAAAGCTGTCTTGAGGGCTCAATTTTGTTTCCTGAAGGCAGAGTACAAGGGCATGCTGCGATGCTAGAAGCAGCTGTAAATCCTCTTTGTGAGACCAAAGGCCGTGAACGTTCCATTGGAGGACAGTCATGAAGAGGAAGAGATGTAGGAGTGTCAACTCGGTGGCTGCCGAGACACAGCTGGTGGAGAATCACTACTACAGAGCACTAAAGGAGGAGTATCCTGCTCCATGGGGTCCACAGAAGCATCGGCATGCTTGTGGAGTCCAGCGCTGAAAAACGATTGGTGGTGTGCACCGGAGAGACAGAGGCTGGCCGGGATAAGTGACCACATGGCAACATTGTCGAGCAGGATCTTAAGAGATGGTGAAGGAGAACAACATTTGTCTTTAGCGGACTTTTTCCAGCCCTTCTGGTTAGAGGAAGACTTGAGTGTTGTTTGGCTGGAGGGACAGAGGAAGTTGTCGGGAGTACCCCTTCTCTCCTTTCCTGCCTGCTGGTTGTGTAGTGGGTAGCTTCGCCCCTTTAGGCGAGAGGTTGACAGTTTGTTGCACAGTGGGATGGGGGGATGGCGATGCTACCTTGACACTGGGCGACTAAACAACCTCAGAGCCAAATCTGAGGTCTCACGTCTGCATGAGTATGTCCTTCATTGAGTGAGGCATAACAAGAAGTGAACTATAGGTGCCTGATGGGAGAACCCAGGGTTTGCGACTAGCCAGTAAGTTGTGAGCTATTGGGTAAGGCACTTTTTCCTTTACCCAAATCTCTTGAACAGCCTGCACATCTTGATACATGGGACAATTCCGGGAGGATGCAGCATGGCCGCCATTGCAGTAGATACAGTGGGGAGAAGGACGTGGACATTAGCCCTCATGTGTATCCCTGCCGCAGGTTACACATGTGGCTGGGTGTCGACAAGACATTCTAGTGAGATTAAACCGATGACACTGGTAGCAGTGCATCGGATTCAGAATGTATGGCCAGACTGTGATGATTTCATAGCCTGCTTTAATCTTGGATGGCACCATCACCCTATCAAAGGTGAGGAAAAGAGTGTGGGTGGGCACCAAGGAGGAATTGACCTTTTCCGTTACGTGATGGACAGGAATGACACCCTGATCAGAGAGTTAAGACTGTATTTCAGTCTCGGTTAGACTGTCAAGCAGCCTGGTGTAAACTACACTATGGGAAGAATTCAAAGTTCTATGTGCCTTGACACGAACAGGATAGCCGTGGAGAAGTGAGGCAGGAAGTAGTAGTTGTGCTTGAGAATCAAAAGCCATCTCCAAAAGCAAAGTGCCATTCCGTAAATGAGAGCAGGATTTCACAGGGACAGCAATGGCATTAACACCTTTCTGAATAATAAACAGATTGACCACGGTGAAGGACTGACCGTCATCAGTACATGATACCACAAGGAACTGCAGTGCAGCGGGAAGGGTCTTCGAATCAGTAGCCTCCTCGACATCGACGTCGATGGAGAGGATGATTGACTCATCATGAGGAAATCCCCCACGATTGCCAGCGTCTCCGATGGCGCGCTCCTTCCAAGTGGGGACCTCTTCACAAGGAAGCGCACCACCACCACCACCACCACCACCACCACCACCACCACCACCTAGAGAGAAGGCTGCGGCACACACTTGTGGGGTCATGGAAAGTGGGCCAGGGTTGGCGTGGTGCTGTGCTGAAAGAATCTAGATGCGTGGCCTGCAATCTTTGTGAAACAGTTTTACAGAATCCGTTCCAAAAAGAAATAGTTGATTTCTGAAATATATGTAGCTTTATATGCCAGCTTCATTCTGAAGTGCTCATCATTTCTATACTGGTCATAACTAGTGTGATATTTCACATATGAGTGTCAAATTCGAGAGCATTGCAATCAAAAACAGGGGTCGCTATGAATTTGTGTTTGGTGGATATTGTACATTCTGTTGCTGAGCATGAGATACAGATGAGATTTTGAAATTTTCATAAAACTTGGGATCAATATCTGCCTCAAATCTTAAAAGAATTGAGCATCTGGAGCAAGTTCACTTCCGATTGCCGGCATGCGGGAATGAATATTCATAACACCTCTCATATCTCGTAAACCACTGGAGATATCGAAACGAGCTTTTGGCAAGTGGTACCATGCGAAGAGGAGAGTACTTTGCCATATGGTTAAAATATGGAACTTTATCTATCGCAATATAGCAGAAGCTATAGTTTATAATTCTTTTTATCAGTAATGTAATTGCTTAAGACTTATCAATAGCAAGTGAAAACGTATGAGTGCAGAATGTAAATAATATTGCGAATATATGATAAAACATGGTACATTTGTGAAAAATACTCTGTGATAAACTATGGTCTTTCTGAACAAGATGACTATTATTTGCACTCACTTGAAAAATTCTGCACTAATACTGTGTATAATATTAAATTCCTCTCCCTCCAGTATCCTAAATAAAATATTGTTTCATTTTGCAGGTTTACATTTGAGAGTTTAGTATAAGTTAGGATATAAAAGTTAGCATCTAAGCCTATGGACATAAAAATTGTATTGCTCAACAGTTTACATTCCCGAAGCAAACAGTAACTTTTAACTCACCTGTTCTCAGAAACAAAAATAATCATGCTTTGTTATTGTAATGTAAATTTGCTTCCCTGTAATAGTACAGCAGATTCTGAGCATGTCATGAGCTGATTGCAGTTGTTGACTTTCTCACAAGAGTTAGAAAGAACTTTACAAGCCTGATTGACAATACTCTGCAGATAAAAGAACTAGCAAGTGAAATGTTAGATGTCTTCCTGACCATGATGGTCAGCTGTTCAAAATGCAAACAACAGTATTTTTATCAATATCACCTGTATATAAGTCAACACTGAAAATCTACAAACCTTCAGTAGACACTTGCAGCAGTTGGAATAGGCCAATGTATCAAGCTAAAAGCATCAATAATAAATTTAACCTACTTCTAGATTAATTTGTTCTATTGTTTGAAGCTGTATTCCTAAGAGAATTTATTAAGTGTCTACCTAAGTGACTGTAGGAGACAGTGACTCACTAAGGGAATCAAGCTATTCTGTAAAACAAAGGGAATGCTGTATACGATATGAAGAATACTATTAAACTTCAGGACAAGGGACACTACAATTCACATTTGCACTTTAGTAACTCCATGGATAGATCAGAAATCACAGTTGGTGACTACAGCAAGTTTAATTCTTTGTAATATGTACACAAATTACTATAACATGAAAAATGCAGTCCTCAACATGCTTAAAATAATATAATTGTTAATAGTTTATGTTAATGTAGGATGTATAAAACACTTGAAGTAATGAACAATAATTTATTTAAGTCGGACATATGTACATCTGCTTCCTGAAAAAGCTGTTACAAAATCCAGGGAACAACCTG
Organism: Schistocerca piceifrons; assembly: GCF_021461385.2. Taxonomy (NCBI): domain Eukaryota; kingdom Metazoa; phylum Arthropoda; class Insecta; order Orthoptera; family Acrididae; genus Schistocerca; species Schistocerca piceifrons. Next base: position 873,622,102 of record NC_060149.1, on the reverse strand, counting down.
GTTCCATTACAGAAATACAATTGTCACAATTTCCATCTTAAAAGGCAGTAAGCCTTTTCTACATTCAGTTGAATTACACAGAATGATTGATTTGTTGTACACATTACATATATTTTATTTCGTGAAAAAGGACGCTGTTGCAAAACATGTCAGAAGCATATAACAGGTTACATTACCAGTCTTATTGTCTATAAAATTTAATAATTGTGACTAAAGATGACTTATGTTTCTGACAAATGTAGTAATTCAGACAGAGTAATAGAGCAACAAAGATTTGTTAGAACGTATGCAACAAAGATTTGTTGGAACATATGCACCATGATGTGAAGGTGTCACTGGGATGATGCACTACCGAAGGACATTCAACAAAGTGAAAATGTAGCTAGTCATTGGAAACTAATAATTAATGGTAATACTGCGCATGACAACATATCAGAGCAACCTCATATTGCAGCTGAATACCTAATCCACAACTGAAACAACTCTTTCCTATCGTTACTGCACAGCTATACAACATTTGTTGAAAACCCTGCCATAAGCTAGAAGCAGATCAGTTTCCTTATAATGAACTTATGTGCAAACAAAATAAATCAGAGGAACTAATTCTGGGATTAACTAAAGATGTACAACATAAATGAAAACTGTAATGATTTTACATTGATTCCAAATTAAACTGAATGGTGTATGATATAATGCAGTGACAAAACACTCCTTAATGTTTGCAAGAATACTCTCCATGTAAATAGGTAGTAAGAACTTTAGCTTAATTACTATATATACACACACACACACACACACACACACACACACACACACACACACACACACCACCTTAAGAAAAGAAATTATAGCACTCTTTCACTTTATTCCTGCCATAGAATAAATACTCTCCATGTAAATAGGTAGTAAGAACTTTAGCTTAATTACTATATATACACACACACACACACACACACACACACACACACACACACACACCACCTTAAGAAAAGAAATTATAGCACTCTTTCACTTTATTCCTGCCATAGAATAAATTGTATTTTAATACTTTCACTTTGCACTCTAATAAAAGAGTGTCTCTTAAAACTAAGAGAGCGATGAACTTTACACGAATATGACAATTCAAGAACAAATTTTTCACTCTGTGCTGAAGAGTGTGCTGTTACGAAATTTTCTAGCAGATTAAACCCATGTGCCCTCCAAGTCTGGCACACAGCCTCACACTGCCAAGGCGTTTTATGAGTTAGTAACAAATTAAGAGTCACAGTCTGGATGAGATGAAGATTTGGGAATGGAGACCAACTACTGTGTCTGATATTGAGCTATTCCAAACTGTGAGTGGAATAAGCAACTACTAGAATGTAACTGTGTCTCAGTAAAATAATATGGGCAAGGCAATAACAAATTGTTACACGTATGCAACAATACTGTCAGCCTGTATCAAAATTTAGATGGACAGCTGTTGTGACACACAACTACATGAGGAAACACCCTGGTATCATCCTGATTCAGGAAAATGGGAGCAATCCATTTTGGGCTTTCCATACGTAGTATTGTAATATGCTACTGTAAGTTTTGTGTGTCTGCATGCCAAAATAATAACCTCTAATTGTGTACATAGTTGTAATGAACTAAATGAGGTTTAATACATAATTACTTAACAGATTTCTTCTTGTTGGGCAGCATAGGCTCAACAAATCAAAAGGAAGATGTAAATATTTTTGCACAGAACAGCTTTAAGACAAAGACTTTACTACGAAAAACTGGCCCAGTTTCAACCTTAGGCCAATATCAGGTGCACAGATGGGTGTGTATACAATATAAAATTTGACAATGATGAGGTTGAAACTAACAATTAGTGCTGGACAAAGTATTTACTTCAGCTGAATAGCCTGCATGAAAACAGTTATGACTTTTTGACATTTGAAACTGTTGGAAGCAAGCTATCCAAAAACTACAGGCTATATGGACCAAATGGGAATTAGTGTGTGCAGTAGCCACCAGAAAGATTGTGGGAGGTGCACATCAGCACGGCGCGTCACGGACGGTAGTTGCCGCAAGTAGAGAACCGTCCACCAGAGGGCACGCAAGAATTCGGCCACGACCTCTGCCGGCGGAACAACAACAAAAACAACAACAACTCAGGCAGCACGGGCCATGCCCAGTCAGTAGACATCGGGCATGTCTATGAGACGAGACAGTTCCTGGTCTACGCTATGTGAAGTGTGACGGAAAACGTGAACCGTGTTACTACACAATTGGCGACGAGTAGGGTCGTTCTTTCGCATGTTGCATCGTTGTTCCGGTTTCACAGCTTATCCACGGCATGGAGGATTTAGTGTGGGTTTTGGTTGAGCAGCAGACTGAGCTCATGGCAACCACGAAACAAGTGCTTCCGGCGTTGCTCTCCACGCCGTCTGCTCCAGCGCCGTTCCCTCTTCCCTTTCCCCCGTATGACGAGACGGTGGAGGACTGGGACCCATATGAACATCAGCTTCGGCAGTATTTCCAGGCGTTTCATGTTGCCGATGTGGAGGTATGTCGTGCTCTTTTCTTGTCTTGGATATCCCCCTCGCTGTATCAAGTTTTGCGGCAGCTAGCGCCGTTGCAGGAACCCTCGTCCTTGTCTTTTGACGCATTGTGTTCATTACAGTCTTCATATTATCGCCGCCGCACGCATGTTGTGGCAGCTAGGGTTGAGTTTTATCAATGCAAGAAGCAGCCCCATCAGTCTTACCAGGCATCGGCTGCTACCCTGCACGGTCTTAGTCACAAGTGTCATTTTGTCACCGAGCAGTCGCGAGAGTTGTATGCTCACATTATGGTGCGCAACATCATTGTTCGTTCGGCCCTTGATACGGAGGTCTGGCAACGGGCCCTGCAGTTAGAAGACCCTTCCCTTGAGGAAGTCCTGTCCATTGCTCAATCGTATGAAGTCTCTCACGCCGCCGGTCGACAGTTGGAAGTGTGGTGCGACGTCGCGGCGGTTCAGGGTGGCGCGGCCGCGTCCACTGCATCCGGGGTGGACGACGTGCGAGCGGTACAATCCGCCCATTACGGCCGCTCCTGTATGGCGCGTAAACAGAGTTCCAGCCACTGGCCCCTGTTACAGTCCTATGCGTCATGCTATATAAATCATGATCGGTCGGAGTGCCCCTAACATTGGGCCGTTTGTCGCAAATGTAATAAAAAAGGACACATTGCTAAAGTTTGCTGCTCAGCCTCAAAAGAATCGAAGGAAGCAGTTACAGAGGACATGGATGTTGACATTCAGGAAATTTCATCGGGCCAGCCTCCCGACGCATTGGCACACAAACTCTTTATCGAGGTGTCGGTTCTGTCGTGCCAATTACAACTGCAAGTAGATATGGGCGTGGCAGTTTCTTTGTTGAATGCACAAACTTACTCTGACCTTGGGTCGCCCCGTTGGCACCAGTTTACCGGCGTCTCCGCGGCTATGGTAAACAGTTCATTCCCCTACTGGGTCAATTCACTACCGATGTGACTTACAAATCAGTCACTCGGCCTATTACTTTTATTGTTGTCAGTGATGTGAGCTCCGCTAACCTTTATGGCTTGGATGCCTTTCAAGCTTTCGGTTTTTCTATCACTGACACCATACAGTTGGTATCCGAAGATGTTCCCTATCAATCATTGGAATCTTTGATCTCTGACTTTCCAGATATCTTTGAGGGGGGTCTGGGGCGTGTTTCAGACTTTGAAGCTCACTTAACGTTGAAGACGTCGGCTCGCCCACGTTTTCTACGCGCGAGGCAGATCCCCTTGGCTCTCCGCCCTCAGGTAAAAGAAGAGTTAGACCGGCTGACAGCCCTTGGGGTTGTTCTTCCCATTTCTTCTAGTGAGTGGGCTTCACCCCTCGTTATTGTCAGGAAACCCTCGGGAAAATTACGTCTTTGTGGCGATTTCAAGGCCACCATTAATTCCCAATTGGTGGTGGACACCTATCCTTTGCCTCGTGTTGATATTTTTCGAAAATCAGTCTTTTGGAGGCTTATCATCAGATACCTCTTGATGAGGACTCCAAATGGCTGGCGGTCGTCAACACCCCGTTTGGCCTTTACCAATACCAGTGGTTGGCCTTCGGAATATCCAGTGCCCCAGCGATATTCCAGCGTTATCTTGAGCACGTCACGTCGACAATTCCTCATTGTATTAATTACCTGGCCGACATAATTATCATGGGCCGCAGCACGAAGGAACACTTGCACAACCTTCGCACCCTCTTTCTCAAATTCAGGTCCGTAGGCTTGCGTTGCAACCTGCGTAAGTCAAACTTCTTCCAACCGTCCATTGAGTATGTGGGCTACACAATCTCTCGGCACGGCGTCCAGCCGCTGGGATGTTTGGTCCAACGTATCGTCGACCTTCGACGGCCCGCTTCGCTGAAGGAGTTACAAGCTTTTTTAGGCAAGATTGCTAAGATTGCTTATTCCCAGGGCTTCCACCATAGCCCGCCCCCTGTACTGCCTTCTGTGCAAGGGTGTTCCTTTTGATTGGTCGCCTGCATGCGAGCGAGCATTCACTTTGTTGAAGGGCCTCCTCACGTCAGCGCCTTGTTTGGCTACTTTTGACCCCCATAAGCCGTTGGTCCTGGCTACAGACGCTTCGCAGTGTGGGGTGGTGGCGGTCCTGGCCCACCCCAATGTGGATGGTTCCGAGCAGCCACTGGCGTTTGCGTCTAAAACTCTTAGTCCCGCACAGGTCCATTACTCCCAGGTGGGGAAAGAGGCTTTGGTCATGGTCTACGCTGTTACCAAGCTTCACCCTTTCTTGTATGGCACGAAGTTTCAGTTAATCACTGACCATAAGCCATTAATATCGTTATTTGGCCCCACCTCTCAGATTCTGGATAGGGTGGCCCACAGACTACAGTGCTGGGCCTTGTTCCTCTCTAAGTACCATTATGACATTCATTTTTGCCCTACCGGACAGCATGCCAACGCAGACGCTCTTTTCCGTCTTCCGGTGGGCCCAGATCCTAAGTTCGATCGAGAGGAGATTATATGTTTTCATTTGGATGTGGCGTCCCGCCAAGCGGTTGATGGGTTCCTGATCACTAGTTCTAGAGTCGCCAGGGAAACGGCAGCTGACCCGGTTCTCTGGCAAGTAGTTCACCTCATTCAGCAGGGGTGGTCATCCCGACCTCCAGGCCGGGCCTCGGACCCTATTCATAATTATTTTGTTCTACGAGACCACCTCTCCATCTTGTAAGGAGTTCTCCTTCTGGCTACCGATGATACAGCTCCTCGCGCAGTTGTTCCTGCAAGTTTGCGAAGGGAAGTCCTCACGTTATTACACGAGGGGCACTGGGGTGTTTCCTGTACTAAAACCTTGGCTCGCAGACATGTGTACTGGCCCGGTATTGACAGAGAAATTGAGCACTTGGTGGCCGCCTGTTCCCAGTGTGCAAGCTAACAGGCATCTCTCAGGTCAGCGTTCTCTTCATGGCTGCCTACAACCCAGGCATGGGAATGTGTTCACATCGATTTTGCGGGCCCGTTTCTCAATGGCTTTTGGCTCATTGTCATTGATGCTTATTCCCGATTTCCATATGTGGTTTGCTGCTCCTCAACCACTTCAGAAGTTGCAATCCAGGTACTCGCAAAAATCTTTTCTGTGGAAGGTCTGCCAGTCACCCTGGTCTCGGACAGTGGATCTCAGTTTATTTCGCAGACCTTCCAGGATTATTGTAGGCGCTTCGGTATTCGGCACGTTTGCTCTCCCTCCTTTCATCCACAATCGAATGGGGAAGCCGAGCGCATAGTGCGCATATTTAAGATGCAGATGAAAAAGTATGTGCACAAATTTCCTGCGGAGGAGGCATTGATGTTTTTCCTGACGGCATACCGGACCACACCGATGGGAGAACGCAGCCCCACAGAGCTCCTCCACTGGCGCCAACCTAGAACTCTGCTGCACCTCCTCTGGCCCGGTCCTCGCCAGTCTTCGCAAAACGGAGTACCCGGCTTTCCACCTGGTATGTCGGTATGGGCATGTGGGTTTGGTCACACTCCATGTTGGATACCGGCAGTGGTCCTGCGCCAAAATGGCCGTCGGCTCTATACCTTGCAGACAAGGGGACCGGGAGGTACATTGTCACCAAAATCAGCTACGTCCACGTTTGGGCACCCACCCTCCGACCCCTCGGGCACCGGCTTCCCCATTGCTGGCACCCGTGTTGGTTTCTCAGGGGATGCTACCACTCCTCCCCCCTGTGATTCCGACGCACTGCGATGGCTTGCAGCCTTGGCAGCCACCAGTAGCTCCAGCACTGGAATCGCCATCATTAGCGATGCCCCAGCGAGAGCCAGCCCCCCTCGCAGGCCCGGTTTCTCAGGAGGCTGCTTCACTTGTGGTCGTCCCTTCCCCATCGTCCCCGCCACTGGGTGTTGCCCCTCCCGGCGTGGACCAGGATCCGGAGTTCGACGGCCTGTTTCCCATTCTGTCCCGGGCTCCGGTGGTGGGACGACGGGGGCCTCTTCGTGTGGGTCACTTCCAGCCGTATTCGAGGGTTCTGGCTCGAGGGTTGGCAGATCCCCTCGACTCCAGCCTTCCGATGGACGTGGAGGTCTGCACGACACTCCACCTTCTGACACAGTGGATCACAGTGACTTCACCCCCTGAAGGAGGAGGAGTGCAGTAGCCACCAGAAAGATCACGGGAGGCGCACATCAGCATGGCGTGTCACGGATGGTAGTTGCCTCAAGTAGAGTCCCGTCCACCAGACGGCACGCGAGAATTCGGCCGCGACCTCTGCCGGCGGAACAACAACAACTCAGGCAGCATGGGCCATGCCCAGTCAGTAGACATCTTCCTCCAAACACATAACGTCAACCATAAACTTAGAGTCTGTTTGTATAGTCTCTTTTGTGTCATCATTACAATTAAAGGTGAACCCTTCAGCAACAGGCAGTTTACCAAAAGTACTTGAATTCAACATTAATGGTAACACGTTCTGTATCCTCACCTTGGCTTCCACCTCCAAAATCTGTCTCTCAGATATGAGGTACTGAGAGCCAGCCATTGATCAGTAGCTGCTAAACCTTGTTTCCAGAGAATCAGTTTGAATTTCTCCAGTCAAAAAATAAGTGAAACCAAGCTCTTTAGTACAGTACCTTGCCATCTCAATCAAACCATTGGTTGTGTGTGTCAAAGCTATACGGGTTTTCTTTGAAAGAGTATTATTTTTCAGGCCTGAGTCCTTCCACTTATCGAGCCACACAAGAAACTTTTCCAGAAAAACTAATTACTACTTAAAGACAGATGGCACTGGAAGGGATTATTTAGTCGAACACCTTTGTGAACTGTCTTTAACATTTACAGTTTCCCACCAAGTATAATTGTAATAAATGCTACAGTTGGCTGGTAATGTAACACATTTTTCTGTTCCTACAGTTGAAAAAGCTTCAGCCGTATATTCATTGAATACCTGCAAACAAAACAAGGCTCACATTCTGTTACTCAAGTGAAGATTGATAAAGGGACTTCAAAGTAAGACCTTAAAAGTGCTTAAGTAGACCATTACATTCAATCTTATGAAGCTACCTCAATGCTTCAAAAGATGCCATTAACACCTGACAATCATCACTGCTTCCATCAAATTGTGGATATTTGAGCAAAACTTGAGAGCCCTTCTGATTAACCCAGTTATTACATATACACTTAAGGATGTGGACAGAATCAATTATAAAAAATAGTGGCTGAGTTGGATTAGCTGGATGTGAGTAAACTATACTGAGTTTTTGAGATGAGCTGAAAAGTGCCATAGATTTCCTATTTATAGCATTGTTGTCACTAACTACACAAATAACTTTGAAACCAATGTCATAAAGGTCACATAATATTTTCTTCACATACAAAAATAACCGTTCAGCTACAAGGTTTCTCACTGGAAGGACATGCACTACTTCTTTAAAAGAAGACAGCAATGATTGTATCATAAAGACATATGCTGTAGTAGCAGCCTTGTCACTATCAAATGCTGCCCCCCACATTGTTTCCTCCCTTCTAATCAAAATAAGGCTTAATATGAATTTCATCCATCATTCAAGAAATGGTACAATCACTTTCTTGCAAAGATTTAAATCTTTCCTTAATATACAGGAGCATAGCACCTTCAGTTTGCTCATTATGAGGACCATTACTACAAGAGGAACAAATTTTCTGTGAAGTTCTTGGATGAGGAAGAATAAGATTGCCAAAACACATGAAAAATTTGTAGACATGAGGGGGGAGAGAATGCAGGATACAACAAAATACAGAAAAGTGAGGATTAAACCTGTAGTTGCAGAGAAATATAAACACGAATAAAATGTAACACAAGCCACAAATTTATATTTCGTTTTCATCTACATCTACATTTATACTCCGCAAGCCACCCAATGGTGTGTGGCAGAGGGCACTTTACATGCCACTGCCATTACCTCCCCTTCCTGTTAGAGTCACGTATGGTTCGCGGAAATAACGACTGCCGGAAAGCCTCCGTGCGCTCTCGAATCTCTCTAATTTTACATTCGTGATCTCCTCGGGAGGTATAAGTAGGGGGAAGCAATATATTCGATACCTCATCCAGAAATGCACCCTCTCGAAATCTGGACAGCAAACTACACCATGATGCAGAGCGCCCCTCTTGCAGATCCTGCTAGTCGAGTTTGCTAAACATCTCTGTAACGCTATCACGCTTACCAAATAACCCTGTGACAAAATGCGCCGCTCTTCTTTGGATCTTCTCTATCTCCTCTGTCAACCTGACCTGGTACAGATCCCACACTGAAGAGCAATACTCAAGTATAGGTCAAACAAGTGTTTTGTAAGCCACCTCCTTTGTTGATGGACTACATTTTCTAAGGACTCTCCCAATGAATCTCAACCTGGCACCCGCCTTACCAACTATTAATTTTATATAATCATTCCACTTCAAATCATTCTGTACGCATACTCCCAGATATTTTACAGAAGTAACTGCTAGCAGTGTTTGTTCTGCTATCATATAATCATACAATAAAGGATCCTTCTTTCTATGTATTCGCAATACATTACATTTGTCTACGTTAAGGGTCAGTTGCCACTCCCGGCACCAATTGCATCCACTGCAGATCTTCCTGCAATTCGCTGCAATTTTCTAATGCTGCAACTTCTCTGTATACTACAGCATCATCCACGAAAAGCTGCATGGAACTTCTGACACTATCTACTAAGTCATTTATATATATAGTGATAAGCAATGGTCCCATAACACTCCCCTGTGGCATGCCAGAGGTTACTTCAACGTCTGTAGCCGTCTCTCCGTTGAGAACAACATGCTGTGTTCTGATTGCTAAAAACTCTTCAATCCAGCCACTCAGCTGGTCTGATATTCCGTAGGCTCTTACTTTCTTTATCAGGTGACAGTGCGGAACTGTATCGAACGCCTTCCGGGAAGTCAAGGAAAATGGCATCTACCTGGGGGCCTGTATCTAATATTTTATGGGTCTCATGAACAAATATAGCAAGTTGGGTCTCACACGATCACTGTTCCCGCTATCCATGTTGATTCATACAGAGTAGATTCTGGGTTTCCAGAAATGACATGATACGCAAGCAAAAAACACGTTCTAAAATTCTACAACAGATCGATGTCAGAGATATAGGCCTATAGTTTTGCGCATCTGCTCGACAACCCTTCTTGGAAACTGGAACTACCTGTGCTCTTTTCCAATCATTTGAAACCTTCCATTCCTCTAGAGACTTGCGGTGCACGGCTGTTAGAAGGGGGGCAAGTTCTTTCACGTACTCTGTGTAGAATCGAATTGGTATCCCGTCAGGTCCAGTGGACTTTCCTCTGTTGAGTGATTTCAGTTGCTTTTCTATTCCTTGGACACTTATTTCGATGTCAGCCATTTTTTCGATCGTGCGGTGATTTAGAGAAGGAACTGCAGTGCGGTCTTCCTCTGTGAAACAGCTTTGGAAAAAGGTGTTTAGTATTTCAGCTTTACACGTGTCATCCTCTGTTTCAATGCCATCATCGTCATCATCCCAGAGTGTCTGGATATGCCGTTTTGATCCACTTACTGATTTAATGCAAGACCAGAACTTCCTAGGATTTTCTGTCAAGTCGGTACATAGAATCTTACTTTCGAATTCACTGAACGCTTCACGCATAGCCCTCCTTACGCTAACTTTGACATTGTTTAGCTTCTGTTTGTCAGAGGTTTTGGCTGTGTTTAAATTTGCAGTGAAGCTCTATTTGATTTCGCAGTAGTTTTCTAACTTTGTTGTTGAACCACGGTGGGTTTTTTCTGTTCCTCACAGTTTTACTCGGCACATACCTGTCTAAAATGCATTTTATGATTGCCTTGAACTTTTTCCATAAACACTCAACATTGTTAGAGGCGGAACAGAAATTTTCATTTTGATCTGTTAGGTAGTTTGAAATCTGCCTCCTATTAATCTTGCTAAACAGATAAACCTTCCTCCCTTTTTTTTGTATTCCTATTTACTACCATATTCAGGGATGCTGCAACGGCCTTATGATCACCGATTTCCTGTTCTGCGCTTACAGAGTCGAAAAGTTCGCATCTGTTTGTTATCAGTAGGTCCAAGATGTTATCTCCACGAGTCGGTTCTCTGTTTAATTGCTTGAGGTAATTTTCGGATAGTACACTCAGTATAATGTCACTCGATGGTCTGTCCCTACCACCCGTCCTAAACATCTGAGTGTCCCAGTCTATATCTGGTAAATTGAAATCTCCACCTAAGACTATAACATGCTGAGGAAATTTATACGAAATGTATTCCAGATTTTCTCTCAATTGTTCTGCCACTAATGCTGCTGAGTCGGGAGGTCGGTAAAAGAAGCCAATTATTAACCTAACTCGGTTGTTGATTATAACTGCCACCCATAATAATTCACAGGAACTATCCACTTCTATTTCACTACAGGATAAACTACTACTAACAGCGACCAACACACCACCACCTTTTGCATGCAATCTATCCTTTCTAAACACCGTCTGTGCCTTTTTAAATATTTCGGCAGAATTTCTCTCTGTCTTCAGCCAGCTTTCCGTACCTATAACGATTTCAGCTTCGGTGCTTTCTATCAGTGCTTGAAGTTCCGGTACTTTACCAATGCAGTTTCAACAGTTTACAATTACAATACCGATTGCTGCTTGGTCCCCGCATGTCCTGACTTTGTCCTGTACCCTTTGAAGCAGTTGCCCTTTCTGTACTTTCCCGAGGCCATCTAACCAAAAAAAAAACTGCCCAGTCCACGCCACACAACTCCTTCTACCCGTGTAGCCACCTGCTGTGTGTAGTGGACTCCTGATCTACCCAGCAGAACCCTATGGCGCAAGTCAAGGAATCTGCAGCCCACACGGTCACAGAACCGTCTCAGCCTCTGATTCAGACACTCCACTCCACTCTGTACCAAAGGTCCACAGTCAGTCCTGTCAATGATGCTGCAGATGGTGAGCTCTGCTTTCATCCCGCTAGCAAGACTGGAAGTCTTCACCAAATCAGATAGCCGCCAGAAGCCATAGAGGATTTCCTCTGATCCATAGCAACACACATCATTTGTGCTGACATGAGCGACCACCTGCAGATGGGTGCACCCTGTACCCTTCATGGCATCCAGAAGGACCCTTTCCACATCTGGAATGACTCCCCCCCGGTATGCACATGGAGTGCATATTGGTTTTCTTCCCCTCCCTTGCAGCCATATCCCTAAAGGGCCCCATTACGCGCCTGACGTTGGAGCTCCCAACTACCAGTAAGCCCATCCTCTATGACTGCCTGGATCTTGAAGACTGAGGGGCAACCTCTGGAACAGGACAAGCAGCCACATCTGGCCGAAGATCAGTAGTATCAGCCTGAGACAGAGCCTGAAACCGGTTCGTCATACAAACTGGAGAGGCCTTCTGTTCAGCCCTCTGGAATGTCTTTCACTTCCTGTCACACCTCAAGATGCCCTCCCACTCTATAACTGGTGAGGGGTCAGCCTCAATGTGGGCAGTATCCCAGGCAGCCACAGCCTTAGTCTGATTGGGGGATGCGTGGGATGAGCTGGCTGTCACCGACAAACCCCCGTCCGGACCCCCACAGTGATGCCCATTGGTAACAGCCTCAAGCTGTGTGACCGAAGCCGACAATGCCTGAAGCTGGGAGTGAAGGGATGCCAACTCAGCCTGCATCGGAAAACAGCAGTCACAGTTGCAGTCAAAACAAAGCCACTTAAAATAAATACTACACTCATGCTCATAAATTAAGAATAATGCTGATACATGGTGAAACAACACTCTGGTGGGTGGTTTGTGGGTTTAAATCACCTTGGGGTATGACCGTACGGTGCATTTGGCCTGTGGTCGTTGCACTGTGGCGCTGGCAGCAGTCCACATACGCAGAGGTGTGTTGGTGCATGTCAGAGTATGGTGCAGTGAGTAAGTGTGCAGACTGTGTGTTGAAAATGGCTCAAAGAACACATATTGATGACGTTATGAGGGGTAGAATACTAGGGCAACTGGAGGCTGGTCAAACACAGCATGTCATAGCACGGGGCCTCCATGTGCCACAAAGTGTGATTTCAAGATTATGGCAACGATTTCAGCAGACAGGAAATGTGTCCAGGTGCTACGGTACGGGACGTCCACAGTGTACAACACCACAAGAAGACCAATACCTCACCACCAGTGCCTGCAGATGGCCACGGAGCACTGCAGGTAGCCTTGCTCGGGACCTTGCCGCAGCCACTGGAACAGTTGTCTCCAAACACACAGTCTACAGACGACTGAACAGACATGGTTTATTCACCTGGAGACCTGCAAGGTGCCTTCCACTGATCCCTGGTCACAGGAGAGCCCGTAAAGCATGGTGTCATGGACACACTACATGGTCATTGGAACAGTGGTCCCAGGTTATGTTCACAGACGAGTCCAGGTATAGTCTGAACAGTGATTCTCGCCGGGTTTTCATCTGGCGTGAACCAAGAACCAGATACCAACCCCTTAATGTCCTTGAAAGGGACCTATATGGAGGTTTTGGTTTGATGATTTGAGGTGGGATTATGATTGGTGCATGTACAACCCTGTATGTCTTTGACAGAGGAACTGTAACAGGTCAGGTGTATTGGAACGTCATTTTGCACCAGTATATCTGCCTTTTCAGGGGTGCAGTTGGTTCCACCTTCCTCCTGATGGATGATAACTCACAGCCCCACCGAGTTGCCATCGTGGAGGAGTACCTCGAAACAGAAGATATAAGGTGAATGGAGCAGCCTGCCTGTTCTCCAGATCTAAACACCATCGAGCATGTCTGGGATGCTCTCGGTCGATGTATCAGAATGTCGATGTCTTCAAACCCCTAGGACATTTCAAGAGCTCCAACAGGCACTGGTGCAAGAATGAGAGGCTATACCCCAGCAGCCACTTGACCACCTGATCCAGAGTATGCCAACTCATTGTGCAGCCTGTGTACGTGTGCACAGTGATCATATCCCATTTGATGTCGGGGTACATTCGCAGGAAACAGTGGCGTTTTGTAGCACATGTGTTTCAGGACGGTTTTCTCAACTTATCAGCAATACTGCGGGTGTCTAGATCTGTGTGGTGTGTGTTCCCTATGTGCCTAGGCTATTAGCGCCAGTTTTGTGTAGTGCCACATTGTGTGGCACCACATTCTGCAATTATCTTTAATTTATGAGCATGAGTGTATTTACTGCAAACTTTTGCTCACAATTTTAGTTAAATACATCCAAAATTTAATATATTTCACTAGCAAAAATAATAAATGTACTAGGAAGATAGTTTTTACATACCTTCATCTGCTGAGAGGGTTGGAAATTGTCCCGATGAATAGCTGAAAGCCATTTTAATTTCATGTTACTCCTGTAGTCAGTAAGGCAGACCATTAAGTCATGCTGGAACTGGTGCTTGTATATTTAAGCACTTTATGAAATGTTCAGGAAATTGTTTGAATTTGAGGAGGGCAGGTGTCTTCCATTGTACTGCATCTGTTGGATCTTTCTGAAGATGATGATACACTGAGTCTTGCAGTAAATCCACCATCTTATCAGAGTAAGGTACTGCAGGATGAACAGCAGCATTTCCCTTGTTAGCAGGTAAAATTACTATTTCTGTGTCATCTCTTAAACAACAGAGCACTTTTCTTTCCTTAGTGGTGATGTTTGGCTTGGGTGTGTGCATCCTAGTTATGGCCCTGCAAGTCTCTTATCTTATTGCATCACTAGTCTCACTGGGATGTTTTGAGGCCCCTTGTTCAACAAAACTGATAAAATTCTGTATGGGCAAAGTTTTTGGAGTGGGTGGAAAATTTAGTCCCTTTTCAAACATGTGTCACACAGTGGTTTATCTGTGAAATTAAAGTATGTCTGCATAACTTATCTTCTTGCGATGATTGGCATGTGAGGTGATAGGACTTGGAAGTTTGTGGCAACATCACCTGCTGCCACATCCAGTCTGAAAGCAATCACATAGTACTGTCTACCTACTGCCAGGAATCCATTGACAGACATGATGAAATATCCAGCTGAAGTGAAAGTGAGCTTCAGGAGAGACTGTCTAATTCTTGAATTCTGTAATGCGTTGGGGTTGTGGTTGGGTTGTTTGGGGAAGGAGACCAGACAGCGAGGTCATCGGTCTCATCAGATTAAGGAAGGAAGTCAGCTGTGCCCTTTCAAAGGAACCATCCCGGCATTTGCCTGGAGCGATTTAGGGAAATAACGGAAAACCTAAATCAGGATGGCCGGAAGCGGGATTGAACCGTCATCCTCCCGAATGCAAGTCCAGTGTATAACCACTGTGCCACCTTGCTCGGTCTCTAACGGATGCTCTCTCTCGTCAATACCCTGCTGTAATGTCATTTAATCCTCCTGGTGGCTGCAGAATTTATATAGTAGGTAAACTTGGTGAATGTCAGTAAACTGACATCTCAGTAAAAATGCAAGAGAGCACAACAATCTGTTTCTCTTATGATGCAGTTTGATGAACTTAATCTTGTAGACTGAAATACGATTACGTGCTAATGCTGTATTTTATTGAGAAGGCCACACACAAAAACTCAGCACCAGAATATTTAGCCAGGTTTCTTCAACATATCATATACATCATATGTTTCAGAATGTAACAGACTTACTGCTCCACATTGCACACTCATGACACACTGGTAGGCTGAAAAACTAAGTGTTACTGAAATAAGAGGATAAGCATATCAGTTACTACACCACAACACAAGTGAAAAGTGAAAAGTCTTATCCCAATTAATTATAGTTGTTATTGCCATGAGAAATTTGTTCAGAGATGTTGGTAGTTTACCAAGTTCCCTTACTTTAACAGACTTCAGGTCATAATTCTGGAAAAGATACAAACACAGATACAATAGTGGGAGCAAAACTCACAGCACTGTATACCTCTTGATTCACCACGGAGTGACACTACACTCCTATTTTACAATGACCTGATTAAGCAGTCTATTCAACTTAGGAGAAGGTAGAACTAATGGTCAGAACACTAGGGATGTTCTTCATGATGGGGGCACATGAGACCAAGAACTCACATTTGAAACATGCAAGGAGGATCTGTGACTAATAGCCTAGCAAGTGAGGGATGAATTAGATGTAAGATGAGGTTCTCCTACATAATGTGATGCGAACTGTTTTGAAGACCAACACAAAGAGATATTCAGCAGTTTTATTGAAAACAATAGAAAAAATGAAAGAAACATACTGGTAATGCATTTTGACTGAATAAAGGAAATATAAGAAAACAAAGAAATGATTTAATGTAACAAAACAGGTACCTAGGCATTCCCAGTCATTAATTTCAGTCATATCATTACTATTCACAGGTACTTAAAGCATATTTGTGTACATGACACACATGTATATCAGACTAATTTAGGAAACATGAAAAAAATTCAGTTATAGAGACAAATAGAACAGACATGTTTCTTTCATCAATGCTGCATCACAGAATTTATGGTTCCAGTTGAAGCAGGCAGCGCATCTTACCCATCCCTGTCAACTGAAATGGTATAAGAATATTTTTGTAGCAAAACATGCAATCGGTACCTATTGTGTCCTAATCCATACAGTGATAATCATTTTAATTGGCAAGTAGAGGTCCTTCTTCATACCGATAATCATAAACTTTGTGTCTTCTTACTCTAATGTGCTTCTGATTTTTCGTTGCCAACTTCAATGACAAAATTATCTTCTGCAAAAACTATATCACTGAAAGAGAAAATAACTGTGGTATGAAATCCTCTGATGGAGTCGGGCATGGTTGCTGCCTCCACAAAAGCTTTTCCCCACCAGCTGTTATCTCATACTGTGTACTATGCCATTATTCAGGATGAGCCACAGTAAGTCTCTTGACAGAAAGACGCTTCAAAAGATTTCATAAACCAATATTATATGATTTACCTAGGCAAAGATTATCACCTCCAGATTTCTGGTATAGTCAGGGGCACCTGCAGAAAAGGGCCAGCGGGGGCAGCTGCCACTACTGACAACTCATTTAGTTTATGAATATGAAAAAGGACCTGTAACTGTAGAGCCTGATGTTTTATGACATAAAATACCTGACAATTATCACTAAAGTGGCCTGAAATTATTGATAAAATGACATAAAAGTGATATAAAACATTTGTTAATTGAGTTATAGAATGAACTAGAGTAATGAAAAACTTTATAGGGAGTTGAAACATATGTTGAAACTTGTGTCATTGGTTCAAAAGCACAACATGTGGAAAGCATTGTCCATATGAATCTTTAGTGAGAGGAAAACAATTAATTGGGAGAATATGTTTCATGTGACACCAAAGAAAATAATGCAAACGGTGGGAAAACATAAAATCTGGGTATCTAACAGAAGGGTTTTACTATAATTAATAGTTTGTTTGTTTATAACAATGATCAGCTGCTTAAAGTGCACTGCAGAAACTAACAGCAGGAAATGAGGAAATGATGAGCAAATGACAAAGTCCTCAAAAGTTCTAAGTCACACATAGGAGGGGGGAGGGGTTGTATCTCTGGCTGAAGGTTTTACAAAGGAATCAAATTGTTTCATCCACTGATGGAACAGACTGCAGTGAATCGTCCATGATTAATGGAATCCTGATCATTTCATGTCTTTTCTATTTCTGGGAGAAAACAATCTGGGGAAAAGGGGGGGGGGGGATGTTGACCAGCAGCAGACGTACATGAGATGATTATTTTGAGTTTTCCCTCTCTCCTAGTGAAAGCTTGTAAACCACAAGCCCTTGAAATACTCTCTGGAGTTGTGACTGAAAGAGTTGGAGTCATGTTCAAAAACAGAGTCAACCACTTTCAAACAGCACTGTCATTTGCATTAGGAAGTAGAGGGGGGAAATTTATCTTTATAGCTGGTTGCACAGTCATCTGCTTTACATTGTTCCAAGTAAGACTAAGAAACTTCTGCAAAGCAGCAATTAACAAGATCCATTTCAAAATTTACTGTCAGCACTGGTTTTCTCCTGGGTTTCTCTCTTTCTTGGTTTTCTCCTGGGTTTCTCTCTTTCTACTGCAATTACTTCATTTTCTCCTTTCTTACTTTTTCTGGTTTAGTCACAAATAGTTGAGCTCAATACTCAGAACATTTTCTCCATTTTCAGTGTTCTCATTTCTTTATTTTGAGCAGCATGACATGCAGTCTGTAGACTTTATGTGGACTACGTCTATCTTTTATTTGTATCAGTTGATATCTTAGAAGGTTGTCTTACAAAGACATTGATGCCAACATATTAGATTTATTAAACCAATATAAAACAGTTGGAATCTGAAGAGTACTTTCACAGATAGCAGTGTGTGTTAGAGCATCACTTCTGGTCTGGTGAGGTGCTTTGGCCAAATCCGTCCAGCAAATTAATGACAAAGATTGGTGTGCTGGCTAGCCTGCACATGGTTTTTGGGCAGTTTCCTGCATCCCTTTAAGTGAATACTGGGCTGATAGCCATGACCCAACTCATTTACAAGATTCGCAACCAATTAGGAAAATTTTCTCACTTTCGTACACTTAACACTACACGCAGACAGTTGGGGTACACATAGCCCATCCCGAGACTAATGGGGTGGCGACAGCAAGGAGATCTGGCCACCCCTTAAATTAACCATGCCAAATCAATTAATAATTACCATCCAAACCCTGTGCTGATGTAGGACAAAGGCACAAGAAAAAGAAGAAGAAAACAGAAGGGTAATGCATGTGATCACCAATATGAATATTAACAATATCGCCTATAAATGGCATTAAGTACAGGTTGGTGGGCAATATTATGCACATAGCCAATTGAAACACTCCCTCAAAAAACAGAAGTTCAAAAAAAGTCTATTTTGCAAAATATTATGCTACTGGATTCTACATTTAACACCCATTGTAATGGTGTAAACAGAAATAATATTTAATTGCATGCACTTGATTGTTTCTCAGCAGGAATGGAGGTCAAAACAATGACGAACAAGATGAGAAAATTTTCACCTCCATTATTGTCTTGTCTGTCAGTGTTAAGTTTTGTGTTTGGGGCTTACCAAAGCTTGAAGCTTATCATATGAAACCAAAGATGGTGTTTATATTGCCTTCTGAGTAGTTGTGGATAACATTTGGGACACTCCCTTGCTATCACACACTGGAGCACATGGACTATGAAGTATACAAAATGCACAAGGGTTCCAAACCCAGATGGCATTCAGAAACATGTTCTAAAAGAGTTCATAGATAAAGAAACAAACAACAAATATCACAAATGTGATCCTCCACCACCAACACTTCCCTTCCTAATGAATGGTGACCAACTTTCTGATATTAAGGATGCCAGAGAAAGACCATCTATTTCAACAAAATTACTCACCCCTCTGTTTTCTGAACTTGTTCACCAAAATTGTTGAGAGATTCCAAAACGTCTGTCCAGGCACTGTAACAAAGATGACACCCTGACACTGGAACAACTCAGCTTCAGACATCACCACTCAACAACAAAGCAACTTCTCTGTTGGGAAGTGGGATATATCACAGACACCTGGACACAAGAAAGGCAACAGAAGTGTATTCCAATAGTGTGATGAAATGAATTTGCAACTTTTGACATTTAGATCAACAGTAGGAAAGGGATACTATTCTTCCAGTAACATCAATGGTTGAGCTGATGTCCTCTCCCATGCCAACAACATTTCAAGTGGTCATAAAATAACTTTGCAATTAACAGCTTGTAGAGGTAGAGGGCATTGTTGCCAGCATGTAGCCAGACACACTTGAAGTGGGCTGTACAAACAGCTGGCCAACTAATAGTGTTGCATGGTAAACCAGCTGCTCCGCTTAGCCATTAGATGTGAAAATATTTGGCTTAATATTTAACATTGCTACGAAGCCCTGTAGCAAGCACATGTGGATCCAGGATTCAGGTTTGGGGGACTCACAGTTTGTTAAATTTAACTAGTTGCCGGTCATATTTTTATAATAACACCAATAATAGTTGAATATATTAAATGTTTTTCTATATTAACTATAATAATCATAATACTTTACACATCTGTGCTTAGTCCATTGCTTTAACATAATTGCAACTCAGAGAAAGACAGCACTTGGAAAGTTTTCATTTGAAAATTTTAGAAGCACATACACCACACATTTGTTTTAATAACTACAATAGCAACAAACAGCCATAATTATGACAAAATCAAAATTTGCATGAAAAAACTGAAGTGTGCAGTCATCATTAATAGTATTTTACTTAACACTATGATTGAGAACTCAGATCTGCAAACCTAGTTTATGTGAACATGCAAATGACGGAAATGTTGTTTCATTCACTCATTTCTGCTTATGAGAAGGGGGGAGGGGGGGGGGGGGGCAAGGAGGTTCTTTGCGTATCTGCCTCATTTACTCAACTTCCTATAGTTTACCTGTCCTACCTGTGGACACGTCGAACTGTGTTGGCAAGTATGGTCAGCCTGTGAATGGGCAGCTTTACCTGGCTTGAATATTCTCTGCTGATTATCAGGACACAAGCTCGTCCACATGAACAAGAAACTTAAAAGTAGAGCTTGTAACTTTCTAGTATTCTTTGTCATTTTGAGACTCTCACTTTCTTTGCTACTTTGTTTTCCTAAAAGTGGCTGTAGAATATGGAACTTTATAAGTGTAAAAATGCAAACACTTTTAGTAAAGTGTTATTGGGAGGGGGGAGGGGCGGGGGGGGGGGGGGGGGGGGGAAGGATAATGCACCCCCCCATTCCAAGACAAACCTCTCCTGGGTCAATATCTAGACAGTCTGGTTTTTAGAAACTTATCTTTGCCCAGACTGTTTCCAGTTACATTTCCCCCACAACTATCAGAATGCCAACATGGCAACAGGAACATGCATATCTATAGGACTGATGACCACAGCTGTTAAGTCCCATAGTGCTCAGAGCCATTTGAACCATATCTATAGCATGAGTCAGTGTGTTACTGAAAAGAGTTCCATGGCTCAGGTTCACTCTGTTGAAACTTCTATGTAAATCTGTGTACAAGCCTCTGATTGACAACAAATCACTATAAAATTTAAGCTGATACAAGTTCATTGGCACCACTGCTGAGCTGGTATATGTTCATCCAGTTTGGGTCTCTTATGCTGATAGTTGTGGACTAGAAATTAATAAAATACAATGAACAGCAAGTTCGTATTAGAGGGGATTTTTTGACAAAAGTCTTGTAAGAAGATTTTTCAGTCTCTAACATTTTTTAGTGACAGTCTCACCAAAGGATAAGGAAGTTTTTGGATTATTTCAACAAAACATTACTCGAATATCAGGAGTCATTCCATGGTCACATGTTGCATCCAATGATGGCCCAATCCATTATACTTTGTGTTTGTCCATTCTGCTGCTATACAATACAGGCTGCCACACAGTAGTCTCTATGATAGTATCCACCACATTTGCAGCAATTACTTAGGTCAATACTCATCCACAACCACTATGCTTTGCCACAGAGCATGCCAGTGACAGTAGGTAACTGTCTACCTACTGCAAATTTTTGCAGATGTTGTAACAGAGTGCAGATCACCTAGCCAGTCAAAGGTTTTCTACTATTTATTGTTACTCACCTCACACCAACGGGCTGCTTCTTTGTAGAAATTATTGCACAGTAAGTGCTCAAACATGTTGGCACACATTGCAGTGCCCTTACTTATCTGCACATGGAATAAACAACACAGCTACGAAGTATTTCCAATGTCATCTATATGCATCGCTGATGAACTGAATCGTCTTATCATACGTTGTTGACATTTCATTATAAACTTCACCTCACAAACAAAAGTGAAGCAAAGCAAGATCTAATAATCTTGCAGGTCAGGATGCTGGACCACCTCTTCCGATCCACCAACAATTGTACAGACAATCTAATACTTCCCATGCTGCTAAAGAATAATGTGCTCCACCATTGTGCTGAAACTACACTGTTTGTCTGAAGTCTAGGGGAAAGTCTGCAAGAAACACTGGAAGATCATCCTCCAAGAATGTTCAATATATATCACCACTTAAGGTGCCATCAATAAAGAATGGACCAATACCAATATTCAATTTGGTGTTAGCAATTATGCATATTGTGTTAATAGTAGTAGCACATCCTCTTGCATTGATGTATGCCTGTATTCGTTGTGGCATACTATCCAGAAGCTCATCAAGGCACTGTTGGTCCAGATTGTCCCACTCCTCAACGGCAATTCAGCATAGATCCCTCAGAGTGGTTGGTGGAACACGTTGTCCATAAACAGCCCTTTTCAATCTATCCCAGGCACGCTCAACAGGGTTCATGTCTGGAGAACATGCTGGCCACCCTAATCGAGCGATGCCATTATCGTGAAGAAAGTCATTCACAAGATGTGCACAAAGGGGGCGCGAATTGTCATCCACGAAGATGATTGCCTCACCAATATGCTGCCGATATGGTTGCACTATCGGTTGGAGGATGGCATTCAAGTATTGTACAGCCATTAGGGCGCCTTCAGTCACTACCAGCGGCATATGTTGTCCCCACATAATGCCACCCCAAAACAGCAGGGAATCTCCACCTTGCTGCACTTGCTGGACAGGGTGTCTAAGGCATTCAGCCTGACCAGGTTGCCTCCAAACACATCTCCAATGATTGTCTGAAGGCATATGTGACACTCATCGATGAAGAGACCGTGAAGCCAATCCTGAGCAGTCCATTCGGCATGTTGTTGGCCCCGTCTGTACTGCACTGCACGGTGTCGTGGTTGCAAAGATGGACCTCGCCATGGATGTCAGGAGTGAAGTTGCGCATCATGCAGCCTATTGCACAAAGTTTGAGTCTTAACACGATGTCCTGTGGCTGCATGGAAAGCATTTTTCAACATGATGGCATTGCTGTCAGGGTTCCTCAAAGCCATAATCCGTAAGTAGCGGTCATCCACTGCAGTAGTAGGCCTTGGGCAGCCTGAGCAAGACATGTAATCAACAGTTCCTGTCTCTCTGTATCTCCCCCATGTCTGAACAATATCGCTTTGGTTCACTCCAAGATGCCTGGACACTTCCCTTCTTGAGAGCCCTTCCTGGCACAAAGTAACAATGTGGATGTGACCGAACTGTGGTATTGATCTTCTAGGCTTGGTTGAACTTCCTGGTGGAATGACTGGAAATGATCGACTGTTGGACCCCCTCCATCTAATAGGTGCTGCTCATGCATGGTTGTTTACATCTTTGGGCGGGTTTAGTGACATCTCTGAACAAATGGACTGTCTCTGTGATACAATATCCACAGTCAACATCTATCTTCAGGAGTTCTGCGAACTGGGGTGATGCAAACTTTTGTTTATGTGAGTAACAATACTCAGGGTAAAAAATTGGGGTAGGTGTGTGTGTGCTTGCTGAATGAAGGAAGATTAGCATTTAACATCTTGTTGACCTCAAGGTCATTAGAGATGGAGCACAAGCTCAGATGGTTTCAAAGATGGGGAAGGAAATTTGCCATGCCCTTTCAAAGGAACCATTCCATCATTAACCTTGAATAATGTAGGGAAATCATGGAAAATGTAAAGCTGGATGGCTGGACACTGATTCGCACCATCATCCCCCTGAATGTGAGTCCAGTGTGCTAATTGCTTCACCACCTTGCTTAGTTTGTATTTGCTGAAGTGATGCTGGCAAAACGTTACTCGGTTCTGGAAATCATTGTCATGAAGTTCCTGATGGAGGAAAATATGGAACAGACGCTGTTTTCTATATTCAAAATTTAACAAACAGTAGTCTAATTCCCGATTCATGATGTAATAGCTGAGTGCTAATGCGGGAGTTATGATTCACTGTAGCTAACACTACAACCTCATTACTTGCTCCAGCAACTGTTCGTCCATGGTACTTTTCTCATGGTTGTGCAGTTCCCTCAGTGGAGAACTGTTGAATAACTCAACAAAACGAAGTGTGTGAATGGACTTTGGAAAACACTGAGCATAAAGGGTTATAGCATCATCAACATTCCTGCCACTTTCTCTGTAGGCCTAAATGTAAACCTTTACAGTTTTCCTTTCTGTCATAATGGCCTGCATTCTAAGCAATAACACAGTCAGGTTATGAAGAAACATATGTAAGAAATGAGAGAGAATGTGCAAGAAATGATATCATCTCAAATAATAAATTAATGGTTGGTTGGATTAAAAGAGGAGGAAAGGGACCAGACTACGAGGTCATCAGTCCCTTGTTCCAAATAAAACAATGCCACAAGTGTGCGAATAAAATAAATGAGGTTGACAACTCAAAACTGAATGAAAGGGAAAAAAAACCACACAAGAATTATGAAGGGCCACAAACATGTAAATGGACAAAAGGGGACAAGAAAACCACAGAAATGAAAGAAATGGGATGAAGAGATTAAAATAAAAAAGCAGATTACCATGGCTGGCTGACCATGAGGATAAAAAAGGAGAAGCCAGCCACTCTGCAACACATTAAAACCTCCACCGTAGAAGCAATAGGGTGAAGGACACAGAGGGACAAAGGACATGCATTAAAACTTACATCAAATGATAAAATCCACCCTCACAAATAAAAAGTAAAACTAAAGCAGCTGATGAGTCGTCGTCAGACAAAATTAGCAGCAACGAGTCCGGTAGCCCAAGATTTTGTTGCTGGGCAGTCAAAGTGGGACAGTGCACCAGAACGTGGGCCACTGTCAACTGGGTGCCACATTGACACTCAGGCGGGTCTGCACAGTGCAGGAGGTAATTATGGGTTGCCCAAGCATGGCCAATGTGGAGCCGGCAGAGGACAACTGATTCCCTGCGAGAGGCCTGCGTGGAAGTCTTCCACACATTCGTAGCCTCCTTAATGACATGCTGTTTGTTGTGTGTACTGTTATGCCATTCCATCTCCCAAAGCCAAAAAACCCTATGGCATAAGTCAGAACGCAGGTCAGGTTCAGAGGGGCCCATCTCCAGAAGCAGTTTTCATGTGGCCTGTTTGGCCAGCCTGTCGGCACGTTCATTGCTGGGGTCCACACAAATACCACTGAACAATGGGACTGGTCTGGGGCATAGATGGACTCCTGGGTGGATGCTACAAAAGGATGGTGAGGGTGGCACTGGTCGATAGCTTGTAGGCTGCTCAAGGAGTCAGTACACAGAAGAAACGATTCCCTGGGTCATGAACGGATATACTGAAGGGCACGAGAGATGGCCACAAGCTTTGCAGTGAATACACTGCAGCCATTGGGAAAGGAACGCTGTTCAAAATGGCCTCTATGGATGTAGGCAAAGCCGACATGGCCATCAGCCACCAAGTCGTCGGTGTAAACCATTTCAGAGCCCTGTAACATGTCAAGAATCGAGAGGAAGTGACAGCAGAGAGCGGCAGGAGTAATTGAGTCCTTAGGATCATGCGAAAGGTCCAGACGAATCTGTGGCCTGGGTGTACACCATGGAGTTGTATGCAGACGGACCTGGATGGGAGGTGGTACAGGGAAGGACTCCAGTTCAAACAGAAGGGATTGCATGCAAACTGCAATCATTAGCCCTGACCTGGCCCACCGATGCGGGAGATGAACTGCTGCGGGTGGTAAAAAGGAGACGGTAATTGGGGGGATGCTCAGGAGAACTACCAGTTTGCGCAACGTAACTGGCGAGCAGTTGTGCACATCACATCCGTAACGGAGAGACTCCGGCATCCAGCGGGACACTGGTCACTGGACTCGTTTTAAAAGCTCCCGTCACTAGGCGAACACCACAGTGGTGCACTGGGTCGAGTACACGCAACACTAAGGGTGCCACCGAACCATAAACCAGACTCCCATAGTCAAGGTGGGATTGAACAAGGGCTTTGTAGAGCTGCAGCAGAGTAGAGGGATTTTCACCCAGTTGGTATTGCTCAGGCAGTGGAGGGCATTGAGGTACTGCCAGTACTTCTACTTTAGCTGATGAAGGTGAGGTAGCAAAGTCAATCAGGCATCAAAAACCAGTCCTAGGAATTGATATGCCTTCACTACAGTGAGTGGATCATCATGAAGGTAAAGTACTACGTTCCAGATGAACGGTACAATGCCAACAGAAGTGGATGACACATGACTTATTGGCCGAAAACTGGAAGCCGTGGGTGAGAGCCCATGACTGAGCCTTATAGATGGCTCCCTGTAGGTGCCGCTCAGCAACACCAGTACTAGTGGAGCAGTACAAAATGCAAAAGTTGTCTGCATAAAGAGAGGGTGAGATGGACGGCCCTACAGCTGCTGCTAGACCATTAATGGCCACTAAAAATAGTGATACATTCAATACAAAGCCCTTTGGGACCCCAATCTCCCGGATATGGGGGCAACTATGGGAGGCACAAACTTGGACACGGAAAGTACAGAGCAACAGGAAATTCTGGATAAAAATCGAGAGCGGGCCTCAGAGACCCCACACGTATAATGTGGCAAGGATATGATTTCGTCAGGTGGTGTCATACGCTTTGCGTATGATCAAAAAAGATGGTAACAAGGTGTTGGTGTCTGGAAAAGGCTGTTCGGATGGCAGACTAGAGGGACGCAAGATTATCAGTAGTAGAGCACCCCTGGTGGAAGCCGCCCGGACATGGAGCAAGTAGGCCACGTGACTCCAGGACCCAGCCCAACTGCAGACACACCATACGTTCCAGCAGCTTACAAAGAACATTGGTGAGGCTGATGGGCCAATAGCTATCCACATCAAGTGGGTTTTTACTGGGTTTGAGCACCGGAACAATGGTGCTCTCCCGCCATAGCAATAGAAAGACGCCATTGCACCAGATCCAGTTGAAGATGACGAGGAGATGGCGCATGAAGTCAGACAAGAGATGTTTAATCATCTGACTGTGGATCTGATCTGGCCCAGGAGCTGTGTCAGGGCAACGTGCAAGTACGCTGAGAAGCTCCCACTTTGTAAGTGGGGTGTTACGGGGTTCACTGTGGCGTGTTGTGAACGACTTTCCTCTCCATCCATCATTTGAGGTTGCGAAAGGCTGGGAGGTAGTTCTTCAACACAGGGGCTCGAGTATAGATCTCAGCAAAGTGCTCGGCAATTGTGTTTGCGTCGGTGCATAGCACACCATTGATGTTAATGCCAAAGACACCTGTTGGAGTCTGGTACCCAAAAAGACGTCTGACCACCCAGACTTGGGAAGGTGATGTATGGCACCCAATGGTCGACACGTAGCTCTCCCAACACTCTTGTTTCTGTCATTTTATAAGCTGGTGTACACACGCCTGGAGCCGCATAAAGGCTATCAGATGCTCTAGGTAAGGGTGCCACGTATGTCACTGTAGAGCTCACCGACACTCTGTAATTGCCTCAGCGTCTTCTGGCAACCACCAAGGGACTGTCTTTCGCTGGGGGCACCCTAAAGAGCGAGGGATCACATTTTCTGCCGCAGAAATGTGTGTGGTAGTCACCTGCTCAACCATCACATCAATGTTACCATGTGGGGAGAGTCAACGGTGACATCAGAGGTGAAAGTTTCCCAGTCTGCCTTGTTCAAATCCCATCTGGGCAGGCGTCTGTGGGGCTGACTTAGGGGCAGTGACAGGAAGATGGGGAAGTGATCACTACCACACACATCATCATATGCTCTCCAGTGGGTAGATGGGAGAAGTCCTGGGCTGCAAATTGATAAATCAATGGCTAACTACCTCGAGCCACACTGAAATCTGTGGCGACCCCAGTATTTAAGAGGCAGAGGTCAAGTTATGACAGTAAATTTTTGACATCTCTGCCTCGGCCAGTAAGCACGGTGCCACCCCACAAGGGGTTATGGTCATTAAAATCTCCCAGAAGTAGGAAAGGTTTAGGGAGTTGATCAATTAGTGCAGTTAATACATTCAGGGGTACTGCACCATCTGGAGGAAGATATACATTGCAGACAGTTATTTCCTGCATCGTCCATATTCTGACAGCCACAGCTACAAGAGGGGTGTGAAGGGGCACAGCGTCACTACAGACTGCGTTTAGGACATAAACGCAAACTCCACCTGACACTCGATTATAGTCGCTACGGTTCCTGTAATAATCTTATAGCCATGGAGGGCAGGGGTCCACATTGCTGGGAACAATGTTTCCTGAAGGGCAATGCAGAAAGCAGGTGTAAAGCTTAACAGTTGCTGTAGCTCAGCCAGGCAGTGGAAAAAACCGCCACAGTTCCACTGAAGGATGATATCATTGAGAGACTGAGAAGGCATGGAACATTCAGTGAGGACGTTTACGCCTCAGGGTCACCTGCTGCCACCAAGTTTTTGCCTGAGCAGTCTATATCCATTGTGTCTGAGGGTCCGGCGAGATCCAGGTCCTCGGTTGACGCCAGAATCTCCACCCCATCCTCAGATGCAGAGCTTGTAGGTAGCAGTGGTGTGGGTGCCACCACATGTCCCTTCTTCTTGGAGGGGGGGGGGGGTCTTCTTTTCCGATTTCTCACACTGTTCCTTGGGTTTCCCTGGCTGGGAGGACTTCACTGTATCATTCTCCGGGACTGAGGATGAGCATGAAGCCTGACGACCAGCTGCTTTTGGGCTCTTCAGCAACTGGTGGGTGTCCTCTTTCCCACTAGCAGAAACCTGGGAAGGGAGTGACCCAAGGGAGCCCATCCTAGCGAGAGGAGCCAAAGAAGCCTTATGCTTCTCTGGCTCGGAAATGGGGACTGAAATGCCTGACAGTTGGGGAGGGGGGGGGGGGGGGGTGTTGCTCCCAAAGTAAGTGGAGCGGGAGCAACAGGGAGAGAAGTGCCGCCGCCACCGCCCCCCCCCCCCCCCACACACACCATCAAGGAGGCAGTTATAGTCTCCCCATTCTGAGAGGCTAGGGAAATTCGAGGAACTGATGGGGCGACAACTGTTCTCATAGCGGCGGCATATGAGGTGGTCATAGCCACAGGATGTAGGTGCTAAAAGTTCCTCTTAGCTTCAGTGTAGGTCAGTTGGTCTAGGGTATTATATTCCATGATTTTCCTCTATTTCTGTAAAATCCTGCAGTCTGGTGAGCAAGGTGAATGATGGTCTCTGTAGTTGGCACAGATGGGAGGCAGGGCACATGGAATACTGGGAATGCTATGGATGTCCACAATCTCGACAGGTGCGGCTGGAAGTACAGCAGCTGAACTTCCAGCACTTAAAGCACCACATAGAGGGAGGGATATATGGCTTGACGTCACAGCGGTAGACCATCACCTTGACCTCCTCAGGCAATGTGCGACCCTCGAAGCCCAAGATGAAGGCACCGGTGGCAATCTGGTTATTCATCGCATCCCAATGGACATGCCAGATGAAATGAACACCTTGCCGCTCTAAATTAGCGTGCAGCTTGTCGTCAGACTGCAAAGGAAGGTCCCTGTGGAATATAATACCCTGTACCATATTTAAGCTCTTATGAGGCGTGATGGTAGCAGAAACATCTCCCAACTTGCCAGAAGTGAGTAATGCCCGTGACTGGACAGAGGATGCTGCTTTTATCAAAACTGACCCAGAGCACATTTTGGACAAGCCCTCCACCTCCCCAAACTTGACCTCCACATGCTCCACAAAAAAACTGAGGCTTTATAGACACGAAAGATTCCCCATCAACTCTTGTACATATGAGGTACCGGGTCAAATAAGCTTCACTGCCATCCTTAGCCTGGTGTTCATCCCATGGTGTGCCCAGGGAGGGGAACGACTTGGGGTCATATTTCTTAGCATTGAAGTTGGACTTTGCCCACTTAGAGACTGCTGGCAGTGGACCACCAGCAAGAGACAACATACTACGCTTCGTGGCATGTCATCCTGCCACCCACTCCGACCAGGGTCCCTCCCCACCGGGGCCACCCAGCCGCAGCAAAGGCCACCTGGCAGGATGGCTATTGCCGGGAGTCCCGATGCACCAGGGTGACAGGCACCTACTCCTTGGCATACGTGGGGAGTTAACAGTGCAGGCATCAGCAAAGCGATCCCTTTGTTGTCAGGGGGCTACAACCAACAGGGTACATGGTGGCCCCACCACAACGGACTGGCTACCGTTCTGGATATGAGGTGCAAATTAGTTGATGGTCGTCGTTGGCACAGAAAGTGACACTGCATAGGCATGGTGGAAAACGCGCCCAGGAAGGTGTCCTCGCCTAGGAGATGGAGAATGGGGGGGGGGGGGGGACTGCAATGTGACGATGAGAAAATGTGCTAATGATCTCAATGCACAATGGACATGATGCACCATGTAAGGCACCCGTCGCCAATTGGCTTGTTCTTTGGGAAAATTTTGAAAAATGGAGGTCAAACCCTACAGGGGACCATCACATAAAGGATGAAACATGTGAGACTCCTTTTAGTCACTTCTTACGACAGGCAGGAATACCTCGGTCCTATTCTAACCCTCGGACCTGAAGGGGGGAATGAATTAATGAATGTTTCAAGAGCTTCATGGAGAAAACAGCAAAACACTGAGTCTTTTGCCACACATGACTGTTTTCATGTTTTTGATACACTGCATTTGAGTTATGAAACCTTATTATCTCAACGGTCATATTATTCATTGATTACAGACCCATCTATCATGAACCAGAAAAGTGTAACATACAAAAGTTACATATTTTTGCTGTAGAATCCATTTCTACAATAAAAGTTAAATGTTCCTATTTAAGATTTCAAAGTTGCCTCCCTCACCCTACCTCATAGCCAGGAGGTATGGAGGGGATGGCAGGGAGGGTCAACATTGTTATCGCCAGAGAACATTTTTAAAAATATTGAACACATATTTTTCCATTTGTTAGTCTGACATGTAGTTTTTTTGAGATATTGCATTGTCTCAAGAAGGAAACTCATGCTATATAAACAGTGAGTACACTGCTATAATATTATGGTGTACAAACGCTTGTCTGCATGGTATCTCGGCTATACATCCCACCGCTCTTTTCCGAATTTTAAATATTCTTTTTAGATACCATAACTATCTTATGCAGTTCCTCATATATGAATTTAGTAGGAAAGAGATAGGAACACAAGACCATAATACATTTTCCTGAGAATTTAATTATCGACAACTTTTCCTGTTTTGTGCATGAGGAAAATCTTTGTGTTTATCTTTTTATACAGTGCACAACACTGACATGATGCCCACATCCTGGCCATCAACCACTCTGATCCTGCACAAACTGATATCAAAAGTGGGATCCCCCAACTTTCGGTCTATAAAGTGGGATGTGATTTCGTGGAAACATTTGCTATGAGTTAAGCATCAGAAGCTAACTGGGGCCAGTGAGAGACAATCTGAGTACTGAATCAGTATGCAGCCAGCTTGACATTCTCCTCTCTATCCTTAGCCATTGTGATCAGCATGATCCATGCTAACACACAGCCAGCCACTGACTGTCATCACACGCAGTCCCAACACACATGCAGCTATGGAGGTCCTCGCCTCTGAACCAAAGATGTTGACACCTCACCGCATTGCATCACCTCAATGATGAGATGTTTATTTTACGTATTGCTAAAGCACAGATTTAAAACTGCTAACCTGTCCAGCCAGGAGTTCTGAGGATGCCACAGACATTAGAGAAGAAAATAATATTTTTATGTTGATGAATTTTCAGGACCAAGTCCAGAGGAGAACTCCTAGCATATTTGCATGCTCATGTTTAAATTTTTTTCTTTGCATGCCTTGTCACTAACTTTATTACAGAAATACGTACTACCCATTCACAAATGGAAGGTTCTACAGAGGCAGGCAGTATGGATCCACACAAAGCATTGGAAATTCATATAGAGACCTTTGTCCTGAGAAATTTACAGCTGTATGAACAGCTGTGAGCAAAACAAGAAGTAAGTAGGCTTGTGTGTTCAGTAAACTCTGGATGAGTCTTTTACACATACACATTGAAATTCATTCTCTTATATTGCAGTCAGGAGTCAAACAGTTTTCCCACCGTTAACTTCGTACCTCTGTTTCAGAATGCATCTGAAAATGTCATCTGTGTTCTTGCAAAATGCACATGATATTTGTTGAAAATGTTCCTGGCTTGGGAAGTTTCAGTTGAATGTTGCACATACGAAGCTGACTGTAGACCCAAGATCCTATGGGGAATCAGTTGAATCACTACGGAATGTCAGTACCTTTGACGTGTTGACCGAGGAGTTATTGATCATTACACCAATAAAAAGGGTACAAGTTTTTACAGCGACAAGTTGTCCAATCTTCATCAGTGAACCAGAGAAGATTTTGAGGCTTTTACTGATCCCAGTGGATTCATTTCATGTCGCAGTTATGTCCTCGGTTCACACAAAGGGAGAAATGATGTGCTTCTTGGAAGAGGCAGAGGTGAGAGTTATGGGTGTGTTTATCAAGGGAATAAACTCGAAAATTAGTGGAGAAATAATATTTGCATCACCCCCATCTATATAAGAGGCTGCATGCCTTGTTTACTGCTGAGAGAAGAAACACACAGCTGATAATTGGTGGTACTCCGCTGTCCACACTGTATAGAGATCAGTCATTTAAGTGCCAACTATAACAGTTCACAGAACAGACAAAACAGAGGGCATGGAGGACTTCAAGGAAATAGAGTTAATGGAAGATATGGATCGAGAAATGGGAAGGGAGCCAGTATAGCTGCTGCTCTGAGCTTCCATTAAAATCAGTTACTCCTGTTAGTTTTTAAGAGTTAACTGAGATAGTAGGCTTGATTGTAAAAGGCAACATAATTTTAATAGACACAGGCATTCACAGATGAGCCTATTACTTTTAACCTCTGGCAATAAACAGGCATTAAAGCCACCACACTGTCACATTAGTGGATTCTGGATAGAAACTATTTGTCTGCTGGTGACATGTCATATCAAAATGGAGATCAGTGAAGGAAAATATAAGTGTGACATGGGAGTGCTTGGGAAATGAGGAAAACACTGATGTTACTCTTGGGAACGATTTCCTGTGCCATTTTTGTGGAGTTTTTGACTTTTGGTCACAGAGTGTCCAACTCGGTGCACCAATTTGGCAGAGAGGACACTGCAAAGGTACAAGTAACTCAGGAAAAGAGGCCTACTGCCCAAGTTCACACCAAATCAAGTTCTTAAAGTTCAAAGTGTGCACCCCTAAATTTATTCATGGGGAGCAGGAAGAGTTCTCTGGATAGGAACTGAGATCCCAGAGCCCAAAGGAATCCTCTTTCTGGTTGATCAACTCAGCAGAAACTCTTTTAGATCTGTCTGCACCTACATGACTATTTTTGCAATTCTTCGGACCACCTCCAGGCTATTTCTCTACCATTCCACTCTCTAACAGAATTTGGTAAAAATGAACACTTAAATCTTCCTGTACGAGCTCTGATTTTCTCTTGGTTTATGATGATGATCATTTCTCCCTGTGTAGGTTGGTGGCAATAAAATATTCATATTTAATGAAGAAAGTTAGTGATTGAAATTTCATAAAAGATCTCACAGTAATGAAAAACACTTGTTTCTCCCCTATTTCATGAAAATACAAAATGAGCTGCTCTTCTTTTCCTATTTCATGGTAATACAAAATGAGCTGCCCTTCTTTGGCCTTTTTTGATGTCTTTTGTGATATTGCTATGTGGTAAAGATCCCATACTGCACAGTAGTACTCTAGCACAGGATGAACAAGTGTAGTGTATGCAGTCTGCATCTTCTAAGTGACTTACCAATAAAACATAGTCTTTGGTTTGCCTTCCCCACATTATCTATGTGGTCGTTCCAATATAAGTTCTTTGTTATTGTAATCCCTAGGTATTTAGTTGAACTGACAGACTTTACATTTGTGAAATTTATCGTGTTACCAAAATTTAACAAACTCCTTTCAGTACTCATGTGGACAACATCACACTTTTCATTATTTAGTATCAATAGCCACTTTTCACACCATACGGATATCTCGAGCAAATAATTTTGCAATTGGTTTTGATCTTCTGGTGACTTTACTAGGTGGTAAATAACAGCATCATCTGCAAACAATCTAAGTGGGCTGCTCAGATTAATTCCTAAATCGTTTTTGTAGATTAGGAACAGCAGATGGCCCATGACACTACCTTGGGCAATGCCAGATATCACTTATGTTTTAATCAATGATTTTCCATTGATTACTACACACTGTGGCCTTTCCAAGAGAAAATCATGGATCCAGTTGCAGAGCTGAAACAATACTCCATAGGCACGCAATCCTATTAGAAGTCACCCCAAGTATAAGCAAAAAGAGGCATTTGTTGAGCTGAAAGCATTAACAGAGAAATATGTATTCCCATGTGCTTAGACAATTTTGGAATACAAGATGTAACAATTTCATATGGAACAGTACTGGCCAGTGTAGAAGAAACTGGAGCAGTAGCTACTGAATAATATCACACACAAGAAATAGAGACCCAGGAAATTTCAAGGGCTCACAATTGTGTTAGAGGGTGCAGGAAGCAGTCCATGAAGAATCAAAAAAACTTGTTAAACCAAGAACTGCATACAATCACACCACCCATTAAACAGTAACTGAGAGAGAAGTTAATGCATTTGATGGAGCCAGACAGGAACCTGTTGCAATCAAAGTTAAAATAATGTGAATGGCTGTTCAAGGAAAGATAATATTTACTGGCACAGAGTTCACACAGCATGAAATTCCAACAGGGGATATGAGGCTGACAGCTCAGAAGCCTTACCACATCCCCTATCATCTACAGTCAGTTGTAGAAGAAAGCTTTCAACAGCAATTAGATGTGGGAATAATTCAACCTTCCTCTAGCCCATGAGCCTCACCCACTGTCATAGTACCCAAAACAAAAGTATCAATGTGGGAAAAATTTACTGCATCTGTGTTAATATGTCAGCAGTGAATCAAGTAATCAAGTTACAACACTGGACACACATTCAGCCCCCTTTCCCCTCCCCAATCCCCCCCCCCCCCTCTTCCCCAATGTCAAAGAAACATTCAACCACTTAGGAAACTGCTAGTATTTGAGGGCACAAGAAATGAAGTTGGATTGCCTTCAGATACCTATAGCTACTTAATATAGACCCAAGATGGCATCTGTAGTGCCTTCCAGGCTATATGAATTCCTCAGAATGTCTTTCAGACTAATAAATGCACCCCTACTTTTCATCACTTTGCAGACTTCTATTACATAGATTGAAACCCACTATGTGTCTGGTATATCGGTACCTCAACAATATCATTGTCTTCTCTGTCAATTGAGGAACATGCAGAATGATTAAGAAGCATACTGTTGCATTTACAAAGTGCTAATCTCAGCCAAAAACTGGAGAAGTTTCCTTTTGCAGAGTGTCGTGTGCAATACCTGGGCCAAATTATAAGCTCTGCAGTAGCTAAGCTTGACCCATGCTTCACTGGAGCTATGGACTACTTTCTTGCACTGAAAAATGTGAAAGACCTAGAATCATTTCTGGGTCTTGCAGATCTGTGTAACTTTATGCCATAATCACGAAGCCTCGGATTAAATTATTGGAAAAGGGGGGGTACCATTCAACTGGACCACTGAGTGTGACATGGCAATGCAACAAATTAAAGATGATCTAATAAATTCCCCTATACTCGGATATCCAGACTTTGAGAAACCATTTATTCCCTTGTGTGATGCTATTGATTATGCTATTGGCTGTGTTCTAGGCCAGAAACAAGATGGTGTTGAGAAACCAATTAGTTATGCATAACGACAACTGAATAAAGCAGAAATTAGCTACAGTACTACTGAGAAGGAGTTGTTAGCTCTGGTATTCAGCATAAATTATTTCAAGTGCTATCTTTATGGGAGATGCTTACAGTAGTTACTGATCATGCTGTGCTTCTATGGATTCTAAATTTAAAAATTCTGAGTTCGTAGATTGACACAATGGGCTCTAACACTTTCTGAGTATGATCATGAAGTCAATCATAAACCCAATGCGCTTCACCAAAATGCCAATGCACTAAGTAAGAAAGTCCATTTGTTGCAAGTGGATGAAGTGCTCCTAGCTGAATTAAAAGAGGAACAGGAAAAAAATGAGGAAAGTCAGCAACTTGCCATCCTGCCATACTGTGTGTCCAAAGATGGTGTGTCATACCTTAAAACCCAACAAGGAAACAAACTAGTAATACCAAAAGCACTTCACTGATGTATTATTGTACAATAGCCTTGTGGCCACTAAATATTGGTAGTATGACACAACACTTAATATTATATCTGTACCTGCATCTCTCCCACACAAGGCACACAACAGACTAAGACTAAAATTCTGCTACAAATACAAACTGAAGCCTCCATTCCCCTTTGAAATAGTAGCTTTGCTCACCGTATGGCCATGTCCACAAACACAGCAAGAAAATATGAACATATTATCAATCACTGATCACTTCTAATGTTTCCTAGTCTTGGTCCCAACTACTGACAAGGCAGCAGAAACTGTGGCAAATGCATTTGTTACAAATTTTGTTGTACATTTTGGGAAGTCCTGCAGCAATACTCTCAAATCAAGTGACAGACATCATTTCTTCATTCATCATTCATGTCTATAAGCTTGGAGAATGAAGAAATGGAGGACACATTTTCATCCTAAGGTGAATGGAATGGTGGAGCACATATGGGGGGTTTCCCCCAAAACTAGAATTATTCTTTAAAAGCTATATATTTTCAAATTGTTTACAAAACAACTTTATCCCCTTCAAAATAATCTCCATTACAACTAATACATTTGTCCCACAAGTGCTTCCACTGTTCAAAACATTTTTTGTAGTCATGGTTAGAAATGGCTGACAGCTCCTCCCCCTTTTTTTCGCGATTTCTTCAATGTTGTCAAATTGGTGTCCTTCCATGCCCCTTTTCATGTGGGGAAATAAAGTGTGTCAAGCCTGGCGACAAAGAGTGGTCCAATAAAATAAACTGGATTACACCAGGAATAAAAGTTTATAGTGCCAGGGAAAGACAGCTTCACAATGAGTTAAGACATAACAAAAATTCTGACTGTGTGGGGTATGTAAAGAGAGATAAGAATACATTCAAAAAAGTTGTATAGGCAGCAAAAAAATTGGCTAACAATGTGTATATTAGTAAACATGAAATTAAGTCACAGGCAATTTAGGGTGTGGTCAAATCTGAGTTGGGAGTAAAGAACAAGTGCCAAGAAATTGTCCAAATAAAAATTAAAAATGATATAATTATAGATCCTTTTCAAATGTCAAACTGTTTCAATGATTTCTTCATAAATGTGGCAAAATTGAAAGTAGATATCACAGCTCACCAGGACAAGGTAGATGTTAGCTTTGTAAATATAAAACAAAATGGCAAGCCTTAAAACACTCAAAAGAATTATCTAAAAAGATGTAGAAGATGCTATAATGTCTTCAAAAAACAAGAAATCAGCTGGGTGGGATGAAATTCCAACCACTGTAGTCAAGGCTGTTTATAACATCATTTCTCATCCATTGGCTAACATTATTTATCAGTCATTTGAGGAAGGATAATTCCCAGATGTGTTAAAACTCTGTTCAAGAATGGCTCACCAGATGACATAGGAAATTACTGCCCTAATTTGCTGCAGCTAGTTTTTGCTAAGGTGATGGAAAGGATTGTTGCAAAACATCTTGAAAACTTTCTTATAGAAAATGATACTATAGTTAAAAATCAATTTGGATTCCAAAAGGGGAAAAATACAATAACTGCAATCAGGGAATTCACTGAAAAGATAAGCTCTGCTTTAGACAAGGGTAAAAAGGTCACAGGTATTTTTTGTGATTTGATCAAATCTTTTGACTCGATCAATCACTTACCACTGTAATTCTACACAAGTTAGAGAGAGATGGGATTGTGGACAGGGCATTGCAGTGGTTCAAATCTTATTTGTAAGAACTGGAGAAAGATTTTTACAGGGATCCCACTGGGCTCAATTTCAGGGCCCTATCTTTTTCTGCTGTACATAAATGATTTACCTTTAAGCATTGATGTTCACTGGGTTTTATTCGCAGATGACACCTCGTTTTAATTGAAAATTACAATTTAGAACAAATTCATGATACTGTGGAAAATATAATGAGAAACCTAGAATTATGGTTTCAGCATAATGGATTAAAACTCAATGTCAAAAAACACAATTAATGCAGTTAGTGCTAAAACATCATTATTATCTCCAATAAAAACAGTGCACGGAAATCAGGAAATGACTGAAGCAAATTATGAAAAATTTCTAGGTCTAAATCTTGACAAAAATTTAAATTGGGTGGCACATGTAGACTTCTTAGCAAACAAACTAAACAGCTTAGCTTATGCAATGAATATCTTATCTGGTTCCACCCTTATGGACACCAGGAAGGTAGTCTACCACAGCTACTTTGAGCCTATAATTTGATACGGAATAACTTTCTGGGGAGACTCTACAAACAGTCCGAGATTACTTACTCTTCAAAAGACAAACATAAGAAAAATGTATTTAGTCCAAAAAGATCATCATGTCACCCATTATTTAAAAAAAATAAAATCATGACCATTCTTTCTCTGTACATATACAGAATTTCTATTTTCATATACAAAAATCAAAACTCACTTGAAAATTTTCATTTTGACCACAATTACAGTACTCGTCTCAGACACACTTTCAAACTTTCCTCTCATAATTTAAAACTTTACACTCAAACACCACTGTATATGGGATTAAAAATTTACAATAAATTAAACAACACAAGTCTGCTAAATATGGAGTTTGACCCACTGAAAACATTGTTATTTAATACAATAGCAGAAAAATGTTGTTATTCAATTGAAAATTCATGCTGGACAGTTAGGCAATTTGAAAAGAAAAGAAACAGTAAAGATTATATATTGTACAATAAATAGTTAATATATTTTATAAATTGTAATGGAAGCTGCAAAATGACCATATGTATTATATATGTTCTTGTTAAATTGTTCATGTCTAAAAATTCAGAAATACCTGCTTAAATATGTTAGTTATTATAATCTTATTTTTTAAAAGTAATTTGACATGTCTCCCGTACATAAATCTTTGATTTGTAACTACAAGTCACGAGATGATGTAATTTCATCCTACATTCTGCTTGGGGCAGTGGGACCATGCCATTTTTAGCCAAATACTGTCTAACAGATTGGTTGTGGGCGAAGTTGCTTTGTCATGGTGGAAGAACCACTCTCCAGTCTGCCCCAAATTGGGTCTTTTTTGACTAACGATGTTGCGCAAGCTTCTTAAAACTTTCAAATGAAAGATTTGGTTGATGGTCTGACCTGGGGGAACAAACTCTGAATGAACTATGGCCTTGGCACCAAAAAAGCACATCAGCATTGTTTTGATGTTTGATATGACATTACGACTCTTTTTTTTAGACGGGGTGATGATGACATCTTCCACAGACTTGACTAGTGCTTTGTTTCTGGGTCATAACTGTAGCACCATGACTCATTACTGGTAACGACCTTTGACAGAAAATATGGATCAGTTTCAAGCTGTTGTTTCAAAGCATGACATGTTTCAACTCAATGTTCCTTTTGATTGTCAGTCAGAACCTGAGGAACAAACCTGGCAGCAACCATTTTCATTCCCAAATCTACCATTAACATTTGCTTCTTTTTTTTGTGGGGTTTAAGGGCGCTCAACTACTGAGGTCATTAGCGCCCAGTCACAATTGTTAGAGCACATAGAATCTAGTAAAACTCAAGGGGGGGGGGGGGGGGGGACACCAGAAACTTCTTACAAAGATGCAGATAAAATAAGTGAAAGAGTTAGATGTCTTTGGATAAGCCAGTCAAAGTAATAAAACGAAGAACACGAGCAGCTGCACGAGCGTCATCAGCTAAAATATCCTGTAAAGTAGATGGTAGAGACAGGACAACACGAGATTGACTAAAACGGGGACACGACAATAAAACATGGCACACTGTTAATACATGACCACAAGGGCACTGCGGGGCTGGGTCACCGGAGAGCAGGTAGCGGTGGCTAAACCGGCAATGCCCAATCCGCGACCTGGTCAGAAGGACCTCCTCTCGCCGAGGTGGTCGAGAGGAGGTTGTCCAAGCAGTTGGGAACGGTTTTACTACCCGGAGCTTGTTTCCTTGAAGTGAGGACCAAGCATCCCACCACAACGACACAAGTCTCTTACAAACAACCCCACTAACATCAGATGACGGGACAATGGGAGGCTGGCCGAGGCAGGAGGACTGCAGCCTTGGCTGCAGCATCAGCAGCCTCATTCCCAGGCACTCCTACATGGCCGGGAACCCACAGAAAGCTGACAGGAGAGCCACCATCAGCAAAAGAATGGAGGGACTGCTGGATCCGTTGCACCAAGGGATGGACCGGATATGGAGCTCCAAGGCTCTGAAGAGCATTGAGTGAATCAGAGCAGAGTACATAGGATGAATGGCGGTGGCAGCGGGCATACTGAACGGCCTGATGGAGAGCAAAAAGCTCGGCCGTAAAGCTGGAACATTGGTCGAGGAGCCGGTATTTAAAGGCGACGGCCCCGACGACAAAGGCACAGCCGACACCATCATCAGTTTTGGAGCCATCAGTGTAAATAAAGGTGTGACTGGCAAGTCGCGCACGAAGTTCGACAAACCATGAGCAATACACTGCAGCCGGAGTACCCACCTTCGGGAGCGAGCTGAGGTTGAGATAAATATGAACCGGAGTCTGGAGCCAAGGTGGAGTCGGGCTCTCACCCTCTCTGAAGGTGATAGGGAGGGCAAAATCCAATTCTCGAAGCAGGCGACGAAAGCGGACTCCAGGGGGCAGCAGGGCAGACACATACAACCCATACTGACAGTCGAGAGAATCGGCGAAGAAGGACTGATAAGAGGGGTGGTCGGGCATTGACAACAGCCGGCAGGCATACCGACAAAGCAGTACGTCGTGCCGGTAGGTCAATGGTAATTCGGCAGCTTCAGCATAAAGACTCTCGACGGAGTAGTGTAGAAGGCTCCGGTCACAAGACGTAACCCCCTATGGTGGATGGAGTTGAGACGGCGTAAGAGAGGTGGCCGAGCAGACGAATAGACGAGGCTCCCACAATCCAGCTTCGATCGCACTATGGACCGATACAAGCGAAGCAGGACAGTGCGATCCGCTCCCCATGATGGACCACTAACAAGGGAACCTCCCCCTCACACCCCCCTCAGATTTAATTATAAGTTAGCACAGTGGATAGGCCTTGAAAAACTGAACACAGATCAATGGAGAAAACAGGAAGAAGTTGTGTGGAACTAGGAAAAAAATAAGCATAATATACAAACTGAGTAGTCCATGAGCAAGATAGGCAGCATCAAGGGCAGTGCGAGCGCAGGAGTGCCGTGGTCCCGTGGTTAGCATGAACAGCTGCGAAACGAGAGGTCCTTGGTTCAAGTCTCCCCTAGAGTGAAAATTTTAATT
Source organism: Schistocerca piceifrons (assembly GCF_021461385.2). Taxonomy (NCBI): domain Eukaryota; kingdom Metazoa; phylum Arthropoda; class Insecta; order Orthoptera; family Acrididae; genus Schistocerca; species Schistocerca piceifrons. The sequence goes on along the minus strand of NC_060149.1, from coordinate 873,581,243 downwards.
TTTTATTTTCAGACAATTATCAAAGTTCAGGCACTCACACAAAATCAACTTCGCTTTCCAAAATTCCAGGACATGTTCAGATTTGACGGTCTACACACGGAAAAATTTGAAAACGTTAAAAACATATGTTTTGACAGAGTACAGGGAAAACTGAGCGACTGTGAAACTGTTGCATTCATTTGTTGCAGTTTATGTAACAAACTCTTATGTTTTGATCACTTTTTTGGGAGTGATTATCACATCCACAAGAAAACCTAAATCGGGCAAGGTAGAAGAATCTTTTTACCCATTCGCCAAGTGTACAAGTTAGGTGGGTTGACAACATATTCCTGTCATGTGACGCACATGCCGTCACCAGTGTCGTGTAGAATATATCAGACGTGTTTTCCTGTGGAGAAATCGGTTGATCTATGACCTTGCGATCAAATGTTTTCGGTTCCCATTGGAGTAGCACGTCCTCTCGTCTACTAATCGCACGGTTTTGTGGCGCGGTCGCAAAACACAGACACTAAACTTATTATAGTGAACAGAAACGTCAATGAACGAACGGACAGATCATAACTTTGCGAAAATAAAGAAAGTAAAATTTTCACTCGAGGGAAGACTTGAACCAATAACCTTTTGTTCTGCAGCTGCCCGCGCTAACCACGGGACCACGGCGACCCTGAGCTCACATTACCCTTGATGTTGCCTATCTTGCGGATGGACTAGTCAGTTTGTATATTTTGTTTATTTTTTCATAGTTCCATACAACTTCTTCCTGTTTCCTCGAGTGATCTATGTTCAGTGTTTCAAGGCCTATCCACTGTGCCAACTTATAACTAAATCTGAGGGGGGTGCGATGGGGAGGTTCCCTTGTAAGAACTCTGAGGACATTAAAGGAACGTGTACAACGGGCAGCCAAATAAGAGACGTGCGGAGACCAACAAAGTTTCCTGTCCAGTGTGAGCCCTAGAAACTTAGTTGTTTCCACGAATGGAAGAACAACGGGACCGAGATGTAAGGATGGCGGAAGGAACGCTTTATATCGCCAAAAGTTGATGCAAACCGTCTTCTCTTCAGAGAACCGGAAGCCATTTGCCACACTCCATGAGTATGGGCTGTCTAGACAACGCTGAAGGCAGCGCTCCAGGAGGCATGTTCTCTGGGCACTGCAGTAGATCGCGAAGTCATCGACAAAAAGAGAGCCTGAGACATTAGGTGGAATGCAATCCATAATAGGATTGATCGCTATGGCAAAAAGGGCTACGCTCAAGACGGAGCCCTGAGGCACTCCGTTCTCCTGGAGGAAGACGTCGGACAAGGCGGAACCCACACGTACCCTAAACTTTCGGTCTGTTAAAAAGGAACCAATAAAAAGGGGCAGGCGACCGCGTAGACCCCACCTGTGCATAGTGCGGAGGATACCTCCGCTCCAACAGGTATCATAAGCCTTCTCCAAATCGAAGAACACGGCTACCGTTTGGCGCTTTCGCAAAAAGTTGTTCATGATGAATGTCGACAGGGTCACAAGTTGGTCAACAGTGGAGCGGCGGCGACGAAAGTCGCATTGAACATTGGTAAGTAGCTGTCGAGATTTAAGAATCCAAACTAACAGAGCATTAACCATGCACTCCATCACCTTACAGACACAGCTTGTAAGAGAAATGGGGCGGTAACTGGAAGGAAGGTGTCTATCCTTCCCGGGTTTGGGTATAGGAACAACGACGGCGTCACGCCAACGCATGGGGACTTGACCTTCGGTCCAGATGCGATTGTAGGTACGAAGAAAGAAGCTTTTGCCTGCCGGAGAAAGGTGTGCCAGCATCTGAACATGAATGGCATCTGGCCCCGGAGCAGAGGACCAGGACAGTGCAAGTGCACGTTAGAGTTCCCGCATAGTAAAGGGGGCATTATAATGTTCCAGATTCAGCGAGTGGAAGGAAGGTCGCCGAGCCTCTTCTGCCTCTTTCCTGGGAAGGAAGGCAGGGTGGTAATGGGCGGAGCTTTAAACCTCTGCGAAAAAGCGGCCGAAGGCGTTGGAGACATCCACAGGATCAACAAGGACCTCATTACCTGAAGTCAGGCCAGGTACCGAGGAGTGGGCCTTAATGCCTGACAGCCGGCACAGGCCACCCCAGACGACAGAAGAGGGAGTAAAACTGTTAAAGGAGCTGGTGAAAAAGGCCCAACAAGCTTTTTTGCTGTCTTTGATGACTCTACGGCAGTGTGCTCGGAGTCGTTTGTATCCAACACAATTCGCCAACGTAGGATGGCGGCGAAAGGTGCGTAAAGCACGTCGTCAAGCACGGATAGAGTCTCTACAAGCCTCATTCCACCAGGGGACGGAAACGCGATGTGAAGAAGAGGTAGTACGAGGAATGGAACGTTTGGCAGCATTGATGATAACAGCCGTGAGGTATTCGACCTGACTGTCACAACTGAGAAAATCGTGGTCCGGAAAGGTCGCCAGGGAGGCGTAAAGTCCCCAGTCAGCTTTCGGTATGTTCCAGCTCGAAGGACGTGGGGATGGGGTGTGGTGTAGGAGACGAACGACACAGGGGAAGTGGTCGCTCGAATAGGTGTCAGAAAGGACATACCACTCGAACCGACGGGCAAGAGTGGTAGAACAGATCGAGAGGTCCAAGTGGGAGTAGGTATGAGTGGAGTCCGAGAGGAAAGTCGGGGCGCCAGTATTGAGGCAGACATGATTGAGATGGTTGAAGACATCCGCCAAGAGGGAGACACTCTGACAGGATGCAGGAGAGCCCCAAAGGGAATGATGGGCATTGAAGTCGCCAAACAGTAAAAACGGCGGAGGAAGCTGAACAATCAGGTGCATCATGTCAGCCTGACTAACTGCGGATGACGATGGAGTGTAGACGGTACAAACAGAAAAAGTAAAGGCAGAAAGAGTAATACGGACAGCTATTGCTTGGAGTGGGGTGGTCAATGGGATGGGATGGTAATAGACATCATCCCGAACGAGCAACATGACCCCACCATGAGCTGGAATACCGTCCGCAGGGGTGAGGTCAGACGGCTCCGAGGTATAGTGGGTGAAAGCAATACGGTCAGTTGGGCACAACTTGGTTTCCTGGAGACCAAGGACGAGCGGACAGTGCAGGCGGAGGAGCAGTTGTAATTCCTCCCGATTAGATCGAATACCTCTGATGTTCCAATGTAACAAAGCCATCGCTAGTCAGAAAAAAAGGGGGGAATGAAACGGGTGAAGAGCTGGTCACCTCGACGGCCGTGGAGGGCTAGGTTTCGAGGGAACAACGCTACAACCGGCGGGAGGCGGATCCTGTTCCATCGAGTCGTCGCCAGCTGCGGCCGCTTTCCCGGGTTGCGTAGGAGGGGCAGCATCATTCGCCGACGAGAGGCCAGCTGAGCGCCTGGTAGCAGAGCGTCCCGGCAAAACTGAGGACAGCCGGGAGCAGCGACTCGTGGATGGAGCGTCAGACGAAACGCGCCGGGGTGGAGAGGGGGATAAAGATTTCTTCTTGGAGGCCTTCTTGGAAGTCCAATGAGGCACGGGGATGGTGGGCTGGACCCAAAGAAGGTCCTCACGCGTGGGGTCCGTTTTGGAACGCCGGACCTCGGAAGCCGGGGTCCGGAACATTTCCCCGATGGACGCCTGAGAAGAGGATCGCTTCTCAGGTGGCGGAGGGGGAGGAGGAGGAAGGGTGGCCCCTGGGGTAAGAGGGGGCAGGGGCCGTGAGGGAGGAGGATTTGGAAGGGAGGGATTTGGGAAGCGGAGGCATAGGCCCCGGATGGGGTGAGGAGGTGGAGGGGGGACAGGATAGGGGTGAGGATACTGTGGAAGGAGTGGACACGACTGAGGCAAACGAAGTTGTCAACATCACGGGATGGAGGCGGTCATACTTCTTCCTGGCCTCAGAATAAGAGAGACGATCCAAAGTTTTTAATTCTTGAATCTTCTTCTACTTCTGATACGCGGGGCAGTCTAAAGATCTAGGCCAGTGGATGCCAGGACAATTGACGCGCCGAGGTGGTGGGGTGCATGTATGTTCCTCACGAAGAGGACGTCCGCAATCGCCACAAAGGGGCTCAGTCCCACACCGTGACGACATGTGCCCAAAGCGCAAACACCGAAAGCAGTGCATAGGAGGCGGGACGTAAGGTCGCACGTCGCACCGGTAGCACATCACCTTTACCTTCTCCGGGAGAACGTCCCCCTCGAAGGCGAGGATAAAGGCTCCAGTGTCGAGCGACGGTCTTTGGGGCCGCGCTGAACTCGCCGGACGAAATGCATGCCTCGGCGCTCCAGGTTGGCCCTGAGCTCCTCATCAGATTGCAGCAGGAGGTCCCGATGAAAAATAACCCCCTGCGTCCTATTCAGTGCCAGATGCGGGACAATGGACACTGGGATGTCCCCTAGTCGGTCGCACGCCTGGTGCGCCGCCGACTGTGTGGCGGAGGCGGTCTTTATAAGAACGGACCCCGAACGCATTTTACTGAGAGTCTCGATTTCCCCGAAGATGTCCTCGATGTGCTGGACAAAGAACTTGGGCTTGGAGGTGGTGAACGTCCCCCCATCGGTCTGAGAACAGACTAAATAGCAGGGGAAGTACTTCGCCCCAAGCCGGCGGGCCTGTCCTTCCTCCCAGGCAGTGGCCAAGGGGGAAAGGGCAGGAGAACCAGAACCAGAGACAGTAGCTTTCCTTTTAAAAGACTCGGCCGCAGAGCGACCAGATAGATGTTGACGTTTCATCTGCGAAACGTCCACCCCGATACCACCCACTCCGACCAGGGGCTCTCCCCATGGGCACCACCCAGCCTCAGCAAGGGCCACCTGGCAGGATGACCGTTGCCGGGAGTCCTGATGCCCCAAGGAGACAGGCATCTACTCCTTGGCCGACGTGGGGAGGGTGCAACTCAGGTATCGGCAGTACGATCCCTGTGTTGTCAGGGGGCTACAACCTAGAGGGTACATGACGGCCCCACCACAACGGGCTGGCTACCGTGCTGGATTTCGGGTGCCATGGAAAGTCCATCATGATCGTAGGTGCAGATGGGGATGCACTATGGGCAGAACGTGTGCAACCCATCAGGTGTTTAGGCCCAATTGGAGGAATAGTGGGTGTGGTTACAACGCCGTTACAATGCTGAGTGCCAAGGTCTTAGTGCACTGAGGACCAGTGATACACCACGTAAGGCATCCTTCCCCAAAAGGCTCGTACTTCTGTAGAATTTTGAAAAATGGAGGTCAAACCCCAAGGGGGACCTACTACTAGGAGGCCGAAATGGTTGAAACTCCTTTTAGTCGCCTCTTACAACAGGCAGGAATACCTCGGGCCTATTCTTACCCCGGACCCGCAGGGGAAAACATTTGCTGAACAGAGCTCCAAAACAACCCACTAATCTCTGACAATTCTTCACCAATTGTCTGTCGATGCACTGTGGGTACAAGCTCTTGAAATTTTTCAATACTTTTGGTGATTCGGGCAGTTGATGGACATCCAGAACAAGATTTGTCACCAACTGACATGTCACCATTTTTAAATCGATCAAACCACTCATACACTTGAGTTTTTCCCATATTGGTATGCTGTTTTCAACATTAAAACAGTTTCAGCAGACTTTTTAGTGAGTAGAAAACAAAATTTCACAGCAGCACATTGTTCACTTAAACTTGCCATCGTAGAAAACAAAACAAGAATGAAACAGTGCTCGAAAAAGCAATCACTGCAGGTGAACAGAACAAGCCAGATAAACAATACAGGTGGCACTGACCTGGCAATGAGCTGTGCTATACATGCCCAGCAGTAGAAATGCTTACTACACAACCTGTGCCCACGGTAATGTTATTCCTGTCTTTTTCGGGTACCTCCTTGTACACAAAACCATACCTAGGATGCTTTCTTATTAGATCACTAACCCCCCCCCCCCCCCTCGACTGAGATAGGTATTTTCCATTTCCATACATTATATCTGCCTTCAATAGCCGAATCCATGAGTCAACTAACATACCTCCTATGAGGTTTTGTAGGGGCGAAACATGAGCTCCCCGTTCAAATTAGAAAAATGATTCAAGAGCAGTCACTGACCAATAAAGAGGTAAAAAGCTGCTATTGTACCACCCAAATTGGGGGGAGGGGGAAGGGGGGGGTTGAGTTTTATTGAGAAATCCTCCATTTAAAATGGGTAAAACAAGAAATTCTCATCTTATGAGGGCCACACTGGACTTTGTGACACACACCACCTGTGAATGCAGAGTTACAACTAGCCAAATCCATTATGATAGCACATTTCAACAGCATAAAGCCTTAATGTGGTTATCTGACACTACCACCAGCTGTAATTTCTGTCAATCTTCCACAGACTAGATTTGGTAACTCACAAGGGGTTAAACAATGTAAAAAGTTTTTGCTTTTAGCAGCCCATCAATATGCTTTACATTCCAAGCACCCATACAAATTATGATCAACAGACTTAATTCTGTTTCTTCAAACTCCATTTTACAGAAATAATCACACTTTTTTGTTGATGAATTTGATGTTATCCTCCAGAATCTCATGCCTTATGACCGTACAAGGACAAAACTTGGTAGAATTACTTTCAAGGACATGAGGAAGAGAAATAATGCAGAATCAGTTCACCTGAAACACTTTTAATGTGCTACTACAGCACACCATACCATTACATACTGGTACCATTACTGTTACAGAAGGGGGTCAATATGGCACCTGTCAGTGTCCAGGAGAGTCTGAAAGCACAGGATTGGATTCTGCACAGCAGAATGAAGCCTGTCTGTAGGTATACTGGCTACCTTTCTTGATATGCTGTGCTTCAGATCCGCACGTGTGAATGTTCTCCTGGTAAACCCTGTTCTTCAGGTAGCCCCGCAACCTGAATTCACAGGGAGTGAGATCAGGTGCTCGCACCAGTCAAGCATTGGGAAAAAAAATCAGCTGACAATTTGATTGTTTCCAAATGTGTTTTGGAGAAGCAGGTGAACTTCAAGAGAGATGTGCGGTGGGGCCTCATCTTGCATGAAAACTGTTGAGTTCAATGTGTGTCTCTCCCACAGGGTGCATATGACGTGGCAAAGCAGTTGTAATTTTTTTCTCCTCCTGTTTAGATCAACTAAAAATGAAATGAAACCTCAATAAATTCCTCACTAGCATTTACAATGAAAGAGAGAGAGAGAGAGAGAGAGAGAGAGAGAGAGAGAGAGAGAGAGAGAGAGAGAGAGAGAGAGAGAGAGAAGATTACGGATGAAAATGTAAGATACAGAATTTTAAATCTCATTTTAATATTATAGTCAACATTGTATCACAGTTTTGTAGTACTGTTCACATGTAGTATGAACGGTTATTAAAAGTTACATTGAAAGCCCAATGACACAATCATTTTTGTACATTTTATCTTATTATTATAGCTCACAATAGCTTTGAATTCTATATCAAGAAAAATAGCATATATTATGTCACTTCACTAAACATGGATATGAAAATACTGCATCTCCTTTTCTTTTCAGTTTCATCTGTACCTAAAAGTAGATTTTTATGATACACATATAGTCTTCTGAGTGAAACCAAATCACTTATATTCTGATATGCTAAGAGTAATTTGTCTTATCAAAGTTGAGAGTATGCAATATGAAGGTTCTAAGGCATACAAGATCTTTTTTTATTCCCTCATTGTTAAAGATATAGTATTCAGCAGTTGGTAACTTCTCTTCATCCTCATAGTTTTATAAAACTGAAGTGCAAGATGCACAGCTGCACTTTTACACATTTCTTTCAAACTGATTGAATTGTACACTAGATCACTGCAATACATGTACACTGCTGAACTTAAACACAAAATATATTTTCTTCCCAACAATAAAGTTAATTTGGTAAAGGCCATTTCTAGTGTTTGTCTGGAAAGATTTCCTGTATCTTGTGAGCTTCTTCTTTAATATATTTAATTTTACCTGCAACAAAATTAACCAATAAGACAAGCAGCTTGCTCAATATGTCAAGTTTAAAAACTGCAAAGAAATTACTCAGTGAGTTAATTTGAAATATGTATACACAAAACAGAGATCAAAGAGCAACTTCATATATTCAACACAATGGACTCGAAAAGCACAGTTGCAGGGGTTGGACAAAATCAGGAAACACCATAATAAATGCATGCTTGAATATAAATGTTAGCCAGGCCATGACTGCAAGCTGTACTGTTGTTTTTGACCATGAACAGCCCCTGTGCAATGTCCTCAATATATTGCAAGTGTCAGTCATGGTCAGAACAGTGTTCTGTGTAGTTGCGGGTGCATTATGTTGGAGCTAAGTGAAGTTGAATGTAGGCAAATTGTTGGTGCTCGTATGGTGGGTGTTTCCCTAACAAAGGTAACCAAAGTGTTTGGTGTTTCAAAAGGCACCTTAACAAAGGTTTATACTGCAAACAGGGAAAGCAGAAAAAGCAGCATCCGCTAAGTCATAATGTGGACGAAAATGTGTGTTGAGTGATTGTGTCACACAGTCATCAAAGATAATTGTGACAAAAAACAAGAGGACAACAGATTCAAAAGTCACTGCAAAACTGAATGTCGCACTTGCGAACCCTGTCAGCAACAAAATGACACAAAAGGAACTCCGTAAGCAGGAAATTGCAGGGCAAGCTGGAATTCCAAAATCGCTTATCAGTGATGCAAATGTCCATAATAGGAAAACAGTGCTGAAGTCATAAAACTTGGACTATGGAGCAATGGAAGAATGTCATTTGGTCGTATGTCTTCCTTAACACTGTTCACAATTTCTAGCCAAGTTTACATCCAAAGAGTGAAACATTGTGGGGTTTGGTAACGATTTTGGCAGACTTATCATGGTATTCCATGGGCCCCATGGTTACTCAGCAAGGTCACAATAGGGACAAGGATTATGTGACCATTTTGGTTTATCAGGTCCAGCCCATGGTACATTGTTTGTTCCCCAGTGCTAATACTGATGCTATGTTTCAAAATGACAGGGGCACCTGTTCACACAGCTCGCATATTCCAGGACTGACTTGTTAAGTACAAGGATGAAATCTTACATCTCTTCTGGCCTCCACAGTCTCCAGATCTCAATATTATTGACCCTTTGTGGCCTACTTCGGAAAGAATTGTGCATCATCACTATCCAGCTCCACCAACATTGCCTGAACTTCTCAATATTTTGCAGGAAGAATGGTATAAGAATCCTGTACTTATCTGTTCCAAGATAACTGGAAGCCATTTTGTATGCCAGCAGTTTCGTGTACCACATTAGGCATGTGTTGCATTTTTGGTGTTTCCATATTTTTGTCAGACCTCTACATACAGATATAAATGAAAACATGTATGAGACTGTATAACCAAGCCATGCAAGAAATATGGGACAATATATACTGTGAAACAAATAGTAAAATACAGACTGCACTCATCACAAAGTTAAGGAGATTTCTGGATCAACTGCAATTTGAATAGTGATTGTGGCATCACAGAAAAGAGAGAGATTACACTTTACATTCGAGTACACCCAGCATTCATCTGGAGTGCCTTAACGAAACCAATCCAGATTTTCTATTTACCCATATGTCAGCCGCAATATAGATGCTGAATCTTCCAGTACCATATTTTATTTGTTAAATATCATGTAACTGAAAAATAATCAGCACAGCATAAAAATGTAGTCGAAAAAAAGATACAATGAAACAACACCTCAGACGTAAAAATGTGACAGATTAACAGATTAAACAGCTCTTCTCAGGAAGTTGATTAAATATTTTTAGAGCAAGTGGAGACTTATCCAGAATTCGTAGTGGATCTCTGGTCACCTTTAATGCTGACAAATTAAAAAGTTTATTTGTAGCATGCAAATTCTTTATTTCTATTTTGACATCAGGAGTGTGTGTGGCACATCACTCATGGACAGGATTCTATCCTCTTAAGCAAAAATTTATTACTTTATTTACAGTAAGGACACAAAAATGAGCTCACTGATACAGGTTGGAAAAAAATATTCTTATTGTGGTTTCATAGAAACAAAGGTCTTCAGGTCTTAATTTAGCTGGTAATAGTGATTAGGAAGGGGAGAAACAGTGACCTATCTAGTTTGATAAACTGCATGAGAGTTAATAGTGCTGAACATTATGAAGAACTGTTGTTGCTATTCGCTAATACCACAAGGAGAAATTATAGCACAGTAGACATGTCCTAGCCTCTTACTGTGACAATTACAGACAGACTGGTGTACAGAAAAGGTTAGCATCCATATCATAAAATAATTTATACAATACTGTTAACCAACGGACAAAAAGCTGTAACAAACAATACCCATAACTGAAACCAAGACAGGTTTTGTATATTTTTAGGAACACATTACACTATGAACTTAATTCAGAAATGAAAGCAGGGGTAAAGTTCCCACAGTATCTCCACCATCAAAATCAAACAATCTCACAGGGAAGTTAACACAATAAAATCTCTCTTACAACTCTGAGGTATGTGACTCAGCAAAGTGAAGCTTTTGCATATTAATTTACTCAAGTTCAGTTTTCTAAAAGTAAACATTAGATTCAAACAATAAATTCTGCCTCTACTTGTGGTCTGCCTGTACTACAACTGTAAAACATAATTTATCACTCTCTAACTCACTCTATCCAAATATTTAAAAAAATAAATACAAATAAAAATCTAAGTTTCCTATAATACTCAGAATTAAACATTTTGCCCTCTTACATATAACACAAATAAACAAAATTTACTTCAGTACTTTTTTGTATTAGCACAGAGTGATCAAAAATGGTAGACAAAGCACAATCATAAATTGAATTTTAACCAAACTTTTCCCAGTTACTACTCCACCATTATGTAAACAGAACTTGCTTCCTGCTTCTTCTTACATTTCAGTATTCATATTAATCTTTTTTTTTGCATGTTTTATAGAAAAAACAAAAAGGAAAAAAATTTTGCACAATCCTCATGACTTTCAAGGTTTTGTTTTCTTTTTAGCAGAAACCTCTTTCTCAGTACAATACCACCTTTGCAATGGGCATACAAGTTAGCCTTCATTCTCTGTGCAGTTGCATAGAGAACACTGTCTCCAATTGTTAACTGGACAATGCTCCTTGTCTACGTTGTTCAGTACGTCGGCATGCCTCTAAGGGTCATCTCAAGCTTAAACGATATAGACACACACTGTCACTTTATGCCAAAAAGATTTCTCAGCATCATCATTTCTCTCCTCTTACCTCTCTTCACTTGGTGGTATTCTACAAGGGAAGTTCAATAAGTAATGCAACACATTTTTTTCTCCGCCAATTTCAGTTGAAAAATGTGAAATTAGTTGTGGGACAGTGCGGAATATTTTTGCTTCAGCCCCTACAGTTTCACGATTTTCTAATAGGTGACAGCAGTATATGTAGCCTTCAAAATAGTGTCTATAACGGAGTTGCATTCCAAGCAGAGAGCAATCATCAAGTTTCTTTTGGCAGAAAACCAGAGCATCGCAGATATCCGCAGGAGCTTTCAGAATGTTTACAGGGATCTGGCAGTAAATAAAAGCACAGTGAGTCATTGGACGAGGTGTCCGTCGTCACTGCAACGAGGTCGTGCAAACATGTCCGATCTCCCATGTACCAGCCAGCTGCACACAGCTGAGACTCCTGCAATGTTGGAACGTGTGGACACTCTCATTTGAGGTGATCAACGGATCACAATCAGACACCCCACTGCACAAGTAGACATCTGTGTTGGTAATGTCAACACACTTGTCCACCACTTAGGGTACTCAAAGATGTGTGCCTGCCGCATTCCTCGCCACCTAACAGAAGACCGTAAAGAGCATTGAAGGACAATGTGTGTGAAGTTTCTTGTGCATTATGTGGCTGATTGTGATCATTTTTTGTGGATCACCATCACAGATGATGAAACATATGTTTATCACTTTGAACCAGAAACAAAATGGCAGTCCATAGAGTGGTGCCACACCATCTACCCTCAGAAAGAAAAAGTTCAAAGCTGCATCTCAGCTGGTAAAGTCATGGCGATGGTCTTCTGGGACTCTGAAGGGTATTATTTTGTTTGATGTCCTACCTCAAGGCGCAACAATCAACTCTGATGTTTATTGGACTACTCTCAGGAAATAGAAGAAATCACTTCAGCATGTTCATCACCACAAAAATGGAAATTAACAAATCTTTCTTCATGACAATGCAAGGCCTCACATAAGTCTGTGCACCTGAGAGGAGCCCACAAAACTTCATGGAACTGTTGTTCTGAATCCACCCTACAGCCACACTCTTGCACCTCCTGACTCATCTGTTTGTCCCAATGAAGGATGCCCTCTGTGACAAGCAGTACATGGACAATGGGGAGGTTACTGATATAGCAAGATGGCTCTCACATCAACTGGTAGAGTGTTACCATGCGGGCATACAAGCCCTTCCAGTAAGCTGGTGTAAAACCATCTCATTGAACGAAGATATGTTGAAAAATATGGTTTTGTGGCCAGAAGAGTGGGGAATAACATGGTATATTGTAATTGTGAATAAAAACCAACCTTCTTTCAGGAAAAAAATGTGTTGCATTAGTTACTGAACGCCACTCGTACGTGTAGTAGTTTTCTTTTTGGCTTATGGTACTAATACATTCTCAGCACGATGGTGCCAGGCACTAAGGGAAGCGTGAGAAGGTATCTGCCCAGGAGTTGATGCAGCACTTACTTGATCAAGTCACTCAAATGTGTGAGCAAATAATTTAGAGTTGCATAAGGAGTTAGAGAGGTTACGGGAGGAGAGAAGGGAACAGTACCCTCAAAGTGTGTGTCTATCCATACCACATGCTAGCACCACCAGATTAATGACTCCTTTACTGGGTAATTCAAGGGAAGATGTTTTGGCAGTCCATAGACAAATTACACACAGCTGCAAAGTTAGGAGGATAGAACAATTAGCAATGGTTGACCATGGATCTATCAGTGTAAACAGGGGATGCAAGGGTATATGTTATGAGCCATAAAAGGTTACAGGATGCTCGTTCCTTCCAGGACTTTTGAGAAGAGTTACTGGAACACTACAGGAGGAAAAAATACGTCTTGTTAGTATAGGGAACAGCTGAATAGTGTATCCAGAAAGAAGGGAAGACCATAGAAAATTTTGTGGACAGAATTAGGCGACTTAGAATTAATCCCTATGAGCTTACAGACAATGACAGTGTTAATAAAATCATTCTACAGGAAGCATAACAAGGACTCTGGCCACATTGATGTGGGGTTTGCCAGCTGAAGCTTCCTGTAGGGTATGAGTTTTGACTTACTGTGTTATTTCCTGTTGGATCATAGGGCAGTAGTAGTGACCTCCCATCTGGTTCTGTTGGCATCCAAACATTTCACTTCATTCCACGTTTTGCCAGCTTTCAGAGCTAGTTCTTTCACCACCTTCTCCAGGTTGTCTTCATGCAGCTATATCTACGGGTTCCTTGTGGGTTCCAAACAAGTACTGCCTTTTCAATAGCATCAGTTTTTTGTACTGTGTGACCAATCCATCTCCATTTACTTTCCTTTATTTGCTCACAGGCTGATCACTAGTTTGTTATCTCCCACGATTGATATTTTATCTGGCCAGCTAACATTTATACTCTGCCAAACACAGCAGTTAATGAAGACTTATAGCTGGTTTATAACTGTGTTTGTCACCTACCATGTTTTTCAGCTATACAGGACTCACTCACTTTAAGTTGTTATTGAACGGTCACAGCTTGGTTTGTCTCGCGGTATTATGACAGACAAGGTGTAGCTGGCTAAAGGCTCTATTTGCCTTCCATAACCGATTCTTTACACCCTACACTGGCCCTCCACCCTTCCAGATGGTACTTGCTAGGTATACAAAGGGGTCTACTTGTTCCAGTTCCTCTGTACGCTGTTAGCTACCAACAGCATCCACACGCATATAGTACAGTTACAGGATGTGCTGCACAGCTAACACAAAGTTAAAGGAAGTTCGCTATTTAGGGTATATTTTTGGTTGGGGGGGGGGGGGGGGGGGGGGGTTTGAACAGAGACCCAGCTCATATAAGATGTGCAGTAATTTCTTACTCCTAATATGGAAAAAGAGTTGCAGGCCCTTTTAAGTATGGCTAACTATTACAGAAAATTTGTGCCAAAATTTGCATAAGTACCATGACCCCTCACAAATCTTCTGAAAAAGTGGATAAAGTTTTACTGAACACAGGATTGCAAAAAAGCTTTTGTGTGGTTGAAGGACTTATTGGCCACTGATGCCAGTCAAGCTTTTCTCTATCACCAGAAGCAGTTCATACTGTCATGTAATGCTGACATGTGATGTTGATCACGGATCTGTCAGTGTAAACAGGGAATGCAAGGGCATATGTTATGAGCCATAAGAAGTTACAAGATGCTTGTTCCTTCCAGGTTTTTCGAAAAGGGTTACTGCAGCATTACAGGAGGAAAAAATATGTCTAGGTAGTATAAGGAACTTGATGGGTATTAAGTAAAGAAGTAGATGGAGCAGAACACTCAATGCCTACACTTCCAGGCAGCTATGAAAGGTGAAGAAGAATTATTCTACAAAAAGAAGATGCAGAGCCTGATTTATGGTATCGCATATTCCTGTTGTATGGCAGTTGCTTCAACGTAGTAATGGATCAAGCAGCATTACAGCAGGTTATGGGCCTGAAAGATCAGACTAGCTGCAAACCTGCTGCACATTAAGGCTTAGTGACAGTGACTTTGACTTTGAAGTTATACACAGCCTGAAGAAAGCTCGAGGTAATGCTGTTGGCCCCAGTCAGAAAGGAGATGCAATTTAAGATGTTGACATTTCTGCAGATGAATGGTGAAAGGCAGAGGGTGCTGACCCAGACTGTCAGCAGTTAGCAATCAAAACACAGTTCCGTGCTGATGACTGGAAATTCTATATTAAAAAAAAGTGTTGATGATGTAGAGCAACACCAACATGTTTGCAGGACTAAGTATGGAGACAGGCCACCTATTCTATCCTGGCAGGACATGGAGGACAATGAACTACAAAGGGACACATTGCAAAGAACTACTGGTGGTGGACACAAAAGTGGAAAGTGGAGCAACATGTGAAGTACTGTATAAGCTGAGCACAAGGAGCAGAGCTTAGCCACATGTGGGAACCATTGCAGAAATTGCCGAAGGACAGCCCACTGTTCCAAATGACTGGTATGGATATCTTCAGTCCTTTGCACAAACACCAGAGGGGAATTGGTCCAATTCTCATGCTGTCATACCAAATTAACAGGCAGATCAGTAGCTCATGCAGCATTGAACCAATTTTATACCTGAACTGATGAAGCTCCAGCAAATTTAGAAGTTATGGATGAGCGCACTGCACCCACAGGCTAATGTAAGAACAGAGCCCAAGGCCAGAAGTAAAATGTTGAGTTACTATGTGAACAGTCATCACAGTGACAGATGTTTACAGTATCATATATAGAAGCAGCTTACAACTCAAAGATCCAAGAGAGTACTGGACTGTCACTATGAGAGGTTGACTGTGGGTGGAGAATGGCATCCCCTTTAAAGTTATGCAAACCACCTCCTGACAAAGATGTGCCAACCATCCACAACACTGCAGAAAGGTTTAGAGATGTTTGGTATCAGGTGTGGACACAAATATCAAAGCTCTATAGCTGCAAGAAATTGAACAAAAACACAAAAAGAAACTACCTAAGTTCTGAATTGAGCAGTAGGTAATGATAACCAACCCTTATATTCCTAATGGTAAAACAAATAAATGGATGATACATTATCAGGTGGTCAAGAACATGTCCCAGGTCAATGTGAAATTACAGCTTCTGATATGTACCACTGTGGTGGAGGTGGAGAGATTGCGTCCGTTAAGAGATATCCCAGAAGCTCTGCCAAAGTTGCCAGCAGCCTCCTCGAAAGACAGGATGGAGATGGTAGGAGGTACAGGTAAGAAGAGTAAGACCCAGCAAAGTCAGCAAATTCCACCTGCAGCAATAGTAGCCCCTCCACATGAGGTTGTGAAGTAAGCCATCACCGATGTGGGAAGATACTGACTGCATATTTCAACTTTTACAGGAATTACAATGCCGAACACCACCTATTCTCTGCTTTACTACCTGATCTTCCTCTGAAGATCCTGTCCAATGAAAACCTAACATGCCTAAACACCACTTTGTACTCAACACTTCTCACCTCCATAGACCAAATGACAACAGCACAGAATAACCTAATTTCAATGGAACAGCTACTGGGACATGTAAGGCAATATCACAGAGAGTATCAGAAGCAACTCTTTACATTATGAACTTCTAATTCGACTATCTGCCTGACAAAAACAGTGAAGCACCTACCGGAGGAGAAGGAAACGAAATGTAACTTCATGAGTTGAGTATGTATATAATTTTATTTCAATACTCACAGATTCAACTTAATTTTACAAAGAACTTTGCAGTAAGACCCCATTTATTAGCATGACGTTGCATCCCCTCTAGCCTGTGTGCTCTAATTCGGGTGGGCATTTATCATAAAGCCTCCCCTGAGGCAAGTTGACCCCACAATTCTTAGCTGGTCATTGATATCCTGGATACTGGCACTAGGATACAGTGGACATCCAAGCTAGTTACACAAGTGGTCTATCAGGGACATAGTTGGGGATCTTGATGGTCACAAGACTACATCAACATTATGTAAACAGTTTATAGAAACATGTGCCATATGCAGAAGAACATAGTCTGTTAAAAAATGGCACCACAGTACTGTTGCACGAGAGGTAACATGAGGAGAAAGTGTGCCCGATGCACCAGTGTGCCATCATTCACTATCAGATACAACCTGCAGTTATTATTTATACTCTGGTCAAACTATTATATGCAGTGCATGGGGAAAAAAAAAGTGAAGCACCCGAAAGATGTGGTTGAATGTCAGTATAACATTGTACATGTACACACCATCAGAGGGTATGTAAGGGATTACAGCTACAAATCTCTGTGGTGGGTAGAATGACCACCAGAGTGCATAAGTGCATTTTGTGTTTGGTGATGTCACCAAACCTAGTAGGGTACTGTAGTGCTATCACTATTTTTTAGGCACTACTCCAGAAACTAGCAGACCAGTCACAGCTGTTGAAGACAGCTGGACAGTGATAAACTGTTGACATGCTGGTTGCAGCAACAAGGCTGTTTATACAGCATGGGGTGAACTAAACCAAACACCACAATAACGCAATGCAGCGGTAAAAATGGAGCTCTTGCAGGACGAATCGAGCTGTTTCCACATGGCCAGGCCCCGGATTTTTTGTCCAGAGTGTGATTAGAAACAGTGTGTTTGCACAACAAGTGCACTGCGAACCAGTATAAATAACCATTAATTTTAGCAGAGGAGAGCAGTCCACCCAGCACTTACAGGGATGAGGGGCCCCGTCAGATGACTGAGTGATACGGGACAGCACACAGCTGCTAAAATCTTAGCCTCCACTGCCGCACCTTCTGCTAGTGCTGAGTCTTCCTCCTTAGACTTTGTACTTCTCTACATGTGGGCCGTCTCCTGGCCCACTCCTATAGCAGTCAGACTCCTGCCCTGGAGGGCAGTGGAAAGAGACCAGGACAGCAGAGCCACCTACTCTTCGTGCCTGTACAGACACCTAGGCACTACACACTGTCACTTGCAAGGATGAGATCCACCACCAGGAACTGGCTTCCGCTGCAAGCAACATGACAGTCTTTGGCACCACCAGTTCCATCTGTGTGCAGCTGTGTCCCTGTAACTCGGGTGTACATGGCTGCATAAGTTTCTGCAGGCAGCATTCCTGGATGCCACTGTCACTACTTGGTAACCATCAGCTCGCTGCTACCACATGCCATTCTTGCCAGATACTGTGAGGGGACGTGGCTGCTGCCTCCACTGAGACCCCAAAAAGTATAGTTGCACGAGTATTAATAATATGTTTTAACTTTTGATGCTGTCTAACTAAGCTACCAGTTGCATGCTCCCACATCCTAGCACACCCCAGAAAGCTGCAGTATGTGCAGAGTGTGAACAGCATCAGATGTCGGACTATAACTGAAGGACAGTGAGACCATATTTTCAGCACCTAACAGAGTTTTACAGGAGCCTCACTGTGGGTTTTCATTCGACCAGCTTGTTGTATCATGCAATATCCAGATTTGTGGGGCATTCGAATGTGACAGTATACATACTTATTGTCAAGGTTATGAGTGACCATGTCTGACCACCACAGTGGAGCATCACTGTATTGTGCACTAAGCACACTGTAATCCTTTCACATTTGCACCTGCCATCTGAGAACAATTAGTAAACTCCCTGCAACAGTCTGTGGCAATCTGCAACATTGGTCAGATACTAACAGGAACCGGACTAGGGAATTATTGTCCCATGCATAGTCTGCATTAACATAATACCACAAACAGTTGTTCTAGAGTTGTGCTGTGACTGAGAAGCATGGACTGCTAATGAATAGCATTGCAGCATGTTCAACTGTGAAGCACAGTTCTGTACTACCTTTGATGAAAGTCATCTGCGGCCTGGGGAGAGGTCCCATTCTTGATGTTTTGGAGAGGCACAGTGGTGTTCCTTGTGGCATCGTGGTTTGTGAAGCCTGCTTGTAAGGAGCTAACGATTCACTGTGTGTGTGTGTGTGCGTGTGCGTGTGCGCGTGCGCGTGCGCGTGCGCGTGCGCGTGCGCGTGCGCGTGCGCGTGCGCGTGCGCGTGCGCGTGCGCGTGCGCGTGCGCGTGCGCGTGCGCGTGCGCGTGCGCGTGCGCGTGCGCGTGCGCGTGCGCGTGCGCGTGCGCGTGCGCGTGCGCGTGCGCGTGCGCGTGCGCGTGCGCGTGCGCGTGCGCGTGCGCGTGCGCGTGCGCGTGCGCGTGCGCGTGCGCGTGCGCGTGCGCGTGCGCGTGCGCGTGCGCGTGCGCGTGCGCGTGCGCGTGCGCGTGCGCGTGCGCGTGCGCGTGCGCGTGCGCGTGCGCGTGCGCGTGCGCGTGCGCGTGCGCGTGCGCGTGCGCGTGCGCGTGCGCGTGCGCGTGCGCGTGCGCGTGCGCGTGCGCGTGCGCGTGTGCGTGTGCGCGCGCGCGTGTGTGTTTTCAGGGAGTTACAGGTTCAAATGCAGCATGGGATACAGGGCAGTGAATTCTCCACAGTGGGGAGGAACATCATGATGCAGGTCGGAGTAAGTGCTCATTGCCATACTTATGCTACTTGCAGTAATCAGTTGGCACAGCAATTCGCCATTGTTCTGCACTGTTACATTAGTGTCAGTATGTTCACTCAGTCACTAACCAGGGGTGTTACGAAAACGAAGTTGCTTCTGCAGTGCTGCAGGGGAGCTACGTGACCCCATTTCATCCAATTTAAACATTTTCTCATGTGAGAATACTGCACCACCTGCCTTAATGGTGTTCTGATGGCAAGTGGGATACATTGTTTGTGTGTACTGCAAGTCATCATTCCACGTGAAATTTTTCCACACTTGAAGTGCTCAATGGTGGTAGTCCTGAACCCATGCAAATATGCCTATGGACTGTGGTACACACTGAATAAAAGTAAATGTGCTGGTAGGTGGTATCTGAACCACACAGCGAAGTCGTTATTTTATATGAAATGCCACTGACAAGTATTGAAATGACTGTACTGTACACTGTGTGTCCTCTGTTACAGTCTGTTAACAACATTCTGTTGAAAATCCAGGTTGACTCTGGTGATGACAGTTTTCTCCAACTTTAAGTACTGATCATTTAGCCTTGACATGATGGCATGTAAAGAACTCAATGCCCGGTCATCATCAGAGACCGAGTGCCCCATTTATCTGGCATCCATATCAAATCACAATTAAATGCACTGATATTTTATTTCTTGTCCTCCTTGCCTGCTGAGCAAACAGTGAATACTAGCACTAATGATTACACTTGTCTTGGCTGCTAAAATATATTGTTCTCGGTTTTCACTTCTCATGACATGTTTCAGTGCCACCATCATCAAATCTGTGATGTAAAATTGCAACATAAGAAAAAATTGAGAAAAGATCACTACAATGGCATAGTGAAGCTGACAATGGGAATCTGTACTATTTGTCACAAAGATGATGATTTTATTTCATACACAATATGTTTCGAGCTTTGTGCCTGTCTGGCGGTGGGTTACATTCAATTACATGTTTCCACACTCAATGCTGAAGATCACTGTTCAGATAAAAAACAAATAATGTGATGATGAGTACGTAGGCACAAGTGGAATAATTAGAAGTTGAGAAGTGACATGTGTTGTACAATAGTTTAGTAGTTAAATACAGATGGTGTTAAAGTGGAAACAACATGGATACTCCAGATGAACATAAGTACTATAATGCTTTACAACACACTTTGCTACTATAATGCTTTACAACACACTTTGCTACTATAATGCTTTACAACACACTTTGCTCATCAACTTCCAATTGTTTCAGTTGTATCTGTTTATTCATCCTCACATTATTAGTTTTTTATTTAAACAGTGATCTCCAACACTGAGCATGGAAGCATTTCATTGTATGTATACCACCGGAAGATGGGCACAACCCCAAAACCAGTCATACATTAAATAAAATTATACAGGGTGATTCAAAAAGAATACCACAACTTTAGGAATTTAAAACTCTGCAACGACAAAAGGCAGAGCTAAGCACTATCTGTCGGCGAATTAAGGGAGCTATAAAGTTTCATTTAGTTGTACATTTGTTCGCTTGAGGCGCTGTTGACAGATGAATCTTTCGTTTCAAAGATTGTGTTTTGTGATGAAGCAACTTTCCACACTAACGGGAAAGTCAACCGTCACAATGTCTGTATATGGGGCACTGAGAATCCGCGGGAAACAACTCAGTATGAACATGACTCAACTCGGTATGAACGTGACTCGCCTAAGGTGAACGTTTTCCGAGCCATTTCAGCCAATAAAGTTTTTGGTCCCTTTTTCTTCGAAGGTGCTACCGTAACTGGACTACAGTATCTGGAGATGTTAGAGAATTGGCTGTTCCCTCAGCTCGAACAAGAAGCACAACAATTCATATTTCAGCAGGATGGAGCGCCACCACATTGGCACTTATCTGTCCGTAACTACCTGAACGTCAACTACCCGAGGCGATGGATCGGCCGCCAGGCAGCCCGTGACAGAGCACGTCATCACTGGCCTCCAAGAAGCCCTGATCTTACCCCCTGCGATTTTTTCTTATGGGGTTATGTTAAGGATATGGTGTTTCGGCCACCTCTCCCAGCCACCATTGATGATTTGAAACGAGAAATAACAGCAGCTATCCAAACTGTTACGCCTGATATGCTACAGAGAGTGTGGAACGAGTTGGAGTATCAGGTTGATATTGCTCGAGTGTCTGGAGGGGGCCATATTGAACATCTCTGAACTTGTTTTTGAGTGAAAAAAAACCTTTTTAAATACTCTTTGTAATGATGTATAACAGAAGGTTATATTATGTTTCTTTCATTAAATACACATTTTTAAAGTTGTGGTATTCATTTTGAATCACCCTGTATATTATGACTGGTAGAAGTCATTATCCTACATCCTATAAAGGAACAGTCATTGAGTTCAACTGCATCCATTATGGATAAAAATCACTTAAAGGGGTTCCTATTTTGGCTTAAGTGCCAACACTCAACATGTTCTGTGAGAAAGACAAAGTTTTGATACAACTTTATCAGTTCATCCATGCAATTTAAAATCAAACAGTGGTTCAGAGCACAACTTCAACTTTCTGCATCCTATGTTCAAATCCAATCTAGTGCTGGTTCTTTGTTCTTCCTTTTGTTGTTGCATAAGTATGCAACATCAATATTTTTTGTGACATCAAGAAATACAATGGAATTATTGATAAAAGAAATAAGCATTTTAAATCTTATTACAAATAGATTTTATCATTGCAAATCTTATATAAATCTCATAACTAAGAATAATTAAAAATGAAATGTAAATCCTAATATTTCAATTTTTGCTTTGTTTTTTTTTATCTTTTAAGGAAACCAATGCATAAAAAAATCAAAGCATAAAAATTCAGAGCACCAAGGGCAATGTACGAAGTCTCAGTCACATTTTTTTTGGTGTGAATATCATTAGTAAAAGCAACATCATTAATGTTGCTAAATAGCTTTCAATATTGCACTAATTTCATGGCAAACTAAGCATATCCAAGCATTTTCTCAAAAGCAGGAGTTTGCAACTGATTGTTAATGAAGGTGCTTATTTTCGTTGCATCACTTCTTCTTGTGATTTCTCTTCACTGTGCTATGAAAATAGGACACTCCTGTAATCAGCAAATGTATTCTTCACATGGCAGTAAAAATGTAAGTTGCAGGGTTCACAGAAAGGCATACTCTTTGGCAGAATTACTTTTAATGAACATGTTGGTATTCAGATTTCACTGACAAAACAGGTCATAATGTGAGGAGGTATCACTTTGCTCATCCCAGGAGGCAATAACGTATAGAAACGGCTCCATTTTTTACTGAATGTCATGAAACTTTGTCCGAAAACCAATGATAGGTGTCTTTTTTTGTTTTGTTTTAGGGCGCAAAAACAACTACGATTATGCGTGCCCATGTCAGAACCTGAAAACATTAATGCCAAAAAGGAGTCAACTGAATATTTCTATTATTCTTAAAAAAAAAATTATCAGCTGCACTGTTTTTTTTTTATTAAATTAACTTCTTGACTAGGTTTGGCAAATAAATTTACCATCCTCAGAAGATCATACAATTAGGCTTGAATCAGAAAGCAATCATCAGGCAAACTCTGGACAATGGAGTCCTACAAAAATGGGTATAAAATAAGAATTAAGTGATAACCAGGGTTGGATCACAATTAACAGCTGATTAAAAACAAGAAGTTAAACGTACCTTTGTTACAATTTTTACATAGTACTGTCAATCAGTTAAAAAGAAATGTAAAAAATGCAAAGATGTGGTGACCAAAAACAACTTCGTATCATAAGCAAACACACTACGATTAGCCCTGATAGACTGATAAAAGATTTCACTTCACTATAAAAGATGAGAAGCAACAAGCACTAGTGTGCCTAAAAGCTTACGAAAACTAAGCACAATAACGACGCTTGTATCTTTACTATAAGTCAAACAAAACAGAACATCAGTCTTAAAAAGAAATGAAACACCATTATGACCTTACATCATGTGCTAATCTAGTGTATAAATTTATACACAAAAATAACATATCTGGTGAAAAGGGGGCTAAGAATTGGTACAATGACCAAGTTTATTTAATAATCAGCTGACAGTGGTGCCATGGGCCGATGGAGGAGTGGTGCTACATTGAACTTTCATGTATCTTTATGCAGAGACCGGCCGAGCAGCAAGTGCGAGATTCCACTGCATTTTTACAAGTTGCCCTTCTGTTTAGGACCTCTACCCACAGCTCTTATAAATAACAGCTGCAGTACAACACATTTACATTAGTACCTTAAAACCTTTTCAAGAAGTTAATAAAAAAAATTGTGCAGCTGACGACTGATTATTTCTATTCTTAAAATGTGCTTCACAGCAGCTGATTGACAGCCATGAATAAAATTTTAAAACGAGTTAAAAGCAACTACACAGTAAGCCCAATCGATGGAAGAAAAGAGACCTAACAACAAGGACTTCCTCTTGGAGAAATGTCCACAAAATATGCCATACAGACAACAATGGTCCCGAACTAAAGATTAAATGCCCTTCATCATATTGATATGATGTTTAAAAAGTGAAACGTGGTCAACAGCCCACGTGGCATTCGCTAAAATGGCCAGTAACTCAGGCGGCTAACATATATAAGAACCTAAGCGGTTAAGAGAAGGGCATTTGGTCTGGAGATGGTGAACTGTCAAAGGTTGATGACAATTAGCAAAAGTAAGACCAGTGGTGATGCTAACGTGACAAGCTGCTGACAGACAGCAACATGGAGCTCATTGGAAGGAATGGAAGAGCTAGCAGGCAGAGATTACAAGACTGCAACCTTGGCAGCAGCATCAGCAGTCTTATTTCCCCATCAGACAAACGTGACCAGGAACCTAGAAACATCACAGTGGTTCCCTCAAGATTGAGCAATTGGAAGCTTTCTTGGATCCACTGCACTAAGGGATGCATTGCGTATAGCACACACATGCTCTGAAGGATACTGAGAGAATCTGAGCAGATGACTTAACTGAAAAGCCTGTCTCATAAGATGTGCTGCATGCCCTGATAGAGGGCAAAGAGTGCTACTGTAAATACTGAGCAGTGTTCTGAAAGCTGGTACCAAAAATTCTTGGTGCCAATGATGAAGGCACACCTGACACCACGGTCAGTCTGAGAGCCGTCTGTTTACACAAAGGTACTATCGCTAAGTTCCGTGCACAGGTCAACAAACTTACAGTGATAGATTGGATCTGGAGTAGTTTCCTTATGAAACAAATGAAGTCCAAGGTGAAAACGGGCCGTTGCATGAAGCCACGGTGGTGAAGGGTTCACATCCACTGGGAGAGTGGCAGGTAGCGTGAAGTTAAGCTGCTGGCGCAATAGTCGAAAGCAAACTCCAGGAGGTAAAAGAAGAGGGAAGTGCCCCATACTGGTGGTCAAAGAAGTCATATAAGAAGGAGGCATAGGATGTGTGGCAGGGTATGGCAGACAAACAGCATGCATATCCACTGAGGAGAACATCATGCCAATAATAGTAGTAATTCGGAGGCTTCTTCGTAGGGGCTCTCAACCAGGCTAGTGTAAAAGCGCCAGTGACCAAATGGATTCCATGATGGTGGATTGTATTTAGACATTGTAAGATGGACAGACATGCAGATGCATTAATGAAACAACCATAGTCTAGTTTTGGACAGACAAGGGATCAGGACAAAGGGAACAGGGTGATCCTATCCGCTCCCCGATGAGTACCACTTAGGAACATGTAGAACAGAGACCAGATGCAGCGTGTGGCCAGGTAAGACACGTGGTAGGACCAAGAAAGTTTTCTATTAAGCGTGAGCCACAGGCCTTTCATAGTTTCAGCAAACAGAAGAGCAACAGGTTCAAATGTAAGGATGGTCGAAGAAAGCCATTGAGCTGCCAGTTTTGTCAGTGGAAAAGTGAAAGCCATTGTCAATGCTCCATACGTAAAGATGATAGAGACATCGCTGAAGATGCTGGTCAAGGAGCCAAGTCCACGGAGAACTGCAATAGATCACAAAGTCATTGACGAAAAAAGAGGCAGAGATGCCTGGCAGGGAACAGGCCATAATAGGGTTAATGGCTACAGCAAAGAGGATGACACTCAGGACAGAGCACTGAGGCACAACGTTTTCCTGGGTAAAGGTGTCTGACAAGGCAGAACCCCCACGTAACTTGAAAACTTAGTCCTGAAGGAAAAAGGGCAGGTGGCCTCAGAAACCCCACATGCAGATAGTATGGAGGATACCAGTCCTTCAGCAGGTGTCTTAAGCTTCTCCAGAACAAAAAATACAACTACAGTCCTGGTACTTCCACAGAAAACTGTTCACGGCATGGGTTGACAAAGTGATGACATGGTCAACAGCAGAATGTCATGCCTGAAATCCACATTGTGCAGTGGTTAGTAAATTGTGAGACTCGAGCTGCCATACCAGCCGGACATGAATCACATGTTACAGGGAAGGTGTTTGACCTTCCCAGCCTTAGGTATGGGTATGAATGTGCCATCTGCTCAGATACAATTGTATCTATCAAGGAGAAAATGCATGCCTGCAAGAGAAATGTGCTACAACATCTGGATGTTAACATTGTCTGGCCCAGGGGCAGAAGACTGGGATGAAGTGAGAACATGATCTAGCTCCCTCATAGTAAAGGTGGAATTGTAGCATTCACAAATCTAAGAGGAGACGAGTACCATCCAAGCTGCCTCCACTCATTTCAGATGGACGGAGGTGGGATGATACTGAGTGCAGCTCAAAATCTCCAGAAAATAGAGGCCTAAGGTGTTGGAGAGATAGCAATAGCGTCCATAATGACATCACCTCGTACAGTCAGGGCAGAAATTGAGGACTGGGCCTTGGTCCCAGAGAGCCGTCAGAGTTTGGCCCACATGACGGAAGAGGGAGTGGAACTGTTAAAAGAACTAGTAAATGAAATCCAGCTAACTGTTTTGCTTTACTGAATAATGTGATGACACTGCACACACAACTGCAACTGTTTAAAATGAAGACAGTTCATCGTCATAAGATGACTGCTAAAACTGTGGAGAGCATGTCTCTACACACAAATTGCGTCATGGCACGCCTCCACCAAGGGACCAGGACACAATGTGGTAAAGATGAAGTGTGAGGAATGGAATCTTCTGTGGCAGTAAGGATAACATTTGTAAGGCATTCTACCTGGTCAACCCAACTGGGGAAATGTTGTTTGTCTAAGGTCGCCAGAGACGAGTAAAGCTGCCAATTGGGTTTACACATAGGTGGGGGTAGGAGTCAGCAAATGGACAGCAGCAGTTTCAGAGAGAATGAACCACTTGAGAAGACGGGCAAGCTGGGCATTGCAGAATGAGAGGTCAAATGGGAATAGGTGTGCATGGAGTCTGAAAGGAACGCGAATACTCCAATGTTAAGGCAGATGAGGTCGAGTTCATTGAGAAGGTCAGCCAAGGGCACACTTCTGATGGGTTCTGGAAGAGCCCAAAAGGGAATGGAGTGCATTAAGGTTCTGGAAGAGCCCCAAAGGGGATGGTGTGCATTAAAGTCACAGATTAGCAGAAAGGGGTGAGGGAGTTGACTAATAAACTGGAGGAAGTCTGCCCTGGAGATACCGAAAGACAGAGGGATGTAGACATTACAAAAAGAAAAGGTGAAGCTAGAAAGGAAAATTGGACTGCAACAGCTTGCAGTCAGGTGTTCAGTGAGATGGTTTGACTATGAATCATCCTGGATGAGCAGCATGATCCCCCCCATCCCCAGATGGAATGCTGTCCTCAGGAGGGGGGGAAGGTCAAGACTGACAGGAAAGAAATGCGAGAGGTCAAAGTGGTCGCAAGGGGACAATTTTTTTCCTGAAGGCAGAAAACAAGTGCATGCTGCGATGTAAAGAGCAGCTGTAATTCTTCCTTGTTCGATCTAATGCTGCTGATGTTCCATTGGAGGAGAGTCATGATGAGGAAAGGGGAGAAGGGAAAAAATGAAGGGCTGTCACCCCTTGAAGACTCGCAGTTAAAGGGCGCAGAGGCTAAAGGATTCTGTTCCACAAGATCTACAGAGGCATTGACAGTCTATCTGGGCTGGCCTGCAGATTCCAGAGCAGAAAAACAGTTGGCACTGCGCACTGGTGAAACGGGATGTAGAATTGGCTGGATGAGTATATCATGCAGTGACAACACTGAAGAGGATCTCAGAATTGGCGAAGGAGAGGACCGTTTGTCATTTTTTGATTTCTTAAGCCTTTCAGACTGGCAGATAAAGACTCAGACGTTTCTTGGCTGTAGGGACGTAAGGAATCTTTGCACGAGTATTCCTTCCGTCCTTTCCAACCTGCTGGTTGTGTAGTGGGCGATTTCGCTGCCGGAGACGAAGATTTGGCGGCTTGTCGCACAGCTGGAGGAGAGAGATATGGGGCTGTTACCTTGACACTGGGTGAATTTATAACTGCAGTGCTGAATTTGAGGTCACAAGTCTGCATGACCATGACCTTCATGGAGCGAGACACAGCAAGAATGGTACTGTAAGTGCCAAATGGCAGAATGCAGGTTTTACAACTTGCTAGCGGCAGGGTAAGGCCCTTTTTCCTTGACTCAGATCTCCTGGACAGCACACTCATTGAGATACACGGGACATTCTCCATTCTCAGTATGAGGCTGCATTGTCTCCATTGCAATTGATACAGTGGGGGGGGGGGGAGGGGGGGGGGAGGAGGAGGAGGAGGAGGAGGAGGAGGGGGCAATCGCCCTAGTGAGCAACACTACCAATTTTTGCCATATTTCGACAGCATATTCCAATGCGATTATAGTGTTGACATTCGTAACAGTGCATCGGGTTTGGGTTTTATGGTTGGAACATGACAACTTCATAGTCTGCTCGAACCTTTGATGGAAGCTCTACTCTATCAAATGTAATAAAAGGAGTGCGTGTAGGCACTAAGGTTGGATCGACTTACTTCATTACCCAATGGACTGCAGTGACGTCCTGATCAGACAGGTACGCTTGAATTTCTCCCTCAGTCAGGCCATCTAAAGACCTAGTGTAAATAAAACCACGTGCAGAATTCTATGTTTTAATGTTTGATGGGCCTCAACACAAACAGGACAGCCATGGAGGAGTGAAGTTACAAGCAGTTGTTGGGCTTGAAAATCACAATTGGTCTCCAAAAGCACAGTGCCATTACATAAACGAGAGCAGATTTCACAAGGCCTGCAACCAGATCAACACCTTTCTAAATAATGAATGGATTAATCATAGCAAAGGACTGACCACCTTCAGCACATAATACCAGGACTAACTGAAGTGCACCTGAGAGATTCTTGGAATCTTTAGCCTCGTTTTGTTTATGTTTGGAAGATGTAGACTGAGATGGTAATCAGCTCATTCTTAGAAAATCCCCCACGATTGCCGGCGTCTCCAATGGCACACTGCTTCACCCCCCCCCCCCCTCCCCCAATTTGGGAAGGTAACAGCTCAAACCCCTCCCTGGGCCTGGCCTGTCCCGGGGATACGTGTGCTACCTGTCAACCCGAGGCTGGGAATTACGTGTTACCCAGTCACCTGTTACTTGTCAGACATGTGGGCCAGCCTGCAGGAATGCACGAGGAGGAAGAAGAAAAACAGGAACTTCAAACACTGAAGCAGAGGGACTTATTTATTTATTTATTTGTATGGCTA
This sequence comes from Schistocerca piceifrons, assembly GCF_021461385.2. NCBI lineage: Eukaryota > Metazoa > Arthropoda > Insecta > Orthoptera > Acrididae > Schistocerca > Schistocerca piceifrons. The sequence goes on along the minus strand of NC_060149.1, from coordinate 873,552,417 downwards.
GCCAACCAGCCGAGAGTATCGAAGGTGAGTCACCAAAACCACAGGAAGACAACAGCTATGTACAACAATGAAGACGACAACAACAGCTATGGACGGATATGACAGAACAAGTAGTCCGAAGAGTAAACCAAATCGAAAGCCTAGATGCATCAAGATCAGGAGCTGAACAACAATAGGTACGACATATGATACCAGAGCACTGTCGGAAGACAACTGACATCTGAGCCTGCGCTGCTGGTTTTATAGGGCCCATGAAAGTGCCAATAGGCCAGCGTTTGGCATCATCACTATTTTAACCCAGTGCTGAAAGTACACAATTTCTTACACATGCCTGAATTTTTATTCCTCAATAAGTGGTAGTGGAGACCAACAGCTATCATAACACCACTTGTGAATAACACACTACCTGTATTCCCATTATGTTGTATTAAATTTCCGGATGTCTCCTTCCTATTTTAAAACTATTTTCTTGCTATTCACTGCAACTTTACGTCTTGTGGAAGCATTACCTGTGCACACACCTTTTGAGTCTCTACCAGATCCACCTTACTTTTCAATAAAGTCTATCCCAACAGCCAGTGAGGTTTTATATATATAAGAGGAAAATACAGGGTGTTTCAAAAGCAGTACATGTATTACAAAGTACTATGTTGTGAAAACTACTGAGCATTGCACCACACCTTGGTTACTGAAGGAAAGATTACACTGCCTAGTTTATAATCAATACCGTTGCCACTGCGAAATACCTACTCCACAGGAAAAATGATATTGTGTTCTTGAGTTTGTGAAGTATAATTCCATAATTATAATGCAAAGGCTTCTCAGGCTGAGGTATCAAACTGAGCTTGCAAATGGATTGAACATTCACAAACAGTATTGACAGTCTGTAGACAAGTTGTGTATGTAGAGGCAAGAATCCTGGTCTCCCTCATATTTCCAATGAAAATTTCACACAAATTCAAACCGTTTTCCAACATAGTCATAAAAATTGACTCATCACACCAATCAGGAGTTACAAGTGTCTAAAAAAACAATTTGGCACGTTTTGAGAAATCTGTTGATTATGAAGTTGTACAAGTTACAACTGTTACAGGCTCTCTGTCACGACGACAAACACAAACTTGTGGCGTTTTCTGATGAGCTTCAGAATGCTATTGGCAATGATGACACTTTTTCACAATGCATTGTGTTCAGTAATGAAGTGACTTTCCACCCATACAGGGGAAGTAACAAACACGATGTTCAAATTCAGCACCTACAGAATGCACACGCACACAATGTCAATGTGTTTTGTGCAATATCCCACTCCTCTCTTTATGGTCCATTCTTCTGAACGGTAACATGAGAAACAGTCAGCAGTATCTTTCTATGTTATAACTGGCTGTTTCTCAGGATGAATGAGGACAACTTCGGTTTTCAGCAATTCATTTTCTCCCTCACTGAAGTCGCCAAGGTGTGAATGTCTGAATAAAACTCTACAGAGTTATCAAACAGCAGGAGAGTTAGCACTTCTCAGCTGGCCTCCACAATTGCCAGATTTGACACCCTGCGACTTCTTCCAGGGAGGGGAGGTGGTGGGCGTGTTCATTAAGGACATTATGCACCGACACAACCGCAGAATCTAGAAGATTTGAACTGGATCTGTACTGTAGTAACATCAGTGACGATGGACGTGCTTATCAGAGTATGGGAGGAATTCAACTATTGATGTGATATTGTACATGTTTCTTGTGGAGGACATATTGAACATCTATAATCTAAACTTGAGAGATTTGTAAATGTGCATCCCAAGTTTCATAATTGCATGTCTTACAGTTTAATAAATACAGGTGTTCAAAATACATATATTCTTTCTAAAACCTCCTGTATAATGTTAACTGTCTCAAGAGACAGATACCTTCATTTCAGACCCACTACAAGGTCCCCACTGATACACTAACATAAGAATTTTAAGATGATGGGAGAGCTGATGGGGTGACTCCAAATTCAAATCACATTAACATAGATTTCCTTCTGCAGAATTAAAATATAGGTTTATTTAAATAAAAAGTTTGTCTCAGTTCAACACAAAGAACTTCTCAAGGCCTGACCAATCGACATGGATAGGAAATGGAATATTAGTCTGATGTTTGTAGTGCTACATACAGCACTCACATAGAATGTATTGATGTACAACCAGTATGAAAATCAAGATTTTTCTGTCAATACATGCATAATTTTGATCATGTATGCTTTGTTTATAATTAAATATTAAAATCTATCCTTTCTTTATTAAGCACCCTATTTCCTGTAAATGTTCCAAAGCCTTTCCAAAGTTAACAGCAGTAGTTCCTGCATGTGTATCCTCAACCTGTTCATTTTCTACTGTAGAATGAGAGTAACTTCTTTGGGAAGTCTGCTATCTTCTATATCGATGACTCCAGTTTCATTACAGGTAAGTTGTAGAGTTTATTAATTAAACTGCAGCAGTTTAATCTTAACAAAAACATGGAAGAAGCTAGTAGTATCCTGTAATTGTGTTTTCATTCTCTGACTATCAGATTTTACTCTTGCAACTTTTTAATTCAAACTGGAAACCAACAGTTTACCTGAAGTGAAATATGCAGTACTATGGCCTGTACTATTGCAAACTTTGTGGAATTTTAAGGCATCAGCAATCAGATCAGGAAATTCTTTAAAAATTACATTAAAAAAGCTGGAGATAAGATACCATATTCGAAAACATACAATTGTCAATTTATGCATACATCTTTACTGATGCCATTCATCAGCTACTAAGTTTTTACAGCCAGCTGTATGCAAATTTATATAAACATGCAGGTATACCATTTTATTTTATGTATATAGTATGGTAAACTTTTTTGTTATAATGTGAAATTCAAACACACTGCATATGTGTATTGATTAGCTTTCACTACAGACTAATTCATGAATATAACTGACTACAGGTTTTTTCACCACTTGCTACTTAAAAATAAAACAATAGCAGCTTCTGCACTTGTTAAAAATGTAATGACAGAAATGGAAATTGTTACACCACGAACACGACCCATGACTGCCAAACATGCTCTACTATTTCCATGCTTTTGGAATAGATTCGTTAAAATTTCATTCCTATGTAAGCTTATCTTCTGTACAGAAAAAAACCATTCCTGCAGGTGAATGGCATGAGTACACGACTGTCATTACGTGTGACATTACTGGAACTTTTCAGGTGATCACCACATTGAAGCACACCAGATGATGTGCCATAAGGCTTACTGCCACATTTTGGACTTTGAGAAAGATTGAATCATCCGTGAGATGGACATGGGAACATCACAACTAATCAAACAGGCAGTTGGTCATAGCACAATGACTGTAGAAAGAGTAATGTCAAGATGGACTTTGGCCGACAGTGTAGCAGCACGAAGTGCAGGCATGGTCCTTCCAAAAGGAGTACACCGTAAGAAGGTAGTTTGACTGGTTCTGATGAATAGACAGATGACAACAGCTGAAATCGAGGTAGGTTACAGGTAGTGTCACCACAGACCATCAGGAACAAAATATTGGAGGCTGGGTTTACATCTCAACTCACCATGTGTCACTTTGACACTGTACCACGGACAGAAGATACTTGCATGGTGTGGAGAGAGAGCCACCTAGGATACCGAGTGGCATTAGGTAGCATTCAGTAAAGTGTCTCGTTTCTGCTAGTGACAGTACTGTATTTGCCAGTGTAGAAGATGCACTTTTTTCCTTCGAAAATAGATGTAAAAACTGGACGAGTCTTATACGCTGTTAGGAAGTTAAGATAGATACCTATAAACTCCATTTCTTCAAAATTTGTGTGTTTTGACCTAAGGCAATTCACTGTTAGCTTCCCTGCAAATTTTGAGCGTTCCATTTGTATAGAATTCAGTGGCTGCACATGCCCCAGCATTAACAGTTTTTATATTGCTCATTCAGGCTTAAGTTATTGATGTGTTCAGTGTGGAGATCCACTTGGGTCATACCTATATTGTGGTTTTATTTGCAAACTATGGCTAAAAAACGGTACTGCTATATTGTTGCATTTAAGCTGCAAGTGACTGCACATGCAAAAAGGAGCATGGAAACAGGGCAGTAGAAAGGCATTTCAGGCCACTTTCAACTGAAAAACAAGAACTTGGTAGCAACAGGAAGATGTTTTAAAGAAAACACCTTACAGTAAATATAATCTGAGAAGTGGACTGTTAAATGATCAAAACTTTAAGCAGAACTCAATACTTGGAGTTTAGAGAACAGACAAGTCAGAATTTCAGTTTCTACAAAAATGATAATTCATCAAGCAAAAGCAATATCCACTAACAAAGGGATTGTCAACTTTATTGGATCAACATCATGGTGTTCATGATTAATGACGAGGTATCAACTATACATGTGACCGAGACAAAAATATTGCAGAAGATGGCAGCTGAGTATGAAGAACAAATTGTTGAATTTCATTGATTCGTCATTAACGCAAGGAAAAGAGATAAGTTTGAACTCTCACAAACTGAGAACATGGATGAGACTCCACTAACCTTTGATGTGCCTTCTAACAGAACTGTGGATTCCAAGGGCACAAAAAGTGTTATTGTTAAAACTCTACACAGTTGTTTTATCCAGCTGTGCTGACGGAACTCAATTACCACCACTTTCGGTTTTTTAGAAGGAAGATGCTTCCTAAGGAAGAATTGCTGAAAGGAGTATTTGTCTATGAACACAATAAAGGCTGGATGGATGGATGGAGGAGGAATGAGGTTGTGGATAGACAAAATTTGGTCTAGGCAACCTGGAGGCCTATTGAGGAAAGCTGCCCTGTTAATATGGGATCAGTTACTTCTCACAGACCAGAAGTCATTAAAAACAGACAGAATGAATTCAAGACTCTGTTCACTGTAATTCCATGAGGGCTAACTAATGCAGGAAGATCTGCAGTGGATAGGCACTTGGTGCAGGGAGTGACAACTGACCCTTAACATAGACGAATGTAATGTATTGCCAATACATAGAAAGAAGGATCCTTTATTGTATGATTATAAGATAGCGGAACAAACACTGGTAGCAGTTACTTCTGTAAAATATCTGGGAGTATGCGTGCGGAACGATTTGAAGTGGAATGATCATATAAACTTAATTGTTGGTAAGGCGGGTACCAGGTTGAGATTTATTGGGAGAGTCCTTAGAAAATGTGGTCCATCAACAAAGGAGGTGGCTTACAAAACACTCGTTCGACCTATACTTGAGTATTGCTCATCAGTGTGGGATCCGTACCAGATCGGGTTGACAGAGGAGATAGAGAAGATCCTAAGAAGAGTGGCGCATTTCGTCACAGGGTTATTTGGTAACCATGATAGCGTTATGGAAATGTTTAGCAAACTCAAGTGGCAGACTCTGCAAAAGAGGCACTCTGCATCGCGTGGTAGCTTGCTCGCCAGGTTTCGAGAGGGTGCGTTACTGGATGAGGTGTTGAATATATTGCTTCCCCCCACTTATAACTCCCGAGAAGATCACGAATGTAAAATTAGAGAGATTCGAGTGCGCACGGAGGCTTTCAGACAGTCGTTCTTCCCGCGAACCATACGCGACTGGAACAGAAAAAGGAGGTAATAACTGGCACGTAAAGTGCCCTCCGCCACACACCATAGGGTGGCTAGCGGAGTATAAATGTAGATGTATATGTAGAACTAGTTTACGTCAACTGTTACAAGTGTGTATCAATTGATCATTTAAGGGACTTATGAAGGAGGAGTGGAACAGAAGGATTGAATCTACACATTTTAAAAGCACGCTATAACTGTCAGGAAGGAGGAAGAGACCTAGCATTTCTCAAGTTTGTGAGTTTGTCAAGGCTTCATGGAACACTATGAAAACTGAAACAATGATTAAATGATTTACGAAGTGTGGAATCAGGAATGCACTGGATGGTACAGAGGATAATTTGATAATTTGTTGTACAAGGATTCAGATTCTGACATGGCAGCTTCAAGTATTTCTTCTTTCAATTCGGAGGATGAATTTTGAGGATTTGAAGACAAAAATTAAAAGATGAGCAATTTTTCCTATTTATATTGTCCAGATGTTTCATGTCAAGCACATATATAACTGTGTTGCAGTAGATGTATTGAAACTTTTTCCCTAAAAAAAGTCTTAAAATAGCAAGGTGCATCTTTTATGCTAGCAAATAAGGTAGACTGTTGCAAACCTGTGTGCAGGTGAGCTGGGGGAAGGTCACAGGAAGCAGCAAAGCAACAGGACTGATTTGGCAGCTGAAGGGAGGCTGAATGCGTGGCAGTGGTAAAACCTGATATACTCTCTAGGATAAGGGTACCAAATGGCATATTCCAGCATAAAAATACAAGGCCCCACACTAAAGTTCTTAACACATGTGCCTTGATGAATGTACAGATCCTTGACTGGTCTGCCTGGTCCTTTGATATGTCATCCATAGAGCATGTCTGGTATGCAATGGGGGAGGCATGAAAAGAAGCTTCCAGTCAGTTAAGGTGTGGCAAGAAAACCCTCAAGACAAGATTACTGATGATGATGGACATCATTTCTGAATGGAAAGAGTTCAACCATTCAATCATTAACACTTACACAAAGTTTGATAAATATCAGACTGGTGCTTGGTGGTGTGCCACTTTCCAGTTCCAGCAGAGCATATCATTGCTTTCATATATCCTACAAGCAGCTACAGTCATCAAAATCTGTTAAGAGCAAATAAAGGATATCTGACTGTTCTGCGCAAAACAACACACAAACAATGCTTTTCTACCATGTCTCCAGAAAAAATGGCTAATATCTTGGGCATTATCAGCACCAACACCAAATCTGTAATTAAATGGCTTATAGATCCGCAAGAAGAATTTAATTCTGTATTTTTTGGGGCACATGCTATTATAAATTGTAATTTTTGTTTGTGATGTTTATACAGCCTCATACACATCGAATTCACTGTTAACTTTGTAACAAGATCATTAATTTACCACATCTTATAAACTAATCAACAACTGCACTCATTGCAAAATATGTAATGACTTTGTCAAATGAGGAACTCTGAATTTAAAGCAACTAATAATATCTACACTTAAATTTTTATTAATGTCCACCACCTGGAGAGCCTTCACTCTTGATATGTTTGTAGTAATATAAGATGTAATGTCTCATACCTTTCTACAGTCATTGCCATATTTACTTTGATTTTGCATCTTTCAATTTTGTACGCGCCTCTCCACTCATTTCACTCGTGAACTTGTCTGTAAAGTGAAATGATGTGCTGATTTTTCATGCAGAATGAAAATTCAGAAAAACTACGAAACAATGATGAACACTCAATCAGAACACATCCAATGACCTAAACCAAGCTGTTACAGAATAACTAACAGACTGGATAAGCAACAGCAAAATTTTGTGAGAATATTATATGTCTGCCTTACAAAAATTACTGAAGAGCCTTAGTTCACTTGGGACCAATTTAAGATTTGTAAATGTAATGTGTTTGAAAGAACTGTAAAATGTGAGTAAATATGAAATTTCTAAGTGATAAATTACTACTTTCTACCAGACCTGTAAAACTGCACTACTCTTTGAACATGGGTGTACTACTGCCATCCCTTGATAGGTGATATTTTGATGAGGTCACATTATGAAGTACTACTGTCAGCAGCAAGAAAATCCTTTGACATAAATTGGTGACAATCAGATATCAACATACATATAATGATGTGAATACATGTTCATTTTTAAGCCAGGATTCTTTAAAAATGACAAGTTGTGGAAATGGAAAGTGAGTTAATAACATAACATTAAGTAATCAAATTACGCATGATGAGGAGCACTCACGATCTTTCATTATTTACATTGACATCAGCCAATAATACGACCACTTATATAGAAGGTTTACAAAGTAGTACTAGGACATGTTGAGGATGGAAGTTGTTTAGAAAAATACTGTGTTCAAATGCGAGAACACTATGTATCTTATACTATTCATTTATACTTCAAACTGAACCTCCATACTCTCATAGTCTGTGACTGTACATAATTAACAGATTACAGTCTGTCATTACACCCTCCTTACATGTCTGTGCAGACACTCCCCAAAGAAAGCACCTTATCATACACACATTCTTTAGTGGTTACACTGTGGTCAATAATCTATAAATCATATTCTATTTAAATATTTCCCAGTTGTTATTTGAGAACAGGTTTAAAAGTTTAGCAAATCCTACATAGCAATGTTTGAACCATGTACGTGACAACTAGCTAACACCTGTGACAAACCATGCAGGCAACATTGTGTGCTTCTTTATAAAAGTTGAACAAATGAAGACTGTGGAACTATATGGCATGTGCAGGAATCTTTCCATTCAACAATAAACTACTCCAAAGCTGAGTACTTAGGACCAGATTAGGGAGCTTACACAAACACTTCCTTTTCAAATGGACCATCCTGCTAGTCACCAAATGTGATTTAGAGAAAATATAAATCTAGATAGTCTAATGGGGATTTAAACTGTGCTCCTTCCTAAGCAGAGTCCACTCTGAACTATTGCACCATCATACTTTGTACTTTTAATGAGAAAGATTATACAAAGCAGCTGTGGAAAATGCAGAATACTACTACTACTACTACTACTACTACTACTACTACTATTCCTACAACTACTACTACGTCAGGGAACAATGTATGTTACACACAAAATAATGTTTTCACAGTTTAATATCTCAACATAAAAGTTTTACAGATAATGGGAGATGCCATTTACATACATACTTATCTCTGTATAACCATTCACTTATCAAACCACAACTTAAGGGCATCCAATCCAGTTTAATTTCCTTCTTTCTAATCCATTAATTAATTATCTTTCTATCCTACTCTTCTCAGTACTTCTATATTTCTTACTATCCATCCAACTTAAATGATGGGCTTATTCTTTAACTGATGTCATTCTTTCCATCCTGTGCCATGTCCAGATCTCAAAAGCTTCACACCTTGCTCCATCTTTCTTTCTTCTGTGCGTGTTTTAGCACCATGCAGGACACTCCAAACAAAACATTGTATTAGACTTCTCCTTAAATCTTTGTCCATATTGCTGCAGGGGATTCTCCTTTTCTTATAAATGTCTCTTTCGCCATTGCTATTCATGTTTTTAATTTCTTGTCACTCTTCGAGTTGGTTTCTATCCTGCTTCAAAAATATTTAAAGCTTTGCACATGCTCCAATATTTCTCCATTCAGTATTATTTTTACTCTTATTTCCTCCTATTGCCATAAAATTCCATTTTCTTGGTACTGATTTTCATTCCATAAATCTTTCCTGTAACTTCAATTGTATCCACCATATCCTGTAATTCTTTTTCATCTGTTCGAAAAGGGTGGTGACATCTGTAAACCTCAAACACCATATTCTTCTTCCTCCAATTTTCATCCCCTTATCAAGTGAGCAGTAGTCTATCATATTTTCAAAGTATAGGTTGAGAAGGGTAGGAGACAGACAGCACCCTTTTCTTCTTCCATTTCGTAATTCTGTCCACGTGATACTTTCTCCTCTCCCTTTTATTGACACTTTTTTTTAGTTAAATATAATGAGTCCAAATTGTCTTACCAACACAACCTGCATTTCTATAGTTGTTTTCCCTTCCACACACACAAAAAAAAGGAAAATCACTCCCATAAAGTCTGGACAGCACATCTGTAGTGGCAAGAATTTCCTTTCCCAGTGTGCTGAAGGTTTCGTAGATACCTTCACAGACAGGTGATCATCTCATCATTTCCTTCATCCCTCCTCCCACTCCACCCAGCACAAACTCCACCCTGGCAAAACTACAGTCATAGCACTGTGCATTCAGCTAGCACAGATCAAAAATATATTGCTGTTGTCTTAAAATATTACTTGTCAATATACCAAATTCGCTGCCACTAGTCAGCCCACTATGTTCAGAATCATTCCTATACCAGTAGCATGTCAATCCAGATCTCCGGAATTGTTATATCATCATATAGTAACACTAATCACCATCCAAATCCGGTAAAAGAAGTGGTTACTGCAATCACGAGTCTCAATAAATCTGGTACAAAATTTTTTGAAAGTTACTGCTCTGTTTATCACTAGATATTATATTTAATACTGATCTTTATGTTACTTCTTTCGTAGTCTAGCTACACTTACCATTTAACTCTCATCTGGAATTTCTGCCATAAGATAAGGTATTGTTTTGCACGAATGAGATCAGACACACAAATGTGTAACAAATATTAGAATTTTAATCGAACCTTAACGTGGCTTTCTGTTACTGAACTATATACCAACAATGACTGCATTTGGCAACAATATCAGTATCCCAACTGCCTCAAATTATGTCCAATTTTGCAAAGGGAAAGTTGTGTGTGCAGTACTTAAAGTCAAATCCAGTATAAAATTACAAATATTACTCATTTCAATACACAGACCAGTACTCAATTACTCTGCTAAATATTGCTGTGATAACTTGCCATCATTTAAAAACTGTTCTATTAACAATTCCAACTTATCACAACTACCACTGTCACAATCATTTCCACTCCAGCTTAAAGGAACAGATTAAAGCTACTGCATCGCAACTCCTCCATTACAGTGAATCGTACTTCTGGGTGTTCAGCAGAGTTGTCATTTCCATTTTATGTACAATACTTTGACAACTGACTCAGTCTTCTCCAAGTGCTGTGAGTACACACAAAAGCATAAATTCCAGCACCTGAAGAGGATGAATTGGTTGTTCATGGAGGTATTGTGCAAAAAAGAGCTCAGCTGAACACCCAGAAGTGCATCATTACACAATATTCTTATTTTGCAAAGGAAAGATGTCATCCTAGGAGAGGAAGAGAAGTCTTTCCAGTTAGGTTTCTTAACAACCCATCAGGGGTATTCCAGCCAACAATGCAGTATGACATTACTTTACAGCAAAACATGCAAAGTGATAACTTCATTAAAATAATTTGGTGGAATTGCACATGTTAATTATATGGACATATATTTCACAACAGACTAACAATGTTCAATCACAGGGCTCTAATTAACACCATATTTGACAAAGTACACAGGAAGCTCTAAAAAGGTCTTTTCCAAATAACATTTTCACAGTATACCAGGAGAGAGAGAGAGAGAGAGAGAGAGAGAGAGAGAGAGAGAGAGAGAGGGGGGGGGGAGAGAGAGAGAGAGAGAGAGAGAGAGAGAGAGAGAGAGAGAGAGAGACGGGGGGGAGGGGGGGGGGGGGAGAGAGAGAGAGAGAGAGAGAGAGAGAGAGAGAGAGAGAGAGAGAGAGAGAGAGAGAGAGAGGGGGGGGGGGGGAGGGGGAAGAGAGAGAGAGAGAGAGAGAGGAGAGAGAGAGAGAGAGAGAGAGGTGGGGGGGGGGGGGAGGGGGGAAAAAGAGAGAGAGAGAGAGAGAGAGAGAGAGAGAGAGAGAGAGAGAGAGAGTGTCCATAAAAACATTTCCACTTCCCATTTGAAGAAGGTTTATTGGATTTGTATGTGAAACAAATGCATTAATTCTTGGCATTAATTTATTGTTCCATCTTTTAGGCTGTGAGGCAATACATATAACCTTTATGAAAACATCACCAACAAAGCTTTTACTTACTGTTATTCAGTTTATAATAATACATTAAAGAATTACACATGACTGCAACAAATGCACCATGGCAACACTCAAGATAGTCTGGGACATGTCAAAATGAAAATAAACTGAACTTTTAAGATTTATCGCAGAAATAAACACAGCCATAAAACATGCCCAGTTGTTAATGTGACAAAAGACACAAAGAAGTACAAAACACACACACACACACACACACACACACACACACACACATATATATATATATATATATATATATATATATATATATATATATATATATATATATATATATCAAGTAAGTCTTCAAACATGCAGTACACAGTTTCACTTCATAGTACATTACAGCTTCAGAAAAAGTCAGTCAAAAATTTTGACAAATGAAGGAATGAGAAACTTTCTGTATAATCTCAAATGTGTTTTGAACTCCACAGAACATACAAAAATACTCACACATCTCATTCAAAATATGTACACTGTACGTCTACATCAATACAACAAATATTATGGATATACAAAGCCCAGTATAAGCTTGCTAATTGGAGGAACAAAGGAGTCCCATTATGTTCAGTTGCTGAACACAAAAATATTCAAATGCAGCCTGGCCAAGTTCTTACATCTCAGCTGTGCCAAAATAGTAACATTTTTAAGGGATATCATGAGAGAGCTGTTTAACTGTCACATACACACACAAGTTTCAATACAAAACCATCAATGGCATCAGACTGAATTGCCACATATGTCAAACTAAACAGAAATGGAAAGTACAAAAGTCAAATCCACTGACAGCTTCAATCCACATATTTTTCATACTTATAACGGAAAACAAAGAAGTCCCATGTCAAATACAGTTATTGAAATAGCACAATTTTTTTATGTGATTAAAGAAGGTAGCTTGCTTAAGATATGACTCATGGAGATTTGAAAAAAAAGGTATAAGTTAACTTTACACAGAATTATCCACACTCAACATATTTTTAATATATGTTTAAGACCATTATTGACTTCTACAGCTGCATTTCAAAATTTGTGAGCATTTTTATGCATCACAATGTGAAGATTTTGATCGTAAATTTCTGATTAGATGAAGTGGAAATTATGAACTGTGTTATTTAGGAGTATTATTATATACTTTTGGATTAAAGGAGAGCACTTACCGAAAAGTATAAGCATTGAGCTGTAGATAGGCACACACAAAAAGAAAGAAAAAACTTGCAAGCTTTCAGAATAATCCTTTTTTGAGCTGTTTTACTTAAGCTCAAAAAAGGATTACTCCAAAAATTAGCAAGTTTTCTTTCTTTTTTCTGTGCCTATCAATGACTCAACACTTCTGCTTTTCCATGTGTGGTCTCCTCTAATCCAAAAGTATTTACAATCTACGAGAACTTTCCTCCACAACATGTAGTATATCATTCCCAGAACATTATTTCATGAATTTTTATTGACCTGTGTCCTAATTTCTTTCTACAGCTGTGACATCTAAACACTAAAATGTCAAGCATTTCATCGAATGACGGTGTTTCACTTTTTCTTTTGTGCCACTGAATCCGATGTTTAGACAAAACTATTTCATCTGTTCACCAATCAAGAATTTTCTAAAATATGACAATTCTGTTTTCAAAACCCAGACTAGAAGCAATCAATGATTTCAATCAAAAAATTGTCACAAAAAAACACGTTACATCTGCATAAAAACAGACATCACCACTTGCAGGAAATCCAAAAACTCTCATGAAGGTCTGCTGCTGCTCCCCCCTCACTCAGAATGTTTGTGCAGCTATCAAGATTAAATTTTTTATGCGCACAGTAATGATGTGGTGTCACTAAATACTGCAGCAAAACCAAGCAGTGCAATTCAGACAAAATTTTTTACCTTTATACTAAAAAATTACAGCCTTCAAAAATGCACTTCTGTTCAGAAATTAATTCTCCTCTTCTGCTGATCTACACTGTCAGCACTGACATATTTGAAAGACTGACAACATATCCTTTAGGTTAACACTTTTGTTTCTGTCAGGTTTCTATAACCCATCAACTCACTTTGATACTCTGATTGCACAATGATGACATGAGGAATAAGTGAACATCATGATACACTGTTATAGGAAAGAAACTTAAAGACATTAATATGTAATAAAAAGTAAAGTTTTGTGAAATTCTAGCACTAGTTCAGTAAGTACAAAACTGTGAAAATGATACAAAAAGTTTGACAGAGAACCTGTTTTGGTATCATTTGAGACAGCTCTGCAGATAAATATTCAGAGCAAAATTCACAATATAAATAACAGATCAACATATTTATACGTTTCCTCAGTTCTTTCTGCTCTCTCGACATACGTATAAATAAGTGGTAGCCAAGCTTCACAAAAATCAAATGACGGATTTAAGTGCTATTCACAAAAAATAAAAATTTTCTACTATATCTATAACACTTTACTGCAAAGAAGTCGTGCCTAAGGGCTCTACTTTCATTTCCGTAACAATTTTTATCTTCGACATTTTTCTCTAGACTAAAAACATTGCACAGAAAGCATTATGGCAATCACTGAAGTTTATGTTCAGTATTGGTTAAAAGTGTCCACAAAGCACTTTATCAAAGGGCAAGAATATTTTAATACTGTATCTACTTTACGAATCTTGTGAACAATTTGAAACAAAACCATAGCTTGTATGTGGTTTAGTCCTCTACACTGATATTGGCTCCTTTGTTACTTAGTAGCACAATTTGATTTAAAATGTGTCAAATATTTTATTAACTTTTGTCTAAGCACAAACACATTTTCAAAAGACTAAAATCATTTCAAGCATGCATGACCTTTTTTTTACTCTTGCTCGTTTTTGGGCCTAATGGACAAGAACTTTGTTATTTTAATTATTGAACCACAAAAAGTACCTTGATTTCATTTCCAGCATTTCAGTCTGTTATACATTAAATATTACTATTTGGTACAGAAAATGTTATATTAAATAAAATACAGCAGTTATATAATTTATTCACTACAGGCAAGTTCATCAAGTGCACAATTCTGTGCACATAAAAATGCTGTCACACCACATGGAAATAGTGGTCAACAAAACTTCTTAAAAATTATATATGTTTAGGTTTTTAGGACATCCATACCAATGGATTCCAGAAAAACACCCATTGGTGTTCTCTTCAAACATATTGCCTCCATCGTATTAACAAGTTTATTCTTCATGTTTCGAAGTCTCATAGATGCATGCACAAATGTTACTGAAAGAAATAAAAACAAAGTTAGTAACAACATCAAAGAAAATTTTGGAAAATTAAAGCCAACAAGTTAAAAAAAAGGAGCTGCACTGATAAAAGTAAACTGGCTTTTTCAAGTAACCTGGCTACATTATCTCCAAGCAAAACTACTTTGGATGGATACTTTTTTTTAGTGATGCAGCAACTGAATAAGTTTGATTACTGTCATACATCTATGTTGGGTGCCACACATTTTTGATCCTTTTTAGAAGGATTTGTCAGCATAAAGTTAGTTATATTGGATAATGGCATGTCAATATCAGTTCAAGAAACAAAAACATACAAGATTGGGGAGAAGCAAAACTCTATGCGTATAATAGACCAGAACAGACAAGTGCAATTTCTGTACTCCCTCTAGATAGAAACTGTACCTCCAGTAAAAGCAATACTTTTGTAAAAACACAACCAAATGAATATTTGTTGTGATCAATGACCAAAAGGAGGAGGAAAAAAAATATAAATTTTCAGAAAATGGCAGGCACCTGCCCAGTAAGCAACTCTAGTAAGAGAAAGTGAAATGTAATGTGACGTTGATAAACAGAGGAAAAGAAGGGAGGGGGAAGAAAGGACAGAACATGCTTAAAAGTTAAGAATGTAAAGCTGTTATCAACCTACATGTTGGTTTGCCCTTGGATTAATAACAAAAATAACTTTATTTAAAATGTGTGCGGCTGTATTAATTTAAACTAGTCTAATACAAAAATTATGGTTATATGTACATAAAAGACATGAACTGATAAATTTCAGCAATGAAATTGGGATGTTTAATATGAAAACAGCTGTGCTATACTAAAAGAGACAGACAAATCTGTTATAATCCTATATGCAGTATGCTACTTTAATAACTCATTAGCACCTAGTCCTTACTACACAAATAAAATTTCCACAAAAAGCTGAAAAATTAAGACAAGGATTGCAGATTGTCTTCTTCAGTCAGTATACTGCCATGCACACAGGACATTATGTACACAGAAATTTTTTGGCATAAAACTAGTGATTAGAAAACTAGTGTATTTTATTGACATATTTACTGGAATCATAACTACAAAAAGCAGGCAGATGATTACTTATTTTCATTTAATTTTAAAATATAGGTTTGCTTAAATGGCTTCACTTGACATTTAATAAACAAATTTACCTGCAACAGGAAGCAATATACCCATCAGAAAAACTAACATGGACCCCAGCAAATAAACAGCAAAGTGAATGGCAACTAATATAAGTATCAGTCCAAAAACTGGGTAGTTCTTCTTAAATGCTCTGGTTGATGCTGAAGAGTTAATGAAATAGTAAAAAAGGCAAAATGCACCAAATGTTGACAGAAATCCCAGAAACAAATCCACTGGATGAATAACACTGAAAAAAGTAAGAAACACAATCTGTAAACTTTTTCTTTTAGGAGACCAATACAAAATTAAATTCAGTTAGAGATTAATTAATTTCCAAATTACAAGATATAAGTTGGTTAACTGTGTGTTCCATGGATCATAACTGACATGCACATCTTTCCAGCACCTCCCTGTGGGGCAGCCTTTAAACTTTGTTTTCTGTTCATTAATTACTCTGTTTTATATGATACCACTTGACTCTAATCAGATAAGTTGTGTAGTTTGGCTAGTTTTGCATCATGGCCACAGAGATCATTCACTAGCGCATGAACATTTATATCACTGACTACATTTTCATCCACAAAAATGTTGTCTATTAGTGTTCTGTTTTTATGTGTGATTTTGATGGTAAAATTAACAACAGAACATATGCCGTGAGTTGCCATGAGTGTTAAGTAATATTTCAACATTGTACCTTTTATCTGAGTCTAACACAATATTTAATAGTAAAGTCCTCAGAGCCTATCATGTAATGTCTTGTCTGCTAAGTGATATGACGACTCAGTTTTTTGCAAGAATATTGAAAGTTTCCCAACTGGGTCTACATAGTTAACAATTTTATATGACTTTTCTGGTGCCCACAGCTTACACACAAATGCATTCAATTTTTTATCTAAACAAAAATTACTGTTTATCAATATATTTGAACTTTATTTTATTTTTACATGCATGACAAATTCTCCTTTCCCCATATTATCCTTCCAGAAATAGCTGCTAATTGATAGTCCTCTATGTTTAATATATGGAGATTGTTCAAGACATATAAATTTCCTTTTAAAATTCTAAATCATGTAAGCAGATGAGAAAATTGATTATTACTGAAGTGTATTTGCAAATGGGATGGGTTTTCCTTGATTGACAACTCAACGTCATTGATACTAGCAGGACAAATTTCTACATTATTGGTTGGTGGGGGGTTAAAAGACTAAGCAGCGAAATCAGTAGTCCCTCCATCAAAAGAGTTCATCTCATGTCAGTCAGAACTTTGATTAAATTATGAAAGACTGGACGAGTGATTAAATCAAGGTCTTTGAAGCAATACTGGTGCCAGAGCTGAGAAATAATTTAAAGATAAGTAAACGCATATGGCTCCAGCTAGACTGTAGGTCAGAGCAGATGAGAGGTCTCCCAGAGTCCATCTGCAGCAAGACAAACCCCACTCACATATGGCCCCTGCCACCTGCCACCCCAATTAAGGGCAAAGACCGTTAAGTGTAAACAATACCTTATAGGTGGGAAATTTGTAATAGTAGAAGTGAGTATGCTAAAATGTAATGGATATCAGTTGGGCCAACAATACTAAAATAAGCCAGTGAAATAATTAGGTCAGTAGACAGGTAATGCCAAACGAGTGTTCCCCCAGGGATCTGCATGCGACAGTGACCATTGTCCATGCCATCTCAGTGACGATTCATCATAATGAAGGTGTTAAAAGAGGGGAACAGCACAAACTATTTACCAGAGTGCTACCACTAAAACAGAAAATAGGGTGGAGCAGAAAAAGGGGGGCTAACCTCATCTAAACACAATTAAAATAGAGCAAGAGGGATGACCAAGGCAACTGGCAAAAGAGGTAGGGTCGAGGGACCCTCAGAACCAGCTTGTAGTGGAAGATGCCCCAGTCCCAACCACCCCACCCCCATCCAGAAAATAGATGATGCCTACGGGTTTATAGAGATTAGGCATTTTGGTAATTCAAATAAAGCAATGTGGAACAAGAAAAGGAGAACTGACAGCTCCGGGTTTTGCATCCTTCTCATCGTGGATGAAAATAGGTGCAACAGTAAGAAGTAGTTCAAGTGAGAGAAAACCCAGGCAGCTAAAATCTAACCAGTCACTGAAGGATACTTCACAAGAGGTAATCATTGTCATATTAAAATGGGCTGAGAAAATGAAGACTGTAAGGAATTGAGAGGCAGTTAGCTTAAACTGTTACAGAAATAAAACAGAGAGAAAAAAATTTATAACGGCCTGACAGTGCAGAGGTAGAAAGTTGCTGTAAGGCCACATGTCGCAGTGAGAGGAACCCCTCTCCCCCCCACAGATCCACCCAACACTAAACATTGAAGTGCAATAAATTTTATTATAAAATCTGCTTTCCCTCAGAAAACTTATGCTGTTAGCTGTTATCCCATCATCTGCAAGTATCTGTGGTAAGGAGGTAGACAGGTTAATTGCTCACCTCAGATGAACCATCAGGCCACATACTTCATGAATATGGGCTATTGTGAGATTACTAACACAGCTGCATTAAGGAGAGTCTTCCTGAGGTGAATGGAACTCGTGGGTATGTCTGGTGTAGCTCTCACAGATTCAGCACAGTACGATGACATCTTTACAAGAGGCTTGAAGAGAAGTGTGCCACACCTCGGTGGTACCTTTAATTTCTCCAAGCTTGTTGAGGGTCATGGTAGCCTGCCATTCCATATCCCAGAGACTCAAAATTTGATATCGAACTTGCCATCTTCGGTCTGTGCCTGGTACTCCAACTTTAAGTTTGTCTCCTGTGGTTGCTTCTTTAGATAATTTGTCAATGAGTTCATTTCCAAGAATACCCACATGGCTCAGTTACTGTGGTTATGGAGCTATGGATGTCAACTAATAGGTCTCTGATGTTAGTGACCAACAAGTTTCTGGGATAGCATTGAGATATGTCTTGTCAGCAGCTCATGGAGTTGCTACAAACCAGGAAGTCCTTAGTGGCAAGATATAGCCCATGGTATGACTCAACTCTGCAGCATGTACACAAATGTACTCGGCAGAGAATACTTCTTGTGTCCCCTAGCATGTGCAAAACACACAATCCACCATGTCATTGATTTCCTATCCCTCTATGTAGATGCATGTCGAATTTGCGTAGTCACGGAGAGTCGAAATAAATAGGCACATGGTAATGTGGAATCAGCATTTTCCTTAGAGCTACAGGAGAGGTGCATCTGAATCATAGGATTGGGTACACACCACAGTGGGGCAGGCGGGTGCCCAGATGGAACTCTATACAGGGTGAACATTAATAAAACTGACAAACTGCCCGGATGGATTCCTGACGAAATGGAGAAAAAAGGTCCTATAAACATGTGTCCAGAAATGGACAATGTGCATGCAATGACAAAAATAATCCTGGAACACAGTATAGAGCTGCATTGCATCCCCATGACGACAGGTGTCTCAAGTGGGCTACATGGGATGCAATGCATGCGTTTACACGTCGCATCATGGATTGCCGCACCCTTTCGTGCGTCCCGGCCTCTCAAAAAATAGCATCACAGGTGTTGTCAACATGCTGTTGAATGGTCTGCACATCAAGAACTGATTCAGCAAACACAACACTATTCAAACGCACCCAGAGGTAAGAGTCCAGAGGGTTTACGTCCAGTAATCTAGCAGGCCATGCTACAGGGCCTCTGTGTCCTACCTAATGTCAGGGCAAGACGATGCTGAGGTGTCCGTGAGCTGTAATGTGGAAGAGGGATAATGTGTCATCATGCACAAACCATATGACCTGTTGTTCTGCCAATGGCTCACTTGCAAGTGGCCCAGGCAGAGTATTCTGCAGGAAGTCCCGGTACATTCCTCCGTCTGAGTGTTGTGGAATAATAGCCGGTCCGCGTATGTGGACACCAAGAATCACTGCCCACACACCGATTGATTAATTGATTGATTGAGAGGGGGTTATGGGGCCCAACAGTGACATCAGCCCGGCGATTCCTAACTTAGTCTCAGAAGAAAGAGGGTCCAATAGAAGTGGAGGGATCCAGTCAGAGGAGTCAAATGATAAAATGATGAACATTACACACGCACAATAAAAGCATAAAAGGTGAGACCAAATCTAAAACCTGGAAAAAAAGGTGGGATGGTCTTGGGGTCACAGACCAGGAAGACTAAACGAAGTCCCAACCACAACCAACATGCCTCTGCTCCAAGACTAAAGTAGGACCTCATATCTGGAAATAAAAACCACTTTCATAGAGGAAAATGAGGACCAGTTCAACCATCCGTAGACTGTCTGCTAATATTAAATTTAAGCAATTGGAAAGACTATCCTTAACATGAAGTGCCGAAAGAAAGGGACATTCCACCAATATGTGAGATATCGTCAGTTAGGCTCCACAACCACATTGTGGGGGTGTGTCGTTACGTAGGAGGAAACAATGGGTGAGCAGGGTATGACCAATGCGTAAATGGCATAAAACAGTGGACTCCTTCCTAGAGGAGCGGAAGGAAGAGGGCCAAACTGCAGTAGACTCCTTGATTGTGTGGAGTTTATTACTAAGAGCAGTAGCACTCCAGATGGCATTCCACTTTTGCGCAAAGAGAGATTTGACATAGACCCACATATCTGAAGCTGGAATCGTGAAAGGAAATAGTCGGTAAGTACCTGCTTCTCTAGCCAAACGGTCAGCCAGTTCATTTCCTGGCATGCCCACATGACTTGGGACCCAGAGAGAGATGACTGAACAGATGGCACACTCAAGAGTGGAGAGAAGGTCATGGATAGCAGAGACCAAAGGGTGACAAGAGTAGCATCGGTCGACAGCCTGCAGTCTGCTCATGAAGTCTGAACAAATTAGAACACTGTGGAGGGAGACCTGAGAAACAAAATGGAGGGCCCTATGAATGTCTAGAAGCTCTGCTGTGAAGACACTACATGATCCCAGCAATAAATGGTGTTTGAAGCCAGTAGGAAACGTAAAAGTGTATCCCACCTTATCGAGTGTCTTAGAACCATCAATGTAAAAGATGGTGGCACCCTAGAACTCTGCAAAGATGGCACATACACGACGCTGGTAAACCATAGGAGCAACAGAGACCTTAGGACTCTGGAATAGATCAGTCCTAGTATGTGGTCTAGGCACCATCCAAGGGTGGGGGGTATGGGAGGAAAGACACAAGGTGCAGTCCAGTGAGTAGAGATGGAGATCCCGACAGAGGGAAGTGAGACACATGCCAACCGGCAATCCCACCCATGGACGGGTGTTAGGAGGGAGACATCCCTCATTGGCAAAGAGCACAGGGTACACAGAATGGTCAGGGAATTTGCGAATGGTGAATGCAAAAGAAACAAGGCGTTGGCTCTGTCAGATGTGTAGAGGGGGATTCCCCTCTTCTGTGAGGAGATTATCAACAAGACTAGTGCGAAAGGCACCAATAGCCAGACGCACCCCACAATGATGGACATGTTCAAGGAGTTTCAAAGTGGAAGGAGCTGCTGAGCCATAAACCTGACCACCATAATCTAGTCTGGACAAGACCAGAGCATGGTAAAGATGGATGAGAGTGGAACGGTCTGCACCCCAAGATGTGTGGGCCAGGAGGCAGAATTAATCTTCCGCATACATGTAGTCTATAGGTGGCAAATGTGGGGCAGCCATGTCAGCATATTATTGAAAATAAAGCTAAAGAAACGGGACTGTGCTACAACATCGAGGAGCTGGTTGCTTGGAGTGTACTGTGGGTCAACGACAAGAGTGTTTTGGAGGAAGAAAACTGGAAGCCATGGGCAGTGGCCCATGCAGATGCCTGTTGGATGGCGCTCAACAGATGCTACTGAGTGAGAGCTGCACCAGATTCAAAAATTGCCAACATACAATGCTGCGGCAACCAGAGGTCACAAGCCCATTGATGGCAATGAGGAAGAGTGTGACACTTGGCACAGAACCCTGTGGGATACCATTCTCCTGAATCTGAGGGGCGCTGAGTGAAGTGACAACTCTAACCCGGAAGAGCCTGTGAGACGACTCGCGGATAAAAATCCGAGGGGGACCACAGAAGCCCCAGTCATGGAGGGCCACTAAAATGTGATGGCACCGGACGGGGATAATTATATTGTCTGGCCATTGTGATGGAAAAGCACTCTTGAGCCAAATGAGGTTGAAGACACTGAAGAGCTGTTGCCTCTGGGGAATGTCCAAGTGTTGGATCATTTGGTTGTGGATGGAATACGGGCCTGGGGCCGTGTCTCGTGAAGAACTAAGAGCCTGCACCAATTCTCCATTCAGTGAAGGGTGCAGTATAAGGCTCAACGTGGTGTGGGATGAAACGGGGAAGGGGGGGGGGGGGGGGGACAACTCTGCGTTTCTGCCGGAGAAAGGCAGTAGGGTAGGAAGAGGACAATGATGCTGTAGCGAGGTGTTCTGTGAGAACCAAGAACCAATGGATCAGTGCACAGAGCACCTTGGAGGCTCAGACCCTGGACAGTTGACTATCACTGGTGACCCAGAAGGCTATGGAGCTTGGACCAAACCCGTGATGAAGTGGCATGTGTGCCCAGCATTCCTTTTCACTTCGCTTAATAAGGTAACAAGCCTTAGCGCGGAATTATTATTCTTTTTTTTTTTGGGTTTTGAGGGCGCAAAACTGCTATGGTCATTAGCACCCGGTCCGTGACTTAGGAACCAGTAAAAAACCGAAGTTGAAAACCAGCAGCAATGGGAACGAAAGTCATAAAATTGGAGAAACTAAAAGCAGAAGGAAGGCTTAAAAATCCACTACAGAAAGGGGTTGGTTGTCCCCAAAAAAAGCTTCAAATGACTGACGTCATTTCACTGGCACTAATAAACTTGAGAACGCGGTCGGCTGAGCGCGTCTCATCTGCTAAAATCGACGATATATCAGGCGATAGCTGTAGACGGGAGCGTAACGGATTAAAATAGGGGCACTCAATTAAAACGTGTCTTACCGTCCACAGCTGAGAGCAGTGGGGACAGAGTGGGGGAGGATAGCCGCTTGAAAGATGTCGATGGCTAAAAAGACAGTGCCCTATCCGGAGTCTATTTAAAATTACCTCCTCCTGACGACGCGTTTGGGAGGAAGAGGTCCAAGCACAAGGAAAAGATTTCACGTCCCGCAATTTATTATGGGGAAGTGTCGACCAATGAGCATGCCATAAATGAACAACACGACAACATAAAACACTCCGTAGATCGGCGAAGGGAATCGTGCGAATAGCTGGCCGAAGAAGAGAGACTGCAGCCTTGGCGCTATATCGGCCACCGCATTTCCACAGATACCAACATGTCCTGGGATCCAGAGGAACGTCACCGAGACGCCCCCCAAGTGGAGCAAGTGAAGGCAGTCCCGAATCCGATGGACCAGGGGGTGGACAGGGTAGAGAGCTTGGAGACTGAGGAGAGAGCTGAGAGAATTTGAACAGATAACTTACTGTATCTGCTGATGGCGACGGATGTATTGGACAGCCTGAAGAACAGCGTAAAGCTCCGCTGTATAAACCGAACACTGGTCGGGAAGCCGAAAGTGATTTAGGGTGTCGCCAACAATATAGGCACTCCCTACACCTAACGATGTTTTCGAGCCGTCGGTGTAAATAAATGTGGCGTCCGTCATTTGTGCACATAGACCAGCAAATGCCCGACGATAAACAAGTGAAGGGGTACCATCCTTGGGAAATTGACAAAGGTCACGGAGCAGGCAGATCCGGGGACGGAGCCAAGGCGGTGCTGTACCCCAAGTTGTCAAGAAGGTTTTAGGAAAGCGGAAGGAAAGAGAATGGAGCAGTTGACGGAAGCGGACTCCTGGTGGTAGTAGGGAGGAGGGGCGGCCTGCATACTCTACATCAAAGGAGGCGTCGAAAAAAAGGTCATGGGCTGGATTAGCAGGCATGGAAGACAGATGGCTAGCATAACGACTCAGAAGGACTGCTCGCCGATTGGACAGCGGAGGTTCAGCAGTCTCAGCATAAAGGCTTTCCACAGGGCTGGTGTAAAAAGCTCCAGACACTAAACGTAATCCACGATGGTGGATAGAGTCGAGACGCCGAAGAATAGACGGCCGAGCAGAGGAGTAGACTATGCTTCCATAGTCCAATTTCGAGCGCACTAAGGCGCGATAGAGGCGGAGAAGGACCACTCGGTCCGCTCCCCAGGAGGTACCATTCAGGACACCGAGGGTGTTAAGGGATCGCAGACAGCGAGCCGAAAGATAGGAAACGTGGGAGGACCAGCACAGTTTTCTGTCAAACATAAGACCCAAGAATTTAGTGACCTCTGAAAACGGAAGGTTGACAGGTCCTAGATGTAAGGAGGGTGGAAGAAACTCCTTACGTCGCCAAAAACTAACACAAACGGTCTTACTGGGAGAAAAACGGGAGACGGTTTCGATGCTCCAAGAGTGGAGGCGATCGAGACATCCTTGAAGACGTCGTTCAAGAAGGCTGGTCCGTTGAGAGCTGTAGTAGATCGCAAAATCGTCCACAAAGAGGGAGCCCAAGACATCGGGAAGGAGACAATCCATAATTGGATTGATGGCAATGGCAAACAATACAACACTCAGCACGGAGCCCTGGGGTACCCCGTTTTCTTGGGAGAAAGTACGGGAGAGAGTAGTGTTCACCCGCACCCTAAACGTGTGCTCTGCCATAAATTCGCGAAGAAAAAGGGGCAGCCGACCTCGAAAGCCCCAAGATAACAGTGTGCAGAGGATGCCCGTCCTCCAACAGGTATCTTATGCTCTCTTCAGATCAAAAAATATAGCTACTGTTTGGCGTTTCCGGAGAAAATTGTTCATGATATAAGTGGAGAGAGAAACAAGATGGTCAACTGCAGAACGATGCTTTCGGAATCCGCATTGGGCAGGTGTTAAAAGACTGCGGGATTCCAGCCACCACGCTAAACGGTAATTCACCATACGCTCCAAAACCTTACAGACACTACTCGTGAGAGAAATGGGGCGTTAGATAGAGGGGAGATGTTTGCCTTTTCCAGGTTTCGGAACAGGAACGACGATAGCTTCCCGCCATCGTCTGGGAAAAGTACTGTCGGTCCAAATTCGATTATAAAGGCGAAGGAGGTAACGCAGACTATGGGTTGATAAATGCAGCAACATTTGGACGTGGATACCATCTGGTCCTGGGGCGGAGGAGCGAGAAGAAGAGAGTGCATGTTGGAGTTCCCGCATGGAGAGAACAGTATTGTAGCTTTCGCGATTTTGAGAGGAGAAAGCAAGAGGTCGCACTTCCGCTGCACGTTTCGTCGGGAGAAACGCTGGCGGGTAATTTGAAGAGCTCGAAATCTCAGCAAAGTGCTGACCCAATGAGTTAGAAATTGCGACGGGGTCCACTAATGTATCATGTGGGACAGTGAGCCCAGAGACCGGGGAGAAACTAGGCGCGCCTGAGAACCGTCGAATCCGACTCCAAACTTCCGAGGAGGGAGTGAAGGTGTTAAATGAGCCAACAAAGAATTTCCAGCTTGCCTTCTTGCTATCGCAGATGACACGACGGCATCACGCTCGGAACTGCTTATAGCAGATACAGTTGGCCAAAGTAGGATGGTGGCGGAAAACGCGGAGAGCACGTCGCCACTCACGTATTGCATCACGGCATGCCTCGTTCCACCAAGACACTGGGGGGTGCCGGGGCAATTCGGAGGTGCGTGGTATTGAATGTTCCGCAGCTGTAAGAATAACATCGGTAATATGTGTGACCTCATCGTCGATGCTGGGAAAGTGATGCTCATCAAATGTCGCTAGAGACGAAAAAAGTGTCCAATCAGCTTGGGCAAACTTCCAGCGTCGCGGGCGCATGTATGGCAGTTGAGGCTGCAGTCTAAGGACACATGGAAAGTGGTCACACTAGTGTGTATCGTCAAGGGCAAACCATTCGTAGCGCCGAGCTAGCGGAACAGTACCGACCGCAAGGTCCAAATGAGATAAATTTGTCGTGGAGGCAGACAAAAATGTAGGGGCCCCAGTGATGAGGCAAACTAGATCCGCTTGGTGGAAGACGTCTAGCAATAGTGAGCCACGTGGACAAGGATGCGGAGATCCCCAAAGCGGGTGGTGGGCATTGAAGTCCCCAACCAGCAAATAGGGGGGTGGAAGCTGACCAAGAAGATGAAGGAGATCAGCTCGTGCCATTGGTGTGGACGATGGAATGTATACAGTACAAAGAGAGAACGTGTATCCGGAAAGGGAAAGACGGACGGCGACAGCTTGGAAGGAAGTGTTTAAATGGATTGGGTGATAATGGAGAGTTTCATGGAGAAGAATCATGAGTCCTCCATGTGCTGGAGTGCCTTCAACAGAGGGGAGATCATATCGAACGGACTGAAAATGAGGGAGAACAAAGTGGTCATGGGGACGCAGCTTTGTTTCCTGAAGACAGAAGATGACCGGCGAGTAGGATCGTAAGAGGATCGACAATTCATCCCGATTGGCTCGAATACCGCGGATATTCCAGTGGATAATGGACATAGGGTGAACAGAAAATGGAGGAATGTGACCAAGGTTGCTGTCAACTCAACGACTGCTCAGAGCTTGCGACCGACAGCATGGAATGGCATTCAGCCGAAGGCAGAGGATCCTGATCCACAGGTTGGTCAGGAGCAGCTCCTGCCACCAGCGATCGGCCGGTTGATCGGCCGCCAGCAGTGCGCCTCGGCGACACAGAAGATGGCCGAGGGCGATTTCCGCCAGGTGGTGCTGTAGATGGGACACGCCTTGGTGGAGAAGGAGAGGAACTGGGTTTCTTTGTAGCCTTCTTGGAAGTATGATGTTTAGATGAAGGAGGAACAGATGGTTGGGAAGTTGTGGCACGTAAAAACTCTTCACGAGTATGCTCTTTTTTCGAAGTCTTGGTGTCTGACTTTTGGGCTCGAGATTTAGCAGAACCCGACTAAGGGTGAGCCAGAGAGTGGGCAGGCGAAAGTGGTGAGGTTGAACGGGCGATCTTTGCGCAGGCCAATCTGACGACCATGGCACTAAAGGTGAGGTCGCAAGTCTGCGTGGCCGCCTCCTTGGTTGGCCGAGGAGAAGCAAGGACAGTGCTGTATTTTCCTTTCTGAGGCACGGTGGGCTGTCGACTGGCGAATAATTTTCGAGCAGCAAAGGTCGACACCTTTTCCTTTACTCTAATTTTCTGGATGAGCTTTTCGTCCTTAAAAACGGGACAATCTCGAGAGGAAGCAGCGTGGTCACCCATACAATTGATGCAGCGAGGGGATGGAGGTGGACAAGCACCCTCATGGGCATCCGTGCCACACGTAACACATTTGGCCGGATTGGAACAGGACTGGCTGGTGTGATTGAACCGCTGACACCGATAGCAACGCGTAGGGTTTGGGACGTAAGGGTGAATGGAAATTATCTCGTAGCCTGCTTTGATTTTCGATGGGAGTTGAACTTTGTCAAATGTCAAGAAGACAGTGTGGGTTGGAATGATGTTCGTGTCAACCCTTTTCGTAACTATGTACAGCCGTTAAGCCCTGGTCAGACAGGTAGTGCTGAATTTCTTCGTCAGACAATCCATCGAGGGAGCGTGTATAAACGACTCCACGCAAGGAATTTAAAGTATGGTGTGGTTCCACCCGGACAGGGAAGGTGTGTAGTAGTGAAGTACGAAGCAATTTTTGTGCCTGGAGGGCACTGACTGTTTCTAACAACAGGGTGCCATTCCATAATCTGAAACAAGACTTTACAGGACCTGCAATTGTGTTGACACCTTTCTGAATAATGAAAGGGTTGACCGTGGAGAAGTCGTGACCTTCGTCAGACTGAGAAACAACAAGGAACTGTGGCAACGATGGAAGAACCGTCTGTGGCTGAGACTCAGTGAACTTACGCTTGTGAGCAGACATAGTGGAAGGTGAGGAAACCATTGCTGAAGAATCCCCCATGATTACCGGCGTCTCCGATGGCGCGCTCCTCCCTTGTGGGGGCCCTCTCTGAGGGCACTCCCGCCTTAGGTGATTGTTCACACCTCCCAACAAACGGACGGAGGGACCAATCGGCACATCACCCCTCCCTGGGCCTGGCCGTTACCAGGGGGTACGTACGTGTCCTACCTGTCTACCTGGGGCGGGGAATTACGCGTTACCCCGTCACCGGCTACGCATGGAAGTGCGTGGGTCGGCCTTCAGACACGCACAAGGAGGAAAAAAGAAAAAGGGAAAGGAAAGAAGAGGGGTCTCAAACGCCGCAGCGGAGAAAAGGGCAAGGAGAAGAGAGCAGGAAAAGAGAAGGACAGAGGAAGGACTAAGACTTGCAAGTGGAGAAAGCAAGGAATTTGTAACAGTTTCGAGCGTCCGTCTCCGGATGTAGGCACAAACCATACTCCCAGAGGGGGAGAAAGGGAAGGGAAGAGCCAGAGGTGAGGGGGGGGGGGGGGGGGGGCGAAGATGGGGGACGGGAAGGATGCGGAAAGGGAGGGTATGCAGCCCGGAAAGGAAGGAGGGCCACATTAGCTCGGGGTCCCGTGCTCGCTACACACGTATCCACAAAAGAGTTGTGGACCCCCTGGGGGTTAGCACGGAAATGCTTGAAAGTGAGGATGTTTGTCTGTGATGGAAGTAGCTCAAATCACTGCAGCCTCCGTTGGCGGTCCTGGACAGTGACTGCAACATTCTTGTTCCACCAGGGTATCTATTAACGACTAGAGGGACCCGAGGATATGGGGGCAGCTGTGCCAGCGGCATGAAGAGTAGTGGCAGAGATGCCTTCCAAGCCTACATCAATGGAATTCGAGAGGGAGGCATCAAAAGTGGTTGGCTGGTTGGTTGGTTTAAAAGAGGGGGGAAAGGGACCAAACTACAAGGTCATCAGTCCCTTGCTCCGAATAAAACAATGCGACAAGTGTGAAAACAAAACAAATGAGACTGACAACTCAAAACGGAATGAAAGGAAAAATCACAAGAACGATGAAGGGCAACAAACATGTAAATGGACAAAAGGGGACAAGAAAACCACATAAATGCAAGAAACAGGATGAAGAGATTCAAACGACAAAGCAGATTACCATGGCTGGCTGACCATGAGGATAAAAAAGGAGAAACCAGCCACTCTGCAACACATTAAAACCTCCACCCTAGAAGCACTAGGGTGGAGGACAAAGAGGGGCAAGCGATATGCATTGAAACTTAGGTCAAATGATAAAACCCACCCTCACGAATAAAACGTGAAACTAAAGCAGCCGATGAGGCATTGTCACGTAAAATCAGCGGCAACGAGTCAGGTAACCCAAGATTTCATCGCTGAGCAGTCAAGGTGGGACAGTGCACAAGAGATGGCCACCAGCTATGCAGTGAATACACTGCAGCCATCATGCAAGGAATGCTGTTCAAAATGGCCTCTGTGGACATAGGTGACACCAACATGACTATCAGCCATCAAGCCACCTGTGTAAACCACTTCAGAGCCCCGGAACACATCAAGATTCGAGAGGAAATGACAGCGGAGAGTGGCAGGAGTAACTGAGTCCTTAGGGTCTTGCAAAAGGTCCAGACAAATCTGTGGCCTACACTTGGGCTGCCGATGAGGGAGATGAACTGCCGTGGGTGGAAAAAAGAGACGGTATTTCGGATGCTTAGGAGAACTAGGAATGTGTGCAACGTAACTGGCGAGCAGTTGTGCATGTCACCAGACTCATTGTAAAAGCCCGTCACTAGGTGAATGCCACAGGTGTGCACTGAGTCGACTACACGCAACGCTGAGGGCACCGCCAAACCATAAATGAGACTCTCATAGTCAAGGCGGAATTGAACAAGGGCTTTGTAGAGCTGCAGCATGCAGCAGAGTAGAGTGATTTGCACTCCAGTTGGAGTTGCTCAGGCAGCGGCGGGCATTGAGGTGCTGCCAGCACCTTCTACTTCAGCTGGTGAAGGTGAGGTAGCAAAGTCAATTGGGTGTCGAAAACCAGTCCTAAGAATCGATATGTCTCCACTACAGTGAGTAGATCATCATGAATGTAAAGTACTGGTTCCGGATGAACAGTACAATGCCGACCGAAGTGCATCACACACATCTAAGTGCATCACACACATCTTAGCGGCTGAAAACTGGAAACCGTGTGTGACAGCCTATGATTGCACCTTGTGGATGGTTCCATGTAGGCACTGCTCAGCAACAACAGTGCTGGTGGAGCAGTACGAAATGCAGAAGTCGTCTGCATACAGAGAGGGTGAGATGGGTGGCCCTACAGCTGCTGCTAGACCGTTAATGGCTACTAAAAATAGTGATACAATCAATAAGAGCCCTACGCGATCCCAATCTCCTGGATATGGGGGGGGGGGGAGGGGGGGGGGGACTATGGGAGGCACCAACTTGGACACAAAGTATGGAGCGACAGGAAATTCTGGATAAAAATCTGGAGCAGGCCTCAGAGACCCCACCCGTATAATGTGGCAAGGATATGATGTTGCCAGGTGGTGTCCTACACTTTGCATAGATCATAAAAGATGGCAAACAGGTGTTAGCGTCTGGAAAAGGCTGTTCGGATGGCAGACTCAAGGGACACAAGATTATCAGTAGTAGAGTGAGCCTGGTGGAAGCTGCCCTGACATGGAGCCAGTAGGCCACGTGACACCAGGACCCAACCCAAACGCCGACATACCATACGTTCCAGCAGCTTACAAAGAACATTGGTGAGGCTGATGGGCCAATAGCTATCCACATCAAGTGGGTTTTTTCAGTGTTTGAGCACTAGAACTATGGTGCTCTCCCGCCATTGCGAAGGAAAGATGTGATCACACCAGATCCGGTTGAAGATGACGAGGATATGCCACTTGTAGTCAGACGAGAGATGTTTAATCATCTGACTGTGGATCCGATACGGCCCAGGAGCTGTGTCAGGGCGATGTGCAAGTGCGGAGCTCCCACTCTGTAAATGGGGCATTATAGACGCTCACTGTGGCGTGTAGTGAACGAGAGGACTTTCCTTTCCATCCGCCATTTGAGGGTGTGAAAGGTTGGGGGGTAGTTCTTCGACACAGAGGCTCGAGCATAGGTCTCAGCAAACTGCTCGGCAATTGTGTTTGCTTCGGTACATAGCACGCCATTGATGTTAACGCCAGGGACACCTGTTGGGGTTTGGTACCCAAAAAGACGTCCGATCTTCGTCCAGACTTGGGAAGATGACGTATGGCACCCAACGGTTAACACTTACTTCTCCCAGCACTCTTGTTTCTGTCATTTTATAAGCTCGTGTACACGGGCAAGGAGCCGCTTAAAGGCTATCAGATGCTCTAGGGAAGGGTTTCGTTTATGTCGCTGTAAAGCTCACTGATGCTCTGTAATTGCCTCAGTGACTTCAGGCGGCCACCAAGGGACTGTCTTTCGCCGGGGGCATCCTAAAAAGCGAGGGATCGCATTTTCTGCCACAGAAATGGTTGTGGTAGTCACCTGATCAACCATCACATCGATGTTACCATGCGGGACAGAGTCAACGGTGACATCAGAGGTGAAGTTTCCCAGTCCACCTTGTTTAAAGCCCATCTGGGCAGGCGTCCGTGCGCCTGAGAGGGAGCCAGTGACAGGAGGATAGGGAAGTGGTCACTATCACACAGGTCACCATGTGCTCTCCAGTGGGTAGATGGGAGAAGTCCTGGGCTGCAAATTGATAAATCAATGGCTAACTACCTCGAGGCACACTGAAATGTGTGGCGGCCCCCTTTTTAAGAGGCAGAGGTCAAACCGAGACAGTAAAGTTTTGACATCCTTGCCTCGGCCAGTAAGCACAGTGTCACCCCACATGGTGTTAAAATCTCCCAAAAGTAGGAAAGGTTTAGGGAGCTGATCAATCAGTGCAGCTAATACATTCAGGGGTACTGCACCATTTGGAGGAAGATATACATTGCAGACAGTTATTTCCTGCATTGTCCATATTCTGACAGCCACAGCTACAAGAGGGGTGTGAAGGGGCACAGTGTCACTACAGACTGAGTTTAGGACATAAATGCGAACTCCACCTGACACTCGATTCTAGTCACTACGGTTCCTGCAATATCCCTTATAGCCACAGAGGGCAGGGGACCACATTGCCGGGACCAGGTTTCCTGGAGGGCAATGCAGAAAGCAGGTGTAAAGCTTAACAGTTGCCGTAGCGAAGTCAGGCGATGGAAAAAATTGGCGCAATGACATTGTGAGACTGGGAAGGCATGGAACATTCAGTAAGGAAGTTTACGCCTCAGGATCACCTGCTGCCACCGACTTATTGCCTAAGCAGTCTATATCCATTGCATTTGAGGGTCCAGTGAGATCCAGGTCCTCAGCGCACGTCAGAACGTGCACCACATCCTCAGACGCAGCTTGTAGGTAGAGGTGGTATGGGTGCCACCCCAAGTTCCTTGTTCTTAGGGCTCTTCTTTTTTTATTTCTCGTGCTGTTCGTTGAGTTTCCCTGGCTGGGAGGACATCACTGAATCAATCTCCAGGACAGGATGAGCGTCAAGCCCTATGACCAGCTGCTTTTGGGCTCTTCAGCGACTGGCGGGTGTCTTCTTTCCCACTAGCAGAAACCTGGGAAGGGGAGTGGCCCAAGGGAGCCCTTCCTAGAGAGAGTAGCCGAAGAAGCTTTATGTTTCCCAGGCTCAGAAGTCGGGACAAAGCCCCTATGGCTGTTTCTTCCGAAGTAGGTGGTGTGGGAGCAACAGGGAGGGTGATGTTGAGGGAATTAGATTAGGAAATGAGACACTTAAAGTAGTAAAGGAGTTTTGCTATTTGGGGAGGAAAATAACTGATGATGGTCGAAGTAGAGAGGATATAAAATGTAGACTGGCAATGGCAAGGAAAGCGTTTCAGAAGAAGAAAAATTTGTTAACATCGAGTATAGGTTTAAGTGTCAGGAAGTCATATTTGAAAGTATTTGTATGGAGTATAGCCATGTATGGAAGTGAAACGTGGACGATAAATAGTTTAGACAAGAAGAGAATAGAAGCTTTCGAAATGTGGTGCTACAGAAGAATGCTGAAGATAAGGTGGGTAGATCACGTAACTAATGAGGAGGTACTGAATAGGATTGGGGAGAAGAGAAGTTTGTGGCACAACTTGCCTAGAAGAAGGGATCGGTTGGTAGGACATTTTCTGAGACATCGAGAGATCACCAATTTAGTATTGGAGGGCAGGGTGGAGGGTAAAAATCTTAGAGGTAGACCAAGAGATGAATACACTAAGCAGATTCAGAAGGATGTAGGCTGCAGTAGGTACTAGGAGATGAAGAAGCTTGCACAGGATAGAGTAGCATGGAGAGATGCATCAAACCAGTCTCAGGACTGAAGACGACAACAACGACAACAACAACAACAACAACAACAACCTCTCGATATACAACAGCATCATCCACAAAAAACCTCAGTGAACTTCTGATGTTATCCACAAGGTCATTTATATATATTGTGAATAGCAACGGTCCTACGACACTCCCCTGTGGCACACCTGATATCACTCTTACTACAGAAGACTTCTCTGCATTGAGAATGACACACTGCATTCTGTTATATAGGAACTCTTCAATCCAATCACACAATTGGTCTGATAGTCCATATGCTCTTACTTTGTTCATTAAATGACTGTGGGGAACTGTATCAAATGCCCTGCGGAAGTCAAGAAACACAGCATCTGCCTAGGAACCCGTGTCTATGGCCCTCTGAGTCTCATGGACGAATAGCACGAGTTGGGTTTCACACGATCGTCTTTTTCGAAACCCATGCTGATTCCTACAGAGTAGATTTCTAGTGTCCAGAAAGTCGTCATACTCTAACATAATACGTGTTCCAAAATACAACAACTGTTCGATGTTAGAGATATAGGTCTATAGTTCGACGTCCCTTTTCGAAAACGGTGATGACCTGGGCCCTTTTCCAATCTTTTGGAACGCTAAGCTCTTCTAGAGACCTATGGTACACTGCTGCAAGAAGGGGGGCCAAGTTCCTTCACGTACTCTGTGTAAATTCGAAATGGTATCCCATCAGGTCCAGTGGCCTTTCCTCTTTTGAGCGATCTTAATTGTTTTTCTATCCCTCTGTCATCTATTTCGATATCTACCATTTTGTCATCTGTGCGACAATCTAGAGAAGAAACTACAGTGCAGTCTTCCTCTGTGAAACAGCTTTGGAAAAAGACATTTAGTATTTCGGCCTTTAGTCTGTCATCCTCTGTTTCAGTACCATTTTTGTCACAGAGTGTGTGTATATTTTGTTTTGATCCACCAACCACTTTGACATAAGATCAAAATTTCTCAGGATTTTCTGCCAAGTCACCAGGGGAACAATAGAATCACTGGAAAAGGGTCTCTGTCACAAAAGTCATCATAGGATGACCAATGTAGGGAAGCCACGAGGGCAAGGGAGGAGATTGTGGGATCGATAGCAGAGAAGGTGCCATGAGCGGCACTGAAGGAGGGGGAACCACCATCGAGGAGACACAAATTGAGGTCCGTAATAAGTTGGCCAATTAGGATGCCCCTACCCGTTGGAGTGACACTCCGCCACAATGGATAGTGGACACTGAAGTCCCCAAGGAGAAGAAACAGGGGCAGGAGTTGCTGGTTTAAGGTAGACAGTGCTACGTAAGGAAGTGGCCTACCTGGAGGGAGGTAGACACTGCAAATGGTGAGTGCCAGAGTCATCTGCACTCGCACCACTATCACTTCCAAGTTGGTACATAGGGGGATTCAGTCACTAATGACATCGGAGTGAACCAAAGTGCAGACCCCACTGGATGCTACACCAGGGCCAGCACAGTTCCGACAGAATGCCCCATAACCACGAAATGTTCGAGAGTGGCCATCACGGAAATGTGTTTCTTGAAGAACAAGACAGAACACAGAATAGGAGGAGACAAGATGTTGCACTTCCATTAGGTGACAATAGTATCCATTGCAATTCCACTGGATGATCGTGTGGTGAGAGTCCAAGGGGTACACATGAAGAAGCCGAGGAGGACGCCAGGTCACTCTGTCAGTAGTCGTCACCGACAATGATGGGGTGACATCCATAAATAAGATTTCAGACTCAGGTTGCAAGGAGAGAGATGGTACCCATGGGGGCACCGGTGGTGCCTTGTCTTGGGATTAATGTTGTTCTCCTCCTCCTCCTCCTCCTCCCCCTCTTCTTTCTGAGGACTGGGTGGCAGAAGCAGCTTTGATCAACACGGCACAGGGGGGTACAGGCTTCTGCAAGATCTGGAACCGAAGGAGAGCGGGCGACCTTGGGGTGCACAGATGGTGCGCCTTGTGGCCAAGTGGTTGTAAGAGTCTTCCTACCTGAGAGACGCCGAGGAGAGAGGTCCCAAGAGCAGATGCCAAAGAAGGGGGGCACTTCTTCAGCTGGGGAGGGGGAGCGGCTCCCTGATAGGAGGTCGTGGGAAATGCAGGGCAGGGGGACGGGGAGATGGGTAAGGACGAGGGAGGAGGAGGAGGAGGAGGAGGAGGAGGAGGAGGAGGAGGAGCAGAAGTTAAAGATAGTGACACTGGATGAAGTCTCTCATACTTTTGGTGAGATTCAGCACAAGACAGACAATCAAGGGGCTTCTATTCTTGAATCTTCTTTTCCTTCTTCTAAGGCAGGCAATCCGGACATGGGGGGAGTGGCAGTCAGCACAATTGACACACACAGGTGACGGAACACAGGGGCTTCCCCATGGAGTGGGTGGCCACAGTCACCACACAAAGGGTCCGCCATACAGCAGAAAGACATGTGCCCAAAATGCAAGCACCAATCCCCCTCAAAAGCCAGAATGAAGGCGCCAGTATCGGTGCAATTGTCTTTGCGAGCCCTTCTGCACACATTGAACAAAATGAATGCCACGCCGCTCCAAATCAGCTTGGAGTTCATCAGTTTGCAGGATTGGGTCCCTATGAAAAATTATTCCCTGGACCATATTCAGAGATTGGTGAGGAGTAATAGACAGCAGAACATCGTCAAGACTATCACAGGCACAACGAGCTGCAGACTGGGTGGCAGAAGCAGCTTTGATCAACAGGGAGCCCGACCGCATCTTACTAAGAGACGGTCATCGAATGTCGCTAGAGACGAAAAAAGTGTCCAATCGGCTTGGGCAAACTTCCAGCGTCGCGGGCGCATGTATGGCAGTTGAGGCTGCAGTCTAAGGACACATGGAAAGTGGTCACACTAGTGTGTATCGTCAAGGGCAAACCATTCGTAGCGCCGAGCTAGCGGAACAGTACCGACCGCAAGGTCCAAATGAGATAAATTTGTCGTGGAGGCAGACAAAAATGTAGGGGCCCCAGTGATGAGGCAAACTAGATCCGCTTGGTGGAAGACGTCTAGCAATAGTGAGCCACATGGACAAGGATGCGGAGATCCCCAAAGCGGGTGGTGGGCATTGAAGTCCCCAACCAGCAAATAGGGGGGTGGAAGCTGACCAAGAAGATGAAGGAGATCAGCTCGTGCCATTGGTGTGGACGATGGAATGTATACAGTACAAAGAGAGAACGTGTATCCGGAAAGGGAAAGACGGACGGCGACAGCTTGGAAGGAAGTGTTTAAATGGATTGGGTGATAATGGAGAGTTTCATGGAGAAGAATCATGAGTCCTCCATGTGCTGGAGTGCCTTCAACAGAGGGGAGATCATATCGAACGGACTGAAAATGAGGGAGAACAAAGTGGTCATGGGGACGCAGCTTTGTTTCCTGAAGACAGAAGATGACCGGCGAGTAGGATCGTAAGAGGATCGACAATTCATCCCGATTGGCTCGAATACCGCGGATATTCCAGTGGATAATGGACATAGGGTGAACAGAAGATGGAGGAATGCGACCAAGGTTGCTGTCAACTCAACGACTGCTCAGAGCTTGCGACCGACAGCATGGAATGGCATTCAGCCGAAGGCAGAAGATCCTGATCCATAGGTTGGTCAGGAGCAGCTCCTGCCACCAGCGATCGGCCGGTTGATCGGACGCCAGCAGTGCGCCTCGGCGACACAGAAGATGGCCGAGGGCGATTTCCGTCAGGTGGTGCTGTAGATGGGACACGCCATGGTGGAGAAGGAGAGGAACTGGGTTTCTTTGTAGCCTTCTTGGAAGTATGATGTTTAGATGAAGGAGGAACAGATGGTTGGGAAGTTGTGGTACGTAAAAACTCTTCACGAGTATGCTCTTTCTTCGAAGTCTTGGTGTCTGACTTTTGGGCTCGAGATTTAGCAGAACCCGACTAAGGGTGAGCCAGAGAGTGGGCAGGCGAAAGTGGTGAGGTTGAACGGGCGATCTTTGCGCAGGCCAATCTGACGACCGTGGCACTAAAGGTGAGGTCGCAAGTCTGCGTGGCCGCCTCCTTGGTTGGCCGAGGAGAAGCAAGGACAGTGCTGTATTTTCCTTTCTGAGGCACGGTGGGCTGTCGACTGGCGAATAATTTTCGAGCAGCAAAGGTCAACACCTTTTCCTTTACTCTAATTTCCTGGATGAGCTTTTCGTCCTTAAAAACGGGACAATCTCGGTCAGACAGGTACTGCTGAATTTCTTCGTCAGACAAGCCATCGAGGGAGCGTGTATAAACGACTCCACGCGAGGAATTTAACGTACGGTGCGGTTCCACCCGGACAGGGAAGGTGTGTAGTAGTGAGGTACGCAGCAATTTTTGTGCCTGGAGGGCACTGACTGTTTCTAACAACAGGGTGCCATTCCGTAATCTGGAACAAGACTTTACAGGACCTGCAATTGCGTCGACACCTTTCTGAATAATGAAAGGGTTGACCGTGGAGAAGTCGTGACCTTCGTCAGACTGAGAAACAACAAGGAACTGTGGCAACGTTGGAAGAACTGACTGTGGCTGAGACTCAGTGAACTTACGTTTGTGAGCAGACATAGTGGAAGGTGAGGAAACCATTGCGGAAGAATCCCCCATGATTACCGGCGTCTCCGATGGCGCGCTCCTCCCTTGTGGGGGCCCTCTCTGAGGGCACTCCCGCCTTAGGTGATTGTTCACACCTCAGGTCACACCTCCCGACAAAGGGACGGAGGGACCAATCGGCACTTTCGAAAGGTATCAGCTCGGGTAATCACCCCTCCCTGGGCCTGGCCGTTACCAGGGGGTACGTACGTGTCCTACCTGTCTACCCAGGGCGGGGAATTACGCGTTACCCCGTCACCGGCTACGCATGGAAGTGCGTTTGTCGGCCTTCAAACACGCACAGGGAGGAAGAAAGAGAAAGGGAAAGGAAAGAAGAGGGGTCTCAAACGCCGCAGCGGAGAAGAGGGTAAAGAGAAGAGGTAAGGAAAAGAGAAGGATAAAGGAAGGATGAAGACATACAAGCAAGGAAGGCGAAGAATGCGGCACATTTACAAGCGTCCGTCTCCGGACGTAGGCACAAACCATACTCCCAGAGGGGGAGAAAGGGAAGGAAAGAGCCAGAGGTGATGGGGGGGGCGAAGATGGGGGATGGGGAAGGATGCGGAAAGGGAAGGTATGCAGCCCGGAAAGGAAGGAAGGCCACATTAGCTCGGGGTCCCGTGCTCGCTACGCACGTATCCACAAAAGAGTTGTGGATCTCCTGTGGGGTCCTCATGCTAGTGCCTTCAGCCAGCATTAGCCATGTTAACATACTGTCAAATAAGATACTTAAGTTTGAAATCTTCAGCAACACCATGTTATTGGTTACCAAGGTAAAGTTATGGGTATGGATACACAGTTCGGAGTCTACAGAGAGAATGAGGTAAGTTTAGTGGGAGAAAATTGAAATCCATGGTTCAGGGCCAAGTAACGTACTTGCATGGTTCCCTGAAGATGGCACCCTAAGGTGCATAGTATAATATAGGCAAAAGTCAACTACAACAGTGAGGATGAGACTGTGGGTCCCACAACAACCAGGATAATATTTACTACAGCGGGAACACTCAGAACTGATGCACGAGGCACCTCAGTTTCCTGTACATACTTGTTGCTGGGGAATGAAGAGGGGGATAGGAAATTCTGGATAAGAAATAGGTAAGAAGCACTAGAAGCCACACTCGTGCAGAGTAGACAGGTGTGATGGCAACAGGTGGTATTGTACACTTCTGAAAACTGAAGAACACAGTGATCAGGTGTTGGCAATGAGCAAAAGCATTGCATGCTGCAGGGTCTAGGCGAATCAGTTGGTCTGTGGTCAATCAAAACACCTGCAAGCCACATTGTCCTCTAGCTTCCAGGTACCAACATAGTCACTGACTAATGATTCTTTTTATTTACACAAGCAAAATGTGTGTGTGTGTGTGTGTGTGTGTGTGTGTGTGTGTGTGTGTGTGTGTGAGAGAGAGAGAGAGAGAGAGAGAGAGAGAGAGAGAGAGAGAGAGAGAGAGAGAGAGAGAGAGAGAGAGAGAGGGGGGGGGGGGGGTCGGTAATTAGTTGAAATCTGGTGGTCTTTTATGTGAATGCATGGCATCTGTACTTTCGGACATGCCCGAAAGAATAGACACCACGCGAAATCCACAGCTGTGATACATGTTATGGAAATTGGAGGTGGACGTGGGAGGGAAGGAACTAATGATATAAGTCGCATTGGGATTTTATGTGGAATCACCACCAGCAAGTGAAAACTTGTGTGCCAGATCGGGACACGAAACCTTAGATCTCCTGCTTACTAGGCAGTTGTGTTAGCCATTGCACCACCAAGAGACAGTATTTATCACAAAAGTGCAGACACTGAACACATTCTGGTTGACTCACATTCCCAACTATGACGACCTATCTGCAGCCCCCATCCGTGTCGTCCATGCTTGCTAATTTTAGATTCTCACTGGTGGTCTAATGTAAAAGTGGATCTCCACTGAAAGTTGTGAATTCATTGCCCATTGAGGCAAATTGATTATATGAATGCATGGTGTCTTCTTTCAGACATGTAGCAGAGTTTAGTCCATACTCTGCTCAACTGGGGAGCAGACTCTCATAGATGATACATTCTGTTCCCAACACTCCTCCTCTTTTTTTAATTAAAAACTGTACGTTCACTCGAGGTCTCTTGAAAAATGTTCCATAGGAGGATGGTGTTTATGTTACTGAAGTGCCCTATGGCACTCCCTGATAACCAGCTGCAGACCACGATGGCATAGCAGGGAGATGGGTTTCTGAGAACCATGTCACCTGAAGATACACGTAAACTGCAGAATAAATAACCATTAAATGATGGAGTTCGGCCAGGTGGCATGGTAGTGATTACAGTTCCATTGAAGGAATGTCAGATTCAGAAGTGAGAAAGTAATGAAGGGGAAAACAGGAGAATGAATAACTTTGCTGCTGAGACATGTTACATATGAGTGTGCAATTCTTCATCACTATTCATAGGCTCTACCTCAGGGAGAATGAAGGGTGGGTCGACTGAAGCAGCAGAATTCAGTTTAACTTCAGATTTCTCCTTTTTGTTCCTGTCAGGTTTCAGTTTTTGCTAGCCTTTTGTCCTTTGGGGAGGGCGCCTTGGCAGGTGTCCTCTTCCCTGATGATGATGGAAGAGGAGGGCAAGTCATCTTCGACCACGTAAATGGACTGGGTACATTAGTGCTGTGGATTTGGAGGTCGAAGGAGCTGATGCCCCTTTGCCCAACTGAAAAAACAATCACCGACATGGCTAGGGCCATGAGTTGCTGCTCAAGACCTTCATATACTATGTACATTTTGACACAATGTTGGGAAAGTTTGGTATCATATTGAGTGGGTGGAGCCAATTTTTTTAAACACTTTGATCAGACCAGTAGCCAAGTGTTTCACACTCCTGGATTTTCTTCTCCCTCTTGGAAACTGAATATGTTGGCAAATGAGGTGGATGGCATTCTGGGCAGTTGACACCTTTAGGGAGTTGTCTGCAAGGGCTGCCATCATTTATTGTCCTTCAACACAGCCAAAAAGTAGTCTCATTAGCACAACATGACGTGTCCAAACCTATGGGATGTAAACCATCTCATAAGAGGTGGCAAACAGGGTTTGACATCACATCTAAAAACCATGAACTCAACTTTCTCAGGTAAAACATTCCCACCAAAAGTTACGATGAAAGCTCCAGTGTCCACCCTATTATCCTTACGTACTCTCTGGATTCAATGTACGAAATGGACTCCATGTTACTGTAGGTTAGCACCCAATTATTAATGTGTTTGCAGCATTAGGTCCTGATGGATGATGGTACCTTAAACCCTGTTGATTTATTATGAGAGAACATGGTATCTGGTACAACACCTAACTAGTCACTGGCCTGAAGTGCCTGTGATTGGTTAGCATTCTAAGTTTTGATCAATGAAGATCCATTTCTCATTTTCTTTATTGCAGCAAGTCCTCTGAACCTATTCGTCAATATTTTCAACAAAAACAGTGGCTTCAGTGTTGCAAAAGGTTCTTCAAGTTCTGGAACATATCAAAAACGGGGCAAACTTTCCACCACAATACCTCCTTGCCCGACTCATAATATGGTGTGATCAAAAACAAACTCCAAGGGGATTGTAAGCCTCCGCATTAAAATCTTGTTTTCTACCTGCTCAGATGACTGTGCTGGCATGGCCACTGTTATGGGTGAGTTATCCATTTCATTGCAGATTGTCTGTCCCAATGCCACTCACTCAGATCATAGGCTTTCCCCATGGGCACCAACCTGGCACAGCAAAGTCTACCTGGCATAGTAGTCATCACACACAGTCCCAGTGCCGCAGATTGGGTAGGCATCTACTCCTCAGCAGACATGAGAAGATTACATGTCAGGCACCAGCAGAGCGATTCCTGCATTGTCAAGTGGCTACAACCATGAGGGTACATGATGCCGTGCTCCATCCTAACCCCCCCACTCGTGATGAATTGGCTACTGCACTGGATTCCAGTGCAAACATAAATCCACTCTTCTCTCTTCTAACAGTAGGTGCAGAAGATCACAGCACATAGTGGATAGATTATGCACCACGTAACATGTCCTTCCACAAATGACCCACACTTCTGTGAAATTTAGAAAAGTGGAGGTCAAACCTAACAGAGGATCATAGGTAATTAAGCCAGAAAGGTTGTGAAATGAGCTGAAACTGACAGGCACTCCATAACAGCCAAGTCATCTACATGAGAGCTTGACCAGGTATAAGCCCCTTTATAATTTCCTCTTATGACGTGTAATGAATAACCGCTGGTCTATTCTAGCTCCCTGCACCGCAAGGATAGGTCTATGAAATAGTTTAAAATATTATATCTGAAAATAAAAACCACTTTCATGAACAAACATTTCAACTGTCCACCAGTTGTTGCTGATATTTGAAGCAAAGAATCCAGAAGACCACACTTAGCATAGAGAGCCAGAAGGAGGGGCATTCCAACAGGACGTGGGCTACTGTCTGTAAGCCTCCACAACCCGAAAGTAGGGGTGGTTCAGTATATAAAATAAAACTACAGGTTAGTCTGCTATGACCAATGCAGAGGTGAAGTAGGACAGTGGATTCCTCTTGAGAGAAACAGACATAGGAGCACTACACAGCAGTAGTCTCCTTGATAGTGCAGATTTTATTGGAGGGTGCAGTAGCATACCAGATGATGATCCATATCTGAGTGATGAGAGATCATACTTGCACCAGCAAATCAGCATATGGAACGGTCGAAGCACATGTTGGGTGATTAATCTCTTCTCTAGCCGAACAGTTGGCCAGTTCATTCCCTGGGGTACCCACACAACTTGGGACCCAGAGAAGGGCAGCTAGATTGATAGTACGAGTAAAATAAGAGAGAAGGTCATGAATAGCAGATATCACAAGGTGGCAATTTAATAACATCAATCAATGACCTGGACACTGATCAGTGAGTCACTACACATCAAAATGCATTTGAGGAAGGTCTCTTTAATAGGGCACTGTTAAGAACTATCAGCACTTTGGTAAAAAACATTACCTGCAACAAATGTCCCTAATTGGTGGGATATGTAAAAGCATACCCCATCCTATGCATGGTTTTAGAGCCATCAATGTAAATGGCGGTAGCAACTTTATACTCCTGAAGAACTGAGGGGAATAGAGATCAAAAGGTCACCTGGGTGACTAACTTCATGTCCTTGAAATATGACTGATCCTACTTCATGGTCCACATGCTAATCACGACATGCATGTGAGGAAACAGGTAGCACATCCCAAGAAAGTTAGATGAAGTTCCTACAAAGAGCCTCAAAATGCATTCTCAGTAGCAATCCTACCCAAATGTGGGTGTCAGGGGGTCAGCATCTCTTATAC
This sequence comes from Schistocerca piceifrons, assembly GCF_021461385.2. NCBI lineage: Eukaryota > Metazoa > Arthropoda > Insecta > Orthoptera > Acrididae > Schistocerca > Schistocerca piceifrons. Next base: position 873,509,235 of record NC_060149.1, on the reverse strand, counting down.
GCACAAAGAACTTTGAGTTGGATGAAAAGGAAATGGCCAGATAGTGATTGCATAGGTGAGTAGGAGTTGGTACCGTTGGAAATGAAGAGGGGAAAATCCACATTTTCACAAGCAGACTGTCAATGGGACTACTCCAGAAGTTGCCAGAGGCCAGTCTCACCCCACAATGATGGACTGAGTCCAATATGAAAGCTGAAGGTGACACTGAGTCCTAACATAACATCCACCTTGCAAATGGGGATGAGACCACAGACAGGTAAATGAGGAGTAGAGTAGCACAATCTGCACCCCAATAGATGTGGGCAAGGAAGCAGAAAGTGTCAAGTTTCGAGATACAGCTAGTCTTTAGTTCATAAATATGAGGGAGTCATGTCACATTTATATCAAAGAGGAATTCCAAAAAAATTGGGACTGTGCAGCAACATTCAAGCATCGGGCATCCAAGCCACAAGAATGTGCGAAGAGATCATAAGGTTGACAGCCAACAAAATGCATTGGACAGCACTAATGTGCGCAAGAGTACCGTCACTGTGGAGACATGGATCAAGATCAGGAAGAAGCTGATCAATCAAAATGCCCCTACCAGACAATATGATCCTTATCCAAGGGGATGGTGTGCACCAAAATCCCCAAGTAGGTGGAAAAAAGGGGGGGAGGGAGTGTTTTGGATTAAGATAGTCATTTCAAGGTAAGTGCCCTGCCTGGAAGTAAATAAATGATACAAATGGTGATCACTTGGGTTGTTCACACATTCACTGTTATTGCTTCCAACATGGTGCAGAGGGGAATCGACTCACTGATGACTTCTGTGAAAACCAATCTACAGATCTCTCCAGATGCTCTCTTGTAGAACAACAGAATTTAAGGCCAAAGAGTTGTAGAGTGGTCATCAGAGAGCAATGCAGAGCACAACACAAGAAAATTAGTTGCTGTTCTGGCAAGTGACAGTAATATCCATTGCAGTTCCACTGGATCTTCACATTGAGGGTGTCCTGAATAGGCATAAAGGGACCAGGAAAACAGGTCAAGCCCCAGCATCACTGCCACTGATGGGGTTGGAAAAACATCAATGAACATCAGTTCAGAGTCCAACAGCATAGGGGAATCTGGTACCTTTGCAGACACCCGAGTAGCCTTCACTTGAGATTTCTTCTCTAACTCTTTCACAACTTTTGGTGGTAAAGATTTTTGTGAGGGTTTATCCACTGTAGGTGTAGGAATACAATAAGAGCAGACAGCCCTAGGACCATAATTTTGTGGCTTCCTCAGCCACTGGCTGAGGCTGGGTAGCTGATCTGTAGATTTTCTGGGAGAGGGTTCTTGAATGGGAATCCTGTCATGAGTAGACACCGGAGGAGAATGCCCTTCTCGAACCAGGTGTGAGGAGTTGGTCCCATAGATAGGATACCTACAACATAGCCTGAGGTCTAAGGCTCGTGACTGCCAACTCCAGCATCTTGAGCCAGAATGCCAAAATGAGGTCTAAGTTAGTACAGCGACTGGCTGTGAGCTGGCTAAGTCAATGTTTGCAATGTAATGATAATTACTACATTATTTCTTGCCAAATGTGCTTCAACAGTTAACTGGACTGAACACCATAACTACACAAGCAAAATTAGATCTGTTGGGCAAGCATTAGAGGAGGGCAACAGCATGAAGTGTGTCTTCCTTAAGAAGACCTCTCCATTTTATAAAATGCTTTTTAGGATCATACAGAAACTTACACTGGATGGTCAGGCCCCACTTCAGTCACATACAATTTGAAGGTCTTAACTACTATGCATTCCTGAGAAGACAGTGCCAGAGACCGAGTACCAGCCTTAGCTTTAATCTAACAACTTGGTATCCAACTGAGTAACAGTTCACTGGCATATATTTAACACTCTTGGAAAAGTCCTAAAAACTGAAGACAAATTGGGGTATAACATCCTATTAACGAGGAAGTCATTAGAGACTAATCACAAAGTCAGATTGGAGAAGAATGGTAGGAAGCAAGGAAGATAAAAGAAAAGGTCATTAGAAAGTGTAAGCTCTCTGACATGAGAGGAATGGGGCAGGGAAACTAATTGTGGGCCTCTCAAATGAATTCCATGGCACTTAAGTAATTTGGGGAAACCATGTAAAAAAGTCTTTGCTGACATCTTATTCTTACTTTACATTAACTGGATGCTACAGATTGTATATGCAATTATTCTCAAGACTGGTGACATACTTTATCTGCACCTGGTGATGACAATGGTGAAGAGCTCGGGCGGCGGGACAATGGCGGAGTGGGGCTGTTAACCTTTTTTTTTTTTTTTTTTAATGCAACTGCGGCGTCTAAACCTCTATCTTAGGAACAAAACACTGAACACAAAAGTGTCAAATCACCAGTGCCACACAAATCCACCATGGAAAGAAACTGGCATTAGAACTAATTACTCACATAAAATTGTTCAGTAAGACAACCAAATCTCCTAAGAATAAACACACTGTAGTCACAATTAAAAAAGTCTATGCATTTTATGGAGTGACGACCAAGCACCTGCCAATACCTTCAAGAACAATGTTAACAGGGTAAAGTCTGCTGGCCTATGACGGATTTTATATATCTACAGTAGTTGTCACACTGTGGTCCAGATTTATTAAACCGTCCTAAATAACAAACTGGCTAAACTTTTCACCGTTCAAAGAAAGAAGGGCATACATACTACCCCCAATCACAATAAGTCTAGTAAAATATGGTGGTGTCACACTCTTTGACTGTGTGACAGTTTCTACCACACAACAAACATGCGTGTGTGAAAATTCCATCGCTCAGTGCTTCCCTTTATAGGCATTCACTCATAAATGAAACTGATTCCACCAAAACATTGCCATAAATTTAATTTTCTAATCCAATTTCACAAGTTCTCCCGATTTGTACATATAATCTACTTCTAAATAGGATTTATTACAAAATTCAATTTTTCAGCAGAACTATACCTCGGTACATCTGAAGCACCTAATTATTTCAACATCAAAAGTAAATATTATGTATCTTACATATTTTTAAATTGGTATGACTAAAGATCATCATCACAATGAAATGCAATTAATATACTTTGGTACATTCAGCTACAGTTAACACACATTTCACTTTTTGTGATAAATGTGAATGCTAACAGCTGCACATACACTACATTGACGTGGTACATCCTGTTCATAAAACGAGTTCCCTGTATCCTCTGTCACCTGGCTAAGGCTAGCCCTTGGCTTCACAATATTTGTGACCTGGTACACTTTTCCTAATTTGTCCTGTACCACCTGGTCTACACCCCTCCCAGGGCTACTACCTAGCAACAAGACTTCTTCCTACTCTCTTTTTGTACCAATCTACACTGAGTTTCTTTGAAAGAAATCTGCTGCACCATACTGTGACATACAGCTGGATGAGGCTCTTCCCATCCTACTTCGACTAGCGAGTCAAAGGGGGAGTTGTTACATATATTAAGACAGAACCCAAATTCAAAAACATTGAGACAAGTAGATTTTGTAGAGATCAGTGCACAGGAGTGTGTTCGTGAATTAATATTGAAAAATAATTCACTTTTAATTGTAACTGTATATAATCCCCACTGGGAAATTTCAAACTGTTTATGAGGAATCTTGATTCCTTACTGTTCTGCCTAACAGACAACAGCACGCAGTTAACAGTCTATGGTGACTTCAGTGGAGATTTTCTTGCGGATTCTGATACGAAAAATGATCTGGAAAACTTATTTTTATCCTATCATTTCATCTCCGTAGTTAATTTTCCAACACAGTTGGATAGACAGTAGGACCCTAATTGTTAATGTTTTCTATAGTGAGGCTTAAAGCAAGAAAAATAACTGTTTACTCAGTAACAAATGCTCCACTTATCATGATGCAAAGCCAGTGCCTTACAGTATGGATTCTCCTAAGTGGAAATCGGTTATGATAATTAATACCTCTAGGACAAATGTTTTTAAGAGTAGTTTACAAGAGATGACCTGGGAGTAAATTTATAATGACTCAAATGCTAACATTAAATTAAATCTATTTCATGATAAATTCATATCATCTGAAAATAGCTCTCCACATAAGCTGATCAAACTGAACAGACATGTCAAAAACCATGGATAACTAGAGGGATTAAAGTATTTTGTGAAAGGAAAAGGGAAATGTATCTGTTGGCAACAACAAACAGGAATCCTGCACTAGTTTCACACTACAAAAACTACTCAAAATTACTCAGAAAGATTACTGAAATATCAAGGCACATACATGTCAGAAATCAAAAAATGGTTCAAATGGCTCCGAGCACTATGGGACTTAACATCTGTGGTCATCAGTCCCCTAGAACTACTTAAACCTAACTAACCTAAGGACATCACACACATCCATGCCCGAAGCAGGATTCGAACCTGTGACCGTAGCAGTCGCGTCAGAAATCAGTAGCCTAATTCCAACAATGGACTTATGGCTAGCTATATGGAATGTAGTGAAACAAGAGACAGAACAATCAGCAACAGAACAAGATAATATGACTACTGAATTGAATGGAAGGGCTGTAAATGATGAGTAATAGGTATCAAATATTTTAATCATTTCTTAACTATAGTAGAAAGTATAGGGACAAACCGTTCATAAGGAAAATAACAGCAGTGTGTTGACAAAGTAACTCACATAATTCAATCATATGAATGTATTACCAACTTCTTCTGAAGTTAATAAAATTATACATTCTCTAGAAAATAGAAGCTCATCTGGTTTTGAAGGAGTTTCCAATTGAGTACTAAAGATCTGTTGCCATATAATATGACCAGTCTTATCCAAGACATTGATGGTGTTGAACAGTAGTCTTGTACATCAAAAAATTAAGTTTTACAGGAGTGTGGAATAAAAAAACCTTATCAATATCAAACAAATATAAAATAATCACTATCCACACGTCATTAATAAAATATTAAATTAAAAATTGGAAAATAAATTTCAAGCTACATATTAAACAAGAAGAGAGAAATGATGTTGCTATATGAACAAACTAATGTATGTGACTGCAGTTCAACACTACTGATAAGTAATACATCACTTTCTCAAGGTACTCTGCCAAAGAGACAGACATATGCCTTTTGGCCCTCTATGCGAAAAGTGGTAAGAGAGATGTCAATTACTACTGACCTGTTTCACTGCTGACATTTTCTAAAATTTTTGAGGTGGTGATGTATTCTAGAATAGTATATCCCCTCAGCAACAATATCCACAGCAAATCACACTTTGGGTTTCAGAAACGCCATTTGCATGTTCACTCACCAGATTTTACAAGCAGTAAATAAGAAAATACTGCCAGTCGGTATTTTCTGCGAACTATCAATGGCATTTGAGAGCGTGAATACCAGGTATACTCCCAGATAAACTGAAGTCTTGTGGGATCAAGGGAACAGCCTACCAATGGCTAGTGTCATATCTAATCAAAAAGAAAGCAGAAAATGATACTTAGCAATTAAACCAATATAGTTCAGGGTCAATTCTGACCTGGGGGGGGGGGGGGGATGTCATATACGGGTTCCCCCAAGGCTCAATCTTAACTCCACTATTGTTCCACATATATGCAAACAATCTTCCACCTAATATACAAGTGAAATTAATTCTTCTGTGCATGACACTAGTATTGTAAACAATCCAGGTATACACACAGACACTGAGGTAATGATAAACAAGGTTCTTAAAAGTTTCATTGATTGGTTTTCTGTGAATGGCCTTGCCCTTAATTTTAATAAGGCAACATATTCAGTACTGCACATGACAATTAATGGAAAGGAAACAATAAATAGGGTGGAAACTTCAAAATTTTCAGGTGTCCATGTTGACGATAATTTAAACTGGAAAACACACATTTCGAAACTCCGAGAACAACTCGGTTCAACCACATTTAAACTCAGATTCCGTTCTGGGGTAATTCATCTATGTGAAAGAAAGCCTTCGCTGCTCAAAACCGTGCTGCAAGAATAATATGTGGTGCTCCCCCACGATTATCTCGTAGGCATCTGTTTAAGTAGTTCTTCACAGTATATATATTATCTCATGAAGTTTGTTGTAAACAGTCCACTGCAGTTCACAGGCAAGATGATGTACATGATTACAATAGCAGCAGGAAAAATAACAGTCGTTACGCCACATGAAGGGTGTCTTTAGCACAAACAGCAGTGCAGAATGCTACAACAAAAATTTCTGATCACTTACCCAGTGATATAAAATGTCAACACACAGCAGTATAAAATCTGAAAACAAACTGAGAAAGTGTTTCCTTGACAACTCCTCCTACTCCGTAGAATTTCTAATACTGCAATGTGTGGAACGGGGTGGGTGAGGAATTCTTAACCCACGTCTGTATATTATTTTAAAAAAAGAAACAAACGTTCAGCATGTAACCATATTTACAAATTAATTTACGATGTGAGTGAATGACTCGTTCCACATCATTAAGATATATCGTGTAAAATGATCGATGGAACGTGTAACTAACTCATTCTATGATAGGTAATTATTTCCACATAACTTAGTATTACTCACCCCACGATCGCGAAAATTACTATGCCCAGTAAGAAATAATTTGTCTGGTAATACAAAAGATTGTTTACAACTCTTTTTTCCCATTTGTCAAGATCACGAAAGTTTGGGATTTGAAATCTCGCCGACTCCAGCATAAAATCACCTAGACTTCGTAAGGGTGCTATTTCTACATCCATCTTACTACCTTTTTTGTTCATTATTTCGGGACTCACTTACTCAACGCTAACAATATCACTAGTCTCAGCACTGACAACCAATGCCAATACAGTAACTTCCACTGACGAATAGTGCGTCAGATCAAAGCTGTAGCCCGGGTGCTTATGGGTAACAAATACCATACTCTTCAGAGATATCACTTTCGATAAAAGAATCGATAATATGCGGAAGAGGAATGTCAAATAGCATTGCGTGTAATAAAATACGCTTAACTAAACCAGTTATGTATCACCCAAAACTGTATGTTTCTGTTGTTGATACCTGCACAATAAAGAATATGGCACGTAATTAACTAAAAGTCGGTGGAGGTATGGGCAAAGGCTTCCGCTAGAATTCTACATCCACTTAATTCGTAAACCACTGCGACGCCCAAACTAAGTCGACAATCGGCGCGGTGAATAATGAGTAACACGAATAATTTACAGGGAATCGCCTTGTAAATAGATATTAGATTGATAGCTTTACCTAGTATTCTACACATGAACTGAAGCCTGTCACCAGTTTTACGTACGACTGAGCTAATGTGATTGTCCCATCTCATGTCCCTACAAAGCATCACACCCAGATATTTTTATGACGACCGATTCCAAATGCACCTTGCTGATACTGTACCCATAGTCTACTATGTTCTGTCTTTTGTGATGTGCACCTTTATACATTTTAGAATATTTAAAGAAAGTTGTCAGGCTTATCGAGACCATAATGGATATTTGTGCACTTTTTTCAGACCGTAGTTAATTAGAGATAACTGCATCACCTGTGAAAAGTTTTGAGGTCACTATTAATATTGTCTGCAGGGTCATTAATATCAAGCATGAACAGCAAGGGTCACAACGCACTTTGTTGGGGCACATCTTAAGTAATGTCTACATCAGACAATGATTCTCCATCCGAGATAAAATGTTGCGTCCTCCCTACCGAAAAATCGTCAATTAGTCACAAATTTTGCTTGATACACCGTACACAGCCATAGCTTTGACAATAAATGTAGGTGGGTCATTCCATTGCAAATCATCAGATTTTAGACTAAGTGGGTTGGATCATGGTTACAGATTTAAATGAACTTTGGTACAGTTAATACCTCCACTAAAGTAAGTCCATATCTCAGCTACTGAAATGTGAAACCCCCAGGAAGCTGAGCTAGGCCCTCCCAAAGTTACAATTTTGGTAGTTTTTCCAAAAACGATGCTAACATGTGTGACGTCCTAGATCCTGTACTAAATCAGATGCAGTCAAAAGGTTGGACTCATTTGAAAGGTAGTACTTCTTCCTTGTAGGAGAAAGCAATAATGTGTTGCAATGGTTTATGGTTCGGAAGTAATACATAGACAAACAACTACACAAGCTATCACATGTTTGCAAGTTTCCAATATTTTGTATCTCATGTGTGAATGATAGTACTGAAACAATATTTGGGGTGTGTAGAGAGGTGATAAGGCTGAATTCACAAAATAAATTTGGTTGTGTTACTTGCATGCACACATTGACTTTTGGAGTTTTGAAAATTCTGAAATCGTCGAAAATCACTATTTGGGACCTCTCCAAATGCAATGTGTGCAAAGTCACAGCGTGCTGAAAATTGGTTCATTATGTAGCGTGTATCTACGTCTAACTACCCCCAAAATATCTTTGTGTTAATCCAATGCATAGCTTTTTTACTGTACTCTTTAACAGCGTGTACGTGTTGATAAGGACAATATTGTAAGTTCCACAGAATTTGACACAAGAGACCCATTACTCTAAACATATTCAGCGTGAATAAGTAGAAATAATATGTTTCACACTCTGAACACATCGGTCCAAATGAAGGCAAGATACCACTTAGAATCGTAGACATAAATATTGTAAGAAGACAGCCTGACACTTTGCAATGATACTGCTTGGTATTGTACTGGAGGCTGTTGTGCCTCTGCATTGTGTGTGAGATAACCCCATATCATACCTCACAGAGCATGAAGTATGATACATCTTAACAACATCCTTTCCAGCAGATATAAAGAGGTGGTACTCTCTTGTGTTGAGAATTGTCCTGCACTGATCAAATCTTTCACTCAGTAGCATTGCACTGTTACCTTCAATGTCTTCTGAGGACACAGAGAAGAACTGTATACCCTTTATCTCTAGTGACGCAAATTCAAAAAGTGCTTGTGCAGCGAGGCTTGGGTGATGAAGTTCATGAAGACTCCTCCTGGCAGCCAGTCTTTTGACTGTCCCCCCAACTCCATCACAGGCACTCTTCCTGTGGCTAGTGGCAAAGAAATGCCACTTAGCATCAGTTCTGAAGTCCTCAGGATGCAGTGTCAGATTTTTAAAATTTTTCCAGTTTTTATCTTGAGATGATGCTCCATCTGAAAAGTAGTGAATTTTTCCTAAGTGTGGCATTATATCTTTTATACGGGGAATAAAGGTTTTCTGATAATAGTGTACTGCAGTTGTTGAGAGAATAAGATAGTCACTTATTATGCGCATTGTCTTTACAGTTGATGATGCTGACCCTGATTTCTGTAGATACACTACAAAAGGATGCACTGTGGCCTGGGATTGTTGCCAGTGAAATCCTTGTGTTGCATCTTGTACAATAAATGACTGATTCTCAGAAAAATCTCCAATCACAATACACTCTAATGGGCTGAGTGTTTCTTTTGGTGAAGCTAGAGAACGTGATTGATGTTTTGCTATAAAATGATGACTTTTGAGCAATTCCAGTTTGTTGCAAAAATTGTGTACGAAATCATCAACTGTTTCCACCACTGATATCAACGTACACTGATCTGTTGTGATCCACAGCATATACTGGACATCTTCAGCCAAACACAGTGCTTCTGATTTTGCAAGAAGAGCTGAAATACATTGCACTCCAGGGCACTTATTACACTTATATAACACACAGTCTTTGCTTTCTATAGAGCAGACAATCTTCTCAAGTAAGTCTGTAGTTGTCTTACTAAGCTTGGCGATAACTAACATCAACTTCATGTTCTGATGATGAATCCAGAACCCGCTGCATGGGTTCCATGAGCACCAGTGAATACACACCAGTTGGGATGCAACTGTACAAATTTCGAGAAACCAATTTTATAAGTGGGAAACTTCTCTTTGAAGGCTGCATACAGCTCCTTCAAAGTCACAAAAACAAGGCATTTCTGCTTGTGTTCTTTAACAACACATTCCAATCGGATAGATACAAAGTCTTTCATCCCTGGACACAAATGACTGTACTCATCATCTTCATAAAATATACAAACAGTATCTTGTACATTATGTCCATGATGTGTCACATCAGGCAAGATTCCTTGTTTTTCCTTCAGTGCCCTGGCCTTCCGAACCAAATATTCTGACACCTCAAATCCCCTAGCACAGTATGTAATTGCCCACTTCAAAAGAAGGAGACTGATAATCTCGATTTTTATTTCATAGGTAGCCATATTACATTTTTCTTTTAGCTGTTCAATAATATCAGCAAAGTCTGTCTGATTGGAAGCTGAAGGGATATGATCCTCATCATTAGGTTTTGTAACTTTGAGACCCTTTTTCAAGTGCTCAAGGTCAGCAGAGCAGATTTTCTTGTACTTCATTTTGCCATGTGAGACTTTTTTACTACTACTCAGGCACCGTTTCTTAAGTGGTGACACACTGAGAGCACTACATATTCACTGAAGCTACAAATTCTTCAGCAAGCTGAATACTATCACTTGTATCGATTGAACATTCATTCTCTTGGTTGCCTCTTATACTGGTGTTGACCATGCAGTAACACTTTGAGCACAGAGATTTGCCAGGTGTAAGATTGACATTACCAGAAAGCTGCCTACACAGCTCTGTGGAAATAACTCTGAGATTTTTTTACCACAGTCTTGTGACGAGCGAATGGGTCACAACATACATGACCAAAAATGTGTGTAAAATTGTACAGGTATACCTTCTCATGATGGTAACACAAAATTTCCTCATCATCAATTTGTAATCCTGTATGAACAGCCAATAGGTGTTTCGTCTCATCACTATAGTCACACATACGTTTGAGTCCTCATTGTCCACAGTAAGATAGTTTATGACACTCCTGTCCTAATGCTGTACCAAGGAATCATTTCTCCATGTCATCCACACACTGACCATGCACTTCACGACTCACTTCCATACTGAACTGTAGTGTCATGCACATTCTTCATAAGATGATTCAATACTGTGCACAATGACAGCACAGTTGTGATTGGATGGTGGTGTTGGACCAATTAGGATTCCTGGGCTGGCACAACTGTATTACAGGTGGTGTGTTAGGTTGATATCTGTACATAAAAATGATAAATTACTATTACATGTATCTGGCTTTCCACAAGTGATGAATGGGACATTTGGAGTTAGGGAAATCAAAAGAAAATGTTTAATGTAAATCCTTGATTTCTTTAGCTGTAATTCAAACATTTATTATTTGATAGACAAGATTAATGGGCAATTTCAGTAATTCACCATTATTTTTGTCTGCAGTTTTGACTATTAGTTCTGGATTAACACCATAAAAATATGACAGAGTGAAAAATTAAAAAAAATTAATGTTGAATTTAACTTAGTGCACTGTCGACACTTCAGAAAACATCCCAGAAAGATAGCAGTGTCATAGTTTGATGCTTCAGGGGATAGGTTTTAACTTAATTATCTCATATAAATTGTCCCATCCATCACAAGTAGCATGTGCCATCCATCACAGTGTTTATCCATCACAGTGTTTATGTATGAAAAAACAATTTGAATTAAAATATAGCTTACAGAATTCAGTAGATCTTGATCATGACTCAGTGAAATAAAAGTCTTTCTTTACTATCAAAAGCCAAAGCATGATTTTAGTGACAGATGGGAGAGCTTTCATTGTGAAAAAGAAATTAATGCAAAAGAACTTGGTGATGCGAACAAGTTTCCAGATTTTCTAGCTATGCTACTGAAAACAAGCTTAATAATGAACTATTTGTCAATAATGGTGGGCAATCATTGTAACAGTGAACTGTTTGTCATTAATGGTGTGAAATCAATGCCAACTTGACAACCTACCATCTATGACTACCAAGCCACAAGTGTAATTTCTCTATGATGATGGTGATAAATGAATACTAAAAAGAAGTTGCAGAATGTTTCTGTCCTCTACATGTAATTTTACTTCTTTAGGATTTCACTGAAACTATTCACAGTCACGACTTTCACATTTTTAACATCCATTCACAGGCTCATTCACTCATGGAATGCCTGGTATAATATGGGGTGTATCAGTATCAGAACATTGTTAAATGACTTACAATAAATGGGAGAACCACAAATATATTTTGGGGGTAATTAGACTTAGATACAAGCTACACAATGAAGCAATTTGCAGCACACTGTGACCTTGCACACGTTGCATTTGGGGAGGTCCCAGGTAGTGATTTTCAACAATTTCAGAATTTTCAAAATCCAAAAAGTCAATGTGTGCATGCAAGTAACACAACCAAATTTGTTCCATGAATTCAGCCTTATCGGTTCTCTTTACACATCAAATACTGTTTCAGTACTATGATTCACATATGAGATAAAAACATTGGAAACTTGCAAAAATGTGATAACTTGTGTAGTTGTTTGTCTATGTACTACTTCCAAACCATGAACGATTGCAACACATCCTTGCTCTCTCCTACAAGGGAGAGGTGTTACCTTTCAAATGAGACCAACCTTTTGGCTGTATCTGATTTAGTACAGGAGCTAGGAGGTCACACATGGTGGCATGTTTTTTGGGAAAAAAATGGCCAAAACTGTAACTTTAGGAGGGCCTAGCTCAGCCCCCCAGGGGTTTCACATTTCAGTACCTGAGATATGAACTTACTTTAGTGCAACTATTAACTACCAAATTTCATTAAAATTTGTAACCATGTTGCAACCCCCATCTGATGATTTCCAATTAAATGACCCAGGTGTGGTATTCAGTTAAATGCTTTTTGGAAATCAAGAAATGTTGCAGCCATGTAATTGCCTTGTACATAGCTTTCCTGATGTCATGCAAGAAAAGTGCACATTGGTTTTCACATGATTGATGTTTTTGGAACCCATGCTGGATTATGTTTGGGTTCAGAATATGCTGTAACATTTTATGACAAATGTATGTCAAGGATATTGGATGGTAGTTTTGTGGATCATTTGTACTACCTTTCTTGTAGACAGACCTCACCTGTACTTTCTTCAAACTAGTAGACACATTTTTTTGTCCAAGGAACCTATGTCAGATTACACTTAAAAGAGGGGCTAACTCAGCTACAATTTCAGTGAAGAATCTGATAGGGATTCCATTGGGCCCTGGTGTTTGGTTCAATTTTAGCCATTTCAGCTCTTTCTCATGACTGAAGTTAATGCCTATATGACTGATATTTGCAGTAGTGCAAGAATTAAACTAGGGCAGTACTCGTGGATTTTCATTTGTAAACTGATTTGTAAACATTTGAAAACTGATTTCAGTATTTCTGCTTTTGGTTTGCTATTCTCCATTTCAGTTCCTGCCTCATCCATGAATGTCTGGACACTAATATTTATATCAGTAACAACCCTTCCCATATGTCCAGACTTCCTTTCAGTTTTGTGAGAGATACTCCAATAAAATTCTGCTACGAATGTAATTGAAGGCTTCATGTATTGCCATCTACAACCAAATGTGTTTCATTCAGCATCTCCCTATCTCTAGCCCTATGCTTTGTTTTACATGTATTATGCTGGCCGCTGTGGCCGAGTGGTTCTAGGTGCTTCAGTCTAGAACTGCATTACCTCTATGGTCGCAGATTCGAATCTTGCCTTGGGCACGGATGTGTGTGATGTCCTTAGGTTAGTTAGGATTAAGTAGTTCTAAGTTCTAAGGGACTGATGACCTCAGATCTTAAGTTCCATAGTGCTCAGTGCCATTTGAACCATTTTTTGAACATGTATTGTGCAGTTCTGTAATATCTGTTGCTATAGAAGTTTGTATACAGTGACTGTATACCATGGAGGGTTCCACCCATTATGGACTGTTGTACTAGGTCTATACATATAAAGTGCCTGATCAACTATTTTTCTGAATCTGAGCCACAGTTTTTCTACATGCTCTTCTACAGACTGAAATGTTTAAAGTTTGTCGTTGAACTATGACAGTGCTGCCTCTATATCTAGTTTGCTGAAAATATAAATCCTTCTAATTGTTTTATTTTCCCTTTTTGTTGGTTTTACAACTGTCTCATTGTTACTGATGCTAGTTTCAATGTAGTCACCCTCAGAGATGTCACATGTATTTGTTGCTCTTAGATTCAATATATTTCCATCATGAATGGGTTTCTGTGTAATACATTGTAGAAAATTCTTGGAGAACACATTCAGTAGTGTTTCACTGGACATCCTGCCATACCCACCACTTATGAAACTGTAATTTTTCCAGTTGGTTATTGGATGATTGAAGTCTCCTCTAGTGATAACAGTATGTTTTGGGGAACTTACATATTACTGAACCTCCACAACCTAGCAAGCAATTTCATTTTCTATATTTGTGGACGTGAGTTTCTTGTCTACTGTGACAAGTAAACAATCTACATTTACTATTTGCCTATGCTTTTGATATACACTTGAATTTTCCTCGAATATCTCACTGCTATCAATCTTGGGTTTCAATCAGCTCTCTGTACCTGGTATAATGTGAGATCCACAGCTTTTTAGGAGCCCTTCAGTCTCTGGCATTTTGTTGTAAATTCTTGGGCATTTAATCACTAGAATTTTATACTCTTGCATGTACAGAGCATTTATTTGGATTTTATATTGACACTATCAGGTCCTCTAGAGCTGGACTGGATGGTGAGTCACTTAATCTAAAAAACTCTTGTGCACTCACCAAACACAGTCAACTACTTAGGTAGCCTGTGATGTGAAGTGCACACCTGATCTATTTAGATGCACCCTGTAGTTCTCAACCCTATGCCACAAGACCAGGAAATTGCAACCTAGTTTGTCACAGGTCCTCTACAGTCTCTGGTTCAGTCCTACGACTTGAGTCTGAACAAGGGGGCCACAATCAGTTCTGGAGTCGGCGCTGAAACTTATGAGCTTTATTGGACATATCAACCTTCTCTGCCAGTTGCTGGAATCATACAAGTATGCCGCCCCCTCCCCCCCTTCCCCGTGGGCTCACAACTCTTTAGTGAGCTTGTGCTTGGCTACCACAGGGTCACAGCCTTTGCAGCACCTTTTTACTTTCCACATTGCATGTCTGTCCTCCTGCTATTCTTTTTCACCTCACTCAGGAAAAATGCCAGGATATTTTTGGGAATGTATTCTGAGGTTTTAATAGCCCCTCATCTGCTTTTTCTTTCTTTCCTCATTCTCCATCTGTTAATCTTTCTCTATATCAGTGTTTAAGGTTCCTCTGTTTTCCTTCTTCCTCCCTATGTGCTCCTGAAGTCCAGCCCATCCATTTGACATGTAACAGGTGACTGGGTAATGTGTAATTCCCAGCCCTGGGTCAATAGGCAGGGTTTGCACGTACCCCTAGTACAGGCCAGGCCCAGGGAGGGGTGACTGTCTGAGGTATTACCTTCCCAAATTGACAATTGGTCCCTCCATCAGGAGTTCAGGAGGAGTGACCAGAGGTGTGAATAACTGCCTAAGGCAGGCGAGGTGGGGGATTTTGGCACAATCAGCCAATCACCATATCAGTCTATGTCTACTAAACATAAATGGAATGAGGCTAAAGATTCAAAGAATCTCTCAGCTGCACCTCAGTTCCTCGTGGTGTCACATACTGAAGAACATCAGTCCTTTGTTATGATTAATCTGCTTATTATTCAGAGAGGTGTTGATGAAATTGCAGGCCCTGTGAAATCATGCTCTTGTTTACATTATGGAACATTGCTTTTGGAGAATAATTGTGATTTTCAATCCCAGCAACTGCTTACAACTCCACTCCTCCACAGCTATCCTGTTTGTGTCGAGGCCCACCGAACACTGAATTCTCCACGTCATGTGATTTATATTTCACTGGTCGATGGTCTGACAGAGAGAGAAATCCAAACTTACCTCTCTGATCAGGGTGTCACTGCAGTCCATGGGGTAATGGAAAAGGTTGATGCAAGGGAAGGAAGAATTTAAGTGTCTCAATTTGTATGGAAGTGTGACATGCATGGAGATCATGCACTTTACATGGAATTGCATCTCCATCTCTCTTTAGCACCGGTCCAAAACTTTCCTTGTATGTCGGCTGCCATTTTTCCTTGGCTTCTCATTACCATTGAGGGGAAATTTATAAACAGAACACTAATTATCGACACTGAGCATCATGCCAAGAGGTAACACAGCTAGCATAAAAATGGTCTAGTGACAAAGTGTGCACTTCATGATCCACAGAGCGTGGTATCAAATTCCGTTCAGAACACAACTTTTTCACTATAATTTTTAACCAAGCTTTCACTCCTCACAGACGGAGTGGCCACAAAAGATTAGGTAACTGGGGAAGGTTAGGGACACCTAAGTAGCTGCAGTGGCATCCAGTTGAAAGACCTGCAAGAGGCCTACCAGGTACACCAGACAGAATTGTCTTCTGCTCGCGCTTGTTAGTATGTTTTCTTAGGTGAAAACCTGGCTTAAACTACACAAACATTTTTTTTTAATAACTGCATAACAACAGCTCAGTTCTTGCACATGTAATTCTGATGAAAGTGGCTAGCAGAGAAAATAAAATCATGGTGGTGTTTGATGTCACAGACAACTTCCATCAATGAGGACTTGTAATTTGTTGAAATGAAATGTGCCTTGCAGCACTACGTTTTATAACAATTCCTGTACGCCATCCCTTATAATAATGTTTGGCTATTGTACATCTGAATATCAGTGAAACAGTTATTTGTGTATTCCCTTTAGTTGTCACAAAAATGTGAAGTACCTACTGAATAACAAAAACAAACATTTTTCTTGCACCAGGCACACCAGACGAAGGAAAAATTAATGTAGTCAGGCACTTTGCAGTAACCACTAGTTTTATTTAGAAAGAACTGGGATAGAGTCAGAAATGGTCCCAGCCATTGTTCTGCATATTTTGCTGCATACCAGGCATACTTGATCAAATTTGTAAAGCGTGGCAAAGAAAACTGGTAATGCACAAATGACTGGAGCTTAAGAATACTGTTTTGCTGATAAACCTTTATCGAGAGGTTGAATCACACTTGTAGTTCCAGGTAGACTCCACATTATATCTACAGATTTTTCATCGTCCTACACAAAAACAGAGGCATCGTTATGTCCAGACCATGAATCCAACAAAAGCAATGAGTTAGTTTCTGCAGCTGGTAGTAATATGTTTCAAATGAAATGTTGAAAATTATTCTTTCCCATTTTTCCAGATTTTGATACATCGATTACAAGATTTTTGCAATTAAACAGTCCATTTTTTTTTTATTTTTGGTCCTTATTTGCCTTGTGGTTCTTGAAGACAGATATACAGCTGTGGAAACAGTAAACCACTCATACTTATCACTGGCATTATCGTATATGAATGTATCATTGCATTCATTAATTGGACAACTGACTCCGTCTTCTTTTCATCCCAAAATGATAAAGTGTGGTGTACATGCAGTTCTTCCATGATACCTAACTGATCAGTGTTATAAACATCAGTTGTGGTGATAACAACAAGTTTCATCTTTATGTCAGGTAAGAATTTCTGTTTAGCATTGACTATCACTGGTGGCTGCTCTACTCATTTATGTGATGTAAACTTGGTAATTTTGTAGCTTCCTATTCTGTACAATTTCTTGAACCTGAGTAGCCAGGTCTATGGAGCCTGGAAATTAGTGATGTTCATGTCAGATGCAATTCGGAGGGCCCAGTCTCGTAGATCTCCATCAGTAACAGTGCATAGCTTCTTACGAGCAGCTCTAAATCTTTAGAACAGTTTTTCATTCAGATGGTTTCGGGTTTTCATTTGGTGCATATTTCTTACTTCATGTAATTCATTCTTCCATTTGTACAGTTGACACTCCAATTTTATGAAACGAAAATGCCTTTGCACTCTGCGTAACTTCAAGCATTTTTCCCTCCTTCGTTTCACCAATATTTCACTGCCTCTTCTTTGCCACTGAAGGCTGTTGCAGTTAGTGTTTTTTTTAGGCTGGCACAACTTATGTCACCTGAACTACAATTCATGGAATCATCACTGTTATTTCCTATGTCTTCTAATGTATCCACAATTTCAAACAAAATGTCGATATCATTCGAATGAATGACAATGGAATCAACTAACAAATGACACATATGTACATCCTCAGGAGAAGTATGCGATTTCAGCTGCAAGCCACGTTCTTCATATTTCACCATTACTAAACTGAGAATGTTAAGTGGATTGCACATTTCTGTGAAACAGGAAGGAAAAAAAAGAAGGATGACAAATATTAATTCAGCATTATCTGTATTGTCAATACTTAGTGATAATTTGTAATAAATGTTACTTGAGTGGCTAATTTGAGAGAATAGTAACTGTGCACTGTAGTGTCAGAAAAACTATCAACAAACAGTAACCTGAAACATCTTTTACCAGGTTGTATTGTTTTCCTGTTTGTGTTTGTGTGTGTGTGTGTGTGTGTGTGTGTGTGTGTGTGTGTGTGTGTTTTTCTTTTTCCTTTTTTTCTTTCTTTTTTTCACATGTGCAGTTGCTACAGTACCAGTAGCGGTATACATTTCTACCGTCACCTGGTACACTACGAATTGGCAATTTTCCTCTTTTTTTTTAAATTTTCTTTTAAATACTTGCAGTGCCTCTTAGCAGCTAAAATTTTGACAGTGCAATTCTTTCATTGTCTTCTTCCTGTGTAAAAAATTTCAGGGTAGGTTTTGAAATGTCTTATTGGACTATTTCCTTGTTACTACTATAAAAATTTTCTGTCTCAAGCAAGTTTCTGCATATGATATGGCAGTTAACACTGACCCATAATTCATAGCCAAGCAGTATATATAAAATGAAGCCTGTCACATGTTAATGAAAATACTTTGGATAACAATAGAAAAAATGTGTTAGTAACTTGCTATGTGGTCATATTTATTACAGTAATTGCCTATTGCTGTGAAAAATGGGCATTCTTGCTTATCACTATGTTTGAAACAATCCAAGCATAATTGTAAAGCTTATTTATGTTTTGTTGTTCATGTCTGCCTTTGTATCTTCCAGCATCCACTTGTTTGTTTATTGTGTTGCTATGGGGCTTGCTGTTTTCCTGATATGGCCTCAACTGCCTTAGAAGCAGTGGCTAATGTCA
Organism: Schistocerca piceifrons; assembly: GCF_021461385.2. Classification (NCBI taxonomy): domain Eukaryota; kingdom Metazoa; phylum Arthropoda; class Insecta; order Orthoptera; family Acrididae; genus Schistocerca; species Schistocerca piceifrons. The sequence continues at coordinate 873,490,192 of NC_060149.1, read as the reverse complement.
GCAGTTATGATGCTTTGTGATATTTAATAAGAGTTAAGTAGATGTTGATGAGCAGTGGTTGGTAGTCAGAATTAGCTGTTCCAATTTCAGTTTTATGTTGTAGAAGTCTATCTTTTTTTATCTGTAAACTTGAATGCCTGAGCTACTTGTAGTACTTCTTCCAATAATGAGCATGTTAACTTGAACATCTCATACTGAACAGCCTACTCAGGGAGATTTGTCATTAATAAATTAAATACTAATGAGTCAGCAAATGTCACTTGCCAATTCTGACATGTGAACCCACTTGTGACTTGAATTGCAATGACTGCTGTGCCATTTGTACTTTCTGTGATTGCTTCATGATTGGTGCAATTTCAACCAAGATGCTAGCCCATGAGTTTTTTTTAATAAGAACCTAACATGTTGCATATTTCTTGAAAATTAACAACTGTGTGTCTACTAATGGGTAAACAACCCAGCAACTAATACCCTTCATGATCAGACAATGACAGAACAAAAAGCATTCTAACTCAAAGAGTCTATTTAATTATATGTTTTGAAATACTATGTCAATCATTTAATATATTTAAATCTACATAGATAATCCACAAGCCACCATAAGATTTGTAGCAGAGGATAGCCTTTACCACTACTTGTCACTTCCTCCCCTGTTCCACTCGCAAATAGAGCGAGGGAAAAATGACTCTTTATATGCCTCCGTATGAGCCCTCTCATCTCTTATCTTCATGGTCCTTATGTGCCCATGTATGTTAGCAGCAGCAGAATCTTTTGGCAGTCAGCTTCAAATGCCAGTTCTCTAGATTTTCTCAATAGTGCTTACCAAAATGAACACTGCCTACCCTCCAGGGATTCCCATTTGGGTTCCCCAAGCATCTCCATAACACTTATGTTTTGTTTGAACCTGCTGGTTCAAATCTACCAGCCCTCCTCTGAATTGCTTCTATGTTTTCCTTCAATTTGACATGGTATGTTTTGTGGCGGCGTTCTTAGCGACAAACAATTCGCTGTAGAAACGGCTTACGAAGTCACCGCCACACTTTTAATAGCGGGCCGACCGGTCCGCTGGAACAATGAACAGAAAGATGAAAACCCAAACACTCTGATTAAATAAAAGTCGGTACTTATCTTTATTGATGAAGATACAGAAACACAATAGTGAACTCCGTGTCTACAGAGATCTGTCTAGTTCGAGTCGGAGCGGCTAGGTCAGTGTCGGCTGACGACGAACAACAACTCTGCTGCAATGAACACACAACTGACTAGCAAGTACACAATTCGGTGGCGAGTATACAACTGAGCGGCAAATACAGAACTGTCCTAGCGCTCGCGACTCCAGCGCTTAAGAACCCAGAAGCCAGCGGTGGCGCGTGCAGACTTGCGGCGATTTGCTGTCTCGCTGGCGCTGCTTATGCGGATGGCGTCCGGACTTTGATGCTGCCAACCTTTTGGCAGCGGGCTCGGGTGGCATTACTGGCTAGGATATAACACTCCTCCCCCCCCAAATCGCCGCACCGTCATTGAATAATGACGTGGCGAGCGTCGACGGCGGGGGAGGGGTCTGGCCGCAGGCGTAGCAGAAGAGACCGGGGAGGAGACTGTTGTTGGTGGCAGTCCCCGGTCCGCACCCCAGCATTGGCTGCGCGGGGCCTCGGGAAACACCGACTGAAAACCGAGGTCAGGGTGCACGCCTGTGACCACGGGCGCAGCTTCTGGTACTGGACCCGACGGGGCATCGGGACCCACGAAGAGAGGCAGCGTCTCCTGACGCTACGTCGACGGCTGCTGAGTGGGTGCCGGACAAGGCGCTGCGGTGTCAGACTCCTTGGGGGTGCCCAAGGAAAGCGCCTGCAGGACAGGCTGCACAGCCACCGCTTGGGAAGGCGGCCCGGCTGAGGGGTCGACGTCCATCAGCTCCGAAGGCGGTGGCGACTGAAGAGGGACCGCAGGCGCCGGAGCGACCACCTGGGGTGCTCCCGGATGAAGCTGCGCGGGAGGCATCAACGGGACGGGCTGTCGGCGTGGTAGCGGCGACGGCTGCTGCTGCTGCCCTGGGGGCGGCAGCGAAGTCGGAAGGCGCGGTTGGAACCCGCCGCGGACCAAATCTGTGGACAAAGAACGAGCGGCAGAATCCGGGCGCTGGTTCTGATGCCTCCTGTGCACCCCAGTAGCACCTTGAACAGTATAAAAACCGCGACCCTGGACACTTATCACGGCGACCGTGATAAAATCTGAAAAAAACGGCGTCATTGCGCTGAAAACGCGTGCGATGCTCAGAAGCGGCGGGTCGATCCGGGGGGTGCAACAACCGTAGTAGGGTGTGATGACGACGGCCATGGAGAAGCTCCGCAGGCGAAGGGCCGTCGCGTGGCGTGGCCCGGTACGACGACAGGAACGTGATGAGGGCCTGCTGACGAGAGTGCGTAGCACGAAGGCAGTCCATATGATTCTTGAATGTGCGTACAAAACGTTCCGCTGCACCATTCGATTGAGGGTGGAACGGCGGAGTAAGAACATGGCGAATGCCATTGGCAGAACAAAAACTTTCAAATTCAGCAGAGGTAAATTGTGGACCATTGTCAGACACTAAAACTTCTGGAAGACCCTCAATACAAAAAATTGAAGTCAACGCCTGTATAGTTTGTGCAGACGTTGTAGACTGCATGGGCACAACAAACGGAAAATTACTGAATGCATCTATCACGATGAGCCAACGAGAATTCCAATATGGACCAGCGAAATCAATATGCACTTGCTGCCAGGGACCGGCAGGGCGTGCCCACTCAAAATAGCATTGAGGCGGAGCAGCTTGGTGTTTGGCACACGTCGAACAATCTGTAGACATCTGCGTAATCTGCTTATCAATGCCGATCCATGTACAATGATGGCGGGCAAGCTGCTTGGTGCGGACCACTCCCCAATGACCTTGATGCAACAAGTCGAGGACCTTGGATTGGAGCACTTGGGGAACCACTACACGAAGCTGGTCATTCTCGGTGCGTAACAGCAAAACTCCGTGCGAAACAGACAACAGATGACGTTGCGGATAATAGCGACGAACCACAGGATCCGATATGTCCTTTGCCTTGGACGGCCAACCACGTTGAACAAAACGTAATAGTAAACTCAGATGAGGATCCGTAGCTGTCTCACGTGCCACCTGACGATAATCAATCGGAAAATCCCGGAGGGATTGATGCTCATCGGCGTCAATCTGATGGCAAGAGTCGTCAGAGGAATCGAAGACATCATCCGCAGCAATCGGCAATCTAGAAAGCGCGTCAGCGTTTGCATGCTGAGCTGTAGGGCGATACAGTATCTCATACTGGTATTGTGATAACAAAAGAGCCCAACGTTGTAGTCTCTGAGCTGTCCGCTGAGGAACAGGTTTAGATGGATGAAACAGCGACGTCAGGGGCTTGTGATCTGTTACTAAATAGAATGGTCTACCATAGAGGTAGTGATGGAATTTTGTGACACCGAACACAATAGCCAACGCTTCCTTGTCCAATTGGCTATAATTACACTGAGCTTTGTTTAGCAATTTAGATGCGAACGCAATAGGACGTTCGGTGTTACCGACTCGGTGAGACAACACAGCACCGAGGCCGAAAGAAGAGGCATCACAAGCTAACACCAGAGGCTTGTTAGGGTCGTAATGGACCAGACAACGATCATTCAATAAAGCCTCTTTAAGCTGCTGAAAGGCTGATTGGCAGTCAGCTGACCACACAAACGGAACATTCTTACGGCGGAGACGATGCAACGGTGCAGCAATCTGTGATGCATTAGGTATAAACCTAATATAATATGTCAATTTGCCAAGAACTGCTTGCAATTCATTCAGATTGCGAGGGGCGGGCAAATCACGAATAGCTGCTAAATGTGACTGGGAGGGATGAATACCTTGAGCATTAATAACATGTCCCAGATACTCCATCTCTGTAAGGAAAAATGAACATTTATCGATGTTGTAACGTAGGCCTGCCTGAGACAACACTTTAAACAAACACTCCAAATTACGGAAATGTTCAGCAGGCGTCCGACCGGACACAACAATATCGTCTAAATAGTTGCAACACGATGGCACATTAGCCAGAAGTTGTGACAAAAAACGCTGAAAAACAGCTGGAGTTGACGCGCAACCAAAAGGCAAACGCAGAAAACGGAACAACCCCAACGACGTGTTTATGACAAAATACTGTTTTGATTGCTCGTCGAGGGGCAATTGCAAATATGCTTCACGGAGATCAATTTTGGAAAAGAAACGAGCTTCCCCTAACTTATCCATCAGCTCGTCCGGTCTAGACAAAGGAAAAGAATCAATGACAGTCTGAGGATTAACTGTCGACTTAAAATCAGCACACAAACGTAACTTGCCAGACGGTTTCTTTATAATAACTAAGGGAGAAGCCCACTGGCTCGCTGAAACGGGTTGACTAACACCGTTGTTTTGCCAACGACGAAGTTCATCTTCTACAGGTGCCCGGAGGGCGTGAGGCACTGGACGAGCACAACAAAATCGAGGCTGAGCATTATCTTTTAACGTAATATGAGCGGCAAAGTTCGCAGTACAACCTAGTTCGTCTTTAAATATGTCACTGTATCGTTTACACAAATCGGTTATGCTGTCTTGAGGAACAACAACAGAATTAATTTGCAACACATTGTCTTGGATAGACAGGCCAAACAAGTCAAAACAGTCTAATCCGAAAATGTTTACACTGTCTGTAGCGCGGGGCACTGTGAATGAAACTGTTTTTGTATTGCCACGGAACGTGGCTGGCACGCTACATACACCTAACACAGGAATTTGTTCTCCACTATAAGTAGCCAAAGAATGTTTTGCCGCTGAAAGTTTAGGGCGGCCGATAGCCGCATACGTAGCACTATTTATGAGAGTCACAGACGCACCAGTGTCTAATTGAAAATTGAAGGTCTTATCCTGGATGCGTAGCTTCACAAATAGTTTATTACACTGTCTCTGGATCGGTGCAGTGGAGGCGGAAGACACAAATCAGCGCGTTTAGCGCGCGTTCGCTGCTTACGACAACTCGTGGGTTGGGCGGGTGGAACAACAACTCCCGCTTCACTTGCAGTCTGTACATTACTTTTTACAACGTTTGAATTACGCTTGGGTCGCATAGCAGAGGGCTGGGTGGGTGGCTTATTGCGAACAAGTGTATTACCCACACGAACCGTGGAAGAGTCTTTAAACGCGACCTTCTGGGCGGGCTGGCTTTGAAGAACATGAATATCCATGGGCTGGGCAGCACTAGAATTGTTCTTGCGTTTACGCAAACAAACAGTCTGGATGTGTCCTTTCCTTTGACAAAAGTGACAAACCGCGTTTCTTAACGGGCAACGTTCACGAGGATGAGCAAGAACACACTTAGGGCAAGACTTAACTCTATCATTGTGCACACGCGGCTGACGAATGTGTTTAACATGACGCGGCCGGCTAGTGTTTACAGTCTGACTCTGCCGGTGGGGCCGCGGGCGTGACATAACTTGCTTAGCACAGGCAATTTGAGAAATACATGGCTGATCTAACTCACACTCAGCATAGTCAAAAGTATCTTGGGCTTCAATGATGTTCATCACAGTCTCTAATGACGGGTCTGGCAACTTTAAGATAGCAGCACGAATACGCGAATCTGCAATGTTTTGAGTAATAGCGTCTCGTAACATGACATCACTGTAGGAAGCTCCACACACACAATTAAATCGGCACTGACGGGTGAGGCCCCGTAAATTTGTTAACCACTGTTTATTAGATTGATGTGGCAGTTTCTTTAATCTGAAGAACTTGAATCTGGCTGCTGCCACATGAACTCGCGACTCGAAATACTCAGCAAGCTTGTTAACAACAACGTCATAGTCTAAAGCTTCTGGCTGGGATTCCGGGAACAACTTACAAAGTAGTCGATAGATTTCCATGCCTGCAGTGGAAATTAAATAAAGCTGCCGCTCAGTACCTGTGATTTTGTAGACTGTCATGTGCGCCTGCAACTGCGCGAAATATTCTCGCCATTCTTCTCTTGATGCATCAAAATCACGGAAAGGTGGTGCTGCCTGTGCTTGTTCCTTTTGTGTTGGAGGATTAGCCGCTTGTTTGGCGATTGCTTCCACCAGACATTGTATTTGCTGACTCTGTAACAAGATCAACTGTTGTAATTCGGCAGACATAGTGAACACAAATTAAACCAGCCCCCAAAATTTTATCGCTATAATTAGTATAACCAGAAACAAGTTGAACCAGCCCTGCACATGAGTTCGGCAGTCCTCGTCGCCAGTTTTGTGGCGGCGTTCTTAGCGACAAACAATTCGCTGTAGAAACGGCTTACGAAGTCACCGCCACACTTTTAATAGCGGGCCGACCGGTCCGCTGGAACAGTGAACAGAAAGATGAAAACCCAAACACTCTGATTAAATAAAAGTCGGTACTTATCTTTATTGATGAAGATACAGAAACACAATAGTGAACTCCGTGTCTACAGAGATCTGTCTAGTTCGAGTCGGAGCGGCTAGGTCAGTGTCGGCTGACGACAAACAACAACTCTGCTGCGATGAACACACAACTGACTAGCAAGTACACAATTCGGTGGCGAGTATACAACTGAGCGGCGAATACAGAACTGTCCTAGCGCTCGCGACTCCAGCGCTTAATAACCCAGAAGCCAGCGATGGCGCGCGCAGACTTGCGGCGATTTGCTGTCTCGCTGGCGCTGCTTATGCGGATGGCGTCCGGACTTTGATGCTGCCAACCTTTTGGCAGCGGGCTCGGGTGGCATTACTGGCTAGGATATAACAGTATGGATCCCCAACACTTGACCACTACTCAAGAATAGGTCGCACCAGTGCCATATATGTGATCTCCTTTACAGGTGAACAACTCTTTGCTAAAATTCTCCCAATAAACTGAAGTCAACCATTTGCTTTCCCTACCACAGTTTTCACATGCTCATTCCACCTCATATTGCTTTGCAGTGTTATGCCCAGATATTTAAATGACTTGACTGTGTCAAGCTGGACACTAGTAATACTGTATCAGAACATTACAGGTTTGTTCTTTCTGTTTATTCACATTAACTCCCATTTTTTCAGATTTAGGGCTAGCCGCCATTCATCACATCAACTGGAAATTTTGTCTGGAACTCCTGACAGTACCCTTGTCTCTGATGAATACTCGCTGTCGAGGACAACGTACTGGGTTATATTATTTAAGAAGTCTTCGAGCCCTTCACATATTTGTGAACTTATTCCATATGCTGGTACCTTTGTTGACAGCCTGCAATGGGGCACCTTGTCAAATGCTTTCCAGAAATCTAGAAATATGTTATCAGCCTGTTGCCCTTCATCTGTAGTGCTCAGTATATCATGTGGGAAAAAGGCAAGCTGAGTTTGCATGAGTGATGCTTTCTAACACCATGCTGATTCAAGGACATAAGCTTTTGGCCTCAAGAAAATTTTATTATATTTGAACTGAGAATGTGTTCAAGGATTCTGTAGCAATCAGAAGTTAGTAACATTGGTCTGCAATTTTGCGGGTCCCTTTTTTTACCTTTCTTATATACTGGAGTCATCTGCACTTTTTTCCAGTCACTTTGGACTTTGTGCTGGGTGATAGATTCATGATAAATGCAAGCTAGGTAAGTGGCCAATGCCATAGAGTACTCTTTGTAATATCAAACTGGGATTACATCCGGACCTGGTGATTTATTTGTTTTCAAATCTTTCAGTTGCTTCTCTACTTCAGGTATGCTTATTTCTATGTCATCCATATGGGACTCTGTCTGATGGTCAAATGGCAGTATATTTGTATGGTTCTCCTGTGTGAACAATTTCTTGAATGTTAAATTCAAAACTCAGGCTGTTGTTTTGCTATCTTCAGCTGTTGCACCAAGCTGGTCAACTAGGGACTGTATGGAAGCCTTAGACCCGCTTAGCAATTTTATACCCAACCAGAATTTTCTTGGGTTCTCTGCCAGATCTTTTGCTAAGGTGTGATGGTGGTAGTTATTGTGTGATTTGTGCATAGATCTTTTCAAAAACGCATGAATCTCTACTAACTGCTTATCATGATTTGTGCATCCCCTTTTGAACCTAGAGTGCAACAGCCTCTGCTTCCTCACCATCTTACAAATTTCATTATTAATCTATGGGTTGTCTTTTTCATCCTTTATCCATTTACTAGGCATGTAACTCTCCAGACCATGATTTAGAATCTGCTTAAACTTTGTCCATAATTCCTCTACATCCTTTTTACTGGTACTAAGCGATGCCAACTCACTGTCTAAGTAAGATGTTAATAACTGCTTATCTGGTCTATCTAGCAGGAACATTCTCCTAGCCTTCTTGACTGATTTATTAACTTTCGTAATCATAGTTGCTATAATGACATCAAGATTGCTAATCCCTGTTTCTATACTGACATTGTCGATAAGGTCTGGGCTATTTGTAGCTACAAGGTCTAAGATATTTTCATTGTGTGTGGGCTGCCGAGCTAGCTGCTCACAACAATTTTCAGAAAACATGTTCAAAAGTATGTTGCATGACTGTCTGTCCGTACCCCCTGAAACGAATCCATAGGCATCCCTGTCTATACTTGGCAGGTTAAAGTCACCTCTAACTAGTATTGCATGATTTGAGTATTTATGCACTATTGACAGTAGACTTTTTTTGAATGACTCTATAACTGTCACAGCAAAATTGGGTGGCTGATAAAAACATCTAACAATTAACTTAGTTTCACCTACGCCTGTTATACGTGACCAGACGACTTCACTGTCGCACACAACTTTGACGTCAATAGAGATAATATTATTGTCAACTGCAATCAAAACCCTCCTATCTGTGTTTCCGATATACACTCCTGGAAATGGAAAAAAGAACACATTGACACCAGTGTGTCAGACCCACCATACTTGCTCCGGACACTGCGAGAGGGCTGTACAAGCAATGATCACACGCACGGCACAGCGGACACACCAGGAACCGCGGTGTTGGCCGTCGAATGGCGCTAGCTGCGCAGCATTTGTGCACCGCCGCCGTCAGTGTCAGCCAGTTTGCCGTGGCATACGGAGCTCCATCGCAGTCTTTAACACTGGTAGCATGCCGCGACAGCGTGGACGTGAACCGTATGTGCAGTTGACGGACTTTGAGCGAGGGCGTATAGTGGGCATGCGGGAGGCCGGGTGGACGTACCGCCGAATTGCTCAACACGTGGGGCGTGAGGTCTCCACAGTACATCGATGTTGTCGCCAGTGGTCGGCGGAAGGTGCACGTGCCCGTCGACCTGGGACCGGACCGCAGCGACGCACGGATGCACGCCAAGACTGTAGGATCCTACGCAGTGCCGTAGGGGACCGCACCGCCACTTCCCAGCAAATTAGGGACACTGTTGCTCCTGGGGTATCGGCGAGGACCATTCGCAACCGTCTCCATGAAGCTGGGCTACGGTCCCGCACACCGTTAGGCCGTCTTCCGCTCACGCCCCAACATCGTGCAGCCCGCCTCCAGTGGTGTCGCGACAGGCGTGAATGGAGGGACGAATGGAGACGTGTCGTCTTCAGCGATGAGAGTCGCTTCTGCCTTGGTGCCAATGATGGTCGTATGCGTGTTTGGCGCCGTGCAGGTGAGCGCCACAATCAGGACTGCATACGACCGAGGCACACAGGGCCAACACCCGGCATCATGGTGTGGGGAGCGATCTCCTACACTGGCCGTACACCACTGGTGATCGTCGAGGGGACACTGAATAGTGCACGGTACATCCAAACCGTCATTGAACCCATCGTTCTACCATTCCTAGACGGGCAAGGGAACTTGCTGTTCCAACAGGACAATGCACGTCCGCATGCATCCCGTGCCACCCAACGTGCTCTAGAAGGTGTAAGTCAACTACCCTGGCCAGCAAGATCTCCGGATCTGTCCCCCATTGAGCATGTTTGGGACTGGATGAAGCGTCATCTCAGGCGGTCTGCACGTCCAGCACGAACGCTGGTCCAACTGAGGCGCCAGGTGGAAATGGCATGGCAAGCCGTTCCACAGGACTACATCCAGCATCTCTACGATCGTCTCCATGGGAGAATAGCAGCCTGCATTGTTGCGAAAGGTGGATATACACTGTACTAGTGCCGACATTGTGCATGCTCTGTTGCCTGTGTCTATGTGCCTGTGGTTCTGTCAGTGTGATCATGTGATGTATCTGACCCCAGGAATGTGTCAATAAAGTTTCCCCTTCCTGGGACAATGAATTCACGGTGTTCTTATTTCAATTTCCAGGAGTGTATGTTCCATGATTTGCTAAATATTTCAGAGCTTTCCATTTTGGGTTTTAGCCAGCTCTTAGTCCTTAGAATAACTTGAGCACAAGAATCTTTGTGGAAGGCAGTAAATTTGGGAACTTTATTATGAATACTTTCACAGTTTACTGATAAAATTGTGACAGTCAAAGTGTCTTTATTCTGAACGCTGTTTGACTTCCACTGCTGTGAATCAACAGGCATGTGTTCATCAGAGCACCTCAAACTACCGTCTAATCTAAAAAATCCTCATGTGCACTCCACAAGTACTCTGCTACCCCAGTAGCTGCTTCCTTTGTGTAGTGCACCCCTGACCTATCAAGGGGAGTCCTACAAAACCCCACATGATAACGCAGGTCCAGAAATCTGCAGCCAAGACAGTCACTGAGTCAATGAAGCCTTTGGTTGTGACCCTCCACTCGACTCCAGACCAAAGGACCCTGATCAACTCTGGGAATGATGCTGAAAATTGTGGGCTCTGCTGGCACCCTGCAGGCAAGGCCAGTAGTCTTTACCACCTCCGTCAGCCCTCTGTACGAACTGAGGATCACGTCAGAACCCACGCAACAGGCATTGTTGGTGCCGACCTGAGCCACAACTTGCAGATGACTGCACCCTACAGGCTTGATAGCCACCAGTAAGACCACCTCCACATCTCAGATGGGGCCCTCCGGCGGATGTACTGAGTACACATGGGCTTTCTTTCCAGCCCTGAACACTATCTGTCTAAGGGGCTCCATAATGTGCCTAACATTGGAGCTCCCAATAATCAGTAAACTCCTCCCCTTGGGTGCCTGCTCAGACCCTGCTGAAGGAATGGCCACCTATCCACTCACAGGGTGAATGGGTGAAGACAGGCAGCCAGTCTCCACTTTGGCCCTCTGCCTTGAGCGACACGAATGCATTACCACCGGCCACTCACCCTGCTGTGATGGTGGATCCACCAAGTCATGAGGACTAGGAGGTGCCTCAGAAGCAGAGCCCATGGGCAAAACAAGTGACACCTGAGGTGTCACCTGCTGCCAATCCTCTTTCATTGGTTGGAAGAACAAGAATAACAGTTGTTCTTTTTGTATTTCCTGCTGTGCAATGTACTGTTCTTGTAGATTTTAACAGTTTCCATGTCTTTGGTATGCACTGCTGTGGCTATTACTTTCCTCATCATAACATTATGGTTGGTGGTATGCTGATCTTCATTAATTCACAAACATTTATGTAGTTAATACCAAGAACACATCTATAACTCCCAGTTGCTATCTGCTGACAGGAACATGTTCTTGGCTAACCTAAATACTAAAGATAGTGAACAGAGAGAACCAAGGCGTGAAAAATGGTTATTAATAGTCTTGTATGACTCCAAGGTTGACATAGAGACTGAATTTGTTGATAAGTAATATTTCTGCACTGAATTCCTATGATTAAATGAGCAGTGCTGTAGTTTGCTTACATTGTCTGTACATACACTATCTGATGAAGAGTATCTGGACACCCCTATTAATGCAGAATTGACCAATGGATGTCATGAGATGCAGACCTGATAGTATAAAATGAGGTGGGGAGCATTGTGTTGTCAGTAAAGAAGCAGTACCAGTAGACTGTCTTGGTCAGAAGACCCTAATGACTCCAAACATAGACCAGTCATTGGGCATCACCTGAAAAGCAAATCCATCACCCCTTCTAAAGTTGCTGAAGTTAACTCTTGGTGGTATGATTGTGAAGTCAAAATGTGAAAGAACAACCACAGCTTAAGGCCAGGCAGATCTTGTGTACTGACGGACAAGGGTCATCGAGTTTTGCAGAGGGTTGTGTAAAAAATCACATGAAATCAAGAGAAGGAATCACTCATGAGTTCCAAATTGCTACCATTAGCCCAACTACCATGGTCATTGTGCATAAGGGTTTAAAAAGAATTGGGTAGAATGGTTAAGCAGCTCCTCGTAAGCCACACATTTCTATACTCAGTGTTAAGCAATGCTTGAAATGGTGTAAAAAAGGAATGCCACTGGACAATGGGTGAGTGAAAACAAGTGATTTGGAGCCCAGTGTCTAATATCCCTACCTTCTCTGACTTTAGCTCTTGAGGAAGAAAGGACTGCCATTCATGCCACCTCATTGAAAGTGTCCTCAGAAGAGTTCACACTGTCATAAAGATGTAGAGTGGTCATACTAAATATTAATGTCCACGAATATGTGTCCGAATACTTTTAATCAGATAGTGTAGGAATCAACTGTGTGTTTCTGATTATGCCATCAGCTGGGAAGAAGGATTGAAGATTAGGGTTTATGCCCCATCTATGAGCAGCACATCAGAGAAACAAGCCACTGGAACTATGAGAATAAGAAAAAGTAGTTGGGATGATAAGTTTGATTGAATGGTATTGAGGCAACATTCTCTGGATGAACGGAGAGTCACTGGAGACTCAAAGTTGATCTGATGGTTGAGCACTCATCATCCTGTTGTTCAAACACTGTGACTTATACCAAAGATTTGGCACCCAGAGGATTCAAAGATCAACATTATTTTGCAATGAGTGCAAGTACCATTATGTATCTGAAGGAGTATGAAAATGACCCTATCCTAAATATGATCATACCTTTCTGCAGTTACCAGACTGTACCGTGTTCAAAAGGCTTCATAAAAGATGTATAAATGTAATGTGACCAGCCACACATGTATCACTCATCGGACATCAGATATGGAATTTCAGTATGTAAGCCAACATACACAGTGGCATGCAGATTAATGGAGGATTATTTCTTCAGGGATAAGTCTCATCTTTTATTTCAAAGTGATAGCAGACATGTTTTGATTTGGAAAAACACCATAACTTGGTTGTTTCATCTAGTTCTTTCTATACTGAATTGTGACTATGCAGGTCAACACAGATTATCGCCTCTGTGCTCATGTCATTCCTTGTTTCAGAAAACTAGGTGATGATTTCATCTTGCAAGATGACAATGCTCAATTACATAAGGCTCACCATGCAGACAAAAACTGTTACTACCAAATAATTTGGAACATGGGATAGCCAGTTTAATCTCATACTCTCAACAACAAAGAACATGTTTGGCATGCTCTCATAAGAGATGATGTTGCTAATAGTCTTGATACCTACTTTGCAGGACAGAACAGTTTTGCAAAAAGAATAATTTGCTTCCCATGCAGCCAATCACTGTATAATTGCCCAAATTAAGTACTGCAATACTGAACACTTCAAACATGTTCTAGGTTCCAATTTTTTTGTTGTTTGACATTGCATTTACATGTTTTTCTATGCCATGTTACATGTTCTTCACTTGGTTAAGCTTTCATCATATTCGACACATAGCTTCTGAACTTACTATCATTTTTGGGACTCTTCCATGAATTATGTAAGCCACTTTAATAATGTTGATGGGTTCTTATCCTAGTTTTCTTATTTGGCCTCAGTAGGGAGTTTTATGCCTCCAAATATGTGGAGCAATCAATGCCACTGAATTAGATAACAGTAAGTTCATGTATCTACTGAATATAGAATGTCAAGAATCACTATCAAAATATCCTACATTATTCATAATCACTACAGTACATTATGGCTTTTTAAATCTAGCAAAATTGATGAAATCTGACTTTTCTTTGAGCCACTGAGATGAAAATAGGAGAGTGGTATGATTACGAATGATCTACAAGATTTAATAAATCAGTCCACCACACTTTTTTGTTTAAGGCAATATAACCACATTTAAAAATTAAGTCTATGGAGAAAATTATGTTGTATTGTCATTATAGTCTGCATAGTGCATTAAGTGTCGGTGTTTAGTATTTAGGTATCATGAAATGGTGTCTGATGTAACCCTACAAAATGCTAAAATTTAAAAAGAAGCCCAGTCTCCTGACTTTTCTCTTTTTTGAATAGCTTATTGTTTCATTGTTGTTAATAAACAGATTAGGGGCCATCAAATAAACAAACCATTTGGCAACCTCTGCAGTCAAGTAATATGAGAAATATGACTTTTTATCACGTTGATGAATTTCATGTGAAGCTCTTAGTAAATATAATCATGGGGTATTAAATAAGGTAAACATGTTAATTTTTTCAATAGATCATACAAACAATATTAAATCAATTATTTGCACACCACCAATATTATTTAGAACTAAACAATGGGAAGCCCAGGTAAGAATATCAAGAGTGCTGTTCTTAATTAGAACTAAGCATCATTGATGGCCAGTTCTGAGATAGAAAATGAAAATGTAAAGGAACATCTAAAATTAGACATTAAATAAAACAGGCAATTGATATTGCAGATGGGTTTAAAGGGACGAATATGAATGTGTCACTTTCTAGATAGCCTGAGATCAGGAAATTCACAAGGAAATAAGCTTTTAGAGTTACAATGTTGTAACAGGTAACGCATTGTCCTGAGAAAAAAGATCATGAACTTGTGTGGTAGGAATAATACGGAAAAAATGAAGTGTCCTCAGACCTCCTCTTAATTACTAGCAACTGAAAAAAAAAAAAAAGAAAAAAAGGTGTTGAAGTGAAATGATCCTACTTCCTTGCAGCTACTGCTTACATGCTCAATCATTCAAACTTATGATTTACTGGCTTAGGCATGAAGAGGACTGACAAGTTCATAAAAAAAAAAAATATTCAAAAATTTTTCTTCAATAAGTATATAACAGAAGAGAAAGGAAAATATCGTAAAACAAAACTTATGAGAACAATGGACTCTTTGCAAATGGAATGGAAATGTTATGGTAAAAAGGCAAAACAAAAATCACTGTATCATACCAAAAAAGAATTGTCCTTTCATGAAACACTTTGGTTCTCATAATACAACAAGGAAATTGTATTATATGTACTGGTCTTGTTGTCTACAAAAGTATCTTTTGCATAAGACATTGGACAAGTCAAATTAGAAGTACACTTCTAAAAGTGGTTTCTAGGCATACTTATTGAACGTTACAATAAAACACTTTATACATATACTAAGTATTTATATAACACACTTCATAAATTTAAATATTCTTCAATGGAGTTAAAAACAGTGGTGCTGTAAATATGGCTTTAGAGGTTTTTCAAAAGTTTTGATCTCAGTAATATTTTTTATGTTTTCAGGAAGTTTGTTATAAAGTTTAACTACCATGTGGAAAGTACCTTTTTGCCACAGAGGTGTGTTGATTTGGGTTATGTGTAAATTTTTGTTTTGTCTTGTAAAGTGATCATGCAATCACATATTTTTTCCAGTCTGCAGTCCTTACCTATTACATTTATATTAAATAATATAAACATTTCCATAATGTATGCTGTCCCTTACAACTAGAACCAAACTTATGCTCTGATACTCTATTTTTAAGGCCTACATCTGAAATTGAAATTGAAAAGGCACTTCATAGCAAAATTAAAAAAAAATCATCTGCTGGACAAGATCAAATTCCATGCTTCCTCCTTCATAATTGCAGTAACTTTATCAGTAAACCCCTAGCTCACATAATAAACTTCTCAGTCCTGAATGGTACATTTCCTGGTATGCTCAAAATTGCAAAAATTATACCTGTCCACAAAAAAGGAAGCAAAGAGGATCCCAGTAATTATCGACCCATTGCACTACTTTCAACTTTTAGTAAAGTATTTGAATATATAATGGCCACCAGAATCATATCCTTTCTAGACAAAGAAAATATCCTGTCACCTGCTCAGTTCGGCTTCCAAAGTAAGAAAGCTACAACAGATGCAATACAAGAATTTCTAGATCATGCACTGGAGCTTGTGGACAAAAAACTCCCAGCCATAGGTATCTTCCTAGATCTAACAAAGGCATTCGACATGGTTAATCATAGTATACTTCTGCAAAAGATGCATTCCTATGGAATGACTGGTTTAAAAGCTATCTGGAAGATCGACAGCAGTATGTCGAATTAAATGAAACTAAGCTCTCAGGTACAGCTAGCACTGTACACTCCTCCATACGTACCATAAAGCAAGGCGTTCCCCAAGGCTCCGTCCTGGGCCCTTTGCTGTTCTTACTTTACATAAATGACCTTCCTCACAGCCTACCAAACACAAAAACCCTTTTATTTGCTGACGACACCTCTATACTCATATCTGCGCCCGAACAAATTCTCCAATCTAATATAGACAGAACCACAGATCAAATAAGTCGATGGCTTCAAAGTAACAGGCTGCTGATTAATGCAAAAAAGACAATTGGAATAACCTTTCACACTGCCCAAAACAGAAATCCATTACTACCAACTATATCACTGGAAAAAAATAATGTTAAACTTGTAAATGAAATAAAATTTTTGGGGGTCACTATTACTGATACGCTCACATGGAAAAGGCACATTGATGTTACCAGCACAAAACTTAGTAGAGTATGCTTCATGATTAGATCAATAAGGAACATCACTAACACAAGTACCCTAACCACAATGTACCATGCACTCTTTCACTCTGTACTTAACTACGGAATCATCTTCTGGGGCCAAAATTCTGAATCAATTAAGATATTCAAACTGCAAAAGAGGATAGTCAGAACAATTATGTTCAAAAAACAGAGAGACACTAGTAAACCATTATTTAAGAAACTAAATATTTTGCCCCTCCCATGCCAATATATACTAGAATTATTATTCTTTACCAAAAAAAGTATCAACAAAATTAGCAAAAATATGGACTACCACGATTATGACACAAGATCAAAAACCTCTCTAAGAATACTTCCCC
Organism: Schistocerca piceifrons; assembly: GCF_021461385.2. Lineage (NCBI taxonomy): Eukaryota > Metazoa > Arthropoda > Insecta > Orthoptera > Acrididae > Schistocerca > Schistocerca piceifrons. The sequence goes on along the minus strand of NC_060149.1, from coordinate 873,473,172 downwards.
ACTCAACAAAACTGTACAGTGATGGTGTCAAGTGCATGGGAATAAAATTATATAATCATCTTCCAACTTTTATACAAGAAATCCAAGAAATAAATAAATTCAAACAGGCAGTGAAATCTCTTTTAATAAAAGAATGCTTTTATACCATCCAGGAATATTTGGAATCAAAATTGTCTTAGTGCATGATAATGTATCAAAGCCGAATGTTGTTAAGTCAGTCTTGTCACATCATGTAACAATTCTCTGTAAAGCTGTAACTTTAAGTAACATAATTTGGTAGGTAATGTAAAATAATCTTTCTTCTATACTCTTGTTTACTATTTTAGACTCCTGTAAACTGTATATTTGTATTGACTTATCCCATATCAGTTGTACAAGCCATTGTACTGATTTGATCTACGGGACAAATAATAAATAAATAAATAAATAAATAAATGTACATGATAATGGAGAAATAACAGATATCTTAAACAGAGGTTTGCAAGACTCTCTAGGATTGTATTAAAGCAAGATCTAATCGTCCTTTTTTGCAGTTTGAAAGTGCTATCAACTGTTTTAGTTTCCCCAGAAAGTAGGTTTTCTCACAACAGCATGATTTTATTGAGCAAAGAAGGTAACATGTCCTGCTCAGTTCTGCACTGAGGTATCCAATATGCTTATTCCATTTTACATTGCTCTGCAGCCAAAGTCCTAAGAATTTGGTTTCAGTACTGTTACAGAGAAAGAATTTATATTGGATTTTAGCTGGAATACCGTAACATATAAGTGATTAAGTTTGAAACATATCTTGAGAAATATATCTGAGTATGGGGGTTGGAACTTAAATAGTGGCAACTACTTATTCACAACAGATACAAAAGAGTTACATGTTTGCACTTGTTACTGTCCTTCAGAGTAGTCTCCAGCATTGTGTAGAACCCGTTGCCAATGATGTGGAAGGTGTAGTATACTGTTAGCAGAGCCTGTTCTGTTGATGGTGTGAATGGGGCGGTCTACTGCCTGCCTAATCTCTGGAACAGTTCTGAAGTGAATGCCATGACGTGGTTCCTTCATGTTCGGAATCAAATCAAAGTCACAAGGACTTACGTCTGGGGAGTATGGTGGATGGTACAGTGCTTCCCAGTCCCATCAACAGGACAGAGCAGCCACAGCTTGTGCTGTATGTGCCCACACACTGTCATGCAAAATGATGGGTGGGTTGTGCAGAAAGTGTGGCTGCTTCTTTTGCAAAGATGGTCGCTGGTGATGCTCCAAAAAAAAAGCTTTGCAAAAGAAGCAGTGACAATTTCTGCGCAACCCACCCATCATTTTGCACGACAATGTGCGGGTGCATTCAGCTCAAGCTGTGGTTGCTCCATTCAGTCGATGGGACTGGGAAGTACTGCACCATCCACCATACTCCCCAGACTTAAGTCCCTGTGACTTTGATTTGCTTCAGAACTGTTCCAGAGATTCGACAGGCAGTAGACCGCTCTATTCGCACCATCAACAGAACAGGCTCTGCTAACGGTATACTACACCTTCCACATTGCTGGCAACAGGTTCTAAACAACACTGGTGACTACTTTGAAGGACAGTAATAGGTGCAAACATGTAACCCTTTTGTATCGGTTGTGAATAAATAGTTGCTGCTATTTAACTTCCAACCCTCATATAAAGGATGCATACTAGTCACATCTTATGCATGCCTGTATATTGGTATGCACTATGCCAGACACTTTCTGAACATAACAGGAAACTAGGCAACCCATGAAAATCTGGAGTCAGACTGTTAGCATTTAAACATTAGTAATACCATATGTGAAATACACATTAGCAAACTAGTATTTGTTGGTAAATCTATAGATGCTAGAGAAGAGAAACTGCATTTGACTATTTCTATTAGTCTCTCATAACTGACAAAAACTTCACATCACATGGTAGATCTTTTTTCCTTATTTGCTGCCCCAGTACTTCTTTTTATCTATCAGTCTACTACAGTCTTGTTAGTTGACACAGGGTCTTAAAAAAGTGTCCCATATATTTACAGGAGATATTACTGGTCAAAGATAGAAAAAAAGGAACCAACTATTTGTTGAGATTTGGACATTGTCCTATGATAGCCATCAGACTATTGACACTACTACCCAATGTGGTTACCACTCATTCCAACATTCTCAGCCCTACTTCTCAGAGAATCATGAACATGTGAAAACACACTAAGTCTGCTCTCAGATTTTGTCAGGGGCATATGCTCCTGTACTGTGTTAATGTTGTTGATGGGTGCAGAATACACCAATGTATTTATCTGTCTCCATAGAAATATAATCGATTAAGTTCAGGTGAACAAGGTGGCTGTACCAATGAGCCTCTTTGACTAATCAGTTCCTCATTAAACACATATATACTGTCACATGAAGTTGTCTTCTTGTAAGGGTAACCTTCTCCAACAGTGCGGGTAATTTGTCACACAGAAACTGGTGATAAACAGTACCTGGTAATTTGTGCCTTGAAGTGCATGGTGCTGCGAGTCTGTCACCCACAATTTATTCCCACACATTGATACTAAAGTGAACCTGTAAGCAATATGAATAAAATAAATAATTGTGCAGAACTGGCCATGCCAGAGTGTGGCTTATGCCTTCAGATACTCCAATTCTTCACACACTTGTTTCAGATCATCTTCAGCTTGTCACAACACTCAATCCTTCATATCTTGTTTGCAAGATCTACTGTGATCCCTTGTCCTTATTATGATCCTGTGTCTTAGGTCACCGAAACAACTTGCTGAACATTTTTTTTCTTTTTTCATGTGGAATGCAGATTGAGAATGTTGTTTAGCATTCAGGACACCTGTCTGTTGATTAACATAGCTGGTTACATCAAGGGCAGGACACCATGTCCATGATCTGCCAATTACCGCATGGAACAATATGGCTCAGTTTCACTGGTTATGTTTTTCACACTCCATGGAATTATTAATCTTATTCTAATACCAGTACAACCCAAAATTATACAAATGGAATGACTGACGCAGGAAACTGTTGCAAGTACTGAGACAAATACATCCAATAATTAATGAATGTCAACAGAATGACAGGTTATATGACTGAGTACTGACTGTACTTGTCACAAGTAAAATGGTCCACATTTAAAAATATATGTATTTGTTTCTTGACATATTTTGCAGAATTCTTGTCTCTAGTTTTGAGCAGTAATACCTCTCTTACGAATAGCAACATCCTGCATAACCTCAGAAGCATATACCTGATGTCATACAGTGTGGGTACAGTCAGATTTCCAGACATTTCATTGTAACATAAACATTAACGAACGTAAAACAAGGGTAATGGAGGGTAGTTAAATTAAATCAGGGGATTCTGAGGGAATTATATTACAAAATGAGACACTAGAGACAGTGGATGAGTTTTGTTATTTGGGCAGCAACATAACTGGTGATGGCCAAAGTAGAGAGGATATAAAACGCAGAATAGCAGTATAAAGAGAAGCATTGCTGGAAAAGATAAATATTTTTTGGAAGTCTTTTCTGAATGTATTTGTCAAGAGAGTAGCCTTCTACAGAAGTGACACATAAACAGTAAGCAGTTCAGACAAGACAAGATTAGAAGCATCTGAAATGTACTGTTATAGATGAATGCTGATGACTTGGTGGGCATTTTTGTCTTTCTGCTGTTCACTGTAATGTTTTATTTGTCAATACATTACAGCCAATGGCAGAAAGCTGATGTTCTTTAAAAATTCATTTTGACTGTGGACTCCAAGCCCCAGAAGTTATTGGATGGGCACATCAAGTGACCACTGGTATAGATATGTTAGACATTTCAGGATTTAAGCTAGCTTCCTACTTCTGCAGAGTAGATATGGATGGAGGAGGAGTTGCCACATTTATTAAAAGCTGTCATAAATTCAAGAACATTGACATTAATAAATTCTGTTTAGAGCAGCATCTAGAAGCATGTGCAACAGAAGTAGAGTTCCATAACAGATCCTATATCATAGTAACTATTTACCAAGCACCTGCAGGAAATTATAATCTATTCATAAATAATCTAGAAGCTCTTTTGGGTTATTTAACAGGAAGAAACAGAGAAATTTTGATTGCTGGTGACTTTAATACAGATTTTCTAATGCAATCTTCCAGTAAACATTTACTGCAGTTAGTAATTTTGTCTTTCAATCTAACTCACACTGTAAACTTTCCAACTAGGATCACTAAATCCTCAAGAACAGCCATTGATAACATTTTTATAGACAAATCAAGTGAACAAAATCATATCATAAAACCTGTTATAAATGGACTATCAGATCATGACATGCAGCTCCTTGTTTCAGATGTAAATTCTAAGCAGATTATCAAGACTGCTAAATCTGAGTACAGGAGAGTAGTCAGTCAACCAAAAATTGAGTGTTTTAGAAAACTTCTCAAATATATGAACTGGAGAGACGTTTATAGTGCTCATGACATAAATGAAAAATATAACACATTCATGAACAATGTCAGTACCATGTTTGAAAACTGTTTTCCTCTAAAAGTTACTCAAATTAAACAGAAGTCTATAATAAAACCACACAAGGAATAAAGATTTCCTGTAAGACAAAAAGGAAAATGTATCTTTCGACCAAAAAGAGCTCCAGTGCTGATGATTTAGCTAAATACAAGGAATACTGTAAAATATTTAAAAAAATAATTCAGACATCTAAACAGATGCACTATGGGAAGAAGGTAGCAATGTCAGGGAACAAAATAAAAACAATATGGGATATAGTAAAAGAGGAGACTGGTAGAACCAGAAAGGAACAGGAGCAAATAGCACTAAGGGTAGATGACACATTAGTAACCGATGGGCATAGTGTGGCAAATCTATTTAACAAGTACTTTATATCCGTTACTGATAGAATGGGATTGTCAGGATCAGTAAATAATGCCCTTGAATATCTGAAACTAGCCTTTACAAATAGCTTCAGGTACATGAATATATCACTCACTTCACCAAAAGAAATAACTTCCATAATAAAATCTTTAAAAACAAAGCATTCTAGTGGTTACCATTAAATATCAACAAAGTTAATTAAGGCATGTTCTTGTGAGTTTAGTACAATTCTAAGTTACTTGGGTAACCAGTCAATTGTAACTGGGACATTTCCTGACTGGCTAAAATATGCAGATGTTATGCCTCTATTCGAGAAAGGGGATAAAGAGATACCGTCAAACTACAGACCGATTTCACTTTTTCCAGCATTCTCAAAAATTTTAGGAAAAGTAATGTACAGGCAGCTTCTCAACCATTTGACCACAAATAACATATTATCAAGAACACAGTTTGGATTTCTGAAGGGTTCTGATATCGAGAAGGCTATTTACACCTACAGTGAAAATGTACTTAATTCATTAAATATCAAGTTACAAGCAGCAGGTATTTTCTGTGATTTGTCAAAGGCATTTGATTGTGTGGACCACAAGATCCTTTTAAATAAATTAGAATTCTATGATGTCACAGGCAGTGCTACAAAATGGTTCAAGTCATACCTCGCTAACAGGAAACAAAGGGTGTCAGTGCAAGGGACTATTGAATTAAATCATCAGTCATCATCAGAATTGGACGAAATTACATGTGGTGTCCCACAAGGATCCATCTTAGGGCCATTGATTTTTCTTGTGTACATTAATGATCTCTCATCAGTTACACTGCCAGAAGCAGAGTTTGTTTTGTTTGCAGATGACACAAGTATTGCAATAAATAGTATGTCGAGTGTAGTTCTAGAAAGATCTGCTAATGACATTTTCATGGCTATTAATAAATGGTTTAAAGCCAACTCACTGACATTAAACTTCGAAAAGACTCACTATATGCAATTCAGAATCTGTAAGAGGTTTCCCCCCAGCATATGCACAAAGTATGAAGAAGAGCAGATAGAAGAGGTTGACAGTCTTAAATTCCTGGGATTACAACTTGATAATAAATTCAGTTGGGAGGAGCACACCACAGAACTGCAGAAACGCCTTAACAAATCTGTATTTGCAATTCGAGTGTTAGCAGACATAGGCGACATAAAAATGAAAAAGCTTGCATACTTTGCCTACTTTCATTCCATAATGTCATATGGTCTAATATTTTGGAGTAACCCTTCAAGTCAAACAAAAGTTTTCAGAGTCCAAAAGTGTGTAATACATATTATTTGTGTAGTAAATTCACGGACATCCTGTAGAAACCTCTTCAAACAACTGGGTATACTAACTACTGCCTCTCAGTATATTTACTCCTTAATGACATTTGCCCTAAATAATATATCTCTTTTTCCAACAAACAGCTCAGTTCATACATACAATACCAGGAACAAAAATGATCTGCACAAGGACTTAAAAGCACTTACTTTAGTTCAAATAGGGGTCCACTACTCAGGAACACTCATCTTCAATAATCTGCCAGCAAACATAAAAAATTTAGTTACAAATAAAGATCAGTTTAAAAGGAGCCTGAAAGACTTACTAGTGGCCAATGCCTTCTACTCCATTCATGAATTTTTAAATAGAAACAAATGATGTATTGTATATATTCATACTATTAGTATTGTTATTTCAGCTTTTTTTTTTAAAAAAAATTGACATGTTCCACATCCACGAGGATCTCCTCAGCGCGGATCTATGGAACAAAAAACTAATGTAATCATGGATGGGTGTAGACAGATTTTTATCCAAGGGGGGGGGGGGGAGATTATAAAATTGCTGCTTTTATAATACTGATTTGGGGTGTCTGAGAACATGTTGTGCCCTAAGAACTTAATTTGACAAGAGCTACACAAAACTTATTGTGTTAATTGTTTGACAGCTATCCACTCAATATGTTTTTGAAGATTAGATTACTTTCCTACCTAAATGGTCAGCATATTCTATTAGTATCTGTAAATCTCAAATTTTTAAAGATTTTTAAACCCAGTGAGCTATGAAATAATATGAAAAACTATTTGCAAACTATATTTTTATTCATAAATCACAAATGTTGAGGTTTTAGTGAAAATTAAAAATCCAAAAGAGAAAAGCAATCAGATTCAATGAAGAAATCCTATAGAAAATCAGAAAATATAACCAGTTAAAAATGCCCCTCTTTGATACACTTCCAGGTGGATAAAAATTAAATAAAGTTATTAAAAAAAGTACTTATTCAACTTTGGTACCATTGTTTTTCCTTACAAAATTTCACATGTTTATGTGTCACTTCTGTAGAAGGCTACTCTCTTGACAAATACAGCTGAGCATGCTAATGGATTTATCTCATTATTTCCATGACTTCTAACAATGGAATATCTAGGATGGCCACTGTAGCCTGAGCCAGAGTCAGAGTGTGTGTGTGTGTGTGTGTGTGTGTGTGTGTGTGTGTGTGTGTGTGTGTGTGTGTGTGAATGGTACATCTGGACGAACATAGAGGGGCCCAGTCAGTGCGACTCCATGCATATATATGCACAAGTCGCCAGCAAACAGTGTGGGGAGCACACCCTTTCCACAGCTGGCCTCTGAACTGACTCTCAGCAACCTACTACTGAGCCAGTACAATTCTTGTCTCCTCAACTTGATACACTGTTGCGTATTCATGTCAAATGAATGGTACAATTCATAATGTGATGCCTGTGTGTTGCACTGTGTTAAAAAGGATGGAGACTATATTTCAGCAATGTCCTCATCATGTCCGAATCTGCCATGTATGAAAAACAGCACCAACACTGCCACTGCACCAAGGAAATACTATGATTTACCATGAACATCCTGAGAATCAAACAAATTTGAGTTTTGTAGTATTTGCTAAAGCTATAGTTCTTACTGTTGCACTCAGTATTGCTAAATCTCTCATTTAGTTGCATAACTGCCAATCCTTGGGTAACAGAAGAAATATTGAATTTAATTGATGAAAGGAGAAAATATAAAAATGCAGTAAGTGAAACAGGCAAAAAGGAATACAAACGTCTCAAAAATGAGATCGACAGGAAGTGCAAAATGGCTAAGCAGGGATGGCTAGAGGACAAATGTAAGGATGTAGAGGCCTATCTCACTAGGGGTAAGATAGATACTGCCTACAGGAAAATTAAAGAGACCTTTGGAGATAAGAGAACCACTTGTATGAATATTAAGAGCTCAGATGGAAACCCAGTTCTAAGCAAAGAAGGGAAAGCAGAAAGGTGGAAGGAGTATATAGAGGGTCTATAAAAGGGCGATGTACTTGAGGACAATATTATGGAAATGGAAGAGGATGTAGATGAAGATGAAATGGGAGATACGATACGGCGTGAAGAGTTTGACAGAGCACTGAAAGACCTGAGTCGAAACAAGGCCCCCGGAGTAGACAATATTCCATTGGAACTACTGGCGGCCGTGCGAGAGCCAGTCCTGACAAAACTCTACCATCTGGTGAGCAAGATGTATGAAACAGGCGAAATACCCTCAGACTTCAAGAAGAATATAATAATTCCAATCCCAAAGAATGCAGGTGTTGACAGATGTGAAAATTACCGAACTATCAGCTTAATAAGTCACAGCTGCAAAATACTAACACGAATTCTTTACAGACGAATGGAAAAACTAGTAGAAGCCAACCTCGGGGAAGATCAGTTTGGATTCCGTAGAAACACTGGAACACGTGAGGCAATACTGACCTTACGACTTATCTTAGAAGAAAGATTAAGGAAAGGCAAACCTACGTTTCTAGCATTTGTAGACTTAGAGAAAGCTTTTGACAATGTTGACTGGAATACTCTCTTTCAAATTCTAAAGGTGGCAGGGGTAAAATACAGGGAGCGAAAGGCTATTTACAATTTGTACAGCAACCAGATGGCAGTTATAAGAGTCGAGGGACATGAAAGGGAAGCAGTGGTTGGGAAGGGAGTAAGACAGGGTTGTAGCCTGTCCCCGATGTTGTTCAATCTGTATATTGAGCAAGCAGTAAAGGAAACAAAAGAAAAATTCGGAGTAGGTATTAAAATTCATGGAGAAGAAATAAAAACTTTGAGGTTCGCCGATGACATTGTAATTCTGTCAGAGACAGCAAAGGACTTGGAAGAGCAGTTGAATGGAATGGACAGTGTCTTGAAAGGAGGATATAAGATGAACATCAACAAAAGCAAAACAAGGATAATGGAATGTAGTCTAATTAAGTCGGGTGATGCTGAGGGAATTAGATTAGGAAATGAGGCACTTAAAGTAGTAAAGGAGTTTTGCTATTTGGGGAGCAAAATAACTTATGATGGTCGAAGTAGAGAGGATATAAAATGTAGGCTGGCAATGGCAAGGAAAGCGTTTCTGAAGAAGAGAAATTTGTTAACATCCAGTATTGATTTAAGTGTCAGGAAGTCATTTCTGAAAGTATTCGTATGGAGTGTAGCCATGTATGGAAGTGAAACATGGACGATAAATAGTTTGGACAAGAAGAGAATAGAAGCTTTCGAAATGTGGTGCTACAGAAGAATGCTGAAGATTAGATGGGTAGATCACATAATTAATGAGGAGGTATTGAATAGGATTGGGGAGAAGAGACGTTTGTGGCACAACTTGACCAGAAGAAGGGATCGGTTGGTAGGACATGTTCTGAGGCATCAAGGGATCACCAATTTAGTATTGGAGGGGAGCGTGGAGGGTAAAAATCGTAGAGGGCGACCAAGAGATGAGTACACTAAGCAGATTCAGAAGGATGTAGGTTGCAGTAGGTACTGGGAGATGAAAAAGCTTGCACAGGATAGAGTAGCATGGAGAGCTGCATCAAACCAGTCTCAGGACTGAAGACCACAACAACAACAACAACTGCCAATCATTTCTGGAGAAGGTTGAGAATCCTATAATGAATAAATTCTAGATTCCAAGAGGAATTTCTAAGGATGGGTAGTTCAGATCAAGAGGCACGGAATAATTTGACGGAGGCAACAGTTTGGTAACAGATGGAATTGTGTAATAATTTGACGGAGGCAACAGTTTGGTAACAGATGGAATTGTGTAAAGGGGAGGGGGGGGGGGGTTAAAAATTGCCGGAGGAGACCAAGGCTTGATTACAGTAAGCAGTTTCAAGTGAATATAAATTTCAGCAGTTAAGCAGAGGCATAGAGACTTGCAGAGTATAGACTGGCATCAAGCACTGCATCAATGCTGTCTTCAGACTGGTGTCCACAACAACAGCAATGGAAGATATCTTGATGATAATTAAAGTTTTGTTTGTCGTTACATTAATATGCCATCTGCAAGCAATGGGTTTACATAGTATAAAAGCAGTGACTGTGATACATACCAAATGGTGTACAAAATGATGCCCAAGATAGCAGACAGATGTATAGAAGTATCTGATATGTAACATATTACAGAGAACATAAGAAAAATATCTAATATACAAATCATAATCTATACATATATCAGGATATGGCATGCATATTTTCAGATCTGTGGAACATACTGTCACTAGACAAATAATGCAAGGTCAAAACTACAACATTACACCACTAAACTAGAAATAATTACAGAGACAGTATAAATTACCAGAATTTATAAATTTTAAGTTAAGATCTATACACTCAAACCTCCAGCATCTTCAAAAGAGAAGAGAAAAAATTTCAGAACCTAAGAGTACTATGAGTGAGCTGACTCGAAAAACTCAGAACAACAGGTACAGACCAGTAGAATATACTCAAACATGACCGGGAATCAATCAGCCTTATAAACGGTATAAAAAATGGAAATGTCGTGTGGCTAGGGCCTCCCGTCGGGTAGACTGTTCGCCTGGTGCAGGTCTTTCGATTTGACGCCACTTCGGCGACCTGCGCGTCGATGGGGATGAAATGATGATGATTAGGACAACACAACACCCAGTTCCTGAGCGGAGAAAATCTCCGACCCAGCCGGGAATCGAACCCGGGCCCTTGGGATTGACAGTCTGTCGCGCTGACCACTCAGCTACCGGAGCGGACTATAAACGGTAGTATTCAAGGATACGTTGGCTCATGAAAGAACAAAATAATGGAAAAATATTAGGGTCTAAGTTTACAATATGGGGATTGACCCATGAATGCAAACCACATCGGGTACAAACCAGCAAAAAATGTGTCTTTAGCAGTCTTGGCTAACAATTCACACATATTTGTCACAATACCTACCCAGTCTACTGATGCTCGAGTATGTTACCCAGCACCCACGACCTCTTGCAAGTTGACTGGTCCAGCAGGGTACAGCCATACAGCAGTGTGGAGAGTGGGTCTGCCCACATCTTTCAGCTTCCTCCTTAAAGTTCTCATCACACACTCCAACAGATAGGTGACTTCCTGTCTAGGATTCACATCAAATCCTGAAACATTGTTTTGCATACTAAATATGTTGCTCAATACCAATACCTCCTTCACATCACACAAGATATATTCTCCTTTGATATTTTACAGTCAGTTATAAGGAATTTATGTCTGGTGTGATTGAAAAGTGTTCGCATATGAAACATTAATAATCAGAGTTAAATGCAGTAAAAAAAATGGACTAACAAGGTAATTCACACAGATATGCTCAGATACTATTCCTAATCTTTGCAGTACAAGTTATGAATATTGTCCCATGTCAGAACTGTAAAAAGTTCTATTCATTTAGTCTCATGGCATCTATATATTAAATTCTAATGCACAAATCTATTACAGAACATAATTATATAGTGTATCATTGATTTTATCCCAGTCAATAGATAAGACAAAACTTTAAAAATCACATCATCTTACATACTAAATTCCAGACAAACAAAACACAGTTATATAGTCTTATAAATCTACACATAGATTTAAACTCAGTCAATGGATAAAACAGAACTCTAGAAATCACATCATCTTACATACGGTACTAAATTCAGGAAAATGGAAAAAAGAACAAACAAACAAAAATTAGATACTTATGGATCAGTTCAAAAAATGGCTCTGAGCACTATGGGACTTAACAGCTGAGGTCATCAGTTCCCTAGAACTTAGAACTACTTAAAACTATCTAACCTAAGGACATCACACACATCCATGCCCGAGGCAGGATTCGAACCTGCGACCGTAGCGGTCGCGCGGTACCAGGCTGAAGTGCCTAGAACCTATCGGCCACTATGGCTGGCTGGATCAGTTCAGTGATATTGTGTAATCCAAACAACAACTTAGATTTTGGATACAAAAGTCTGTATGCATTAGGATGTGGATTTTCAAGAACTTTGAATGGTCCAATATAAATATCGAAAAATTTCTTTATCTCAGATGCCAACTCTTTAGATTTCTCTTTGGCTTTCACCAAGACAAGATGTCCTACTTCAGACTTAGAAAATCTACCTTTACCATCATGTCTCTGCTTTCTCCTATCTCCCTATTTTTTCATCATCTCCTTAACACATTCTTCCCTCTCTTGAGGTGACAGAATTGTACATGGTGGAAACTCAACATTTCCAGAAATAAAGTTATGTGGTCTGTGATTAAACATGATTTGAAATAGTGAAAAACCTGTTGAAGAATGTAAGCTGTTCATAATATCCTCAAAATCACTGACATAATCTATCCAATTAGTATGATTCTTACTGCAATATGTTCTAAACAGGCTTCCAGTCTCTGCAGGATTACTTGAAGATGGTACACCGAGATTGAATATGCCTTATTTTTGCATGATTGCTTACTGGTAGCTTTCTTGGGAGGAAACAGTTTTATAAATTTTGAAAATACAACAACCACCACAAAAACATAACAAAATCCATTCTTAGATTTAGGTAAAGGTCCATAAACATCCACAGACATGAGATCTAGGTTACTATTAGGCAGTATGTTTTGCATTTGGCCTCTACTTGTTTGGTTTCTTACCTTCACTCTTTGACATTTGTCACAATTGGGAACTTTTGCGTGTATTTGGTTGTTCCACAATGACCAAAATTCTCATATGTATAAGTAATTAAAGTATCAATACACTGTTCCGGACAACATAGTTTCCAATCCTCTGAGTCAGTCTTACATCTTCTGAATAAAATACCCTTGTGTTTGTGTACCTTATAATACTGTTCTGTCTTTTCTCTTCCTTTCTTACCCAACATGCTCTTGACCAATTTCCATTTTTATCATGATTTTGATACCTACGGATGTCTTTGGAATTTTTCAAGATATCTTTTTCCTCTTTCTCACATTTCAAGTACATAATTTTAAACTCTTTTTCTCCTTCTCCAAAGTTGTTACATGATTCACTTCCTAAAGGTGGCCTAGGCAAAGCATCAGCTTCTACATGGTCTGTGCCCTTAATGTATCTGATTTCATAATTAAACTGCTGTAAAAACAAGACCGAAGGAGTAATTCTGTTATGGTACAGTTTACACACCTGAAGATAACATAATGCTTTGTGATCAGTATAGATGATGACTTTGTGATCAAGTAAATAATTTTTAAATTTGTTTAATGCCCAATGTACTTCCAAACGTTCTTTCTCAGTAACAGTGTATGTCTTTTCATGTTTCTGCAATACTCTACTAGCAAATGCAAGAGATATATGTTGAATAATACCATCAACTTCAACTTCCTGAAATAAGTGAGCACCCAAATCAACATCACTACTGTCTGTCATAATACAAACAGGAAGAGACAAATCTGTTCTGAACAATATCTGACTCTGACACAACTGTCATTTGATCTCATCGAAAGCATCCTGACACTCCTAATTCCAATCCCAAATGGTATTCTTCTTCAAAAGTTCACACAAGCATGGAGCATTCAAAGCTTGGCTGCTACGAAATTTTCTATAAAACCCAAAAAATGATTTAAGCTGTTTTTTGTTGCAAGGAGGAGGAAAATTAGCAATAGCATCAAGTTTCTCTTTATCAGGTGCAATTCCTTTTTCAGATGTAACATGTCCTAAAAATTTAACTTCTTCCACACCAAATTTACACTTACCTATTATAAAAGTCAGGCCTCCTGATTCTAATTTTGAAAAAAACATTTCTTAACAAATTCAAATATTGTTCCCAAGTCTTTTCTGTGACCAGTATGTCATCAACATACACAATTAATTTTGAACTCACTTCACTTCCTATGACAGACTCCAGAACTCTTATGAATTCAGCTACAGATACATTTAGCCCAAATGGCACCACACAGTATTGAAAACACTTACCTCCACACAAAAATGCTGTATACTTTCAAGAATTAATTTCAAGTGGGATCTGGTGAAATCCAGAGGTCAAGTCCAAACTAATCATGTATTTTACATAATCAAATTTGTGTAACAGCTCGTCCATGTTCTCAGGATGATCATTCTCTCTGATAAGAAATTTATTAAGATATTTAGAGTCCAAAACAATTCTAACTGCACCATTTCTCTTACTTACCACAACTAAAGGATTATTGTAAGCACTCCTACTTCTCTCAATTACACCCCATGTTTCCATTTTCTGAATTTCTTTCTCTACATGTTTCCTTTTTGAAAATGGTGTATTACATGGCTTGAGAAAGAAAGGTTGATGATCTTTAAGGTAAAGCATGCACTGATAGCCTTTCACTCTCCCAGGTTTTTCACTAAACACATTTCTAAACTCCAGTAACAAATTTCTAAGTTGTTCCTTTTGTATGTCATTAAGAGTCATAGCTTCCCTTACTTTAGAATCCACTACACTTTCAAAATCCTGATCCTCAGTCTCATCAAAATCTATATCATCATCAAACAACTGGTACTCACCTTGGTTCACAACGTTTTGCAAATACTTACAACTTTTCCCACAGTTTAAGATACAGAAATTAGTTTTCATGTAAGTATTACATTTAGGTTCAAAAATAAACAATTCTTTAGCATTCCATCCAAAACAAGCCTCAAGTTTCACTATCCAACCCATACCGAGAATTATATTTTCTTCCAGACTGGGGACCACTAAGCATTCATGTTCAAAGGTTTTGCCTTCCACACTAAACGTTAAAAGCACCTGAGATTTTACCAATTTGCTTTGATTACCTGCAGTCCATAATTTTCACAAAATTCTTACTATACTGGATTTTGTCTCTAAATTGTTCGATATACCACAAATTGGGCGACCTGTATCAATCAAACAGTCCCTTTCCCATTGATCAGTCTTAACCTTAACATAAGGACATTCAAAATCTGAATTATCATCTCTGTTATTACACACTTCATGCAAAAGATCACTTTCAATTTCGTCAAGTGCTACATCTACACTGCTTTTGGAGGGTTTTATCAACTTTCCTGGTATCATAGCATTACTTTGGTTACACGTGTTGTTAGGTAAAGATTGAACACACTGAATGGGTTCCATAGCACAATTAACATCACTTATTACAGAAGGAACACAAAATACATTACTGTCAAAATTACACTTTCTACTTAGATCTTCTTCCACATCACTCCCCCAATTAGGATACAGATTTTGCCTAAGCGCAGCTGACTTAATCCAGAATGCAAATTTATTTATGTTGTCATCACTATGGTCCCAATCAAATTTCAAAAAATTTTCACCTTTATTCTCTAAGCTTACAGATAACCCTCGTTTACTGTTTGGATCACTACTCCGCATGACATTAATGAAAAACTGTTTTGACTGGCCTAGTATCCCATAACTCTCACTTACATCATCACAAACATCACTTACCTAACCTGTATTTACAAATAACTCTTTAACTTTATCACTCTTAAACTCCACAAAAACCTGATACTCATCATAATCATAATCATCATACTATCACCATCAATATTGTCATCATATTCTTCCAAAATTACTTCATCAATAACATCATTAACAACACAAGTCTCATCAGCATCAAAGTCACACTCCTCAACTTCATTTGCAATTTATTTATTTATTTACATGTCAAGTAATGTAGGACAAAATTGAGGAGCAAATCTCCAAGGTCATGGAACATGTCATTACATGAAATTACAACATAAAAGTAATAACAAATGAAAACAAATGTTTATGAACCCAAAAAAAGCCAGTCCATAAGTTTAAATAAATGCAATCAACAATGCAACAAGAATCAGCTTAATTTTTCAAGGAACTCCTCGACAGAATAGATGGAGTGACCCATGATGAAACTCTTCAGTTTCAATTTGAAAGCATATGGATTACTGCTAAGATTTTTGGATTCAAGTGGTAGCTTATTGAAAATGGATACAGCAATACACTGCACACCTTTCTGCACAAGAGTTAAGGAAGTCCGATTCAAATGCAGGTTTGATTTCTGCCGAGTATTAACTGAGTGAAAGCTGCTTATTCTTGGGAAAAAGCTAATATTGTTAACAAGAAATGATAGTAAGGAATATATATTGAAAGGTCAATGTCAAAATACCCAGACTCGTGAACAGGTGTCGACAAGAGGTTCGTAAACTTACACCACTTATTGCCCGAACCACCCATTTCAGAGTCAAAAATATACTATTAGAATGGGAATAGTTACCCCAAAATATAATACCATGTGTAATAAGCGAATGAAAATAAGCAAAGTAGACTAATTTTCATGTTGAATGATCACTCACTTCAGATACTGTTTGAATAGTAAAAATGGCAGTATTAATTCATTGAACAAGATCCTGAACGTGGGTTTCCACGACAGCTTACTATCTATCTGAACACCTAGAGATTTGAACAGTTTAGTTTCACTAATCATATGCCCATTCTGTGAAATTAAAATGTCAGGTTTTGTTGAATTGCATGTTACAAACTGTAAAAACTTTGTCTTACTGTCATTTCATGTTAGTTTATTTTCTAGAAGCTATGAACTTAGTTCATGAACTGCACTATTTCAAACCAAGCCAATGTTGCACACAACATCCTTTATTACCAAGCTAGCGTCATCAATAATCAGAAATATTTTAGAGTTACCCGTAATACAAGAGGGCATATCATTTATATAAATAAGGAACAGGAGTGGCCGCAACACTGATTCCTGGGGCAACCCCCACTTGACAGTACCCCACTCAGACCCCAAATCACAGCTGTTATCAACATTGTGAATAATGACCTTTTTGCGGCCTGTTGCTAAAGTAAGAGATGAACCAATTGTGAGCTAGTCCCCGTATTCTGTAATGGTCCAACTTCTGGAGCAATATTTTGTGATCAACACAAACAAATGCCTTACTTAAATAAAAAAAAAAACCCTTTTGTTTAACCCATCCAGTACCTCACAGAGAAAAGACAATATAGCATTTTCAGTTAAATGACTTCTAAAGCCGAACTGTACATTTGATAGCAAATTGTGTGATATAAAATGATCAATTATCCTTACATACACAGCCTTTTCAATAACTTTTGCAAACACTCATGGCATAGAAATAGATATAAAATTATCTACATTATCCCTTTCCCCATTTTTATAGAATGGCTTTACTACTGAGTACTTAAATCGTTCAGGAAACTGACCATTCCTAAAGGAAAAATTACAAATATGGCTAAACACAGGCCTAACATGTGAAGCACAGTACTTTAATATTCTGCTAGGCACTCCATCATAACTATGAGAGCCCTTAGTCTTTAGTGATTTAATTATTAACTCAATCTCCCTCCTGTCTGTATCACTGAGGAGTATTTCAGATATCAATCTCGGAAAGGCATTTGCCAAGAAAGTCATATGATTCCCTGTAGAAACCAATTTTTTTTTAATTCACCAGCAATGCTCATAAAATGTTTGTTAAATACTGTACATATATCTGATTTATCAGTAACAGAAATATTTTTATTGCGAACTGACTTTATGTCATCAACCTTAGGCTACTGACCAGACACTTCCTTCACAATTGACCATATGGTTTTAATTTTATCCTGTGAATTAGCTACTCTATTTGCATACCAAATACTCTTTGCCTTCCTGATAACATTTTAAGCACCTTACAATACTGTTAGTAATGGGCTACTGTAGCTTGATTGTGACTACTTCTAACATTTTGATATAATTCCCACTTTGTTCCACAAGTTAAGAACAGTATCAATTGCAAAGAAATGTATGTTCAAAATTTTTTTTTAGAGCAACATTTTGAATCATGTGCCATCGAAATTTCTGTAAGTAATTCCACCCTATTCATTGTGGCTATTTATAGAGCACCTTCAGGAAATCTTGACCTCTTTTTGAAGCAGCTCGATTTGCTTCTACTGCACTTATTCAACTGTAAAAAAGATGTTGTAACTACTTGGAGATTTCAACATCAACTTTCTTACACATAGTAGTGGGAAGACAGACCTAGAAAATCTGATGTATACCTACAACCTTCTGTCAGTGGTCAATTTTCCCACCAGAGTAACTTCATATTCAAGCACACTAATTGACAACATTTTTGTAGACCAAGAGAAATTGGGCAGTATCAGCATTAGTAAAATAATAAATGGTCTTTCTGACCATGATGGTCAAAGACTTACCATCAAAAATATAAATGTTTGTCAGAATAAAACTGAGCCAACATGGAAGGTATTCAGGCCCATAAATGTACTAACAATCAAAACATTCAAATCATGCCTCCATAATGTAAATTGGAGTCACATATAATCCGAAACAGATGTAAATTCCAAGTACTACCTCTTTAGTAAAGAAATTGCATCAATATTTGAAACCTACTTCCCAAAAAAAGTTTATAGGAATGTACCAAAAGAAAACACAAAAAAAACCATGGATAACAAGTGGGATTAGGACATCTTGCAAGCACAAAAGAATTTTGTACATAACAGCAAAAGAATCAGGAAACCCCAGTCAAATAAATCATTATAAAAAGTATTGTAAAACTTTGAGTAAGGTAATCAAACTTTCAAAAAGCATGTATTTTAGATCCAAAATCAACCAATCCAGTAATAAAATTAAAACAATCTGGGACATAATAAGGAGCGAGACTGGTACGAACAGTGCCAGTAAACCAGTAGACATTGTACTAAACATTGATGACAATACTGTAAGCAACCAAGAGACTATTGCGAATGCATTCAATGACTACTTCATAAGTGCTGCAGAGCAAATAGGTTGCAATGGATCCTTAGAAAGTGCCATGGATCTACTGAAGCACAGTTTTCCCATTCCAGTGAGCAAGATAAGGACATCCCCCATAACCAGATATGAGATTAAAAAACCATTGCCTCATTAAAATGTAAGGGATCATCTGGTGTAGATAATATCTCCAGTAAGCTGCTAAAAACCTACTCTGGCGAATTAAGCAAAGTATTAGCCCATATATTTAATGCCTCTATGTACCAGGGTGTTTTCCCAGAGGGCATGAAACTTGCTATAGTGAAGCCCCTCCACAAAAAGGGAGACACAACGCAAGTCTCAAACTATCGTCCAATCTCCCTCCTGTCCACTTTCGCTAAAGTCCTTGAGAAACTACTGCACTCCAGAATTGTAAGGCACCTAGAAAACTTTGGCATAATAAGTGATAGACAGTTCGGTTTCCGGAAACGTATGTCTGCAACTGAGGCCATATTTTCTTTCACAAATGATGTACTGGAATCCCTAAATAATAAAATGAAGGCAGTTGGAATATTTTGTGATCTGTCCAAAGCCTTCGACTGTGTGGACCACAAAATACTCTTCAACAAAGCACGCCACTATGGGATCACTGGGGCAGGGGGAAGCTGGCTAAAACCCTACCTCCAAAACAGGAAGCAGAAGGTAATTCTCAATGGGAGCAGTAAAGAGGGAGAGGTAGTAAAGTCAGACTGGAGCACTGTACTCCATGGAGTACCCCAGGGATCTGTCCTTGGTCCGTTGCTGTTTCTGATATACGTAAATGACCTACCTTTTTCATGCAATACATGCAAGTTCACCATGTTTGCTGACGACACCAGCATTTTGATTAGTAACAAACAGCTCACTGATATAGAGGTTGATGCCAACAAATTACTTACAGTACTATTAACCTGGTTCCAAGTGAACTCGCTCACAGTAAACCTGAGCAAAACAAATTATATCCATTTCAGCCTTGACAACAAACCCCCCAGGAGATTACTGTTTTAAATAACAATAATCAGATAGAAAGGGTACACTGCACCAAATTCTTAGGCCTCCACATAGACAGTAGGCTCAACTGGGACCACCATGTCCTCGAGACTGTAAAAAGGCTGTCCTCAGCAATTTTTGCCATTAGGACAATCTCACAATTTGGAGACATAAATGTCACGAAGTCCACATACTTTGCATACTTCCACTCCATTATGTGTTATGGCATCACCTTCTGGGGCAATTCACCCTCATCCAAAAAAATCTTCGTCATGCAGAAAAAAGTAGTCCGTATAATGTGCAGAGTACCCCCTAGAACCTCCTGCCGTACGCTCTTTAAAAAACTTGGAATACTTTCCACAACCTGCCAGTATATTTTTTCTCTAATGAGTTTCTTGGTTGACAATCCTGCCCACTATGAAACCAATGAAAGCTTCCATTATCACAGTACCAGAAAGAAGGCTGACCTCCACTTTGAACTAAAAAGTTTAACTCGGGTACAGAAAGGAGTGCATTACTCCAGTGTCAAAATATTTAACTTATTACCGAGCTATATAAAAAGTCTACATAGTAACAGTGCATCATTCAAAAACAATCTAAAGTCATATTTAATCGAGAAAACGTTTTACTCACTTGATGAATACTTCAACAGAGAAAAGTAGTCTGTGTATGTATTTATATTTACTGTTTTTTTGTTTATGTTCTTTTTGTTCCTATTTGTAACCATATACTTACTGTGACAAATAGGCTTTTGCAATGTGATAAACTTTGCATAATGTATTATTCCTACGACTTTATTTTGGTTCATTATTATTTTTGCAAGTCTTATGTAATTTACGTCTAGTTCTGCTCTTGTAAACTAATTGATACCATGGTCTGTGAACATATATTACTCAAGTCATTAGTCATCTTAGCGTCATACGCATAACAGGATCTATGGAATTTGTAGATAAATAAAAATAAAGATATCCTTATCCCACTAATCAGCCACCCGGGCTGCCTATTAATGCTAGTACCCCATTTAGAATGTTCTAATGGAAAGCAACTCTCAAAGGGTATGAGAAATGTGTTAGTGAAAGCATTATATTTGTCACCTATGTTATCAGCATTGTAAACATCCTGCCACTCTTGTAGCAATAAGCTACCAATCTCAGACTTGCCAACCTCAGTCACTTCACAGCTCTCATTAACATTTACATAAAAAACACCATCTAATTGAGATGCAGTACAGTTATTACCTGTTTCACATACATCGATAACACTCTTTTCTGACCAAGAGAAGAAATCATTAGTACCTACTACATCAAAATTCTCATTACTCTCACATTCTGGTTTGTGATTAGTATCTACATCATTGTAATTAAACATAGTATTCCAAAATTCTGATCAAAACATAAATGATTAATCTGGTGTTCCTTCTGATCAACTTCAGATGCCTGTGCTACATTATTAGTACTATTATTACTGTCTAAATGTACATGTAAGTTGGGGTCCTGTACTTGTTGTTTCCTTGCCCCAAAACTGTGGACCTTCATTGAGTCAGACCACTGTTTCCCAAACATTTGCCTTTATGATTGTTTCTCCTATTATATTGCCCATGGTTATCCCCATTATTCTTGTTCTGCTGAGGTTCAAAATTTCTGTCTCTATTAATATTTTGACCCTGATTGAAATTACCATTATCTCTGTTTCTGTAGTTGTCACCACTGTGATCTCTATCATTTCAATTGTTATGGTACACGTTTCTTTCTGCTTCCCTATCCAGCCTGTCTACACATCGTAAAAGTTGTTCTAGACAATCATCAGGTCTGTGTACTAAATCCCACTGCAACCTTTCTGGTAATCTCCTTTCTAATATATCAGTTAATGACATTTCGTCAAATGGCCTGTCAAGGTGTACTAATTTCTTAAGTTGATTCTTAAAAAATTCTTTCAGTGTACCGTCCCTATTCCTATAGTTTGGACCATTCAGAAATTCACTTTTAATTCTCTCTTGTTCAGCTTCTGAGCACAATTTATTTAAAAGAACTTTTTTTTCGAAGCTTTGGTTTGTTACCCACTGACTTAAATTTAGATTTACCCATGGTAGAGCTTCACCTTCAAGACATCTTTTAACAAATTTAACCTTTTGGTCATCACTCATGCCTGACACAAAACTCTCCCTACAGTGGTGTAGAAAATCCAGTGGATGTAAATTGTCTGATGAAAAACCTTTGATTGGAATTTTGGAGCACGCAATACCATTGTTTGAGTACTGATTGTGTGAATGAATTTTTCCTGAACTACTGAAACTTTTTGATCTAGAACATTTACATTACTGAGCACACTGTTTTCAACATTTAAAATTTTTTGATCTAAACTACTAAAATTCTGATCCATTTTTTCCTATATGACCTTCGGTTGAACTCTGACGTCATTAACATTCTTCTCCTGATGCAAAGATTGTGCAACTAACACATTTTCCAAAACAAAAAATTTATTTTCTGTTGCATCGACTTTTTCATTCACACTTTTTAATCCATCTGACAAACCATTTTTTAGCTTCGAAATCTGACTGCTAAGTTGGTCTGTTTGGTATTGTACCCTGTCCATTTTGTCATTGTTTTCAGTTCATTTAATTGTCCTTGTAGTGAAGTAAACTTTTCAGTTAACTGACCATTAACTACACTAAATTTGCTATTGTTGTCTATCTTCATTTCCTCTAATTTTAATAAAATCAACTGCAAAATATTGGTTTTCACTGTTTCTTTGCTAACTACACTTTCACTTAGTTCAAACGTGTCTAGGCTGAGTCCTACAGCTTTCATTTCATCACCACTGCCCTTGTCTCTATTCATTTTCCTAGCAATTACGTGAGTCCACTAATAATGATTAATTTCACAAATGTTTTCTGATGTCCTCCGTCATAGTTGTCAAGTCCTCCTTCGATTCATCCGATCCATCATTGTTGATATCATAGGAAATTATCATCAATGTTGATACAACTTTGTTGGGCAGCTCTCTGGTCTTCTTTCTTACGGTGATTGGAGTTTTATAACTTTAACTGACATAAATTACTATTCCTTCTTCTTCTACATCTAAATCTATATCTACATGGTTACTCCGGAATTCACATTTAAGTGCCTAGCAGAGGGTTCATCAAACCATTTTCATACTACTGCTCTACCATTCCACTCTTGAATGGCGCATGGGAAAAAGGAACACCTAAATATTTCCATTCGAACTCTGATTTCTGTTATTTTATTATGATGATCATTTCTCCATATGTAGGTGGGTGTCAACAAAATATTTTCGGATTCAGAAGAGAAAGTTTCTTAAACAGATCTCAGTGCAAAGAAAACTGCCTTTGTTTCAGTGACTGCCATCCCACCTCGTGTATCACATCAGTGACACTCTCACCCATATTGCGCGATAACATGAAACGAGCTGCCCTTCTTTGCACTTTTGTGATGTCCTCTGTCAATCCTACCTGGTAGGGATCCCACACCGCACAGCAATATTACAGTGTAATGTAGGATGTCTCTTAAGTGGGTTTGTCACATCTTCTAAGTGTTCTGCCGACAAAGTGCAGTATTTGTTTCGCCTTCCCCACAATATTATCTATGTGGTCTTTCCAATTTAAGTTGCTCGTAATTGTAATTCATAAGTATTTAGTTGAATTGACAGCCCTTAGATTTGGACAATTTATTATGTACCCAAAATTTATCGTATTTCTTTTAGTACCCATGTGGATGACCTCGTACTTTTCTTTGTTTAGTGCCAATTGCCACTTTTTGCACCATACGGAAATTCTCTCTAGATCATTTTGTAATTGGAATTGATCATCTGATGATTTTACTAGACAATAAATTACAGTGTCATCTGAAAACAATCTAAGGGGGCTGCACAGATTATCACCTTGATCATTTATGTAAATCAGGAATAGCAGAGAGCCTATGACACTACCTTGCGGAACACCAGATATCACTTCTGTCCTACTCGACAATTTACCATCTATCACTACGAATTGTGACCTCTCTGAGAGGAAATCACGAATCCAGTCACACAACGGAGACGATACTCCATATGCACGCAATTTGATTAACAGTTGCTTGTGAGGAACTGTATCAAAAGCCTTCTGGAAATCTAGGAATACAGAATCGATCTGAGATCCCTTGTCGACAGCACTCGTTACTTCATGGAAATAGCTGTGTTGCACAAGAACGATATTTTCTAAATCCATGTTGGTTATGTATCAATAAGTCATTTTCTTCAAGGTGATTCATAATGTACGAGTACAGTATATGCTCCAAAATCCTACTGCAAATTGAGGTCAGTGATATGGGTCTGTAATTCAATGGGTTACTCCAATTTCCTTTCTTGAATATTGGTGTGACCTGTGCTACTTTCCAGTCTTTAGGAACAGACCTTTTGTCAAGTGAACTGTTGTATATGATTGCTAAGAAAGTCACTATTGTGTCTGCATACTCTGAAAGGAACCTGATTGGTATACCGTCTGGATCGGAAGACTTGCCTGTCTTAAGTGATTTGAGTTGTTTTGCAACACCTAAGATATCTACTTTTATGTCACTCATGCTAACAACTGTTCCAGTTTCGAATTCTGGAATATTTACTTCATCTTATTTCATGAAGGAATTATGGAAAACTGTATTTAGTAACTTCGCTTTAGTGGCACCATCATCGGTAACATTTCCATTGCTATCGCACAGTGACAGTATTGACTGTTTTTTTGCCACTGGTGTACTTTACATATGACCAGAATCTCTTTGGGTATACTATCATATTTTGAGACAATGTTTCATTGTGGAAACTATTAAAAGCATCTCGCATTGACGTCCGCACTAAATTTCGAGCTTCCATGAACGTTAGCCAGTCTTGGGGATTTTGCATTCTTCCAAATTTGGCATGCTTTTTTCGTTGCTTCTGCAACAGTGTTCTGATGTGTTTTGTGTACCATGGTGGATCAGTCCCATTTCTTATTAACTTATGTGGTATGATTCTATCTATTGCTCTCGATACTGTATCCTTGAATTTGAGCCATATCTGGTCTACACTTACATAATTAGCTTGGAAGGAATGGAGACGCTCTCATAGGAAGGCATCAAGCGAATTTTTATCTGCTGTTTTAGATAGATATATTTTGCGTTTATTTTTAGTGGTTTTGGTTGATATGGTTTTGAGCCTCGCTAATCCCTGTCTCCACCATGACGCTCTCTCTTAGATCAGAATTATTTGAGACTAAGAAGTCAAGTGCATTTTTGCAACCATTTACAATTTGTGTGGGCTCATGAACTAATTGTTCAGTGTAATTCTCAGAGAAACCATTTAGTACAATTTTGGAAGATGTTTTCTGTCTACCAACAGCTTTGAACATGTATTTTCACCAACAAATCGAGGATAGATTGAAGTCTGCACCAATTATAACTGTATGAGTGGGGTACTTATTTGTAATGAGATTCAAGGTTTCTTTGAACCGTTCAGCTATTATATCATCTGAGTCAGGGGGTCGGTAGAAGGAGCCAATTATTATTTTGATACGGCTGTTGAGTATAACTTCTAAAGTAATTTGCAGGAACTATCTATTTCAACCTCACTACAAGATAAACTACTACCAACAGGCACAAACACACCACCACCTACTTTATTTAATCTATCCTTCTGAACACAGTTTGCGCCTTTGTAAAAATTTTGGCAAAATTTATCTCCGGCTTTATCCAGCTTTCTGTTCCTATAACGATTTCAGCTTCAGTGCTTTCCATCAGTGCTTGAAGCTCTGGTACTTTTCCAATGACAATTTACAAATACAATACCGACTGTTGGTTGGTCGATTCTCGTCGTTTCTTTGCCCTGTACCCTTTGAGACTGGAGCCCTTTTTGATATTTTCCGAGACTGTCTAACCTAAAAAACCGCCCAGCATATGCTGCACAGCTCCTGCTACCTGTGTACCTGCCTCCTGTGTGTAGTGGGCACCTGACCTATTTATTGGAACCTGAAACCCCACCACCCTATGGTGCAAGTTGAGGAATCTGCAGCCTACACAGTCGCAGAACTATCTGAGCCTCTGATTCAGACCCTCCACTCGGCTCTGTACCAAAGGTCTGCAATCAGTCCTGTCAATGATGCTGCAGATGGTGAGCACTGCCTTCATCTCGCTAGCAAGGCTGGCAGTCTTCACCAACCCAGGTAGCCGCTGGAAACCAGAGGGAATCTCTTCCAATCCATATCAACACACGTCATTAGTGCCGACATGAACCACCACCTGCAGTTGGCTCCACCCTGTACCCTTCATGGCATCCGGAAGGACCCTTTCTACATCTTGGATGACTCACCCCGATATGCACATGGAGTGCACATTGGCTTTCTTCCCATCCTTAGCTGCCATATCCCTAAGGGGCTCCATCACCCACCTAACATTGGAGCTCCCAATGACAAGCAATCACACCCTCTGTGCTTGTCCGGACCTCACAGGAAGACCGGTCACTGGTGCAACTGGCGAGGCCACCCTTGCTGGCTCAGAAGTACTTTCAGCAGTGGGCAGTACCTCAAACCTGTTACGGAGGCATGAGGGTAGAGCCTTGTGGCCAGAACCAACTTCTGCCTTCCGCCCAGGGATTTGTGACCCCGCCATGGTTCGCCAATCACCATCAGGCAAGTGTCGACCGGCAAGGATGTCCAAATCCGAGGGCGCAGTTGCATCAGAGATCCCAGGCAATGCTACAGGTTCCAGAAGCACCAAAGCGCTCGCCTTGGATGTCCCAATGTCACTGCAGCCCAGGGCAACAGCCTGGAGCCTATCGACTCCAGCCAACACATTTTCCAGCTGTTTACAGATGGTGGCCTATGCACAAAACTTTGTTATCAGTCAACACTTGTAATTTTACCTTCCCACACATCTCTATTAAAATTTTCTGTGTTTGCACAAATTTTGAAGGCTGCAAGAGGTGTGAGATATACAAAAGAATAACTTCTTACTTATCTTCATCATCCCATTGTTGTTGTTGATGGCTCAAAGTCTTGTCTAGGGGTACATTCTTGCAGCTTAAATTTCGATTTTATAGGTTCTTGATGACTAAGTAACAGATGAGGGTTTGCCTATATTATTCTTGAATTTCATTCTTTGTCACATCTTTCAACATCACACCGTTTTTCCACTTTCCACATTCAAAAAACCCAATAACTTAGAAAATGTCTACTTCCATCAGAGGCATGCCCACCATTCTTACATTCTGTAGTCCTGACAATATTCCAAAGAGTTTATAAAGCACTTTCTTTACCAAAGAAGAATCTTCACCAAATTATATCATTATTTTATAAGGAAATCCAAAAATAAATTTAGTAATTGGAGTTAGAATGTGCAACTAATAATATGAATTTTAAGTATGCCATGAATTTTGTAATTTCAATTATTTTTAAAAGAAGAGTAATTTTAACTGTTAGTACATGTCGATTGTAACATATTAATTTATTTTTTATACATTTTAGCCAGAAATATAATACATTGTATACAGAATCATATGAGTTCCTTTAATGGAACAGCTGAGATAATTTTAACCTATGCAAGAATCAATAGTATACATGGTATCGATTATCTCTATAAAAAAAATGTTAGAGGAGGGTGATTCAGTATAAGCAGTAAAAACAACACAACCTGAAGTTCAGAAATTGTGCAGCATGTGTTATTGTGAATTCAGCCTCTACAGTCAAATGTAGTTGGGAGTAACTGACACATGACTCGCAAACTAATTTGAGATCTACACTGGCCAACTACCACAAAAGTCAATGGATCACTGAGCCCCACATTCAGCACATTCAAATATCTAACACATGCAGCTCTACAATACAAGTTCGGTATCTTATTTTTTGTTATCATTTTTGTTGGATAGATATTAAAAAAGAACAACATGGTATCCTACAGTCAGGTCAAGCTGGACAAATGACTTCCAAAATTGCCATAGTTGAAACATGTAAGCTAAGACAATTCCAGCATGTCCAGTACTTTGATTCTGGACCAATTTGCCACAAAAAAATAGGCTCAAAAATTCCACTGAGCTTTGAAAAGTGAATCTTTCATGCAAAATTATGATAAGTTACACAATGACAACGACATTTAGAATATATGCAGAAATATTTCTCAGGCAAAAATTAAAAAATTATCTTTCTGTTCTTTACTCCAAGATCTTACTTGTACGTTATAGCTGGCATACTACAACTTCAGGAAAACTATATTGTTCAGAAATCACCAACAAATAAATAGCATTTGACAGTATTCCTTTACTGTGTATATAATGCTGCTGATGGCGAGGGTGGAGAGAATATTACTCATTGCACTTTACTGAGTGATATACTTTTGCTATAAGAAGCAATCTGACAAAATGAACAGCATATGGTATTCAACAGCATATGGTACAAAAGCATATTTGGCCCAGATAAATTACCATGAGAGTTGATTCCAATTGCTACATTCTGAATGTATGGGTACATATGTGTGCCTCTGATATTAGTGGCAGGATGCAGCCTGTTTCTCTCTGCTCCCTCACAATACTAAGAGATTGTTGATCATTCTGGAAAATGTGCTGTCATTACATGGGATATTGTGAATTGTGGTTTACTTGTCTCATAACGTACATAATCTAAATCATGTGATAGAGGTACAGGAGACACATCAAATTATGGTAAAATTTCACCATAAACACAGAACATCTGATGTTAACAAACAGCATAATAATAATAATAATAATAATAATAATAATACAATTTTGTTATATATACACTGAAGAGCCAAAAAACTAGTACACCTGCCTAATATTGTGTAGGGCTCCCACGAGCATGCAGAAGCACTGCAACACGACATGGAATGGACTCAACTGATATCAGAAGTAGTGCTGGAGGGAACTGACACCATGAATCCTGCAGGGCTGTCCATAAATCCGTAAGAGTATGGGGCGGTCGAGATCTCTTCCAAACAACACATTCCATCGCATCCCAGATACGTTGAATAATGTTCATGTCTGTTGTGTTTGGTGGCCAGCGGAAGTTTTTAAACTCGGAAGAATGTTGCTGGAGCCACTCTGCAGCAATTCTGAACATGTGGGGTGTCACATTGTCCAGCTGGAATTGCCCAAGCCCGTCAGAATGCAGAATGGGTACGAATGGATTCTGCTGATTAGTCAGGATACTTGTGTACATGTCACCTGTCAGCCTCATGTCTAGACATATTAGGGGTCCCACATTGCTCCAACTGCACATGCCCCACACCATTACAGAGCATCCACAAGCTTGAACAGTTTCCTGCTAACATGCAGGGTCCATGGATTCATGAGATTTTCTCCTTACCCATACACATCCATCCGCTCGACACAATTTGAAACGAGACTCATCCGACCAGGCAACACATTTCCAATCATCAAAGTCCAATGTCGGTGTTGGTGGGCCCAGGTGAGGCATAAAGCTTTGTGTTGGGCAGTCATCGTGGGTACACAAGTGGGCCTTCAGCTTCGAAAGCCCATATTGATGATGTTTCATTCAAGGGTTTGCATGCTGACACTTTTTGATGGCCCAGTATTGAAATCTGGAATAATTTGTGGAAGGGTTGCACTTCTGTCTCTTTCAACAATTTTCAGTCATCAATGGTCTTGTTCTTGCAAGATCTTTTTCTGGCTGTACTGATGTTGGAGATCTGATGTTTTACCAGATTCCTGATATTCATGGTACACTTGTGAAATGGTCGTATGGGAAAATCCCAACTTCATCGCTACCTCAGAGATGCTGTGTCCCATGTCTTATGTGCCAACTATAACACCACGTTCAAACTCGCTTAAATCTTGATAACCTGCCATTGTAGTGCCAGGCACTTTTTACATACCTCTGTATTTGAATATGCCCACCAATACCAGTTTCTTTGGTGTTTCAGTATACAAACATAAGAAACTTCAAGGTAGTTCCATAAATGACAAATACTAAGTAACAAATAGCTGTGGGTGGGTGGATTTCAAATGGTGAACCTCAGCATGCCAGCCAGACATTAACCACTATGCCACACTGCATACAGTACAGCTCACAGCATTGCTCCATCTCCTGCAGAAATAGTGACACTGTTCCAGAAGCTCTCATTGCAGCCAACCATCGTCCCTTGGACCTAAATTTTGTCAATGGTCCTCTGTATGGTAGTTCTGGTGGATCCTTATGTTCTAGTCATGTTACATCCTCTTAACTATGATGAGCATCAGAGGTAGCCCATCCTGTCTGAGCTTTGCAGTCATTGAGGTGATCTTCAGTTCCCTTGAACGAGAAGACCTCTTTGTTGACCTGCATGTCAGTACTGTAACAGGGCTCCATATGGGGGCACTGATCATATCTCTGTCCTTTCGTGTTCCTAATAAGGAATCATAATCATCAGGTGATCAACAAGCCATAAAGGATACTATACAGCCAAAAATAATGATATAGTAATTTTTTTGATAATTCTGTTTTCCAGACAGGTGTAAAAATCTGAGCATCCAGACTCAATATGCAAGCCAACTGTCTTGCTCTTTTAGTCCCACTCATGAAGTTTTTCATGTAGTCATACTGAACATCACCCAGTTCAAATGAGAACAGTGTACTCATTGTCATTTTGGTATTGTGGAGATTGTACTGTCTTGCTTCACTGTGTGTATGTGAATGTCACAATGGGCAGTCTTGTATCCAAATATCTCTGTTCAGCATCATCATACATCAAGAACATATCTGTCTATTTCTTATTAATGTGTTATGTGAGACCATTCATCTCTGGATTGTAGGCAGTTGTCACTCTGTGGGTGATGTCAAAAAGTGAATTTACCTCTGTTAGTAGTCTAGACTGAAAAACTGTTCCACAATCAGATATCATCACACCAGGTGCCCTGTGCTTCATAACGATGTTTTCTACAAGGAACCTCACAATTAATGGAGCTTCAGCAGTCAGCACAGCTTTGGGTGAGGGAGTTAGTGAACATTATTAGCCATAGATTCCCATTTGTCAGCTTGGGGAATCTCTCCAAAAGGTTCATTTCAGTTTGGTGGAACAGTGCTGCAACAAGCATAATTTGTACCAGGCACCCCAGAGGTAATTGTTTCATGTGATCTAACCACTTCCATTTCTTACAGTGGCTCACATAGTGTTTAACATTTTGGCAGTGACTTAACCAGCGATACATGCATGTGATTCTGTCTACAGTCTTCAGGAATGACCAAATGTTGAAGTATCATAGAAATTTTTGGGATAGCTGACTGTACATGAGCTGGATTGATAAGTACTGTATTTACCCCATCAGATCATAGTTCCTCTTATACAATGATCTGATTATTAATTGAAATTCTCCGTTGAGTAGTTCCTTCTTCTTCTTAAAGGCTTCTATGATTTTCAGCAATGTTCGATCTTCCCTCTGTTCTGCATTAATATCTTTAGTGCAGCAATGACAAAATTTATTCAGTCTTCTGTGGTCTGCCAAAGGATTTCTTGGAAGGCACTCGGCAGCCTTCTGTTTGCATTTGCTTTTGTATACCACTGTGATGTCATACTCCTGAAGGCTCAGTGCCCATCTCACCAATCAACCAATAGATCTTTCAGGCTAGTCAGCCATCATAGAGAATGGTGGTCCATTATAAATGTGAATTTTTGCCAAATAAACGCAGCCAAACTTTCTGATGGCCCAGACAACTGCAAGATACTCTTTCTCAATAGCGAAATATTACCTAAAGGGCTTGGAGAGCTCTGGAAGCTTAAGCTACCACCTTACTAATTTTGCATTAGAACTGCACCTGTCTCAAAATCATTAGCATCAGTTTGAAGTTCTGTCTCAGCATTCTCATCATCAGCACCTTCTTAAGCATAAGGAAAGATCTTTCTTGCACCTTGTTCCAGTCTGAACACACTTCAGTATAGTTGTCAAGCAGCTTAGACATTCTGCAAATGTCTTTGAAGAAATGACAGTGTTGTTGTGGTAGCAAAGACACATCATCCATTTAAGGTGTTGAGGCAGGTTGTCCTTCATACAGGGTGACAATTACTGAACTATATGAAAAAAATGTAAATTAGTTACAAACTATGGTATGTGCCCACTTTGTTGAACATGTAAATGTCACTACAGATATTTGGATTTAGGTTATGAAATGTTTGATATGCCTGCCATCACTGGTGGTGATGTGGAGATGGACAGTAAAATTCTGCATGATCCCCTGAAATGTTGGAACATCGATGCTGCCGATGACCTCTTGAATGGCTGTTTTCAGCTCAGCAATGGTTTTTGGGATTATTGCTGTACACCTTGTCTTCAACATAGCTCAAAAAAAGAGTCACACATGTTCAGATACGGAGAATATGATGGCCAATCGAAGCCCATGCCAGTGGCCTCTGGGCACCCCAGAGCCAGAATGCGGTCTCCAAAGTGCTCCTGCAGAACCTCAGTCACTCTCCTACTTTGATGGGGTCAAGCTCAGTCTTTCGTGAACCACATCTTGACAAAATGAGAGTCACTTTGGATAATGGTGATGAAATCATCTTCCAGAGCCTTCACATACCGTTCAGTAGTCACTGTACCATCAAGGACTATTGCACCGATTATTCCATTACTGGATGTTGCACACCGCACATTCACCCATTGAGAGTGAAGAGACATCTTGATTGTTAAATACAGATTCTCAAACCGCCCAAATGTGCCAATTTTGCTTATTGACGAAACCATCCAAATGAAAGTGGCCAACAACAACATGGCACATGTGCATGCACACAGTAATTCCCATCTTACCCCAAGGCCAACCATGCAGCTTGAATGTCCTAATGAAATTGTTCAGAAGTTATGACAATGTTATTTCATACAGTTCAATAATTGTCGCCCTGTGCATCTGAAGGTTGCTAGTGTATGTAGTACAAACAGCATAACTTTGAACGATAGAGGTTGTCAGGAGTTATGACTTCCCAGTCAGTATTATCAACCTCATACTGTGACAGTAATCACTAGGCCACACTGCATGCAGCACAGCTAGTGGCTATATTTGACAATGAAACGGATACTTGAGAGCAGATCTACATTATAATAGTACAGACTTCATCCTATGTGATTGGATCAAGAAACAATGTTTTGTGGCATAAAGCTATATCTGAACAGAGAGTGGGCAAAGGAGTAATAATTTGAGAAGGAAGTTTGTTACCAATATTTATGAAGTACTTATTGAATATTTCTTTACGGTCAGAGATAGTGCTATACTAATTCTTAATGTATGTTACTGAGTGACCCTCACCTTTCTTACAACTGACTCATTGATAAGTCCCACGTGGCTTTTTATTTACACTATGACTTTATTATAAACTGCAGGTTGTAGAATATCTTGGCTTTGTGAATAGCCTTGTTGAGAATTTTTGAACACAGTATGAAATAGTCATGAAATAACTTATTGTCTGTAGTTCTTTTAAATGCAAACATTTTTTTTTAATTTTTGCTAGAGACTTGTTCCCCAGAGTTAACCATTTCTTACTAGACATTTTGCACTGGGGTTGTGTAGATTTAAACCTGACTGGAAACAGTACATCATAACAGTGCAGCAGAGTACCTGCCAATTCATCTACCTTAGTACCATCATCACAGGCACTATAAACACCCCTCCAAACAGTTTTATTGAACAAATGTGTGAAAGTTTGCTACACTGTTTTTATTGTCTGCCGATGCTCATTTTTTATTGTTGGAATATTTCTGTCTGCTTATCTATGTTTGGCATAGTCATTTCAAAGTTAATAGTTACAATGAGATAGACCATTAAAATATTGTTTAACCTGCATAATAACAATATGTTGGTATTGGTGAAAAAGGTGTCAATAACTGAGAAACTAGTAGCTGTTATTCTTGTAGGTCTGTGGTCCATGTTAGAGCAGTTTAACAAATAAAGCAGTTTTTACCATGCTGAGAAAATGTCTATGACACTGCAAAATGTTAGGGTACTTTGAGCTGTAGAGTTGTAGCACAGTGTCTAGTTTAGAACTGAATATTGGTATGCTACTATGAAGTAATCTGTAGAAGCATATAGCAAAAAGTTTCATGAAGCTAATCTTTACTGCTACATATTCAAAATGTTTTTCATAGTTCAGTTATTTCATTTTAAATATGGGATTACATTCTACAGTGTCTCTGGTAACAACTGGACAGCTGCCTCCCTTGTGGTCATTTCCACAGAAATGGTTAACACAGTGGTAGCCTGGAAGGGAAAAAAAACTCATCTTTGAGCCAATTCTCAGCTACACAAAGCAGATCTACAGTTATCAGTGGTTTTATATGAATATTTGTAGGTCTAAACGTTTGTTTCTGATGCTTTGCAGATATTTTGGAAGAAAACAAAAAAAATTCTGATTTTTTTTGTGTAGTACACTGCTTTTAGTTGATGTCTCAATCGCTTTTAAATGGGGAGTAGATGGCTCAAAAATTTTAAATTGTTGCAAAAGGGATAGGTTTGTGCTCTTACTTGGGCTAAATTTAGAGTCTTGTTGAGGTAGGATGCTAAAAATACTTAAGATTTCTGTTTTTTCTGCTTTTAATGGTTCTACTGTTAACTTATACTGCTGTTTGTGCTGACTGTGGGCTATCTGTGGAACTGGCTCGGGGTGTGGAGCTACTGCTTCTACTGTGTGTGGTGGTATCACTCTCTTTGTGTCACTACTGCTTCTGCTGCACATGGTAGTGATGTTTTAGTTACAGCCTACTCATTCTTCTTGTCTTTGACTAAAAACTCATTTGGATGACAAGGAGATATAGTTTTCTTGCCATTCACTTCAGTACCCACTCTTGCTTCTGTTGACTCTTCATCTTTTTAGCAGTTTCTGCACATTCTGTTGGCACTGATTTTGGTGCTACTGTTTCTACCTCTTTTAGTAGTGCATTAGTGCAGTGTTTGTTAAGTTCAAATCTCCAAAATCAGCACAGCCGGAAAAAGATATTGCAAGAACAGGACCGTCGACAACTGAAAATTGCTCAAAGTGACAGAAGTGCAACCCTTCCAGAAATTGCTCCAGATTTCAATACTGGGCCATCAACAAATGTCAGCGTGCAAACCCATCAATGAAACATCAATATGGGCTTTTGGAGCTGACAGCCCACTTGTGTACCCATGATGACTGCCCAACACAAAGCTTTATGCCTCATCTGGGCCCATCAACACTTACATTGGACTGTTGATGACTGGTAACATGTTGCCTGGTTGGATGAGTCTCGTTTAAAATTGTATCGAGCAGATGGACATGTACGGATACGGAGACAACCTGTTGCCTCCATGAACCCTGCATGTCAGCAGAGGACGGTTCAAGCTTGTGGAGGCTCTGCAATGTTGTGGGACATGTGCAGTTGGAGTAATATGGGACCCCTGATGTGTCTTAGATATGACTGACAGGTGGCACATACATAAGCATCCTGTCTGATCACCTGCATCCATTCATGTCCATTGTGCATTCTTACAGACTTGAGCAATTCCAGCCGGACAATGCGACACTCCACACATCCAGAACTGCTACAGAGTGGCTCTAGAAACACACTTCTGAGTTTAAACATTTCCGCTGGCTACCAAACTCCCCAGGCATGAACATTATTGAGCATATCTCATACTCTTACAGATTTATGGACAGCTCTGCAAGATTCATGGTGTATATTCTCTCCAGCACTACTTCAGACATTATTTGAGTCCATGCCATGTCATGTTGTAGCACTTCTGCATGCTCGTAGGGGCAGTACATGATATTAGGCATGTGTACGAGTTTCTTTGGCAGTTCAGTGGATATTCTGGAATATTCAATGATTGTATAAATAGCAGCATGTTCCATCCAGGAGTTCTGTTCTGTCTGTCTGTCTGTTGATGATCATAATAAACATGCTTTCAGTGCTGAGAGTTGTACTTCATTGATGACCTTGCTTTTGTACTTGGACTCGATTGTGGTTATCATGTGACAATACAATAAACTGTTCTTTGCTGTTGCGCCTATTTCCTAAAGTGTTCAATGCACTAAAAGTAGTTGTTCTTTTGAAAAATGTTGAAAGGAGTGATGTTAATAATTACAGATCCATTTGATCCTATCAAGCTTATCCAGGGTTCTTGAGAAAGCAGCACATGTATGTGACAGCATTATTAGGTTCCTGGAAATCAACTATTTATTGATCTATTATCAGTTTGGGTTTTGAAAAAGAGAATCACTAAATGAGACTCTATATACACTACTAAATGAAGTTTATAGTGTACTTAATGGCAGTAAATATACAACAGGAGTATTGTTTGAAATTGCAAAGATCTTCAGTCTTGTCAACCATCAATTACTTAAGGAGAAATTGCTATAGTATTGAATTGGGGAAAAAACACAATGATTACTTTTGATCATACCTCTCAGACGAAATACACAGAGTTGTAATCACCTCAAAAACAGTTGGAAGCATACAGTCAATAGTGTAAGTCATAAGGCAACATATTGCTCAAGGATCCACACTCGGTCCACTTCTGTTTATTAAATTTATCAATCATCTGCCCCAAAATACACAGAAAGATCTGCCAGTAACAAATTCAAATTGCTGTGCTAATGAACTCAATAACACGACTTCTGACATAAATTCCAAACTCGTAAACTCCTTAAACACGAAAAAACTGTTACAGGATAAACAGGATAAAGACAAAACAGTGTACATACACTACTGGCAATTAAAATTGCTATACCAACAAGAAATGAAGGTGATAAACGGATATTCGTTGGACAAATATATTATACTAGAACTGACATGTGATTACATTCTCACGCAATTTTAGTGCATAGATCCTGAGAAATCAGTACCAGAACAACCACCTCTGGCCATAATAACGGCCTGGATACGGCTGGGCATTGAGTCAAACAGAGCTTGGATGGTGTGTACAGGTACAGCTGCCCATGCAGCTTCAACATGATACCACAGTTCCTCAAGAGTAGCGACTGGCGTATTGTGGCGAGCCAGTTGCTTGGCCACCATTGACCAGACGTTTTCAGTTGGTGAGGGATCTAGAGAATGTGCTGCTCAGGGCAGCAGTCGAACATTTTCTGTATCCAGAAAGGCCCGTACAGGACCTGCAACATGCGGTCGTGCATTATCCTGCTGAAATGTAGGGTTTAGCAGGGATCAAATGAAGGGTAGAGCCACGGGTTGTAACACATCTGAAACGTAATGTCCACTGTTCAAAGTGCCGTCAATGCGAACAAAAGGTGACCGAGACGTGTAACCAATGGCACCCCGTACCATCACGCCGTGTGATACGCCAGTATGGCGATGATGAATACACACTTCCAATGTGCGCTCACCGTGACGTCACCAAACACGGATGCGACCATCATGATGCTGTAAACAGAGCCTGGATTCATCCGAAAAAATGATGTTTTGCCATTTGTGTACCCAGGTTCGTCATTGAGTACACCATCGCTGGTGCTCCTGTCTGTTGTGCAGCATCAAGGGTAACCGCAGCCATGGTCTCCGAGCTGATAGTCCATGCTGCTGCAAATGCCGTCGAACTGTTCATGCATATGGTTGTTGTCTTGCAAATGTCCCCGTCTGTTGACTCAAAGATCAAGACGTGGCTGCACAATCCGTTTCAGCCATGCGGATAAGACGCCTGTCATCTTGACTGCTATTGATACGGGGCCGTTGGGATCCAGCACAGCGTTCCGTATTACCCTCCTGAACCCACCGATTCCATATTCTGCTAACAGTCATTGGATCTCGAGCAACGCGAGCAGCAATGTCGCGATACGATAAACCGCAACCGCGACAGGCTACAATCCGACCTTCATCAAAGTCGGAAATGTGATGGTACGCATTTCTCCTCCTTACATGAGGCATCACAACAATGTTTCACCAGGCAATGCTGGTCAACTGCTGTTTGTGTATAATAAATCGGTTAGAAACTTTCCTCATGTCAGCGCGTTGTAGGTGTCGCCACTGGTGCCACCCTTGTGTGAATGCTCTGAAAAGCTAATCATTTGCATATCACAGCATCTTCGGTTAAATTTCGTGTCTGTAGCACGTCATCTTCGTGGTGTAGCAATTTGAATGACCAGTAGTGTAAATGTTCACTCATTACATATAGTTTCATCAAGAATCGATGATGTCAGATTTCAAAATGTGTCTAGAAATCGAAAGGTAACCACTATATTCCTCAACGTGTGGATAGATGACACTCCACAGGGAGGGCATACATTTAAAAAGGTTAGTAAATAGACTGAGCAGTTAGTGCTATGCATTTAATGTCTTGAGTAAAATGTGTGATATCAGAACACTAAAATGTGCATACTTTGCACTTGTACAGTCAGTTCTCTCATACTGCATTCCATTTCAGGGGATCTAACACAGAGAGATATTTATTATGCAGACAAGAATAATTCCAATAATGAGACAAGTGCCTCTTTCTTCCATCACTAAACACCCATTTCTGGAGCTCAATATCATACCAGTGCCTTGCATTTACATTAATGAAACAGTGGCTTTATTCATGAAAATTTACATATTTTTTACAAACAATAAACATATTCCCAATAATTAAATGCTTCATTCCAATGGTGTGCCTATAACAATTCTATGGCTATGTGAAGGGTACAACAGTGTAAAACACATGAGAGTTCTGTACAAAAAGTTACCTGAAAGCTTAAAGTAGAAGAGAGAAAAATTCAGAGCAATAATAAAAATTTTACTTCAGAAGAACTGCTTCTTTACAGTTGTTATTGTTGTGATCTTCAGTCCAGAGACTGGTTTGATGCAGCTCTCCATGCTACTCTATCCTGTGCAAGCTTCTTCATCTCCAAGTAACTATTGCACCCTACATCCGTCAATCTCTTGGTCTCCCTCTACAATTTTTACCCTCCACACTGCCCTCCAATACTAAACTGGTGATCGCTTGATGCCTCAGAACATGTTCTACCAATCGATCCCTTCTTCTCGTCAAGTTGTGCCACAAATTCCTCTTCTCCTCAATCTATTCAGTACTTTCACATTAATTACGTGATCTACCCATCTAATCTTCAGCATTCTTCTGTAACACCACATTTCAAAAGCTTCTATCTCTTGGTCTCCCTCTACAATTTTTACCCTCCACACTGCCCTCCAATACGAAACTGGTGTTCGTTTGATGCCTCAGAACATGTTCTACCAATCGATCCCTTCTTCTGGTCAAGTTGTGCCACAAATTCCTCTTCTCCTTAATCTATTCAGTACTTTCACATTAATTACGTGATCTACCCATCTACTCTTCAGCATTCTTCTGTAACACCACATTTCAAAAGCTTCTATTTTCTTCTTGTCTAAACTATTTATCATCCATGTTTCAATTCCACACATGGCTATACTCCATACAAATACTTTCAGAAAGGACTTCCTGACCATTAAATGTATACTCGATGTTAACAAATTTCTCTTCAGTAATGCTTTCCTTGCCATTGCCAATCTACATTTTATATCCTCTCTACTTCGACCATCATCAGTTATTTGGATCCCCAAATAGCAAAACTCATCTATTACTTTGTGTGTCTCATTTCCTAATGTAATTCCTTCAGCATCACTTGATTTAATGTGACTACATTTCATTATCCTCGTTTTGCTTTTTTTGATGTTTGTCTTAAATCCTCCTTTCAAGACACTGTCCATTCTGTTCAACTGCTCTTCCATGTCCTTTGCTGTCTCTGACAGAATTACAATGTCGTCGACAAATCACAAAGTTTTTATTTGTTCTCCATGGATTTTATTTCCTACTCAAAATTTTTCTTTTTTTTCCTTTACTACTTGCTCAATATACAGATTGAATAACATCGGGGATAGGCTCCAACCCTGTCTCACTCCCTTCCCAACCACTGCTTCCCTTCCATGCCCCTCGACTCTTTATAACTGTAATCTGGTTTCTGTACAGTTTCTTTACAGTAGAGGAATTTATAAATAACCAAATTATATATTTTCTTATAAACCATAAGTTTATAGCTAATTTTGTTCACACTAAAAATGTAAGTTATTTTTATTATTAATTATAATACACTACTGAGAAAAAATGCGACATCATCAAGGACTGTGTTCAGTGGCACCAGGGTATAATAGGTGTATGCTGAGGTATTGTAGTGTTAGCGATTCATTTTTCATGGTTATTGGCAGTCAGATGGCACTCTGGATGCCTGCCAGAACTCCCTTTGTTATGACTTTGCAGGCTGCAACAGAGCTGAATTTAGTGTTTGCAATATTCATTCTAGGGTACAACCATGCCCTACAGATGGGTATGTAGAACTGTTGAACAGCTTTAGTCATTTAGATGAGGTCACATTAAGAATCAGCATACAAAATTTATTAAATTTGAATTCAGGAGGGTTAGAAAACCCCTCAAAGATATGAACTGGACTGATGCATCATGATATCAATGAAAAATATAACATTTATTAATAAAGTCCTTACTTCATCTGAAACCAGTTTAACCTTAAAAGTATCCAGATAACACCAAGGTCACAGATCACTCAGGGGATAAAAGTATCTAGTAAGACATAAAAGGAAACTGTATCTATCAGTCAAAAACACTATGATATTGATTAAAGGTAGTAACTCACCATATAGTGGAAATGTTGAGTCGCAGACAAGCACAGAAAATAGACTGATAAGTAAGATTTCAGGCAAAAAGCGTCTCTGGCAGCTGTAGCCAGACTGTGAGTAACTGTGCATGATGGGAGAAGCAATCTGGGTGTTTGAGGTAAGGAGGACGCTGGGGCTGGGATGGGGAGGGATAGCAGGATAGGAGTGGGATACAGTGAAGTGCTGCTTCTACATCTACATTCGTACTCCTCAAGCCACCCAACGGTGTGTGGCGGAGGGCACTTTACGTGCCACTGCAATTACCTCCCTTTCCTGTTCCAGTTGTGTATGATTTGCGGGAAGAACGACTGCCGGAAAACCTCCGTGCATGCTCGAATCTCTCTGATTTTACATTCATGATCTCCTTGGGAGGTATAAGTAGGGGGAAGCAATATATTCGATACCTCATCCAGAAACGCAACCTCTCGAAACCTGGACAGCGAGCTACACCACGATGCAGGAGCGCCTCTCTTGCAGAGTCTGCCACTTGAGTTTGCTAAACATCTGCGTAACGTTATAATGCTTACCAAATAACTCTGTGATGAAACACGCTGCTCTTCTTTGGACCTTCTCTATCTCCTCCGTCAACCCGACCTGGTACGGATCCCCCACTGATGAGCAATACTCAAGTATAGGTTGAATGAGTGTTTTGTAAGCCACCTCCTTTGTTGATGGACTACATTTTCTACGGACTCTCCCAATGAATCTCAACCTGGCACCCGCCTTACCAACAATTAATTTTATATGATCCTTCCACTTCAAATCGTACCGCACACATACTCCCAGATATTTTACAGAAGCAACTGCTACCAGTGTTTGTTCCTCTATCATTTAATCATACAATAAAGGATCCCTCTTTGTATGTATTCGCAATACATTACATTTGTCTATGTTAAGGGTCAGTGGCCACTCCCTGCACCAAGTGCCTATCCACTGCAGATCTTCCTGCATTTCGCTGTAATTTTCTAATACTGCAACTTCTCTGTATACTACAGCATCATCCGCGAAAATCAGCATGGAACTTCCGACACTATCTACTAGGTCATTTATATACAGGGTGGTCAGAAAATGTCTGAAACGCTTGTAGTGATGTTGAAGGGAAAGTTGTACTGAGACATTAATGTTTAGAAAAAAAATTCGATATGTTGCGCCATTTCCGAGTTACGTAGCTTATAAGCTAGCCAATCAGGTCGTTTCGCGCTCAGATTCAAACAGCCTGGAAAGGGCAGTGTTGCCTAACGTTTTCTCCATGTGGTTTGTTCAAACCGAACAAGAGGGCAACACAAATACAAATACGGGAAAATATTCACCTGTAGCAGGGATTGAACCCAGGATCAACGGGTCAGCAATTCTGTGCGGTACCATCTACGCTATGACAACATCTGACTCCAATCGTCTTGGCCTGTATAGTGAACCTTTATCTGCTTGTCATTCGATCACCGTCAGGAATCGTATGTATGCAGTCGATCTTTGTCGGAAGACTTAGCTGCGCAGGTACACGGAAGCAGGTGTGACAGAACCACAATGGAGGTAGGCTTGACACACACGTAGTGGTAACATGGCGCGACATCGGTACTCCTTCGAGGAATACGCCGATATGCATTTAGCATACAGCGCTGTAGGTCCAAATGGACCGAAGGCCCGCAACATTTACAATGCAAGATTTCCCAACCGTGTTATTCCATGTGCGAATACCTTCATAGCGGTTGATAGACGGTTAAGGGAGACCGAAAGTTTTGCTGTAACAAATGTTGATGCTGTACGTGAACGCTATGTACGGAACGTTCAATTAGAAGAAAATGTTCTTGATGTGGTTGCTGGAACACCTAGTACCAGCTCAAGGGCCATTGGTAATGCTTTGGGGGTAAGTAAAGTTATTCCGCTGTTCTTAATGTATGCCTGCAAACCACACATGGTAAAATTTATCCATTTGTTTGTCGCTACAGGTTTCGCACGCTGTAGTATTGGACTTCCTACACGAGGAAGACCTATTTCTGTACCACCTGCAGAAGGTGCACGATGTGGTGGAAGGGGACTATCCCTCTCGTTACCAATATTCCGTGTGGTATTTAAATAAATGTAACTAATATCCGCATTTCGAAAGAATGGTGTTGTGGACAGACGAGGGATGGACGCAAATCCGCATGGTACTTACGTTAAATCATATCAGCAGAGGTTTAGCGTAAACATTTGGGCAGGTATTGTGGGCGACTTTTTGGTGGGTCCCGTCCTACTTCCCTCCCCCCCCGCCCCCCCCCCCATTTAAATGGACAGACTTATTTAGCATTCCATGAAAATGTCCTTCCACTGTATGTAGATGTTCCACTGGCGGTCCGGCAAGGAATGTGGTTCCAACATGATGGCGCAACACCCCACTTCGATGCTGCGGTATGTCAGCATTTAGATGTGTTGTATCCTCAAAGGTGGATTGGCCGAGGTGGTCCAGTTCCCTAGCCAGCTCGTTCATCAGATCTGATGCTGTTGGATTTTTATCTGTGGGGGCATGTGAAACAAATCGTCCACGCGATCCCGGTAGTCACAATCGAAGAGCTTCTTGCAAGGATAACTTTAGCCTTTGATGAAATCAGGGAAATCTTTGATTTCAGAAAGCTTGCGGACTCCATGACGCAGGTGTCCAC
The DNA here is from genome assembly GCF_021461385.2 of Schistocerca piceifrons. NCBI lineage: Eukaryota > Metazoa > Arthropoda > Insecta > Orthoptera > Acrididae > Schistocerca > Schistocerca piceifrons. The sequence continues at coordinate 873,430,009 of NC_060149.1, read as the reverse complement.
AACAGGTTGGAGGAGGACACTTCGAGGAGCTACTGTGAAGATTTATTGTTACGTTTTGCTCCTGGAAATTATGTTGTTACTTTAAAGACCTGACGAAACATCAGTTGTATTCTTTTTTTTCATCATTATGTTCCCTGTATTTGTTACATGTATGGCTATTGACTATGTATGAGTTTTACTGCTTTTCTATAATTATGTCCAAACAGTTACATATTGTTAGACCTTTGTCCAATGCAATCATAAGCAATTATTGAATGTTACGGATGCTGTAGCTGTTGGAATAAAAGTACGCACTTGTGCCCATCACCAATGGGTTTTATGTAAATAAAAGTTGTACAAATCCTTTACTAACATGAAATTCATACATAAATGTACAAACAACAACAAATTGGTTAAATAAAAATAAAATAATGATCCTGCCGGGGGTCAAACCCGGGACCTTGCATTTCTCATGTCTAGCCTTCTACCCCCAGACCATGCTGCCCGATAAGGCAACAGCCTTTAATACGTAGCCTTATAGCCATATGCTTACAACATGAAATATACATTTGGCAACACCGCCCCTCGCAGACCCTTTGAATCTGAGCGTGAAACGACCTGATTAGTTAGCTTCTAAGCTACATATCTCGGAAACGGTGCAACGTATCGCATTTTTTTCTTAACATATATGTCTCAGTACAATCTGCCCTACAACATCACGACAAGCGTTTCAGAGATTTTCTGACCACCCTGTATATTGTGAGAAGAAATGGTCCCATAACACTCCCCTGTGGCACGCCAGAGGTTACTTTAACATCTGTAGACGTCTCTCCATTGAGAACAACATGTTGTGTTCTGTTTGCTAAAAACTCTTCAATCCAGCCACACAGCTGGTCTGACACTCTGTAGGCTCTTGCTTTGTTTATCAGGCGACAGTGCGGAACTGTATCAAACGCCTTCCGGAAGTCAAGGAAAATAGCATCTACCTGGGAGCCTGTATCTAATATTTTCTGGGTCTCATGAACAAATAAAGCGAGTTGGGTCTCACACGATCGCTGTTTCTGGAACCCATGTTGATTCCTACAGAGTAGAGTCTGGGTTTCCAGAAATGACATGATACATGAGCAAAAAACATGTTCTAAAATTCTACAACAGATTGATGTCAGAGATATAGGCCTATAGTTTTGCGCATCTGCTCGACGACCCTTCTTGAAAACTGGGACTACCTTTGCTCTTTTCCAATCATTTGGAACCTTCCATTCCTCTAGAGACTTGCAGTGCATGGCTGTTAGAAGGGGGGCAAGTTCTTTCGCGTACTCTGTGTAGAATCGAATTGGTATACCGTCAGGTCCAGTGGACTTTCCTCTGTTGAGTGATTTCAGTTGCTTTTCTATTCCTTGGACACTTATTTCGATGTCAGCCATTTTTTCGTTCGTGCGGTGATTTAGAGAAGGAACTGCAGTGCAGTCTTACTCTGTGAAACAGCTTTGGAAAAAGGTGTTTAGTATTTCAGCTTTACGCATGTCATCCTCTGTTTCAATGCCATCATCATCCCGGAGTATCTGGATGTGCTGTTTCGATCCACTTACTGATTTAACGTAAGACCAGAACTTCCTAGAATTTTCTGTCAAGTCGGTACATAGAATTTTACTTTTTAATTCACTGAACGCTTCACGCATAGCCCTCCTTACGCTAACTTTGACATCGTTTAGCTTCTGTTTGTCTGAGAGGTTTTGGCTGTGTTTAAACTTGCAGTGAAGCTCTCTTTGCTTTCACAGTAGTTTCCTAACTTTGTTGTTGAACCAAGGTGGGTTTTTCCCGTCTCTCACAGTTTTACTCGGCACGTACCTGTCTAAAACGCAGTTTACGATTGCCTTGAACTTTTTCCATAAACACTCAACATTGTCAGTGTCGGAACAGAAATTTTCGTTTTGATCTGTTAGGTAGTCTGAAATCTGCCTCCTATTACTCTTGCTAAACAGATAAACCTTCCTTCCTTTTTTTATAATCCAATTTAGTTCCATATTCAGGGATGCTGCAATGGCCTTATGATCACTGATTCCCTGTTCTGCGCTTACAGAGGTGAAAAGTTCGGGTCTGTTTGTTATCAGTGGGTCCAAGATGTTATCTCCACGAGTCAGTTCTCTGTTTAATTGCTTGAGGTAATTTTCAGATAGTGCACTCAATATAATGTCACTCGAGCTCTGTCCCTACCACCCGTCCTAAACATCTGAGTGTCCCAGTCTATATCTGGTAAATTGAAATCTCCACCCAAGACTATAACATGCTGAGGAAATTTATGTGAAATGTATTCCCGATTTTCTCTCAGTTGTTCTGTCACTAACGCTGCTGAGTCGGGAGGTCGGTAAAAGGAGCCAATTATTAACCTAGCTCGGTTGTTGAGTATAACCTCCACCCACAATAATTCACAGGAACTATCCACTTCTATTTCACTACAGGATAAACTACTACTAACAGCGACAAACATGCCACCACCGGTTGCATGCAATCTATCCTTTCTAAACACCGTCTGTGTCTTTGTTAAATTTTCGGCAGAATTTGTCTCTGGCTTCAGCCAGCTTTCCGTACCTATAACGATTTCAGCTTCAGTGGTTCCTATCAGCGTCTGAAGTTCCTGTACTTTACCAATGCAGCTTCGACAGTTAACAATTACAATACCGACTGCTGCTTGGTCCCCGCATGTCCTGACTTGGCCCCGCACCCTTTGAGGCTGTTGCCCTTTCTGTACCTGCTCGAGGCCATCTAACCTAAAAAAACCGCCCAGTCCACGCCACACAACCCCTGCTTCCCGTGTAGCCGCCTGTTGGGTGTAGTGGACTCCTGACCTATCTGGCGGAACCCGAAACCCCACCACCCTATGGCTTGTGGGAGCATACAGGAACGAGGTGGACATAGGGTAGGGCAACTAGGTGCAGTTGGGAGGTTATATGGAGATGGTGGACGGCAGGAGGGGGGGTGGGGGGAGGAGCAGAAAATGAGAGAAGTAAAAAGACTGTGGGTGCATTTGTGAAGCAGAAGGCCATGTAGTGCTGGAGTGGGAACAGGGAAGGGATAGATAGGTAAAGGATGATGATTAATGAAGGTTGAGGAGAGGAGGGTTATGGGAATGTAGGATATATTGCAGGGAGAGTGCCCACCTGTGAAATTCAATTCAGAGAAGCTGGTGTTGGTAGGAAGGATCCAGATGGAAAAGGCTGTGAAGGAGTCATTGAAATGAATAATGTCGTGTTGGACAGCATGCTCAGAAACTATGTGGTCCAGCTGTTTCCTGGCCACAGTTTGTCAGTAGCCATTCACATGCAGACACACTGCTTGTCGGTTGTCATGCCCATGTAGAGTGCAGCACAGTGGTTGCAGCTTAGCTTGTAATTCACATGAGTGTCTTTGATGAGAAAGGTGATGTTTGTGACTGGACTAGAGCAGGCGGTGGTGGGAGGATGTATGGGGCAGGTCTTGCCACTAGGTCTATTACAAGGATATGAGCCATGAGGCAAGGGGTTGGGAACAGGGGTTGTGCAGTGATGGAAGAGGATATTGTGTAGGTTTGGTGATGGCAGAATACCACTGTGGGTTGGATGGGAAGGAAAGTAGGTAAGACATTCCTCATTTTAGGACATGATGAGATGTATCCAAAACCCTGGTGGAAAATGTGATTCAGTTGATCCAGTCCTGCTTGGTATTGAGTCAGAAGAGGAATGTTCCTCTGTGGCCAGACGATGGCTGGTTGGTTTAAAAGGAGGGGAAAGGGACCAAAATACGAGGTCATCGGTCCCTTGTTCCCAGTAGAAAAATTACCCAAGGGAAAGAAAAAACAAAGAAGACATATGGCACAATAACAGGAGAAAGGAAGAACCAGAAGAACGACAGAAGGACAACAAACACTAGAATGGACAAAAGAGGAAAAGAAAACCACAAAGAGATACAAGAAAAAGGGAGAGGAGAATAAAAACAAGAAAGCAGACTACCATGGCTGGCTGACCATGAGAATAAAAAAGGAGAAGCCAGTCACTCTGCAACACATTAAAACCTCCACCCTAAAAGCCCTAGTGTGGAAGAGACAGAGGGGTGAAGGATATGTGCTAAAACTCAGATCAAATGATAAAACCCACCCTTACGAATATAACGTAAAACTAAAGCTGCTGTTTAGGCATTGTTGCCGAACACTGAAGGCAGGGTGATGGGAAAGTTAAAAGTCCACCGCAAAGCGGCTAAAAGTGGGCAGTCCAGCAAGAGGGTGGACAACCATCATTTGTGAGCCACAGCGATGGGAGGAGGCACTCATGCATTAGCCACGTATGGTCAATATGAGGTCGACAAATGACAACTGATTCCCTGCAAGAAGCCCGCAGGTAAGATTTCCACACATTCACAGTCTCCTTAGTGACATGAAGTTTGTTGTGCATACTGTTATGCCAATCCATCTCCCAAAGCCGAAAAACCTGTTGGTGTAAGACAGAACTCAGGTCAGCTTCAGAGATACCCATCTCCAGGAGCGCTTTCCGCGTAGCCTGTTTGGCCAGCCTGTCAACAAGTTTATTGCATGGGATTCCGACGTGTCCTGGGGTCCACACAAACACTGAACGACCGGACCATTCCAGGGCAGAGATGGACTCCTGGATGTTCGCTACCTAAGAATGGCAAGGGTAGCACTGGTCGACAGCTTGTAAGCAGCTCAGAGAGTCAGAACAGAGAAGAAATAACTCACCAGAACAGGAACGGATGTACTGAAGTGAACGAGATATGGTCACAAGCTCTGCAGTGAATACACTGCAGCCAGTGGACAAGGAATGCTGTTCAATATGGCCTCTGTAGACATAGGCAAAGCCAACATTACCAACAGCCATCGAGCTGTCAGTGTAAACAACTTCAGAGCCCTGGAAGACATCAAGAATCGAGAGGAAGTGACAGCGGAGAGCGGTGGGGTTAATGGAGTCCTTAGGGCCATGCAACAGGTCCAGACGAAGCTTCGGCCATCGGCTGAGGTGTACACCATAAAGGTGTATGTGAATGGACCTCAAGTATAGATGGTAAAGGAAAGGACTCCAGTTCGGAGAGAAGGGATCACACGCGAACTGCAAACTTGAGCCCTGCCCTGGGCCGTGGATGTGGAAGATGAACTGCTGCGGGTGGGAAAAGAAGACAGTAATTTAGATGCTCAGGAGAACTACGAATGTGCGAAACATAACTGGTGAGCAGTTGTGCACGTTGGAACCACAATGGACGGACTCTGGCCTCCACCAGGACACTGGTCACCGGACTCGTTCTGAAAGATCCTGTTGCTAGGCGAACACCACAGAGCTGCACTGGGTCAATGAAATGCAATGCTGAGGGCACCACCAAACTGTAAACCAGACTCCCATAGTCAAGGTGGGATTGAACAAGGGCTCTGTAGAGCTGCAGTAGCGTAGAGCGATGTGCACCCCAGTTGGTGTTGCTCAGGCAGCAGAGAGCATTGAGGTGCTGCCAGCACTTAAACTTAAACTGACAAAGGTGAAGTAGCCACGTCAATCGGTTCTTGTAATATCCCTGTAGCTGAGAAGGGCAGGGGGTCCGCATTGATGGGAACCAGGTTTCCTGGAGGGCAATGCAGAAAGCAGGTGTAAAGCTTATTAGTTGCCGCTCTGCCAGGTTGTGGAAAAAGCTGCCGCAATTCCACTGGAGGAAGATGTGATCGTGAGACTAAGAAGGCATGAAACACTCAATGAGGTAGTCTATGCCTCAGGATCACCTGCTGCCACAGACTTACTTCGTGAACAGGCTATATCTATTGTGTCTGCGGGTCTGGTGAGATCTAGGTCCTCAGCAGATGCCAGAATCTTCACCTCATCCTCAGACGCAGAGCTCGAATGCAGCAGTGGTGTGGGTGCCACCACAATTCCCTTGGTCTTGGGGGTCTTCTTTCTGGATTTCTCTTGCTGCTCCTTGGGTTTCTCTGGCTGGGAGGACTTCACTGATCCAATCTCCAGGACAGAGGATGATTGTGAAGCCCTATGACAAGCTGCTTTTGGGCACTGGCGGGTGTCATCTTTCCCACTAGCAGAAAACTGGGAAGGGAGTGACCGAAGGGACCCCTTCCTAGCGAGAGGAGTTGAAGACGACTTACGCTTCTCCGGCTGCTGGTGTTCCCGATGGTTGGGGGGGACAGTGCTCCCGAGGTACGTGGTGCGGGAGCTACAGGGAGGGAAGTGCCCCCCACCATCAAGGGGGCAGGTGTAGTCTTTCAGCTCTGAGAGCCGACTGGAACTCGCGGAACTGATGGGGCTACAACTGTTCTCGTAGCGGCGGCATAAGAGGTGGTCATAGCCAGAGGATGTAGGCGCTCAAATTTCTCCTTTTGGCCTCAGTGTAGGTCAGTCTGTCCAGGGTCTTGTATTCCATGATTTTCCTTTCTCACTGTAAAATCCTGCAGTCTGGTGAACAAGGGGAATGATGCTCTCTGCAGCTGACACAAATGGGAGGCGGGGCACATGGAGTATTGGGATGGGATGGATGTCCACAATCTTGACATGTGATGCTGGAAGACACTTGGCCGAATTTCAAGCAAATAAAGCACTGCATTGGGGGGAGGGATATTTGGCTTAACATCACAGTGGAAGACCATCACCTTGAACTTCTCGGGCAATGTGTGACCCTCGAAGGCCAAGATGAAGGCACCGGTGGCAATCTGGTTATTCGTCACACCCCCGGTGGCTAGACTGTATGGATGAGACATCTTGGTATGAAATGAGTGGTAGCTGTTGAAGTGGATGTATTGCTGGTGATTGGTAGGTCCAGTATGGATGGAGGTGCTGATGTAGCCATCTTTGATATGGAGGTCAACATTAAGGAAGGTGGCTTGTTGGATTGAGGAGGACAAGGTGAAGCAAAGGGAGGGAGGGAGGGAGTAGGTGTTGAGGTTCTGGAGGAATGTGGATAGTGTGTCCTCACTCTTGATCCAGATCACGAATATGTCTTCAAAAGAATCTAACCAGGTGAGAGTTTGGGATTTAGGGTCGTCAGAAAAGATTCAACTAGCTGGCCCATGAATAGGCTGGCATTGACAATTTGGGGGGTGGTATTACCATCAAATTACCCATATCTGGCTGCAACCCTTCCTTCCACAATTACCGCCATCTGATCAGATTCCACCAACCCTTAACCCTCACCTCCTGCAAAACCGTATCGATCAGCCCCAAAGCTCCTTGCAATACCTCCTCCCCATACATAAAATTCTCCCGCTGTGCACTCCCAAATTCCTGGATTCCATCTCGCACAATGAAACACTTGCCCTCCAGGAAATAGAGAAGCTTGCACAACACCATCTCAGAAAACTCTCCAACCTGTTCACTTCCTACTCCTGTCTTGGACTACCACTATCCTCCAAAGCTCCCCCACTTCTCCTCATAGCTGACAAACCCTGCCTCACAGACTTACTATATTTACCTCACACTCAAAAACTCCCATCACCATACAGAATCCAGAACCTAAACAGAGTCATGAACTTTTCCTCCAAAAAATTTACTTCCACGGAAGTATCAGTCCTTTCCAAAGGCCTTACCTTTTGCTCCATTCCCAAACTCAATCATGCTGGAGCTATTAAAGACCTTCTCTCCTCCTGGATCCCAGATGTAGAGCCCTGGCTAACTCAGTTGACTCCTCCATCCAACACTGATCCACCCCCACAGCACCCAAACCACCCCATTTACTTTCCATAATTTCTTAACCTTGGACCTTGCCTCACCACCATTCTCTAAATCCCTCAACATGCAAGCTAACTTACATCTACAGAAAAAACCGCAATCCATCACCTAACAACTGAGCCTGATCTTATAATTCTACCTGCTGACAAAGGCTCCACCACTGTTGTTTTGAACTGCAAGGACTACCTGCCAGAAGGTCTCCACCACTCCCCAAACTGCTGCCCCTTCTACATGCTTTCTGAAGTCCATAAACCAAACCACCCAGGATGCTTCATTGTGGCTGGTTACTGTGCCACAGAGAATCTCTGCTCTTGTAGGCCAAAACTTTCAGTCTATTACCTGCAACCTACCCTCCTAGATAAAATACACCAACCATTTCCTCCACCAACTCTCCACAGCTTTTGTTCCTTTACCACACAGAACCCTGCTTGTCACTACCGATGCCACCTCCCTTTACTCTAACATCCCTAATGCCCATGGCCTTGCTGCTGTTGAACATTACCTTTCTCAACATCTGACAGATTCCACACCCACACCCCCTTCCCTGGCCACCATGACTAACTATATCCTCACCCACAATCACTTCTGCTTTGAACGCATTATCTACAAACATATCTGGAGTACAGCAATGGGCACCCACATGGCACCATTCAATGCCAACCCATTCATGGGCCATCTAGAGGAATCCTTCGTAACCACCCAGAATGAGGAGTGAGCCATTTGAACACGACATCTCTTGTATCTGGCATCACTTTTGAATAATCTGACAATGCACACAATTTTGACTTAATGAGCTGCTAATGATACAAATGACATTTATTGTAGCAATAATTACATTAATTATACAGATAACTGTATAACAATTACAAACTACTATGAAATTGAAATGAAAAGACACTTCACATGTTATACATGTTACAGATAGTATTCTGCTTGCTGCAGTCTTACTTTTTCTGTTCCGAAATATACTGATCATTAGTTATTTAGATAAATTGGCTGTGCACTCAGATTCATGTACATACATACTATAAAATGGCTGACAATGACCAATGTCGAAGTAAAGTAGTGACAGTGTAATGTCCCAAAGCAGCATGTATGGATAGTCTCTGCAAATTCTAGAAGCATCTACCCGTCTCTGGTGTCACCTTACACCTCAATTCTCGTACGAATAGTGTGGTACCCTAAGAGACGTTGTTCGTATCAGAAACTACCGGGGACTTAATTAGTAGCATTCTGTTTAGAATCTCAGTACCACACACAACTTTGTGAACCTGTCTCACTGCATATTGCAAGTCGAAAAGCTCTTCAACATACATGGTTTTGCATTTTTATTCACAAAGCAGCAGTTATACTGTAATAATTATGAGTAGATGACACTTTTTGTTCTTTCAGTATTTATAGACTGAATGAGTTTTGCTAAATGCTGACTTACTCTTGACATTACTGCCAGTGTTTAGTGTTACCTGTTCAGTATCCTGATGATAACTGCCATTCCTTTCACATTAGCAGAAGCTGTAATCAAACTTGCACTGCGCATATATGCTGGTTTCATTTTCTTTGTAACATTTTTGATCATACAGTTTCCTTGTACAGTGGATTATCTTCATTTGGAATGTTACGTTATTCATATCTTACGAAGTCTCTCTTTGTGGATGTTCATGTTTTGCAGTCAATGCTGGGTTACATTTTCATTTGTGTTGTTCTGTTTTGGGAATGGTGCAAATGACGGTGATCTTAAGAAATTCATTTTCTAGTCTATATCACAATAATGTTGCCTACTCACATTTTTTACAGTATTACTACTGCAGATGCTCCAAAAATATTAACTGCCTCTTGTGAATGTGCTTCACCGGTTTCAGTATATGTAAGACAGAAAAACAACGAAAGTAGCTGATTTATGATATTTAGTTTGCAGCCTATGTAACTGGGCATTATTAGTAACTATAAAACCTAGCTGCAGGAATAAGAAAACTCTCACTTGCTAAATGAAACAAGTTTGGTTGTCAAGATAGCAATGTGTGATGCCTTCAATGACTTAGCAGAATATTATTAAATGGTATTTCACAAAACCTAGAGAAATTCTGGTTGTATGTAAGGGCTGTTAGTGGCACCAAAGTTAGTGACCAGTCCCTAATGAATGAGAGAGGAACTGAATTGAAAACAGCAAAGCAAAAGCTGATGGGTTTACTCAGTTTTCAAATGTTAGTTTAAAAAAGGAAAACATAGGAGAACTGCCCCAATTTAATCCTCGTACTACTGAAAAGATGAATGAAATATTAGTGTCAATGGTGTTGACAAATAACTGAAATTGATAAAATTGAATGAAGCTCCAGGGCCTGATGGAATCCCTGTCAGATTCTATACTGAATTTGCAGCTGAGTTAGCTCCTCTTCCGACTAATCTATCGTAGAAACCTCAAACAAAAAACTGTGCCCACTTCTTGGCGAGGAGTAAAAAAAAAGCAAAGGTCACACCATTCTACAAGAAGAGTAGTAGAAGTGATCCACAAAACTACCATCCAATATTCTTGATATCAATTTCATGTAGAATCTTAGGACATATTCTGACCTCAAACATTATGAGGTATCTTAAACAGAATGACCTCCTCAATGACAACCAGCATGACTCAGAAAACATCAATCCTGTGAAAACCAAATCTCACTCTTCTCATGACATATAGAAAGCTTTGGATCGAAGCAGTCTGGTAGATGCAGTATTTCTTGATTTCCAAAAAACATTTGACTGTTACACATGTACACTTATTGTCAAAAGTATGGTCATATGGGGGTTTCGTCAAATTTGTGACTAGACTGAGGAATTTTTGGTAGGGAGGGTGTACCATGGTATCTTGGATGTAGTAATCGTCAGAAGAAGAAATTTCAGGTTTTCCCCAGGGGAGTACATTGGGACCCTTGCTGTTTATGTTGCACATTAATCACCTTGCAGACAATATTAGCAGTTAACACAGACTTTTTGTACAGTATGCAGCTATCTATAACTAATATCTGAAAAAGGCTGCATAAATATTCAGTGAGATCTTGATAAGACTTCAAAGTGGTGCAGAGATAGGCAACCCTGCTTTGAATATTGAGAAACGTAAAATTGTGCACTTCATAAAATGGAAAAAACAAAAAAATAATATCCTATGAACATAATATCAATGAGTCACTGTTGAAATTGGCCAACTCCTATAAATTCCTCAGTGTAACACTTTGAGGGGGGGATATGAAATGGAATGATGATGTAGGCTCTGTCGTGGGCAAAGCAGATGGTAGACTTCAGTTTACTGGAGAATACAGAGGAAGTGTGATCAGTGTACCAAGGAGCTTACTTACAAATCACTTGTGAAACCAGTTCTAGAATACTGTTCAAGTGTGTGGAACTCGTGCCAGATAGTGCTAACAGGGGACAGAGAACATATAGAGAGACTGGTAACATTAATGGTCACAGGCTTGTCTGATTCGTGGGAGAGTGTCACAAAGATACTGAAGGAACTTAACTAGAACACTATCCTGAGAAAGTCTGTTAAAGTTCCAAACTCTGACTTCAAATGACGACTCTAGGAATATACTACAATCTCCATCACTCGCATAGGGATTGTGAGGATAACATTAAAATAGTTACGGCGCACACAGTGCCATTCAAAGAACCATTTTTCCCGTACTCCATATGTGAATGGAATGGGAAGAAACCTGAACTGGTAGACCAGGGCATACCCTCTGTCACACACCTCACAGTCTGCAGACTTGAGACTTACTGAGTGGGAAAACTCATTCACGCTGGAACAATCTTTCTTGAAACTAGGAAATCCTTTTCTGGTGTGATTTGCCCAATAGCATTCAACCCTGACATGATACAGATGTTTCAAAATGCCTCTAGTGCCTTCACCTCTTCATTACACCCAAAGTGAACAGTACATTGTTAATTTTAGACCTTTCTCCATCTGAACTATTTTATAATGGGTAAACAACATTTAAAAGTTTCAACCCTACATAAAACTGCAGGACAAATACAAGAACTTTTAAAATATGACAATTATTGACAAATCAAAAACTCAAACTATAATAATAAACAATTCTATGCTAACCAAACATGTCCAAGTTTAACTTCTATGGACAATCACTGACTTTATGCAACCAGTGGCAGGTATCTGGCAACTGCTATACAAGGACACATTAACATAAGCTGTTATCTTGATGTATCCATGAGCTGCTTCATGGATGTTTCTAGTAGTTTCTGCTATCACTGGTGGATTACAAAGTGAAGCAAATTATCCCTGAGGTTTCATCAGACTAATACCCCTTTAGTAGACAGGCAAAATTTGGTTTAAGAAATGAAGGAAGGTGTGGACAAACTCATGAATGCCTACATTGTTTGGTGTTTACCATTGGATCTTGAGTAGATACAGCACTGCAATGGCTTGGAGGGAGAACAAAACTTCCTCCAGAAACATCTGCATCCATCAATATAGCAGATTGTGCAGATGGCCAGACTTTAATTCTGAGGGACAGCCAGTTCTATTGACACCATCAGTGAATGACAGTATTTACAGCAGTAAGGCTTTAAATGACATCTGTCTTTACATGACAGATGTCTCAAAAAATTCTCTTTGTGAATGACAAGTGTTACTATCAAAATATGTTGAATGTGAATGAATTATGTAGCTAATAGGATAATCAGTTAAATCAGCACACAGATTTCAAAGGAAAGTAACATTTGAATGTAAAAAAACACAATGCCTAGTTTCCGATACAGTATTCTGACAAGCATTTTTGTCCCAAAATGGCCAGTCAGTGGAGATCATTTTAAAATCTTAGAATGTAGGGTAAATGGATGGCTTTCTTGGAAGTATTGCATTCAAGACCTCATGAAAAAACAATGCTGCTACCTTCACTACAAGAATGATCTCCACTGTTGCTGACACTGAGATGTGAGGCTTGTTTCTTTTGCTTGCTTTCACTTATTTAGTACTATGGCATATTTTGGGGCAACACTGCACACAGTAAGAATCTTTTTAACCCAGACAAGGGCATACATACTGACCAGCAGTGTGTGAACACTAGGTTGCTGTTCATGTGTGAATTTTAACTTTACCATGCCTACACATATTTCTATCACAAGATGACAATATTTACTCTTTCAGCATTCATTCAGAGAACACTAGATGAAAAAACAATATGTACCTTGATAGCACTAATCACTGTACAGAAAGGCGTGGGTTTTTCACCATGTTTTATTTTCAACAGGTTTGCAGCAGAGCTTGGGTGGGGGGGGGGGGTGCTAAATGCCAAGGTGCCAAATCCAAGTTGAAAGTTCTACTTGAGCCAATGCCTATTCTGTACAGAAGTTCTACACAGTAGTCAAGATCTCTAATGTGCTATTTATTCATATGCTCTATTCAATTTTAAGTCTAATAATTTTGTTCATAAATTTTCCAATCAGCAGCCTGTAACCTATGTACTGACTCTTTCCAATGATGAAGTAACTTTGGCTCACATGATCCATGCATCAATACGTACAGTTACATAATTTTAAGGGTGTGGTGCCTTGCAATGTTCATCCTGTGAATAGTCATTATCTCAGATTCATAGTGCTTCCACTCATTCCACAGGTGTCAGGCCTGGTGATAAAGGGTGTGACTGGAAACAAACATCACAGAATATTTCAATTTACTTTTAACCTACCTTTTCCTTCTGTGACGAAGATTTGCCATGAATGGCAAAGTTTGGCTTCCAAGTTTAGGTCCTTATCCCCAGTAGGATTATTAGGTTAAGGACATAACGGTTGCCAAAGTGATGTCCAATTGAAAGACTTTCACATGCCATTGACCCCCAAGGAAAAATAATAATCATCTCCTAGATGTTGTAGTGTTACTGTAAATCAGTACTGTATCTGGATATCCACTATAATGCATACACTGACATAAGTTTTTGCAAAATTTCTGTTAACTAGGTACTTATTTAAGGCAAGAAAATTAAACAGGAATGTTATGTTCTTTCCCTTCCCAGAACTATTATTGACTCACTTGGCAAACATTCCTGCTTTTCTATACATTTCACCTCACAATATTGGTAAAGTTATCTAAATAAATTAGTTTTACAAAACTTTATAGGATTTAATCTTAACGTGGCACGAGCGAGCACATGCAGAGCTCTAATTTTCTGGACATTATTTCCACATAATATATTGAACTTGTAGAATACACAATTTTGTTTTTACCACTGTTACTGTACCAAACAAAAATTTCTTAGTGACAATATGCAATATCCATACCAAGTTTTCGATTTGTTACTTATGGAAAACAATTCAATAACATTTTAGATTTAGTCCAATATCACTATGGTGTGTAAATAATCATAAAAATGGTACTAATTTCAATTTAAACATCATTTCTACTGAAAGTAATGGTAAATATATTTTACGCCAACAATTAAGTTGTTATGTTTATGCTATTCCTGCACCAACCTGGGCTCATTCAAAAGATCCAGAACTACGTCTAATAAAGGGACTTATAGTGGATCAAATCTGAGGGATGATCCCAGCAAAGTCACTAAACTTTTTACAATTTTTCCATGAATTATGTCTTTGGGACAGATCTTCCCCATATACGAACACAATATAGATTTGACTTTCTCCAACATGGCACCACACATTATATATTCAGATTCCAAGCAGTGATATTTCTGTAATTGAGACATATTGCTGACTAAAGTTTTGTATCAGCACTTATGTCTAACACAGACTGCTTGCAGTCCAGGTCAAACTGATTTTCCACAAGCAAATACCAGATACATCACACAGCTCATTCGCACAAAAGGCGATCCAAGGACACCAATTACAGCAAAATATGATATTAAATCCTTCCAAAAACAACTATTCCAAAGAAACATTGCATAACATTTACTGCATCCGATGACAGGGCTTGTGATGTGTGTCATAATACAATTCTAGACATTAATGACACTAAGCACTAAAATCATACCAAGAGGAAAAAAAGATATTGACATTTTATCATACAAATGACCCACTTACCACCAAGTTTATTGCAGCTTTCCAACTTCCAGAGCACATAATTTAGATAAAAAAATCTACTCACCAAGCAGAAGCAGCAGACACACACACACACACACACACACACACACACACACACACACACACAGTCTTATGCATTAAAGGTTTTAGGAGCCAGTGGCTGCTGCTGCTGCTCCTCCTCCTGGCAGAAAGGTTGAAGGTGAAGGAAAAGGATTGATGAGGTTTAGCAAAAGGAGTAGAGTTTGGGAAAGTCACCAAGAACTGCAGGTCAGGGGGGACTTACTAGATGGGACGAGAAGGAAAAAACTTACTGTCAAATATTGATTATTTTCGTTGTTATTTCAGAACATAATTTCTTCCACTGGAAATTTAGACCCCCATTACACCCTAAGAAATCCTAATAAGTACTAAGATCACTACTCACCAAATAGTAGTTGATCAGTATAGAGGAACCCAGGAAAGGAGGAAAATTGCTCAACTCTCAGATTAAGCCCAGGACTGTTGAAACTAGACAGCTTGCCATCTTTTCTATATGCTTGTCCAACACTTTGTATTTATTAGAGGTGCAATTTAGTCCCATACATATTTCATTCCTTCCTGAATTTTCTACAGGTGCAAACATTTTGGAAAGAGCAGGAAATTCTGTCCACAGAGCTTAATCACATCAGCTGATTACGATTTTTCACAGCAATAGCTTTTTGCACATACAAGTAATTCTTGCAGAATGTTCCAGTCCTTGCCTTCCTGGTCCTATATAAGATAACTATTTTGTGTGGGATTTGGTCCAAGGAACTGCAATACAAATTAATGCAAAGAAACCATGAACTACTTGCTACTGCTGTTTTAAGCAGTTACTATTATGGCTTACAGATAACTCAGTCAAAAACATTTTTGCATCTTTTCTCATGTAAGCTGTATATAACAGTTTGTATTTTAAGAAAACTTAGAACATACGTACTTTGTACATAATCAACTTTTATTGCAGCTAGTACATCATTCACAAGTAAAATATGACAACTTCCACCATAATTTACTTTCACACAACTGTATTACTCACAACCAGCACTATTTAATTAGTTAATGGTTGTAGCAATCTTACATCCAACACAGTAGCTGACAATATTAACAATGCACTAGGTAGTATAACAGTGAAATATTTACACCAAAATTTTAAGGTACTCTACAGAAAGTAAGCCTGTTATTCTCTTCCAGAATAATGCTTCAAATTAACCAAAACATAGGCTGGTATAACACAAATACTGGTTGCCAGGACTGTTCCCAGGACATATTTTTCCTGTAAACAAAGAGCAAAAAATTACGATTTATAAATTTTAGTCTCTACCACAATTATAAAAGCAATGCATTTCTCAGTTTTCCAAAAAACAGACATTCCTTGCATTAAGATGACAAACCTATATAATTGTAAAATTATCCTTGGGCAAACAAATTACTAACACTAAACAATTTGTTTGGCTGCAAATCATTATACTACTTAATGTCTCTTTGATTTAGAACTTTAGAGAACCTTTAGCATCATCAATGGAAAAATAAACTGCACCAAATGAAATTAATGTGAATGCAGTCAACATTTCCACACATCTGTCAACACTCATTACAAGTCACAAAGTGTAACAAAATATATACTGTTAAAGTTTTATTTTATACAAGCTATTTCAGATACACTATGACAATATCAGTATCTCAACTGAGCTTGAGAATGTCGGTAAGATGTTCATAACAGGGACCACAATCACCTTCAAGCTCTGAAGAGATAGAAAACCACACACCCCAATTTTTGGCAGTAGACAGCAGACCCACATCAAAAGATGTCAATCCACATGGTCCTTCCCTCATTTTTCTTTCTTCACAGCAATCATCTTAAAATGTATGAATGCATTTGACTACAAGCAAAACAACTTTTTAATTTGTGGGGGATGTCAATGATGCAACAAAGCTTTCCACACACTAATAGCCTGCAGTGATGTTATAGGTGACAAATATATCTAACATCAAGCACATTTGCTGTTACTTTATGTCCAAAGAGTTCTCATCATTCAACATGCTTCACAAGGTGCTTGGTAAACCACTGTCCATTTCACAACAACCACTTACATGTTTGAACAGTGGAACAAACCCCTGACTGTCTGGTAATAGGTGATCTGAATATACAAACTTTTAGACTACCAGTGAATGGTGTGGTAAGGAAATTTGCAGGAACCTTTTTGTTGTTGAATGGATGCCTTTTATAGCAACCTCACACTGAAGGGAACCACTACACAGCTCTGTGCCCAAGTAAAAGATCTCTAAGTTTCCAGCCAAAAATGAGTCTGCCACATTGTGTGAGAGACATGCTGGCCACTACATTGCTTCAGAAGGCGCAACTCAGTGTAGTGTATACAAAGTACAAATGTAGCTTTCGGTTCTATAGTTCCTTCCTCTATGGAACAAAAAAGGAAACTGAAGAATTGCAGGTCACTCAGAAAATAAAGAGCAACCCAAGAGGAGCAAGTAGGAAGGTCACATACTTTCCTACAGAAAAATTTGAACCCCAAAGTTCTGGAAACTATGAATATTGTTAAAATTTAGTGTATTTATCAGCTCTACTAAAATACACCTCTAGAAGGCACACATTCGTCAACAAATGTCAGAATTTAACAATTTCATAATTAGATTATTTTTATATGACAAACCAATGTCCTACATGGGAAATAACACTGGTTCTTGGAAGAAGACCAATCTCTTACTAAGAATCAATGTGTTAAGTGTGACAAATGTAGACATTTGGCTACACCACAGATCAGTCTCTTACCACAACTTTCATTTTGCATACACATCCACCAGCACATCTGAACTCAACAGCAGAGATTTTGTTAGACAAAGTGTGCATTATCACACAACTAATCCATTTACTTACTATTAACTAAAGTATGCTGCCTCTTTCCCATTTTACTTCAATCATAAGACCAACAGAAGATGGAAAGGGGGACTTAACTGAAGAAAAGGACTAGAGAACTACTATGATGATTACCGGACATTGTCAGCTGTATTGGGAGGTAACTGCACAATCTAAACACTGTTTATCTTATTATAGAAGATTATTTGCCCAGACTGCACAAATAATACACAATGATTACCAGTTTCAGTGAAATTATATCACTATCTTCAGCTCATTTGTATAGAAAGACTCTACAGGACAAATCCATTTCGTCAAGTGGTTCACATTAATTGAACAACTTATAGAAATTATATTCCATAGTACTGTCTGTAGCCATATAAATAAGAAAAAAGCTGTCCAAACAATGCACAACAGTTACAAATAAATTATGAGACATGTATAAAACATTTTCATGTTGTGTCCTTGTTGACATCCAATACGAAACAGTATGGCCATTAATTGTGGCAATACTAGTGTTACATCTGCTTTTGTTTACCAGTACGTATATGCACTGTAAACACCGTTGCCTAGTAACTATGGTTGATTATGCTAGTTGTGGTAAAAGAAGCTGTTGGCACTAACAAAAGTCTTCACTTCTATCTATACAGTTACTCCCATAAGCCAGCACTCCATAACTTGGAAAGTTATCAAGTATGAACATGTGTTCATTCTGAAATTAATACCATGATATGTGCAATACCCCTGTACAAATAAATCTACTAATGTGAATGCTTTACCCAACCTTGTTATTGCATACTGCATCTTACTTAAATTTCCAAAATAAACACATTGATTACTTCACATGCGAGTTTATTGTGAACTTTCCACATCCAATGTAGTAGGCAATGCAAAAATGTCTTGCTCAACTTTTTCATTTACAGTGTACTTCAAAATTAAAAAAAAAAAAAAAAAATTATATATATATATATATAATTTCTCAGTCTGTCTCTACACCCTTTAAACATGTCAAAGGGCATTCTACAGGATATGTGGTTAAAAAAAATAGAGATTTTTCTATTACTGAGTACATTACCTAATTTACCTTGCAGCTACATTTTTTATAAATAGAAATGGAGGTAACAAACAGCGATACCCAAAAGCAATCCGTTCCCACAAAACTATTACATATTCACACTCACTGCCTTTGCCCGTTCCCAACCAAATTATCCTCCAACCTCAAAACGGATATATTGATTAGTGTTACCACATGACAAACAGTGGGAAGCAAAGGGAAGCACAATCACACACTAGCTAACAAAAGCAAAATAAATTTGAAGTAATCATGAAATGAATTTCAGCCTACATAATTTTACATTCACCCTTTACACACACACACATACACACACACACACACACACACACACACAAGGTGTGCACTCTTTCTTGGCATGTGGCTCCAGTTCCTGGTCTGATGCAGACATTACCTGAGAGTGTTCTTTGGTAAAGAAATCTCACTGCAGTGATGGTACATGCAAAGTATGATGCCCAAGCAGTGGTCACTCACACTCACCAGAGCTGATTACACAGTTGTCACAAACTTGCATGGTCTTTTATGGGAACTTCACAGACTTTGGAACATATGCATAACTCATATCGGTATATTGACTGGCAGATAAAAACATGAAGTAACCATGTCATAGTTCTGAAAACACTTCTGAGGTTTCCTGGCAGGTTTTTAGGAAGTTTAGCTTCTCTGCTGAGTAACTTTCAACAGCTCTACAAATGAATTCATTACTACATATAGTTTACCTAGGGCCCTAATCAAATTACTGCTACAGTGTCTGAAAAAGTAAAGCTCTACAATGTATAATGAATTTGTATTAACACAGGAGGTTCACCAAAACGTTGAACAAAGCCCAGCACTATCATACTAAGATATGAAACATTTATCACAAAGGGCGACTAGGTTGACATACTGTTGCCACCTCCGTCCCCACATCCCACCACCAACGAAAAAAATAAAAATAAATATTTCGACTTACGTTCATACAACGTAAACAGCAGGCTGATTAAACTTTTAACAATCATAACTAACAGGAGTTGGAGGAGATTAGTGTTTAAAGTCCCATTGGTCATTAATTTCAAAGGAACCATCCCAGCATTTACGTGAAGCTGTATAGGGAAATCACGGAGAACCTAAATCAGGATGGCCAGACCGCGGGGTCGACCCGTCGTCCTCCCGAACGCGAGTCCAGTGCGCTAACCACCGTGCAATCTCGCTCGGTAACTAATGAATGATACGGTTTTCACACGTAGCGAACGATGTTGTAAGGGTTATACCGCCTTCTACTTGCACACAAATGTCTTACAACCAGAATGTATCGAAATTAATTCGAAGTAAGACTTGCACGCTACAACAAACCTTAGCGGCCTGTTCTTTCCGACCCTAGAATAGAAAAGAACCTGCTCGAAACATTATCAACTTGTAATATTAAATCATTTAGAAACGGGGAACTGAGTCAACAAATATCTTCATAATCTAAATTACTACTATATTTTAACTAGCTACACAAAATGATTTTGAAAAATAAAAGTTATTTGTAAGCGTAATGCTCATCTCAGATAAGTTCCACAAACATACCGCTTTTGAAATTTTTGTTCGGGGCACACCCGAAACAATAGAGCGACTTTGGCAAATCATGCTGCCAAATCTCGGGGCAACACGGAATGCTCCTTGAATTCCAATCATTTTCTTTACAAGTTGTTCAAACTGCAAATCCTTCTTCAATGGCTCAACCTGCAGTCTTCTGAGTTCGGAAAATGGCTACACGAACAAAGATGATAGACTTATATTTTTAGATGTTCGGGAGGCCAAAGATGCTACGTAGTAACTGCTGTAGCATGTTGCTATCACATATTGTATAATTTTTTACGACTTCGTAGTTGTATTTACAGCGTTCTTTTAAAATTTCTTATACTTGAAAACGTGAGGGGGTTTGCCTATTGAGTGAAACGCACAGGTTCATATTGTCAACATTCAGGCAGCTGCTTACTGTAGTGTACTATCGTAGTCTCGATGAGAAAACTACTAGCCGAAAGAGTAGAGTTTTTCTGCTCAGTGAGCGTGATGCTTATAGTTATTGGATAGTTTCGGTCTTACTTTCATGCTTAGAAATGCCTCTCAGAAATAAAAGTTAAGTGGATGGTTTATATTTGCGTTGTGAACTTAAAGTATGCGATTGTCAAAACATTAGACAAATGTAAACATGGCGGCAGACTGTGTGGAGCTGTGTTTATGTTCACATAGTGTGGATATGCGAGGGTCTTGAGAGAGAATAACTAGCACAAAATGCGAGTTCTAAACTCAGGTGAGTAACACACATGTGAAAAACAACACATCGTTTATTTTCAATCAAGACGATATATAGATACTTGTGTGCATGATGGGCATGACTTTTTTAGTTTTCAAACAAAGTTTGATACAAGAGAATCGGAAACAGTTTTAAATAAGTTTGTATTGCTTATGCTACATTTCAGCTTGATCATACAATAGTAATTAGAGATTCTCCGATTTTGGTTAATTCGATCTGTTTTTGCAGCCTGGATGCTGGGCAAGAAATGAATGTCTTTCGCGCCCTCATTCCTTGTGCGTTGCAGCGTAGTTGCTGGGCGGGAGATGATCGAATGACTGGTAGAATGGGAGCATCTGCCTCCAACCTGGCAGCAGAGTCTCAGGGCCAAGTTGGTGCTATGACTCAAACTGCCAGATATTCACCTGCTTTTCAACCTGTTGTTGCACCTTCAGGAACAAGTGAACAACTGTCAGTGGCTGTAAGGTATGGGCGTTTTATTTTATTGTTTTCTGCCTTGTTCAGTGCCCCTTATGTGTGGTTTTACATTGGCTTCTGAATTTTGTAGGGAGAGGAAGAAAAAAGCAACTGGGTTTGCAACACTCAGAAAAAGATTTATTCGTCGTCGTCGGTCATCAAAGGCGTGTGATCACGGGCGTGTATTACGTGAGCTGGTTGCTGAATGGGGACCAATGGAAGTTGGAGCTTTATTGGAAGAATACGAGGCATTGGCAGCCTTGAAGGACCTATCAGTGCAAGCAGAGTTGGCAAGACCACCAGCCGCTACTTACAAACAAGATCTGTCAACGTTATATGATTTTAAATATTGTACAGATGCAGATTTGGTGTTCAGAGGGTTGTGCTTCCCAGTGCATCGTGCTTTGCTGTCTGCGAGGTGTCCATATTTCAGAGACTTGCTTGCTGGCTGTCCAGGATATGGAGCACGCATTTGCCTTGAGCTTAGGACTCCTGGAGTTGATGTTCAGATGTTTTCTGCTTTATTACGATATTTATACACAGGTGACATCTGTCCTCATGATGGTAGTTTGGATGTTGGTTTGTTACAGAGGCTTGGTGAGGAATTTGGTATGCCGAATCCTCTTGATCATGACTTGCGATATCTGTTAGAAACGGGTGATTATGCTGATGCTGCTTTGGTTTTTACTTCTGACGGGGATTATCAGAGGCCAGACTCAGGAAGTTCTGAATATGGCTTTCGGCCAAAACTAGAACTTCCTTGTCATAAGGCAATTCTGAGTGCAAGATCTCCCTTTTTCCGCAATTTGATACAGCGTCGTACCCGCTCTGGAGAGGAGCATACAGAAAGAGCTCTTCATATACCAACAAGAATAGTGTTGGATGAAAGTGTAATACCAAAACGTTATGCTCGTGTGCTGTTACATGCTGTTTATTTGGATACTGTGGACCTTTCATTAATACTAAGAGGCAGTGGTTGTGGAAGCAGTGCAGGAAGTTTGGGAGAGGTATGTCAATTGTTAATAAATAAGTCATTTGTTACACATTTCTTTGTTTTCATTTTAAATGTTCCAGGTTTATTTTTTATTACTGTACCTGTAAATGTCTGTGATTCATGTCTTTTACCACTGTACTTACAGGTGCAAGCCCTGACAAATACTGGTAGAACACGTCCAAGTCCTTTGGAAGAAGCAATGGAACTTTATCAGATTGGCAGATTCTTGGAACTGGATATACTTTCTCAGGGTTGTGAAGATTTAATTTTAGAGTGGCTCACTTTGGAATCACTACCAACAGTATTGAGATGGGGAAGCCAACCTCATGGTTCAGCTTGGGTACACCGTCAGGCTCTTCACTTTTTACGAGAGGAGTTTCAGACAGTGGCACAGTCACCTGTATTACACCAGCTTGATAAATCTCACTTGATTGATGCTCTGCACAGTCACTTCTTGCAGGTATGACTTATTTTTATATTAACTAATGGGACTCAGTAAGTTATTTTCTGCTTGTTGTTCTTGCTTGTATTCTGTATTCAAGTGTTTCGCATTATTTAAGTCAATATATGGATTGTGGTGGTGCACTGATTAAGACACTGGACTTGTACCCAACTACTCTGGATTGTCTTCTGTGGTTTTTCTAAACTATTTCAAGTAAATGGTGCAGTTAGTCCTCCAACAACGTTATGACTGATTTTTCTCATCTGTACCTAATGTGAACCTAGGCTTTGTTTCCAATACCTTAGTGCCAAATAAATGCTAGCTCTGATGTCATTATTTCTTCCCTTTCTTCAGTTAGATAGCAGTGCATTAGCTATGACACGGAAGACTTGCAAAAAGCTTTATATCATATGAGGATAGTAAGGTGGTAGTTGTTTGTTCAAGAGAAACTATGTTAATCTTTGAGCACATGTAAGAGTTTCTGCTACTTCTCCATATTACCCAATCATACTGAATTTAAATGGGAGGTGTTGCAAATTTGTTACCTACTCCAGTTATCTGGATGACCTTGCATCAATTAATTCTAGGTATGAACTGCAAACAGAAGTGCGAAAATGTTTAGTTTATAAATTAGGCCTACTGTATTTTTCAAAGTGAGGAAAAACACTCCTATTAATCACATTACATGAGCCTTGATTTTTCGACTGAAATGGAAGCTGACAAGATTGCCTTGATGACATTAAACATTTTCTTGCACAATCACAGGTATTTAAAGGTAGTGAGATGACACTTCGCAGACCATATTATAGATTTAGATGAAATAATTTTTTTTTAACTGTTGGGACTTTACTTGCTGAGATATTTATGAAAGTACATATGTGTTTGTGTTACCCACAAGCCAAAGTTCGTTACATAGTTGGCTGGTTAGTTAGTTGTTGTTGTTGTTGTTGTTGCGTGTTCCATGGATCATTTTGCATGGTATGTACATGTGGTTACATTGTGAATATTTCTAAGTTTTTAAAAGTTTTTGTTGTTTATTTTTCATGACAAAAAGAAAAAAGATATGCAGATATGAGTTAGTAACTCCTACCCACCACCTGTAACACCTTACAATAGTAGAAATTATTCCACAAAATAAGAATTGTCGGAAATACGGAAGCGTCCGATCCCACCCGTCTGCTTTGACCCATGACGTCACAAATATGGCGGAAACAAAAACACACACACTTTCCACAAGAAGCCTAATGACACTAACGGGACAAGCGCGGGAAATGGGGTGTTTTGGGTGGGGGGCAAACTAAATATAAACAAATTTAGACGCCTTGCGTAGCTACAACGTGTAAGTGAAGACAGCCATGCATGAATACCCACCCACCTCCCCAGGGGTTCGTAACTCCTGCAACCCATAGAAGATAAAGATGCTGATTAGTGTTTTTTGTCTTTAAAAAAAAAATCTCACGGGATAGAACGAACAGATCAGAAAGATAAATATAATAAACTAAAACAGAAATTCAAGGAAACAGATAATTAAAATAAGTAATAAGTGTTTTTAAATTAAAAAAAAAAAAAAAAACTCACGAGATAGAACGAACAGATCAGAAAAGTAAATAAAATAAGATAAAACGGAACTGGAGACAGCCACACTGAAACCAAACTCCGTGCCGTCATGACGTCACACACGACAACACCCTTACGTCACGGGTCAAAGCCGACGCGTTGGATCGGACGCTTCTGTTGCCCCGAATTGTCAAGGGGAATCGGTCTCAGTTCATTTTCAAATTTTGCTTTGCTGTCTGACACTTTTTGTATCACTGGAATATTTTTGTTGGAGCATTGTGCACCCATTTTTGTGCTAAAGACAACTTTAATGTGGAGTTATGAATGTCATTTTTCCTTCTGGTATTGTAATCATGTACATGATTGTCCATTTTTATCTGTAGTGGCTTAGTCACAAAAAACTTCATGAGGGTATAAATATATTGCGAAGCAGTGATCAAGAATATCCAACTCCATAAACATGTCTGTAAGATGATTGTGGGGCAGCACCACATATCATTCGTACAACATGTTTTTGAGCAACAAAGACTTTCTTTCTTAAAGATGAGCTACCCCAGAACATTATTCTGTATGACATTATTGATGAAAATATGCCAACTTGCTGATTTCTCTCCCCAAGATATGCAGTGATTCTATGTGCAAATGTGCTTGAACTAGGTTATTCTGGTATTTCCTCACCATATGCTACACTTATCGTTGATGTAATACCTCTAGATGAGCAGAACTGAATATGTTGTGCCTTTTTTAAAATTGAGGGTGAGACCATTCACAGGAACCAGTCAATGATACTTTTAGGAACATTTTTTACCATTTCTTCTGATTCTGTATGTATGCTTGGATTGATTGCAATGCTAGTGTCTTCCACAAACGAACTAATTCTGCTTGTTCTGTATTAGCAAGATCCTGTAGTATGTGGAAAAATAGTGGACCTAAGATTGAGCCTTTGTCTGCCCCATACATGATTTCTCCCGTCACTATTACATCCCTGAATTATATTGGTTGAATTACTAAGTACAAATTTCTGCATTTTATTGCTTAGAAAAAACATTATTTGTTAGTTGGATATACCATCAATCCTATGAAACTTCAGTTTATATAGGAGAATACTGTGATTCACACAGTCAGATGCCTTAAATAGCTCACAGAAAATACCATCTGGCACCATTTTATTATTTAATGTTTGTAAAATTCGGTGAATGATCATGTAAGTGGCATTCTCAGTAGAGCAACTGTTCTATAACCCAAACCGTGATTTGATGATGATATTATTGTTGCTAAGGTGGGATACTATGCTAGAATACATCACCTTCTCAAAAATTTTGAAAAATGGTATTGGTAGTGAAACAGGTTTTGCTTCTTGGCACTATTCTTAACTCAAATACAGCACTAAGCAAAAAACTACATGAAATAAAACAAACTCATTAAAGCAGTTATCAGATTAGAATGAATTATTTATTCAAACAGTACTTTTGTATTGAAATGGAGGGAGGATGTTCCTTGCCATGTATGACTCTCACAGGTTCAACAAGGTGGTTACTAAGTCCAAATATGAAGTGAATTGACTGAGTATATTGAAATAATAAGTGGAGGAAGTGGGGAGGAGAGTGGGTGTGATGGGAGAGGGAGATGGTCTTCATCCCTAGGTTACATTTGTCAACAGTTCAGATTGTGACATTCTTCAGGGAAAATGTGGAGACGTACATGCATATTTGGCAATAGTTGTAGGTGTAGTATTCAGAACAGGATTAGGACAACTAACCACAGCAGCAAGTTAGAGCTCTCTGTCCTATTTATTAAGTTGCTACAGTAGTCAGGTGACGCAGGTAGTAGCACACATCCATCACCATAGAATACAATGGACTATAAATTCAGTTACTGATAATGCAGATATTTATATAATTAATTTTCTTCTTATTTGTGTCTGTTCTCAAATGATTTATTAGGCTTTCATGAATTGTCATATTTGGTAGTGAAATTAAAAAGAAGGGAATGCCACGTAGTACACCATGTGACCATACTTCTCTAAGAACCTCTCAAAATATGCTCTTTGTTACATTGTGATATGCATGTAAATGAATCTACTTGATTACTCTGCAATACACACTTAAGTGATTGGCAGAGGATTCATTGAGCCACTTTGACTAGTGACCATTCCATTCTCAAATCTTTCCATGCGTGCACTGATTTCTCTATTTCATCATGATGGTTCAGCAACGTGGGTGGGAGTTGTCGAGATATTTTGACATTCGGAGGAGAAATAGGTGATTGAAATTTTGTGGAAATATCTCGCCACAGTGAAAAAGCCTTTGTTTTAATGAATGTCACCCACAACTCACTTATCATATCTATTACCACCCCCCCCCCCCCGCCCCTCATTTTGCAGTATTACCAAATGAGCTGCCTCCCCCAGGGTGTCACATCCGTCTTGTGAGTTCATACATGGTCACCATGGGGTCCCAGCACTTCTTCTCTATCTGTGCTGCAAGTCTATCTTCCTACTGTTCATTTTTCCTGTCTACTTTTCCATTGGATGGTCTTCTTGGCACCAGTTGTTCTTGGAACTTTTTTGTTTTGGACACTCTTTTTCTACAGTCTTCTTGTTGCATTTGACTTGCTACTTCTTTTCTAAATTTAATGGAATGTGGATCACACAGGGAAGGTCACCCAGTGTGACAGATAATCCACTTTTATTCCTTCCTCTCTTTGCACCCTTTTTTCTTGCAGCAGTACTGGGCCCATAACCCAGCAAGATAGTCATTCCATATGCGAGGTGGTGGGGTAGGGAGGAAGGGTTGTCAAATATGTGCACTGTGGTAGCCCCCTGACCAATCAGGGATTGCACTGTTGGTGCCTGAGCTGGAAACTCCCCGCGCAAGCCAAGGAGTACGTGCCTGTCATGGCTGGGGCATGGGGACTCTGGGCAATGGTTTACTGGCCAGGTAAACCGAGTTAGAGAACTGCTACAGAAGCAAAGGGAACTTCACAGCAAACATAAACATAGCCAAAGCCTTGCAGACAAACAAAAATTACACGAAGCGAAATGTAGTGTGAGGAGGGCTATGTGGGAGGCGTTCAATGAATTCGAAGTAAAGTTCTATGCACTGACTTGGCAGAAAATCCTAAGAAATTTTGGTCGTATGTCAAAGCGGTAGGTGGATCAAAACAAACTGTACAGACACTCTGTGACCAAAATGGTACTGAAACAGAGGATGACAGACTAAAGGCCGAGATACTAAATGTCTTTTTTCCAAAGCTGTTTCATAGAGGAAGACTGCACTGTAGTTCCTGCTCTACATTGTCTCACAGATGAAAAAATGGTAGATATAGAAATAGGTGACAGAGGGATAGAAAAACAATTAAAATCGCTCAAAAGAGGAAAATTGTACTGGAATGCAGGAGGATCTGCTGCGAATTGACACATGGTGCAGGGAATGGCAATTGTATCTCAATGTAGACAATTGTAATGTGCTGCGAATACATAGATCCTTTATCATTTAGCTACAATATAGCAGGTCAGCAACTGGAAGCAGTTAATTCCATGAATTATCTGGGAGTAGGCATTAGCAGTGATTTAAAATGGAATGACCATATAAAATTAATCGTCGGTAAAGCAGATGCCAGACTGAGATTCATTGGAAGGATCCTAAGGAAATGCAGTCGGAAAACAAAGGAAGTAGGTTACAGTACACTACACACAGAGTGAATACTCTAGGCTTCATCTTTGCCTTCGAAGGTGACTCTTGGCCTGCAAAGGTCAAGGTGATCATGTATCACTGTGATGTCAAACCATATATTCCTCCTCCAATGGTGCTAAAAATGCGTGCATTTTGGACACATCTTCACATTGCAGTGCCAGGCCCATCTGTAGGAATTGTGGCTGTCAGTTGCAAATAAATGCTCCTTGTACCCCTCCACCATCTGTGTCAGCTGTGGGGAGCACCATTCGTCCTGTTCACCAAACTGCACCGTTTTGAAATGGAAGAAGAAAATCCAGGAATACGAAATGCAATGGCCTACATCCTACATGTATGACAGTGACGTATGCTACTGATACGATGACATTATCCTCTTTAGTTACTGTGCCATCGCCCTCTGTCTCTTCTGCATATAGTCCTCGGGCTGCCCACCTACACCCCTTCCCCTAGTGGTTGAGGGTCGTGCTCCTACTGCTTCTCCCACACCCCATTTGGGAGTGATGACTTCCTATCCACCGGGGGCGTCAGCCCCAAACCCCAGCTGGAGAAGCAATGCCCTCCTCCAGCTTCTCTTACCAGGAAGGGGGTCCCTTGGGACAGTCTGTTCCCAGGTCTATGCTGAGCTGCAACTGGATGCCAGCCTGTGACTGAAGGAGCCAGCAGTTGCAGGTTGTAGGACTTCACATTCCTCCTCTGTACCAGAATCCAGGAGAGACAAGCCCTGCCAGGCATTGCATGTTTTGCCTCTGTATCTGAGGCAGCGTTTCTGGTGGCTCATGTGGCCCCAGACCCCCCAGCATACCCTGATTTGAAGCAAATGTGTACTGTTGGTGTGTCGTGACAACCAGTGGCAGCAGGCAGCACTGAGGTATGACCTACATCCTTGGTTGCTTCATGCCCCCACAGGATACTGATAGTGTGATCCTGCAGTGGAACTGTAGCAGTTTTTACCACCACTTGACTGAGCTATGACCCCTTTTGTGCATGTTCCCTGTTTTTTGCATCACCCTCAAGGAAACTAGTGTCCCGGCAATGTGAACCTCTACCCTCATGACTATCAGGGCTATTTTAAGAATCATACTATCTATGAAAGTGCATTGGGTGATGTGTTCAGACACTTATCAGTGGATTGTCAACATCGCTTGCTTCCCATTTTCAACCGTATCAGAAGCAAGGGTGAGTTCGTATCCCAGTGGCAAGAAAGCCTGATAGCCCCAGTACTGAAACCAGGTAAACAACCCCTTGAGATGGATATCTATCCGCCCAATTACCCTCACTAATCTTCTCTGCAAGTTCCTCAAACATATGGTGAGCCGACAGCTGTGGTTGGTACCTTAAGTCTCGGAGTCTTTTGGCTCCGTCCCAGGGTGGTTTTTGCCAAGGCCATTCTACTGCTGATAATATGGTCTGCCTGGAGTCTGCTATTCAGTTAGCTTGTGCCTGGCGTCAACATCTTATTACTGTCTTCTTTGACTTGCATAGGGCTTACAGTGCCACATGGCATTACCACATCATCGCTGCGCTCCACGATTGGGGTCTCCAGGCCCAACTCCCGATTTTTGGCCAGAACTTCTAGTCTCACTGGGGGTTGAAGTTGGTGCTTTCCACACTACTCACCATGTACTAGAGAATGGTGTCCCACTTTTTCTAGTGCTGTCAGTGGTCTAGCTACAGCTATAGGGTCTACAGAGTAATTCTTCCTGTTTTGCTCCTCAACTGTGGGTGTTGCTGAACGCTGAGTGCAGGGTGTCATAGAAAAGGTGCAGTCTGGGGTTCTCACCCATAGCTTCTGGTTTTATGCCAATAAGACAGGTGTCGTGCTCTTCTGTTGCCATTTTACTGCCAATCCTCAACCAAAACACCCTTGAGGACCAAATGGTTCAGTGTGGTGGTGTCTTAACATTTTTTGGGTTGGCCTTCAGTACCAGTTGACGTTGTTTCGTCAACTTGAGCAAACATGCTGGTCACACCTTAATACTCCTTGCTGTCTCAGTAACACCAGCTGGGGTGCAGACTGCTCTACACTTTCCCACTCTACAAAGCTCTGATTCTGTCACATCTCGATTATGGAAACCTGGCATATGTCTCGGCAACAGCTTCAGCATTGCGGATGCTTGACCCAGTTCACCATTATGAGGCCCAACTTGCAACATGTGGCTATTGGATCAGCTCTGTGAACAGCTTACTTGCAGAGGCTAGTGTCCCTCTCCTACAGATCAGCCACCAACAACTGCTGCTCAACTATGCAATACACAGTTGCTGCTCCCTTAAGTATGTGAACTGCCGTGTCCTTTTTCCTGCACACAATGGAGGGACAAGACTGGAGTCATGTTCTGAACTCCAATTTCCCCACTGTCGCCTCTAGTCAGCGAGCATTCGTGTATGTCCCCATGATGTATACGGCATCCTAAGATCTGTCTCCAGTTATCCTTGGGACTGAAAGACTATGTTGACTCCATGGTTTTTTGCCCCTGTTCCTGGCCATTCTTACTCGTTTCCAGGTTCAGAAGTGGCACACACTAGTGGCCCTACTATTGATGTATGAACCGTTTCTGCCAACACTCGTGTAATATTCTCTGCTGAAAGATGAAGTATATTCACTGCAGAATTGGTGGTCATTACTTGAGACCTCAGCCACCTTTGTTCTTGCACTGGCTAGTTGTTCTTAATCAGCAGTGACTCCTTGAGTAGTCTTCAGGCTGTTGACCAGTGCTACCCTCAACAGTCATTGGTTGTGACTATCCAGGGTCTCCTGTATGGCCTACACCATGCTAGAGAGTTGGTCATGTTTATATGAGACCTTGGTCACTTAGGGATCCTAAGGTATGAACGTGCTGGCAGGTTGGCAAAATGGGCTACCAAGATGCCAACTTCTGAGATGGGGATACTGGAAACAGTCGGATGACTGTACGCTGACAATTGTTGGAGGTTTGGAGTGTGGATTGGTGTGCCCTGGTTTCTCCGAATAAACTGCAAACTGTAAAGGAGACCACAACCATGTGGCAGTGTTCCCTCCCTGCTTCTCTCAGGGAATCTACTGTCCTCTGTCAGCTTCTCATTGGCCTCACTTGGCTGACCCACAGTGACATGCTCTGATGTGAGGATTCACCCCATTGTCAGTGTGGTGCCCACCTTCACAGTGGCCCACATCCTTCTGGACTGATCTAATTTGGCCACCTTACAGCAAAACCTTAAACTTGCTGACACACTAGCTATAGTGCTATAGGGCTTTCCTGGGGTCTTCAGCTGCTTTGTGTGTGGAGCAGCTCTCCCACCTTCACCCTTTTATCCCTCTCTCACTTCTACTTGATTCTATCTCTTGGCTTTCTTGATTCTTGGGTACGGTTAGGTCCATTGGGATTTGTCTTTTGTGTCCTTTCTCTGTGGGACTGTTCCTGGCTTGACACACAAAAAATTAAGAGCCCGATGACCTTGTAGTTTGGTCCCTTTGATCCCAACAATCCATCCTTCCAAATGAGCTAACCTTCTTTGATCTTTTTTTTAATGTCCTACATCAGTGCTATCAGTTAAGGACCCCATACTGTACAGTAATACTCCAGAAAACTATGGACAATCATAGTGTTGAGAGTCTCTGAGTAGATTAATCTTCTATAGGTATTCTGCCAGTCTGCTCTGATTGGAAGCCACTTGTGAGGAATCGTGTCACAGACTACTGGAAATTGTTACTTCATGTGAATAAAGAGCGAGTAGTGTTTCAAAAGAACAATATTCTGAATATGGTTTGGTTGTGTGTCAGTAGAATGTTTTCTTCATGGTAGTTCATAATGTTTGTGCAGAATATATGTTCCAAAATCCTGCAATCAATCAATATCCTTGATAGGTGTCTATAAGTCATCAGATTACCTTTATTTCCGTTCTTGTGCATTGGTGTGAGCTGTGCAACTTGCTAGTCTTTAGGTACAGATATTTCATAAAGTTTCATATGATTGCTAAGTTACTATATAAGCATACTCTGAAAGGAGGCCAATTGGTGCATGGTCTTGGCCAGAACACTTGCCTTTATTAAGTTACTTCAGTTTGTTTCATTGCATTTATTTCCAAATTTCTCTGATTTGAATTCAGGAATGTTTCCTGCATTTATTTTTGTTAATGAATGTTAGAAATCCATTTTTAGTAAGTCTACTTTAGTGACACAGTCGTTGTTAGCGTTGCCACTGCTCTCTCTCACAGCATAGGTATTGACTGTGTCTTGTGAGTCGTACACATTATAAATGGGCATAATCACTTTGGATTTTATGACAGGTTTCAAGACAGAGTTTCATTGTGGAACCCATTAAAAGCTTCTTGTATTGTAGCCCACACTTATTTTCGAGCATCTGTAAACCATTTCCAGTCTTGGAAATGGTGTGTTCCTTTAAATCTGGTATGCCTTTTTTCATTGCTTCTGAAACAGTGTCCTGGCCTGTTGTGTACCATGAGGGATCTGTCAATCTCTTATTAACCTACTTGGTGTAAGACTTTGTTGCCATCGCCCCAGGAAAGCCACATTTGGTTGATGCTTACATGGATAGTGTGGGGCTGGAAGCTGTCTCCTAGAGATCCGAGTTTGAATGGTACATGATAATTGGGCTCCCAAGTCCAGGCACTGAGTTGGAGAAATTTCATACGTGTTAAACATGCTTAGGTTCACTGCTGGTGATATGCTGCTGATATGAAGTGGAAATGTCACTGAAGCATTAAACACAATCCTTGCTCATATGAGCCCAAAAATTAAATGATTAAGGAGTACTGAATTTTAAAATCTAATACATCAACTGATTACTGTACATCTTTGTCGTCTGTTAAAGATAACGTCCATTGCAGCTCAAGCACAGATCTTCATTGAAATGTATAGAATTTTGTTTTAATCACTGTACTGCTACACAGAACATATTGATTAGAAGAACAAATGTGCAGTTTCATTAAATGACTGCAAAACAATTCCAACACTGATATATGAGGTGGTAGAAGAAGTTTGTACGCAGTGATTAGTTATAATACTTGATGTTGTTGTGATTATGAGCAGACTTGGTGGATGTCTGGTGATTGGTACTCAACTGGTCTTCCCCCCCCCCCCCCCCCCCCCACCTGTAGTTTAGGCTCGGGCTATTAGTTTTGGTTGATAAAATGCTCCCTCATTTTTTGAAAAGGCATCTTTACTATGTTGGTATAGTTATTCTGCTCTATCCAAAGCTAGTACCATTGCATTAAGGTTAAAAAATAAATGGATTTGATGGATTTGCTCAATCCAAGCTCTGATCTGAAACCTACAAATGTCTTTGGGATGAACTACTATGTTCGTTGGATGTCAAATATGTTCTGTCAGAAGCTTACAAATAACTATTCATACAGTGCTGCAAAGGATGAAACTAAATTACACTTTCATTGTGGCTGAACTTTGTAGAATTCAGATCTTAAAAAGCAAATGTTGTAATTGTGACAGAGATTCTCAACCTTGTTATTTCTGTGACTAGTGCTGTTGAAATGGACAACAGTAGATGTCCAGAAAGCTTTGGTCTCATAATGTATATTGATGAGAACTGACGCAATTCAGTGCTTGCTTGTCAAAATGAGATACTAATTGGATTTTTAAGGAATTTCTTCAATTCAAAACATCAGCTAACTTTAGTCAACTGTTATATTGCTGAAGAAATGGCACTGCTTGGTGAGAGGTCGGTAACTGTGATAGTTGCAGAAAAGTTTCCTACTTCAAAGTGTAGCTTATATACTTTTGTCTTCCATATGATACTACATGTTGGGAAGTAGTAGTATCATTTTTGTTAAGTGAACCCATGAGGAATCAGCTTTTTGCCTTTACAGAGTTCGTGCAAGTCATGGGTAGTTGTGGAATGTAGTTTGTCCATTATCACTGAGTCCCAAATGATTTGCCAGGACTGAAATGTGTTGGCACTTGCAACTCTCATTTCCAGTGAATACTTCTGAGACAGGTTAAATCTGTGTTTTGAGAGCTCAATTTTTTGAATTATGTATGGTTTGTTCTTACCAATTCATAGCTCTGTTGTAATAAAATTAAGACTATTAAGCCAAAAAAGGCACATTTGACTTTCATTGTGTTCTGTCTACGTGATCATGTAGCAGTTTAGCATTACCAGGTGTTGATATGAGTAACTAGAAATAGCACCTTTTGTTATAAATGCTGTCCAATAGTTCTTTCTTATTTACTTCTTAGCAAGTAATGCCACAGTTATCAAAAATAATAAATCCATCAAGTTTCAACTCAATATGACATTTTCACTAGTATACAAATTAAAAAACTTGCTGTTACAGTTTGTATACATTTTTCAACCCAAAGCAACAAATGATGGTACTGAAGTTCGTCTGATGCTAGAGGAATATAATCCAGATTTGTGAGTGTGGCATGCATAGCTGGCTCTAATTCCAAACAGTATCTCCCAAAATTGTTTTGTTTTCTTCTTACATGTGTTAGGGAATCAGTGAAAAGCTTAACATAGCTAAGGTTAATTCAGCACAGGAATATTTATTTAAGCAAAAGCAGGTACTATATCAGCTGAAAGATGCGGATAATTTTAATGTTGAACCAGTGACGCACAATGAAGTAGAAAAGACTGTCAAATGGATGAAATGTAATAAATTCATGGGACCAGGACCTTGAATTACACATAAGTATAGGGTTAGTGAAATATGGACAGAGTACCTCATGGGAAATATTGGCGTGCTTCTTTAATAAACTGGTGATGGAAGATGAAGAGCTAACAGAATATTTTAATATTTCTATAATAAGTTACATTAGCAAAAAAGGAAACTGACTTCAGTGTAACCAGTTCATTAGGAAATTTGTGTGGTAGGATTCTGAGAAACAGTTGAAGCAGAAATTGTAGACATCAAAGAATAGAGTGGATTTAGAGCAGGTCGATTGTATGTTGATAATATGTTCTCCCTATGCCTGCAGATATTAAAAAAAAAAAAAAAATCTTAATGAAATTTGGAAACACATTTAGTTTTCATCGATCTTGAGAAAGCTTATGACATCTCTGGTACCGAGCGCCATGGGTTTCGAATCCGCGCCAGACGCCATGGAACTCGATGACCACTAGAGGTCTCTGCAGTAGTTGCACCGTAAGCCGTGGCTGCGTGTGCTCCTGGCCCCAAGTCTAACGTGAAGGCGCCACTGTGGAGCACGTAGTCCCAGTGGCCAGTAGCGACATACCCTGTTGTGTATTTAGGCGGCTGCCTCTCACTCAGTGAGGCAAAGATTTGCGTTGAGTTGGTTGATATCTCGCTTACAGGTATCGTGTTTACGTTGCGTGTGCTTACTTCCCATTTATGAGTGGACATTGTTTTGATTTCGTCAGGTTATCTCTTGGGACCCCATTGCTTAATACTTTGTTGCTGATCTTGGTGTCTTGCTCGGTTGTCTGTCGTCACGCCTGTTCGCGGGCTGCTCCCATTCGGTCCCACTGCGTTTTCGTTAACAGCAACCCCATGACTGTTCCTGTCATGGTTACAACAACGACCCTCTTAACCAAGCTATTTGAAGAACTGGAACTATGTGGTATTCATTGTCTCGTTATACGTAAGAAGTATGTATGACATACATAAAGATGTGCATGTAAGGTTAAGGGTAGGATCTATAAGCTATAAATCTTTTAAAATGAAGGATTGAATCAAGGCAATTGATAATCTCACATTATTCATAAATATATCTACAAATCATCTTGCAGATCTGGAAAAACAAATGCAATAGAACAGGAATTCAATTATAAGACCACTGTATGTACTGTATATCCTTTTATTTGCATAAGACCAGGTGGTGGTTGTGAACGATGATGAAGGTGTATGATGATAAAATTAATTGAATATAGCAAATTGGCACTGAAGTTGAACATCAAGGAGATAGAATACTGAACCATAGGAACACAATTGATAGATCTTGAAATAACAGACAATGTAACCATCGATAATTGTGAATAATGTGAATACCTAGAGAGTATAATTAATTAAAGATGGAACCTGCAAAGATGACTTGAGAAACAGATTGGCCCCAGGAAGGAGAGCAATATCAAAATTGAACTCCCTTTTGTGGTCCACAAAAATTGGATTGAAAAAAAAACTTAATAAATGTGAAGCCATTATTGAACCAATTACTATCTATGTTTTGGAGTGCTGGATTGTTACAGAGAAGAAACGCAAGAAGACTGAAATTGTAGAAACGGACTTTCTAAGATGAGCATCAAGGATGTACCATTTATAACAAAAAACAAATGAGGAGGTGTAGGACATAATGCAAAGGAAAGATACCATGATGGATGAATTAGAACGTTGATACCTTTTTTTGGTTTGGACACTTAATGAGACTGAGACAAGAAAGATTACCAAAAAATGTATTTGAACATAGACCAACGAATAGAGGGTGCAGAAAAGACCTCGACTTAAATCGACCCAAAGGATGGAAAGGAATATGACAAATATAGAAATTTGACTGCCAATATGTATAAATACGTTCAATTTCTTATCCTTCTTGCTAGGTGGAATTCTTGAGCATTCAAATGTATTTATTGACAATTAATGTTTTACATGTTCCAGTCATCTGTTTTTAGTTTCACAGTTTACATTTATGATGTGTTATTGATTTCAGAGTTATGTTTCTAACATATTTAGCATCCGTATTACTGTCCAGTGAGTTGACTGTGGAATACAGCGAGCAAATGAGATAGATGCACATAGAAGATATATTGAGACATGCTGGGCCTTCACAATTTATCTTCTGTGTGTACACTATTTGATTTGCTGGCTGTATTCTGTAGTTGATTGACTGGACCGTACTATGGACGTCTGAAGATTTAGTTATAGCATAGAAACTGATAACATTTTGTACACATAAACAACAAAAAATAAAATTTTGTTCTTTGGGGCCTGCAGTGCAAAATCTCTCTTTTAATGACATAATTATTTATGAATAATAGCCAGCTACACTGCTATGTAAGTTGTTTATGTTTTATCTCATTCACAATGAGCCCATTTTGGCAAATTGCCATTGTCAGGTGCTCTGTAAATACATAGACAAATGATGGTCTTAATATAATGGTTTTGTAACTATGATCTGAAGATTTATAATATATCATTAGGTGTTTTACCTCACACGTAACATCGTTGTTGTCATGTCCTATATGTTTTGGAATTATTAATTTCTCCCAGGTGTACATTGGAGCTGTATATTGGATGTTACTTGTTTACTATATATGCTATGTTTCTGGCAGCTTGGGTGACAGTGGTCAGCGATGTTACATGTTTACATTGTTACCATTATAAATAAGTGTTGTGTGGAATTCAGTTGCTTATTATTATTTTGTCATATAGGTTTGTTTCTAATTATGTTTTTGCCTAAAGTTAGTTTGTTTTATTTGCCATCTTTATTTTACGTTTTTAATTTTTTTCATAATAATTGTTGTTGTCTATGATTTATGTTGGTGTTCTGTCTCTGCTTTATACTACTCATGTTGCTATCGCTATTTACAAAAATAAAGACAGCTTATTGGAACATGCGAAGCATATGTCATTGATTGTACTGTATATGAATACCTTGTGTTTCTCTTCTGGAAAGTGTGGACAAATATTGATTGTAATTTTCCTCAATATTATAAACTTAATCTATAAAGACATCTTCAACTGAAGGAACCATTTACAGGTTTACCTTGCAGCTGGTGGATGAGTTAAAAGTTAATTCATATGAAAGTAGTTTAAAAACAGACAGTAAAAACCCTAAGGAAAAAATACAATGTTAGCATTAGTAGTTTATCGATCTTCAGCAACTGTAGTTGTATGTATCGAATTAATCAGCATCCAGTTGCGTAAAAGAAATTTAGTTTCTTAACTGGTTTCAGGCATTTAGTGCCCTTCATCAGAAGGCTGTACAGAAAATGTACCACAAAGAAGTAGAATTTAAGTAAGAATATCAAAATTAAGGATGAAAAGTTTCAAATGTTATTTTTGTCGAGTGTCAAGAATAAGATGTATTTTGCATATTGCTGTGGTCCTAAAAAAAATGCAAGAGCGATAAGTAAGACGATAAAGAATAAATTAATGTAATAAGAGCTAGTAAATGCTTACATGTAGTTCATAGTGCCTGCACAAAAACGGTGTAAAGAAGCCAAACAATAGTTGCAGATTTCATGCCAGAACTGGAGCTAATGACGTGCGTTTCTTGAGGATGGTCTCGGTGGGGGTAAAAGTATGATAAAATAATAAAACAAAACCATACACACCTGTAGTTGCCATAAGGCATAATCAAAAATGTAAGTGCACATAAGCAGCATAATAAGTAATGTATAAAAACCTAATGATGAACAAGATAAGTTAATACCAATGACAAGCAGTGCTATGGATGGGAAATTTGGGACCCAATCTCCAAACTGCTGTAGTGAGGTCAGTAGCATGCTAGCAGGGAACCTGTCTGCAAAAACAAAGTGTGAAGTGCATCATGGGGCTGGAACCCATTTCTCAATCATTAACATTAAGTGTCGGAAAGTGACTATAGAGGAAAAGAAGTTTGGGCACAAGTAAATGATAGTGAAACAGATGGTACTGAAATCTGTTCGGATCACAGGTACATACTGTGAAAGAATTGCAACTAGTGGCATTTATACCAGTAGTATGACACTGTAAATTTAAGAACACACCACTGACCTGGTGTATGGATGTCAACGGCATGGTAGCAGGAAATATGTCCACGCAAACAATATATATATATATATATGGAAACATTCCACGCGGGAAAAATTATATATAAAAACAAAGATGAGGTGACTTACCGACGACCTGCCAGCGCTTTCGTTCGGTAAGTCCCCTCATCTTTGTTTTTATATATATATATGTGTGTGTTCTAAATATTGCTTTGGGGTCATTTTCCACAGCACTGTGAGTGATTAGTTTGATGCCATTACCTGACTTTGACATCAGAATGTCATTTATTTATGTGTTTGTTCTTTGATCATTGGACATAATGGTATTGGACCATGGGCTGCTCAATCATTATCAAATTGGTATGAAGTTTGCTCTCAAATCTGGTTTGAAAATTACTATTTAATTTTCTATCATAATGCAGGAGTTTTGATTATATGAGGGAAATTTCATAAGTCATGGCAGTTATGGTATATCATGCAAATGTGTCACATCACCGTAATTACTGTAAATACATTTGAAATCTCACGGCAAACATCACCCAAATCAACCGACAGATTGCGACCGCATTCGTGGATGGCTGAGACCATTGCCTGAAACATCCGTTGTGAGGTTGGCCGTGCTACAAAATGGATCCTCTATTGCCAACCCTACTCACAAGACCTCAGCCCATGCGACTTCGACCACATTCCACATAGGAAACCATTGCAAGGGAGGCGCTTTGCAAACGGGGCAAATGTCCTTACAACATTTCGGTGACAGGCGGCACACATTGATGGCAAAGCCATGGGGGGGGGGGGGGGGGTGTCAGCCCCTTCCCCACGATTGGCAACACTGTGTGTATGCACTGATTGACTATTTTGAAGCATAGTAGCTGATTTTGATTCAGTGCATATCTTAGAGTTCTCATCACAAGATGTACCTTAGTTGCCATGACTTATGGAATGACCCTTGTAAAAAAGAGACTTTGATGCACCTCTGTTCCTATGTGTTCTTGTTGTGATATCCAGGTTTTCAGTGAATATAATATCTCTCTCTCTCTCTCTCTCTCTCTCTCTCTCTCTCTCACACACACACACACACACACACACACACACACACACACACCTTTTGTTTATTTCATTCTTGGTTTCTGCAGATTGTGTGGTTCAGTGTATACCATAATCTCATTAATTTTATGTGTATAGCATTTATAAGGGAGGCATTGTAGGGGCAGTAACATTTCCTTAGAACTGTTTGTGCAGACTAAATTTGGTAATTTTAGTAGCATCTCTGCATGTAATGATATGCTTTTCTCATAATCTTCCATTGGTGTTTGCCACACTGATGTAATGCTCTTGTGTCAACCTAATGGAACATCCATAGACCACACAGCTTGACTTCAGACATTATAATGTGTCAAGAGGTGCAATATAGAGAAGAGATTGATGCACCGCAAATGTGATTTTTCTTTTAGAGAGTCCTCCTCTCCCCAGTGACCTGCAACAGAGTATTCACCTTCCATGCAACAAAATTCGTGCAATTGTTTGATTTTGTCACCTTAAATGGACATTAAATTATTTGAATAGTGTTACTGTAGGTTTTCTCAGCTAGAGTCAGTCTCCATAAAATCTTTCTCAGCTTTAATATACTTATTTTTCTCCTGCCTTTACAGTTGTTTAACAAAAGTGGTCTGAAACTGAATGTTCCAAGTGGGGGGAAGGAGAGCTGAAGTAATAGTAATAAATTGTCATGAAATAAGTAGTAGTATTACTCTATGCATACTATTTGCTTGAAATTTTTTGCAGAAACGTTTTATATCTTTTACTTTTGGAAATAGGGCATCTAAGCTACACTATGGCTAGTTGTGATAATTCGTGTAATCTCTCCTGAATAATCATCCAAGTGCTGCATGCAGGATATAGCTGCTTGGGTGACAGTGTTTATATGGTTGCACAGTACAGTTTCTAATTTTAGTTAATTTTCCATTTAATGAAAGTCGTAGGTCCATTTAGTACTGATCTGCAGTACTCTCAGAGAGGGATATTGATGTACATTACTTACAGAGAATGGAAAAATGACCTTATAATCCTGAAAATGTCACAAAGTGTTCATCTACTAGAGCGTTCTAGGGTAGTTTGTAAAATTACTCCATCAGCCGTATTTTCCATATAATGGT
The DNA here is from genome assembly GCF_021461385.2 of Schistocerca piceifrons. Taxonomy (NCBI): domain Eukaryota; kingdom Metazoa; phylum Arthropoda; class Insecta; order Orthoptera; family Acrididae; genus Schistocerca; species Schistocerca piceifrons. The sequence goes on along the minus strand of NC_060149.1, from coordinate 873,389,091 downwards.
GATAACTGATAGCTCGCTAAAATTGGGTGTAAGAGGCAGTGAAATTCGTGGTTTGAAATGGAGAAGGGTAGTGCGTGAGGCATTAGCCTGTATTGACGTTCTTTCATTTCTGTCTGTCGGATCAGTTTTTGTGATATTTGTGTGAAATATGTAGTGTTATCAGAGTGAAGTTTTCACTCTGCAGCAGAGTGTGCGCTGATATGAAACTTCCTGGCAGATTAAAACTGTGTGCCGAATCAAGACTCGAACTTGGGGTCTTTGCCTTTCAAGGGCAAGTGCTTTATCATCTGAGCTACCCAAGCACGACTCACAGCCCATCCTCACAGCTTTACTTCCACCAGTACCTCATCTCCTACCTTCCAGGAGAGCTTCTGTGAAGTTTGAGAGGTAGGAGACGAGGTGCTGGCAGAAGTAAAGCTATGAGGACGGGTCGTGAGTCGTGCTTGGGGAGCTCAGGTGGTAGAGCACTTGCGTGCGAATGACAAGAGGTCCCAAGTTCGAGTCTCGGTCCATCATACAGTTTTAATTTGCCAGGAAGTAGCATTTAGTGTTACTTTAAGTGTGTGTGTGATTGGGAGAGGGGGGGGGGGGGGGAGAGAGAGAGAGAGAGAGAGAGAGAGAGAGAGAGAGAGAGAGAGAGATATATTTATGCAAAACTGAACTCAACATGGTTTCTGATGTTTTTTGAGATCTCTTGGAAGTATGTTGATCCAGACTTATTGACTGAGTCTCGCTAGAAGAAGGGAAAAGCGTTCTTAAGGATATTGAAACATTAGTTATGGCACCCAATGGAAAAAAGAATGGCAAAATACATTTGTGTGGGAAGTGTGTCTATGAACTTATTTGTATGTCTATCCAGCTGCACACTTAAAAAAAACTGCTTCTACAAAAATATGATGGGGGATATGTATGGCTTGGGCTGTAATGTTGTGTATGCTAACTACATATATGTCGTAAGAGATAACAAAGGTGGGAAAGGTCCGCCTCAAATTGATAACAATATTCTAAAACTATTTAAAAAGCAGCGATCATGATTGCATGTTTAAAAGAAGTTGCAAGCTTATTGCGAAACAAAATCAAAAGGACCACAAATATAGACATGACATTTATTTCTTATTTTTTGTACACTGCAGGCTATCAGTTCAATGGACAGAACAATTTCTATTTGTGGTGTTGTGTTTATTCTGTATTATTGATATGTTTCAACATCAGATCATTGACATCAGTACAGTGGATGTGGGACATTGTTATGCTAATGGCATGTCAAAAATAGCATCCTTGTGTTAGATCAAACATAGTATTTTTATCCACAGATTGACACAACTCCAATACATATCAAAGGAACCCACATATAAGTTCTTGCTCATAACCAAGTGCCACATGTGATTATCTCAACAGTACTTGTAATCTAGTATAAGAAATCTATAAGGTTTTAAGCAAAACCTGTGAGATTATTCATTATTTTGTTTAGTTGGTGTGAGAGTATCACATACATGCTCAAGAAGTGCTTGTGAGAGAAACTAAAATAAAGACATTATTCTTTATAAACAGGACCAACCTTGAACTTAAGAGTGTCCATCTTCAAAGGGGAGTCGAGACACATTACTATCTTCTATGCACACATTATGTAGTGTTTATCACAGTTAAAGTTAGGCTTACATACCAGCCTCAAATGGAACTGTAATGTTAATGATATACTACAGAGTGCCTAAAATAAAATGAACCCAAAAAGTGTTTTCATCATTTCTTGGCAGCACAACCTACACAGCAACAAGGTTGTGCATTGATATCAATGATGGGCAGTTCCTGTAACTTCCGCGAAGAATAGTTTTCCTGTTCATTGATTAGGGTAACTTATGTTATGTGAACTTACTGAATTTTGTGTATCAGTTTTATTTTAACCACACTTTATACACTACCTACTGCACACCACAGAGTGGCTTACATTGCAGTGGTCATTGTGTCTATGTAGTGCCCAATCAGTATTAAATAATACACATCCATTATTATGTATTGTGTATATCTGCCATGCTTAGTTTATGGTAGACAGTGTCATTTACTAGAATAAGCAATACAGTATTCAATCGCATATTTCCAATTCTGTTATTTTTTAAATTAAGTGAAACATTAGTTAAAGAGATGGAGATTAACACAATGAGGAAATGTATTGCAAGAGGTTGTTCTGTCTAATTTATTCAGTTAATAACTCTCAATTTCTATATATATTGGGTAGTATCTATTTTTCCTCCCCTTTGCCTTAATATAATTACTAATTTGTGTTGTTGTACACATTTGAAAGTGTAATGTATTCAATTTTCTTAGGCAAGTGAACTGGAAGTTCTGCAGGCTGTCTTGAAATGGGGAGAACACGAGCTAATTCGCCGAATGGAAGATCGAGGTACGAACTAAAAGTTTAAATTTTTTTCCCATTTCCATCCAATCTGTATGTAGCTTATTAATATGCAGTAATGTGGGGTCTAAGTATCATATTTCTGGAAGAACCACCTAATATTACCAATCACTAAGCCAGAAAATGCAAAGACCCCTTTGAGGTCTTCTGTAGTGTAGTATCACTCTTCAAGCCCTTTATGCATTCAGGAGGATGACGTTTCAAATTCACACCTGGTCATCCTGCATTGGGTTTTCTGTGATTTCCTGAACTTGCTCCAGGGAAATGGCAGGATGGTTCCCTTGAAAGGGCAGAGCTGATTACCTTCCCCAGCCTTGAAACAATCTGAGCTTGTGCTCCGTCTCTAATGATCTCAATGCCAACAGGACATTGAACCCTAATCTTCCTTTCCTTTTCTCAAGCACTGTAAATGCTGATCATGCTTTTATTAATTACTATTGAAAAGACACTGAGGATTATTTGGTTATCATACTGTGCAATGAGCCAAGATAACTACTCCCCATAAAAAGGAGATGTTGAACTGTAGATTTTTTATTTACTAAAGAGTTACAGTACTACCTTTAAGTCACTTAATTTTGACTTTCAAAGGGGCTTTGGCTTTCCCGTGCATATTCTGTATTAACCCCTTCCCTTCCACAATGCTCGTAATGTATTTGCATGTGGTTTTATTTTTGGTTCTCAGTATCTTGACACCAAGTCCACGAAGTTTTGTTGAAATGAAAAACTGTTGTCTTCAGTTTTTGTTCAGTATTTCACTTATTTCTGCAATTTTTGTTTGCCATGAGACCCTTAAGCATCACTTAATGCATTTGTTCTGAAGTGTTAATTCTTGGTATTTGTTTTGCGGGCTATCCCCGATAGGCTGCTTCCATGGGTTGTCCTGTTGCTTTGGGGAGGGGGGTTGTCATTTAAATCTTTTAGTCAACAATGGTATAGTTTGTGGTCTCAGAGATAGTTAAGTAATATTTTGATGTATCATTAGCATTTCTTCATGTAGTTGAGTTTTTATGCCCAATGTGTACAATTATTCCCACTGTTTTATTTGATATGTTAATTTGACTAGATTTTTTTTCTGTGATGTGCACTAGTTGACATTATATGGACAGTCAAAAGTGTTCTATTTTACCTAGTTGGGTTGTTCAAGCCAGTGCAGAATTACTTGAGAATGACTCTTTCCTGTCAGCAGTGCTGTGTTTTTTAGGAAAGTATTTTGTTTGGAGTTCCTTGTGTGATGAGGGACCTGGTGATAAAGAACAAGAATGCAGTCTTTCAAGAACTTCAATTCTTGTTTTGAACATAAATGTACACTCTTGTATACATCACTATATTGTTGTAGCCTTGTGGCCTATCTAGGATAATGTGAGTTTTACTTATGCACACCCTCATTCCAGTGTTATAATTAGGAGACTCAGACATGCAAGGGTTGACCTGAATGGTTATTCATTCCTCTAGGTGCTTGTGCAGTTGCACTGGTTTTTAAGATTAACAGAGACATTTCAGGAGGAGTGGGTAGATTACATTATAAGAACAACATCTATATTAATGAGGTGGCTGAAATGAGCGAGACCATTTATGGCCAGAGAGAACCTATATCCAAATACCTGTTTAGTCATAAAGGGCGGAGGGCAGAGAGAATTACTGGTACATTGAAACCCATAAACAGATCAAAGTACAGTACCATTCTTATTCAGACTAAAACAAGTCATCAGCCATACCAATTACTTCAAATGGTTCAAATGGCTCTGAGCACTATGGGACTTAACATCTATGGTCATCAGTCCCCTAGAACTTAGAACTACTTAAACCTAATTAACCTAAGGACATCACACACATCCATGCCCGAGGCAGGATTCAAACCTGCGACCGTAGCAGTCGTGTGGCTCCGGACTGAGCGCCTAGAACCGCTAGACCACCGTGGCCGGCCAATTACTTCAAACTAGTAAACTGGAGAATGCCCTGCTACTGTATAGCACACTAAGTTACAGTGATACAGTAACTGTTTGTAAGAAATCTTGAAATTGCAGTTTTAATCAAGAGAGGGGTGTATAGAAAAATGGAGGATTTGTTGTTGACACTAAAACTACCATGGGAAGTGTTAACGGCGTGCAAGAGGAAGTTACATTTTTTTTCCTGTCATTTAATTTGCTGTTGTTGCATAGCTTTATTAAAGTATAATTTATCGAACTTCAAATGTGACTTTTTGTTCAAAATTTGATGTAGTTTGCCTACAAAGCTGAATTGCATAATTAAATGGTAGCAGGTGGTGGTGTCAGTCCTAGCACCTGAAGGTGAAAAAAGTTATTTCGCATCATACATAAAAAAGACAATAAAAAATGGCAGATTGCTACTTACCATACAGTGGAGCTGTTGAGTCGCAGACAGGCACATCAAAAGGACTACTAAAAAAGTAAGCTTCTTCTGGAACACACACACACACACACACACACACACACACACACACACGACCACTGTCTCTGGCTGCCACGGGTTAAAGTATAAAAGGCGCTGTCCACAGACTGTACTTTCGCACTGTATAAATCAGATGTTCACCATGTTTCGTAATATTGGGTAGGAAGCAGACAGTGAGGGGATCGTGTGGAGCCACAAGCTGTTAATCAGATGATAACCATAAGCAGAGTAACACAGATTTATTGCATTGTGTGGACAGACTTTCCTTCACTTCCTGCATTATGCCAAGCTAGTAACCAGACATCAGAAAATACAAATTTTGTTGACAACCCTTCCTCCACACTCTGTATTTGCCTCAAATTGTTGCTTTTTGCACTTTTATATTGTGCTCAAACAGATTTTAATACGAGGGTTGGAACTTGAATAGTGGCAACTATTTATTCACAATTGATACAAAAGAGTTACATGTTTGCACCTGTTACTGTCCTTCAAAGTAGTCACCAGCATTGTGTAAAACCCGTTGCCAGCAATGTGGAAGGTGTAGTATACTGTTAGCAGAGCTTGTTCTGTTGATGGTGTGAATGGAGCGTGCTACTGCCTGTCGAATCTCTGGAACAGTTCTGAAGCGAATGGCATGAAGTGGTTCCTTCATCTTCGGAATCAAATCAAAGTCTCAAGGACTTAAGTAGTATTACTGTTCATTTTTGGATCATCACCTGTGACCAGCTTTGCGGAAGAAGCACCAACACTTTCTGTGCAACCCACCCATCATTTTGCACGACAGTGCGTGGGTGCTTACAGCGCAAGCTGTGGTTGCTCTGTTCGGTCGATGGGACTGGGAAGTACTGTATCATCCACCATACTCCTCGGAATTAAGTCCTTATGACTTTGATTTGATTCCGAAGATGAAGGAACCACTTTGTGGTATTCGCTTCAGAACTGTTCCAGAGATTCGACAGGCAGTAGACCGCTCCATTCGCACCATCAGCAGAACAGGCTCTGCTAACAGTAAAGTATGCCTTCCACATCGCTGGCGACAGGTTCTACACAACGCTGGTGACTACTTTGAAGGACAGTAACAGGTGCAAACATGTAACTCTTTTGTATCAATTGTGAATAAATAGTTGCCACTATTTAAGTTCCAACCCTCTTAATTTCATGTGAAATATGAAATATTGGCTGTGGTGACAAACTTATCTGTAGTTTAGCCTGAGATCTAGGTTGGGTTCCACAAGTGAAGTGATTGGTGTGAAGGAGCTGAAAAGAGAAGGATGTTGTATATCTTCCTGTGGTTGTAGTGAAGGATGTACATATATACTTAGTAACTCACTGTAAAAGTGTATAGCTTGGTGATAAAGTACAAGACACTACATCCGAAGTTGTGGGGTTCAATCTCTGGTCAGTTGTAGAATTTTTATCTCTCTCTTAAATCTTCTTTCACCTCTGACAGTGTTTGTCAATACAAAAAATGCCAAGTTACCCAGTGGTTAGGGGTCCATGTTAATCTGTAAGTATCCATGTAACTACCTAATTCAGGCAGTTCAGAGGTCAGAGGTAGGCAACGACAATAGATCCACGACTAGTAAAGCACTGTAGTATTCATACCAACCTTCAGGTTAATACAGCTGTACTACTGTTCAGTATCTATATTACATTCAAATGGAGTCTGAGAAAAATGTGTGCTTATAAATTTAATCTTGATACCTTTGCCCCACCCCCAATGTGTTGATGCCCAGTCTATTGGAGGAGGGTTGAAATTTCACTGAGTTGCTATTGTATATGCCGGGAGCATACATGCTAGTAAAGTGATGTTTTCTCTAAAGATACAAACTATTTTTACAGACTGTAGTTGCTAGCAGAAGGGTATAGCTTCTTTTAGGCTGCTTTTGAGAGTTAAATTTGCCTGAACAGCTTCAATCTAAACTCTCTTTCTGTGGAATGACATTTTGTACTCACTGCAAAAAATGTGCAATCTTGCATCCCATGTATCCTGTTATTTTGGTAAACACTTAGATTTGTCCCAAGTATCACACTACTGTTGATTTCATGTTTTGTAAAACTTTTGGAACAAAATATTAAATGCACCCTGCTACTTTTTAGAACTGTTTCAAATTCTGGGATATGTTTACAATTAATTAATTATACTTTTAAATTCTGAACTGTCAGAAATATTTGCTACATTACAATAAGTTTTTTGAACTATTTGCAGATATGTTTATAAAGATTGATCATTGTGTTACTTGCTCTTAAAAATCCTTGTGTGCTTTCCATACAGAATCAGTTTTGCAGGTTGTAGTCTGTGGCATATGTGTTTGTAAGCTAATTATAGGGACATCACAGCTGTAAGTTGTGTGGGACAAGTGTAAATCATCACAACCAAACTTGTCACAGTGCCACCTAAGTGTCTTGGTTTTGAGCTTAGTGGAAAACCATAAGCTGACAACCACATCACATGTGGGAACTTTATTGCATGTTGTGAGATTAACTGAAAAACTGTTAGCAAATGCTAGTCATGTCCATACCTACATTTGCCAGAAATAGTTCTCATGGTGTGGGATACAATCTGCAATCAAATATACCTTGTTTGCTTTGTGGCTGGAATGGTTTGTGTGATAGTATTGTATGAGTACCTCAGCTGTACATGGCATGTTCCTCCCCATTCCTTAGCATCACTTACCAAATGGACATTGTCACCATATGTGATGTGGTTATCTGAACAATTCACATTTGCGATAAATGCAAATAAAGATGTGAATTATGCTTCAAAGTATGAAAATGCGAATTTATCTGATAAAAGCTATTTCGTAGTGAATTGTATTCAAATGAAATATTTTATATATTTTATCAGAGATAATTTGAAATACTTTTATTCACTGTTTATAAATACCAAAACAGTAACCAATTTTCAGTTTCTGGTATTGCAGAACATCTAGCAAAGCCCAGTTTAGGAAGAGAATGTGCACAAGACTGAAAAATAGAGTTTTGCTATGCACAGACACAACAACATATCAACGTGATCGTAAGTTATGCTGTGGCGCCATGTCAACTGTGGGCTGTTGTATGGTTTATTGTATTACTCAGCTGTAGGACCTATGCTTGGGTTAGAATAACAAAATGATTGACAACTAGACATGCAAGTGGGAATTGTTGGAGGTTCGCTGTCACCCACATACCCAAATTTGTGCAGCAGCAGCAGCAGCACTTGTGCAATTCAGTACTGAAGTCCATCCAGTGTCTTCCGTTAATATGCAGTGATGAGTTCGCCTTGCAGCATCTTAATAGCCTTATCATTTCGCTGCATACTGTCACTATTAGCTGCAGACATTCTTTTGTGTGTTTTTAAAAGATAACAAAAATACACAGAGCACATGATGAAAATGAATCACAACAGTTATGTAAGCAGCTGTAATTGTTGACTGGAGTATGGTATGACAATGCCAAACAAACAGGCAGTGTGACTAAGCTCATTCTCTGGTTGGTAATTGGTATGATAGCTGTTATTTTAACATCTAGGTGCCTGTCACTTTGTAACTCTGATATCGTTATAGCATTTGAGAACAAAGAAATGTGTTTCTTTGTCTGTTAGTATGCAGAAAATTGTGGTAGTTTTATGTTGGGGGAGAGTGTGTTTTGAACTGCGTTGTTATGAAGAAGAAGAATAATAATATATATGCCGTAGTTTAAGCTAAATTTATTTGTATGTTCCAATCGGTGATTCTTTTTTAATCCTAGATGAACTATTTTGCTAAAATGAAGTCTGTTATACGCTATTTGTTACACATTTGTGTCTTGAGTTGCTTAACAAAATGATCAATAAATCAAAGTCTCTCTAACAAGAACCACTAAAAAATAGTCTGTAACAGCACAGATATGATTGTGCACTCGTTAAATGGAGGTGACATTGAACTATCTTTAAACACTAAATGAACCTGGAAAGGAAGGGTGGTATCCTGTAACGATTACCACCACCGCCCCAGTTGTCATGATTGCCATGGATTTACAAAAATTGTGTGCAGTCATCATTTTTATGTCATTTTTAATGTAACTTTTTCACCCAAACACTTAAAAAGAGTCAAATTCAAATTGTTCTGCAGGTGAATAAAATGTGTGACAAAAACCAGCCCACCACATGCAGTCAATGTAGAATGGAAGTTGTTATTCATTTACCTTCATGACCCAGGATTTTGCATCGGATTTACAAGGCATCAGATTGGTCCGTAAAAATTTATTTTTGTAGTCTTGCACTCCTTCCCATGTTTCTGCAAGTTTGGAAATACCCTTGCTATAGAACTCCGTTACAGCTTCCTGAAGACACTAACACACTGCTCGCAAAACATCCTTCACTGTCTTGTAATGTTGGCCTCACTTTCTGTACCTTAACAGAACCAAAAAGATAGTAGTTGGAGGGTGCCAAGTCAAGGCTATAGGGCAACTGTGGAAGAGTTTTCCAGCCAAATGTTTTGATCTTCTCCACAGTAACAGGAGCAATGTGAGGACACACGTTATCCTGTTGCAGAATGGTCTTCTTCCCAGGGCGTTTATTGTGCAATGAACAATAGAGCTTCAAAAGTGTCTGGATATAGTGAGGCAACGGCATTTCTGGATTGTCCAATTTCAAAGAAATCAGTCAGAATGCAACCCTGTGCATCCCTGAAGACATTGTCCATTACTTTCCCAGAAAAACGTGCCGCCTTTCTTCTTCTTCAGCGATGAATCCGAGCAGTGCCATTGCGTACTCTGGTATTTTGTTTCAGGCTTGTAATTATGGAACCAATTTTCATCGCCTGTCACAATACTCACCAAAAAGCAGTCACCTTCATTTTCAAGTTTCTGAGGGTTTTGGGTGATTGTTCTTCTCTCAAGTTCATGGCCTTCGGTCAAGAAATGTGGGGTCCGACAGACACAGACTTTTTGATAACCTAAGCCTTAAATCGTTTCTTGCACTGCGCCATGTCCTGCTGCAAGTTTTGCAGCAATTTTGTTTACCGTGACACACCTGTCTTCTCTAATGGGTTCATCAACTCTCCTTTTTGCGTTTCTGGAGGCAGTTCGAGGGTGACTGTTATGAGGTTCATCTTGAATACTCGGGTTTCCATATTTTAAATGTTTCACTCATCTCGTAGCACTGCTGACATACATGCAGGCATCTCCATATACACATTGATGGCTGAAGTGAATTTCAGCTCCACATTTTTTCCTCTTTAACTAAGAATTCAATGATGGCATGTGGTTGAAAGGAAACATTGATGTTGTCTATTTTGGAAGTACCGTCTGTGATCACACGATAGATGCTAATAATGTCACAATATGGCAACATGTGGTGTAAAGTGTGTAGATTATGATCGTGCACAGACACAAGCTTGTCTGTGTATGTGTGGATGGATATGTGTGTGTGTGCGAGTGTATACCTGTCCTTTTTTCCCCCTAAGGTAAGTCTTTCCGCTCCCGGGATTGGAATGACTCCTTACCCTCTCCCTTAAAACCCATATCCTTTTGTCTTTCCTTCTCCTTCCCTCTTTCCTGACGAGGCAACCATTGGTTGCGAAAGCTAGAATTTTGTGTGTATGTTTGTGTTTGCTTGTGTGTCTATCGACCTGCCAGCGCTTTTGTTTGGTAAGTTTCATCATCTTTCTTTTTAGATATATATATATATATATATATATTTGGGTACACTCAAAATTAGAGAGAGACCACACTGGTGCCATTCCAGAATTAGTTGCAGAGGGTACAAATAAACTCAGTAAGAAAAGGGCTCCCTTTGGGACCATGCAGTACAGGATATAAGTTCTGAAAGTTACCTTGAGTCTGGCCTTAGACAACTGAAGGTTGAAAAGTTGCTATTCTAACACAAGATGTATTCACATAGTTTCAGGTATTTTAATTTTTTGGAAATAATTTTATTTGTTCAGTTACATTAATGTTTTGTCCTTCAAAATAGTTCTCATTAGATATTTACACTTATGCCAGCACTCCTTCCAATCCCTGAAACACCCCTGGAACTCAATCTTTCAAATAGCACTCAGCTCATTTAATGATGCACTTTTAATCTCATATAAGCTTAAGGTCCCCTTTATTTTTGGGAACAGGAAAAAAGTCACTCAGGGCCTTATCTGGTGAATATGGAGGATGGGGCATCATTACAGTGTTGTTTTTTGTCAAAAATTCATGAGCAAACAATGAAGTGTGTACAGATGCATTGTCATGATGCAAATATTCACATTTGACTACACTTGCTGAGTTTTTTTCAGTCTTGGTGATCCAGAATTCCTCCACTGGGGCGATTGAGTCACAGTTTTTATGTCTTACCCTGTACACCCATGTCTCGTCTCTTCTTATGACACATTTCAGTAGTTCTGCATCATTCATGACTTCATTTAGCAATGCCAGAGCAACTTCCATTTGCTGATGTTCTTGCTCAAAACTCACCTTCTTTGGCACAAATTTTGCTGTTCCACATTTTGTATCCAACACATCCAAAAAGATTTTGTGGCATGCGCCAGGAGGCCTGAAGATGGTACTGTCTGAAAGCAGTAACCAATCATCAAAATAAATTGTGGCTATAGACTAAAACATATACTTTTGCAAGTTATTGATGTGCTGTGGCATCCAGAACATTTGTCATAGTCTACTACTTCACGGCCATCTAGGAAACACTTGTACTACTCGTAAACTCATTTTATTCACAACAGAATCACCAAAAGCAATATTCAGCGTTTTTAAATCCTTGTTATTATTCCATTTTTATAGCAAAATTGACTGAAAATTCTCTGATACATTTTTAAAACAAATCAGTAATTGGCACTTGTAGGCAGACACATTTAACCTTCTTGACAGCTGACCACAGACTAAACATCCAATGTGGCTACCAGTGTAAAAATACACTTCAGCCTTATTTACCAACACGGCAATAATAAATCATGTGAATCAGACAAATACTATCTGTGAAAATACAAAATTTCTGATACCTTTTGAACACATCTCATATGTTCATTTAGTGATAAAGTCTGGTACTTTCCTTGACATGGCATAGTGTCATGGATATAGAGGATTTACGAATATATCTCTCTCTCTCTCTCTCTCTCTCTCTCTCTCTCTCTCTGTGTGTGTGTGTGTGTGTGTGTGTGTGTGTGTGTGTGTGTGTGTGAACTGTTGTAGTTTTCTATATTTTATGTAGATATGGCACACATTGGCCCTATTTTGAATCATAATGGTGATCACTTCAGACTGGGAAACAAGTAGTGGCTTTTGACATCGTGACCTCAAAGATCTGCATATCTTGAACTATTTGTCACTATAGTAGTTTTCTTGGAGAAGGAAAGGAATGGCTTTATGTCACCTGTGATAGTGAAACCGTGTATGATTAGGAAATAACTATGAAAAGTGGAAATCAGATTTTTTTAATAAAAGTTGTAGAAAAGTTTGTATTACAATGATCTGACTTTTTAAGAGCGACACACACAATAAAAAAGTGAAGACTGGCTGCAGCTAAGATATGAGGACAATTGGCAGAGGTGTAGCTCAGTGTAAATGGGTTCCATAATGTACTAATATAATAACTGGTACTGAAAACTGGTATCATTAGTGAAGCCTGAAAAGTTTTGCAAAAATATAGCCATTGTATAACTGCTTTATTCTATACCAATTATGAGCAGCTGGTTACCATCACATATGTTAAAAGCTGCTTTGTTAAGTGGTTCTTATTTCTTGTGAATATTTGCTTACTGTTCTTTCTTCATAATGTATGTTTTTCCTGTTAGATGTGCTGTTTTCTGCTGGATATATTGAATTTATCACTGATAATTTAATTTTATCTCATATATTGCCTTTATTTCCTTTCAATCTCCACAGAGCCAAATCTTCTTAGTCATACAGCCCATTCAGTGTCAAGGAAAGGTGTAAAGAAACGTGACCTGAGTGATGTTGAACTTAGAGAAATTTTGTCAGATTTGTTGCCACTGGTACGTATGGACCATGTACTGCCTCCAAGTAGTGAAGTACTTAGCCAAGCAATCAGACGGGGCCTTGTAAGCACGCCACCCAGTCACATGATAGGAGATGAAAGAGAGAACTTGCGCCTAAACGCATGGATACGATGTGGGAAGAATAATGGACTTTTTGTTCGGCCTCGTCTGTTCATGCCGTATTATGAAGAAATAAAGGCACAGCTTGATGATCATATGCTACAGGAGGTAGAATTACTTCGAATACGAAGAGCTCGATATGCCCCTGACATTCCTGATACGCTGTACATGGTGGAGGAGAAACCTCGACCAATGGGTGCAGCTGGTGTTGATGTTCTAGCTGCAGCACTTCCAGGTATGGGCAATGTTCCACATTTCATCTTTAAAAGCTGTTGTTTAAAATAACAGCAAAAGAATATATGGTTGAGGAGAAGCAGATTACAAAGCCATTATCTGAAAATGGTTACTAGATTTCACAGTTATTTTTACTACACGTATAGTAAGGATTAAATGTATATTTCTAAATGTAATAACTTTTTGCATTGAAACTGTTTACTTGAGGTACTTACTGTTTTTGTCTTCAATATTTATGCATATCTTTAAAAATTTGCCCTTTTGCAGATGCTGCCACCATGACAGCTATGTTAAAAAGGGAGCAGAAGTTAAGACAGTCTCCAAGCTGCCAAAGAGCCATTGCCTTGCCATTATCTAATCGACAAGAAATCAATAAACAATTAAGACTTCGTGTTGTAAGAGAGTTCAACTTGCCAGACGCTGTCTCTGATTTGCTAGAGGTAAAAATACTTTTATGATTTCACCATTTAAAAAGGATTAAATGATGGGTTAAAATAAAAACAATTGTGTGTTTTTACTTGGCATGTAATATGTAATTGAGAAACAGATACTATTGTAAGTGATATTGATTTTGTATTTAAAATAAGAGCACAAGAATATATGGTTGAGGAGAAGTAGATTACAAAGCAATGTAAATTAATAGGGATAGAGGAAGAAACATGGAATAATAATAATAATAATAAACTTATTAAAATGATGAAGCAGTAATTCTGTTTATCAATCAGATAATGTCTGCAAAGGAAAAAAAATGTAATAGTATAGTATATTCACTGGTAGCAAGTTTATGTTTGTTGCTCCATTGTCATGTTCTTAAAAACCAAACAGAACTTTGTAGGGTTTGATGATTGGTGGAGGAATTAGCTATGATCTTTATAGGAGAATTATTATTAAGTGAAAAGGTTCAGGCAACATATGGAACTCATGGATTTTGGGTATAATAGAAAATTATGCATTGGTTTATTCAAGATATGAAGAGAAGGATATTGCAACAATGAATTGGTTTCTCCCTGTTTAGAAGGTGAGAAAATACACTCCTGGAAATGGAAAAAAGAACACATTGACACCGGTGTGTCAGACCCACCATACTTGCTCCGGATACTGCGAGAGGGCTGTACAAGCAATGATCACACGCACGGCACAGCAGACACACCAGGAACAGCGGTGTTGGCCGTCGAATGGCGCTAGCTGCGCAGCATTTGTGCACCGCCGCCGTCAGTGTCAGCCAGTTTGCCGTGGCATACGGAGCTCCATTGCAGTCTTTAACACTGGTAGCATGCCGCGACAGCGTGGACGTGAACCGTATGTGCAGTTGACGGACTTTGAGCGAGGGCGTATAGTGGGCATGCGGGAGGCCGGGTGGACGTACCGCCGAATTGCTCAACACGTGGGGCGTGAGGTCTCCACAGTACATCGATGTTGTCGCCAGTGGTCGGCGGAAGGTGCACGTGCCCGTCGACCTGGGACCGGACCGCAGCGACGCACGGATGCACGCCAAGACCGTAGGATCCTACGCAGTGCCGTAGGGGACCGCACCGCCACTTCCCAGCAAATTAGGGACGCTGTTGCTCCTGGGGTATCGGCGAGGACCATTCGCAACCGTCTCCATGAAGCTGGGCTACGGTCTCGCACACCGTTAGGCCGTCTTCCGCTCACGCCCCAACATCGTGCAGCCCTCCTCCAGTGGTGTCGCGACAGGCGTGAATGGAGGGACGAATGGAGACGTGTCGTCTTCAGCAATGAGAGTCGCTTCTGCCTTGGTGCCAATGATGGTCGTATGCGTGTTTGGCGCCGTGCAGGTGAGCGCCACAATCAGGACTGCATACGACCGAGGCACACAGGGCCAACACCCGGCATCATGGTGTGGGGAGCGATCTCCTACACTGGCCGTACACCACTGGTGATCGTCGAGGGGACACTGAATAGTGCACGGTACATCCAAACCGTCATCGAACCCATCGTTCTACCATTCCTAGACCGGCAAGGGAACTTGCTGTTCCAACAGGACAATGCACGTCCGCGTGTATCCCGTGCCACCCAACGTGCTCTAGAAGGTGTAAGTCAACTACCCTGGCCAGCAAGATCTCCGGATCTGTCCCCCATTGAGCATGTTTGGGACTGGATGAATCGTTGCCTCACGCGGTCTGCACGTCCAGCACGAATGCTGGTCCAACTGAGGCGCCAGGTGGAAATGGCATGGCAAGCCATTCCACAGGACTACATCCAGCATCTCTACGATCGTCTCCATGGGAGAATAGCAGCCTGCATTGCTGCGAAAGGTGGATATACACTGTACTAGTGCCGACATTGTGCATGCTCTGTTGCCTGTGTCTATGTGCCTGTGGTTCTGTCAGTGTGATTATGTGATGTATGTGACCCCAGGAATGTGTCAATAAAGTTTCCCCTTCCTGGGACAATGAATACACGGTGTTCTTATTTCAATTTCCAGGAGTGTAGTTCGTGGATGCAGTCAGTTTCTCAGTGCACCCAATAGTAGAAATGTGGTAGTTGCTTAAATATGTACCTGTTGCCCAATGATATCTGGCATGTTCCCATGAATTTTTTTTTTTTTTTTTTTTTATATAAATAGTTTTAAAACAGAAATGTATAAAATGTTTGTGCTGTTTTTATATGTTATGTTATTGTGTGGCTGCTTTTATTTGCACTGCTGTGATATTCACTAGCACTGTGTCTTAAAGCATGATAATTTCACATGGTTAGACTGCTACATATCTGTGGATGCAACTGCGTTATAAGTTGTTGGTAGTTCTGGTATGTGGTGAAGTTATCGATCATTCGATCGAAAGATGAAATAGACATTTTGTTAGAATGTCAGTTATTCCTATTTTGAAACCTGTTTAATGTACACTGATGAGCCAAAATATTATGACCACCTTCTTAGTAGCATATTGATCCACCTTTGGAATGCAGTGCAACAGTGATTCTGCCTTGCATTGATTCAACAAGTCCTTGGCAAGTTTTTGCAGGTATATGGCATCAGATACCTAGGCACAGGTCTCACAATTAAGATTAATTTATGAACTGGTGGTTTGTGTCCATGGTGCTCGTGTCCAATAGCATCCCAGATGTGTGTCATTGGTTCCAGAGCAGGTGAATTTAGTGTACAAGATGCCAACATAAAATCAGTATAATGCTACACAAACTACTGTGGCATAATTATCTTGCTGGAAGATGCCATTGCATTTGAGGAAGACATCAGTCATGAAGGGATGCAGGTGGTCTATAATAATGTTCATGTAGTTTACAGCTGTCATGGTATTTATGATTACTACCCCAAGCCCCAAGGACATCTACGTGAATGTCCTTCATGGTGTAATACTGCTTCCACTGTCCTGTGTCCATAGCAAGGTGCATGTTTCAGGCAGCCATCTGGAAATGATTGTCGAACTGGTGTAAAGTGTATGTGATTCGTATGCCCAGGTGACTGGTGACCATTGATCCATGATCCAATATTGTTGATTCCTTGTGCACTGCAGTCATAATGGACAATGTTGGACCAACATGGGAACAGGGAGGAGTCATCTGAAGCAAAGCCCCATGTTCAGCAATGTACACTGAATGGTGTGTTCAAAACTCTTGTACCTGCACAAGCATTGTACACTGTCATCAGATCTGCCACAGAGTCCATTCTGTGACTTGTGACTAGGCATGTATGTCCACCACCTTGTCACCTACTCTTGATTTCACTGTCCGTCAACTGGAAGTAGATGTTCAAGACCATAGCATGCAAACACCCAACCAGCTTCACCATTTCCAAAAGGCTGCTTCCCCAGCAACATGCCTTGATAATCTGTCCTCTGTGCATGTCAGTTATGTCTGGGGATTTCCTTATTTGCTGCTCATACTGTCACTAGAATGATTCCCAATTTGTCTCTGCTCCTCTTAGATACTTTCCTTACGGATTCACGTGTGTGCAGTGCCAAGGCAGTGGTCATAATTTTTTGGCTCATCAGTGTAAGACAAATTACAAATTAAATAACATATCTTCTTCCTGAAAGTTTGTCAGAGAAATGAGAAATGGCTGTAAGAATGCCTGTACAGATAGAATCCATGTAAGGTGGTACGCAAGATATCAATGTGACCTGTTGTTACTGAATCGACCAGTAGTGATGAACTCCCTCAGAAGAATTGAGTATGAGCATATTTCTTGCACAAGTAATTGCCAAACTTCAGCATTGTTGCTCATACAGTGTAGAGAATCTCCTGAACTTGAATATCATACCTGACATTCCAAAGCAAAACTTCTATTTATCAAATAATGACATACAAATATCCTTTGCAGTGCTGTACTACAAAGACTATTGAGACATCAGTGATGTGAGAAAGTTTTGCATATAGTGTAGGACCCAAAGACTGCTTGTGTAACATTTTTGTCCACATTGTGTTAATGACATCATTTGACTTTGTTAGTCCATGAAAATTATCTAATGTTCTTTAAAATCAATGAGAATATTCCTGCAAATTCTTCCTTCCATTGATACAAGGATTAACATATAATCCTGCAATATTCTCTCTCTCTCTCTCTCTCTCTCTCTCTCTCTCTCTCGAATCATATTCATGCCATTTAATGATTCATAGCAATCTATTACTTAACTTTGTTTATGTAAAATTGGCATTTTACTTACCACTACCATACTCCTAAAACTATTAAAATTTCACTTCTGTATTTCTGCATCAAAGTCAGCATCATTTTTGTAATAACGCAACTGTTTGTTCATTATAAGATTATCCTACAGCGCACTACTTTTGTACGATTGTTGTGATATACAGCCTCTGCCCAGAAAGTTTGATGAATAACGTCATATGCTCACAGTGGTAAGAGTTTCCAGATCCCACACCAGACAAGTCAAGACATGGCTGAACAAGTTCCCCAGCAGCAGTACTGCAAGTGTCCTTCTCGTGTGCAAAAAGACTGAGCAAGGTAGTGCAGTGGTTAGCACACTGGACGATGGTTCAAACCCACGTCTAGCCATACACATTTTGATTTTCCGTGATTTCTGTAAATTGCTTAAAACAAATGCTGAGATGGTTGCTTTGAAAGGGCGCGGCCAATTTCCTTCTCCATCTTCCCTAATATGAGCTTGTGCTCAATCTCTAATGATTTCCTCATCAGTAGAATGTTAAACAATAATCTCCATCTCGTGTAAATTGCATGGTGTAGAGTGAAGGTGTATTGCACACAGTCAGAACACAAAATGGATCAGCGAACGAATATGCTATTTTGTTTCAAACTTGAAAAATCAGTTAAAGTCTCTTGAAATGCTGATAATAGTTTACGAAGAATGTGCTGTCACCTTGAAGTGTATTTGACTGGTTTAAGTGGTTCCGAGACGGGCAAGACACCTTGGAAGATGGCCACTGAGCTGACTGGCCTGTAACTGTTTGCACCGTGGAGAGTGTACTGGAAATAAAGGAACTCTTGTCCCAGGATTGTCGTGTGACAGCACGAATGATGGACAACAAAGTGGGAATAGTGCCCACCTCAAAGTGATGTAAGCTTTGGTCCTGACCTTTTCCCCACACTTTGATGCCATAAAAAATGCAACTTCAATTAACGCCTGTGGAGACATCATCAACATGGTGGGTAGAGAGCCAAATTTCCTGAAAACCATCATCGTGAGCAACAAGACCTGGTGTGTGAGGTAAAATTCCAAAGGTAAGTGACACAGTATAATGTGGTGGGGTTATAAAATCGCCAAAAAGCAAGAAGGAACATAGTGAGAGATCCCACATCAGGATAATGCTTGCGGTGTTCTTCGAATCTGAGTGTCTCATCCATAAAGAATTCCTCCTGGTGGGCACCACATTACATGCTGGAAATGCAAAAATGTCTGCTGTAACAGATAAAATGGGTATGCACCCGTACACCAAACAAGATGACTTGGTCCCTTTCCACGAATGTACCTGGGCGCACACTGCCTTTCTGGTACAGTAGTTCCTGACCGTTAGGGGTGTAGTCACTCAATAACCCACTCTACTCCCCTGACTTGTCTGCCCCAGATTTTTTTCTCATTTGTAAAATTGAAATCTGTGCTGAAAGTTAAGAGGTTCGGACGTAATGTTATGACCCAACTGAAGTCTATCTGTAAGGACCCCAGATTGCACAAAGGGTTTCCGTGACTTGTACAGCTGTTACCGGAAGTGCATTATCATCGATGGGGTTTACTTCGAAGGACAGAAACTGCTGTCTCAGGTAACTCGTCAATCTGTTTGCGATATAGCCACATTCACCGAACTTTCTCGACAGAGGTTGTATATTATTCTTCAACACTTTGACATTAATTTTTGTTTTGCCATACATCCTCCCTTTTCACCAAGGGAAAACCTGTGGCATATTTTTTGATTATTGACTAATAGAAATTGAAATAATTGTATTACTGAAGTTCTCACAGATGTTACTCTTATATTATTAAAACTTTTTAAGAGACAAAAATTTAACATGGAGATATATTTCTTAAGCTCATATGTAATTGGCAGAAGTGACAAGCAAAATAATGTATTGTGTGTGTGTGTGTGTGTGTGTGTGTGTGTGTGTGTGTGTGTGTGTCTATATATATATATATATATATATATATATATATATATATATATTGTATCTTATAAGTGCTGAAATGAATCAGAATCAAAGCTTCCACTCTGCAGCTGTGTCTAAATTGAAAGTGACCTTACATCACAAAATACAAGGGCCAGGTTTGAGTCATGGAGAGCCCAAGCATTTTAACTTTTGAGGAAAATTCATTGCTGTGAACAGTTAAGACATGCATATTTTCATGTTGGAAATCATTTACCTGTAAAGAAAGGAAAAGAGTTCTGTTAAAGAGTACTGGATCAAAGATTTTTTTTTACCACTGGCACCTCCCGTTATTTTCTGGGAGGAGGTGGATATGTTTACAGATCTGCAGCCATTTGTAAAGCATTTACGTATGCATCTATACCCTGCAAGCCACCTTCTGGTGTGTGGAAGATGGTACTTTGTGTACCAGTGTCACTTCCCCCCTTCCCTGTTTCAGCTGCAAATATTTTGCAGGAAGAATGATTGCCGGTAAGCCTGTGTGTAGGCTCTAATCCCTCTAATTTATCTTCATGATCTTTTCATAAGATACGTGTAGGAGGAAGGAGTGTATTTGTTGACTATTCTTGGAACGTTTTAACATGAAACTGCACCTTATTGCAGAATGCTTCGCTTGCAGCAAAGTTGATTAATCATTTCTGTGATGCCTTCATTCTTACTAAATGTAGTGTGGTTAATTAAAATACAGTACAATTAACATAGAAAACAAATGTTTTAATATGATTTTGTTATATACTCATAACTACTCTTCTTTTATCATGAACATAATTTTCTGTTGTTAATCAGTGATGTAAAAGGATATAAATCACGAAAACTTTAGAGTAAAAAGTTAGAAATTGTTTGTAGAGAAAACTAATATACTAAGAGCTGCGTAAGCATTTTTGAGCAGTTTTTTGCCAGTAATTCATAATGTTGATAACTTTGCTGATAAATATTTGCAATGATTTCATTGAACTTTCCTTTGTCTGAAATTTCCAGACAGCAGCTTGTTATTGTGCTCAGGAAGAGGAGGAAGATGTTGCTATGGACGGAGAACCAGTTAAGGCACCTGTTGGAAATAAACAGCCAGTTTGCTCTCCTGGGATACCGCAAAATTTTGGCCGGAATATGACCTTCCCACGTGGTCACACAAGTTATTCACAGCGCCACGAGTTGCCAGCCATTGTCACGGAGGGTGATGCTTATAGAAGTCACGGAGAGGTAATTTCAACAATATGTTCTTTCTTCTTTTTATAAGACTTTACCCATGTAAAAGAGACACTTGAAAAGTAACTCACTTTAGCATTTGATACTTAGATGTTCCTTCTTCAGAGAAGAAAGAGGGACTAGTGATTGGTTGAGGTTGGAAAGTGTCGAGGGTAGATCACTAGGACTCTTGGTGGAGAGGGACACCATCTGTTGTGTGGAGAGGAGAGGCAAAGATGATGGAGATTATGTCAGAGAGAGTAGGTGGTGACATAATGCAGTGCTAAGCAATGTGCTGGCTTCAGACAGAAGATGACAGATGGGGCAGAGTGAGACATAATGATGAATTAAAGAAGAAGAGAAATGAAAAGTTGAATGAATAGTGCAACCAAGAAGTGGTATGAGAAGAGGAATAGAGTGTGGGAAGAAAACATCAAGAAAGAGTGAATGGGGAAAGAGAACTGAAAATAGAAATAAATAATTCAGTAAATGATCTGTGACTCACCCAGGCTTCAGACAGGTAGCATTAAGTATGCACGGCTGAACGACTTGGCTGACATGGTGGGTATTTTATTTACAGGTCACATGATAGATTTATGATTTAAGTTT
Organism: Schistocerca piceifrons; assembly: GCF_021461385.2. NCBI lineage: Eukaryota > Metazoa > Arthropoda > Insecta > Orthoptera > Acrididae > Schistocerca > Schistocerca piceifrons. The sequence continues at coordinate 873,367,574 of NC_060149.1, read as the reverse complement.
ATAGAGAACAACATTAGGCAAGTGAAAAACATCACTTTCGTGTAACTTAACTGATTTATGCAGTGCTCGCTAGGAAAGTTTTCAGGTGGCACAGCTGTTGTGTTCTATATTTAATTGGCGTTCGGAATGACATCTTGTGCCAAAAGTGGAAGCTGCGAGCTACCAGGCCGCCCGGTCTGCCCTGAATCAGTGTATATGTTAATGAAAACTGTACCAAAATCCCTACAGTAGTTCCTAATAAGATTATCCTTCACATACAGAGAGAAAAACATGTTGGGGGACTTCAACATAGAAAGGGTATACTTAGAAGTATAGCTTCAGGTAATAATAATTTTATATGGCTCTGTGGCCTGGACGATATTGACTTGACTCAGGAAGATGTGCGTGTAGCACAAAATGTGCAAAACCCAGAATGGAAAGCAATAATAGCTCAGATAAATGCGACAATGTTGTCTTAGTGAGAGTGTAGAACCATACCTATTGCGAGGAGTGGTGAAGATGAAATGCTCTCGTTCATACAGTAACTTGCACTCATTACTCTGTGAGAGTAAAAAGCTAGTTGTGTTGCACAGAAGCGATATTTTATGAATCTGTGCTGGCGATGTCAGTAGATTTGTTTTCTTTGAGGTAATTCATAATGATTGAACACGGTATATGTTCCAGAATCCTACCACAAATCAACGTCAATGATATTGGTCTGCAATTCAGTGGATTATTCCTGTGTCCTTGCTATTGTTTTGGTGTGATCTGTGCAACTTCCCAGTATTTAGGTGTGCATCTTTCATCAAGCAAGCTGTTTTATATGATTCCTAAGTGTGAAGCTACTATATCAGCCAACTCTGCAAGAAAGCTAATTTGTATACAACTGGGGCCAGAATACTTGCCTTCATTAAATGATTTAAGCTGCTTTGCTACCATGAGGATATCTACTTCTAAATTAATCATGTCAGCAGCTGTTCTTGATCTGAACTCTGGAATATTTACTTCATCTTCTTTGATAAAGTACTTTTCAAAATCATGTTTAGTAACTCCATTTTAGTGGCACTGTAATTGGTAACATTACTATTGGTATCATGCCGTGTAGGTATTGATTGTATACTGCCACTGGTGTACTTTACATATGGCCAAAATCTTTTGGGATTTTCTGCGAGCTTTCGAGGCAGTTTTGTTGTGGGAATTGTTAAAAGCATCTCACATTGTACCCCTGCTAAGTATTAAGTTTCTCTAAAACTTTGCCGATCTTGGGGATTTCACATTCATCTAAATTTGATGTACTTTTTAATCGCCTCTACAAGTGTTCCTGACGAGTTTTGTGTGCCGTGAGGGATATGTTCCACCTCGTATTAAATTATTTGATATAGATCTCTCAATTACTGTTGATATTATTTCCTTGAATTCAAGACACATCTGGTCTAAACTTAGTTCAGAAGGAATGAAGTCTATCTCTTAGGAAGGTATCAAATAAATATATTTTACAAGTATTTTTAATGGGTTTGGATGTGATTGTATTCAGGCTCGCTACAATGACGTTGTTGTGTTTTTGTAACCATTTACAATTCAAGTGAGCTCCTGAACAAATTGCTCAAACTAATATTCAGAGAAAACATTTATTACAATTTTGGATGAAGTTTTATGCTTACCACCTTCTTTGACCCTCAATTTTTGCTAACATATTGAAGGTAGGTTGAAGTTGATACCAACTGTAACTGAGCAAGTGGGTACCTATTTGAGACAATACTTCTTTGAATCTTTCAGAAATTGTAACATCTGAGTCAAGGGTTTGAGAAAAAGAGCAAATTATTAATTTATTTCAGTTCTCAAATATAACCTCTACCCATACTAATTCACAATAACTATCTGTTTCGATTTCATTACAATATTAACTACTTTTAGCATCAACAAACATGCCAACATCAACTGTATTTAATTCATCCTTTCTGAAGATGTGAAGGTCCTTTCTAAAAATTTCAACTGACTTTATCTGCAACTAAAGCCAGCTTTCAGCCGAGATGGTAATTTTTGTACATTTTAGGAAGTATACAGAAGGTAAGTGTGCTCGGATCAGGAAGCATACAGACTTCTATGGAGGCAGTTAAAACCTTTTAAGGTATTTACGGCTCTTAGAATTTTATGTTGATCATTCTGGATTCAAGGACAAAACTACATAAAATAAATACATTGCTTGACACAAGAAAAGTGAAATGAAATGTTACTTCACCAGTGGATATGATATGTGATGTTACTTCAGTAACAAATAAATTGACAGTATGAGCCCATATATCAGTATGACATTTCAATCCTCTGGTCTGGATATGTGCATTTATTTGGTTTGAAAGGGTGTCATAAAGCCATATAGTCCTCTCATGAGGCAAGCTGGCCCCTATCTATAGTAACTGGTTCTGTTAAGCGTGATCTCAGTTTGCATAAGTCCATCGTATTCTGTGCAGTTGTGGCATGTCATATATTGGTCAGACTGTCAGGACCTTGAAGGACCAGTGTGTTGAGCATAAGTGTCACGCACACTTACAACAGCTAAGCAAATCAGCTAGAGTTGCCAGATTTCAGTGAGGGAAAGTAGGAACACATTTATCGACACTGACATTTTTTAAAATAATTATGTTCACTGGACATTTTCTTCATAATACACTCAACACAATGAAGAGGAGTACCTTCCAGTTGAGCAGGCAATTCTCAACATTTTTCATTAGACAATACTGTCTTATAAAAATCACTGCAACTTTCATCATAATTGAAATAAGTGTACAACTCATTTTTGTTAGATAAATTGAACATATGTTTCGCTCATCCCTCCATTTAATGTTCATAATGGAGAAAACTCTCTCTGTGAATGCATTTGAAGGAAATATACTTAAAACAAATCTAACTAAAACTAAAACACTGCACAATTTTGATGTATCAATCATTTCTATAATGTAGACCCATCTCTGTGGTATTGCCATAGTAGCTAACTTTGCTTTCAAATGGTCATTCCCCCCTCCCAAATAAAAGAGAAATCAGAAACATTTGTGACCTCTGAATACATATTATCTACAATTAGGAAATCAACAATACAAAATCATTCCGCTAATTTCAGAATAATTTTTTTTTTTAAAGTGATATACAATCCATTAATGACAAAACATTACTCTCATCAAAATCAAACCGTTTATTTAAATATTTCAGTCAAACTTCATATACACTGAAGAGCCAAAGAAACGGGCACACCTGCCTAATATTGTGCAGGGCCCCCGCAAGCACGCAGAAGTGCCACAACACGACGGGGCATGGACTTGACTAACATCTGAAGTAGTGTTGGAGAGAATTTACTCCATGAATCCTGCAGGGCTGTCCATAAATCCGTAAGAGTAAAAGGGGGTGGAGATCTCTTCTGAACAGCATGTTGCAAGGGATCCCAGATATGCTCAATAATGTTCATGTTTGGGGAGTTTAGTGGCCAGTGGAAATGTTTAAATTCAGAAGTGTGCTGCTGGAGCCACACTCTAGCAATTCTGGACGTGTGGGGTGTTGCATTGTCCTGCTGGAATTGTCCAAGTCCCTTGGAATTCACAATGGACATGAATGGATGCAGGTGATCAGACAGGATGCTTATGTATGTGTGAGTTGTATCTAGATGTACCAGGGTTCCCATATAACTCCAGCTGCACATACTTCACACCATTACAGAGCCTCCACCAACTTGAACAGTCCCCTGCCGACATTCAGTGTTCATGGATTAATGGGGTCGTCTCCATACCCGTACATGTCCATCCACTTGATACAGTTTGAAATGAGACTCGTCCGACCAGGTGACATGTTTCTAGCCATCAACAGTTCAGTGCTGGTATTCATTGGCCCAGGTGAGCCGTAAAGCTTTGTGTCATGCAGTCATCAAGGGTAAATGAGTGTTCCTTCAGCTCTGCAAGCTCATATTGATTTTTTTGTTGAATGGTTCGCACGCTGACATTTGTTGATGGCCCAGCACTGAAATATGCAGCAATTTGCAGAAGGGTTGCACTTCTGTCATGCTGAATGATTCTCTTCAGTTGTCGTTGGTCCCATCTTTTTCCAGCCCCAGAGGTGTCAGAGTTTAATGTTTTATCAGATTCTTGATATCCACAGTACACTCATGAAATGGTCATACAGGAAAATCTGCACTTCATTGCTACCTCAGACTTGCTGTGTCCCATTGATTGTGCGCCGACTATAACACCACATTCAAACTCTGTTAAATCTTGATAAACTGCCATTGTAGCTGCAGTAACTGATCTAACAACTGCGCCAGACACTTGTTTCTTATATAGGCGTTGCCGACCACAGTGCCATATTCTGCCTGTTTACATATCTTTGTGTTTGAATACGCATGCCTATACTAACTGCTTTGGTGCTTCGGTGTCTGTCTATATTCTTCCAGTTGTGTTTCTTTTTCACCTGGGATCAGGCCCTCCAACTGATCTAGCAATTGTTGCATGTTATTGCACATTATAACCAAAAAGCAGGTCAGTTATTCTAACTCCATTTTTATTTTCTCCATCACATGGTATACTTCACAAATTGTCAGTTCATTTTTTTCGAAGTTGAGTGCACCCTTCAAAAAAACATCAGTTAAGTGCAAGGAAAATTGTAGATATAATTCCACTGAAGTAAGTTGTTTTCCTGAACCAGACACATCTATTAAGTTGTTTTTAATGAAGCTGGGCAATTGTCTACACTAGAAAAGTATGATATAATTGTAGTAAGATTTCTCAACAATCTTTCTATGGCAGGCTTTAGGCTTAAACACCTTGTTGGAACATGTCTCAACAAAGCATTTTATTCTATGTTAACAAATTAAAAAAAAATATTTCAGCTGAGATACCCTTTTAGCTGAATTTGAGAAATAGTTGAGAGTCTTAATTATTAACATTTCGATATCTATTGACATAGTGATCATACCAAATTTACAGTAATTATGGACTATATGTGCACAGCAGTTTGATTTCACTGTATCATGATTTTCCTTTTGTAAGTAAACTTGAAGAGAGATTTCTTCCCATAGTTTGCATTTGTATTGTCAGCAGTAAAACTTTAAACCCGGAACAAATTCAACTCGTATTTTGGAATCCTTTTCAAGATCTGATCAGACATTGCAGATGTAGATTCATCAGAGTCCTCATAGAAATCTAGAATACTGTGGGACACACTTGCTTGCACATCAAGATACCTTACACCCAAATAGGATAGTACTTTTGATTAACCTTTGTTGGAAGTGTCAAATCCCACACCAAAAAACTTGTTATCCTTCAACTTCTGAGTTAAATTATTGACGCTACTTGGTCTCAGAACACCAGTAAGGAATGTCTCACATTTTGTTTTACCACACATGGTTTTGTTCGCAATTGTTGAATCTGGGAATAACTGAGAAGATATTTTTACATTGCAGTCAGTGCTGGCATAGCTAAGATGATTAACTGTGTGAAAAGTGAGTTTAAGCTCAGATGCTGTTATCTGAAAATGAAGAAAGAAGCACTAATAATATCTTTTTATAATTGGCTAAACAGATTATTACCTTGAAAATTAGAAGTGTTGAAATTAGTGTGAACCTACTACATACCTTGTCTGCTTCAACAGAGTCCATCTTGTAGAGACTTTTTATCAGTGTGGTTTTTACTAGTATTAATTGTTTGTGTTTGTGGTTGACACTGTTAAAATGATGCCGAACATCAGTTATGCCACCGTGTAAAATCGAAAATCCCTCTCCAGCTTTTCCAACACATAAGGTACACCTTGCTTTATATACATTTTCTGGAACTGGCCGCAATTCTGGAAATTCTTTTTCCCAAGCTGAACGATACACATGCAGTTTTCTATTCCGGTGTGTGCTGGTTTTGAATATCTAATTTTCTTTTTGTGGGATTTGTCACAGTCCCATCCATTTTGAACACACTACTTCCACAAAGAAATAAGTTCTAAAACATAAAATATACAATGGCTTGCATAAAGTGTTGAATCTGCTCCCGAAATGAACAAAACAATGTGCCTCATTGCATGGAGTGGAAGTACAGCTTGTTCAGAAAAGGAAGAAAAATTCTGAGGGGGTGTGGCATTGGGAGAGCAAGCTGCACTTCCATCATACAGTGCTATTGCTACACTCGCAGTTACATACAGTTATCAATTTATGCCCAAGCAAGGCTCCAGTCGGAATTGATAGTTCCATGTTGAGTGATGGTGCTTTTTTGCTCCTAATTCCATATCGTAGACAATTAGAAATTGAAAAGAGCCAGTAATAAAACTTACATTGTGGCAATAAAAAGAACACATCCCAACAATCACTTTGCAATGGTAACAAGACAAGGTTCTGTGTTGGATTGCTGAGGTTGACAGCGACAGACATAAAACGTGAGCAGGCCTAAGTTGGTCGACTTCTGCCGAGCAAGAACTAGGCAGGACTCGTTGATCTGTTTGTTAATATTCTGCACACAATGCAGTTCTGATTCCGATGTCACATCCGTCTTGTTCTCAGTCCCAACTGCCATCACATTTGCACCCTAGCATGTAGAATGTAATCAGCATTGTAAAATTTGATACTGAAAGATTAAAAAATATATGTCATTATACCTCATGTTCAAAATCGGATTGTTTGGCATATGGTTAAAGGTTTGCACCGTGCCCAGAACAAAATGGGAAAATTCTGTATTGTTCTGGCTAAAATCGTATGTCTGGCAACCCTAAAATCAGGTATTGCAAAACACGGTCTTGCACCAGTCATCTTATGGGATATGATGGTGTGGGGATTCTGGCATGTACTTCCAGCTATTGGCATAGTGTTCTTAAGGAAGCATTTAAGATTAAATTAGCAAGTAACCTTGTAAATAGAGATGGAGATTTTTGCTTCATTTCTATGTGGAATCCTGCTCTCTGTCTTATCAAAAAATGGGAAAAGAGTAAATGCTATGCCCCTCATTACTTAGTAATTTTCACTTTCGATAAGTTTGTTCATCTTTGGTTGTGTGGTGGCGCTAATGTTTATTTTTTGTGTGTGTGGGGGGGGGGGGGGCTGGAATTGATATGCAAACCAAGGTTTTAAATTCAATTTATGAATGTCCATCCTATTGCATGGACAACACTTACTTGCTGCAGTTCTGCCTTGATAATGGCAGGGTGGCCACCTGTTGGTTATCTATGCGATGATGTGTCACCTGGCTGCACTTTCATAGTTTACTTGAACATAGTATACACCAGGAAAAGCTCAGGTCTGACACTGAAGACTCTTGTCATGTGTAAGTTAACCGAATGTTACTCTATTAGTAAAAATGAAGGAGGCTGGATGGGGACTGTCCACATTGAGGCGGCGTTAGGTAAAGTAGTTAAGTGTAAATTTCACTTTGAATTACTGTAAGATGTTCATAATGTGAGTGTGTTAGTAGTATGGTTTTATGAACTTATGCAATCACTACTATTCTCTCTCTCTCTCTCTCTCTCTCTCTCTCTCTTCCTCTCCCTCTCCCTGTCTCAATTTTTCCATATTGTTATACCTCTTCAGTCTTCAAGAAGGGATTTGAAATCAGTAGTTTCTTTGTCTTCCTTTATAACAACTTTGTGTTTCATGCTTCAGTAGAGCCCAGATGAGTCTTATTGTATTTTACATATCTTGCTACAGATATTGTGACCCACCAATTACAGTCAAAAATGATTTAAAAAGACAGAGTATTGAATTTAGTCAATAAATAGGAGGACATGTGTGGTTGCCATACCTTGTATTCTTCCATCCAATTTCAATTAACATTTTATAATTCTTGTTAAATCTTCTAATTTAAACTGTTAGTGTTTTCATTACTTGACTGATGAAGTTTGTGTGTGGCTAGAGAGAGAGAGAGAGAGAGAGAGAGAGAGAGAGAGAGAGAGAGAGAGAAGTAAGGTATCTTTAATGTAGAGTCATCTTGTTGAATTGAAAAAAATTAGTGCAGTGATTGTTTTCTTCCATTAGCCTGAAAGCAGTTCATGCAGCGATGGGCACTTATCGGACATAATGCCAGATGTGGCAATGGCAACAGCGTCCTTTGGCCAACTGCAGTTACAAGATGGTCAGGAACTGGAGCTTGACCTCGGTGATGGAGCAAGCCATTTGGGATTTGGAGGCCTCAGCACTGTATCAACTAGGGGTCCGAGCTCTCGTGCTGCATCTCACAGTGCTGCACCCTACCATCGCTACCTGTCTGTTGTCGGTCCCAGCCCTCCCCCTCCATATCGTCCATCACCATCTCTTGGACATGGACACTCTACATACCATTCAGGTCCACCACGCTTCATATAGTCCACTGGTATTCCCTCTTTTATTAAAGAGGAGTGCCCAAGCTCATGGGTGCAAAACTTCTTCTGGTGTTACAGCAGGATCTGAATTTCACTGGGAATGTGTGTTGTTATGTTCAGACAGCTTCAGTGATGATGCATGTATTGTATAACATGCAAGTAGTAATTTGTATGTATAGATAGCCACTGCTGGAATCTGGTAGCAAGTTTCTTTTGTGACATTTGTATAAAGTTTATTGATATAACGCTATTTTAATGTGATAGTAACACATGTGAAAGTGTTAGAGCTGTGTTATACGTTCATTTGCGAAATGAAATGGAAGCTTGTAAATATTGTTACCTTTTTTCATTTTCATTACTTTGTTATTGTTACTGTTACTTTTCTCTCTGTTTTTTTTCTTTTTTTTAAGTAATAGTTCTGTGAAGCAGAGACTGAGAAAGCACAAGCATTGGTCAATGAGTAATCCTCTGGTGCAGAATTGCTGGTAGAAATACTAATGTCACTTGTATGTGCTTTGTTCATTTTCTGCTGACACAAATTCAAATCACTCTCTATTTGCTATCTGCATTGAAATAATGGCACTGCCATAAGTACCAGAAAATTACTCGTATCTTAATCAAAAATATTGTTTTGAGAATCTGATACCAAGCTTCTGGGAAACTAAGTTAAGATGATGGGTTTTGTAGAATCTGCTGTTACTGTTGTGATTTAAAAATGAAGCCAAAAAATTATATTTTTTAGTTTTTTTTAGAATTTGTGGGGAAACAGCTGAAGCCATTTACTCTAAAGTTATTAACAATAACTTGTGGAATGGATGCCAGTTACGAGGTGTAGTCATGGAATGGGCACCTCATGATGCAGTGCCATAAAACTCTGTATTAAAGATTTGTGGAAACCAGCACTGCTAGCCACTCACTCCTTGCTTAATCATCACTTATGATGTGTACTCTGGTCAGAATTCTTTACAGACACCCTAGAGATATATTAATGCTCACTCTCAAGGTTTGAGCATGTTGTACTTATTCTGTGTGTCACGAGCTTCTACATTCCTTTATAGCAAATAAATCTTGCTTAAATTTAAAGACAGTGTATCTGTTAGGTATGTTTGTTTGCAAAATGTGCATTCAGCTTCCTAGAACATGTGACTGTAGTACGTCAGGACTAGTGGTCTAGTGGTGAAGCACATGCCTGGAAACCAAAAGGTGGTGGGATTAAATCTTTGTCGAACGTTGAATTTTTTCAGTGTGCCTTTAACCCACCCTTCACCTCTGATATTAAGATTCGGCAGCAACAACACATGGTTCAGATTCCACATTAAACTGTACGACATGTTTTCTCGGTAGATTTACTGGAGTAGGTAGAGACATGCAAGTTGTCAAAATGGTGTCCAATAGAGAAGTGTGCGCGAAGTCGTTGAGCAACAGGAAAATATTATTTATTATTACTGTAATATTATTTCTTTGCAAATGTTAACAGCCATGGTGTCTTTTCAAGGGCTCTGATAACCTCTTGTCAGATCAGTGTTGTCTGTTACAATCAGCTTGTCTGTTATGTTGGTGAGACCTTCATTCTGCCCCAGTTGTTTTAAAATAATAATTGCAATTTTTTGTAATGGTGAGGGTAACTGTTCTCATTTTTGTTTCAATTTTTGTTACATAGAACAGAAATGAAGACCATTATTGCAATTTAATCATGAGAAAATAATGGCTGTATTCAGATATTTTCAGTTCATTTTAGTGTACTTTTTGCAGATTGATCTAATAACTTCATTTAAAATTGTGTGACAGTATCAATTGCATACTATGAAAATTATTTCCCATTGTGTATCTGTTAGAACTGTTATTTACTGTTCTGAGATCATTTTCATGAAAAAGCATTACTAATAAACATTTTAGTTCACATTTGTTGGTCAGTGACTAAGATAAGTGAATTTGGTGTTATTTTCTTCATGTTGCTGGACATCATTATGTGCTAATTTATGCACTCCATACTTCATAGGTTCTTTAAACTGAATATGAGAGAGAAAATGGAAATGTCACAAATACTAAGCTTTTACATTCTTTGTTTGATTATTATTTTATATTTAATTGTAAACTATAGCAGTATTAACAGAAATTTTTAAGATCTACTGTGGAATGTTCTGTTGATAGCTGACTGTTCTTTGTAGGTGATGTTCATGAGAGGCAGACATTAAAATGCCATTACACAAATAAATTTTCAACTTGTCATTGTGCTGTCAGAAAACATAAAAAAACAAAATCATTGCATTAATGACATTCAGATTATTAGCTCATTGCTCCAAAATGCAGGAAAGGCTTGGCAACAGCGTGTGATTGTGGCATTACCTTCACTTTCTTTTTGTCTCATTGAATCACACACAAACAGTACTGGGCCATTGAAAATATGACAAGTGAATGTACAACTCGAAATTTTGTACCTCAAGAATCACTTGACAACTAAACAAAATTTTCAAAGGAACTGCGATGAGTAGGATATTGGGTATTCTTAAAGTGTTGTGGAAATCTCATAAGCATGGACTATTCTTGAACAGTTACACACACTAATTTCCTATTTAGTCCATACTTATTCATCAATGTGGTGCCAAATTTGGATTTTTTACTACCTTAGTACATTGACTAATGTTACCAAAACTATTAAGACAACCGTAAGCCTGTGATTTAAAGCACAAACCACTTCTTGATGATCCTAGTTTGTACATACCATAACTTGTGGGTAGGATGAAAGTTTAAGATTAATTTTGCTGTCTTGACATTTAGTTGGAACAAGTTGAAAACCTCATCTGTGTTGCCTCATAAACCTAATACCATTGTAATCTTTGGACAAATGTGTATGTTCTCAGATGCCACATTCCACACTGACTCTTTGAGTGAATATAAACACAGCATAAAACGATTCCCATGACCTAAAACTCACAACTTGTTTGTGATACATTATGGTGCAAAGTTATATTGTGAACTTTCTCCCATTGCATCAGTATTCTCCCAAACAAAAAAAATTACTGTGATAATCTCTCTGTTGTGTTAAGTTTGCTCTTGTTTGGTCTCTAATGTGAAAAATATACTTCTTCTCATATCTTTATTAACTAATGCAGCAGTCTTTCCCGTATGGCAGCTGAATATGCATGGCACTCATTCTTTGAGTGAGTGAAGAATATACTGGCCCTTTTTTCCCAGATGGAATGTCTCCTCATATCTCCCCCAGCTTTTATCTTAAAAAGTACCTTCATTCACCCTCTATGTACTACCTTCCCTATTAAGAATTACATCCCCAACAAGAGGTGAAAATAATAATCTAATTCTGTGATTCTTTAAATCAGAAATACTTGGGTTATTGTTATATGCTCCAAAACTACTTGTAACTCACCATAAAAACTGTCTTTGCTCATATCTATGAGAAAGAGAGAGCATGCACACATCTATGCTGTCTTGTGATCAACAGATTTCACACTAATCATTGTTCCAGTTTACCCCGCACAACCAACCAAATATTGCCTTTTACTGAAGTTAAGCTGACCATATATTTTTAATACTGAACTATTTACATTATTCTTCCTACAGTCCAACTACCTACCTATCCTATCTATGTACATAACCACCCACCCATTATTGTTCCTGTTTGAATTGTGGTTTACCCACCATCTTCTGCAGACATTGACTTTGTTTTCCATTCTAGTGTCATAATATTCCTATTTTAAGCACGTTCCTGTGGACACAACAGTCTTACAGTGTGTGCATGACTTCTACCTCACTCCCCCCCCCTCTCTCTCTCTCTCTCTCTCTCTCTCTCTCTCTCTCTCTCTCTCTGTGTGTGTGTGTGTGTGTGTGTGTGTGTGTGTGTGTGTGTGTGTGTGTGTAAGATCATATGAAAGTACCAGTGATCAGAAGGCTGTGTTTTACACAGCACTGTGCTTTTCTGTGCCGGAAATAAGAAAGATTCCATTGATTCCACTACTGTAGTGTTTATGAATTACTGTTTAACTTTTTATTGTTATGTCATGACTTCTGACACCTTTGCTAGGAAGAAAAGTATTTTGATTTGATGGAGACACGAACTTGCTTTAGAAGAGATTCTAAAATAAGGGAAAGATATTTTTTAAATTTTTTTTAGTGGGTGAGGAACAGATATACTAGTAAATTCTAAGGAAACTTTTTTTCCCTAGAAATGCAATAATTGTCTTAACTTCCTAAATAAATGAATGATAATTTACAACTCATCTTCTTTGTTTAACTGGATGAGTGGCAAATGGAGTAGTGGCTGGAAGCTGTTGGAACATTTCAATTTGTTCACTCAGTCTTTTACATATTTGAAGATTAGAAGTAATTATATTAAATACCTGTGAAATATTTATATACATATTATGAAAACTCTGTGTTGACATAAACTAATAGAAAAATTCAGTGTTTGTACTGGTACCACATTATATAAATTGTAAATTAATTGGTGAGAGATTGTTGTATACTGTTTCTTAACATACTCAATACAGAATCTGATTTATGCTGCATATAGCTGTAAACTTGCGCATTAGCATTATCTGTTTGCAGCTTCTTTAAATTTGATGTAATATCTGTACACTTATTTTGTCTTGTTTGGAATTTATCACATGTACAGAAATACTTGTTAAATGTTTTCCACTTTCTCCAAAAAGAAGTTTCTAGCTGTCAAAAATATTCTACTGTGTGTTTTATTGCTATTTCTTAAGCATTAAACATTCTTATAAATTGTGGTCCTCAAAAATTTTGTGGAAAGAATTTAAGAATGGATGTCTGCATATGATATTACTAGTTCACAAGATTTGGTTGTATAGTTTTTTTGCAGAATGTCAAAACTGAAAGCACCCAGCTTTTACATTCTTTTGCTTTCAAGTAATGCAAGCATTGGCTATTCTTAAGTTCAAGGTTATTAAAAGTCTGAGAGATTGTGATACCATCACAGTTTTCACTTTTTGGACATGGGTTAAGTTGTATTTCGTGTAGTTTTAGAATGCTGAATGTGGCAAAACTTCATTTCATCCACCTTAAAATTGGATTTCCCTCCTCTTCCTCTGACAAACTGGTCCTTATTTGAACATTCCATCTGAAATACTTGTGAAGATGTAGATCTGTAAGTTTCCTACATTCCACCTATAACCTTAATTGTTATATCAGATGTGTTTGTACAGAACATGACTGACAGGTAACATGTGAAACTACTGTATAGGCACAAGATAAACAGATACCATTGCAGTCATGTATAAATGTGTTTGTAAGTAACCTTCCTCTTTAACTTTTTGCTGGTTGAGTACTGGGTAAAGTAAATTGGGCTTCCCACAAATACCCTTGTTAGAACTTCACTGCATGATTAAATATGTGGTGATCTTGTCACGTATATAAGCTGCGATATTGGAATATGGGGAATGAGATGATGATCTGTCGAGGAGATTGTTTCAGTATTACTTCCATTTAGGGAGTATGTGAAATAAAAATTATTGTACTTGTATTAATGTAAATAATATGCAAACAAATATATTTGAATCACTAATTGTTTGTGAAGTGTTCTGACTAAATAATATTCACGCAGTAGTAACTGGGTCTATTAAAGTAATATATGAGAAACATGAATGTGTAATGCACAGTTTTTAATGGAATATGTTTTTATGTCTCCGTTTTACACTCATTAAAAAAGGATTGAGTGCAGTGTTACGTCTGTTTTGCCTAAAGTAAAAATGGTGCACATCACAAAGTATAGAAAAAAATGTAGCAAAAATTTCTCTAAAATTCATGCTCATAATTTCTGTTTCCATGAAATCTCTCATTACACACATTCTTAAGATTTCTCATTCTCTGAATCTTATACTTCTGTGGGAATGGCTACAATTATAAATTCTAAGCTGATAGAGGATCTTCCAGGAAATAGATTAAGTTTCTGTTTATTTATAACATGTCCATTATTTCCCATAAGGTAATAATTAATTACTGGAGACATATGTACAAATTATTTGTTGGGAATTAAAAATATTTACAGTTTTTGTTACATTCATTGTACGTGTAATTCAGTTGCATTTTGGCAGTAATATACATTTGTTAAGTAACTTCAGGGTTTTTTTTTATGGTGATGTTCATGGTTGATGATTTCTCAGGTGTGCAGTCAGTTGTCACAAGATGCTCTCACTGACTTCACATGTAACAATAATCCAGCCAATATACTTTTGTGTGGTTTCATAATTATTTGGATTGTATCAGTACATAACACATCGTAAGCCACACTTTTCACATGACAGCTCTCTATTTGTTTGTAAAGTGATGCATAATATACTTTTACCACTGGTGCATAAATTATAATTTGTACATATAATCGAATTTATTTAAAAGCTTTAGGTACTGGAAATTTCCACAATTATTCGTGGGTTATATCTGCCATTGGTAAATACAGTGGGTGCATTTACAGGTAGGAAAATGTTTCTGAAACCAGGTTATTACTACTTGGAAGTGAAGTTTAAAAGTAACTGTATGGTGCATGAGAGACGATAGTAACTTTTAATTGTTATGTTAGTATCGTAAACCACATATCACTGATGCATACGTGATGGTGAATAAGTTACAGGAGTGTAAACGCGAGTAAATATTTTATTTCGTACAACCTTCCACCTTTAGGTGTAACCTTGATTCCTGTAGAGTATGTAGGATACCAAGTTTCAGTTGTTAATTGTTGTTGGTGGTGACCAGTGACATCTCTGTAATAACTTAACTGAAGAGTAACAAATGATCATGGATGACTAAATATCATTTTTCTTCTTGTGGTTTCAATCTCACAATTGTCACCCTTAACATTGCTGGTGGACACCAAAAGGGATTGTTGAAAACTGACTTTAAGAAAAAGAGAGAATATTTTCAACCAACAGTAAACAGGCTAGATACACTATGATCAAAAGGGGCCTATTGTTTTAGGTGTGCTGGTATTTACTTTTGCTTCTAAATTTAAAAGTTACGATACACAGTTAATGTGTCATTGTATACCTCTGTGACTTCAATTCGTAAAATTGGTTGTGGAGTTACAGTTCACAATTTTATGTGATTTTACGACACAAAAATAGATATTCTAGTAATTTGAATATAGAATATTGAGTTATATTGTTGTCAGGTAGGGAATGTTAACTTACATACTTAGCAGTTTACCACTACTTTTCTTTACACTTTTGGCTCCAAACTAGTGACATTTTACTTGCAAGTAACTACTAAAAAGAATCATCAGGTAGAGAAATCATTTTACACACTGATAATCTGAATTTGGGCTCCAGTTTTGAAGAAATTTTTATACTATGAATTTGGTTCCATAAAGCATACCTTATTGAACATCAGCAATTACCCTGTAAAGTCAGTTATAAAAAAATTCACCCAGTCTCATGGATTGTTGATTGAAACTACACTAAAATAGAAAGGAGATGCAGCAACTTATGAATCTTCATTGTGTATATGTTGCATTCCTTTAGATTAATATTGAAGGTCATTTTAACTCTGTAATCAGTTGATTTATGCACTCAACCAGTGTGAGGTGATTTCTTTTAAATTTTTTGTGTATCAGTGTCATGGCATTTTAATGCCAGATACAGTGCAAAAGCAACTGATTCTTTGAATCCTCTGATGCTCTGGATAAGTAATAAAACAATGGATGAATTTTACCCTGTGAAGAAGCTAAATGTAATAACAAGTTATGGTTTATGATGATAGTAGTAGTAGTAGTAGTAGTAGTAGTTTCATACCCTTCTCTTGTCTTTCAAAGAAGAACTACGATATTTTCTTTTCTTGAGAGTAATTCAAAGTTTATTGTGTAACAACACTGTTGGACAATTAATTTAAAATATGACATATAAATCACACTGATGAAGCCGTAAGTGATGTTAGAACATACTGGATCCATCAAATGATTTCTTCTTCTTTTTTATTGTCTAGTGAGAATATTCCTCACTACACAAGAGTTTGATATCATACCAGTGCCTACACTTTCACAACTGATTTAGAGAGAGAGGGAAAAGGGGCTAGACTGTGAAAATGAGGGAAGAATTATAAATATTTCTTGGGTCCTCTGTTTGAAAAATAACTTTTGTGATTAAACATTTGTACTAAAGTGGTAATTATTTTCTATCTTTCCAAAAGCATGACAAGGGTAGACGTTGTTATAACTGTCACTCATAATGTAATCTGTGAGGTAAGTGGTAAAATACCTTAATAATAGATGCTCTATCATTTAGCATTTATCATTATTAATGACATTGGAATTTATTACTCTTCCTTGACATCAATATTTGTTGGAGTGCCACAGCAGAAGGGGGTGATATTTGTTTAAACCAAATCATATTTAAATCATTTCATCATCTCCCAATCCTTTTATTTTTAAATTGTGCAAAATTCATAAAAACAAAATGCACAATTTCTTGTAGCTTTCAAAGGAGAAATGCTTACTGTTATCGACTTCTGCTAAATTGCCTCTTGCATCACATCATGTTCTGTGCCATAAAATTTTGCATTACAAAATAAGTGAGAGCACTTGTTTAATGATACTAGTGTGGATGTTTCTGCCAACACAGTAGCTACTATACAGCTGTTTATTGTATGATTGATTATAATATGTTGTTCATGAAGTACATTAACTCTACCAGCAATCTTATCAGTATTTTAATAATTTTGGGCTTTTATTTGGTGATATTCCAGTAGCTATTGAAGTTCTATAATGAGCTTAATAATAATAATAATATTAATAATAATAATAATAATTATAATAATAATAATAATTATTATTATTATTGTTGTTGTCATGGTTATTGTGCACAATGCTATGCTAATGTACAATACAGACATTGACAGATTGTGTAATTTATAGAAGTCGGAGAATTTCCAGCAGAATTTAGCAGTAGCAGTATCATAAAGTCTATTCTGGTATCAAATTCAGTTCAAGCAGCAAGTATTTCCATTTTCAACATGAATTCTGATGATAAGATATAAATGTTAACAGACGCACAAGATGTGATCCTTCTTTTAACAGTATTATGTTTTTGGTGGTTATAAAACAAAATTTATCTTGGGAATTTGACTTGCCTTTGTCATATGGTAGATCAGTATTGTGCTTTATGGCTTTGTCATCCAGTAGTGTTGCTTTAGCGTGATTTGGCACTATAAATAATTGTTGATTTCTTCATCTATTGATCTTGGTGTTACTATGTTCCATAATTTTGCAAGATCTTTCAGTTTGAGACTGTTTGTATATTTTAAACCAATTTTTGTACTTAATATTCATTACTAGATAAGTTAGGTATGTTGTTTTTCTTTTATATCTCATTTAGGTTCTCTATCTTGTGTTTACAAGTAGTTTCTAAACACAAAATATGGCTAACTGTGATTTCCCGCTTATCACATTATGGGGATGTAATAGGCAGATGTGGATAAAAGCAACACTCTTGTTTTACTTGATCTTTTTTTTCCAATTTAATCTTTTTCATGTTTATATTTGCTTTTCGTAAGCAGATGTGGAGGAAGTGGGAGATCATTTCAGAGGTGTCCTGGTATTGTTTTTCTTACATATGGAATCTTGCATGTGCCTGCAAGTCACAGGTGTTTTGCTTTTCACGTGAAAATGCTTAATCCTTTTGCTTTCATCTAAAGTTTGTATTTCTTTCTTTAACATATTTTTGCCCAGAAAAGGTAGCAGAGATAGGCACAACACTACCACAACAATTTTTATATGATTTTCGTCACAACTTAACATTTTCAGAAAACTACTTGCTTTGTGAAGTAGCACAAATTGCACTTTACTGCATTTCTGTAAGCATTATATGTGCACAGTATCTATAATGACTAAAAGTGTTGCAGTTCATAAAGAAAGAGTCTGAACCTGATAATCTGTGTTTGATACTCTGTAAGATATCTCATTTTTTTTACTGACCTAAGTTATTTATGAGGAAAATACTGGAGGAGTTAAGTGTGCAGTTTTTATTTCTCGTTGTAGGCCATGGTAGCATGAAATGAACTTTACAGTAATAAAATTCTTGCTATAATAATGAAATTTAGAGAAAAAATATAATTTTTCATTTGTATATTCCTTGTCTTATTTGTCAGCCAAGCTGCTGTGAAGCAGTAAATGGATTTCATGCTCTCTTTCAAGTCAGACTGACATTTTCATGCTGATAATATTTGTGAAATATGCTGATATGTCTAAATGTCCATTTTCTTTGCCTGTTCTTTATTTTTAACTGTATAAATTCCGGAATATCATGCGGACTTCATACCTTGCAAATGAAAAATACATTTTAAATGATGATGTTTTAGTTACCTTTAAGCTGCATCATTGTTTTGTTATACACTTACTGGATATGTTTCAGAAATGCACTGGTTTTCAACAGTCAGTTGTCTGCCCTAAATGGAATGCTTTTCTAAATCCTGCTAAGTATGTGAATACAAAAACAGTGACACAGTTTAAAGGTAACAATGTGTCATTATTTTTTTTTTTTTTTAATGTATACATTGTGGTTTTCAGTATTGCCATTAATATGTAAAGGAACCTGCCATTTTATGGCAATTTATTTTAGGAAATTTTGTGTATTTAAGTTAAGAAAAGTTTTGTTGCTGAAAACAGATAGTAGTAAATAAATGGATTATACAGTCTAATGGTAATTCATTTCACTGCACTCTCTTTGTCAGCATTTTTCTATGCTGCTTGTGTCTACACTGTTGTCAGGTGATGTGTACACAGTGCATAATCAAGGAATCCACTAAGTACCTGTTTTAGGATGAAAATGGTAATGTTGTTGAACTAAGTTAAAACTATTGGAGTGCATTAGTTTTGGATACACTGTGATGATGTAAGCTTTATTGTTGTTTGTTCTATTTCGAAAATGATCAGGCTGGAAATGGAGGACTTAAGATGTCATATTGTTTAAAGCATTATTAATTTGATATCATATATAAAAAGCATCATAAAATTAACAGGATCATTCCATTGAAATAGTTTTAAAATGGACATGACAAAATTTCATATTCTTTGTTGTATTTGAGTAGTACAAATGCTGAAATTGTGAAAATAATGAACTTATATATTTGTGACTGCTTTGTCACTTAAATGTTAAAGCGTAGCCTTTGAATATGTGTTGTTGTAATAAAATTTCTCTTTGAACCAAAGCATTTATAATTATTCTATACAACAATAACTTTATAGGTTTTTTTAATGTCTGTAGTTTTCTTCCATTTGTGATTGTGAGTTAGTATCTCTGTGTTTTTAAAACTTACAGAAAGGTAAAACATAAATGTATATGTATCCATGAAAGGACAGTCATATGCAGTGAAGCTTTAGTCTGTCACATTAGTCAGAAAATCTTGAGACATTATTCAGTGACATGTGCAAGTTCATTTTTTAGATTAGTAGCTGTCCACTCCCCTCTCTCTCTAAACAGACCTAAGTTCAATTTAATTGCAAATTAGAATAAATTAAAAAAGGTGGAAATACATTGAGAAAGAGCCAACACTGGAGATTAGTTGACAGTGAAGAGAGTGCTGGAACAATTCTGGTGCTCGCATAAGCGTACACATTGAGGGAACACTATGGAATTAAACATGTGGCTTTTCATAGGGTTAATGCAGTTATAAAAGGGCGGTGACTAGGATGCAATATATGTATACAAGACAAATTTGATATCCAGAAGCAAATGTCTGTAGCAAGATTTGTGGCTCGGAATTTAGTTGTTCAGTAAAAACCTGAGGTGTATTACCTTCCTGCTAACTGGCACTGTCTTGGATCTGTCCAGTAATATTATGGTCTGAAAGTGCATACGAACTTGTACATTCATTAGTAGACTAGCTTTTATGGAAGAGATACAAGCATATACTGCAAGCATAGGTGAGTGACACTTATCAACTGCAGCAGAAAAAGAGGAAATTTCATAACCTGTTGCCCAATACAATAGCAGATAGAAGTAAACTTTTCTTCTACAGTTTTATGCAATTTCTGCAGTAAACATGTTTCAGGTGTAGTCATCTTAATAGCTGTTCCAACCAATACATTTATACTGCAGTATGTTGTACTAAGTATCTCTCTTTACAAGGGTTATTTAACTATTTGCCAAATCTCTTCCAAACACATAGCTATCACACTTTTTTTTCCTTTATCTACTAACAGTACATAAATGACTACTCAGAGGAACCTTGTGACACACACACACACACACACACACACACACACACACACACACTGGTTTCCTGCTTGCCTTAGGTGACTTTCTAATGGAGTTGTCTACGGCATGCTGCAAAGTACAGTAGTGTCATTGAGACATGACAGCAATTTTCTCTCGGCCTCCCTTTCCATTTATTGGAGCTTGGTCCTTTGAAACAATGTAAGAGAGTTATTCATTAGGGCAGATGTAAGAACATTACTCACTAAAGGCACTTCATAGTTAGATACTTTTTCAGTATGCCAAATTCACTTTGCTTTTCTTACCAGTGCATAATCCTTTTTGATATTGATCAAATTGAAGGCTTTTTATGAAGCATGGTCTTATTTAATTTGATAAGCTGTTTTATTAATCTTACTTGTGGACTCAGCCAGGCAGTTATGAGGGCAGACCTTCAGATTCATATAGAATCTGAGCTATGGGGAAGTTTGGCATTTTTCGCATATATGGGGTACTGTGAAGGACATAGGTTATTCTGGTTGTATGACTGCTCCCTGATTCAGAATAATCTAATGTTTTAGCCACTATTGTAGAGATATCTTCAGATAAGTGCTGATACATAACAATGGACTCTCATTCAAGAGGTTGGTGGTTCAAGTCCTCATTCATACATACAAATTTAGGTTTCTGTGGGTTTTCTAAACCATTCAAGGCAAGGTTCCTTTGAAAAGTATAGTGCTGATTTCGTTTTTCAGCCTTCCCCAGTTTGAACTTGTGTTCTATGACCACATCATTGACATGATGTTGACACCAGTCTTCCTTAATATATATCATTGATGTAGTTGTTGTTTCCCTCCTAATCTATCCTGTGCCAGTCTCTTCATCGCTATAACCACTGCATCTTACATCCGTTTTGACTTGCTTACTGTATTCAAGCCTTTTCTCCTTTCACAAATTTTAACCCCTTTGCTTCTCTCCATTACCAAGTTGTCTTTTCCTTGCTGCCTCTGGGTGTATTCTGTCAACCAGTCTCTTATTTTAATCAAGTTGTGCCATACATTTCTTTTCTCCTCAATTCAGTTACATATCTCCTCATTAGTTATTCAGTCTACCTATCTAATCTTCAGTCGTTATCTTTAGTACCGCATTTTGAAAGCTTCTGTTCATGTTTTTTCTGGACTGCTTATCGTTTGTGTTTCATGGCTACACTCCAGACAAATACATTCAGCAATGACTTCCTAACACTTAAATTTATATTTGATGTTAACACTGTTCCTGTTATTGTCAGCTTACATATTCTCTCTAATTTTAATGTCATCAGTTAGTTTGCTGCCCAAATAGAAAAACTCATCTACTAGTTTTAGTGACTAATTTCTTAATTTTTCCCCTCACTGTTACCTGATTTAGTTTGATTCCATTCAGTTACCGTTGTTTTACTTTAGCTGGTGTTTATCTTGTAACCTCTTTTCAAGGCAGTATCCTTTCTGTTGACTGCTCTTCCAAGTCCTTCACTGTTTCTGAGATAATTATAATGTCACTGCCAAACACCAAAACTCTTTATTTCTTCTCCATGAATTTAAATTCCCTTCCCAGTTATCTTCTTAGTTTCCTTTACTGCTTGCTCATTGTTCTGATTGAATAACATTGGATATAAGTTACAACCCTGTCTTACTCCCTGCTCAACTACTACTTTTCTTACATATCCTTCAACTTTTATGACTGC
Source organism: Schistocerca piceifrons (assembly GCF_021461385.2). Taxonomy (NCBI): domain Eukaryota; kingdom Metazoa; phylum Arthropoda; class Insecta; order Orthoptera; family Acrididae; genus Schistocerca; species Schistocerca piceifrons. The sequence goes on along the minus strand of NC_060149.1, from coordinate 873,345,413 downwards.
AGTCTGGTTCCTGTACAGGTTGAAGAGAAGTTAAGATAGTATTCCAGTCAACACTCTAAAAATTATTCTATATCTACAAATGCTATAAACATAGATTTACCTTTCTTCAGCCTATCTTCTAAGATAAATGGTTGAGTGAGTATTGCTTTTTGTGTTCCTACATTTATCTGGAATCCAACCTGATATTCTCTGAGCTTGGCTTTACCAATTTTTTCATTCTTTTGTAAATAGTTCGTGTCAGTATTTTGCAACCGTGAATTATCGAACTGATAGTTCACTCACACACATGTACCCTCATCTGACTTTTTGGGATTGGAATTATTACATTTTTCTTTAATTCTGAGGGTATTTTGCAAGTTCATATATCTTGCACACTTGTGGAATAGTTTTGTCACGACTGCTGCTTTTGAGGATGTGACCGATAATGAACCTTACCTCTGCCACTTGTGCAGCAGTTTCTCCTCTGTTGAGGCCTACACACAGAGAGAAGAAACTAGGGGCTCTAGGCAGTTCCAATTTTGGGTGTGTGATGACCTCTTTCAGAGAAATAACATCACAGTAGGGGGACAAGACCAATGGGCACTCTGTATATATCTGGGGAGGATCTGCCTGCCAGGTCAACAATTGAGAAGTTGGATCGCAGTCAGCTGCAGATTGTCACTCATGTAAGCATTGATGACCTGTGTTGCCAGTTCTCAGTAAGCAGAAATGATTTATCATATAGGATCAGCAGTACTGTAGGATTGTCAGCTGATGATGCTGTTGTGTACAGGGAAGTATCATTGTTGGATGATTGTAAAGAAATGCAGAAAAAAAACATGGACAAAGCTTCTGCTCGGCTCTCATTAAATGTGGATAAATGCAAGAAACTGAAAGAACCTGATAGTCTCAGATTATGAAATTAGTGGTGAACATCTTGAGTGTGTCACATCATATAAGTACACTGCCTGACAAAAAACTGAAGCACTGCGAAGTGGAGGAGAAAAAAATGAAACTCGATGGGTCGAGATTGTACATGATGTTATTACAGAGATCACAAAATCGAGTTAAATTTACAAACAACTTACCAGTATCATTTTTTCAAAGGAACACACTGTCATCTGACAGTTTTATTGTTTATTGCTAAACAGGCTTTTATGCCACTTTCAAGTATTTGATTTTATATCTTTAACATATATTGCAAATCACTTAACATGTTGTCAAGTGTCCTGCAATATATATTAAAGACATAAAATCAAATAGTTGAAAATGGCATAAAAGGCTGAAACCTGGCTTGTACTTAAACGAACAACAAAACTGTCAAAATGTGGTATGTTCCTTTAAAAAATATAGTATGACTGATGCTCAGCAACATCATAAACTGTGTAGCAATATCAACCCACTATCAGTACGATGTTGCATCAACTGTGGTCCAAATGCACGCATTGATTCTGTTGGAAAGGGTGTCATAAAGCCACTTCATGTGTCTCTCTATGAATTGCCCTGTTGAAAAATGGCAGCACGATACTGTCACGTGAGTAGTAACAAGTGAAAATGCAGGATGTCCGTAACATACTGTTGTGATGTCAGAGTTCCTTCAATCACTATCAGCTGTGATCTGAAGTGATACCCAATGGCTCCCCACACCATAACACCAAGAGTAACACCACTGTTCCTCTTCAAAACACTGGAAGAAGGGACCACTCCCCAGGTTGCTGCCATATTCGCTGATGATGGTCAGTAGGGATAGTACAGAATTGCAATTAATTGCTGAATAAGATGCCATTCATCTAGAGTCCATATTTCCCATTAGTGACACCGATTTGTATGCAGCTATTTATGTTATGGTATTAATGACGGCCCATATACAGGACAACAGAAATTCCCTAGACTGGCCGCTGCTGCAGGATGATTCAGAATGTTGCAGAGAGTCAATTACTGGTTTTTGGATAGAAGGTGCCGACACGAAGGCATTACGTGGTCGATGAACAATGCGGTGGTCCTCCCTTGGGGTGGTCAGATATGGCCGGCCTGAATTGTACCTACTCTCAAGTTTCCGTGCAGTCTGATGTTGGGCTACAGTCACATCTGTATGCCCCACAGATTGGGATATTGCAAAATTTGTCCAGCCAGCCAATTGGAGTCCCACAATGAATCCCCTTTCAAACTCTGTCGGGTGATGGTAATGCAATCTCATGAAAGTATGTAGCATCTCCCAGTCCTTCACAGTGATCGCTCAACATCTGATGCTGTTGACATTCCTTATATACTCTATCAGGCCTTGTAACAACATTAAACATGATCAACGCTAACACACTCTGGTGGCTGTTCTACTTGTCACAGAAAATTGCAACTCTAATCACTTACATGCTTGCTAATGGTCTTTTTATGTATAAGTTACACTGACATCTGATCATGTCTTCTTTGTGCTTTAATTATTTTTCCTGGCGATGTATTTAACAATAATACCAAGATGCGATATGAAATGAGATAACCATGTAAAATCAGTATTAGGGAAGGCAAATAGAAGGCAGATTTGTTGTAAAGGTTCTGTGGAAATGCAGTGAACGTGTACAGCAACTCTAGAGTATGATATTCCATTTGAGACATGATCAAGTTGGCATCACAGTGGACTTCAAACAAATTCAGACACACACTACTAGGACTGTAACATGTTGGTGTAGCTCACATGAAAATGTAACAAAATGCTTGGGAACCTTCAATGGCAGTTCTTGGATGAAAGATGACATAGTTCTCAGAAAACCCTGTTTTGTACATTTACAGAATGTATATTTGAGGAAGACTGTGTGGCCATTCTGCTGCTGCTATCATATATCTAGCATAGCAGTCATCCTTTCGTCTTTCCCTCTCCTTCCCTCTTTCCTGATGAGGCAACAGTTTGCGAAAGCTTGAATTTTGTGTGTATGTTTGTGTTTGTTTGTGTGTCTATCGACCTGCCAGCACTTTCGTTTGGTAAGTCACATAATCTTTGTTTTTATATATATATAGAGGGAAACATTCCACACGGGAAAAATATATTTAAAAACAAAGGTGATGTGACTTACCATACGAATGCGCTGGCAGGTCGATAGAAACACAAACAGACACATGTCTGCTTGTGTCTATATATATGTGTGGATGGGTGTGTGTGTGTGTGTGTGTGTGTGTGTGTGTGTGTGCGTGCGTGCGTGCGCGCGCGAGTGTATACCCGTCCTTTTTTCCCCCAAGGTAAGTCTTTCCGCTCCCGGGATTGGAATGACTCCTTACCCTCTCCCTTAAAACCCACTTCCTTTTGCCTTCCTGATGAGGCAACAGTTTGTTGCGAAAGCTTGAATTTTGTGTGTATGTATGTGTCTGTTTGTGTTTCTATCAACCTGCCAGCGCTTTCGTATGGTAAGTCACATCATTTCTGTTAAAAAAAAAAAAAAAATATATATATATATATACACACACACACACACACACACACACACACACACACACACACACACACACACACACACACACAAACAACCACACGCGCACCTACAGAGACATACAGCAGTCATTTTTCCCCTCTGAATATATGAATAATATAAAACAGAAAATTACTTATATTAGTATGAAGCGTGCTCTGATATGCACTGTACTGTGGCCTGTGGCACACACACCGAGGTGACAAAACTATGCATATACATACAGGGTGTTTCAAAAATGACCGGTATATTTGCAACGGCAATACAAACTAAACGAGCAGCGATAGAAATACACCATTTGTTGCAATATGCTTGGGACAACAGTACATTTTCAGGCAGACAAACTTTCAAAATTACAGTAGTTACAATTGTCAACAACAGATGGCGCTGCGGTCTGGGAAACTCTATAGTACGATATTTTCCACATATCCACCATGCGTAGCAATAATATGGCGTAGTCTCTGAATGAAATTACTCGAAACCTTTGACAATGTGTCTGGCGGAATGGCTTCACATGCAGATGAGATTTACTGCTTCAGCTGTTCAATTGTTTCTGGATTCTGGCGGTACACCTGGTCTTTCACGTGTCCCCACAGAAAGAAGTCACAGGGGTTCATGTCTGGCAAATAGGGAGGCCAATCCACGCCGCCTCCTGTATGTTTCGGATAGCCCAAAGCAATCACACGATCATCGAAATATTCATTCAGGAAATTAAAGACGTCGGCCGTGCGATGTGGCCGGGCACCATCTTGCATAAACCACGAGGTGTTCGCAGTGTCGTCTAAGGCAGTTTGTACCGCCACAAATTCACGAAGAATGTCCAGATAGCGAGATGCAGTAATTGTTTCGGATCTGAAAAATGGGCCAATGATTCCTTTGGAAGAAATGGCGGCCCAGACCAGTACTTTTTGAGGATGCAGGGACGATGGGACTGCAACATGGGGCTTTTCGGTTCCCCATATGCGCCAGTTCTGTTTATTGACGAAGCCGTCCAGGTAAAAATAAGCTTCGTCAATAAACCAAATGCTGCCCACGTGCATATCCCCGTCATCAATCCTGTGCACTATATCGTTAGCGAATGTCTCTCGTGCAGCAATGGTAGCGGCGCTGAGGGGTTGCCGCGTTTGAATTTTGAATGGATAGAGGTGTAAACTCTGGCGCATGAGACGATACGTGGACGTTGGCGTCATTTGGACCGCAGCTGCAACACGGCGAACGGAAACCCGAGGCCACTGTTGGATCACCTGCTGCACTAGCTGCGCGTTGCCATCTGTGGTTGCCGTACGCGGTCGCGCTACCTTTCCAGCACGTTCATCCGTCACGTTCCCAGTCCGTTGAAATTTTTCAAACAGATCCTTTATTGTATCGCTTTTCGGTCCTTTGGTTACATTAAACCTCCGATGAAAACTTCGTCTTGTTGCAACAACACTGTGTTCTAGGCGGTGGAATTCCAACACCAGAAAAATCCTCTGTTCTAAGGAATAAACCATGTTGTCCACAGCGCACTTGCACGTTGTGAACAGCACACGCTTACAGCAGAAAGACGACGTACAGAATGGCGTACCCACAGACTGCGCTGTCTTCTATATCTTTCACATCACTTGCAGCGCCATCTGTTGTTGAAAATTGTAACTACTGTAATTTTGAAAGTTTGTCCGCCTGAAAATGTACTGTTGTCCCAAGCATATTGCAACAAACGGTGTATTTCTATCGCTGCTCGTTTAGTTTTTATTGCCGTTTCAAATATACCAGTCATTTTTGAAACACCCTGTATATACAATGTATAAAAAAGGGCAGTGCATGTGCATTGACGGAGCTGTTATTTGTACTTTGGTGCTTCACATAATTATGGCCACATGACAGCAATTAACAGGCTATGAATGTGGAATGGTAGTTGGAGTTAGATGCATGGAACATTCTATCTCATAAATCATTAGCCACAGACAAGGCAGTGGCTGATGGCCTTCACTTAATGACTGAGAGCAACAGTGTATGTGTAGAGGTGTTGGTGTTCACAGACAAGCAACAGTGTGTGAAATAACTGCAGAAATTAATGTGAGATGTACAACAAACATACATGTAAGGACAATGTGGTGAAATTTGCCGTTAATGGGCAATAGCGGCAGATGAGCGATTTGAGTGCCTTTGCCAACAGCATGACATTGCTAACAGTGCCTCTCCTGGGCTCATGACAATATCGATTGGATCCTAGATGACTGGAAGACCGCAGTCCAGTCAGATGAGCCCTGATTTTGGCTGGTAATAGCTGATGGTAGGGTTCAAGTGTGGTGCAGACCCCATGAAGCTATGTACCCATGTTGTCAACGAGGCACTGTGCATCCTGATGGCTCTATAATGGTGTGGGCTGTATTTACAGGAAATGGACTGGGTCCTCTGGTCCAACTGAACTGATCATTGATTGGAAATGGTTATTTTCAGCTACTTAGAGACCATTTGCAGTGTTCATGGACTTCATTTTCCCAAACAACGAAGGAATTTTTATGAACAATAATGTGACATGTCACCAGTTTGAAGAAAATTCTGAACAATTCGAGGTACTGATTTGGCCACCCCTATCACCCAACATGAATCTCATTGAACATTTATGGGACATAATTGAGATCTCAGTTCGTGCACAAAACCATGCACTGGCAACACTTTCGCAATTACGGATGTCCATACAGACAGCATAGCTCAATATTTATGCAGGGGACTTCCAATGAGTTGTTGAGTCCATGCCACATTGAGTTGCTGCACTATGCCAGGCAAATGGAGGTCTGACACAATATTAGGAAGTAGCCCAAAGTTTTTGTCACTTCACTATATAAGTGAATGTAGATGTTAGAAAATTTAATGTAATGGGTAAATGGTGAGCTTCACAGAACAGCCCTATTACTCAGTGATAGGTCACTGATGTTATTACAACACAACAAAGCTGGTTGTACTCCTCCTGAGATGCATAGTTATATGGTCAACATAATGAGATATGTTAAATATCAGTATTATGGGATCATCATCATAAATTGTAAAATTCAGGAAATTTGTGACAAAGTGGCACATTAACATGGAACACTGTGTTCACTATTTCTACCCTACATAGACTGCTTTGGAAACCATGGAGTTGGTTGTGATTGATTTTAATAGAAGAATAGATAAATCATAGTCTCAAAGTAAATACTTTATGCTGAAGTGAAAGAGGGATATAAGGCTATTAAATGTCCGGTGTCTGCAACTACATGTACACTCTGTAAGTTACAGTGTGCTGTGTGGGGGAGAGTACTCCTGCTATCATTATTATTTCCCCTGTTCCATTCACAAAAAATTCTCAGTCATTATGACTCCATATGAGCTCAAATTTATCTCATTTGTCCATCATGTTCAATTTGTGAGATGTATCTGGTTGGAAGCAATATATTGCCTAAATTGTCTTGGAAGATGCACTCTCAGAAATCTTAACAGTAAACCAACCCTTGACAAAATGCACAAGTCTTATTTGCATTTTCTCCATTTCCTGCATTTGTCATACCTGTTAAGTGTTCTGTAATGCAAGATTACCTCCCTTCGTGAGTGACTTATGTTCTGTAAGGATTCAGCTGATGAATCTCAGTTTGGTACCTACCTTTCCTACAGCTGGTTTTGTGTAGACCTTCCACTTTAAACTGCTCTCGATGTACAACCTTAGGTATTAAATAATTGAGACTGTTCCTCATTACTGATTACCAGTTGTGTTATCACGCAATAATGGGTCATTGTACCTGTTTATCTACAATCCATTACATTCGTTTATGTTGATTAACTACAGTTTTTAGCACCATGTGTTGATGTCATGCATGTCATTCTGCATTTCACTACAATATTCTCTTGTTTTGACATCCCTACATGCAACATCAACACCCAGTGACAACTGTACAGAACTTTTGATGTTATCTACCAGCCCATAACAATCTGATAAATTTTCCTGGGTAAGAAAAATGGACTAGGTTGTTGGCTAGGAAGTCTTCAATCCAGTCACAAAGCTGGTCTGATATTCGATAGGGTCACATTTTGTTCATTAGGTGGTAACTGCAGAACTGTGTAAAATGACTTAAACCTTGTGAATCTCATGAATGAGCAGAGAGAGCTGATTCTAAGTCAATCACTGTTTATGGAGTCCATATTTCTAAAACAGATTGAACTAATAAAAAGCCAGAATTATCCACATTTGTCTGACGTCCAGTCTTGGAAATGGAAATGGCTTACACTTTTTTCCAATCACTTGGATTGTTTTGTTGTTCTAGCAACCTAGAATAAACTGCTCCTTGAAGGGGAGCAGTTCTTTCATAAATTTTGTATAAAATCATACACATTTCTCACAAGGTTGAGTTATATAGCCTGTATTAAGATACTTTAGTTGACTTCCTGTTCCCCCTTCATTTCTTTTAATATGTATCATTTTAGTGTTGACTCGACTGTCAAAAGGAAGAATCATAGTATGATTCCTCACTGCATTAGTTTCAAAAGACCAAAGTCAGTATTTAAGCATTATCTGTGTCATACCTAATTTTGATACAAAAATGACCATTGAGAAACTAGACAGGCATGAAACTTCCTGGCAGATTAAAACTGTGTGCTGGACCGAGACTTGAACCCGGGACCTTTGCCTTTCTCCGGCAAGTGCTCTATCATCTGAGCTACCCAAATATGACTCACGGCAAAAGTCCCAAGTTTGAGTCTCGGTCCAGCACACAGTTTTAATGTGCCAGGAAGTTTCATATCAGTGCACACTCCGATGCAGACTGAAAATCTCATTCTAGGAACTAGACAGGCAGTTTGACCACTTGTGGCATCAAGAGTTTCACAGAGTATTCCTGGTTGGTTGAAATCTCCACCTATTACCAATTTACAGTCAGGAAATTTTCTTTTAAGCATTCTGGCATTATAACTCCTGAGCTGTGTCATCAATAAAAGCATCTTGATTTCCATCTTTCGTCTATCTTTGATGCTCACCTTTAGCCAAATTATTTCAAATTTAAAATCTACAATAACTTCACTACACAATATTAGGTTCCTTACAGCAATAAAAGTCACCACTGTCATCAATGTACAAACCCACAAACCAGTCTCATGAGAATATATTTTCTTTTATATTTTCCTGTGACTCAGTACAGAAAGAACTTTTTGTTCTCCAAGCGGAAGGTGACACACAGCAGTTTCAGTATGTCATGTTGTAACATGGCACATATGGAAACAGTATTATGAAATTGTCAGTGCCAGGACTGATGATCATCTCAATTCACTGGTCGTGTATAGAACACTCATTTTGTGGACTGCTACTAGCATGATCAAACTTGTTTCCACTTAGATATGAGTTTTAATTATTAATACTTTATGGTCAAGTGAGTATGGTTTGGTCTTTCAAGTCATTGTTTTGCTTAAATTTACTTTTGTGGAAAATTTCATAAAAATGTGCAACTCATCAGTTCCTGAAACCATTTTTCCAACCTGTATACCTTAGATATGATGAAAAATGTTTAATACCAAGTCAAGATTCAGTATATATGTTAGCTTGAAAATCGATTTTGTAATTAAAAATGAAGTTAATGTGTTTTGAAACCAATTGTTATCATTATGTAACGTATGAAATTTCATACAATAAAACATATTCAGCCATGATTTAAAGTATGTAAACAGAATTTCCATTTGTTGAAGGACATTTTTTAATATTTGAACTTATGTGAAAGTTTAATTTTCAGTTTTATATTTAATCCTGTTTGGGAACTAACAATGCATGAAAAACATCTAAGGCATCTTATCACATAAATCATCCAGCAGGAGAGAATGCTATAGCTCATTTTTGGCAGTCTTGCTTCAGCCTTTGTATTGCTCAGTATCAGTTGTAACCATGTTTGAGTATTATTCAAGATTTTAATACTGACCTGTGTGAAAGTTTGGACAATCTTAAATTTATCTTGCTGAAGAAGTTAAAGAATAAAAAAACAACAATAAATGGAAATATTCTTTTGGTTATTGCACTTTATTACAAAAGGATCACCCAGGGAGAGTTGAGCTATAGTCCCTGAAGGTAAGTATACATTCAGATACTGATTTAGTTGTGCATTACCATTAAGTGCTTTTGGCTCTTGATGACATACAATGGAAGTTTATTCCCATAAAGTCATCTACAATATTTTTAAAAGTTGGCATGAATATAAAAGATTTTTTGTATAATAATGAACAATAATGTCACAACATATGGATAATGACCAAGGCCATTTTGTTCACACTTAGCACTGGATTTGTGATTTTTCTGATCTGAACTGGTAAATGTGAGATCAATGTTGTATGACAGGACTCCACACTCTCCTGTGAAGCCAAATGAGTTGAGAATTCCTCCTTGGTTGCATGATTTTAACCACGACAGTCGCGTTCTGACATTGTTCATTTCAGCACTGCTCCATTGGTGGTTGACTTTATTTTCCAGACGTCTATGGTGCACCACTAGCTTTATTAGAGCTCAGATGTCATGCACGAAGCTGCTCTCAGTCCTGTTGGTAATTCCTATTATCTCTTTTCCTCCTCATGAGACTGTTTACCATATTCATCCCCTTAATTAAGGCTCAGGATCCCCTACTTAATCTAGCCTCCTTTCATTAATAAAACAAAGTCTCTTTTTTTAAAATTCCTATTAATCATTTGCTCCAAAGTCACTGTTCATCCCTTGTCCACTGCCTATTTGCTTTTCCATCCTTGGAACAGCTAGCATCAGATGTTGGATGCATATCCATCTGGCCAACAATATTTCCATTGGTCAGTGACCACTTAATTACAATTTGTGCATCACTTATTTTGGCAAATGATTAACTGAGGCTGACAGTGGTTAGTTACCAACATAAAGTGAAAATGTTACCTTGTCAAGCATAAACTATGCTACAATTCACTGAAATCAAAATTGACTGCTGCCTGTCATGCCACTGGGTGCTGTTGTGAGCAAACTGGTTGTTGTCACCTTAGTAGTGGACAGTGCATCATGACAATCTGATGGCCACGGGTTAGAGATGTTGGCATGGTCTGCCTTCCTCTACAGAGCAGTCACTGTACATACACTCTGCACCTGTACACAGCTTCCACTGCCTCAACACTGTTTTTGCCGTCATCTCTCTTGAGGTCAAATGTGATTGTGACAGTGAAGTTATCTGGTCATGTATAACAGGTCTAGGTGAAACCAAGTTAATTGTTGGGTGTTTTTACTGGCCACCCAATTCTGTTGTGACAGTTCTAGAGTCACTCAAAGAATGTCTATGGTCAGTAGTGTGTCAATACCTAGACCATGTATTACTAGTTGGAGGCAACTTTAGCCTACCAAGTGTAGACTGGGTTGTCTATGGTTTCATTGCAGGGGGTGCAGGCAGACCATCATGTGAAGTACTTTTGAAAATGTTTTCTGAAAATTGTCTTGATCAGCTAGCTTGATAGCCCACACAAAATGGAAATATCTTAATCATTGTAGCTGCATATAATCCAGACCTTATTGACAACATCAGTATAGAAATGTGGATTGACAATCGTGATGTCATTATAGCAACTATGGTTATGAAAGTTGATAAAGGCAAGGAGAGTGTTTTTGTTAGAAAGAGCACATGAGCTTTTGTTAGCATCTCCCTTACTCAGTGAATTGACATTACTTAGTTCCAGTAAGATGGACGCAGAGGAATTATGGACAAAGTTTAAGCAGATTGTAAATTGTGGTCTGGAGGACTACATGCCTAGTAAGTGGATTAAGGATGGAAAAGACCCACCATGGTTTAATAACGAGATTTGGAAAATGCTGAGAATGCAGAGCCTGTTGCACTCTCAGTTCAAAGAGAATGTGCAAATAATGGCAAGTGAAGGTTAGTAGAGATTCATATGTCTGTGAAAAGGTCTATGCTTGAAGCATACAACTACTACCACTGTTATAACTTAGCAAAAGATCTGGCAGTGAACCTGAAAAAATGCTGGTCCTGTGTAAAACTGGAAGGATATTTAAGGCTTCCAACCAGTCACTTGTTGACCAGTCTGGTGTGGCAGTTGAAGATAGCAAAACAAAACCTGAAATTTTAAATTTCACATTCAAGAAATCGTACACAGAATCATGCAAACATATGATCGTTTGACCATTGAACAGACTCCCATATGAACAACATAGTAATAAGCATCCTTGGAATGGAGAAACAGCTGAAGGAGTTGAAAACAAATAATTCGCCAGGTCTAGATGGAATCCCAATTCAGTTTTTGAAAGAGTATTCTATGGCATTGGCCACTTACTTAACTTGCATTTATCACAAATCTCTCACCTAGTGCAAAGTACTAAGTGACAGGAAAAAAATGCAGGTGGTTCTTGTGTATAAGAAGAGTAAAAGAAAGGGCCCAAAAAATTACAGACCAATATCCCTAACATCGGTTTGCTGCAGAATCCTTGAACATATTCTCAGACTGAATATAATAAATTTTCTTGAGACTGAGAAGCTTATGTGCATGAATCAGCATGGTTTTAGAAAGCATTGCTCATGCAAAACTCATCCTACCGTTTTCTCACATAATGCACTGTGAAATACACTCCTGGAAATTGAAATAAGAACACCGTGAATTCATTGTCCCAGGAAGGGGAAACTTTATTGACACATTCCTGGGGTCAGATACATCACATGATCACACTGACAGAACCACAGGCACATAGACACAGGCAACAGAGCATGCACAATGTCGGCACTAGTACAGTGTATATCCACCTTTCGCAGCAATGCAGGCTGCTATTCTCCCATGGAGACGATCATAGAGATGCTGGATGTAGTCCTGTGGAACGGCTTGCCATGCCATTTCCACCTGGCGCCTCAGTTGGACCAGCGTTCGTGCTGGACGTGCAGACCGCGTGAGACGACGCTTCATCCAGTCCCAAACATGCTCAATGGGGGACAGATCCGGAGATCTTGCTGGCCAGGGTAGTTGACTTACACCTTCTAGAGCACGTTGGGTGGCACGGGATACATGCGGACGTGCATTGTCCTGTTGGAACAGCAAGTTCCCTTGCCGGTCTACGAATGGTAGAACGATGGGTTCGATGACGGTTTGGATGTACCGTGCACTATTCAGTGTCCCCTCGACGATCACCAGTGGTGTACGGCCAGTGTAGGAGATTGCTCCCCACACCATGATGCCGGGTGTTGGCCCTGTGTGCCTCGGTCGTATGCAGTCCTGATTGTGGCGCTCACCTGCACGGCGCAAAACACGCATACGACCATCATTGGCACCAAGGCAGAAGCGACTCTCATCGCTGAAGACGACACGTCTCCATTCGTCCCTCCATTCACACCTGTCACGACACCACTGGAGGCGGGCTGCACGATGTTGGGGCGTGAGCGGAAGACGGCCTAACGGTGTGCGGGACCGTAGCCCAGCTTCATGGAGACGGTTGCGAATGGTCCTCGCCGATACCCCAGGAGCAACAGTGTCTCTAATTTGCTGGGAAGTGGCGGTGCGGTCCCCTACGGCACTGTGTAGGATCCTACGGTCTTGGCGTGCATTCGTGCGTCGCTGTGGTCCTGTCCCAGGTCGACGGGCAGGTGCACCTTCCGCCGACCACTGGCGACAACATCGATGTACTGTGGAGACCTCACGCCCCACGTGTTGAGCAATTCGGCGGTACGTCCACCCGGCCTCCCGCATGCCCACTATACGCCCTCGCTCAAAGTCCGTCAACTGCACATACGGTTCACGTCCACGCTGTCGCGGCATGCTACCAGTGTTAAAGACTGCGATGGAGCTCCGTATGCCACGGCAAACTGGCTGACACTGATGGCGGCGGTGCACAAATGCTGCGCAGCTAGTGCCATTCGACGGCCAACACCGCGGTTCCTGGTGTGTCCACTGTGCCGTGCGTGTGATCAGTGCTTGTACAGCCCTCTCGCAGTGTCCGGAGCAAGTATGGTGGGTCTGACACACCGGTGTCAATGTGTTCTTTTTTTCATTTCCAGGAGTGTATTAATGAAGGGCAACAGGCAGATTCCATATTTCTAGATTTGTGGAAAGCGTTTGACACGGTGCTTCAGTGCAGGCTGTTAAAGAAGGTAGGAGCATATGGAATAGTTTCATAGATATGTGAATGGCCTGAAGACTTCTTATGTTATACAGCCCAGTATGTTTTCCTTGATGGCAAGTGTTCATCAGAGAGGAGGGTATCCTCAAGAATGCCCCAGGTAAGTGTGATAGGACTATTGTTATTCTCTATACACAAAAATGATGTGACAAACATGGTGGGGAGCAACCTGCAGTAGTTTACTAATGATGCTGTGGTGTATGCTACATCTACATGATTACTCTGCAATTCACATTTAAGTGCTTGGCAGAGGGTTCATCGAACCACAATCATACTATCTCTCTACCATTCCACTCCCGAACAGCGCGCGGGAAAGACGAACACCTAAACCTTTCTGTTTGAGCTCTGATTTCTCTTGTTTTATTTTGATGATCATTCCTACCTATGTAGGTTGGGCTCAACAAAATATTTTCGCATTCGGAAGAGAAAGTTGTGACTGAAATTTCGTAAATAGAACTCGCCGTGACGAAAAACGTCTTTGCTTTAATGACTTCCATCCCAACTTGCGTATCATATCTGCCACACTCTCTCCCCTATTACTTGATAATACAAAACGAGCTGCCCTTTTTTGCACCCTTTCGATGTCCTCCGTCAATCCCGCCTGGTAAGGATCCCACACCGCGCAGCAATATTCTAACACAGGACGAATGAGTGTAGTGTAAGCTGCCTCTTTAGTGGACTTGTTGCATCTTCTAAGTGTCCTGCCAATGAAACGCAACCTTTGGCTCGCCTTCCCCACAATATTGTATATGTGGTCTTTCCAACTGAAGTTGTTCGTAATTTTAACACCCAGGTACTTAGTTGAATTGACAGCCTTGAGAATTGAACTATTTATCGAGTAATCAAATTCCAATGGATTTCTTTTGGAACTCATGTGGATCACCTCACACTTTTCGTTATTTAGCGTCAACTGCCACCTGCCACACCATACAGCAATCTTTTCTAAATCGCTTTGCAACTGATACTGGTCTTCGGATAACCTTACTAGACGGTAAATTACATCATCATCTGCGAACAACCTAAGAGAACTGCTCAGATTGTCACCCAGGTCATTTATATAGATCGGGAACAGCAGAGGCCCCAGGACGCTTCCCTGGGGAACACCCGATATCACTTCAGTTTTACTCGATGATTTGCCATCTATTACTACGAACTGCGACCTTCCTGACAGGAAATCACGAATCCAGTCGCACAACTGAGACGATACCCCATAGGCCCGCAGCTTGATTAGAAGTCGCTTGTGAGGAACGGTGTCAAAAGCTTTCCGGAAATCTAGAAATACAGAATCAACTTGAGCTCCCCTGTTGATAGCGGCCATTACTTCATGCGAATAAAGAGCTAGCTGCATTGCACAAGAATGATGTTTTTTGAAACCATGCTGATTACTTATCAATAGATCATTCCCTTCGAGGTGATTCATAATGTTTGAATACAGTATATGCTCCAAAACCCTACTGCAAACCGATGTCAATGATATAGGTCTGTAGTTCGACGGATTACTCCTACTACCCTTCTTAAACACTGGTGCAACCTGCGCAATTTTCCAATCTGTAGGTACAGATCTATCGGTGAGCGAGCGGTTGAATACGATTGCTAAGTAGGGAGCTGTTGTATCAGCGTAATCTGAAAGGAACCTAATCGGTATACAATCTGGACCTGAAAACTTGCCCGTATCAAGTGATTTGAGTTGCTTTGCAACCCCTAAGGTATCTACTTCTAAGAAACTCATGCTAGCAGCTGTTCATGTTTCAAATTCTGGAATATTCCATTCGTCTTCCCTGGTGAAGGAATTTTGGACAACTGCGTTCAATAACTCCGCTTTAGTGGCACAGTCGTCAGTAACAGTACCATCGGCACTGCACAGCGAAGGTATTGACTGCATCTTGCCGCTTGTGTACATTACATACGACCAGAATTTCTTCAGAGTTTCTACCAAATTTCGAGACAATGTTTCCTTGTGGAACCTATTAAAGACATCTCGCTTTGAAGTCCGTGCCAAATTTCGCGCGTCTGTAAATTTTTTCCAATCTTCAGGATTTTGCATTCTTCTGAACTTCGAATGCTTTTTCCATTGCCTCTGCAACAGCTTTTGGACGTGTTTTGTGTACCATGGGGGATCAGTTCCATCTCTTACTAATTTATGAGGTATGAATCTCTCAATTGCTGTTGTTACTATATCTTTGAATTTGAGCCACATCTCGTCTACATTTGCATAGTCAGTTCAGAAGGAATGGAGATTGTCTCTTAGGAAGGCTTCTAGTGACTCTTTATCCACTTTTTTAAATAAAATTATTTTGCGTTTGTTTCTGGTGGATTTGGAAGAAACGGTATTGAGCCTAGCTACAATGACCTTGTGATCACTAATCCCTGTATCAGTCATGATGCTCTCTATTAGCTCTGGATTGTTTGTGGCTAAGATGTCAAGTGTGTTTTTGCAACCATTTATATTTCGCGTGGGTTCGTGGACTAACTGCTCGAAATAATTTTCGGAGAAAGCATTTAGGACAATCTCGGAAGATGTTTTCTGCCTACCACCGGTTTTGAACAAGTATTTTGGTCAACATATCGAGGGAAGGTTGAAGTCCCCACCAATTATAACCATATGAGTGGGGTATTTATTTGTTACGAGACTCAAATTTTCTCTGAACTGTTCAGCAACTATATCATCGGAGTCTCGGGGTCGGCAGAAGGAGCCAATTATTAACTTAGTTTGGCTGTTAAGTATAGCCTCCAGCCATACCAATTCGCACAGAGTATCTACTTCGACTTCACTACAAGATAAACCACTACTGACAGACACAAATACTCCACCACCAATTCTGCCTTATCTATCTTTCCTGAACACCGTCTGAGACTTTGTAAAAATTTCTGCAGAACTTATTTCAGGCTTTAGCCAGATTTCTGTACCTATAACGATTTCAGCTTCTGTGCTTTCTATTAGCGCTTGAAGCTCAGGGACTTTCCCAGCACAACTACAACAATTTACAACTACAATTCTGACTGTTCCTTGATCCAAGCACATCCTGTATTTGCCATGCACCTTTTGGGATTGCAGCCCACCCCGTACTTTCCCGAGCCCTTCTAACCTAAAAAACTGCCCAGTCCACGCCACACAGCCTCTGTTACCTGTGTAGCTGCCAGCTGAGTGTAGTGAACTCCTGACCTATTCAGCGGAACCCGAAACCCCACCACCCTATGGCGCAAGTCAAGGAATCTGCAGCCAACACGGTTGCAAAACCATCTGAGCCTCTGATTCAGACCCTCCACCCGGCTCTGCACCAAAGGTCCACAGTCGGTTCTGTCAACGATGCTGCAGATGGTGAGCCCTGCCTTCATCTTGTAAGCTAGACCGGCAGTCTTCACCAAATCAGATAGCCACTGGAATCCAGAGAGAATTTCCTCAGATCCAAAGCGACACAAGTCATTAGTGCCGACATAAGCCACCACCTGCAGCTGGCTGCACTCTGTGCTCTTCATGGCATCCGGAAGGACCCTTTCCACATCGGGAATGACTCCACCCAGAATGCACATGGAGCGCACACTGGATTTCTTCCCCTCCTTAGCCGCCATATCCCTAAGGGGCCCCATTACTCGCATAACATTGGAGCTCCCAACTACCAATAAGCCCACCCTCTGCGATTGCCCGGACCTTGAAGGCTGAGAATCATCCTCTGAAACAGGGCAGGCAGCTGCATCTGGCTCAGCAGATGCACCAGGGAGGCTTTCTGATCAGCCTCCTGGGACGTCTTTTGCTGCCTGCCACGCCTTGGAACAACCTCCCAATCAACCACAGGCGAGGGCTCAGCCCCACTGTGGGCAGCAGCCAGGGCAACCACAGCGGTAGACCGATTTGGGGACAGACGGGACGAGGTTGACATCCCCGTGATACCCAAGTCCGGCTCCTCACAGTAGTGACCATTGGCAACAGCCTCAAGCTGCGCGACCAAAGTCAGCGCCGCC
The DNA here is from genome assembly GCF_021461385.2 of Schistocerca piceifrons. Lineage (NCBI taxonomy): Eukaryota > Metazoa > Arthropoda > Insecta > Orthoptera > Acrididae > Schistocerca > Schistocerca piceifrons. The sequence goes on along the minus strand of NC_060149.1, from coordinate 873,327,908 downwards.
TGCAGCTGTGAGCGAAGGGATGCCAACTCAGCCCTCATCCGAACACAGCAATCACAGTCCCTGTCCATTCTAATCGATGTTGAACAACAGTTACTGAACAACAGTTACTGAAACACGAGTCTGTGCCTAGATAACGCAAGGGAAACACGCAAAGAATGTGTGAACTAACCTGTACAAATGCCTAATGACTGTGCTACAATCTGCCTGAATTTACGATTACAGTAACTAAAACTCGAAATTACACCTCCTATAAGAAACTCACACGCAATTTAAGTAAGAATCTACGAGGTAAACACAGAAAAGGCGCTATATACGTATCTTTCTGCGCTGTCGATGTGCACCAACTGGGAACTCAGGCCACACTGGTCTCTGAGAGCCTACTAGACAGACAAGGTGTCAATGTTGAGTGAGTGTGGGGAGATACAAGATGACAAAGTTTCTAGTTGTTGTGATGAATGGTAGCTGGCTTTAAATGTAGAAAAATATAAGTTAATGTGGATGAGTAGGAAATACAAACTCATAATGTTTGGATACAGCATTAGTAATGTCCAGCTTGACACAGTTTTGTCATTTAAATATCTGGGCATAACACTGCAAACCAATATGAAAAGGAACAAGTGTGTGAGGATTGTGGTAGGAAAGGTGATTGGTCAACTTTGGTTTATTGGGAGTAATCTAGGAAGGTGTGGTTCATTGTAAAGAAGACTGCATATAGGATGCTAATGTGACATATTCTTGAGCATTGCTCAAGTATTTGGAATCCATGCCAGGTGGATTTAAAGGAAGACACTGAAGCAATTCAGAGGCGGGCTGCTAGAATTGGTACTGGTAGGTTCGAACAACATGCAAGTGTTACAGAGATTCTTCAGGAACACAAATGGGAATGCCTGGAGGGTAGGTGGCATTCTTATCAAGGAACACTATTGAGAAAATTTAGAGAATTGGAATTTGAAACTGACCGCAGGACGATTCTGTTTCTTCCAACATACATTGTGTGTAAGGATTGTGAAGATAAGCTATGAAAAATTAGGGCTCTAATAGAGGTATATAGATAGTCATTTTTCCTCCATTCTATTTGTGAGTGGAACAGGAAAGGAAATGACTAGTAGTGGTACAGGATGCCCTCTGCCTATGTAGATGTAGATGAACACACAGATCCTTCCTAGGCCAGTAATATAAGTGTGGGTCTCAAATACTGTAGTAGGCTTTCAACAGAATGCTGATACAATTTTTAGCCATCATGGAAAATATCTGTGGTTACTATTAATACTATTAGTCAGATCAGTAATATACAATATGAACAGCAAGATGGTAAAGTTATCTGTAATGAAGTACTACCTGAAAAAAGCTGTCCAAATATTCAGTCAGATATTTGTAAGATTTCAAAGTGGTGCTAAGACTGGCAATTTGCTTTAAATGTTCAGAAATGTAAAGCTGTTCACTTCACATAAAAAGTAATATCTTTTGGCTATAATATCAGTGAATCACAGTTGGAATCAATCAATTACTAGAAAGATCCAGGTGTAAAAACCGGTAGGAATATGAAATGGGATGATTAAATAGTGTCAGTCATAGCTACAGCAGATGACAGACTTCGGATCATTTGAAGTATACTAGTACAATGCAGTCAGTCAGTCTGCAAAAAAGATAACTTACAAAACACTTGTGTGATCCATCCTAGAATATTTCTCAAGTGTTTGGCACCGATATCAATCATGACTAACACGAGATATTAAAACTGTACAAAGAAGGGCAGCACGAATGGTCACATGCTTGTATAATCCATGGGAGAGTAGTACAGAGATGCTGGAAAACCTGTACTGGCAGGCTCTTGAATAAAGATGCGTACTATCCTGTGGAAGTTTCAAGAACCAGTATTAAGTGAGAAATCTATGAATATACTATAACCCCCATGTATCATTCATGTAGTGATTCTTAACACAAAATTAGTCTAATTGCAGCAGGCACAGAGGCATTTAAGCTATTATTCTTCCCACACTCCATAGAGGAATGGAATGGGAAGAATCCCTAATAACTGGTACAGTGGGAAGTACCTTCTGCCATGCACTTCACAGTGGTTTGCAGAGTATAGATGTAGATGTAAAACTGGAAAAGTGTAGATTTCTGATGCAGTTACTGGTATTAGCCTATTTCGATTTTGAGAAACTGTCCGTTTTACCTTGCAGCAGTAGTGATTGTGTCATAAGGTGTGTTTTAAGTCAAGTTGATGGCGACTTTTAATGACAAAGATGTCTATTAAGTCAAGCAGAGCTTAACTAAAGCATTACTGAAAAAGTGTTTCTGGCACGAGTTTTTGGTATAAATTATTTCAAATGTTACTTATCAAGTAGAAACATCACTATTGTTATGGGTCATACTCCAGTGCCACAGCTGTGGAAACCCCAGCAATGGTTTAACATGCTGGTCTTTAAAACTAAGTAATATGATTTCAGTTTCAAATATAAACTTGAGAAATGACATTGTGTATATTTGGCATCAAGAAGTATCATGTATTGTACCTGTATGGTGCTAAGTTTCACCTGAAGTCTGATTACAACTCCCTCATTTCACAAACCAGTCTCCACTCCTAACTTCCTGATAAGATGGTGCAGCAGCTGCAAGATCCATTATAGGCCCACAACACAGTACTCGAATGCAGACACACTTTCACACTTGCTGTGTGTTCCAAATGCAGTTTCTGACAGGCATGAAGCACAGTATTTAGCCTTAGATCCCATCAGTCACACATTCTCAATTAAGTGCCCATAATGATGTGTCAATTGGCAACAAAAAAGGGCATCAATCATGCTACTCTGCACTGTGTTGTATACTGTACAGTGGGCTTGGTGCAAATATCTTGTGTTATTACACCAGTTTTATGCAACTGATGGGGTCTTATTGTTAGCCTGAGACAAACCTGAATACTGGGTGGTAATTCTCCCCATGGTCCACTCCAGTGTCCTCTACACTGCACATTGTGAATTGTGTAGAATGTAGGCAACAATGCTCGTGTGCTAGTCCAGTGGTGACACCACCAAAGAACATAGGGTTCAGAGCTGGCAGGGATGCAACCACAATCAATCAGCCCTGGCACAGCATTCCAGCCCTTGGCCATGTTCTGACCACTTCTGGCAAAGAGTACACATGTATTTTGCCTTATCATTCCAAGGGGCGATGTGGCTGCTAATTGTCAATGACCTTTTCAGCTTCCCATATGTGGCATGGATGGCTACCACTACCACAGCATGCCCTCTTCATCATATTTGCAATAGAGTGAACACCTTCCACCCTGGTTTCTGACCATGTCCCCCAATTCATGGCATCCATGTTTCAGAGTTTTTATAAATGCAATGGTATTGAGCACCTGACCACTGCCCTCTTCCATCCAATGTCCAATTTGAAAACCATGCAGATAGTCAGGATCATTAAAAACCAGATGCACAAGATAAAGACAGCTAACTCTAGGGAACCACTCACCAGCATCCTCACAACCTACATGATCTAGCCAAAATTTTACATGAATGCAGACCTTGTAACATCTTCAACGTGCTGCACTTGACTGAGCTGCCTTGCCAGCCATGCACACAGCCTTATTACTGCATGGGCTCCCATGTATGAGCTTGCACTTTCAGCTGGAACCCTGGGTGGACTGAGGGTGTTGTTGCTGGCAATAGGATGAAAGGAAGGAAGATTAGATTTTAACATTCTGTCAAGAATAAGGTCATTATAGACAGAGCACAAGCTTGGATTAGGAAAGTATGGGAAAAGAAGCTGGCTGTGCCCTTTCAATTGCTTTAACTCTCAAACAGCACACTATTTTTCATAAGACTAGTGGGGCGTGGCATATTTTGTACACATGTAATGAATAGCTGTCTTTATGTTTCAGGATAAATATGTATGAGCAGAATCATAGTTAAATCTCAGTTTAGTTACACAATGGTAAAATAAACTTACATTATATGAGCGAAATCACTGTTTACTCAAACAATAACAAAATAAACTTTCATTATATCACTCTATTTCTGTCTACAAATGGTTACTCCTTACCAATGACTCACTCAAAGCATTAAACAGCGTAGTTGCAACCGATTCATGCCAACCACTTATTTGATTACGAATTATCTCATAGATAACTGCCTCACTGTGCGATTGTGCTTCTAGTTTGGAATCTGGGTCATTTTTATGCACAGATTGTAATTTTCTCCTCACTTAGCTCACTGTTTATTTTATTTTACTGCTGCTCACTTGGACATATGACAAAAGAACTTATCACTGTGTTAGCTGAAGCAGTAATGAAGGAATAGGTATGAGTTTGCAATTGTAAAACAACAATGGATTTTTATAGAACAATGTTTCTTGTGATTGACACACTTTATACATAGGCACTTCCGCTCGAGGGTTAAGTGACTTACGTAAATCGTGGAAAACTTAAATCTGGATGGCCAGATGGGAATTTTAACCATCGTCCCAAATGTGAATCCGGTGTGCTAACTACTGTGTCACCTTTCTCAGCATCGGCCACAGGTGGCAGCAAATCAGCTCCGGCCACAATGAAATGTACCACCTCCCTCCCTTCTCCTCTGCAGCTGACTGAGCATGACTCACACCACTACACACATTACTCATCTACCCGACAGCCCACCTGCAACCACTATGACTTCTGCCCCTGATTTAGGTGCCAACAGGGATTGACAGTGACCAAGGACATGAGCCGGTGAAGGTGGACACTTATGCCACTTCTGGCTCCTACTGATGCCGGACAACCTGTAGTCTCACATTCAGTGGAGTTCAAACATTCTCAGACTGAGATGCCCATGGAGGCTGAAGCATTGTCTCTGTCTGAACTATGGCTGACACTCACTCCCCTGCTGGCAAACCAGAACATCACTCCAGAAATTATCAATTGGCCAGAAATTCTGGCAAAAGTACTGACATCTGATTTGGTTGAATGCAATAAGGAAATAATGTGGGAGTCTTTGATGGGAATTCCAGTGTCTCAATTTCCACTTCCTCAATGAAGTTGGCACAAGATGGACCATTTCCACATGTACATGTTGATTAAATAGGGCAGAGGTTTAGTATCCAACAGTGATTCAGATTCTCTGCTCAGCATGAATATTGATGAGCAGGAAAGGTCAGAGATACTCAAGTTTCATACTGTGGCTGCAGCTTACTCCCAGGGAGGGTGGTGCCATCACTGCGGGGGTATCACATGGGCCTATAGTGTTTGTAAATACTGTGGCCCTGCATTTGGAAATTCTCACTATGCTCTGAAGCCTTTGATATGTGCCATTGATAGTCTGGTGATTGGCCTTGTCTATGTTTACATTTTTGTATTTAAATTACTCCCAGGGCTGTTTGCAAATGCTTAGGGTGACTTTTTCTATGCTTTGGACTTTGATTCTGGCTAGGTGTTCACTTTTTGATCTCCACTATCATCAACCACTGGAAATGCATGTTCGTTACGGTGCTCAGTGTGTCACCAGCAGTGCGAGTGGTGATAAACTGTGTTCTAGCTATGTTCTGTGTGACCGAAGGCATGTGAACTACTCAGCTGACATCACAAGAGTTAATTTTTAAAATTAATTGGGCATGGGAACAGAGGCTCAAGTTGTCTCATGGACAAGTACAAGTTCTCTAGACAGTGAATCACAACATGCACTGTTTTTGCAAAGATCAGGGATACAATGATACCTGGTCAATTTCAGTGGAAAGGATGAGTAAATGTAAACAGGTCATCTCACAAGGGTCCCCTTGAGTGTGAGGTTGTGAGTTCAATCTTTAGTAAGGCTTGTTTGAAAAATTGTGCTAAAAATTATGACAGGAAAAATATTAGTTGCTAAGCTCCTGCAGTCAAGTACTTGGGAGATTGGATCTCAGCTAGTGAGAGTGAAACCTTGACCATAGTCACCAGGTGTACCAAGTTAGAGAGGGCCTATCATTCCTGTAAGCACATTTATATCTCCAAGTACCTATCCAAGAACATAAAGCTGAAGCACTACAGTTCGGTAGTAAAACCCTCTGCACTCTATGCCTCTGAGTGCCTCTTGATGAATCGAAAGAGTCCACTCAGGAAACTAGAACTTAAAGAGAGGAAGCTCCTGAGGCAAATACTAGGACCCATAAGAGAGGAAGACAGTATCTACAAAATTGGGCACAATAATGAGCTCTACAAACGTCAGGAAGACATAGTAACACCTATAAGGAAAAGGCGACTGACCTTATATCGGCACATGACCCACCTGAATCACTCCAGGCTCACCAACAGAATCCTTTCAGTAATTACTAGGGGAAAGGTGCCCAAAGCCAAGTGGATCACCTCTGTTAAATCAGACTTAGAGGAACTGTAGATCCCATTAAAGACAACCGAGAACTGAACTCAATACCAGCAGGCCATCCTGCAGGGAGTCTTCCCACTGTCTCTCACAAGCAAGAAGTGTACAGGCACCGCGAGACCTAAGTGGACAGATGAGAGGAAGCAAGCTCACAGCCAGAAAATGAAGGCATACTGGGCCAAGAAAAAGCAGAAGAACCTAGCTGAGAGTTAAGATGAGCCCCATGGTCTGTGGTAGGCCGAAACAAAATGAAAAAAAAAAAAAAGTTGCTAATGACTCACTGTGTGCATCAGGAAAGGTGACAGAAAATGAGTGTCTGAGAGGTGCAGATATCAACATTCTATGGATGTATGTATGATATTTCACAAAATAGACATCATCAACATTCAAGAAATGTTGAAAACAAACCATTAACTTGTATCCTGAACACCAAATGAAAAGTGTCATGCCACAGTGATCACAAAGGTTTGCACCATTGAGATTTAATGCAAACTCAGGACTATGTAGGACATTCACCTAGGTATCCACTCTTAAGGAATGCATGTAGAATCGTAGTGGTGTAAAGGGGTGACGAGAACTGATCGAATGCGATTTCATGCATTGAATGCAAAACAGTCTGCCATGGAACTTATCATGCAATTAGCTATCCTTTAAGACATAGCTGTGATAGTGCAATAAAATGTTTTATAAGCACAGAAAAAAAAACCATTCAGAAGCTGAATTTGCCCAGTGGTTGCAGGTGGAATGAACTACAATGTCACACGCTTTTCAGGAGGGATAGTTCTGTCTAAAGAAGTATGATTTTTACACACGGACTAGGAGTGAGCAAACTCAAGTTATTTTGACCAGCTATTGGCCAAAAACAGTTCTCTTACACCAATTTTCCCACTCTTGCTTGCTGTGACATTAATATTCCCTACTGTCCTTGCAAGATCACACACACAAGAAAGAATCATAGGGGATAGAGCACTTCCAACTTCTTGCAGCACAATAGATAACATTCCAGCCTATTTACCAACCAGATTAACAGTTGGCGTAATTGTATGTGAATGTGTTAAGACATTGTTGTTAGTTGATCTTGGCACCTCTAATTTCTAGGGTTCCTTTCATATGCATTTCCTCTTCAAATCCCAATTTTGCAGAGTCCAAAATAAATTCCCGAACAGTGAGATAAGTTTGTTTATCTCACCTACAAATTTTCAGGCCTATTCTGCAGTTTGCTGTTTGAAATGCCATTACCTTACGTCTTCCAATTCTGTAGCACTGTTTGAAGTTATGCAACCATCCACTGCTTCCCTCAAATCACTGTAATCTATGTTGTCTGCAGTTTGATATGCATAACATAGTAGGTCACCACCATGCACATTTTGTAGATTGTATCAAGCATCCCTAAAATGAGCAAACATCAGTTTTTGTAACAAGTGAACTGTGTCCTATATATATATATATATATATATATATATATATATATATATATATATATATATTGTACTATGCTTCAGATTATCTTTGTCATACGTAATTATGTTTAGTTCCTGCTCCTTGGACAACAATTGTCCTTTAGCATGTTGCACTGAACATGGGATTTGTGACTCTCTGTTGGCAAGAATCATGAACTAAATGGCTCAACAGCTGCTTCAGTATCACTTCCACTTGGTAAGAATATAACATCATCATTGTATTCCTTGTGCACATTGTCCACACAGTCGAACATATATGAAACCACAAATTCAATTGACTCATCTTGCAGAAATTCTAATATTTCATATGCCACTTCTTTGTACTCTGCAAAAGTCCTTGGGTTCCTTCCTGATGAAATGTCAACTTTGGCAACTGTTGTTGTAGATATAAGCAATATTAGCTTTCTTTATTATTGCCACTGCTCTGCTTTATATCAACACCACTAACGCTGTAGCACAGTTGTGAGTTACTCTTTGACTAAGCAGTTCAACTACACTCCATAGCCTCATGCTGTGCTCACTATTGGAGTCCTTCAGTCCTGCCCCCTGTTGCCATCTGCAGCCAATATTGTTGGTGCGTGGTAGACAATACATGGGGTGTCAAATGTTGTCAACATCATTGACCTTTTGTGATCTCGCACTCAATGGGTTCCTTGGCAGTTATCATAAAAGCTCTATTGATGGACATGCAGAGTTCTTTGTGTTTCTGAATGCACCCAAGTCTTCATGGGTATTTAGGTGTGAATCCATGGATGAATAAAATGAAAAAAAATCATTATACAATATGGTAACATTCTTTTACAATGCTTATTTAATTGGCTTTGTGGGGAGTATGCTAGCTGAGGATAAAACAAGGCTCTTGGACCTTAATAGTATTGAAGATGTATGGGCTGCTCTGTTAGTATATGGATGGTTGCTCCTCCCCAATCCTCCTCCTCCATGTCTTTCCGTGTGAGCTAAAGAAGTTCCAAGGTGCTCAGTGAAGATAATAGACATATGCCAGTGTCCAAAAGTGAAGCGTAATTTTAAGAAAAAGAATGCATATTTCCAGAATAGTATGCCAGATAGTTTACTGAACAAGGTAAAGCTTAATCACAAGTATACACCATACAGCAGTGGACAAAATATGTAATTATGAAATTCTAAAACTGAAGACACATGCAAGAAAACTAACCAGATCTCTTCCAGCAGATCAAAACAGTAAATAGGTGATCTGGCTACCCATGGCTGCTGCAGATGCTTGACAAAATGCGTTACAGTCCCTATGAAGGGGTTGAAGGATTCTATTGACAGTAGATTCAGTTTTTGAGAAAGAGCTGTATGGGGGTTTGAAAGAGTCATTGGTAGAGGCTGATGAGCAGCTGTCAATCTCTTGAGTGCTTCAAACAAAAGGCACAAATGGAAGATCAGGGGTTAACATCCCTTTGACACTGAGGTCATCAAAGGTGGAGCTCAAGTTCAGGTTAGAGAAAAAGGCAAAGGAAATCATTTGCGCCCTTTTCAAAGGAGCCACCGTGGATTTTGCTTAAGTGATTTAGGGAAACTACAAAAAATCTAAACCTGGCTGGTCAGATAGAGCTTTGAACCACCATACTCCTGAATACAAATTCAATGTCTTAGCAATGTCCCACCTCAGTCGGTACATCCCAGATGTGGTCTATACATAGGATCCAATCCTAGAGCCAGAAATCTCACTGCCCAAACCATGCAATGGATATCTTTACCCATGAGAAACTTTCTTCACCAGTGCAGTTTGACATAAATAGGCATTATAATTTGGGAGGAGTAAGTTTTGAATATTTGCATATCTGTAAAATTACACATAAAGTTGTAATACCTCTGAGCATTAATGGTATCTTCGTGACCACCAGAAAAGGTGTGAAGCTCCATTCACATACCCAACATGATATCTTCATCCGCCAAAAGCTCACCAACGCCAAAAATTCATCTTTCCATGACATATGACCTATCTGTGATTGTACCAACTGTCACTTTTCCTACCGACAGATGTATGATCAGAATCATTCTTCAAACAGTAGTGGTATTTATGTAGTTAATCTGGTTCTGTATCTTAGAACCAGTGTCAAAGCCTGAAATAACAGTTTATAGCACAGTCAAGGTTACTGAGATGGTGAGTTATGGATGACCAGCTTCAAAATGCTCTAGGATTCTATTCTGAAAAATATGGGGAAATGGCCTCCTTGGAAAATTACACCATGTATTTATTTAGTTCCATGGATCCATAAAGCAGTGAGTTCACCTTGGGTATGGAATGGGTCAGGATGCAGTTAAAACTGTTTTTGGAAATATCTGGGACAATACAACCCAGATGAAAAAAAGGTTGTAATAAAAGTTCTTCATCTCGAAAGGGGACATCCAATGACACTAAACCTGATCCTCCTGCCCCATCCCCAGGTGATAGGAGGGGGTTAACTTTGAAATCTTCAATAGGAATGCTCAATTTTTATTGTAGATTCAGATTCTCTGAAAAAAATATATGTAACTTTTGTATGGAACAATTTTATCATTTCCCAATGGATGGTGCTGAAATTGACACAAATCAAATGGGTTACAAACTGTTGAGAAGTGATAGGGGAATATTTGGTATGTTAAAGATTGTCTGTAATATATTTTGTACCATTCAAATAACCATCTGTGTTGCATGGATGGTGAACATGCATCGCAGTCTGTGTTCAGACTCTTGCTGTAGGTGCAACACCTCTATGTGCAGGGATGTAGTTCCATTGTGTTGAGTCTGACTGTGGCTGTACTGCAACCAGCAGACAAGGAAACAATGGCACAAAGCGGTCATGGTTCACTTTACTGCAAACATCCCAACTGCAAACATCTCTTTCTATGTGTGCAATGATGTTGATGACTGCAAAGTGGGTAGATATTATTCCTTTGTACATTACATCAGATAGGCATTCAGGAGAAGCTCATTGATGGTATGCAAACCTGTTTCCTGAGAGGAATGTTTCTTCTGCAATGGCTTTTCACAGTGTCATCCAACTGTTTACTGCAACTGGAGGTATTCAATCCACACAAAGAATCTGACCGCGGCCTGCAATGAATGAAAATGTTGCAGTCGTTGCTTTGGCTGTACCTGCAGCATATCCTCACATTAGTTTGCGGCAAATTGCATGAGGTGCAGGATTTTTATGACAAACTGTTCTGTGCATACTGCATGAACACAAATACCTCCCATCTCACCTATTGTTGCATCAAGCCCTACATTTGGGGGGGGGGGGGGGGGGGATGACTTTCAAAGCTACTTGAACTTTTGCAATTGGTAGCCAATGATGCTTTTCATTCACAGGGTATTCTCTCTGATGAAGCAATGTTTACAAACCATGATCACATGAACTAGCACAACATGCATTATTGGGTAGTGGAGAATCCCCACTGGTTAATGCAAGCAAGCTTCAACACCCCTGGAGTGTCAATGTTTGGTGCAGTGTGTTAGGTACCCAGATAATTGGCTCATACTTCATAGGCAGTAATGTGAAAGGTTGAATATATGATGACTTTTTAGATAATATTTTGTCAATGCTACTAGAAGATGTTGCACTTCAAATGAGAATGGGTATATTGTTTCAACATGTTGGCTGTCCAGCACATTATTCATGGATGTTTTGTGATGTTCTGAATTGACACTATCCTGGTTGATGGAGTGGACAAAGAGGCCCTCAAGAGTGGCCAGCACATTCACCTGATTTGATGCCTCCAGATTTTTTATTGTGGTGAACACTAAAAGAAAAATGTTATATGAATGTACTAACAACACCGGCAAATATGCAGCAATGAATTATCACTGAATGTGCAAACATTAGTGAAGAGATACTTAGAGATGTAAGATTGTTTTCAGAAACAGGGTTGCACATGTATTGTACCAAATAGGCCCCATTTTGAACATTTGCTTCAGAAAAACACTAAAATAAGCACCCCAATGGTGAGAGGCAAGGGGACACAACTTCAACAACCAACTTGATGGTGAGAGGAAAGGGGATTCACCTAAAACAAGCACCCTGATGGTGAGAGGCAAGTGGACTCACCTACAACGAGCACCCTGATGGTGAGAGGACAGGGGACTCTCATTAAAAAAACACCATGAATGGAACTAAAAATTACTACATCCACATTGTTATTCCTGGGGAACACTAAATGTAGTTGTTACTGCACTGACAAACAAACGAATGACCTGTTCCAACTGCTTTCCACTTTGACACCATTTGTGAAGGTAATTACACCAATAATGTAGACACCATAATACTGTAATCTGTTATGGACTGGAGAATCATGTTGGTTTGCGGTAAAACACCAGTGTCACATTACAGCATGTAAGAATACTACCCCTCTACCCTCCTGGCATCCTAAGCTTTTAGGCAATTTCCTGAGATATTATCATATTTCAATGAATTGTAACCCATTTTTATTTGTGTTAAATACAGTGCCGTCTATCACGCAATGATAAAATGGTTCCATATAAAAGTTACAAAATTTTTCCCGGAGAATCTGAATCTGATAAAAATTGGGGGTTCCTACTGAAGATTTCAAAGATGACCCTCCTCCCTCACCCTGAAAGTTGGACTAGGAGGTCCCCGTTCAAGATGAACAACTGTTACTACAGCCTTTTTTGTAATGTGATGTGTAGTTTCCCAAAACAGTTTTAACCACCCCACCCTGTGTATTTACATGTATATTAAATTGCAGGTTACTACTCAATAGATGTTACAGTATTTCAAATAAAACAATAAAGGATTATTGTCTTTAATCCCGTATTGCAACATGTTTATAAGAAAGTAACAGACAGAGTTGTTGTCATACTGCTGGGCAATCAGTTCTGTGATACAATTACAGTAAAAATATGTATATGAACTACACAGTGCCCAGATCAAAATAACAAGACCTATATAAAATACTTATATTAACATTTGACAAATTATTATTTTCACACTTCATTAGTGATGTGTTCAGGACAGTTTTGCAGGCATAGTTGTTGTCACTGTGTTGGGCAGTCAGTTCAGCAACACATATACAATAAAAATACATATCCACACCACAGAGTGACTGAATGAAATAACATAATCTGCAGGAAATGCATGAATTAACATTAGAAAATCATGAAACTGTTTAGCTACGAGGGCCGTTCAGAAAGTAACCTCCGGTTGATTTAAAAAAATACACCAAGTTAAATAAAAATATTTTAATATATACATCTTACAACTACATCTTTGCACTATTTTTCTACATAGTCTCCATAGCGATTGAGGCACTTATCGTATCTCTTCACAAGCTTTGAAATTCCTTCTGCATAAAAATCACCCGCTTGTGCCTGGAGCCAGCCTGTGACCGCACCTTTGAGCTGTTCGTCGTCATCAAACCGCTGTGACCCGAGCCATTTCTTCAAATGCATGAAGAGGTGATAATCACTTGGCGCCAGGTCTGGGCTGTAAGGTGGATGGTTGAAAACGTCCCACTTGAAGGACTCAAGAAGGGCCGTTGTTCTGCGAGCAGAGTGAGGACGGGCGTTATTGTGCAAAAAAACGATACCGGAAGTCAGCATACCACGGCATTTGTTCTGTATAGCCCATCGTAACTTTTTTATTGTTTCACAGTACACGTCTTGATTAATGGTCGTACCTCGTTCCATGAATTCAACCAACAACACCCCTTTGGCATCCCAAAACACCGTTGCCATCAGTTTTCTGGCAGAAAAGTCTTGCGAGGCTTTTCTTGGTTTGGTAGGCGAATTTGAATGTGCCCACATCTTTGATTGTTCTTTTGTCTCAGGGTTCACGTAGTTAATCCAGGTTTCGTCACCGGTCACGATTCTGTTTAACAATGGTTCTCCTTCGTCCTCATAACATGACAGAAAGTCTAATGCAGAGGCCATTCTTTGAGTTTTGTGGTGGTCGGTAAGAATTTTGGGCACCCATCGTGCACAGAACTTACGGTAACCCAATCTTGCTGTCACTGTCTCATACAAGAGAGTCTTAGAAATCTGTGGAAAACCAGTAGACAACTCCGACATTGAGAAACGTCGATTTTCACGAACTTTTGCATCAACTGTCAGAGCGAGTTCGTCAGTCACCAATGATGGTCTACCACTCCTCTCTTCATCATGAACGTTTTCTCGTCCACTTTTAAATAAACGTACCCATTCACGGACAACTCCTTCACTCATAACTCTTGGTCCATACACGGCACAAAGCTCACGATGAATAGCTGCTGCAGAATATCCTTTGGCTGTAAAAAACCTTATGACAGCACGCACTTCACATTTGGCGGTGTTTTCTATTGCAGCACACATTTCAAACTGCCACAAAAACTAAACTAGCGCAGGTACAACGTTCACTCGACCACGGCTTGATGCCGACTGACCTGTTGAGTGCGTGAACGCACAGATGGCATCGCTACTCCCCCCACAACCCGCACTGTGACCAATCGGAGGTTACTTTCTGAACCGCCCTCGTATATCTTATCTTAGGTAAGCTCTCATCCACAAATTCCTCAACAGAGAAGAATGGGTGATTCAAGAGAAATTGGCAAAGTTTAGTTTTGAAAAGGGATTCATTATTATATAAGTTTTTAAACTCAGTGGGAAAAAGGTTGAAAAAGTTTGCTCCAGCATACTTAGCACTTCTCTGTACCAGGGACAGCTGTTTTACTAGGCAGTGAATGTCATTATTATGTCTAGTGTCATGTGTGTGAACTTCTGACCTGTTTACAAAACAAACAGGGTTACTTGTCACAAAGCATACCAGAGAAAAAATATGTTCACAGTGGTGGTAAGTATTCTGAGCTGGCTTAATAATTTGTGACAGCAGGTTCTTGGACTTATTCTAAATGTGACTCTTAGTCTCTCTATTCTCTGGACAATGGAGATATTTTGAGCAAATGGAGAGAAGATAATTCCATAAGACATGATAGAGTGAACATAAGAAAAATAAGCTGTCTTCGTGACTGTTTGATCAGTGTGGTACACTACTCTTAGTGCAAAAGTTGCTGTGTTCAATCTCTTCACAATTTGATGAATGTGATGTTCTCAGATTAGTTTTCAGTCTAAGTGAATGCTCAGGATCTTAGTGCTGTCAGCTCTCTGTAACTGCTGGTTACTGAGTGTCACTGAGTACTCCTCTGGGTTTTCATAACTTGATCTAAACTGCGTAAAATTTGTCTTGCTTAGGTTGGCAAAAATGGAGTTAACAGTAAACCTGTTATAGATTTTTGATAAAATGTTGTTGGTTTCTATGTCTGGCAGATTTTCTGTTACAGTACTCGTGTCATTTGCAAACATGGTAAATTTGTGTGCAACACTATTCTTCACAGCTGCAAGCCAATCATTAGCATGAACCAAAAACAATAAAGGTCCTGGAAGGGAATCTGTGGAATTCCAGCATAAATAACACCCCAGTTTGGGGGCAAAAACAGCTATTCCTGGTTTGCAATCAACAGCTTCCAAAATTACTTTCTGGTTCCTGTTAGCAGTAGGTGTCTAACGGGCTCCTGATGTCATAATACAGGGCTTTCTCTAATAGTAGTTCATGATCCATACAATCAAAGGCTTCAATAAAATCACAGAAGATACTCAATGGTGAACTGTACTTATTTGGGGAATCTAAGACGTATTTCACAAATGTGAAGATTGCCTGATCAATCCATATTTTCTTTTTTAAAAATACAAGCTGCCTTTTATTTAAAGTATTAAAGTGTCTGAGATGTTTGACATTCCTAACATGCAAAAACTTTTTGAATATTTTTGAATATGTAATACCAAGTGAAATCAGTCTAACTAATCACATTTTTGAAATAGATTTTATAGTGGCAAATTTCATCCTCTTTGGGAATATATGTTAACACATTTCTGAGTTAAGGCTATGGGTCAGTATTCGACATAGTTCACTGGATCAGTGTTTCAGCAGATTTAATAAGATAATGTCAAACCAGTAGAAAGTTTATTTTTCATTGAGACAATTATGTTTTTAAGTTTTCTGGTGGCTATGGAGATAACATCAGTTCACCAAAAGTGTTTGGAACTTGCTGTTTGAGAATATCTGTCATCTAACACAGAACTGACCTAAGGTTTGTCTGCTCAGCAACACTTAGAAAGTGTTCACTGTTGATCTTGGTGATCTCTCGCTTATCGCTAACTCTATTATTTTTGTGGTTAAGGACAATATTGGAAGCCTTGGGGATAGCAACACTTGTCTCACTTTTTACAGAATTTCACATAATTTTCTTTTTGTTACCTGAATTATTGATTTTGTCCAACAAGGACATATTTTTCTTGTCATTCTTCAGCAATTTTCAACTGTGCTCTGATATTCACTGTGTTAACTGTCAGAATTTGTGCATAGTGGTCTGCAAGGCCACTTATGACTTGCCTGACAGAAATGTTGTCAGTTTTGTAACTAAAAACAATGATTTTGTCAATTAATGTGCTAAAACTGGCAGTGACTCTGGAGGGGAAATTAACTACTGGTACTAGATTAAAGGAATGCATCAGGTGTTTAAGATCAGCTTTGTGGCGTGATTTTTTTTAGAAAATCTCTATTAAAACCCAAATAACTATTGTATTCTTTGATTTTCCTGTACAATGTTGCAGCAGATGCTCTAGCTGTCCGATAAAGTACCTGAAAGTATCAGAAGGAGCTCTATAAGTGACCACAATTATTACATGTTGACAGGTGTTGACCACATCAATAACACATGCCTGCTATGCTACACTGTGCAATATTTCTGAATATCAAGTGTTTGAAAGGGCACTTGAATTTTATAGAAATTATAGAAATGTATGATCTAAATGCATTAAATGTAAACTCATAGCAACTCCTATTTTTGTTGTAATCTATTCAGATTTAGTGTAGCGCTGAACTGGGCTGGGAAGGAAAGCCGTTAAAATTGTTTATATTCACAGAGTTTGTGTTGTATATTGCAAGTGACAGTTTTGCATCAAGTGCTTTGTGCTCCTTTACTTTTATCCTTCTGATGATTTGTCACTAACTTGCAGCAGTTCATGCACATTTTGCTTTGACATCAGATGCATATTTCCATACTTCAATCTGTTGCTTTCCCTTCTTAGGTCATTGGTTACACACTGCAAATCTGAAAAGGCATTCATTACACTTTGAGAATTTGCTTTTGCTCTTCACACAAACTATATTTTTGACTGCATCACTGTAATTCATCTTAACAATAAAATCACAACACTTATACTCACCACCATCCTGAAGTGAACTATAAATGCCACAAAGAGACTGCACTCTACAGACAACAGAGGTGCAAATGTGTCTGGGACATTATTGGTTTAATGCACTGCTTTTCATTATCTATGAATGAGTTATCCATTTTATGAAGGGAATTTTGTTTTCATCTACATGTATCACAGTTCTGGTTTGTGAGGAAATCTTGATGGTCATTTAAAATTGTTGCTCATCTTCTCTCTTTACATTTCCCTCTTTTCTTGATTGACTTAAATTTTGGGCAAAAATTTAGATCAAAATCAAACTGTTTACAACTCATACTAACAGCTTGCAGCATTGTTGTGAGGCAGTCATTTTTAGGATTTTTTGAAACTCACTACTTATGATTATGTTTCCTTGATGAAGAATTATTCTGACAATGCTGGATGACCAAACCACAATTCAATTTTCTTCACTTTGATTGTGATATTTCCACTGCTGTACCACCATATTACTTGGTTTGCTTTATTTACTGTGAAAGGTAAGCTAAAGAGCTAAAAAAATTGCACCACCTGGGTATCCACCAACTTGTGTGGGCTTAGATTCAAAGGGAGCAGCAATGAAAAAATAAGTCTTATGCAAAAATTCCTATGAGTATTGCAACAAAGCTCAAATCTATCATAAGAGAAACTATTCAATTACTGACACAACAGAAAAGAATGTCTGAAAGGTGAAGTTGACAAATCCTGAAACGACCAAGGGAGCTGATGAAACAGAAAAATCAGTACCCCTGCTGTCATTGCTGCCTCATTGTACCACAGCACATGACCACACACAACATAAATACTACTCGTGTCTTGGCGTATTTCTATCTAGTTGCAGTGGTCCCGTCAAGAGACAAGGCTTATATCAGTTGACCCTCTAGTCACCTTTGAAATTCCATGGAGCATTAGGACTTGTTCGAGGGACTTAGCTGATGTGATCTGCTGTGCCTACTACTGAGCCAAAATTGATGGGGTTGTGTGACTGTCACCATCCAGTTGGCCTTCTGGACTCCTAAACAGTAGGGTGTAGGAGCAGATCGTCGTCCACCATTGTGAGGGTAAGCCACTGCTGCCACTCACCCTGGTTCCTGCAGCAGACTCTGATGCTGCCAGCCTTTCTCTCCTAACTGGAGGTCATGGTATTTCTCTGCACAGCTACATGAAATCCAAATGGGGCTGGGAGGTTGCTCCCAGTGTCGAGATACGACACTGACAAGAGTGCTCTGGACATCAATTAGCAGTGCTGCAGACCACTGTCCAATGCTGTGTGTGTTGGTGGAACTATCAGGGCCTTTGTCCACTCACAACATAGCAACCTGCTAAGTGAGCCATCACTGCTGCTCTGAGACTGCAAGGTGTGCATGTGTCAGCATCCACTGTCCTGGTGTCTGCTCCACCTATGTGCCTAAGCTGCTGGCGTCCTAAGGAAGACAATTGTGTATGTGTGCTTAGTAAATATATAACTGACAGAAATGATTTCTTAAAGCTTTTGAGTGTTTGACAGATCCTCACCACTGTGTCCTGCATAGTGCAGGCATGACAACTGTGGGGGCTGTGGGCTGGCCATCTGTATCTGATGTCAGCAAGTGGGTGCCAGTGGTAGAGACATTTATGCCTGATGCCACACCCACACATCTACAGCATCATCAGCCAATGTCGTGGATTTTATTGTGTCTCTTTATTCATGGCCATTTTGAGTCATAGGGACACTCACAGCACTTTACAAGGGTCACTTTCTAAACTGCAGACCTTCTCAGCTCTTGGAAATAGTAGGGAAGTTTGCCTGAGGCTGATGAGGTAACCATATCATAATTTGTCTGGATATGAGCTGCTGTGTGTTCAGGCAGTGTAAACTGTATGTAAGTACACTACTGGCCATTAAAATTGCTACACCACAAAGATGACATGCTACAAATGCAAAATTTAACCGACAGGAAGAAGATGCTGTGATATGCAAATGATTAGCTTTTCAGAGCATTCACACTAGGTTGGCACCAGTGGTGGCACCTACAACGTGCTGACATGAGGAACGTTTCCAACCGTTTTCTCATACACAAACAGCAGTTGACCGGTGTTGCCTGGAGAAACGTTGTTGTGATGCCTCGTGTAAGGAGGAGAAATGTGTACCATCACATTTCTGACTTTGATAAAGGTCGGATTGTAGCCTATCGTGATTGCTGTTTGTCATATCGCGACATTGCTGCTCGCGTTGGTCGAGATCCAATGGCTGTTAGCAGAATATGGAATCGGTGGGTGCAGGAGGGTAATACGGAATGCCGTGCTGGATCCCAACGGCCTGGTATCACTAGCAATCGACATAACAGGCATCGTATCTGCATGGCTGTAACGGATCGTGCAGCCACGTCTCGATCCCTGAGTCAACAGATGGAGACGTTTGCAAGATAACAACCATCTGCACGAACAGTTCAATGACATTTGCAGCAGCATGGACTATCAGCTTGGAGACCATGGCTGCGGTTACCCTTGACACTGCATCACAGACAGGAGCGCCTGCGATGGTGTACTCAATGATGAACCTGGGTGCACG
Organism: Schistocerca piceifrons; assembly: GCF_021461385.2. Classification (NCBI taxonomy): domain Eukaryota; kingdom Metazoa; phylum Arthropoda; class Insecta; order Orthoptera; family Acrididae; genus Schistocerca; species Schistocerca piceifrons. Next base: position 873,308,336 of record NC_060149.1, on the reverse strand, counting down.
AATGGCAAAACGTCATTTTTTTGGATGAATCCAGGTTCTGTTTACAGCATCATGATGGTCGCATCTGTGTTTGGCGACATCACAGTGAACACACATTGGAAGCGTGTATTCGTCATCGCCATACTGGCGTATCACCCGGCATGATGGTATGGGGTGCCATTGGTTACACGTCTCGGTCACCTCTTGTTCACATTGACGGCACTTTGAACAGTGGACGTTACATTTTGGATGTGTAACGACCCGTGGCTCTACCCTTCATTCAATCCCTGCAAAACCCTACATTTCAGCAGGATAATGCATGATCGCATGTTGCAGGTCCTGTACGGGCCTTTCTGGATACAGAAAATGTTCGACTGCTGCCCTGGCCAGCACATTCTCCAGATCTCTCACCAATTGAAAACGTCTGGTCAATGGTGGCCGAGCAACTGGCTTGTCACAATACGCCAGTCTCTACACTTGATGAACTGTGGTATCGTGTTGAAGCTGCATGGGCACCTGTACCTGTACACGCCATCCAAACTCTGTTTGACTCAATGCCCAGGCGTATCAAGGCCGTTATTATGGCCAGAGGTGGTGGTTCTAGATACTGATTTATCAGGATCTATGCACCCAAATTGCATGAAAATGTAATCACATGTCAGTTCTAGTATAATGTATTTGTCCAATGAATACCCATTTATCATCTGCATTTCTTCTTGGTGTAGCAATTTTAATGGCCAGTAGTGTACATGTAGATGGTTTGGCCGCAGGGCACAGCAGTGCACAGCAGTGCACAGAATCTCACTGAGCTATGATACAGCACAAATATTAGTATAGTTTGTTTGTTGTTTGTGCATTGTGGGTACAGTTTTCTTATTTTTCTTGTATGACAGCAAATGGAGGTTGCAGAAATGTTAGACATGTGGCGACTTTGCATGAGACAGTGGAAGACATGAAAGGGCAGACAGCTGAACAGAAGCTCAGTAACATTGCATTACAAAGGTAAGTAGAAGCATTACAAGCTTCTGGTGGGCAAGCACAATCTGATTCAGGAGAGATCAAAGCCTTGTTGAACAAACTGGACCTTTCAACTGATCATGTAACACTAGCCTCATAGCTCTGTTTTAGGGGAAAATGGTTGATGATCTGTCTATTTTCATTAGTCATTGAGAGCTGCTGCCAAACTGGGGAACTGGTCAGAAGAAGCTTCCTTAAATATGGCTAGGGTACAATGATTTGATAATGCAAAGATGTAAATTATGTACCATGAGACACTGATGAAGCCACAAACATTTGAGGAGCTGGCTGCTGGACTTGTCCAGTGTTATCATAAATAAAACATTCACAAGATTTTTAGGAAAAACTCGGTGGGTTGTCAGAGAAACAAGGTGAATTGATGGAATCCTTCTCAGACAGGATTAGGAAGGTAAATGCATAAACTTATGAACTAAAATGAAATTCAGGGATTGACAGAATCATTGTGCGTGAGACAGAGAGTAAGTTTCTAGATGTGTTTGTGGGGAGTATTTCTGCTAACAGAACCAGAAGGACGAGGATGGAGAACCCAAGTGATTTGTCTGCTGCTATTAGGATTGCCATAGAGGTGGAAGAAATTGACGTTGGTACTTGGAAACAAAGTGACCAAAATGTTTTCTCCTAGTTACAAGAGTGGGAATATGGGAGACATAAGGAAACAGTGTCACCAGTTAGAATGTTGTGGTTGTGGAGTAGTGGGATACAAGCTATGTGATTGCTGCAGCAGAAAATGGGTTAAGGAACATCCAAATAAGCATTACAGGTACAGTAGTGCCTCAACTGCTGGATGGCATTCCCTGTAGAACAGAGGACTGCAAAAATACAAGCAGAGACAGAATGCTGCTTGGTAGGCACAGTGAATGCTGGGAAACATAAATTTTTGGTAGATGTAGGTGCTCATGTGTTGCCTGTCAATCTGGATTTCTTGAGCAGAAAGAGACTGAGGTCTATGCAGTATAGGTTAGGTGGGGTCAGTGATAATGATGTGATGTCACTGGGGACAACACTGCTCACCTGTGGCATGGGAACTAAGAGTTTTTTGGTAGCATAAGGAAGTGTTGAAACATGTTGTTGAGGGGTACTGCACAATACTATGATTTGATTTTCTTGATAAACATCATGCAAGCATTCACCTTTAACAGCACACAACTGCATTTGGTGGAACATTGTTTCTGCTATTGGCAACAGCTGTAAGTGTTACAATGTTGCAAGGGTAATTGATTATGAAGGTGGTACCAAATAAACTGCAGACACATACACTAAAGATTGATTCATGTAGTAGCATACCACAAGGTACTAGGAATCTGGTCTTACCAAAGGACATATTATGTGTTGTAGAGCCACTGGAAAGCAAAAAGGAATTGGATGTCACACTGTCTTGTACGCAGAAGCATAATACATGTCAGTGAAGTAGATGGAGATTTTATGCCTCCAGTCAGTCTTGATAATTTTGGCATGGACAATGTGAGTCTGCCAAAGGGTTTACTTATTGCTAATTTAAAGCTATTAGCAGAAGATGATACAAATAGGTCAAGTGAGGAATTTGCTGCATGTTGCACATGCATTATGTGAGAAAGTGAAGTCTTATAAGGAAACAACAGGAAAACTTACAGATTTATTTAATCCAAGTGGTACATTTCTAGTTACATTAGTCATGCTGTTCCGGCATAACGACAAGCGCCAGTATGACAATGAAGATTGGAAGAGCAGAGAGGGCTGTGAGATGACATCAGCCAATAGTACACTGACTAGGACAACACCAAGAGAGGAGCAGTATCTACAAGGTGAGTCACTAACTAATGCCACCGAGAATAAATCCAAAAGTATGATAGGAGCTGAAAAGTTTGTGGGACAAATGTTGCGTGGGACAACAGGGACCCATATGACGTTGGTTTTTTGTTGCTGCGTGGGGTCACTTCAGAGATATTAAGGTCAACTTTGTTTTTTAAATGGGATGCTATAGCTTGGTACTTATTTTATGATAGTGGCTATTGAGACAAATCCAATGATGTGTAACAGTAAGGTCTTTGAAGGTCAATGAAGGTCACAAAAGCGGCATGAACGTCCATTTACAGAAGGTGTTCAAAGTGATGACCACTGATATCAATCCAGTGCTGCAATATTCTTAGCATGGATTGAGTGATATTCCTTATCGCATTGGCATTTATCGAAGCACATGCTCTGACAATTCTCTCTCGCATATCTTCAGGTGTTGTTGGAATTTCTTTATAAACAATGTATTTTACAAATCCACACAAGAAAAAATCCATCGGCAGAATTCAATGTGACACATACAATCCATACCAGTTAATCCTTGGTGGTGACTAATATGGTAAGAATGATATTTATGCAGAACATGAACGACACTACTCTGGCCCGTGCCAGATTCCGTTATGATTTGATGCAAACTAACACAACGACCTTGGACCACAGTGGCAAGAGTACCAATTTCCATTTTCTCATTAGTAACTTTCCTTTCCTGGATATATTTCTGATGTGTTAAGATCCAGTTGTTCTCAATTTGTCATACACATATTTAAATGTATAATGTGTAGAATGAGTACATTGAGGATATCTTTCAGCGTGTAAGTCTGTAGCTCTCACTGAATGTTGTTGGCATTCTCCATAAATGAAAAGCTTCCTAGACACCCTATATTAGATGAGTGGGCAGGATGTAAAAATTGACAACGAGGATTAAAAAAAAAAAGCCCCGCACAGCACAGCCACAAAATTTTCTTTGTTTTGCTGGCGCCTTAATTCTCTCTTGTCTTTTCTTTTCAGGGGTGTTTACTTGTTTTAACAGTCTCTTCTCATGTCTTTGCTAATCAGTGTCTTCAGGTGGGTGTTGAAAAAATTTTCTTTCCTTTTGTAATTATTTTTCTTCCTTGTCTTGCCTGTTGCATTTGTCTCTTCCAACATGCCCACCCCATATATACCACCACCTGCTCATGCGCCACAGTTGCCAGCATTAGATGCACTGCAGCTAATGCAGATGTTTCAGTTTCAGAGCCAGCCAATATCTTCACTGCTAAACAAGGTACAACAGTTCCTGGCAAACCAAACTACTAATGCAGCACAAGCAACACCTACAGCACCTCCAAGTACTGTACTGCCTTTTTGCCAGTTTCATGAACAACAGGAGGGATGGCTCAAGTGGTTGTAACAGTTTGAAGTCCACGTAATTGCTCACAACATACTAGGTACTGTGAAAAGCCATTACTTTCTCTCAACAGTAGGAAGTGCAGTGTTTAGGCTCCTACAAAAATTGTTTCCTAATGTCACCCCGAGTTAACTTCCATACCACACACAAGTTGTAGATTTGCTAACTGACTATTATGACCAAGAAGTGAATGTGGTAGCAGCTAGGTATCAATATTTTAATTGTAAAAACTGGTCAGAACAAACTTATCATGAGTGGGTAACTGATTTGCTGGGTATGATGAGAAAATGCAAATTCAAATGTGCTTGTGGTGCTTTATATTCTGATGTTATGTTGTGTGATGTGATCATGTACTGTGTAACTGACGTCAAACTCAGAGAACAGATTATGAAAAAGTCCAATCCATCTTTTCAGCAAGTAGTGCCAATACTAGATCAGTACGATTCAGGTACCCTGCCAGCCAATAAATTTGAACAGCTACCAATTTGTTGGGTTGAGTCCCTTGTTTGCAACCAGTCCATTCAGCAGCGGCAGCTTGCGCTCGACATGCCGCGGAAACAACTTTCCACACCACATAAGCAGCTCGCTAAACTGGTGGCTACACAGGTGAACAGAATTAAGTCATGACTACAGTGTTATTCATGGCAGAAATGCCAGAAAGCCCCCCCCCCCCCCCCCCCCCCCCCCCCCGAAAAGCACAGTGTTACGCTTATGGCAAGAAGGAACATGTACAATCCGTATGTTTGCAATGGAACAAACATAAGAATTCTGCCCACTCACAAAAATCTAGCCACAAGGCCCATGTCATTAATGCAGTATATTCAAAGTCTGCAACAGGCATTAGCAAAACTAGCAAGAGAGCAATTTCTTTACCGCTATGCCAATCCAACAAACTTTTTGTTCCTTTGCTTCTTTGTGGAAAACGTGTGAAATTTCAATTGGACATGGGTGCCTCTATTACATTGCTGAATTGTCACACATATGAAATGTTAGGCTCCCCACACCTGTCTACAACTAGCATGCACCTGATGGTGGACATGACATTCATGTTCTAGGAAAATGTACTTTGTCTGCCATGTATTGCTTGCATATGTGAACAGTGATTGTCAGAACATGTTTGGCCTTGATTCTTTTGATTTGTTTGGCTTTAACATTCAGGACAATACACTGTCAGTGTCTGCCTTCCATGCAAAAGACAGTGTAGCTAGCTTGCTGAAAGAATTCCCAGAACTCTTTTCTGAAGGTTTAGGCAAATCTAACAACTTTGTTGCACATATTATGAAAGACAATGCTCAGCTGAAATTTTGCCAAGCCAGATCTTTTCCCATTGCATTATGGGACAAAGTTGCTGCTGAACTTAAAGAACTGCAAGATAGCAGAGCTATTGTGCCCATACAAGCTAGTCAATGGGTAAGGCCTCTGATTTTGCTTCCCAAACTTTCAGGTCGCATTTGCCTCTCTGTTGACTTTGTCTACAGCCAACCCACAAGCTGTGATAGATACTTACCCCTTTCCATGCCCAGAGGATCTCATGGACAGATTAGGCACTGGTCATTACTTTTCAAAAACTGATTTGTGCGATGTGTATCTTCAAATACCGCTTGATAAAGAATCTCAAAAAGTTTGTGTAGTGAATATTCATTTGGGCTTGATTAAATATTTGCATTTGCCTTTATGCATTGCTTCCACACTTACCATTTTCCAATGCTATTTGGAACAGCTTACTGCTCAAGAGTCAAACTGTTTAAACTATTTGGACAATATTGTTGTAACAGGTCGTAACCCTGAAGATCAAACTGAAAATTTGCATGCCTTATTTTGTGTGTTATCTGACGCAGGACTTAAGTGGAGACTGGATGAGTGTGATTTTTTAAAACCTGAGTTGCAGTATCTTGGTCATGTCATAAAAAGTCTAGGTGTACATCCTCTTCAGTCGCATTTGTTAGCCATATGAGATTTACCAGTTCCTCTCAATGTCCCAGAATTGCAGTCAGTCTTAGAGAAAACAAACTATTATATTTGGTTCATACCAGATTCTGCACAAACTGTAGCTCCATTGCATTGCAGGAATGTCCCCTTTGTTTCGGCAGATGAGGGCCAAGTAGGTTTTCAAAAAATTAAAAATGCACTGCTCAGTGATCGATACTTTGTTCACATTGATCCTGACAAACCAGTTGTATTACCGGTTGGCACTTCCTCTTATGGAACTGGTGCAGTGCTTTCACACAGAATTGATGATAAAGACAGGCCTATCGCTTTCGCATCACAAGGAGTCATCCAGAGCTCAGTGTAGCTACTCACAAATTGAGAAAGAGGTTTTGGCTGTTGTATATGGCGTCACCGAATTCCACCACTATTTGTATGGCAGAAAATTCTACTTAGAAACAGATCACAAGCCATTGCAGTTCTTGTTTCATAAGACGAAACTAGTTCCTGTACAAACTGGCCAAAAACTGCAATGATGGGTTTTATTGTTGTCTCAATACTATTACGAGATTGTGTATCATCCGACAGCTCAACATAGTAATGCAGACACACTTTCATGTCTTCTGATTGTCCCTGACACAGACTTTGACGCTTCTGCTGCATCTTGTCGTCATATCAATGCTCAGGATTCTGAATTGCTTCAATCTTTTCTGCTGAACTATAGGAAAATTGTGCAGGCCATGGAAGCTGATTCAGATTTGGACATTTTGCTAGCATACATTCTCACATATTGGCCTTGTTCCTTGCATACCATAAAGAACTCTGTAGTGCGCCAATACTTTGCATGTCAGCACAGCCTCTCTACATCTACATCTACATCCATACTCTGCAAGTCACCTGACGTTGTGTGGCGGAGGGTACCTTGAGTACCTCTATCGGTTCTCCCTTCTATTCCAGTCTCATATTGTTCTTGGAAAGAAATATTGTCAGTATGCCTCTGTGTGGGCTCTAATCTCTCTGATTTTATCCTCATGGTCTCTTTGCAAGATATACGTAGGAGAGAGCAATATGCTGCTTGACTCCTCGGTGAAGGAATGTTCTCGAAATTTCAATAAAAGCCCTTACCGAGCTACTGAGCATCTCTCTTGCAGAGTCTTCCACTAGAGTTTACCTTTCATCTCCATAACGCTTTTGAAATTACTAAAATCCTGTAATGAAGCATGCTGCTCTCTGTTGGATCTTCTCTATCTTTTCTATCAACCCTATCTGGCATGGATCCCACACCGGTGAGCAGTATTCAAGCAGTGGTCGAGCAAGTGTACTGTAACCTACTTCCTTTGTTTTCGGACTGCATATCCTTAGGATTCTTCCAATGAATCTCAGTCTGGCATCTGCTTTACTGATGATTAATTTTATATGGTCATTCCATTTTAAATCACTCCTAGTGCCTACTCCCAGATAATTTATGGAATTAACTGCTTCCAGTTGCTGACCTGCTATATTGTAGCTAAATGATAAAGGATCTCTCTTTCTATGTGTTTGCAGCACATTACACTTGTCTACATTGAGATTCAATTGCCATTCCCTGAACCATGCGTCAATTCATTGCAGATCCTCTTGCATTTCAGTACAATTTTTCATTATTACTACCTCTCGATATACTACAGCAGCATCTGCAAAAAGCCTCAGTGAACTTCTGATGTTATCCACAAGGTCATTTATATATATTGTGAATAGCAATGGTCCTATGACACTCCCCTCCGGCACACCTGAAATCACTCTTACTTCGGAAGACTTCTCTCCATTGAGAATGACACACTGCATTTTGTTCTCTAGGAACTCTTCAATCCAATCACACAATTGGTCTGATAGTCCATATGCTCTTACTTTGTTCATTAAATGACTGTGGGTAACTGTATCAAATGCCTTGCAGAAGTCAAGAAACATGGCATCTACCTGGGAACCCGTGTCTATGGCCCTCTGAGTCTCGTGGACGAATAGCGCGAGCTGGGTTTCACACGACCGTCTTTTTTCGAAACCCATGCTGATTCCTACAGAGTAGATTTCTAATCTCCAGAAAAGTGATTATACTCGAACATAATACATGTTCCAAAATTCTACAACTGATTGACGTTAGAGATATAGGTCTGTAGTTCTGTACATCTGTTCGACATCCCTTCTTGAAAACAGGGATGACCTGTGCCCTTTTCCAATCTTTTGGAATGCTACACTCTTCTAGAGACCTATGGTACAATGCTGCAAGAAGGGGAGCAAGTTCCTTCACGTACTCTGTGTAAAATCAAACTGGTATCCCTGGTATCCCATCAGGTCTAGCAACCTTTCCTCTTTTGAACGATTTTAATTGTTTTTCTATCCCTCTGTCATCTATTTCGATATCTACCATTTTGTCATCTGTGCGGCAATCTAGAGAAGGAACTACAGTGCAGCCTTCCTCTGTGAAACAGCTTTGGAAAAAGACATTTAGTATTTTGGTCTTTAGTCTGTCATCCTCTGTTTCAGCACTATTTTGGTCACAGAGTGTCTGTATATTTTGTTTTGATCCACCTACCACTTTGACATAAGATCAAAATTTCTTAGGATTTTCTGCCAAGTCAGTTTACTTTTGAATTCATTGAATGCCTCTCTCACAGCCCTCCTCACACTACATTTCATTTTGTGTAATTTTTGTTTGTCTGCAAGCCTTTGGCTATGTTTATGTTTGCTGTGACGTTCCCTTTGCTTCTGTAGCAGTTTTCTTACTCGGTTGTTGTACCACAGTGGCTCTTTTCCATCTCTTATGATCTTGCTTGGCACATACTCATCTAATTCATATTGCATGATGGTTTTGAACTCTGTCTACTGATGCTCGACACTATTTGTACTTGAGATAAAACTCATGTGTTGAGCTGTCAAGCACTCTGAAATCTGGTTTTTGTCACTTTTTCCAAACATAAAAATCTTCCCACCTTTTTTAATATTTCTATTTTGGCTGAAATCATCAATGCAGTAACCGCTTTATGATCGCTGATTCCCTGTTCTGCATTAACTGTTTCAAATCGTTTGGGTCTGTTTGTCACCAAAAGGTCTAATATGTTATCACCACGAGTTGGTTCTCTGTTTAACTGCTCAAGGTAGTTTTTAGACAATGCACTTAAAAATAATTTCACTGGATTCTTTGTCCTTGCCACCCGCTATAAACATTTGAGTCTCCCAGTCTATATCTGGTAAATTAAAATCTCCACCCAGAACTATAACATGGCTGGGAAATGATGTTTAATGCTATGAAACAGGCACTGATGTTGGATTCAGTTTCAGTATTTCCCTGTGTTGAAAAGACATTCTTTTCATCCTGTGATTCTAGCAATGTGGCAGTCAGGTGCATTCTCTGCCACAGTATGGATAACAAGGAACATCCGGTAGTGTCCACATCTACACAACTGAATAAAGCAGAATGACATTACTCCACTATGGAGAAGGTGGTGTTAGCATAATGGTATTTTATACTTCCACTGTTACTTGTATGGTGAAAAGTTTTAAGTAGTGATGGATCATGTCATGTTAAAGTGGTTGTCAGGATTAAAAAACATTTTCAATAGGTTGACAAGATGTGTGATAAGGCTGAGTGAATTTGATTATGAAGTGGTACACAAACTGGGTAAAAAGCACACTAACGCTGATAATTTAAGCAGCAAAATTGCACTTCTGCAAGCACTGGGCAAGAGCATTGAAAAGTGGCAAAGGGCCTGGCTAGCTGATGGTGACTGTCAAGCACTCAAGTCGCAGCCACAATTTGTGAGGCATGATGGCTTACTGTGCAAAATGACAAACTGTGGATCATGTGTGGTGGTACCTGCAGGCAGCACTCTGGGACAAGGTCTTGAAACTAATACATGACCATATGTAAGCAGGTCATAGTGGAACTGATCAATGGATGGCTGAAAAGTTTTGATGGAGGACTGGGAAACAAAATGTCAAGCAATGCAAGGAATTGCATACCTTGTGCTCGACAAGTGGACCTTAGTCACTGACCAGTTCCCCTGCAACAGCTACCAGAAGCATTGAAACCATTCAATTTGATACAACTGGATATTTTAGGACCATTTAATAGGACATCAGCAGGTAATCAGTACATGCTGACCATAACTGAACATTTATCACTATTCGTAGTGAGACTTGCAATTCTTGACAAGCAAGCAAGTATGGCAGCGCAAGCAATGATAAATTATTGGTCACTCACATTTGGCATTCCAGACACTTTAATCACAGATCAGCACACTAATTTTATGTCTGATGTAATTAGACTGTAGTGACAATTGCATCATATTCACAAGCTCATGACAAGCCCACTTCCACCCTCAAGCTGATGGGAGAGAGGAGAGAGTTCATCTCCCGATTTCTAAGATGTTATGCTATTATGTGAATAGTAGTAGTGAGAACTAGCATGTATATCTTAATTGCATCACCACTGCATACAATTCCAAAGCCCACACAGCTACTGATTATTTTGCGGTATGGGGTGATGTATGGTAGGAAAAAGTCTTCATCTTTCAAAGTGATAAAATCAAAGCTTGGAACTGATGCTGAAATGGTAAAGAAGTTTGAAAAAAAAAGTTGTGAGATGTTTTGGCAAAAGTTAAAACACACAAATACAAAAGCTTTGGAGCATCAGTAGCAAATAGGACAATATGTGAGGAAGTTGCCACATTATATGGTTGGTCAAAGAGTTTTTGTTATGAATTCATACACACCTAAAGGCACAATGAAAAAATTCTTAACCCAATACCATCGACTGTACAAAGTGGTGGAAATGACATCGTCTGTTAATATTAAGATACAGATAGCTGTGAAAACTTCAGTTATTCACATGGTGTGTGTTAAGGAATTTGAGGGAACTGTGGGTGCTTTGCCACAAGTGGCACCATCACCTGCAATACAAAATACTAAGTCTAGGAAGGAAAAGACAGAATCAGCCAGTAGTGAATAAAGTGCACACAGGATAACTTATAAACTTCCATCACATTGATAACTGGGATTGTGACTAACTTTCAGATCATTTTTGATAGTTGTGTTTAACACTGATTGTCTTTGTCTAGTTTATTAAGGAGTGTCATGAATTTATTTTGCATCCTGTGTATCATGAGATTTACAGGTTTTGTTTTCTTACTCGCTCTTTGTTGATAAAGTTGTGTCAGAGGATACAATGAAGGTTAGTTTTGTTGCATGTTAGGGTTGTGTTATTTAATCCATGTAGCCTCACCTTTTGGAGGAGGGAGGGGAAGTGATGGAGGTTTCTTTCTCTCAGGTGGCATACCAAGATGAGGGTCCTGAAAGGATGTTGTAATCCAGATATTTCTGCACCTCATAAGAAGAGGAGTAGTGAATGCATTGAAGACTCAGTCTCTTGAACCTAGAGTACTTTTCTCTAAACAACCAGATGTCTTACTGACTAACTATCAGTGGATACTTAGACTGTCCTTCAATGCATGGGAAGTACAAGAGGCATACTGAGGGTTACAATTCTTGTATGAAAATCTAAGAGAACAGCTTAAGTTAAACACTAGTGTGTGGAAAGAGGGGGATGATTAGATGCAGGCAGCAACCTGCTGAAAACAGTATTTGACACAGTCAACAATGAGAACATCTGGAGCTAGAACAACATGGTAGGACAGATACAATCAGCAGTGGATGCTACCATAACATGGTGGAATGGCATATCACTCAGTTGTCAAATTTAGACCAACATGTGCTGAATAACAGCAGGGTAGTATGGGAACTAACCAACAAACTAATACAATGTACACAAGATACAGTGCAAGCCACAAACAGTGACTTAGAGACAGTAAAAAATTGATTGAATGCCCTGGGTGGAAGAATTTCTGTAACTAGTTTACTGTGAGCATTGACAGGCAGTTTGAATGATGCAAAGATGGGAATAGATTCATCACAAAAAGCAGTACACAATGCATTCATGGACAACCGAGTCTTACATTGTTATCTTCACAGCAATTTCTAGTCAGACTATCCAGAGCACAGAAGGAATTCACAGCAGAGTTACAACACATAGTGGAACCAACTGAGAAAACCTTACCATGCACTGTTCTACCATCTGTCAAACATTGAAATGAGTACTGATAGAGCAAGTTTACATGTGTTAATTCCATTCCCAATAGCGGGCATGAATGCCAGATATGAATGTTTCACAGTACACACCTATCCAGTGAAGTGGAAAAGTGTAAAGAAGTGGGTATAGGAACAAACCAGGGAAGCATTGGTACTTTAGGGGCAAAGGGAAGCTTACATTCTGATGTCAGTGGAAGATTTACGAGGAAGTCAGAGACAAAGTATTATGATCTACCCAAGCGGAGTGATTTGACTGGCACACAGGCATGTGAGGTATAATTGTTCTTGAGAAAAACTGAAGAAACTGAATGTAGGAGAGAAGTATTAACCTCGTATCATCATTTCCAGAGACTAAGTACACAATGAGTCTTCTCAGTTTTCCCTCTAGAAATAGTTATCATTATTTACTATGAAAATGGAGAACCAAAGGAATGAGATTGCAGGACAGCATAATAGTGACAATTGGTAGAATTTCTGACATAGCAGGCATGATGTTTCGCCTTCCTGTTACAGTCCCTGGTACAATTGCGCTTAAGTGGACGTAACCTATTGTAAGGTTGAGCCAGATAGTAGGGAATTCTATCTCTATTTTCTTTCAAAAGGTTTATTTCATTTTCTTGTTATGGTCAAGCATTAGTTGCTAGCTTCAGCTACCTGTAATTTTCTCATCCCATGGTCTGGCAGCAGCAATTCAGCACCGAGGTGGGCGATCTTGATCACATGCCTCTCTCATGTGCTGATGAGGTAATGCTGCTTAGGTGAAGCTGAACAGCCCATGCTTCAGAGCTTTCCATGCTGCCCCTGCCATCTTCTCAGCTCCTGACCAATCAGGGCAGAGGAAGCTGCGTGGGCATGCTGGAGGTACCCTGCCACCTGTCGGCCGAAACTCTCTCTCGGCTGCACACCCTGTAGCTGTGAACATCATCTTCTCCACTTTTTTTAACTTCGCCTAAGTTTGCTGCGAACTATCTTTCTCCCACCACTACATCTTGGCTCACCCTTGCCTCCCCAGGCCTGACTCATGTTGCCCATTTGAATTTGCATCTGTTGGTTTTTCTGCCAATAAATGGCCTCATTTCAAAAAAGGTGTCAGAATAATTTCTTTCAACCCATTTGCCCACCACATTAGCCGCTCCTAACAGAGCTGTTCCTGCACAAACTGGTGTCAGAATCGGGATTTGTTTCCATAGCGACTTTGTTGCTAATTTAAATTCTTCCAGTGAGGGTACACTGGCAGTAACCCCATGTCATAATGTCATTAACACTTTTCTATGACAATGAGTGGTACGCCATGACAGAACACTTCCATTGCATTACAATTTTAGCACCAAGCATTTTGTGTATATAGAATGTGCCAACTGGCCTTCTCGTTTGCACTGCACGGGACGTGGCTGTGTCAGTAGAAACACACAGGGTGCGCACTGCAGTGCCACAGCCACCTGAGTCCGAGATAACCAATGATGCGGGACAGACGTCGTCGCATCGTCCGCTGCCACATGAGGGACATGCAGCTGCGAGCTGGGCAAGCCACCGTCATCAACCACCACTACATCTGCTGCTTCCCGAGGGTGTAGTAATAGCCAGCCTGCATCTATGACAGCTGCCGACGATCCTGCTGTCCGCCACTTCACCTTCCTGTCGCCACCGCCAACATGTCGCACTGAGTCAACTTCAACGTAAATCACAGCATTACTTCAAACCTTAACATTTTGGGCTGTCCACCGTTGGATTAGGTTATTTTGTGGCCCCCCTTTTTTGTAACGTTCATCTCATGGTCCCTTGTAAACATGCTGATGGGAACTCAAGCAACGGAACGGGATACTCCCGGAGAGGCAGCTGCCTCACAAGACGTGCTTGAGGCTATCAATGCTAGAATGAACCAATTGTTCATACAAAATCAAGAGTTAATCAAGCAAAACTGCATCTTGAAACAGACGCTGGAAGCCAGCATGCAAACTTCTGTACCTGTGGCTAGCTCCACACATGTAACAACTGTACAACCTATGACAGTTAATACTAATTCTGTCACTAATACAACTACCACAGCCTCATATAACATGGAAGAAGTAAGCAATTTTCCTGCAGCTCCTTTCATTTCCACCTTTTCTGGAAAGTTCAATGAAAATGTAGTTATGTTCATGCAGAATATTCATGATGTGGGTCACACTTGTGCCTGGCTGGATGATCTATTGGTCAACGTAGCCAGATCAAAATTGACAGGGGAAGCAAGAATGTTCATAGAGGCAGTGGATGAATTGTGTGATACGCATGATTTTGAAGTTTTGGTCTGCCGATTAATGACACATTATTCCAACACCAGAGGTATCAGCTATTACCAAGATCAATTCTCAACTCTTACACAGAAGCCTAATGAGGATTTTGATGCTTTTGCAGATCACATACAAGCCATATCTTGTTGTACCTATGAGCTGGGCGAAAACACCAGTGAGAATAGGATTTTATGCTCGGAGGCAAAAGCCTGTGCAATTGATGTGTTTATTCGCAGTATTGACCCCAAATTGATGGAGAGGTTAAAGCGGCCTCTCCCACCCCTCTGTTTGGTGCTGTCAGTTGGCAGTAGTATGCGAAGATGTAGTGCACTTCTGTGCTGCCACACCACATCCCCCAGAGCCATTACCAGTATTAGCAAGGGAAGTAAGTTCTCAGCATTGTGGGAGACCTAACCACACGGCAATGTGCTGTTGCGCACCTTTGTGCACTATTTGCCAGACTGTATGCCATCTCAATTATGTTTGCCCAACAAAATCACTATTTTCTAATCAGATGCGCGGTCACCGCTGCAATGCGGGGTTGAATCAGGTAAATGAGTGGGGGGCAGGCTCCACCACCCACCCTCACCCCCGACTAGAATAATACACCCGGTGAGGACCAGAGAGAGTAAAGAGGTGGAACATATTAGTGTAAGTGGCATACTCGGTGTTGTGGACTGGCAAGACAGCCAATCCACAGTGACGGGTAACCGAAAGGCACGCGCTTAAACTCACGTAGGCTGGTGTGAGGTCTGAAACAGGATATGTAATGAGTGCTATAAAGAAAAGTACGTAGCTGCTGGAATACTTAACTTTAATCCACAATTGGTGACATTGGTCTTGTTACTGTACATGCTTCATTAGATACATAGCAAAGGATAAATGGCGCCTTGCTAGGTCATAGCAATTGACTTAGCTGAAGGCTATGCTAGCTATCGTCTCGGCAAATGAGAGCGTAATTCTCAGTGAACCATGGCTAGCAACGTCGGCTGTACAACTGGGGTGAGTGCTAGTAAGTCTCTCTAGACCTGCCATGTGGCGGCGCTCGGTCTGCAATTAATGACAGTGGCGACATGCAGGTCCGTCGTATACTAGCGGACCGCGGCCGATTTAAAAGCTACCACCTAGCAAGTGTGGTGTCTGGCGGTGACACCACACTCGGGAACAAATTAGTTAAGATTCTAATTGATACAGGTGCACAAATGAGTGTGTTATTTGTAGATAAAAACAATCGAAGGGTGCTGCAGCCACCTCGATTTCATATTAGTGGTCTTGGAGAAGAAACAATTATCCCTGCAGGTACGTATGTGGTGAACCTGCAAATAGATGAAAATAGTTACAGTCAAGAGATGGAAGTAGTGAGGCTAAAGAAACATGATTTCAGCATCATATTAGGGAATGACTTCCTGCACCGTTATCAGGGGATAGTGAATTGTCCAATGTGAACTGTGCAGTTAGGTGAAGCAATTCATTGTTTCAGGAGTGCACCAACCCATCAGATGCGAGGAAGCTGTGAAATGTGCCGTTCACAGTCTCCCATAAAACCATGAATGTGGGTGATAAGAACCACCGTCCATGTAAGGAAAAAGAGGCGGAAGTGGAAAATTTCTTTGGATAGATGTCAAGAATTGGAGGCAGCTGAAGACAGACATTCTGGTAGATCCACTCACCTAGAATGATGTGTTAGATCATCAATAAGTTCATATTAAGAGAAGTATTTGTCGACCAGAAAGAGAACAGAAAGGCTTTGCAATACCTGTGAGTATAGACAATTTTGGTGTGAAAGATGTTATAATTCCGAAAGGTACTATTGTCACTAGTGGACAAAAGATTTTGGAAGAAGTAGGACGAGCCAGGATTCAACAAAGTTAAGATGAGAAGGGATGGAAGAAAAAGAATTTTCCGGTTAGAGAAGTGCATTATGTAGCATCGTCATTACGGAATCAGTTGTCAGAGAAGTTAAGCCATTTATGTATTGAGGAGATAAAGATGTTACAGCCAGTATTAGACGAGTTTTCTTGGTTGTTTGAAGAGAGGCAGCTTATACCAGCTACGGATTTAGTTCAGCACAAAATTCCAACTGGTGAAGCTCAGCCGATTGTACGAAAGCCATATTGTTTACAGTATCATTTGCAATCAGTAGTCGAAGATACGATTCAGCAGCAGTTAGCAGCAGGAATTATTCAGCCTTCCTCAAGCTTGTGGGTGTCTCACGTGGTCATTGTGCTGAAGAAGTCAGCAAATGGTGAGAAAGACTATCGTCTATGTGTCGATATGAGGGCGGTGAACTGAGTAACTACTCCAGACACATATCCCCTACTTCGTATTGATGAAACCTTGGACTGGATAGGCAACTGTAAGTTTTTCACCACACTTGATTTGCGCTCTGGATATCACCAGATCCCTGTTGCACCTCAGGATCACCATAAAAGTGCTTTCGTTGTACGTACGGGACTATATGAATTTGTAAGAATGCCATTTGGTTTGAGGAATGCACCCACCACTTTCCAGGGATTTCCGGACTTGTTGTTGTGCAGACTAAAACCCACGACATGTTTAGTATATTTAGACAACATTATCATTTTTTCTAAGACCATAAAGGAACATGCAGAGAGATTGAGGGATGTGTTGGAAAGGTTGAGAGGAGCCCACTTGAGTGTGAAACTGGAGAAGTGTGCCTTTGCTCAATCACAGGTGATATATTTAGGACATATAATAAGTGAGGAAGGTGTGAAACTGGACCCCATTTGACCACAGCAGTAAAGGACTTTCCAACACGAACAAGTACCAAAGAATTACAGTCATTCTTAGGCCTTGCAAATTATTATAGACATTTTGTGAACAATAATGCAACCATTGCTAAGCAACTGACTAAACTATTGAAGAAAGGAGTTAGTTTCACCTGGACCAAGGAATGTGATGAAGCAATGCAACAAATTCAACATGTTTTGACTAGAGCCCCTTTACTAGCCTAACCAGATTTTGAAAAACCAATTATTCTGTCGGTAGATGCCTCAGATTATGCCATAGGAGCCATTATGTCACAATAAATTGATGGAGAAGAGCGACCAATTGGTTATGCGTCTCGACAGCTTAACAAAGTGGAATTGAATTACTGTATGACTGAGAAGGAACTTTTAGCGCTCATGTTTGGCGTAACTTACTTTTGATGCTATTTTTACGGGAGGAAGTTTACTATTATTATGGATCATGCCTCATTACAGTGGATGCTAAGCTTAAAAGATCCCAGCAGCAGGTTAACTCATTGGGCTTTAAAATTGAGTGAATTTGAATAATGATATTTCTATTGAAGAATTAAGGAAAGCACAGCAAAGAGATGTTGAATGCCAGAGGTATGAAACTTTGCCCGAATTTTCTGTTGAAGATGGAATTTTGTACCAAAAAACCCCACTGGGTAAGAAAAATTCCTGAAATAATTACATCCTAAGATAATAGCACACTGCCATGATAGCCTGCAAGTGTGTCATAATGGTTTTCGCACCACCAACTGTCAAATAGCCATCTGTTATTTCTTATAAGGCAGACGGCGAGACATGCAAAAGTATACACAAAACTGTTTTCCGTGCATTAGGAGGTCATTGCCACCTCAAACAAAGGTACCTTTGCAACAAGTGCCATAAGCCACTTTCCCCTGTGCCTTAGTAGCACTAGATATTGTCAGTCCTTTCCCTTTGAGCCCACAGAATAACCGATACATATTGTCAATTGTAGATAATTTTTCCAGATTCCTAATTCTTGTCCCCATACTGGACATGTGAGCAGAAACTGTAGCTTGAGCATTTGTCACCCACTTGGTGTTACCATATGGAAGTCCTGTAGCTGTACTTACAGATCAAGTCACGAACTTTTTATGTCAGCATTATGTACAGAAGTTTGTCAACTATTGCGAATCATAAAGTGGAGAACGATCTTGTTTCACCCTAAGGCTAATGGACACTTAGAGCAAGGCCACCGCACATTTACACGTATGCTTTCTTATTATGTCAATAAAAATCATTCTGAGTGGGTCAGGTATGTCCAATACATCATGTCAACGTACAATAGCCATGTCCATGAGGCCACTGTATGCTCCCCCTATGAGGCCATATATGGCTGACCTATGAATTCACCTTTTGGAATTGGCAAACTGCCCCCAGGGATTAGATCCATGGACGTGAGAGGTTTAGCACAATGTTTAAAAGCTATTTGGAAGAAAGTAAAGGGAAACAATGCAAAAGCTATGGCTCAGCAGTTAAAAAGGAATAATGAGAGAGCAATAATGCCCGAGTACAAGGTAGGGGACTTAGTGATGTTGCGCAATCCAGTAGTTAAGAACGGAAGGACAAAGAAGTTTACTCCTATGTATGAAGGTCCATACTCCATCATACGGGTTACTTTGCTGGAAAACGCAGAAATTCAGTTAACAGACCAGACAGTGATCATTTATTTTGACAGATTAAAGTTGTATTAGGATTCCTAGCCACCTCTGTTTGACAGTAAAGCATAGCCTGCTACACAAGTAGCCCCAGCCAAGAAGGCAAGAAAGAAAGTAGTGCAACCACCTGTAGTGCAACCTAGATATACTCTGAGGTCATAAGACCCCTATGGATTACGATCCAGGGACTAGTCCCAGCATGCCATGTATTCAATTTGAAAAGTCTTTAGTGAAGCAAGAGAATTAACTGATGGGAAACTGCCGTCATTGCAATGTATTCATTTAAGTTGTGCATGTTATTTGTAAATATTCATAAGTATTGGAAACAATTTTTAATAGAAGTTAGGATGTCATAAGTTAATGGGAAGGGATTGGAGTTTTTTGTAATCATTTTGTCTTGCAGAATTAAATGTCTCCAGTAATATTGTCATAGCAGTAAAGAGCTGGAAACACAATCACTCATTAGTCACAGAATTAAGGGAAATGTTGTCCTTGTCAGTAGAACACACAGAGTGAGAATCGAGTAATCTTTTATATGCCAAATGGAGTGACACATCACATGTTGATTTAGTGAAGAGCAAACAGGAACAGCTGTTAGAGCTTTGCCATAAAAGCATGTTAGTAACATGTATTTGTAACTGCCATTAGCATAAGATCAGTGACAACCTGCCATCCTCTACTTACAGTTTGGGATGCACCACATTATGCGTATGTTTATGCTAAGAGTTCAGAAACCCATAATAACAATGTTAAAAAGAGAAAAACAATTTGAACACCAGGCTAGAGAGGCAGTGGTTTCAATTAACAAGAATACCTACGTTCAAGTTGAACATCAAACATGTTACTTTAAAAGTAAAAGGAGTCCTCCCTAAGTGCTATTTTATTATTTCTTAATATGCTGCTGGAGAGACAACAAGGTAGGTGTTCATAATACTAGTTCATAATACTACATGTTTTTGTATACCAAATACAAAAGAGAAAGTTGTGTGGTTAATGTCAGGAAAGATAGCCACACACAGGATGTTTACAAACTGCAAGTGTTGCCCTCCCCACCATGTGAGCGTCCCCTCCCCACTGCCTTGTGACACGGTACCCCTCACTCCCCTCCCTCCTCCCCACAGGCCACATGCCTTTGCTGGAGTAAGCACCCACACTATGCTTCCATACATTCCATCACATGGTTGCAATGTAACCAACAGACCCAAAGAAGATAGTTATAAAAATAAACTCACCAGCCTAATATTGCCCTACAGATTCTACTGATTTTACTCTAGGATAGAAATCTAATTGTGTCACTTATTTGAATTTTCAGTATGAAAAAAAAAGTTTTTTTTTGTAAATACTGCCTAATCCACCAAAATAGATGTTGGGGTCTCAAATCAGTCTCCAGCTATGTTGCATTGCCACTCTCGTGGTTCATAAACAGATCTATATGGCGTTCAAGGAAGCCAACCCTTGCCATGATATTTATTCAGTAAAGTGACCACTGTGTGGGAAACACATCAACCAAAAGGATCGAGTTTGAAATGCCATCATAAAATAGAGAAAAGTAGAGTAAAAACGGAGTTAGTAGCAATCCAGAATAACAGTGCTAACTGCATACCCCAGTGTCAATTTCAGAAGTTGTTAGATCCAAGTTTCAAGTAACAGTAAACAATATTTAAGAGAGTCAAGTCGTCATCACAACTCACGCAAAAGTATAAAACCTATCAATTACATACATTTTGGAAGAACAGAGTGTCTAAGTGAGTAAATGAATCGTGATAGTTCCATGAATATTAACGATTAAGTTATTTGAGTCCCTTGAAAAGAAGGCTCCTATGAATTAATGTTGTGAATGACATAAGGTAAGCCTAGAAGAAATTTAGTAACTGCCCAGAGGAACTTAACTCAGTGTGTTGCAAGGAAAGCTACCCAGCCTCCACATACAAAGGCCCTTTTCTGCTCTCCACCACTGCCCCACCCCTCTTTGGGACTAAGCCCAGCCATCTGTTTTGTATCCAGCCACAGGCAAGAGAAATGATGGCTAAGGAAGCACACACACCTGCATTCCCAAAGCGTCTAAGCCGTGTCACCTAGTGCAGTATACAATGATGGCTACGATATACGTTAGCAAAAGCAAGAAGTACACGAAATATCTACACCTTATATGAGACCATTTTTACCCTCGCTAATACTACTACTACTGAAATTACGCTTTAATCTGTTGCAACAGTATCATTGAGAGTGTTTTATGTACATACTAATCACGAGTTGTAAAGAAGGGAGAGATAAAAGCTCCAATTGAACACCATACAAGTAACTTTCAACAGAATAATAGTCAAAGTAAAATATTTATTTATTTATTTATTTATCGTATCCAAGACATCACCATTTTACAAAAAAAAAAATATTACAATGCAAGAGAAGCAGTTATAATACAATAATACATGGTTATAAGGTAAATTAACTACAATAGTATAGAAAAGTATGTAACATATAACGATAAGTGCTAAGGATGTGAAACAGAGCGATTTTCATATCCCACGTGAAGCCCAATACACTGCAGCTTGAATAGCCTTGTCATTTGCTTCAAATAGGTCTTGAGTCGAACACGGGTTGTTTAGTTTCCTGCAGACCAGTAGGTGTTGTGGGTCTTGCTGTTCTCCACACTCGCAGGGCTCTTCTGCACTGATGTAGCCCCATTTTTCCAAGTTTGCTCTGCATCTTGATACGCCTGTTCATAGTCTATTCAGGGCTTTCCAGGTCGTATATGGGAGTTCAGAACCAGCTGTGGGTTCTTCCCTGGGGCTATTCCCTGGTCTTCCTGGGTCCACATTGTACCACAGCTCTTCTCATCGTGCTCTAGGCGATAAAAGAGTTGCTTCAGCTGTTCGTAGGAAACTCTTCCTTGATTTAAGTCGGCGAGGTTGAAGATTGTATCCGAACATTGGATGCCTGGGATCTGTCTCCTGTTTATGTTTCTCGATTTCTGCGGAAGTCCTTCTTCTGATGTCTGGCGGGGCTATGCCCGTGAGGTGGTACAGCTGCTTTGTGGGAGTTGGGCGGAGGCATCCTGTCACGATGCATCCAGTCTCATTCAATGCTATATTTACTTGTTCAGCGTGGGTGGAATTTTGCCAAACATTGAAAGTAAAATATAAAACTGCCACATACTTCAGTTGGGAAAGAGACAGCTCCTACTAGCATTGAACCCATGACCTGCAGTTACTTGAGAAGTCATCTATGTCTCTATCAACGATATTAGGTATACGAGTTACATTGGCAGTCACCGTTAGTACTAGAAAACAAGCACTGAACCCACCTTTCGCAGAGAATTATTCTCTGCCAGTAGGACGGATCCTGTGGCCATGGATACCAGCACTGCTCCCACACCAGTTAGATCCAGCCATAACCATAATGTCAGCACTCTGCAATCTTACGAGTGCAATGTCTGCTGCATCTTAGTGCCTCAAACACCACTGATCCTCAACATAGAATTCTTAACCACTATACGGCGAATATTTTGTATAACTTTATGCACATTTTCAACACTAAGAAATTACCTTCCTTCCTATACACTCTACACATGGAAAATGGACTCTAATTTTATTAAAAAACAAAAACATTGGCAGGTAAGTTATGTCGACGTCATCAAGAGGCAACCAGTATCGTCGAACCGTCGTCAACAAGTATTAGGGAGCAGGTAGGTGAGAGAGTTAACAAAAGGAACAACAATTATAACTCAGCACAATTGGTTAGGAGGCTGCCAACAACCAACATTACATAGTTGCGAGACAAGGAGTACAAATTAAAGCATGTGACGTTGTACAAAATAGATTAACGTTTAATAATATCAAGGAGGGTAATGGCAATTATCGATCTAAGAACTGAAGGAGACGTGAAACCATTTTAAACTAAAACATTGCTAGACAAAGTATTAACTTGACACTCTACTATCATACAGCATTACTAATAACATTGGCATGACCTAACGACAGCATTCATGTAGGTAGACATACCAAAGACATGTCAATCAGTATGGAGATACAAACAAGAGCATAAAGAGAATAATAGAGACTACTTATACTTATTTTGCTACTAAATATAACTGAAGAATAAGGGAGTTTTGTGTAAGGGAGATAGTATTTTGTACTTTTGCTCCGGTCACGATTTTGCCACCACGTGTGTGACTGCGATGGGTTGCCAATTACATATGTCTATATACTACTTTAAGTAATCATTTTGTCTTTTTTTATTATCAATTCTTTACAAAGGCAGTCCCCTAGAGTTTTTTCAGCACCAGTAATTAAGCATTTGTGTCAATGAGCCTAATGTTTCCATGTGTTAATTTGTTGCCAGAGTTATGAGGGTAGTTATTTATTTTGTGGGATTTCAATTATACCAGAGTAAGTTCCCAAGTATTGCCCATTATTTAAGTGTTTACTGATAATGTTCTAGATAAGAAACTATTATGGAAGGGTAACTTAAGATTTATACATGCTTTATTTCATTTGTGTTTGAATGCTTATTTGGAGGGACATGCCACATGCCTCCCTAGTGTAGGTCATGTAAACAGAGTGAATAACCCCCACAGGTCAAGAGATTTTGGCCATACATCTTGTTTGTTAGATAAACCAGGGGGCAACCAATCCCCTCTGGTTCTTGTGTCAACTTACTATATTCCCCCCTTGATGTTCATTGAATAATGAAGGCGCCTCTGCAATTCCCTTTTTTTTCTCCACCTACACAACACATTAAGTGAGCGATCAGCTATTGCTGGGAATCAACCAAGTTGAGAGCCAAAAATGATGTCTGCTGAGATGTTTTGCCCTCCTCTGTATCACTTACTCTACTATCGAAATGTGGAAGCTATCCTGTTTTTCCTCTTCTGTCAGCTTGCTAGTTCGTTCTGACAGTACCGGTCCTATCTACCTTTCCAGCCACATCAAATGAGATATCGTTCCTCCCTTCTTACAATTAAGTGCTGTCGGTCATTGTTCATGGGTTATCATGTGAGAGAGGTGATTGCCACCGATAAGTAACATTCAATTCTGCTGTCACTCTATGTGAGCGCTAACCAGTATTGGCCACAACATCTAGTTCAACTGACTTCGAGAGGACAACCTGCAAGGGCACGCTTCTTGCATGATGTGACTGGCAAACGCACGGATCGCTAGCTGTCTATGTCATTCCTCAACTTTTCAATTTTGTGGCATAGTCCATCCTACCCACTTTCATCTTTCAACTTGCAACAGAACAACACCTGAAGAGTCATGCATCTTCCATGAAGTAGCCAACAACTGCACAGACTTCAGCTAACCACAACATACATTACACCTTTAGTTTTTGTGCCACAGCCCATTCCATGTACTTTACTCTTTCGTGTTGAAGAACAGTTCATGATAACAGTGTTCTGTGCTCTCTGAAGATCACTGTTCAAGCACTGTCAGACGCAAGCCACGTCTAGCCCACAGCTTAACCGCCAGTAAGCAGAAATCTCAGTTCAAAACCTGTGCATTCTATGACATTGTTCTTCCATTGTATTTTCTTCCGACTACTGAAGCAGTATTATTTGACTGTATGATGTGTCTCAGGGCACTGCGATATATCCAAGGATAGCTGTGAGTTTTAAGCAACTATCTGGACCTGATGATGCCAGCACCAAGGAGTTATAGAGACAGCAAATTTAGTCACAAAATGGTGAGAGGATGAAGATGGCGAATTTGGTCATGCGACAAAGTTTGTTTTGAGAGAGAGCTCAAGTTTTAAGAAGAAATATGTAGCAGTTATCTTGGAATTGCAGTATTGTTGTATAAATGGTTGAGTAGGTGATACCATCATGTCAACGATGTGCTGTACATTCTACCTTCATAAAGGAAAAGCTCATCAGGAATAACGCTCAACTTAGTCTTTTATAACTCAATCCCTTACACTTTCTGTTTCCACTGTGGAAGTTTCTAGATTCTCATCAAGTTTTGTTTTTCTCTTCTTGTTCTCAACGATTTGACATTCAACGACACAATTTTCATGCCCGAGAACAGGAACCTGAACCTAGTAGATGAACTTATCTGTTCAATGGGTGCATGAACCCATAATTACATGCCTTATAATTATTGTTTTTTTGGTAATCACTTAATGAACCATATCGATTGTGCTCATCTATCCTTATTCAGTAATATTATACCGCTTTTGTGATGTTTATATTCACCACTTCTCACTCTGAATCACATAAATACATTCATCGGGTGTAGGAGCCCAGAAACATGGAGAGTTTCTGTTCTGCAGGTAATCGAGAGTGCAAAGTACAGTCAACACAGTAAACAGCATCAGTATGCTTTATTTCTCTCTCGTTCTTAGACCCGCTGCTTACTTCCTGCGTAGCACAGTGACATAGTGCGAGAATCAGCCCTGAAGTCATCTACCGCACGCTGCTCTGACATAGCTGCTGTGCTGTCCCCCCACCCACATTATTAGTGCTACCACCATCAACTTTGATGTCGGACACTTTGTATACTGTGTAGTTCACAGCTCAATGGCCATTGATTTGAAAAACTGCTGACCTAACACATTGCTCAGCAAATACTTGACCTTCACTTCTGCAAATACGTTTGTTCCCTAATATAAGGGGAGAACAGCACTTCTTGTAACCTTCAGTCACCTCTCTCGAACCATGTCTGCAAGTACTATTGGTGTGCACATTCTATCTTTGCTCACTACTCTACACTCAAGGTAATAAAACAAATGATTGTCATTTTTTTCTGTCGTTCATGCAACGTATTTTCACCATTCTGGACTGCCAGAAGGATTTCAGACCATCGTTTATTTCCAGATTTTGGACATTTGGAATTACATGGATGCAAGTGCTCCATTACCTGCCCTATTACATTTGCCACTTCATTGTCCTCAACTATCGCCTCATCATGAAGAGGATACTTCTGCTGTCAGCTATTTGTATGGTTTCCAGTGCCTCACCATGTACGAACCATCCTTCGGTGTCAGGCATCATGTTTGAGAAACCTGAAAATCTATGGTATGCACCACATCATCTAGTGATTAACACAACACTTGATACTATGTCCCTCATAAAGAAAGAGTTAGCATTGCAACAAACTGCCGATCAAATGTTAGGATATGAATCATTGCTTGTACAAATGGGTCAGAAGAAAGCTTTGCTGGTATTACGTGATCTTAGGCAAAATATTGATCACCTTCAATGCAAACTGCATCATATAGTTTCAACCGTACCAGCCCCACGTGTAAAACGAGCCTGGTTCGACGCCGGAGGCGCCATACTCAAAACTGTGTTCGGAGTCTCCGATCATAAAGATGCCCACCATTAGAATAAAGAAATTAGACAAATTGACACATTTACTCAACAGAACCATGAGATGTTATTATGCCAACAAGTACGATTAATGCACATTGAAGACAATCTGTTATCAGGCACTAGGCAAATATGCAGTGTTACAGCTATGATACTCCACCAATATGAATCTTTTGAGAACTCTGTACAATGAGACTTTGTGCCTATACAAGCCGAGATATCCCACCTTACACTTAACCTTGAAGCATCCGAAGCCATACCAATGCTATAACATAATGTGCAGACTACCCAACTGCTACTTGTCAATTTACGTGTCACAATACAACTAGGATTGTGTGGAATTCTGAGTTCAGAACTTTTACCTCCCAAACAATTTATTCAAGTAGTGCAGACTGTTACCACCGATTTGCCCCTGTCAATGTGTTTAGTGTTGCCTGAACGTGAAGCTGTGTTACCCGATTATTATGCTATGGCTAGGACTCAGTTATTAAAATACACCAACACCCTATAGTTCCAAATACTTATACTCCTTGCCTGTTCGTATTGTCAATTTGAGTGTTTCAAGATACATGTGTTCCCTGTTGTGTGGTCAGCAACCAGACAGTATACACGCTGGAATACGGCAGACATTCTAGTCATTAGCCTGGATCACCAAAAATATTCTACGATGTCTCAAAATCAGTTGAATGAATGCATACATGTTCATATTCTCATGTGCCTTGAAATCGTCCTTCAAAACCATCCTATGGGATGTGAGATTAGCCTTTTCTTGGGAAAGCGTCAAATCACCACCCTGTTCAACAACTGTCATTTCCTAGTGGAACCCTGCTTTAAAATCATTAGCACAAACCTCCTATACGCATTAGACCAACCTGCGATATTAACACTTCTTTGCTATGAACATAATTTCCAGTCACAAACATACGAGATACAAATCTCAAACGGCGGATTTTTAGCAAACAGTTCCTATTGTGATGTTAACACATCACTCGTAACCTTTCATGCCAGTATGGCTTACTCTATCAGTATTCATGCCCCTTTACCTACATTTTTTCTACCTGAAATTTCATTTGTGGTTCCTTTGTCAACTGAATTACCTGTTTTATCTAATATATTGAATGATCACCTTTTAACGTCAATCAATGACCTTTTAAAACACAAGAGAGGACAAATTTCTTACTATAGCCTGTTAGTGCCATTTATGTGAATAGCAGACAGCCACTAATCTACATACAACTATTGTACCCAGTGTCACAGTAATCCTAGTCACTGCTATTTTTATTATTGTACTGATATGGATATTGTGTAAAAAGGGATTTTGCAAACAGTTACGACTGTACCCTCCAATAGTTCCAGGACCCCAGCCTCATGGTGGATATCACCAATGATTCAAAAGAAAAGCCTATCAAGGCATGTGCCCTCTTTTAATTTTTAGAGTTCAACTGTGTTATTAATTATTGTGAAAACTGGTGCAGCATAGTGAAGTGCTCCCCTAGGTTAATCCCCTTTTAAATGTGTGTGAAACGTGTGAACCTTCCCTCATACTCCACTGCGCTGAGTTCCAGTGGACAGGCCTGGCCACTGCCACACCCCCTTCTAGCCGCCAGCTTGGGCGCTGCCTGCCGAGGACAACACAACACCCCGTGTCGTGCCACTCAGCCTTGTATGTAACTTCTGTGGTGATACGTATATGCTTTTAAATTCATTTAAGAAATAAAGATGCTTGGTATGTACACATGATTCAAACTATTACCTTCCAATGTGTTTTATTCATGCTTGTTAGCTGATGTAATTTTGTTTTGATGTTTTATAATATTTATTCCTTGTTCTTGTGTAAACATAATATTGTTGTAGTGTGTAAACCCTTTTGTGACCCCTAAGAGGTCTTCAAAGTCTCTACTCCCACCCATAGTTTAAGGCCCCTGCCATCTTCCGTGGAAACCTTTAACAATCAAACAATGTCTATTTTGTCTTTGCAAACTAAAATTGTCAACATTTAAATAACAATTGCATTGAGCGAAATCACATACGTTTTCCACTCCCTTGGAAGGGGGAGGAGTGTAAGGTTGAGCCAGATAGTAGGGGATTCTATCTCTATTTTCTTAGAAAAGGTTTATTTCATTTTCTTGTTATGGTCAAGCATTAGCCAGCAGCTTCAGCTGCCTGTAATTTTCTCATCCTATGGTCTGGCAGCAGCAAGTCAGCACCGAGGTGGACAATTTCAATCATGTGCCTCCCGCATGTGCTGACAAGGTAACGCCACTTAGGCGTAGCTGACCAGGCCACGCTTTGGAACTTTCCATGCCACCCCTGCGATTTTCTCGTCTCCTGACCAATCAGGACGGAACAAGCTGCGTGATCGTGCTGGAGGTACCCTGCCGCCGGTCAGCCGAAACACTCTACCGCCACATGCCCTGTAGCTGTGAACATCATCTTGTCTTCCCAGTGCTGTGGTGCTGAGGACTTTGTTTCTGTAGCTGCCATGCCATTTTGACTTGTCCGAATGGCAGCCACCACTCTTCTTTAACTTTGCCTAAGTTTGCTGTGAACTATGTTACGCCCATCACTACGTCTTGGCTCACCCTCACCTCCCCAGGCCTGGCTCATGTTGCCCATTTGAATTCGCATCTGTTGGTTTTTCTGCCAATAAATGGTCTCATTTCAACAAGTTCGCCCACCACCTTAGCCACTCTTTAACAGAGTCGTTCCTGCACACTATGTTATATTGGTCAGAGAAACCATTAGAGGTGCTCCCAACTCAAAACCTAACTTTCCTGGATAAAGCCTCGAATCTAGACATCCTAAACTCACTAGATGAACGTTTAGTGACACAAAAAGGAGGAATCACAGCAGAGCAAATGTTCGAGCTCATGCACAAATATCATGATAGACAACATCACAACTCAAGAACTGTAAGTGTTACATCTTTCAGTTCTGTAGTGATCCTGACTACAATTAGTGCAATCTACTTTTGCTTTAGGCAGTCAGTACATTGTTCAGAGTCACCTGTACACCAAATGCATGTTAACTGGTTTGTTAATAGAGCTAAGGTTTAATAAGTGATTATGTGTTGAACCATTGAATAAACTTGTAAATGTAAAATTGTGTTAGCGTGTAAGTAATGACTTCAACAAACATCAATATAATTGATCCACTGGACTGAACATAGCATATAATGTTATAAGATTCAGAGTCAATACAAGGGTAATGTGATTCAGCTTCAAGAGAGTGAAAGGATAATTAAATTGTACAGTGTACAATTTTTGATGTCATTCATGTATGATGAGATTATTACAGAGATACTAAATCCAGAGAAATTCTAGGAGAATTTTCTAAAGGAAAGGGGAAATGTTGTACCATTGAATAGTATTCCAGGTGGATATTACAAAATGATCAAAGTTTTTCTCTGCGAATGCAGAAGCAGTGCAGAATGAGTCTATGGTGTCACCGCCAGACACCACACTTGCTAGGTGGTAGCCTTTAATTGGCCGCGGTCCATTAGTATATGTCAGACCCGTGTGTCGCCACTATCAGTGATCGCAGACCGAGCGCTGCCACATGGCAGGTCTAGTCTAGAGAGACTCCCTAGCACTCACCCCAGTTGTACAGCCGACTTTGCTAGCAATGGTTCACTGTCTACAGATGCTCTCAATTACAGAGTCAACAGTTTAGCATAGCCTTCAGCTACGTCATTTGCTATGACCTAGCAAGGCACCATATTCAGTTACTATAAGAATGTATTCTGAACAGATAATATTGTGAATCATGTACCGTCAAGAGCAACGTTCATCATTAATGGATTAAAGTTAGGTATCAAACTAATTACATCCACTTTCTGAATTCTAATTCCTTGTCATGTTCCAGACCTCACATCAGTATAGTTCACCCCTCCTCATGCCAGCCTGCGTGAGCTAAAATGCGTGCATTTCATCTGCCACTAGTAACACGGTGTTGGCTCTTCTGCCAACACAACATTGACGACGAGCAGTAAAAATGGTGTTCTTCACTATACTGACATATATCGTTGCGACTGCCCTGATTTAATTGTGTAATGGCTTCGCCACAATCTCCAGATGTACTGTCCGAATTTTATCACTTACTAAATCAGCAGATGCAGGCATTACTGGATGCCCTTGGGCAAAACAATGCAGCAGCCACCTCTCCACTGCTAACGCAGTCACAACACGCAGTTGCATCGACCTTCCGACCTTTTGATGCTGCACTGGAAAGCTGGACGGAGTGGTCACGCCAATTTGGATTTCATCTCACTGCCTACAGAATTCAAGGTAATGAGCGGCAGTCTTTTCTTTTGTCGTCCATTGGTGTGCAAACCTACCGTGTGATAGTCAAATTATTTCCCTGACGTGACATAGCAACTTTGTTCTATGAAGAAATTTTGTCTGCATTAGATGCATATTTCAAACAATCCATCAATGTAGTTGCGAAATGGTATACCTTCTTTCATACAAAACATATGGCAGGTCAGACTAATTGGGAGTGGGTTGCAACCTTGCAAGGCCTTACTAGGGATTGTGCTTTTGAGTGTCAATGTGGACTCTCATATTCAGATACTATGGTATGTGATGCAATTGCACAGAACGTTTATGATGTTCGTATAAGGGAACAGATTTTGAAACTAGTCAATCCCTCCCATCAACAAGTGATGGACATATTGGCGACCACTACGGTCGCAGGTTCGAATCCTGCCTCGGGCATGGATGTGTGTGATGTCCTTAGGTTAGTTAGGTTTAATTAGTTCTAAGTTCTAGGCACTAATGACCTCAGAAGTTAAGTCGCATAGTGCTCAGAGCCATTTGAACCATTTTTGGACATATTGAATCGGCAGGACACACTTGACTTTGCTCAGGAATCATTTGAAACTTCGCCAGCCGTGTGTCAGGTTAACTGGCCCGCAGGGTGAGCTGCACGGAGCAGTAAACAGCCCTCGTGCCCGGCCGCGCTGCTGCCACCAGGCTCTCAGCCACATGTGCCACAACGGCAAGCAAATGCAGTGCTCAAATCATGCCTGCGGAGCGCTACTAAACATTCGCGTGAGAATTGCCTGTCACACCAAGCTATTTGCTTTTACTGTAATAAAAAGGACATGTTCAGAGTGTTTGCCAGAAAAAGCTCAGATCAGAAATTCCAAACCATTCCAGGCCCTTTGCTTTGCGCCAGAATCGGAATCGAACCAAGGATACTCAGGCTCACAAAACTTCGCCCATGGAAATTCATGTCATTCGTTCCACTCCGCCCAGTGCCACTCTCTCTCTACCAGTGACTGTGTTCATTCCACAAATATTTGCGTCGACATCGCTGGAACTCTCGTCAAGTCGCAAGTTATTTTGTACCAGTGTCATTTCACGTTGCACGAGACAGTTGCTCTTGTCGTCAGCAGGAAAATAAACTTTTTGTAGACTTAGAAATTAACGGCAAAGTGATACCATTCCAGCTCAATACCGGAGCTGCAGTTTCACTGATCAATCAAGACACTTACAAACTGCTGGGCACACCTCCGTTGCATGCCACAAATGTTACGTTAACTAGCTATTCAGGTCAAGAGATCCCTGTGTTAGGACAGTGTAGCCTTCTTGCAACATACAAAGGACAAACAAAACTTGTGTCATTTTACGTCCTACGTTCTTCTTCTGCAGTGAACTTGTTTGGTTTCGATTTATTTCAGTTGTTTAACTTGTCTATAGTAAATCAGGTCCTATCAGTGAACCAGACTGTGCCTTCAGTCTCGTCTATGTGAAGAATTTGCAGACATTTTTGCACCGGACCTTGGTTGCGCTAAGAACTATACAGCACATTTGGAACTGAAAATAAACACGCAACCAAAATTTTTCAGAGCGTGCAATGTTCCCCACACATTGCGTGATGAGGTTGCAAAAACATTACACGATTTGGAATCACAAGGTGTAATTGAACGTGTGCAGACTTCTCTCTAGGAATCACCCTTAGTAATTTTGCCGAAACCTTCGGGAAAATTGAGACTTTGTGTGGACTTCAAGGCAACAGTGAATCCACTACTAGTGATTGCAACTTTTCCTTTACCTCACCCGGAATATCTTTTTGACATACTGTGCCCGTGCAAATATTTTTTGAAGTTGGACCTAGCAGATGCGTACTTGCAAATACTGGTGGACGAAGAATCCCAGCGTGTTTTGGTGGTTAACACGCATCTTGGTTTGTATCAATTCAAATGACTGCCATTCGGGTGTGCATCCACCCCTGCATCGTTTCAGCAATATCTACAAACTGTTTGTGTGTCAGTCCCTACTGCAGCAAACTATCTGGACGATATTGTGATCTCTGGAAAGACGGAAGAAGAACATTTAGCCAATCTCAGAACATTATTTCAGGTCTTGCGACATAATGGTTTTAGCTTATGGAAGGACAAATGTGTGTTTTTTGCCCATGACTTGCCGTATCTGGGCCATGTACTCAATGCCCAAGGCATACATCCCAGTCCCACGCACCTCTATGCCGTACAAGACTTGCCTTCGCTGCAGACTCTGAAGCAGCTACAGAGTGTGTTGGGAAAAATCAACTATTATCACAGATATGTGCCGCATGCCTCTTCCATTTCAGCTCTGCTTCATCGCTTACGCCGTAAAGGTGTTCCATTCGTCTGGACAATGGAATGCGAATGCGCATTTCGCCGGTTGAAATCGGCGTTGCTTTCCAATACTTGCCTTACGCCATTTGATCCCCAGAAGCCCCTTTTGTTGATGGTGGATGTATCGGATTTTGGGATTGGTGCTGTGCTTGCACACAAAGATGGCTCGCACGATCGCCCTATTGCCTTTGCATCCAAATTGCTCCTGTCTGTGCAAAGAAATTATTCACAGATCGAGAAAGAAGCATTGGCTCTCGTATTTGGTATTACAAAGTTTCATGTATGGTCGTCCCTTTACCATAATCACACACCACAAACCTTTGACATCACTTTTTCATCCAAACAAGCCTGTACCTCCACGTACAGTGCAGAAATTCGTTTGCTGGTCTATTTTCCTCTCGCAGTAGTGCTACGATATCTTGTATTGGTCCACTGCTAAGCACGGAAACGCTGATGCATTGTCCTGTTTGCCTGTTGATGAGGATAGGGCATTCGATTGCTCCGAACTTGCTTGCATGTTCATTGATTCAGAAACCGATGACATGGACGAATCGTTCCCGATTGATTTTTGTCGTGTAGCTACAGCCACAGCTGTCGACCCTGTCCTTGCTACCATTCTGCGTTTTGTTGCTACACAATGGCCCTTGTCAAAGTCACAGATCGGGGACCCGTTGGTTCGCTCACGGATCAGGGACCCTTTGGTTCGCTGATTTTTTGCTCACAAAGCGAGACTTTTTGATCGACATGGTGTTTTGCTGTTGCGTTCTGATAATGATCAGTCCAGGGTTGTGGTCCCATGTTCGTTACAGGCCTCTGTCTTATTGGGGTATAGTGAGAACAAAACAACTTGCTCATCAGCACTGTACTTGGTTCGGAATCGATTCCGTGATTATGAATATGTGCTCTTCTTGCATGGTGTGTGCCGAACAACAGTCAGCACCACCGAGGAAATTCTTTGCATGGCCAAAAGCCAATTTCCCTTGGCATCACTTGCACATCGATTTTGGTGGTCCATTCTGGAATGCTTGATGGTTGGTTGTGATAGATTCATTCAGTAATTTTCCTTTTGTTGTCTGGGTGTCTTCCACGACATTGTCTGCCACCATCCAAGCATTATCTGCTATCTTTTGCATTCAAGGTCTTCCACAGACAATTGTTTCCGACAATGGCCCACAATTCATGTCCGCAGAATTTCAGTCATTCTGCAAGGCCAACGGTATTTCACATCTGACGTCCACGCCGTTTTTGCCACAGTCAAACGGTGCCGCTGAACGATTGGTAAGGACTTTCAAGTCACAGGTATTGAAGTTGAAAGAGTCGCATTCTCAGGAGGACGCGTTATTGCTCTTTTTGTCCTCGTATAGCTCTCAGCCCCGAGATGATCACGCACCGGCTGAGTTGCTCCACGGTCGCCATCATCGAACCTTGATGTCTTTGCTACATCTGCCGCATCAGGTTCCTGTGCAGCGGCAGACACCTGCTTTTGCCCCAGGCCGATGTTGTCTACTACCGCCACTATCAAGGTTCATGGCGTTGGCTCGAAGAGTGCATTCTTCGCTGCCTTGGATGCGCTATGTATCTGGTTTTGGGGCCTCTGGTGAGGTGCGCCGGCATCTCAATCAGCTGTCCCTCTGTCGTTGCACGGGATGTGCCACTCGCTGTCTGCTTTCAGCGACAGTGCCTCAGCCCCAGGTGTTACCGACGCTGCCTTCCATTTTGCCCCACGGCGACGCGCCGTCGCCGCCAGTTCTCCCGCCGGAGATGCCCGCAATGGACGCATCGCTGCAGCCGTTGGGCGCCTCCCTAGGTGACACGCTGCCGATCACTCCCCGTGACCAGTTGTCCTCTGACACGGAACTCTCGCCTGCTCCGGACCATATGTCGTCTTCACCCGTCGGGTGCCCCGGCCTGATGGAGGTCAACCCTTCGGCCCCTCCTGTCTCTCTACGGGCGCATACACCGCATGTTGGCACGCACCCTGGAGTAGGTTTTCAGGCGTTCCCTAGATCCCCGCGGTCCGAATGGCAGGGTGCGGGTAGCACAGCCTCACCTGTTGTTAGGCTCCCCACTTCGTCGCATATGTCAACATGGAGCCCTCCCCATGGTAGGTGGAGGCCTTATACCACAACCGTCTGTCAATTTGTGGGGGAGGAATGTGGTGTCACCGCCAGACACCACACTTGCTAGGTGGTAGCCTTTAAATCGGCTGCAGTCCATTAGTATACATTGGACCCGCGTGTCGCCACTATCAGTGATTGCAGACCGAACGCCACCACACGGCAGGTCTAGTCTAGAGAGACTCCCTAGCACTCGCCTCAGTTGTACAGCCGACTTTGCTAGCAATGGTTCACTGTATACAGATGCTCTCAATTGCAGAGACGACAGTTTAGCATAGCCTTCAGCTACGTCATTTGCTACGTCCTAGCAAGGTGCTATATTCAGTTACTATAAGAATGTATTCTGAACAGATAATATTGTGAATCATGTACTGTCAAGAGCAACGTTCCTCATTAATGGATTAAAGTTAAGTATCAATCTAATTATGTCCGCTTTCTGAATTCTAATTCCTGGTCATGTTCCAGACCTCATGTCAGTATAGTTATTCCCTCCTCACACCAGCCTGCGTGAGCTAAAATGCATGCATTTTGGCCGCCACTAGTAACACAGTGTTAGCTCTTCTGCCAACACAACAGAGTCAATGATTGGTGGAATGCCAGCAAGAGAGAAATGCTGACTGAGTGGCAGTGAACATGGAAACTATTGCAAGACTCCAAACACAATGACATCAAGGGAACAGAAGGACACCATCATAATGGAGACTGCACAGAGTGTCACAAGAAAGCCCACATCTGTCACAAGAGCAACTATTCAGTTATCAAGACAGCACAAAAGAGCATCTGAAAGGTAAAGTTGTCATGTCCTGAAGTGACCAAGAAAGCTGACCAGACTGGAAAATCAGGATGCATGATGGCACTGCTGCGTCACCCTACCAGAGCACGAGTGCAACCAGCATAAATACCCTCCTGTCCTGGCAGATTTCTATTCAGTTGCAGTGATTCTTTAAAGGAGAGAGGCTTATGTTCGTCAACCCTGTACTCACCTAGCCACCTTCAAACTTCCATGGATCAAAAAGCCCTGTTGGAGGGACTTAGCCACAGTGAACTGCAGCACCTACTACTGAGACAAAACTGATGAGACACTGTGAGTATCACCAATCAACTGGTCATCTGGAAGTCTAACCAAGAGGGCACAGCAGCAGATCATCATCCATCATCCTGAAGATGAGTCACTGCTGCCGCTCACTGTGGTTCGTGCAGCAGACACTAGTGCTGCCAGCCTCTCTCTCTTAATGGGAGGCCATGGCCTCCCTCTTCATGGCTACATGCACCCCAAATGAGGCTGGAGGATGTGTCTCCTGGGCATTGATCTTCAGTGTCATTGAGAACACACTGGAGATCAATTAGCAGAGCTGAGGACCACCATTGCATGCTCTTTGTGTTGGTGGCACTACTGAGATTGTCATCCACTCATGGTGTAACAGCCTCCTACATGAGCCATTGCAGCCACTTACAGACTGCAAGATGTGCATGTGTCAGCATCTTCTGGCTTGGCATGTGATCCACCAGTGTGTCTAAGCAGCTGGCATCCTGCAGTAGACAACTGTGTACTTGCGATTAATATACAGGGTGAGTCACCTAACGTTACCGCTGGATATATTTCGTAAACCACATCAAATACTGACGAACCGATTCAACAGACTGTACGTGAGGAGAGGGACTAGTGTAATTGTTTAATACAAACCATACAAAAATGCACGGAAGTATGTTTTTTAACACAAACCTACGTTTTTTTAAATGGAACCACATTAGTTTTGTTAGCACATCCGAACATATAAACAAATACGTAATCAGTGCCATTTGTTGCATTGTAAAATATTAATTACATCTGGAGATATTGTAACCTAAAGTTGACGCTTGAAACCTCCGACGTTCAGTTGCGTGTTGTAACAAACACGGGCCACGGTCGGCAAGCAGCATCTGCAGGGACATGTTTATGATGACGACTGTGTTTACAAGTGTGGCTGTAGTGCACTGTTGTGGTTTGGTCTAGCTGTCGCAGTGTCCGCATGTAGCGCTTGCTGCTATTGTTATTCTGCATTTGTCTCCGCACGCAGACCAACTGTAGTACACCATGTTACCAGACGTCTTTGATAGTGTAGTGTTGTAGGAACTGTGACCATGGTGTATTCAAACTCTGAAAAGGCGGAGATGATACTCATCTATGGCGAGTGTCGACGAAATGCAGCTAATGCCTTCAGGGTGTATGTGGAACGATACCCGGACAGAGAGCATCCAACGTGCCGCACATTGCAAAACATCTACCGCCAACTGTATGCAACAGGTATGGTCGTAGCACGCAAATGGATCCGTAACAGGCCCGTCACAGGAGAAGCGGGTGTAGTTGGTGTGTTAGCTGCTGTTGCCATGAACCCACACATGAGTATACGGGACATTGCGAGAGCTGGTGGACTGAGTCAAAGTAGTGTCATGTGCATACTGCATCATCACCGCTTTCACCTGTTTCATGTGTCACTACTTCAGCAATTACATGGTGATGACTTTAATCATCGAGTGCAATTCTGTCAATGGGCATTAACAGAGAATGCGTTGCAGTTCTACCTGTTTACCGATGAAGCGGGTTTCACAAACCATGGGGCAGTGAATCTATGGAACATGCATTACTGGTCCGTGGACAATCCTCAATGGCTCAGACAGGTAGAGCGACAGCGACCGTGGACTGTAAATGTATGTTGCGGAATCATTGGTGACCACCTCATTGGTCCTCACTTCATTGCGGGGGCCCAAACAGCTGCAACATACATCGCATTTCTACAGAATGATCTGCCAATGTTGCTCAAAAATGTCCTATCGGAAACGCGTCGATGTATGTGGTATCAGCATGATGGTGCACCTGCACATTCTGCAATTAACACTAGGCTGGCCCTTGACAGGATGTTCGACGGGCGTTTCATAGGACGTGGAGGACGCATAAATTGGCCAGCCTATTCTCCTGATCTTACACCTCTGGTCTTCTTTCTGTGAGGCACGTTAAAGGAGAATGTGTACCGTGATGTGCCTACAACCCCAGAGGATATGAAATGACATATTGTGGCAGCCTGCGGCGACATTACACCAGATGTACTGCGGCGTGTACGACATTCATTACGCCAGAGATTGCAATTGTGTGCAGCAAATGATGGCCACCACATTGAACATCTATTGGCCTGACATGTCGGGACACACTCTATTCCACTCCGTAATTGAAAACGGAAACCACGTGTGTACGTGTACCTCACCCCTCATGGTAATGTACACGTGCATCAGTGAAAAAGCCAATAAAATGGTGTTAGCATGTGGACGTAATGTGCTGTTCCAGTCTCTTCTGTATCTAAGGTCCATCACCGTTCCCTTTGGATCCCTATGTAATTCGGTGCTCTCCGATACACACGATCGAACAGCGGAGGAGTGGTACTCAAGCGTCAACTTTAGGTTACAATATCTCCGGATGTAATTAACATTTTAAAATGCAACAAATGACACTGATTACGTATTTGTTTATATGTTCAGATGTGCTAACAAAACTAACGGGGTTCCATTTTAAAAAATGTAGGTTTGTGTTAAAAAATATACTTCCGTGCATTTTTTTATGGCTTGTATTAACCAATTACACTAGCCCCTCTCCTCACGTCCGGTCTGTGGAATCGATTCGTCAGTATTTGATGTGGTTTATGAAATATATCCAGCGGTAATGTTAGGTGACTCACCCTGTATATATATATCACATCCAGCACAGTGCAACCCTGATGACTGTAGGGCCCATGGACTGGCCTTCTGTAGAAGGTTTTCATGATGTGGATGTAGTGTGATCATGCAGTAATGCCTTAAAACAAGAACCCACTGCTGAAATGTTGACTGTAGGACTGAACAATATGTTATTAGATCCTGTCTCAGCACTGCACAACCCTTAAAGTATCCTCAGTAGTGATGACATCTGTACATGATACTGACCCAAGGCATGACTGACCTAGCTGTTTACTGAACTCATGGGACCAATTGCTGTGACATGCATTGGTATCTGGCTGCCTCCACATTTTCCTATGATAGTCATCAGTTGTCAGATAAACCCATCACTTGTCAGTGAAGAGAACCTTATGCCATTGACTCAGACTCCATATTAGGTGTCCCTTGCTTGCCATACTCATATATCATGGTGCTGATTGCTAAGAAGCTGGTATAATTGATCCAGATTCCATTCCAGACGTTCCTTACTCACTTTCTGCATATATCATGGTGTTGGGTAGTTTGTACTGTTTAGGTTCTATCCCTAGAAGTCAAACTGATTGTATGGGGATGGTCATGAATTGTCTATGTCAACATAGCCCCCCAATTGCCTTGAAAAAGACAGCATGCAATTCTGTTCTATTATCCTTGGGGTATCTATGAGCCATAATTTATGGGCAGTAATAACCAGCCGATGTTGTTGACCATAGCCGACTGTTATGAGACAAACTTTCAATGTCTGTTTTTTTCTGTCTTATTAGTGGCTGAATGTTTGAATGATGTCCTAGTGATGTATGCCACTTTATTGTGCAACTTCTCATGCTGACAACTCTTCTTGCCATAATGTGATTATATACACAGTCTGAGCCTGGCATGTTGACAGAAAGTCAATGTTGGAGAAAGGAGGAATTGCCACATTCATCAAGAACTGTCCTAAATTTAAGAACATAGACTTTCATAAATTTTGCCTAGAACAGCATATGGAAGCATGTGCAACAGAAGTAGAATTTCACAAAAAATCCTTCATAATATTAAGTGTATATCAAGCACCTGCAGTTAACTTAAATCTGTTCATAAACCACCCTGAAGCTGTACTAGCCTATTTAACAACCAAAAACAAAGAAATAGTGATTTCTGGTGATTTCAATGTAGATTTCCTTTAAAGACTCTCCCAATAAGAACTTATTTGAGTTAGTAACACTATCATTCAACTTAATTCCCACTATAAAGTTCCCCACTAGAGTAGCCAATTGCTCACAAACAGCCATTGATAATATCTTTATAGAAAAGTCCAATGAACAAAATTATATTACAAAACCAATAGTCAATGGCCTCTCAGATCATGGCATGCAGTTCCTTCTGTTAAATGTTAGTACTGAACAGGATATAAAATCTGTTAAATCTGAGCTCAAGAGGGTAATTAATAAGCCAAAAATTGATTATTTTAGGACACTCCTCAGAGATATTCACTGGACTGATGTTTACAGTGCTCATGGCATTAATTAAAAATATAACACTTGTGCTAATAAAGTGTTTACCTTATTTGAACACTGTTTTCCCCCAAAACCAACCAAGGTTAGAGCAAAGTCTACAAAGCAGCCATGGATTACTCAAGGAAGAGGAGTATCTTGTAAAACAAAAAGGAAACTGTATCTGTCAATCCAAAACAGTTCTGATGTTGATGCTATAGCACATTACAATAATTCTGCAAAATATTAAAGACTATAATACAGACATCAAAGCAAATATATTACAAGGAAAAGATAGTCATATCAGATAACAAAATAAAGACAATATGGGATATAGTGAAGGAGGAGACTGGTAGAACCAGACATGAAGAGCGACAAATAGCACTAAGAGTAAATGATACATTGGTTACAGATGTGTATAGTGTTGCAGAAATTTTTAAAAAAACATTTTATAACTGTTACTGAAAAGATGGGGTTGTCAGTTTATGTAGATGCTGCTATGGAATACCTCAGACCAGACATCTCAAGTAACTTCCATAATGTGAATTTGACCCTCACTATCCCAGCAGAAATAATGTACATGATAAAATCTTTAAAATAAAAAACATCTAGTGGGTATGATGAAATATCAACAAAGTTAATTAAAGAATGTGATTCCGAGCTACGTAACATATTAAGCTATCCGTGTAACCAGTTGTTTATCAGTGGAATATTTCCTGAATGGTTGAAATATGCTGAAGTTAAGCCACTATTTAAGAAGGGAGATAAAGAAATAGCATCAAATTTCCATCCAATTTCACTTTTGCCAGTATTCTCAAAAATTTTAGAAAAAGTAATGTACAACTCGCTTTATAACCATCTTATCTCAAATAACATTCTGTCAAAGTTGCAGTTTGGATTTCTAAAGGGTTCTGATATTGAGGAGGCTATCTACACTTACAGTGAAAATGTGCTTAATTCATTAGACAAAAAATTGCAGGCAACTGGTATATTTTGTGATTTGTCAAAGGCATTTGACTGTGTAAATCACAATATTCTTTTAAGTAAATTAGAATATTATGGTGTAACAGGAAATGCTGCAAAGTGGTTAAAATCTTATATCTCTGGCAGGAAACAAAGGGTGTTATTAGGAAAGAGACATGTATTAAGCTATCAGGCATCATCCAACTGAGAATTAATTACATGTGGGGTCACACAAGGTTCCACTTTAGGACCCTTATTTTTTTTCTTGTGTATATCAATGACCTTTCATCAGTAACATTACCAGAGGCCAAGTTTGTTTTGTTTGCTGATGATACAAACATTGCAATAAATAGCAAATCAAGTGTAGTCTTAGAAAGTTTGGCTAATCAAATATTTGTCAACATTAATCGCTGGTTCCTAGCCAATTCTTTGTCACTAAACTTTGAAAAAACACACTACATGAAGTTCAGAACTTGTAAGGGGTGCCCCACAAGTATATGCCTAACATATGATGACAAGGAGATAGAAGAAATGGACAGTGTTAAATTCTTGGAATTACAGCTTGATAATAAATTCAAGTGGGAGGAGCACACCACAGAACTGCTGAAGCATCTTAACAAATCTCTATTTGCAATGTGAATTGTGTCAGACATAGGGGATATAAAAATGAAAAAGCTGGCATACTATGCTTGCTTTCATTCCATAATGTCATATAGGATTATTGTTTGGGGTAGTTCATCAAGCCAAGCTAAAGTTTTCTGGGCACAAAAACGTGCAGTAAGAGTTATATGTGGTGTGAACTCAAGGACATCTTGCAGAAGCCTGTTTAGGGAATTAGGGATACTAACTACTGCTTCCCAATATATTTATGCCTTAATGAAATTTGTCATTAAAAATATATCAATTTTTCAAACCAACAGCCTAATCCATGGAATCAATACTAGAAATAAGAATAATCTTCACAAGGATTTAAAGTCACTTACTCTTGTACAAAAAGGTGTGCATTATTCTGGAACACACATATTCAATAGCTTCCCAGCAGCCATAAAAAGCTTAACAACCAATGAAATTCAGTTTAAGAGAAGCCTCTGAAGGATTTATTGGTGGCCAACTCCTTCTACTCCATTGATGAATTTCTCAGTAGAACTAACTGATTTGTGTGTGTGTGTGTGTGTGTGTGTGTGTGTGTGTCTATATATAACTTCTGCACAATTCACAATTTCAGTGCAGTAATGTGTTCATTGTAAATAAGTATTATAGTAGTTCTATTACATGTTTATTACCTTATAAATAAAAAACCTTTTTTTTATTTTAAATTCAGTGCATTAGTGTTTGTAAAATGATTCTTTCATATAGTGTTCATTAAGAAATGATGATCATTCCACTTGGGACATGTGGAATGGTAAATTAGCTTATTTGTTTGAGTTGTAAATATTTTTCATGTATTATTGTTTTTCTGACATGTTCTACATCCTGGAGGACCTCCTCACTGTGGATCAATTGGAATGAAAGTAAATTTAATCTAATCTAAACTGAACAGTATATGAAAGATGTTCACAATTAAAGATGGAGTGTACTCTACCAAACTGACTGAGAATGCAATTTTAATTTAATATTGGGTCTGTTCTTGTTATTGTTCTCATAAATTATCTGCCATCATACACTATGTGAGAACCTTAAGCTAATGATAGTAGTAGTGTACAGGCCACCTAGTGGTGACCCCCATATCTTTCTGAGGAACTCTTAATGTACATATGTATACCAAAATGGAAAAAATACAATATTGTCATTGGTGGGGATATCAATTCAAGTTTTGATGTGCTGAAGGACAGAAAAACTGTGACAGATCTCAAAAATGTGCTTCGACAATTTAACCTGTGCTATGTTAACTGCAAACCTACCAGAGGCTCATCCTGTCTACACAATATATTTACAAATATTAAGAGAACTTGTATGTCCACTGATGTAATTAGTTTCCTTTACTCAGACCATGATGCAGTATATCTTAGTCTTAATAATGTAACTTCAGACTGTTCCAAACCAGAATCTAAAATTGTGATTACTAGACCTGTGAGCAGAGAGAGGATGTATAGGATTAGACATGCCCTCACTTATTTCAGTTAGGACACACATTTTATTAGGCTTCAACACTGTTCAGCTGATATTGTTTCCACTAAGTTTTTCTCCATATATTTAAATATATTAGAAAATAACATCCCTCTGAAAATATGTACAGTGAATATTAGTAGTAATTACAAGAAAAGGAAAAACGAATGGTATACTCCACAGTACAAAACCAGTAAATCAGAACTGTATAAAGAACTGTATGCTAAAGCTAAATATAAGTATAGGAAGGCAATAAATGAAGTGAAGAAACTGCATAACATAGTAAACATTGAAAAATCTAACAATAGATGCAAAAAGGCCTGGGGTGTAATAAACTCCATTGCTCATACTAAACACAAAGAGGAAATCGCCATTACCCCAGAAGAATTTAATAAATATTGCATTCAGTCCATTGAAGAAATCAGTAGCTCAATAAACAAACCCCTTGAAAATGCAATTAGTATTATGGACAGCTGCTTTGAAAAGTTTCCCCCAAGCACTTTCACAGAAGTGAGCCCAAATACACTCCTGGAAATTGAAATAAGAACACCGTGAATTCATTGTCCCAGGAAGGGGAAACTTTATTGACACATTTCTGGGGTCAGATACATCACATGATCACACTGACAGAACCACAGGCACATAGACACAGGCAACAGAGCATGCACAATGTCAGCACTAGAACAGTGTATATCCACCTTTCGCAGCAATGCAGGCTGCTATTCTCCCATGGAGACGATCATAGAGATGCTGGATGTAGTCCTGTGGAACGGCTTGCCATGCCATTTCCACCTGGCGCCTCAGTTGGACCAGCGTTCGTGCTGGACGTGCAGACCGCGTGAGACGACGCTTCATCCAGTCCCAAACATGCTCAATGGGGGACAGATCTGGAGATCTTGCTGGCCAGGGTAGTTGACTTACACCTTCTAGAGCACGTTGGGTGGCACGGGATACATGCGGACGTGCATTGTCCTGTTGGAACAGCAAGTTCCCTTGCCGGTCTAGGAATGGTAGAACGATGGGTTCGATGACGGTTTGGATGTACCGTGCACTATTCAGTGTCCCCTCGACGATCACCAGTGGTGTACGGCCAGTGTAGGAGATCGCTCCCCACACCATGATGCCGGGTGTTGGCCCTGTGTGCCTCGGTCGTATGCAGACCTGATTGTGGCGCTCACCTGCACGGCGCCAAACACGCATACGACCATCATTGGCACCAAGGCAGAAGCGACTCTCATTGCTGAAGACGACACGTCTCCATTCGTCCCTCCATTCACACCTGTCGCGACACCACTGGTGGCGGGCTGCACGATGTTGTGGCGTGAGCAGAAGACGGCCTAACGGTGTGCGGGACCGTAGCCCAACTTCATGGAGATGGTTGCGAATGGTCCTCGCCGATACCCCAGGAGCAACAGTGTCCCTAATTTGCTGGGAAGTGGCGATGCGGTCCCCTACGGCACTGCGTAGGATCCTACGGTCTTGGCGTGCATCCGTGCGTCGCTGTGGTCCGTTCCCAGGTCGACGGGCACGTGCACCTTCTGCCGACCACTGGCGACAACATCGATGTACTGTGGAGACCTCACGCCCCACGTGTTGAGC
The DNA here is from genome assembly GCF_021461385.2 of Schistocerca piceifrons. Classification (NCBI taxonomy): domain Eukaryota; kingdom Metazoa; phylum Arthropoda; class Insecta; order Orthoptera; family Acrididae; genus Schistocerca; species Schistocerca piceifrons. The sequence continues at coordinate 873,263,506 of NC_060149.1, read as the reverse complement.
AATTCGGCGGTACGTCCACCCGGCCTCCCGCATGCCCACTATATGCCCTCGCTCAAAGTCTGTCAACTGCACATACGGTTCACGTCCACGCTGTCGCGGCATGCTACCAGTGTTAAAGACTGCGATGGAGCTCCGTATGCCACGGCAAACTGGCTGGCACTGACGGCGGCAGTGCACAAATGCTGCCCAGCTAGCGCCATTCGACGGCCAACACCGCGGTTCCTGGTGTGTCCGCTGTGCCGTGCGTGTGATCATTGCTTGTACAGCCCTCTCGCAGTGTCCGGAGCAAGTATGGTGGGTCTGACACACCGGTGTCAATGTGTTCTTTTTTCCATTTCCAGGAGTGTAATATCCTAAAAATAGTGAAAAATTTCAAACTTTCAGTTAGTGTTGATTATTATGATATGTCATGTAATTTGTTGAAAGATGTTATTGATTGTGTGATTTATCCCTTAACATTTTGTATTAACAAATGCCTAGTTGAAAGTAAGTTCCCTGACATACTAAAAATTTATAGAGTTGTGCCCATATATAAAAAAGGGGAAAAGAACTGTCCCGCTAGTTACAGACCTATATCCATAACCTGTTTTTTCAAAAATTTTAGAAACAATTATGTATGAGCAAGTTAGTGTCTACTTGGGTAAACTAAATATAATTAGTGATAAACAGTTTGGATTTAGGGAAGGTAAATCCACAACGGATGCAATGGACTCTCTCGTAAAATTAGTACTAGATGTGTTTGAGGCTAGGGACTATGCCCAGGCTACATTTTGTGGCCTGAGCAGAGCCTTTGACTGTGTAGAGCATGACACTATGCTGAATAAGCTAGTTTACTATGGTTTTGATGACAACAGTATAAATATGTTCAGGTATTTTCTAGAGAACCATCAACAAGTTGTGTGCATTGGTAGGGAGAGATCAAATTTGGTTAATGTTAGGTACGGAGTGCCTCAAGGGTTGGTGCTTGGACCTTTACTGTTTATACTAATGATTAATGACCTGCCCTTGTTCATAAATTCTCACACAATATTGTATGCTGATGACACAACTTTTATACATAAAAACTCTGATCTAGGTACACTGAAAACACTGACCGAAAATACCCTTGCTCAGTCCTCATTATGGTTCAAAGCTAATGGCTTCTTACTAAATGAAAACAAAACCCAGACACTTTACTTTAGCCTAAAAGAGATTCCTAATGACCAAGAACTAGTAACTGTCAAATTTTTAGGTGTTACTATTGACAACAAATTGACATGGGAACCACACATTAGAAATATATTAGCTAGACTTTCAAGAGTTATTTATCTAATTAGAAATTTAAAAAGATATGTTCCCAATGACTATGTGAGATCAGCATATTTTGCCTTCTTCCAAAGCATCATTTTCTATGGAATCTTACTGTGGGGTAGTAGCTGTCATGTAAATGACATTTTACTTTTACAGAAGAAAGTAATAAGAATAATAACAGATTCTGATAAAACAGTACATTGTAAACCTCAGGCTATTAAATTGCAGTCTCTTACAGTAATAAACAATTCATTTACAATGTTTTATTGTACATTAGAAACAATGTCTCTAATTTTGTGGTGAGAAGTGATATTCATAGCCACAATACTAGAAACAGAACATCTGTAGATGTGCCATATCATAGATTATCAGAATTGCAGAACTCCTACCTAGTTCTTGGACTAAGGATGTTTAATAGACTAAGTGCTGACTTTAAAGAACTGCCTGTAAATATTTTTAAAGCTAAATTATACAAGCTACTAGTGAACAATCTGTTTTACGCCACTGATGAATTTTTTGAAGATGAAAATACTGCTGTCTAATGTGTACCTATTTCATGTAAACCAATTTACATCAATATTGTGGTTTATGTAGAAATATATGCTCTTGACTTTGTCTATTGCTGTAATCAGCCGAATGACAATAAAATTTTATTATTATTATTTGATCAAATGTATCCGGACACCCCAAAAAAAATATGTTTTTCATATTAGGTGCATTGTGCTACCACTGTCTGCCAGGTACTCCACATTAGTGACCTCAGTAGTCATTAGACATTGTGAGAGAGCAGAATGGTGCACTCCGTGGAACACACAGACTTTGAATGTGGTCAGGTGATTGGGTGTCACTTGTGTCATACATCTCTACATGAGATTTCCACACTCCTAAACATCCATAGGTCCACTGTTTCTGATGTGATAGTGAAGTGGATATGTGAAGGGACACATACAGCAGAAAAGTGTACAGGCCAACCTCGTCTGTTGACTGACAGAGACCGCCGACAGTTGAAGAGGGTCATAATGTGTAATAGGCAGACATCTGTCCATACCATCACACAGGAATTAGAAACTGCATCAGGATCCACTGCAAGTACTATGACAGTTAGGCAGGAGGTGAGAAAACTTGGATTTCATGTTCAAGCGGATGCTCATAAGCCACACATCATGCTGGTAAATGCCAAATGACGCCTCACTTGGTGTAACGAGCGTAAACATTGGATGATTGAACAGTGAAAAAATGTTGTGTGGAGTGACAAATTGCAATACACAATGTGGCAATCCGATGACTGGGTTGGGTCTGGTGAACACTCAGTGAACGTCATCTGCTAGTATGTGTAGCGCCAACAGTAAAATTCGGAGGTGGTGGTGTTTTGGTGTGGTCACGTTTTTCATGGAGGGTGCTTGCACCCCTTGTTGCTTTGCATGGCTCTATCACAGCACAGGCCTACATTGATATTTTAAGCACCTTCTTGCTTCCCACTGTTGAAGAGCAATTCAGGGATGACAACTGCATCTTTCAACATGACCGATCACCTGTTCATAATGCGGAGCCTGTGGTGGAGTGGTTACACAACAACAACATCCCTATAATGGACTGGCCTGCACAGAGTCCTGACCTTAATCCTATAAAACACCTCTGGGATGTTTTGGAATGCCAACTTTGTGCCAGGCCTCAGTGACCAACATCGATACCTCTCCTCAGTGCAGCACTCCGTGAAGAATGGGCTGCCATTCCCGAAGAAACCTTCCTGCACCTGATTGAACATATGCCTGCGAGAGTGGAAGCTGCCATCAAGGATAAGGGTGGGCCAACACCGTATTGAATTCCAGCATTACTGATGGTGGGAGCCACGAACTCGTAAGTCATATTCAGCCAGGTGTCTGGATACTTTTGATCACATAGTGTAAATCCAAGAGGCAGGAATGTTTTTCTTTGCTGATGGTGGAAGTCTTATGATCAAGACAATGGGTAAACTTCAACACTTGAAAAGCTGTAAAGTTTTTCTTCAGAATTAATAACTGGTTTTATGCAGATTGTCTCTCACTGAATAGGGATAAAACACAGTGCATGCAGTTCTATACTGTCCAGGGTCTGTCTACACCATTAGAAATAATGTCTGAGTATAAGTCAATAAATGAAACAGAATATTCTAAATTCTGAACTGGTTATATTGATAAGAACCTGAACTGGAAGTCATGTGTTACAGATCTTGTTAAACATCTAAGCTCTGAAACTTTTGCATTTTGGGTAGTATCAGATTTGGAGAAGAAAATAGCAACTAGTTCATCCACTTTTCCCATTTCAGTTCACTAATACCTTGTAACATTATATTCAGGGACAACAACCCATAGAACAATAAGTATCTGTGCCATAAAAGTGTGTGCTAAGCTATAAACAACTCTTTAATCAACCTAGCTTACAAGCAGCTGCTGAATCAGTCCCAATTCAAGAACAATGGTAACATTCATAAATGTAATACTGGAAGAAGAAAAGATGTACTATCCTTCACTCAGCCATAGTATGGCACAGAAAGGAGCGAGGTATTCAGTCATAAATATAACACCTGTTTGTATTGAGAGAGAAAGAGAGAGAGAGAGAGAGAGAGAGAGAGAGAGAGAGAGAGAGAGAGAGAGAGAGAGAGAGAGAGAGAGAGAGGGGAGGGGGGGGGGGATATAACTATGTATAAAACACTGTATGAAAAAGGAAGCTTAAGATAATCATGTAAATGGTCAGCATATTACAATATTTTTTACTGAGAAAATGCATTACACTGTAAACCGATTCATTCTACAGCAGAGCAAGAATTTTGAGTTATTATCCATGGAACATGCAAATAATTGAACTAAGCTTACTTCTGTTATATCAGTGCTTGTACATAGTGATTTCCTATGATCCAAAGAGAACTGTGAAAGGGAGTTTGATAAAAAGACAATTATGCAAGTTACGAGGATAGTGCAAAATCTTTTTTGGGCATTTTATAATAAAAAAAGGGACATGTAGGTATGGTTATGAACGTTAGTTTTAATGAAAATTTTACAAAATACATATTATGGCTCCACATTTAACTGTTTATGTGGCTACCTGCTTTGGGTGGGATGGATGCATTTTCTCCACAATTGGTCATTTGAAAAACAAGTCTTCTGGTTTGGAATTTATTGGAATCATTAGATAATCTTTAGCATACATGTGATGCTGAATGAACAATGTTGCATCTACTGCCTTGTCATAAATGTTATTTCTAGATAAGTTAAAGAACACTTTTCTACACTTCCAACTGCAATACTTGCACATTTATCGAAACTTTGTGTGCTACACCACAGCTCCTGCCGGGTAGTCTGCCCTTCTGTCATGGGTGGTGAAGCAAAAGCAGTGAGTACTTAACCATATTAAAGAGAGGCTCCCAGTGATGACTGCACTACTTTGTGCATCTCTGTCATGTGCACCAATCAGGATGAGGGATGACATCACTGCTTGAGAAGCCATGAGTGGATACGTGATATCACCCGACAGCCACAATCAATCATGCAGATTCCCAGTATCAATCCACATGGCTATTTAACTCATGCTCCAGTGAGTTAGCAGCACTCTTGTCTCGAATCTGTGATCCACAGTCTTCACCTGGATTCTACAGTCCATGGGTACAGCAGTTCTGTAGCCATGACTGCTTAGCGAGAACAATAATAGACTTAGCTCTAGATAGTGTTTAGTTCTGGAGAGTGAGTATGTTGTGTATTGGACTTGTTCTCAACCAGAACAGGTTCTGACAAGTGTCATACTTGAACTGGAAGTAATGATTTTGTGTTATTGTAATAAATGAGTACTCATTGATGTTGTACTGATTATGTGGTGGCAGTGTTGTAGACACCACAATATTGAATAGACATGTTTTCAGCATGTTTAATATACTGTTTTCTGCCTGACATGAGAAGATTTTGTAAGTAAAATATGTGAATCAGAATATCCTGTTATTGGTATGCACTATGCCATTTAAAAAATATATATAGGAAGTAGTATACATGTAACTGCTTTATTTATACCTTTAACTTTACATTTAAGTTGTGTGATAAGCTGATGAGACAGTTTATGTTTCTCTCTTGAGGTAAAATGTGCCACTGAGTTCTTGTGCATAAATATTTCCAGATTCGGAAATATAAGGATAACTGCTATTCACACTCACACTAACTGACAAGAAAAAAATAACTACAACTTGAAGAAATCATCTGAAAAGTATAAAATCTGTGTTAATAGGGCATTACACCAGCCAGCTGTGTGTGTGCTTGGATCAGAGGTTAGAAACCTTGGGTACCCTGAAAACTTTGGTAATTTCTTAAGGGTAAGGCAGATTAGGCATAAGTTTTTTCATTGAAAGTAGGAAGTGTATAGAGCGCATGCTTTAGACCAAGGAAGATAATAGGAGTAACGTGTATATTAATGATTAAAGATAGGTTTAATTTAGGATTTAAGGTCATGGCTAAGTCAAAAATACTAGGAGAGATAATCAGGAAAAATGTGACCCCTAGGGAAAATAGTTAACTGTTACTACCTAGTTAATCAAGAAAGGTTTAAGCCATGGTACACTTCTGATAAATTAGAACAATAATAGAGTGTCACAATGGTACATCTACATCTATACTGTGCAAGCCACCTGACGGTGTGTGGCGGAGAGTACCTTGAGTACCTCTATCGGTTCTCCCTTCTCGTATTGTTCGTGGAAAGAAAGGTTGTTGGTATGCCTCTGTGTGGGCTCTAATCTCTCTGATTTTATCCTCATGGTCTCTTTGCAAGATATACATAGGAGGGAGCAATATCCTGCTTGACTCCTCGGTGAAGGTGTGTTCTCGAAACTTCATCAAAAGCCAAGCTACTGAGCATCTCTCTTGCAGAGTCTTCCACTGGAGTCTATCTGTAATCTTCATAACGCTTTTGCAATTACTAAATGATCCTGTAATGAAGCGCGCTTCTCTCTGTTGGACCTTCTCTATCTCTTCTATCAACCCTATCTGGTACGGATCCCCCACCGGTGAGCAGTACTCAAGCAGTGGGCGAACAAGCATACTGTAGCCTACTTCCTTTGTTTTTGGACTGCATTTCCTTAGGATTCTTCCAATGAATTTCAGTCTGCCATTTGCTTTACTGATGATTAATTTTATATGGCCATTCCATTTTAGATCACTCCTAATGCCTACTCCCAGATAATTTATGGAATTAATTGCTTCCAGTTGCTGACCTGCTATATTGTTGCTAAATGATAAAGGATCTTTCTCTCTATGTATTTGCAGCACATTACACTTGTCTAAATTGAGATTCAATTGCCATTCCATGCACCATTCGTCAATTTGTTGCAGATCCTCCTGCATTTCAGTACAATTTTCCATTGTTGCAACCTCTCGATATGCTACAGCATCATCTGCAAAAAGCCTCAGTGAACTTCTGATGTTATCCACAAGGTCATTTATATATATTGTGAATAGCAACGCGTCCTACAACACTCCCCTGCGGCACACCTGATATCACTCTTACTTCGGAAGACTTCTCTCCATTGAGAATGACATGCTGCGTTCTGTTACCTAGGAACTCTTCAATCCAATCACACAATTGGTCTGATAGTCCATATGCTCTTACTTTGTTCATTAAACGACTGTGGGGAACTATATCAAATGCCTTGCAGAAGTCAAGAAACACGACATCTGCCTGGGAACCTGTGTCTATGGCCCTCAGAGTTTCATGGATGAATAGCACAAGCTGGGTTTCACATGAATGTCTTTTTTGAAACCCATGCGTGGTTAGGTTTCACTGTCTTCACATCATGTGGCATTGTCTCAAAACAGTAAAAGTGCTGAGATACCCATGGATTGACAATAGTTGTTAGACATGATATCACCAGTTACACTGTCCCAGGTCCCTCAAGAAGAAATGTCCATGATAGGGCTCGATTCACCAACAATAGCCAAGCAAGCAAAAGAAGTGACAAAGTGGGAAAATCTATCAGATGCCAAAAGATATGTGGAAGTAAAGGAATTTATAACATACAGCTGGGGTGATATAGCATCTGTTGCTTGGAAAATGATATGTCTGTTGTACATTACAGGTAGGTCTGATATAGTGTCCATGTTATCACTGGATATGTCTCTGAGAGTGAGAGGAATTAAATAAAGAATTAATTAACAATGAAAAGCATAATAGGTTATAGTACTTCAGATAAAATTTTCAGCCAAAATGTCTTGAGACCATGACTGAAGCATGGTTACTGTGATCTACTGCTGTAAATAAGCTGTTCCAGACTACTAAGATAAAAGAATATGGAGTAAAAGGACAGTGTGCAAACCACAGATCTCATGCAGGTCAGAATCAAAAAACAATACGGCAGTGCACATACCATTGTGTTCACAACGGTCAGTTTTGTTCCCCACAGGTTAAGGAAGGCTTTAGCCTACAGCACATTGTAGTCATTCATGACAGTTAGTAATTATTAGTGTAAACTTGTAGACGATGATACAGGAGGAGTAGATGAGAGAAAGTCAGCTTTAATTCTAGGAAGCCGCACTGATATCTGATCCCTTCCCTGTAATGGAGCTAAAAGCTGCTCACCAATGAGAAACAGTCTGACAAAGGACGGAAGTAACTGTGAATGAACACTCCATGTATGAGTCATGAGCTAGCATGTTCAGAAAAAGTATAAATAGTGAAAAAGGAGCAAATGACACCATTAGTGAAGTGTGAATAATTTAGTGCTTATGATACAGCAAAATTTTCAATGGAAATCCAAGCGCAGATTTTTTCTTAGAAAGAGGAATTGTAAGGGACTAAAACTACAGCAGAAGAGGAAGCCAGAGTAGTAACCAGGCCACTACCAGAGTCAGATGGCACTGGTCATTGCACTGTGTGATCAGTGGAAACAGCCGTCTCTGTGTTGTCAGACTGTGCATACCCCTGCATGACTAAGCCTTCAGGAAGTACTACTGGCAGATATGACAGCCAGTCAGTGCCTCTGTTCCAGATTGTTTGGCACGATATACATATGCAGCCACCACCACATAATCAGCTGGGAGCTGCTGCGTTTAATCATCATTGAACAGCTGGTGCAGTTATGTGATGCCCAGTCTGTGATGGATAGTGCCATGCTGATAATGCAGCCATATCTATTGACACCAGGCCTCAAATCCATTCCCCATGGCCCGAGCACCTGAATGCTCAGGCAACTCAGTGCATTGTTGCTATTTTGGGGGTATGATGTGAGGGACCAGCCATCCCTTCCTCTGTCGAGGTGTCAACTGAGGACGTCTCACTCTGGGACACTGCAACCTGATGCAGCTGGTTGTACACACAGCTACTGCTGCTGGGTAGCCTGTACTTTGTCCAGGGGCTATAAGCAACTAGAGGCCATCATGCTGAGGGTTGTGGTGACAGAGTATTCACATTGCTCACCATCATCATTTGCAGTTCCCCAAGTCCCTTGATTGTAAACAAACATCAATAAATAAGTGGTAGTAACCTCACCAGGACATTCTTCTGCTGCACCTACATCCATTTTTGGCAGAGAACTGTCGCTCACTCCTAGCTGTCTTGCCACCCTGTTATATTTGATAGATTTAGTCCAGGATAATGAGATCAGTATTCAAATTCATTACTCATGAAAAACCGTGACTGCACTAATTGCACGCCAATGTGAAGTGACTAGATCTTTCTGATGATTCATCCCCTTTCCCACAACAACCTACTCTCCCTTAAAAAATCAAGACTGCAAGAAAACTGTTTTACGCTGGACATCTCGTATATGAAGGAAGGAGGATGGTAACTAATCATCTCTCAAGGAATTCTAAATCCAGTATCCATCATCATCATTTTCATTCAGCATCAAGTAGAAACCATTCAAAATCATTATCCACTGCTGAGATTAATTCTGTCATCGGTTTGCAAGAGCCTGTCAGTCTAGGCTTCAGTGACCAGACATTCCAAAAATTAAAAGTAAGTAATAAGTTTACACATTCGCTTGAAAACTCAGTCATAAATGTCCTCTACAACTGAACTATGCACTTTATTTAGCTTACCTTGTAATACTGCAGGAATACACACAGCATGACTTTCTTTTATGCTAGAGTCTAAATAAATTATTTTTGTAGCTCATGAGGCTAAAAAAGTACTGTACTGGTCCAGTACAGGTAATTTGGATTTGTTGTTATGAAGCTTAAAAGTTATTTATTATTTGCACCACTATGAGGTATAACTCAAAAGGTGTCGTAGTTATTTGATCACTGTGTATTTACCTTTCCAGGTAATATCTAGATCCCTCTAGCTGGTCAGGAATTAAGGGAAATTACAGAATATTACTACATTTTAAATTTAAGTAACAAATTTATTATAAACCAGAACTACAGAATGTGACAGCTCTGTGGAATGAAACAGTCTTAGCTTAATCATGTTTTGGAAAGTATATTCCAAACTGAAGCTGGTAGAGAACTTAGAATTCTACTTGTGATGTACAGTCTGATCTGCAAAATAACAGATCACATATACTTGTATTATCTCATTGTCTATGATTATAAATAACAATATTCATGTGTTCATCATGGCATTAAAATAAATAAGGTTCTTTTTAGTTCAATTTTTCACAGCCATTAATTGACATTTTTATATCTTTAACATCTTAAGCACCTTAATTGTTAACTCAGTTCATTATTTTATCTAGATAATGCCCCTGAAGTGAATTTAATTTATGTAAATGTCTCTGTTATAATTAGAATGATTTTTCATTTACACATTCTTGTTTCATCACCACAAAACATAGTTTTGATAGCTAAATGCTATTTTCATATACATGTAGCCTAAATACAAAAAAGACAACATGTGTATAGCATAATGTTGATTATCTCATCTTTTTCCATGAGATTTATTACATATGTTTTAAACTGATTATGACAATCACGTAATCCGGACGGAGGAATCATATTGCATTTGAAGTTCCACAGTGAAATCCCATTGTTGTGACAGTGCTCCAAGCCGACACTCTGATAACATAACTTCACTTTGTATTCCTGTTTCAAGGCACTGCCCTCTAGCAGTTAGTATTACTGCTCGACCATGTCGACTCCATTCCTAAAACACACACTTATCAGTTAAACTTCCTTCAGAGCCATGTTAACATTGATGTTTACACAAGTTACTTCAGTTATGAACAAGTCACTTGTACTCAGTAAAGAACATACTGTCTTGATTTTTAGAACAGTCTCACTAACAAAATTTCAAGTTCATTTATTGTATTAAAGATACCTGTGGCAAGTAAGCGGTTGCATCAATTATGTTATGTCTCCTTGTGAAAATGAATTTACTGACTTTGGGCACTAAAATTTTTGCTGAGATGAAAAGGGTTTTCTAAACAGGTAAATTCTGTAACTTTTATATCTCTGAAATGTTTGTCCTGCATGAATAAAGCGATAAAAGTACTTCAAGTTCTTAAAGCATTTGCTAAAGGGACAAGTAATTCCTCACAGGGGAACAAATATGTGTGGAACAAAAGAACAAAATAGTGTATGTACTTTATAAGTATCCTGTTAAAAATGCTAGACTACAAAACTTGAAAGACATTATAGTAAAATGATTGTATTGTGAGAAGATAAACTCCTCATCATAAATGTCAACAATCAGACACAAACTACAGGGGATGAAACTATTCTATTGATTTACCGGTTTGCTGCAAATTTAAATATATTAACTCATATATCAAGTATATGGTTTTATGAAGATGAACACATCTCAGAATATTATTTGGCTAAAAATTTACAAAAGCTTACAAAATCGTTCTCTATTAGTTTCACCATATCAAATGTAATCTGTGTGTTATTCTGTATATTACTCCTTGTTAATACCTTTAGATTAAAGGAAACCACTCATGGAAAAGCAGAAAAATTGAGTTCTCTCTACACATACACAAAAAAAGAAAATTTGATAGCTTTTGGAGTAACCCTTTTATGAGCTAGAATGAGATACATACATAATTTTTGCAGGAGAGCTTCTCTGAAGTTTGGAAGGTAGGAGAAAAAGTACTGGAGGAAGTAGAGCTGTGGAGACACTCATGTGGCTCATTTGATAGAGCACTTACTCATGAAAGACATAGGTTCTGAGTTTGAGTCTTGGACCAACAGACAGTTTTAATCTGCCAGGAAGCTTCATTCTATTTACATGCTTGGTAGCAGCACACCTCCACACTTTAATTCCATATGTGAGATATGGATGCACTAAAGCATAGTTAGATAATAATAATTTGCTCATAACTGAGAACTTGCAACATTGTCCTTATTGTGTAAATTGATTTTCTTAATTTTTGGCATAAAAGATGAATGTGATGCTCCTGAGAGATATATCTGTCTAAAATTACACCAAACAAAGTTTTATTGTCCAATTGTATTTCTGCACCATCATCAGATACAACAGTCCATTGCACTCCATCTGTTTGATGATTTATTTGGAAGTTCATTTGGCTTTCTTTTACTAATGTTTAAGCTTAAGTGCTTATCTTGGAATTAGTTCTTCGAATAATACACCAGAAAAATTATTGGCCAGATCATTCTTGTTGGGTCCCCAATGAACAACTGTTGTGCAATCTGCATAGTTAAGTACCTTTTGTTGTGCCATGTGGACAGATCATTAATATATAACATGACCAATAAAGGCCTCAGAACTGACCCTTGGGGCACACTGCACTTTACGATAACTGGACTGAAGTTGTACTTCTTAATAATGTTGACCACTTTGTGTGTGACTTGTGAGTGTTCATGTATATCTTGTAGCCCATAAGTTTCCAGTTTATCAAGTAGAAGCTCATGAGATGAAATATCAAATGGAAGTGATAAATCTTGGCACAAACATGCCATCTTTCCTTTCTCACCTAATTTCTTTAATATTGTATGCACTAGGTCACATATGGCAAATGTTGTTGAGTAGCCTATCATAAAACCATGTTGGGTTTCTTTTAAAACTTTTTCTTGGATAAGAAAATTTTCTAATCTTAATGCAATAATTTTTTCTAATACTTTTCTTAAGATCATAATTAAGCTGATTAGTTGGTAGTTTTCAACTTTATTGGTACTACCTTTTGTGTAATAGGCTGACTGTTGTATACTTCAATTCAGATGGAAAAACAACTCCATTCAATCTTTTATCAAAAAGATGTACCAGAACAGGACTGAGTGAGTGTTTCCATCATTTTAAGATAATGGAGGAAATTTCATCCCATGCAGTAGAGAATTCATTCCACACTTAATTTATAATTTGTTCTGTTTCAGATTATCTGTTTCATACCTGTATACTAATTTCTGTACCTGGTAAGGAGGTCTGAAGTCATTAGCTCCTCATCAGCTCCAAAGTTCAAACATATGCTACCTCAATTACTAAAAAGCATATTAAAAGCACTGCTGGCCACTAATGCTCTAAAACATTTACACTATCACCCTTCAGTTGGATATTGCTGACACTAAGGTTTGTTTTTCTGTTAAATCTCTCATTTATACAGTTCCATACTGATTATTTTGTTATTTGAGTTTGCTACTTTTCGTTGTATAATTTTCTTAGTGTATAAATTTGGTGCCTGTTTATAGGCTTTTCAACATATTTGGTAGTTATCTCTAGCTGATGTCTTTGGGGACTCTTCATGAGAGTACACAATGACTTTATGACATCCTTCCCAACCGAATCAGTGTGTGCATCCAGATTAGAGGGAGTGCAACATCGTACTGATAAGTGGGCTCATACTGCCAAATTCTTTATATGCTTGACTCAATTTTGTAATCACTGAAATAATGACCATGTACATCTCAACCTGTGAAGTTTCATTTCATTCCCTTCTCACCTTCTAAGTGCTTCACATTTTTGTCAGGTAGTCTATATCCAGAATAGCAAAACTGTTTTACAATTTTATGTGACACAATGGTTCTCTGAAGTTATGTAGCAGTGTTTAATTAGAAAAAAATGTGGCTTTTACAGTAATTTGCATTTATATTTTTGAGATCATTCAAAGAAAGAAAAAGAAGGGTGATTGGAGTCGCATCATGTTGATGATGAGGTCATTAAATATCAAGAACAGGCTTGGATTGGGGACGAATGGAGAAGGAATTCAGCCACATTCTTTCACAGGAACCATCTCAGGATTCACATTAAACAGTTTAGGAAAGTCACAGAAGGGCTAAATCTTGACCGGGGATTTTAACCGCTGACCTCCTACATATAAGTCCAGTGTCTTATGGCTGTGTCACCTCACTTAGTGAGCACATTGAGGATATCTGTGTATGGAATAAGATTGCAAGTGGCATACCAGCAATATGTTTGAGAATTTATTTGGTTTCTGTACATGACACAGAAGCAATGTTGTTTTAACTTTCCTATGCTAATCATATGCAAAAGGGACAGACAGGGCTGGTCCAAGGCCCAAGCATCACAAGTGACCACTTGGTGGGCCAAGGTGAGAGGGGTGCCAGAAGTACCATTTGTACAGAATTTGTACTCAGGGTGTATCATAATTTATAGTGAAAACAGCTCATTTCCATGCTCAACAATTCAGATTATTTTTAAAAGTCTTACCAAGAGCTCAACAAATAACAGGTAATGTATGAGGAAGAGAGAGAAAAGGGAGAGGGTGTCAAATGATGTGGTGCTTGTGTGGAAAAGTAGAAGGGGGGAGTGGCTCCGAATTCCTGCAATAAATGAACGTGAAGTGATTAGGGTGACTAGAGGCTTAAAACCAAAAATGGCAGCAGGTGTAGATGAATCAGTAATAATAAACACTGCAGCACAGATTTCAAAATCTTTTGCACATATTGCCCATTTATCTTTCAGTGAAGGTGTGTTTCCTCAGTCACAAAAGCTCTCAAAAATGAGACCACTATTAAAAAATCGAGATAAAATAGAAAAATTCTGTCTATATCACTTTTTTCTGCTTTCTCTGAAATATTAGAGAAACTGATGAAATTAAGAGTCACTAGTTACCTAGACAACAATACAGTTTTAAATTGTAATCAATAGAATTTCTGTGCAAAATGCAGCGTAGAAGCTGCAGTCATAGGCTACACTCAAGAAACAATTACAAATTTGGAGAAAAACAAAATTGTAGTAGGGATTAGTTTAGATCTGTCTACCACTTTTGATACCAACTTCCATTAAATCCTCCTTGATAAGTTTGAAGGAGTAGGTATTAGAGGAAGAGCTAAAATGTGGGTCCAGTCATATCTCAAAAACAGATCTCAGATTGTAGAGCTCATCACTGTTAATTCAAATAAACAAGTAAGGTTAGTTTCAAAAGCAAAAGAAGTTTCTTTAAGAGTATACCAAGTCAGCATCTTAGGACCACTACTCTTTCTCACGTATATGAATGAGTTACAGTATAATATGGCCAAAATTGTATTATATGCAGATGACACACATCAAATAGTGAGCAACTTTAAAAACTCATTACATTACACTACTAATAAAATCTTAAAAAGTATTGAGACTTGGTTCAGTGCAAACAAACTTACATTGAATGCAAAGAAAACAAATTACATACAGTCTGGTAAAAAGATTCAGTATTAAATCATTCATCTAGAACTAGATGACAGACTAATAGAGAGAGTGCAGTTTGCAAAACTGTTGGGAAAGCATCTAGATGAAGCTATGAACTGGAAAAAGTGTGTAAGACTCCTTACACACAGACTTAGAAGGCATCAGAATGGCATACTTTACATTTTTTTCATTCCATTGCCTCATATGGGACAGCATTCTGTACCAGTTCAAAATCTAATTTAAAAGAAATTTTTATCTTGCAAACACAGGCTGCTCAAATAATAAGCCACAGTCCTACACAACATCACTGCAGATCTCTTTTCAGGAAATCAGGAATACTTACTTTTGTCATCACTCTATATATTTAAATGTGTACTCTTGACCAAAGCAAATCTAAGCAATCTCCACACAGATGCTGATGGTCACAAATATAACACAAGAAACAGGAATGATATCCACATAGAACAAATAAAAAGATCACAAACTGAAAAGTGTGTAAGCTATATGGATATTAAGCTCTACAATGCATTATCTCAATATGTTAAAGTATTTTACAGGATGGCATAAATTTTAAATTAGAAAATTTGTAATTGATAAATGTTGCTACTCAGTAAATGAATATCTTGAAGACCAAGAAAATGATTTTATAAACTAATCTCCAATATACATACTGCAGTTTTGTGATAAATCTCCGTGCGGGGTGGCTGTGCGGTTTGAGGCATATTGTCACGGATTGCGTGGCCCCTCCCACCGGAGGTTTGAGTCCTCCTTCAGGCATGGGTGTGTGTAGTTTTCTTAGGATAAGTTAGTTTAAGTAGTGTGTATGTCTAGGGACCAATGACCTTAGCAGTTTGGTCCCTTAGGAATTCACACAGATTTGAACATTTGTGGTAAATCATGTGAGAAGTTTTTACCTTTGCATGTTTCAGTTTATACTATACTACTTTACCATCTTTATTATTATTTATTCTACATGTAATTATTACACAACATTCATATTGTTGTTGTTGTTGTTGTGGTCTTCATTCCTGAGACTGGTTTGATGCAGCTCTCCATGCTACTCTATCCTGTGCAAGCTTCTTCATCTCCCAGTACCTACTGCAACCTACATCCTTCTGAATCTGCTTCGTGTATTGATCTCTTGGTCCCCCTCTACGATTTTTACCCTCCACACTGCCCTCCAATACTAAATTGATGATCCCTTGATGCCTCAGAACATGTCCTACCAACCGATCCCTTCTTTTAGTCAAGTTGTGCCACGAACTTCTCTTCTCCCCAATCCCATTCAATACTTCCTCATTAGTTATGTGATCTACCCATCTAATCTTCAGCATTCTTCTGTAGCACCACATTTCAAAAGCTTCTATTCTCATCTTGTGCAAACTATTTATCGTCAATGTTTCACTTCCATACATGGCTACACTCCATACAAATACTTTCAGAAACGACTTCCTGACACTTAAATCTATACTCGATGTTAACAAATTTCTCTTCTTCAGAAACGCTTTCCTTGCCATTGCCAGTCTACATTTTATATCCTCTCTACTTTGAACACGATCAGTTATTTTGCTCCCCAAATAGCAAAACTCATTTAGTACTTTAAGTGTCTCATTTCCTAATCTAATTCCCTCAGCATCACCCTACTTAATTCGACTACATTCCATTATCCTCATTTTGCTTTTGTTGATTTTCATCTTATATCCTCCTTTCAAGACACTATCCATTCCGTTCAACTGCTCTTCCAAGTCCTTTGCTGTCTCTGACAGAATTACAATGTCATCGGCGAACCTCAAAGTTTTTATTTCTTCTCCATGGATTTTAATACCTACTCTGAATTTTTCTTTTGTTTCCTTCACTGCTTGCTCAATAAACAGATTGAATAACATCGGGGAGAGACTACAACCCTGTCTCACTCCCTTCCCAACCACTGCTTCCCTTTCATGTCCCTCTACTCTTATAACTGCCGTCTGGTTTCTGTACAAATTCAAAGAAATTATAAATTTACTGGTATATGTTGTATTCAATTTCATTTTGTACATTCCATATTTTTAATTTCTGTGTATGACAAGTTCAATATCATTTGTATGATGACATGGATCCTAAATAAATAAATAAGTAAATAAGATGTCACTTGCATGAAAAAATGTTCTTGAACCAGCCCTAGGGAAGGACATACATTTCCAAGCTGCGAAATTATTTAGCTTAAGATTTCAATGTGATTTATACCTCCATCACTCAATTAAATATCTCCACTCATTGTATAATCAATTGAGTGGACAATTTTGAAGTTCCTCTATAACTGTGTGTAGCATTTCTGCATCATGCTGTTACCTTTGGTGAGGAATTCTGCAGCAACAGCAACTTTAAATCCTATTGAAATTTCATTAGGACCTGGTACCTCATTTGTCCAGAGCTATTTCCATTGTTTTTCAACTATCACCGTTCTGTGTCATCTATGTGAAAGTTTGTGTGGTAACATAACATGGTCTCCCTGTGTAAATAAAGTTTGAAATACAGAATATAAGGTTACAGCTTTAGTTACATTGGCATTTTCTTAGTGCCAGGCTGTGTGATGCATTGTGTAATTAGGGATAAAAGCTCCTGAGTTTCTCTGACAGATCTTGAAGTAAAGTCTATGTTTAGAAGTTGCAGTAAGAGTCATCAACAGATTGCCTTAAAAATTTGTGAATAGCTACTGATTTTTTTCTGTTTTGCTCCACATATTTCTTTTAAACTGAGAAAACAAAATCTCTGTTGATTTACCACTTTCAGATATGACTTTTAAACAAAGATGGGCGTCTGCTAACGCTTTTTACCATATTTGATATAAATATACTTGTAACCTATAAACTGATGAGACTGGCCACTGTGAGATTGAGTGTCACCTGATGACACTGTGGTCATGTAATGCTGTAAGAAAAGTATGTAAGCTGAGAAGGGACAAGTGGAAACAAACAGGGAAACATTCTAGCAAGATAATGGGCTACAAATGTGGAAATGCACTGACATAACTGACTTTCACAAAGGGCAGATTGTTATGGCTTGGTGCCTGGGAACAAGCAGATCTGAAACAGCAAGGCTGGTCAGCTCTTCATGTGCTACTGCCATGAGAATCTATGAAAACTTTTTTTTAAGGACATTGGATGTCCATATCTCATCACAAAATGTCGAGTTTGGAGGCTTGTTTGCTCTGTAAAGCAGGAAAGGAGGTAATCTGTGTAGATCCAAAAATAGTGTACATTGGTTGTCCAAGAGTAAGTGTTTCAGAAACACACCATTCAGTGCTCATTGTTGAAAACAGAACTCCACAGTAGACAATCCCTTCATGTTCCTATCTTGACCCAACAGCATCACAAATTAGGATTGCAAAAGGCTAGGTATCATTGAGATTGGATCTTGGACTAATGGCAATGTGTTATCAGATCAGGTGAACCATGCTTCTCATTACATCAGGTTGACAGTTGTGTCGGGGGGAGGAGAGATGTTGTAAGCTGACAGGCACTCAATAACGAGGTTATCAGCACTTGGTTGTGTATGGATATGCAATGACCATGCACCACACCATGAGAGCAGGCCTGTGGGGCAGTAATATGCTATTGGGGACAATTACCTGGATGTCCAAGGGACCAGAGGTAATCAGAGGCATTATGACAGTTGTGTACTACTTGGATATTATTTTGGACCACCTGCATCCCTTCATGCTTGATGTCTTCCCTGATGATGATGGTGCATTCTAACAGGATAATTGTCCATGTCACAAGCCAGAATCATGCTACAGTATTTCTAGGAGTGTGGTAGTGAGTTCATGTCCATGTCTCTGCCAGCAAATTCACCTCGCCTGAGCCCTAAGGAACATATATGGGACACAATAATTATGATGATGTATAGCAGTACAATAGCTATTAGTACAGTGGCCTAGCTTGTCAGACAGGTAGGGGAGCCAGAACTGGATCAAACATGTGCAGTGGGTTAATGATCATGTGCTCGTACATCAGCCAGCCTGAGTAGGGTTATTAGGTGATTTACCATGTTCATTTAGGCAAATTATGGGTAGGTCCCCAAATTCCATCCAACAAAATATTATAACACACATATCTGCATGATTCACATACAGATGGGATGCACAACTTCTCTCCCTTAGGTTTCCTGCATGACTGGTATTGAGAAGGGTGCCCTGCCACTCAGTCAAATAATAAAATTTGCCAAATCCTGAAAAGAGTGGATCCCATATTAAATGGGATAAATGGAAAAATCAAAAAAAGATAAATGGTTTATAGTAGTGGGTCACATTACATTTCAAAATTTCACAAACTGAACTGCTCAAAAAGAGTTTTGCATCATTGGTATATCTACAAACATGTGTAGATTGATTCCTGTAAAGCATGGAATAGAAGGATATATTAAACTAAAAAAAATTATGTTCCTGTGAAATGAAAACAAAGCAATGACCAAAGTAAAGTCAGTCTGTGTGGAAGTGCACAGCTTCTCACAACTTTCAAATCAAAATCATTATCATGATGCTCTACCCCTTGCATTGTAATATGCTTGCTTCCTCCTTGGCATGCTGTCCACCTGGTGGTTGAGATGTTGTTACTAATATCACCCACTACATGAGGAAGTTTCCTGCAGTGGTGTTCTACAAGTTTCAACTGGTCTCAAGATGCCCAATCATGTTCATATCAGCAAGTATTGCAGGCCATTCCGTTGACTGACTCCTGCAAATATTTTGCTTCATCCAGGGTTTATGACTTTTGTCTACAGTCTTAATTTTATGTAATGTACTATCTGACACACGTAAACTTTAATATAACACCATTCCAGCAATATGGAGACAGACTTGGAGAGAGGCATTGATTTTATCCATTTGACATACAGTTCTGTCATTCGCTATCTTGACCCAAGAGGTCACAGTTAACATGTTTTACGGTACTGCCCCTTAGCTCTCTCCAGGAAATTACAACCCAGCCAAGCTGGTAGATCAGGAGCTTGTATCTTTTCATTGAAGCTATCATTATACCAGTTCTCTAATACAACTGTTATTTCATTTTTCTGGGCATGGAATTTCATTTCGAACTCTGTTTGATTGTGTGTTGTTGAATAAGATGATTCTTGTTTAGTTCATCAGTAATGATTTAGATACATGTTACTTCCAGTCATAATGTCTACACTCCACTGCATTTTTTAGCATTGAGCTAGTGATAGTTTTTGTTCCTACAATGTATGTGGTTTATGGCAGTGACCTGCCTAATTAATGTTAAGCTATGACAGGACTTGAACCAATGAATTTTATTAGTGCATCATGGACACAAAGTCTATTGAGTTATGTCAGCAGCAGATGATGCTGCAGCAGCAACAGCACAACAAGAGGAATTACAGCACCAAATTGAGAGACAGTTCATTACACTACAGAAACAGCAGAACAATCTGCTGAAATGTACAGCAGTATGGGACAACGTTCTGCTAACACTACCAAACACTGCTCATATTGAGGCCAGTATTGTGAGAACTTACATTTCCAGTGTTTCATCATTAGAAGGAAACTTGGAACACAAAACTCCAATAGTTTCTTCTGTTTTGCAAGACTAGAAACATTTATTATACTCATGTTCAGCCTATTTTTTTATTGCCTTCTATTAATCACATTTCTGAGCTGGTTCACAAATAGTGATCACACATAGAAAATAGCAGGCTGAGTAAAATCTTCTTGGTTCTCAAGACATGTCATTTCAAATATCCTCAAGCCTTTGACAGCATTCTCCATCATTGTTGCCAGGAGTAAAACTACTGAATGTTAGCCTTACTGCTGCAATTTTCTTTTTTTAAATTTTGATGTTTTCTTATATGCATTGAATCAATTTCAAGACAATATTATTTCATCTTCAGGTACCTGTTAGGTGTACTACACAAATTGAATGCCCTAAGTACCGTAACTGTTGTTCCTACATGGGAGGTGCCTATAATGTGTCTGCCACACTGTTTGATAATTCATGTGTTGAAGCGAAAATGACATAGTTTTTATACAGAGAGTAGAGGCTGTTTGACACGAAAATATCAATTTGTGTGGCAGACAAATCATAGGCACCTTTCTTGATGGAATGACAGCTACAGTACTTATGGAATTCAGTTCATGATGCACGCCTACCAGGTGTCAGAAAATGAGACAATGTTGCCTTGAAATTGATTGTAAGTACATGAGATAAACATCAAAATAATGTACAGCTGTAAGGCAACTGATTTTCATTGGAATAAATAAATATCAGCTGAAAGTCCTCTGGATATTCATTATGTAGCCAACAGACAGCAGCATCTTCCAGAGGGGGGCTGAAATGACACATGCACATGATGAACAATTGGGCAGCTTTTAGCAACATGGGCCTGCTGCAGGACAGAGTGATGTCTGAGGGGCATGAGGGGCTGCCACCACATTTGAAATGGCTGCTCCCACTTCTCTACAAGTGTCCAGCACCCATATTCACCTTTGTTATATAAGCAGAATTCTGTGCCAGTCCCAACATTTGAAGCTGTGCTACTGATGATAATGATGCTGGGGGATAGCTGTTAAAAGCTTGAAGATTAGGTTTGAAATGATTTTGCCTGAAAGCCAAGAAGATTTTATTAAGGGATACTGCTGTGAAAGATTTCAAGGACATGTAACCTCGTACCTTATCATTTGACTTCTTGTGTGGTTTGTTGCCCACTGATTTTGATAGGAGGAGCATTTTTCAAATTAATTTATCTCCAAAAAACAAAATTTTACAGGAGAAGCAAAAAAGCTGATTACTCCTAACTCAGAAATTTTTCAAAAATTGTTAAATATGAAGTTATTGTGTTTGTACTTGTTTGTATTTGTACTTTGCTAATCATTATTGCCACAATCACATCATGCTTATTGATACCAGTTTCAATGTGGGCATCCTCAAAGAGGTCAGGACTATTTGCTGTCATTAGATCCAATGTATTTTCATTCTGAATGGTGTTCTATGTAGTTTTCAGAGAAGGCATTTAGTAATGATTCACAGGATATTTTATTGTACCCACCACTAACAAAATGTAATTTTCCCAATTATTTGTTGAATGTTTAAAGTCTCCACTGATGATTAAGTACAACTGGGGAACTTCGGTACATGTGAACTGAGGTTTTCTCTAAAGTTTTTGGTTATATCAAGAGACAAGTCTGGTGGCTGGTGATATAAGGATCCAATTACCATTTTATGCCCATCCCTGATACTGAGTCTTGCCCAAACAATCTCACATGCAGCTCCAATTTCTATCTCTGTGGATCTGAGTTTCTTGTTGACTGTGACAAATACACCACATTCATTTCTCAATTGCCTGTCATTTTGATATACACTGAAATTTTCCCCAAAAATCTCACTGCTATCAATTTCAGATTTCAATGAGCTTCCTGTATCTAGTATTATGTGAGCTTCACTGCTTTTCAGAAATGCTTCAAACTTTGTCCATGAAGTCACAGCCTTGCTTGTCACAGAACATTCAAAGTCTCTGGTTCAGTCCTTCCACTTGACTCAGAACCAAATGGCTACAATCTGTTTGTCTTTCTGCTACGATTCCTCAATAATACAGGGTGATTCAAAAAGAATACCACAACTTTAAAAATGTGTATTTAATGAAAGAAACATAATATAACCTTCTGTTATACATCATTACAAAGAGTATTTAAAAAGGTTTTTTTTTTCACTCAAAAACAAGTTCAGAGATGTTCAATATGGCCCCCTCCAGACACTCGAGCAATATCAACCCGATACTCCAACTCATTCCACACTCTCTGTAGCATATCAGGCGTAACAGCTTGGATAGCTGCTGTTATTTCTCGTTTCAAATCATCAATGGTGGCTGGGAGAGGTGGCCGAAACACCATATCCTTAACATACCCCCATAAGAAAAAATCGCAGGGGGTAAGATCAGGGCTTCTTGGAGGCCAGTGATGAAGTGCTCTGTCACGGGCTGCCTGGCAGCCGATCCATCACCTCGGGTAGTTGCACAAACACCCATTCTCTGTAAACTGTTTATACCAACGTTTAGTACACCACCTATCAGGAGGTTTAACACCATACTTCGTTCGAAATGCACGCTGAACAACTGTCGTCGATTCACTTCTGCCGTACTCAATAACACAAAAAGCTTTCTGTTGAGCGGTCGCCATCTTAGCATCAACTGATGCTGACGCCTAGTCAACAGCGCCTCGAGCAAACAAATGTACAACTAAATGAAACTTTATAGCTCCCTTAATTCGCCGACAGATAGTGCTTAGCTCTGCCTTTTGTCGTTGCAGAGTTTTAAATTCCTAAAGTTGTGGTATTCTTTTTGAATCACTCTGTATATTGTATTACTTAAATACTCAATTTTGTTATTATTGACAAAACTGTTAGTCCAAAATCTTAATCTTCTGGTTAAATGTTTTGATTTATAGAGTGTTTAGAATGGTCATCCTGTTTGTTTTGCTTAAAATTTGATTCAGTCCTCATTGTTCTTCCAAACAAACACAAACTGATGTACAAAATTCTTCCTCATTGCCAGTTATCCTAGCAACTGAATTGAAGATGTTAGCACAGAAATCTAAATCTCCTATGCTGCTCCAGTCAACCCCAAATTGTTTGCATGGTAAATTATTCACATCAGTCTACTTTGCTTAATACTCTCTGCTCAATTATGATTTAAGTTGATGGATATGTTTGGTTTTTAGTTTTTCAGGACAGCCAAAAGTCACAGTCAGTATATTTTATTGATTCTTTAATTTAATGTGAGCATTAAAGAGTGAAACCATTCAGCTAAACATAGTGAGTGTAACTTGTGGCTGTCCTGAAAAACTGTAATTTCAACAGTCACTGTTTCCCTGCAGGGAATGCTTGCTCTTGCTATGACATGCCGTCGTTGGATAAGCAGCTGCAGCAGCAAGTCGTACACTCCTAGCTCACTCATTTGCTACATAGTTTAATTCTTAATTTCTTTGCGTGTTTTTGGTACTTGCATTGTCTAATTCATAAATTTCTAGCGTATTATAGTATTTGAGAGTTGTAGCATCGCGTTTTAGTACCTGAATTGTGTAAATTCGCGTAGTCATTTGTCTTCTGTTTTTGTTTTGAATGGCCAGTGTCGGTTGGTCACAGTCAGTGTGCTCCCTGCCGTCGTTGGATAAGCAGCAGCAAGTCGTATACTCCTAGCTCACTCATTTGCTACATAGTTTAATTCTTAATTTCTTTGCGTGTTTTTGGTACTTGCATTGTCTAATTCATAAATTTCTGGCGTATTATAGTATTTGAGAGTTGTAGCATCATGTTTTAGTACCTGAATAGTGTAAATTCGCGTAGTCGTTTGTCTTCTGTTTTTGTTTTGAATGGCCAGTGTCGGTTGGTCACAGTCAGTGTGCTCCCTGCCGTCGTTGGATAAGCAGCAGCAAGTCGTATACTCCTAGCTCACTCATTTGCTACATAGTTTAATTCTTAATTTCTTTGCGTGTTTTTGGCACTTGCATTGTCTAATTCATAAATTTCTGGCATATTATAGCATTTGAGAGTTGTAGCATCGCGTTTTAGTACCTGAATAGTGTAAAATCGCGTAGTCTCCTTCCGCCGCCGAGCAGTGTGTCAGCAGTGCGCAAGTAGCAGCAATACTGCATTTACTAGGCAATCTTGTATTTTAATAACTGTTTAAATTTTGTGTCGATTTGTTTGCGCTCTCTGTAGATTAGTTCAGACGTTCTTTGCACAACAGTTTTTAGCATGGATAGGGACTGCAACTGCTGTGTTCGGATGCAGGCTGAGTTCGCATCCCTTCGCTCCCAGCTTCAGGCAGTGTTGGCTTCGGTCACACAGCTTGAGGCTGTTGCCAATGGGCATCACTGTGGGGTTCTGGATGGGGGTTCAACGGGGACGGCCAGCTCGTCCCACGCATCCCCCGATCAGACTATGACTGTGGTTGCCCAGGATACTGCCCGCATTGAGGCTGATCCCTCACCTGTGGTAGAGTGGGAGGTCGTTTCAAGGTGTGGCAGGGGGTGAAAGACATTCTGGAGGGCTGAACGGAAGGCCTCTCCAGTTTGTCTGATGAACCGGTTTCAGGCTCTGTCTCAGGCTGATACTGATCTTTGGCCTGACATGGCTGCTTGTCCTGTTCCAGAGGTTGCCCCTCAGTCTGCAAGATCCGGGTGGTTGCAGAGGGTGGGCTTACTGGTAGTTGGGAGCTCCAACGTCAGGCACGTAATGGGGCCCCTTAGGGATATGGCAGCAAGAGAGGGGAAGAAAACCAATGTGCACTCCGTGTGCATACCGGGGGGAGTCATTCCAGATGTGGAAAGGGTCCTTCCGGATGCCATGAAGGGTACAGGGTGCACCCATCTGCAGGTGGTCGCTCATGTCGGCACCAATGATGTGTGTCGCTATGGATCCGAGGAAATCCTCTCTGGCTTCCGGCGGCTATCTGATTTGGTGAAGACTGCCAGTCTCACTAGCGAGATGAAAGCAGAGCTCACCATCTGCAGCATCGACGACAGGACTGACTGCGGACCTTTGGTACAGAGCTGAGTGGAGGGTCTGAATCAGAGGCTGAGACGGTTCTGCGACCGTGTGGGCTGCAGATTCCTCGACTTGCGCCATAGGGTGGTGGGGTTTCGGGTTCCGCTGGATAGGTCAGGAGTCCACTACATGCAACAAGCGGCTACACGGGTAGGAGGGGTTGTGTGGCGTGGGCTGGGTGGTTTTTTAGGTTAGATGGCCTTGGGCAAGTACAGAAAGGGAAACAGCCTCAACGGGTGCAGGGCAAAGTCAGGACATGCGGGGACCAAACAGCAATCAGTATTGTAATTGTAAACTGTCGAAGCTGCGTTGGTAAAGTACCGGAACTTCAAGCGCTGATAGAAAGCACTGAAGCCGAAATCGTTATAGGTACAGAAAGCTGGTTGAAGCCAGAGATAAATTCTGCCGAAATTTTTACAAAGGTACAGATGGTGTTTAGAAAGGATAGATTGCATGCAACCGGTGGTGGAGTGTTCATCGCTGTTAGTAGTAGTTTATCCCATAGTGAAATAGAAGTGGATAGTTCCTGTGAATTATTATGGGTGGTGGTTACACTCAACAACCGAGCTAGGTTAATAATTGGCTCCTTTTACCGACCTCCCGACTCAGCAGCATTAGTGGCAGAACAACTGAGAGAAAATTTGGAATACATTTCACATAAATTTTCTCAGCATGTTATAGTCTTAGGTGGAGATTTCAATTTACCAGATATAGACTGGGACACTCCGATGTTTAGGACGGGTGGTAGGGACAGAGCATTGAGTGACATTATACTGAGTGCACTATCCGAAAATTACCTCGAGCAATTAAACAGAGAACCGACTCATGGAGATAACATCTTGGACCTACTGATAACAAACAGACCCGAACTTTTCGACTCTGTATGTACAGAACAGGGAATCAGTGATCATAAGGCCATTGCAGCATCCCTGAATATGGAAGTTAGTAGGAATATAAAAAAAAGGGAGGAAGGTTTATCTGTTTAGCAAGAGTAATAGAAGGCAGATTTCAGACTATCTAACAGATCAAAACGAAAATTTCTGTTCCAACACTGACAATGTTGAGTGTTTATGGAAAAAGTTCAAGGCAATCGTAAAATGCGTTTTAGACAGGTACGTGCTGAGTAAAACTGTGAGGGATGGGAAAAACCCACCATGGTACAACAACAAAGTTAGGAAACTACTGCGAAAGCAAAGAGAGCTTCACTCTAAGTTTAAATGCAGCCAAAACCTCTCAGACAAACAGAAGCTAAGCGATGTCAAAGTTAGTGTAAGGACGGCTATGCATGAAGCGTTCAGTGAATTCGAAAGTAAAATTCTATGTACCGACTTGACAGAAAACCATAGGAAGTTCTGGTCTTACGTTACATCAGTAAGTGGCTCGAAACAGCATATCCAGACACTCCAGGATGATGATGGCATTGAAACAGAGGATGACACATGTAAAACTGAAATACTAAACACCTTTTTCCAAAGCTGTTTCACAGAGGAAGACTGCACTGCAGTTCCTTCTCTAAATCCTCGCACAAACGAAAAAATGGCTGACATCGAAATAAGTGTCCAAGGAATGGAAAAGCAACTGGAATCACTCAACAGAGGAAAGTTCACTGGACCTGGCAGGATACCAATTCGATTCTACACAGAGTACGCGAAAGAACTTGCCCCCCTTCTAACAGCCGTGTACCGCAAGTCTCTAGAGGAATGGAAGGTTCCAAATGATTGGAAAAGAGCACAGGTAGTCCCAGTCTTCAAGAAGGGTCGTCGAGCAGATGCGCAAAACTATAGACCTATATCTCTGACGTCGATCTGTTGTACAATTTTAGAACATGTTTTTTGCTCGAGTATCATGTCGTTTTTGGAAACCCAGAATCTACTATGTAGGAATCAACATGGATTCTGGAAACAGCGATCGTGTGAGACCCAACTCGCTTTATTTGTTCATGAGACCCAGAAAATATTAGATACAGGCTCCCAGGTAGATGCTATTTTTCTTGACTTCCGGAAGGCATTCGATACAGTTCCGCACTGTCACCTGATAAACAAAGTAAGAGCCTACGGAATATCAGACCAGCTGTGTGGCTGGATTGAAGAGTTTTTAGCAAACAGAACACAGCATGTTGTTATCAATGGAGAGACGTCTACAGACGTTAAAGTAACCTCTGGCGTGCCACAGGTGAGTGTTATGGGACCATTGCTTTTCACAATATATATAAATGACCTAGTAGATAGTGTTGGAAGTCCCATGCAGCTCTTCGCGGATGATGCTGTAGTATACAGAGAAGTTGCAGCATTAGAAAATTGAAGCGAAATGCAGGAAGATCTGCAGCAGATAGGCACTTGGTGCAGGGAGTGGCAACTGACCCTTAACATAGACAAATGTAATGTATTGCGAATACATAGAAAGCAGGATCCTTTATTGTATGATTATATGATAGCGGAACAAACACTGGGAGCAGTTACTTCTGTAAAATATCTGGGAGTATGCGTGCGGAACGATTTGAAGTGGAATGATCATATAAAATTAATTGTTGGTAAGGCGGGTACCAGGTTGAGATTCATTGGGAGAGTCCTTAGAAAATGTAGTCCATCAACAAAGGAGGTGGCTTACAAAACACTCATTCGACCTATACTTGAGTATTGCTCATCAGTGTGGGATCCATACCAGATCGGGTTGACGGAGGAGATAGAGAAGATCCAAAGAAGAGCGGCGCATTTCGTCAAAGGGTTATTTGGTAAGCATTATAACGTTACACAGATGTTTAGCAAACTCAAGTGGCAGACTCTGCAAGAGAGGCGCTCTGCATCGCAGTGTAGCTTGCTCGCCAGGTTTCGAGAGGGTGCGTTTCTGGATGAGGTATTAAATATATTGCTTCCCCCTACTTATACCTCCTGAGGAGATCACGAATGTAAAATTAGAGAGATTAGAGAGCGCACGGAGGCTTTCAGACAGTCATTCTTCCCGCGAACCATACGTGACTGGAACAGGAAAGGGAGGTAATGACAGTGGCACGTAAAGTGCCCTCCGCCACACATCGTTGGGTGGCTTGCAGAGTATAAATGTAGATGTAGATGTAGATTTTCACTCTTTCGGCTATCTCTTGAATTATCACCAATAACAATTTCTGCCTGAACAAAAAAGCTGTTCCCTTGCACACAGTCCTCAAGTAAAAGATAACTGTCATTACTGAACATGTGGCATTGTCAAGGAAAGCCTGCTCATCATCGTACAACCAGCTGAGCAATGTAACTAATCAGCTTCATGTAGTGTTAATGTTGGACACGATATGGTTTCAAACACACAATATAGAGGACTGAATATGATTTGAAACAACAGCTAGTTTTCAAAAGCTATTTACACTGTTAGTGAATATGATTTGTTACAACCTGACTTCACAGCATGAAACATCACTTCAGAAACTGTACTCAGTTTTGTCCATTGGTGGACATAATACAATTTGAAATGAGGCTCCTCATATACAGAAACATTTAGTGGCTGTTAGATTACTTGATCCGCAGCTGAAACAGTTATAAGTGTTAGATAGTATTGTGTAGGTCACCAGTATGCTTCCCACTTCCTGTAATTACCTATCATTTAAAATTTAAAATTTCTGAAATGTTCTGGGCCTGAATATTGTGCTTCATTAGAACATTCTCTGTATGAATAAATTGGAGCACTCACTACTGAGGCAGGCAGTTCATCTCCACGTATACTTTATGGGTGCTTAATAATTGTGCTCTCAGTTTGAAGTATGAATTCCTGTTGATGACCGTGCTCTTATAAGCGATATTCAATTTTTGATTCTATATGAAACCATCTATGTTAGTAAGCTACTATCCTTGAACACAGGTTGCCTATGTAACTGCTTCCAGCAGTAACAATAATCTGATTATAAAAATTTTCGGTGATTATTAACGAAATTTAAAACTGTTAAAGTGCTGTTTTAATCTGCTCATTAAGAGATATGATTTTACATTTTTATTATTTAGCGTATGGCTAAATAATAAAAATGTAAAATCATACCTCTTAATGAGCAAATTTAAAACTGTTAAAGTGCTGTTTTAATCTGCTCATTAAGAGGTATGATTTTACATTAAAAGTTTAACACAGCAAGGCAAGTACTATTGTTAGAAATTGCATGTTCTTCTTCAGGCAGCATGGCTGATGGCACACAAATACCATGATTATATTCATGCAGTATTTGAGAATGAGAGCAATTAGTGACACAAACTTTACACATAATTTTAAACCTTCATGAAACTTCTCTTGCTCACACCCCACACAAAATGATTGAAGGAAAATGTTTATCACTTATGGTACTATATCTTTTCTGCTCATGCAGTCAAACTTCAACATCTGGAACGATGTTTTAATTCATTAATTCTTTATTACTGACTCTATTTACAACACAGTTTGCAGATAGTATTCACATATGCACCTGCAAAACTATATCACTGAATGACACATAGTTCAAGAGCTATTATGTCATAAGTAGTCAGATGCATGGAAAACTAGCGTTTGCTAAAAATGCCAGACAGTTAAACTTCAGCATCATGAGTCATGTTTTAATTAATTACTTATTTACTGTTAACTCTATTCATAGAACACTTTGCTGACAGTATCTACATGTATCACTGAATGTATTTGCAAAATTATGTCACTGTATGACAGGCAGTTCAGAAGGTAAGACGTCAGAATAATTGAGGTGTGTGAAAAACTAGCTTAAAATGGAGTGCAAATTACCCAGATGACATTCATCCAGTGTTTCATGATGAAAGCACTAAATGCCTTCCAATAAACTTTAAATTTTTCTAAACTATTTCTTGCTTACATATTTAAAGTCAGATATTCGACACATTAACTCATTTGTAACATAATTAGACATTTGAAGCTGTTTTATACATGGCAGTTTGATTATTTAAGGAATCAAGGGTTTACTGACAAATCCTAAATGGCCACACCTTTTTGAGAACACTGCCAAATTCTCTTTAAGCCTAGGTATCTCAGATCACTCTGCTCTGCTTATAGAACTAAACTTTAAAAAAGAGCTACATGCTGAGCTGAAATGAAATAAGAGTCCTGAGTTCACAAAATATGTTAAAGCATATAAAAAACTATTTAAGAAGGTTTCAAAAGCAGCAAAGGAAATGGAAAACACTAAATTCATTAAAAACCACACAAATAAATCCAAGGCAGTATGGACAGTAGTAAATTCTGAACCTGGAATCAAACCTAGCAACCAGGAAATCTCTAAAATAAAGGTAAAAAACAAAATAGTTGTACATCCTACTCAGATATCAGAAAATTTTAATAAATCCTTCATAAATGTAGCAAAATCTGATGTTGATGTAGTCTCTTATCAAGGCAATGTACATTTGTTTGGCTCAATTCAGGGCAAGAAAGAGAGCCTACTAAATTTAACAAAGTAACAGTAAAATATGTAGAGAAAACTATACCAAACGTAAAAAATAAAAATTCTGTGGGATGGGATGAAATACTTGCCAAAGTCATTAAGGCAGTAACAAATATAATAGCACACCTACCACACAGCATAGTTAATCAATCACTTGAAGATGGGCACTTTCCAGACTTACTAAAATATGCAGAAGTCAAACCAGTATTAAAGAAAGGCTCCAAAGATGATATGGGAAATTACTGTCCAATTTCTCTTCTTCCCGTGTTTTCTAAGATATTTGACATGATTGTTGCAATTCAAATCCAAAATTTCTGCTACAAATACAATGTTATCTCAAAAAATCAATTTGGATTCCAGTAAGGCAAAAATACAATTCATGCAATCAATAAATTTGTGACTAAAGTTAGTTCCACTTTGGACAAGTCACAAAAACCTGTGGGAATCTTCTGTCACTTAGCATTTGACTGCATGAATAACTCCATACTATTATATAAAATGAAAAAAAATGGAATTATGTGGTGTAAGTAATATTTAATGGAGAGAAAGCAAAGGGTTGTCATAACATCATGCAAAGGGAAATACTCCTTGAAGTGGAGAACCATCTCATAGGGCTCAGTTAGGGCCCAATCCTCTTTCTTTTTTTTATGTAAATGATTTACCCACAAATATAAATTATCATTCAGTTTTATTTGCTGATGACACATCAGTACTGGTAGAAAATAAAAACACAGAAAAAATTCCCGAAAATTTCATAGAAACTCTAGAAAACCTAGATGTTTGATTCCATCTAAATGGCCTAAAGCTAAATATTTCAAAAACACAGCTGATGCAATTTAAGACAAAACAATCTTGAATAAATGATATTCACATTATGCACAGAAGCCAGGAGCTAAATGAAACAGAGCATGTTAAATTCTTAGGAATACAATTGGATGCAAAACTATCATGGTCCTCACACATAGATTATCTAAAAAATAAACAAAACAGCCTGTCATTTGCTATGACAATCTTAGCCAATGTCACTAGTATAGACACAAAACAAGTAGTATACCATAGTTACTTTGAGTCAGTAGTGAGATACAGTATTGTCTTCTGGGGAAATGCTAGCAACATGACAAAAATATTAACCTTTCAGGAAAAAACTATCAGCAAGAGAATCTTGTTGGCCATTATTAAGAGATCTTAATACAACTAAGCATCAAATAATTTCCAGCATAGTTACAAAACTAGAAACAAAGAAAGCTTCATGCTGCCTACACACAGGATTAATCTTTTTGCACAGACTCCACAATATATGGGAATCAAGTAAACAATAAACTGAAAGACACAAATTTTAGAAAGATCGAAACTGAGGCAGTAAAAAGAAAATTGTATAGCACTCTGGTGCAGAAATGTGACTACTCTGTTGATGAATTTTTTGATAACCTGACCATCTGGACAGGATAAAAAACAATAATAATAAATAATGTTCAGATTTTATTGTGATTATATAAAAATATTATATTCCATCTATAATTTATCATAGTTATAAGCTGACAAGTCTCCTGTACATAAAATCAATGATTTAACTTGTACATTATGAGACAATAAAATTCTGATTCTGATTCCACAGATTCTACAATTTTCTGTGCTCACAGTGTGGCATATCTTATTCCAGATCTTTAATTCATGGAGTGGTTGTGCACCTAGCTCCTGACATAGGAAACAAAAGCTCTGGTATCCAATGAAAAAGCTACGTACACATGAGATCATCAGTTTGAGTGGAGTTTTGGTATTTGTTGATGCTGGGCAATGCAGTGTCATTTTATGACAAATGCTGTAGGTGGCTTAGATAGACAGCAGCCCCATGTCCACCTTTCTTGAAAGCAAAACACATAGCAACACACTGTTGACAATTCTACCAGCTGTGACTGCAGTAACATTCAGTGTACAATTTCCTTATTTTTGCTATACTTTGTGCCCTACCACTATGATAATTGCTACAGCAACAACAACAACAACAACTACTACTACTACTACTACTACCACTACGATTACTGGAATTTCTATCTGCTCTACTTGTATTTTTGCCTGAGCTGACAAAGAGGACAAATTTCTAACTACATTTCTGACTGGCTAACTTGCACTTTTGTGTGAGTGTGCTACAGAGCCTGTGGATGATGATGATGATGTCCTACCATCAGTTGCTTTTAGGGAATGATGTTGTCAAGCACTGCATAAAAAAGGGGATATGTCTGATGTCCCCCCCATGAACCATAGACCTTGCCGTTGGTGGGGAGGCTTGCGTGCCTTAGCGACACAGATAGCCGTACCGTAGGTGCAACCACAACAGAGGGGTATCTGTTGAGAGGCCAGACAAACATATGTTCCTGAAGAGGGGCAGCAGCCTTTTCAGTAGTTGCAGGGGCAACAGTCTGGATGATTAACTGATCTGGCCTTGTAACATTAACCAAAATGGCCTTGCTGTGCTGGTACTGCGAACGGCTGAAAGCAAGGGGAAACTACGGCCGTAATTTTTCACGAGGGCATGCAGCTTTACTGTATGGATAAATGATGATGGCATCCTCTTGGGTAAAATATTCTGGAGGTAAAATAGTCCCCCATTCGGATCTCTGGGTGGGGACTACTCAGGAGGACGTTGTTATCAGGAGAAAGAAAACTGGCGTTCTACGGATCGGAGCGTGGAATGTCAGATCCCTTAATCGGGCAGGTAGGTTAGAAATTTAAAAAGGGAAATGGATAGGTTAAAGTTAGATATAGTGGGAATTAGTGAAGTTCGGTGGCAGGAGGAACAAGATTTTTGGTCAGGTGAATACAGGATCATAAATACAAAATCAAACAGGGGTAATGCAGGAGTAGGTTTAATAATGAATAAAAAAATAGGAGTTCGGGTAAGCTACTACAAACAACATAGTGAACGCATTATTGTGGCCAAGATAGACACGAAGCCCACGCCTACAACAGTAGTACAAGTTTATATGCCAACTAGCTCTGCAGATGATGAAGAAATTGATGAATTGTATGATGAGATAAAAGAAATTATTCAGGTAGTGAAGGGAGATGAAAATTTAATAGTCATGGGTGACTGGAATTCGAGAGTAGGAAAAGGGAGAGAAGGAAACATAGTAGGTGAATATGGATTGGGGCTAAGAAATGAAAGAGGAAGCTGCCTGGTAGAATTTTGCGCAGAGCATAACTTAATCATAGCTAACACTTGGTTCAAGAATCATGAAAGAAGGTTGTATACATGGAAGAACCCTGGAGATACTAGAAGATATCAGATAGATTGTATAATGGTAAGACAGAGATTTAGGAACCAGGTTTTAAATTGTAAGATATTTCCAGGGGCAGATGTGGACTCTGACCATAATCTATTGGTTATGAACTGTAGATTAAAACTGAAGAAACTGCAAAAAGGTGGGAATTTGAGGAGATGGGACCTGGATAAACTGAAGGAACCAGAGGTTGTAGAGAGTTTCAGGAAGAGTATAAAGGAACAATTGACAAGAATGGGGGAAAGAAATACAGTAGAAGAAGAATGGATAGCTTTGAGGGATGAAGTGGTGAAGGCAGCAGAGGATCAAGTAGATAAAAAGACGAGGGCTAGTAGAAATCCTTGGGTGACAGAAGAAATACTGAATTTAATTGATGAAAGGAGAAAATATAAAAATGCAGTAAATGAAGCAGGCAAAAAGGAATACAAACGTCTCAAAAATGAGATCGACAGGAAGTGCAAAATGGCTAAGCAGGCATGGCTAGAGGACAAATGTAAGGATGTAGAGGCTTATCTCATGAGGGGTAAGATAGATACTGTGTACAGAAAAATTAAAGAGACCTTCGGAGAAAAGAGAACCACTTGTATGAATATCAAGGGCTCAGATGGAAACCCAGTTCTAAGCAAAGAAGGGAAAGCAGAAAGGTGGAAGGAGTATATAGAGGGACTATACAAGGGCGATGTTCTTGAGGACAATATTATGGAAATGGAAGAGGATGTAGATGAAGATGAAATGGGAGATATAATACTGCGTGAAGAGTTTGACAGAGCACTGAAAGACCTGAGTCGAAACAAGGCCCCAGGAGTAGACAACATTCCATTAGAACTACTAACAGCCTTGGGAGAGCCAGTCCTGACAAAACTCTACCATCTGGTGAGCAAAATGTATGAGACAGGCGAAATACCCTCAGACTTCAAGAAGAATATAATAATTCCAATCCCAAAGAAAACAGGTGTTGACAGATGTGAAAATTACCGAACTGTCAGTTTAATAAGTCACGGCTGCAAAATACTAACGTGAATTCTGTACAGATGAATGGAAAAACTGGTAGAAGCCAACCTCGGGGAAGATCAGTTTGGATTCCATAGAAATATGGGAACACGTGAGGCAATACTGACCCTACGACTTATCTTAGAAGCTAGATTAAGAAAAGGCAAACCTACGTTTCTAGCATTTGTAGACTTGGAGAAAGCTTTTGACAATGTTGACTGGAATAATCTCTTTCCAATTCTGAAGGTGGCAGGGGTAAAATACAGGGAGCGAAAGGCTATTTACAATTTGTACAGAAACCAGATGGCAGTTATAAGAGTCGAGGGGTATGAAAGGGAAGCAGTGGTTGGGAAGGGAGTGAGACAGGGTTGTAGCCTCTCTCCAATGTTATTCAATCTGTATATTGAGCAAGCAGTAAAGGAAACAAAAGAAAAATTCAGAGTAGGTATTAAAATCCATGGAGAAGAAATAAAAACTTTAAGGTTCGCCGATGACATTGTAATTCTGTCAGAGACAGCAAAGGACTTGGAAGAGCAGTTGAACAGAATGGACAGTGTCTTGAAGGGAGGATATAAAATGAACATCAACAAAAGTAGAACGAGAATAATGGAATGTAGTCGAATTAAGTCGGGTGATGCTGAGGGAATTAGATTAGGAAATGAGACACTTAAAGTAGTATATGAGTTTTGCTATTTGGGGAGCAAAATAACTGATGACGATCAAAGTAGAGAGGATATAAAATGTAGACTGGCAATGGCAAGGAAAGCGTTTCTGAAGAAGAGAAATTTGTTAACATCGAGTATAGATTTAAATGTCAGGAAGTCGTTTCTGAAAGTATTTGTATGGAGTGTAGCCATGTATGGAAGTGAAACATTGATGATAAATAGTTTGGACAAGAAGAGAATAGAAGCCTTTGAAATGTGGTGCTACAGAAGAATTCTGAAGATTTGATGGGTAGATCACATAACTAATGAGGAAGTATTGAATAGGATTGGGGAGAAGAGGAGTTTGTGGCACAACTTGACAAGAAGAAGGGATTGTTTGGTAGGACATGTTCTGAGGCATCAATGGATCACCAATTTAGTATTGGAGGGCAGCGTGGAGGGTAAAAATCGTAGGGGGAGACCAAGAGATGAATACACTAAACAGATTCAGAAGGATGTAGGTTGCAGTAGGTACTGGGAGATGAAGAAGCTTGTACAAGATAGAGTAGCATGGAAAGCTGCATCAAACCAGTCTCAGGACTGAAGACCACAACAACATCAACATGTCTGATGTCAACAACTACTGCCCAATCTCTCTTCTGACTGCCTTATCCAAAATTCTTGAAAAAGTAATGTATTGTCGAGTAGCTTCCCACCTGTGTAAAAATAACATTTTAACAAAATATCAGTTTGGTTTCCAGAAAGGTTTTTCAACAGAAAATGCTATATATACTTTCACTAATGAAATATTAAATTCTCTGAGTAACCGGAAGTCACCCGTTGGGATTTTTTGTGATCTCTCAAAGGCTTTTGACTGTGTAAATCATGGAATACTTCTAGATAAGCTCAAGTACTGTGGTATGAATGGGACAGTGCTCAAATGGTTTAAATCATACCTAACTGGAAGAGTGCAGAATGTTGAAATAAGCAGTTCACATAATATGCAAAAACTGGTGATTTCTCAAACTGGGGAACAATCAAGAATGGGGTGCCACAAGGTTTGGTCTTGGGTCCTCTGCTGTTCTTAATATATATTAATGACTTGCCATTCTATATTCACGAAGGTGCAAAGCTGGTACTTTTTGCTGATGATACAAGTATAGCTATCACACCCATTAGACAAGAATTAACTGATGAAATTGTAAACGAAGTTTTTCAGAAAATCATTAAGTGGTTCTCTGCAAATGGGCTCTCACTAAACTTTGACATAACACAGTACATACAGTTCCACACAGTAAATAGAATGACACCATTAATAAATATAGATTTCAATCAGAAGTCTGTAGCTAAGGTAGAATATTCAAAATTTCTATGTGTATGCATTGATGAGGGGTTGAACTGGAAAAAAAACACACAGAGGATCTGCTGAAACGTTTGAGTTCAGCTACTTATGCTATTAGGGTCATTGCAAATTTTGGCGATATACATCTCAGTAAATTAGCTTACCACACCTATTTTCATTCTCTGCTTTCGTATGGCATCATATTCTGGGGTAACTCACCATTGAGTAAAAGAGTGTTCATTGCCAACGTGTAATCAGAATAACTGCTGGAGCTCATCCAAGATCATCCTGCAGACACTTATTTAAAGAACTAGAGATCTTCACTGTAGCCTCACAATATATATATATTCACTTATGAAATTTGTTATTAAAAATCCGAACGAATTCAAAAGTAATAGCAGTATACATGGCTACAACACTAGGAGAATGGATGATCTTCACTACTCAAGGTTAAATCTAACTTTGGCTCAGAAGGGGGTAAATTATGCTGCCACAAAAGTCTTTGGTCACTTACCTAATAGCATCAAAAGTGTGACAGATAGCCAAATAGCATTTAAAAGAAAATTAAAAGAATTTCTTAATGGCAACTCCTTCTACTCATTAAATTAATTTTTTTATATAGTGAGTGGGTAATTTCCAATTTCCTCAACCCCCCCTCCCCCCCCCCCCCCCCAAAAAAATTAAGTGTCATATAATATTTTGTGGGATGTATTATCTTGTATGGACACCTTTTATTAACTTGACATGTTCCACATCATTACGAAGTGTCGTATTCATGATCTGTGGAACCAGTACTAATCTAATCTAAGGCTACCAATGTGCCAGACCTAAGTTACCATTGGATGCATATTGTGCTGCTGATGAATGAACTTTTGTTGTATCCTACCTACTCATCGGAGTGCTTAGGAAACCTGCTTTCGTGAATTGCTAGACAAAAATTCAAGCAAATCATATTAATGAATTTTATTTACAGAAAATACATGACAACACTTAACTTTGAGAAATACTGATGTGTTACGAGCAAAGGGTGACAGACAAATGAGAAATCTCTTCAGTATATACAATTCGGAATACAAGAGAAGTAATACAGTGAATGCTTCCATCCAGGTCACTGGTCTTGACACTTCTCATAGAACTTGCAGAACTGGCCACAGACAGGCAGGTGCAGTGCTTATGTTCTCTTTGCCTAGAGGGCACTGTCATTGCATCTCAGAGAGGGGTTGGTCTGTGTACAATTGGCTGACACCATCTTCACAGATTTCTCTGCTCTAATGTCCCTGACTGGCATGCAGCACTTGACTTTATGCCAGAACATTCCTGCCCCCCCCCCCCCCCCCTCCCCAAAGTGACAGACCATCATCATGTAAGAAGCTTGAGAATGGGAGGATAGGCAGGATTGTGGATGTTGCAATGAACCGGTAGCTGTGGCTGCAGGGGACATCAGGCTTCTGGTCACACCCTGCTATCCAGCCCTCGCTCTGGCAGAAACATCCCTTGGAAAATAACCAGAAGGGTATGTGTCCACCTCCTGAAGCCCACAACCAGCTGTAGAATGAATCTGATGCTGCTGTGGGGCAGGTCCAGCTCCATCAGTAGGACAAGAAGAGGCAGAGGAGGTGAAAGCTCCATCTCTACGGGGTCGTCCAACTGTGTCACAGTGACACCTTCTCATCATTGCAGTGGCCACACTGTCCTCGAGATCTGTGAATCTGAGGGAGAGACACAGAAGGATCGCCATGCACATGACAGTGGCGAATTTGATTGTGATGTCAGTGCCAAAATCTGTCGGGACCTGAAATGAGATACACGCATGCACCAAGTCGAGGAAGGATCTCGCATTGCGCCACTAGGAACCCTGTAAAACACAATATTGTGTGGCGCAAAGTGATACTTGTGGACTTCCTTTGGCACCTGATGCTAAGGAGGGTGGAGCTGATGGAGCAGTGTCTGATGGTGGTGGCCATGAAGCAATTCCACCGGTGAAGGTCCATCTCGTGGTTGTGAGTGACAGAAGGCGAGAAGCAGTTGCAATGCTTGACCCCTGGTGTGTGAGGTGCGAAGTTTGGTCATCTGCTGCTTGGAGGTTCTGACAAAATGTTCCACTTTGACACTAGACTGTGGATGGAACAGTGCACTAGATAGCTACTGTATGCCATTGCATTCACAGAACTATTCAAATTCATTTGACGTGAACTGAGGGCTATTGTCTGACACTATGATTTTAGGCAAACCTTTGAGGCAAATAATAGAGGACAATGCCCGAATTGCACTACGTGACATTGTTATGTTCATTGCCACAACAAAAGGAAACTTGCTATGAGAGTCTACCACAGTCAACCTACAGGTTTTCCAAAAATCTCCCGCAACATCTATGTGCACACATTGCCATGGTGATTGTGACTTAGGCCAAGCAGTGGAATTAGGTGACACCATACACAATAGCCAATGCCTCTTTCTCTATTTGTGAATAGTTACACTGAGTTTTGATAACACTTTTGATGTGAAAGCAATAGGCCTGTCCTTATCACCAATTCTGTGCAAAGCACTGCACCAATTCTGTAAGAGGAAGTGTCAACTTGCAACACAACCAGTTTGTCAGGATTGTAGTGAACCAAGCATTGATAACTGAGCAATGACTCTTTCAGTTTCTGTAAAGCTTCTTGGCACTCACCTGTCCAAACAAAGGGGGAATTCTTGAAATGCAATCAGTGCAATGGAGATGCGATTTGTGCAGCATTCAATATGAACTGAATATAATAGTTCATTTTCCCTAAAACTGACTGGAATTCTGTGACATTGTGAGGGTCCGGCAGGTCCCGTATGGCTAACAAATGTGACTGAAGAGGATGTACAGCTTGACTGTTTATGACATGACCAAGATACTACAACTTAGGTTTAAAAACATCACACTTCATCAGATAACACATGAAACAAAGCACACATATCTGCAATGTGTTCTTCAGGTGTACAACAATATTGTCCAAATAGTTTGAACAGTTTGGTACTTGAGCAGTCAGCTGTTTCAAATACCATTGGAAAATGGTGGGTGCGAAAGCACTACCAGAAAGCAAATGCAAATATTTAAACAAGCACAAGTGAGTGTTCACAACATACACATTTGAGATTCTTCATCTAGTGATATTTGAAGATATGTGTTGCACAAATCAGTCTTTGAAAAGTAGTGGCCAGTGCCTAATCTATTCATGAGATCCTCTGGGCATGGAAAGGGGTAAGTATCAATCACAGTTTGGGGGTTGGCTGTAGACTTAAAGTCAACACAGAGGTGAGTGCAACCTCAAGGTTTGGAGAGCAAGTGGCCTTGCCCATTGACTAGCTGGTATGGGCACAACAGCTCTGCTATCTCGCAAGTCTTTAAGTTGTCCCATAAATCAATGGGTACAGTTCTGGCCTGGCAAAATTTTGGCTGGACATTGTCTTTCATAGTAATATGTGCAACAACATTGTCTGTCTTGCCTAAACCTTCAGAAAAAAGTTCAGGGAACTCTTTCAGCAAACTAGCTACACTGTCTTTTGCATTGAATGCAGACACTGACAACACATTGTCCTGAATTTGAAAACCTAACTAATCGAAAGAATCAAGACCAATTATGTTCTCACAATCATATGATTGTAGTACAGTGAAAGTTATAGTTCACGTATGTGAGTGATACATAGCAAGCAAAGTATATTTTCCAAGAACGAGATTGTCTTGTCCATTACAAGCTGTCAGGTGCATGCTAGTTTTAGACAGGCATGGGGAGCCTAACAGTTCATATGCGTTATGATTCAGCAGTGTAACAGAGGCACCTGTGTCAAATTGAAATTTCACACGTATTCCACCACTAATACACAAGTGAACAAAAAGTTTGTTGGACTGGTGTAGCACTGAAGAAACTGTTCACTTGCTAGTTTTGCTAATGCCTATTGCAGGATTTTAATGCACTACATTAGTTACAAAATTTTTGTGAGTGAGCAGAATTCTTATGTTTGTTCTGTTGCAAACAGATAGATTGTACATGACC
Source organism: Schistocerca piceifrons (assembly GCF_021461385.2). Lineage (NCBI taxonomy): Eukaryota > Metazoa > Arthropoda > Insecta > Orthoptera > Acrididae > Schistocerca > Schistocerca piceifrons. Next base: position 873,222,471 of record NC_060149.1, on the reverse strand, counting down.
TTTCCTACCACAAGTGTAATACTGTGCTTGTCTTGCCAGGTAGTCTTGGTGTTTGTGCAGTGAATAGCACTGAGGGCATGACCTAATTCCATTTGCCTGTTTAGAGAGCTGTTTGCGTGGCATGGAGAACTGTTTATGTGGCATGGCACACACAAGCAGCCCCTGCCTGATGGGCAGGTCACTAGCAAGGGGTGACTCAACTCAACATATTTGTGGCTGCTCAAATTTATCAGCTGACATGACACCTGAATCACACTGATCTAGTATTTGCACTACGTGCTGAAATGATGGATTGGACTGTTTCAAAATCTGTTCTCAAAGTTTGACATCAGTGACATTGCACACAATCACATCATACAACATAACATCTGAATATAAAGCACCACAAACACATCTACATTTGCATTTCCTTGTCATACCCTTCAAATCTGTTACCTACTAATGATAAGTTTGTTCTGACCTTTTCTTACAATTGAAGAATTAGTACCTAGCTGCTACCACATTCACTTATTGGTCATAATAGTTAATTAGCGAATCTACAACCTGTTCATAGGAAAGTTCGCTTGGATTTGCATTAGGGAATAACTTCTGTATGAGGTAAAACACTGCAATTCCTACTACTGACAATAAATCATGGAGTTTCAGAGCACCTGATATGTTGTGAGCAATTATGTGGGCTTCATACTGTTGCAACCACTCGAGACATTCCTCTTGTTGTTCATGCAACTGGCAAAAAGGTGGTATGGCACTCAGAGTTACTGTAGGTGCCTGCTGCACCATATTGGTGGCTAGAGCAGTGAATAGCTGCTGTACTGTATTTAGTAAGGTTGACTCTGAAACTGAAACACCTGTGTCAGCTCTGTTGTATATATCCTTGGAGCTGTGGCACCTGAGAGGGGGTGGGAGAGTTGGGATGGGCATGTTGCAAGAGACAAATGCAATAAACAGACAATACAAGCAACATAAATAAGTAAAAAAGCAAAGAAAATTTTTGCAATGTCCACCTGAAAACACTGATTAGCTAAAACACTATAAGAGAGACTATTAAAGCAAGTAAACACACCACTGTGAAGGAAAGACACTGTAGAATTAAGGCACCAGCAAAACACAATACTCCACAAAAAAACAAAACAGTGGTGGCTGTCAGCTCTGGGTTCTTTGTACACCTCATTGCCAATGTTATATACTATCTACTTGTCAAATATGGGGTGCCTAGGAAACATGCTTTCTCAGATCACTTGACAACAGTTCAAGCAAATCGTATTAATGAATTTTAGTTACAGAAAATTAATGACAATACTTAACTTTGAGAAATACAGATGTGTTGTGAGCAAAGGGTGACAGACAAACAAGAAATTTCTTCAGTATATACAATTCGTAATACAAGAGTTATACAGTGAAGAGTAATACAGTGAATGCTTCTATCCAGCTTGCCGGTTTTGATGCTTCTCGTAGAACTGGCCATGGCCAGGCCAGTGCAGCACTTACAATCTCTTCGCATAGAGGGGGCTGCTGTCACATTGTCGTCCTAGAGAGGGGTCGGTCGGTGTGCACTTGGTTGTTGTCTTCTTCACAGCCCTCTTTGCTCTAATGTTCCTGACCTATGGGCCAGCACTTGAATTTATGCTGGACCATTTTGAATGCACATTGGGCCACTGATACAAAAAATGACAGAGACCACAGACACTGGACTATGGGAAGCATATGGAGATTGAACCACTGCTCCCAAATGTGGAAGTCCTGTGCCAGTAGAGGAACAAGTACCAAACGCCCTGTCCATGACACCAATTGTAAATAGAGCTTTGGCAGGAATATTGATCTCCCTTCCTCCTATATCACCAGTCCCAGTTTCACTATGGGCACTAACACTTAAAGGGTATAGGGAGCTTATAACCCACCATTCTTGTGGTATGGAGATGATCTCAGGGAGCAGCAGCAATATAGTTTATATGACACACAGTTCTGCCTTCGGCAGCCATGATTCAAGGGATTGTAGCCCCAAGGGTACGGCTGTTAGCCCTCTATAGGAAATAAATATACAGCCAAGCAAGTGGATTCTGCTTGTATCTCATCACAGAGGCCTTTGTTACACTGATTCTCAAATATAATTGTTACCTCAATTTTTTGGATGTTGACTGTTACAAATAATGTTTTATTGTGTGGTGTTGTTTAAGGAAATTCTGGATTTGTTTATGGGTATTAACTTGGGTTCATATTACTTGCAGTTGTAACATTAACTTGGCTACAATACAAAGTAAACACCTAAGACAAGATTTGTACTGAGATGTGGTCTTGATTGCTAAAACAAACACAATATTTTAAAAATCAATAAAATTCCTGGGAATAATCAGCAAGTAGGTGATTCGGTAGTGATAATGTATAAAGAAGTAATTCATGACAGATAATGGGCGTGCATTGATGAATAAAACCCAGCAATATAAACACAGCGTTTCTTGACAGAAAATGTCATACAAGTCAAATAATGATTGTTTCTTGAGCTATCAGTCATGTAGCTCTGAAAAATTGGAGGAAATAATAAATGGAATAAAAGATTCTTAGATAAAAACACAGAAGATACATAGTTCACAGAACTAGAGAGATGGGGCAGGAGGGGGAGCGATAAAAATGGTAAACACACATTGCTTCTTACTGCTTTGTTAGAAAAGGGAATTTCTTGTAAATTATCCATTATGAAAAGATACACTACTTGAGGAAGTTCTTACACATGCATAATACTAAACAAATGTACATTATAGTAAAATTAATAATACATCGTCAGTGTAACAATTTCTTAAATTGGATTATTTGAACTGCTTGTGCAGCTAGTGTATTAATAAAGCTTTCTCTTCTGTAGTTTTTGCATTTTTCAGTCAGTACACTTATAAATCAAAGGGTGTGGTCATATAGAGAGCATGTGAATAATGCTGTGTGAGAGTGTATGAGTATTATCAACAATAATAATAAGTTGACTGTAATCTCAGAGTCATTAAGAATGCAAATCACCAGTAACAAACTGTGCATGTGAAAGTTAGTAAAGAAACAGAAAATAATTGCTTCAAGTTGTTTGTACCATTGATCATTCAATGGTCATTACAGTAGTTTCAGTTTGTAGTCTGTATTACCTGCCGTGGTGAAGAGTGGCATGTTTGAAGACGTGGTGTTACAGTGCCCTCTGGTACAGCAAGGCACAGCTTACCATGCTGGATAGTATGTAGGTGTGAATTGTATGCCCAAAGGTTTTGTGATGTGGACATTTCACTGCACAAGGCAAGTGATACAGGTGACTTTTCATTTTCAACTTGTAAGCAATGTGATCCTTGACGTAACTGGCCAAATGCACTGCTGTCTTCATTTGGAAGTCTGAAATGAAAAATTATAAAACTTGTTTACAGGAATCTAACTCAGAGCATGTATCAAGCAAGGATGATACTGTCCAAAATACTTATATCCTATGAAATAGTTTATATATTTGTTTTAAAACCATATTATGGAGTATTCAATTATATATAACATACAAGACTAATAATGAATGGTATAGCACTTTTGTGTAGTAACTGGATCTCAAAGGTGAAAAACCTAGTCATTTTTGTTTTATAAAAACATGAAAAATTATAGATATCACTAAATAAAAAGTTATTCTGAACACCAAGATAAACTAATAACAAACTGAAATGAGAACAGGTAACTATTCTCCTACATCTGATTGATGTGTGTCACACCCTATCTGTCTCTTTCTCTGAACTATGTATTTTCAGTACCTATGAATGTTTTATTCCAGTTGTTACTTTCTAAGACATACATGACAGCACATAAAATTTCACATACACAAACACAAATGAACACTGCTTTAGTAACGGTGGGGGGGAGTGAGGTTTGGGAATGCATCAATTAGCTCCAGATGAGTGGTTGCTTACCTTCATTTTAGATTATTGTTGCCATGTTGGACTTCACATTATCATAGTAAAATGAATAATTGAAAAAAAGTCATTACTTTGATCAGTTGACTTTCATACTCCACCAGTTCCTTACCACCTTCCTATGGAATCTAACCTATTACAATTGTGCTTTTTTCTTGTTTACAAAATGATGCACAATCAGAAAATTGAGCACAGAATTGCAAATTACTTTTGATATCTATAAATAATGTAGTTAATAAATGGTAGGTAATGAAGTTACGTGTAGCTGTGTACATATAACTGCATACTGGGTATTTGGAAATTCCAATTACATACTACTAGGACTTGTAGAGGAAAGTCAGTACATAGAGGGGAGTGCATGCATAATGTTTTGAACAGGATACCATGTCCAGAAATGTACCATTTGTGTGTTACAGCCATTTGAAAACATGTTTGCTAGGTAGTTACGCAACAGGTTAATCATGGTAGGGAGTGGTTACATCAGGTTGTCTGATGTTATTTGACATCTATCCTACCTCTCTGACCTCATTCAAGCTTCATTAATGTGTCTGTAAGTGTTAGAGCAACATGGTTGAGTACACATTTGTAGAATACACTGATATGATCCTTCTGAAGCTCATAGTAACAAAAGAGCTGCTCGTCACCTTTATGAAGATCATTCTCCATAATGTCTGACTCCTCTACATACCCTTTTTGCCACAATTATACAATGTCTTCACCGTCAGCTCATGTGACTGTGGTGCTCCAAGGAGATGCTGCACATCTGAAGAGGGTGTACTGCATCACGCTGAAGAGAACATGTTAAAAAGCACACAAGCAATTTCTTTGGCTATTAACTGGTGGAACTGCAAAACAAGTGATGTACTGTGTCATGCATAATCAATTACTTGCAAAGACAGTCACATTACCAACATGTTTTCAAATGGTTATAGCACGAAAATGGTACATTTCTGGACATGGGCTCCAATTCAAAACACTATGTACTCACTCCCCTTTACAAATCTTAGAACTTTGTAAGAGTTATTTCTGAACACTTTGTGTATGGGATGATCCAAACGTCCATTAACATTTGAAAAATCAATACTTCACAGAATAATGTAAGTAGAAATGTAAAAATTTTTACACACATGCCTGAAATGAAATTTGGTTTTACTGAAACCAAAACAAAGTGCACAAAGTGACCAGCAGATGGTGCTTCATATGACACAAATGCAATAATTATCATAACAATTGATTTTTAGCAAAGACAATGCTCTTTATAGGAAATGCTCAGCATGTCAGCCATCATTCATCAACAATACCTGTTGTCAGTGGACAGTGTTGTGAGTAATACTGTGCAGTATATCAGTAAGGATGAGGAGAAATCGCTGATGAATGTTGTCTTTTAGCATCCCTAATGAGGCTGGACAGCCATGTTAGACTTATGACTGCAGGCAACCTCACAATCAATAATCAAATGTATTGAAGTGTGCAGACCTGGCAGGCCAAGCATGATGGAAGTGGTGGCTCAGCACACAATTCAAATCAAAAAATGTGTACACAAGGTCTTTCACATGTGTAGCAATATGGGGTGCAGTGGAATTCTGCATAAAAGTCATACCTTCCAGCAGGTGTTTATCAGCGAGGCTAGGGATGATGCAATTCTGTAAGATATAGGCATACCCTACACCCATCACACTGACAGTCTGAAAAGCAGCATGCACATTTCCTTGACAAAAATGTGTCTGATCATGACTGATGTGGCAAACCCACATCACACTGTGACTTTCTCATCATGCAACAGAGTTTCTACGACACTTCTGCTAAAAATTCATGATGATGCTGCAATTTGTACAGATAGCATTGGAGGGTACACCTTGGTGCTGTCCAAACAGTAGTGCATAAAATGCCAGTGTGATGTGCGGCTTATGAGAGCTGACCTCACAATCTGGAGACAAACCTGCTAAGGGCTCCATTTCTTTCTGAACTGTCTGAGTAGAAGCACTTTTGTCTGGTCACCCACTACGTGGCTGATTGTCTAAACAATCCATGACTTTCAGCTTTGTGATCATTTTCTTCACAGCAACACTTGTCACAGGTATACCATATAATTACACAGAAAAACACAGTGTACAAGTAATGTAATAGCTGTAAAGGAACTCAGTGCTTGGTGCCATGCAGTGAGTGTTTGTTTCCACTTGTGATGAGCTGTTTGGATACATTACATGGTTTTATGTCACAATTAATAAATGTTTGCAGCAATAACTGACTTGAGACATTTTAGTTGACAGTAAATGGGCTTGGTGTATTGTCACAATTGCTTGCTACTAACACTGTTGTAACTGCAACAGGAATAGTCACAAGGTTGCCGCTAATGAAAATGTGGCGGGACCGAATGGAAGCAGCCCGCGAACAAATAAGACAGACGAACGGTAATGGAAGATCAAGCATGATGACAGACAATCGAGCAAGACACCAAGATCAACAACAAAGTATTAAGCAATGGGGTCACAAGAGATAACTTCACAGAATCAAAACAACGGCCACTTGTAAATGGGAAGTAAGCACATGCAACATAAACCTGATGTCTGTAAGGGAGATATCAACTGACTCAACGTGAATATCAGCTTGCCTTGCTGAGTGAGAGGCAGCCGCCTAAATACATAACAGGGTATGTCACTATTGGCCACTGGCATCACATGCTCCACAGTGGCCCCCTCACATTAGACTCAGGCCAAGAGCGCGTGCAGCGATGGCTTATGGTGTGACTGCTGCAGAGACTTCTAGTGGTCATCAAGTTCCATGCTGCCTGGCACGGATTCGAAACCCGTGGTGCTCGGTACCAGAAACACCATTTAAACCAGGTTGTTAGAGTGCATTGAGTCCAGTGCATTTTTAAAGGCATGAGGGCTCCAGAAACCCTCAGCAGGTTTATCACAGAGAGGTTTGTCTAAACTGACAACCTCATCAAATGGATTCATATGCTACGCTGTCTGTCGCCCAAACAACTTGCTATAGTACTTATATAACAACCTATGGTTTTGTTTCAGCACCAATATAAAATTTTAAAAAACTTCAAATCATCTGTAAACTGATAAGAGAACATTTAGCTTGGTGGATCTTCTGATGCTGTTTAAGACCAGACCAGGTTTCATCAGCAGCAGCATCATTAACATCATCATCAGTATCATCAACAAAAATATAAACTTTACATTACACTATATATGCATTCAGCACAGTCACAATTAAGACCTTGACATGTCCGAATAGCTTCAAGTAGAAGGGCTTGCACTAACCCCTGAGATATGCAAGTACCATAAATAAAATTCCAAGGGTTGAGTGGCTGATAAATACACAACTCTGCAGAGCTTAAGAATGAGGTAGACAATGTGACACAACATATTAACAACTTAGTGGAAATGAATTAAAGGGCAGAGGCATGCTGCCAGAGGTCTCTGATGTGCATGGAAAGCTGGACGTCATATAGCATGAGGTCAGTGTGATTACAGCACCAAATAGGGCTGGCCCTGTGACATGAAGCAGTTGAAGGAATAAGAGAAGACTGTGTGTATTGATCAGTGAGCAGTTATGGTGCCCTGTGATGGTGTTCTTCATTACAACATGGCCTGGAGACAACATTTGGATGACTTACCATGGAGAAGAATCATCAGGAAACTGGAAGAAGGATGAAGTGTGACAAGTGTAGCTTAGGAATTTGGTACTGTTCACAGCATTATTTCAAGTTCCTGATGTCCAAAAGAGGAGAGTAGTTGGTTGATCATGGTCAACTACAGCAGAAAATGTCCACTGCATTGTGCAGCAGGCAAGAAGTGACCCAGGTCAGACAGTGGGTGCAATTGCAACCACATTTAATGGGATTTAAGGCATGCAATATCACATTTCACAGTGGCATCATTACTGCATAGATGTGGTCTCTTAGCTCAATGATCAATAGGTTGTATTCTGTTGGTACCTGCACATTAGTGAAACCATTTGCAATGGTGCCAAGAGCAAAGAGATTGGACCATCAAGGAGTGGGTTTGTGTGGTCTTTTTGGATGAGAGCAGATTCAGTGTTGCAAGTGTAGCCCAAGCAACAATTTGCAGTGTCTCACAATAAGAAGCTACCGAATGTTTCCCTGATTCACCTTGCATGGTATGTAAATAATTTTCAGAAATGGACATGATTTTATGATGCATTTCAGTCATCTATATGTTTTGTTGTCAATAGAAGAATTCTGTTAAAAACATGAAAATTTGTTACAAATCAATAGTCTTTTTATGTATAGGTCCAATTCTACTGTGGACTTCTTGAGGGAAGTCATTTTCTTTTAATTGGTGGTTTTATTTTGAAATGATCACTTTACTTAGCTACTAGCTAACTTTGACCCCTTGAGCATTTTCAAGCTACCTCTGTTACCTGCATCACAGTAAAAAGTTCATAAATGTATAACATCACATATTTCACACGTCTTATGAATTCAAGTCATAAAGTCAGAAAATGAGTCCCTGATCATATTTTGGCACTTTATTTTACAGGTCCATCTTGATCACACAAATTTTGCACTTTACTATTACCAGTTTTGTGAGCACTTACTATGTACCTACATGTTTAGTTTGACGTTGATAGTACATCTGAATATTTTATGATCTGATGATGGCAGTAGCCAAAACTGGTAATAATGAAGTGTAAAATTTTTGTGATCAAGACGGACCTGTAAAATAAAGTTTCACATATCTGTGTGGAGGAAGCAACATATGGTTGTACCCTTAATAATGATTTCTCACAACTGTGGTGGGTAGAAGCACAACTGCAGAGGCATGAAGTCCATGTATAAAAACAGTAAAAAGTGAGTATTATGCAGGTTTTATCATTGTGCCAGTTCAAAACCTTAAAATTTGATGCTTCACCTGAAATGCATCAGCACAATAAAGGATTTACTCCCATCTGGATCTCCATTTCATCAGGCTATCAGTATTTTTAATGTCATATATATACTGAAATTAAAATATTGCATTTAGAATACAACTACACTTGATGCAGACAGACTCTTAAAATAAAATGGAGTACATATCAATGACTTTAATAGGACAATGTCATGTTTCCTGAAATGAATTGTGATTGATTTTTAGCAAAAAATAGTAACTTTCAGTTTCTGTTTATTGATGTAGAGAGACATACTTTTTGTTCCCAGCCATAAGCAGAAATCTAGTAATGTGTGTCTGCTGCTTTCATCAAAAAATTGTTGTGATCTATAGAAGATTAATCACTGAAGATACACAGCATTTGGCTCCAGAGTAGAAATGCTGAAGTTGTGCCCCCCGCCCCCCCCCCCTTTTCAACATCCATAAATCCATCTTCGTGCAATTTTTTTATTATGCTGAACTATAAAAGTTTACAAGTAGGTTAAATACAAATGAAGCATTACTAAAAAATATTACTTAAATGAACAATAATTAGTATTTGCAGCCATGCTTCATTAGTTACATGTATCACCTAGATAAGAATAAATATTATCCATTTTTCCAACTGAATGTTTATTTTGTTTTAAACCAAACCATTTGTACCAGGCATCATCAGTGGTCTATAAAATAAAGGACAATTGTTCAACTGTAAATATTATGTTATGAGACATATAGGGTTTCATGGCAGCAAATATAGGTTATCTTACTATTTACAATTATAGGCTTGTGATTTATATTTCCTATTCTTCCTTTTTTCTTCCGTCAGGGCTTGCCTCATTTCTTTCTCCATGAGAGAAATCCAATAGTAGAGCTAGACTGCATGGACAATAAAAACATCATCATGCTGGTGCCTCTAGCCAATGATATGCACCCATGCTAACCATAAAGAAACCAAAGAGTCCAGGGTGCATAGGAAAGAATTTCAAGGTAACAATTGACATGTAATCTGAGATAAACAGCACTACTGGTACTCACTGAGTTGCTTTTACAATAACTGCTTGGTGATGAATTAACACTTAACAATGCTAAAAAAAAACATGGTGGAAGATGACGATTGGTTGAGTAACATGTTGTGGACTGACGAACCTCATTTCACACTCTGAGGGTCTGTAAATGCCCACAACTGCAGAATTTGGGCTACTGAAAATCCTAAAACTGTTGTGGAAACTCCATTGCACAATGAGAAAGTCACGATATGTGTTGGATTTACCACATCTACCATTATCGGACCTTTTTTCTTCGAGGAAATGCGTGATTCTGGTTTTGTAACTGCTACCATGATGAGTGAGAGGTACGCCGATATGTTACAGAATTGCATCATCCCCAGGCTGGCTGATAAGCACCTGCTGGAACGTATGATGTTTATGCAGGATGGCGCTCCACCCCATATTGCTAGACGCATGAAAGATTTCTTGTGCGCATCGTTTGGTGATGATCATGTGCTCAGCCACCACTTTTGTCATGGTTGGCCTCCCAGGTCCCCAGACCTCACTCTGTGCGATTATTGGCTTTGGGGTTACCTGAAGTAGCAAGTGTATCGTGGTAGATATAGACATAGATGTAGAGAAAGTAATGAGAGCCAAATATAAAGATCCTTTACTAAGGACAGTAAAAAATGTCCAGCATGGACATCCCTGACATTGCACCACCCCACCACCAAAATATTAGTCATGGCATCATCCTGCTGCTGACAGAAGATTTGGAATGCAGGGTACTCCTTTCAAAAGCTACAGATACCAGAGATACTCTATTAGTCCAACTGGATATTATTCTAAGTATGGATGCCAACATAGAACTGGTGATCCAAGGTAAGGCCACTTGTGCCTGCAGACAGGCAGTGCCTCCACAGATGTACTCTCTACGACCTACACTGCACAGTGGGAGTGTACAAATAGTGGTTGACAGTTGTGGGTATCCTCATGAAGATTCTGTACATCACATGAATGACAGCCACCACATCACAGGCCATGATCCACATGATCCAGGCTCCTATGAAGATCTTCACTATCAAGTGGACTCCATGCACCACAGCCTTGGGGAAGAGCCTGCAGATTGTCTTCACAGCTTGCTGCAACTTTTACTGCAGAAGTGGCTTCCAGTCGTTGATCACCACACCACTGAACCCAATACCCAATGTAGAAACCAGGTGGCTTGTTAGGACATTCAAAACCAAAATGCAAGAAGTAATGATGATAGTTTCTTCCAATGAAGCCCTTCCTAACTACATTGCAACACACTACTCTTCTGTCCATGGCCACAACCCCCACTGAGGTGCTTCACAGACTTAAGTACTGAACACTCCTGGATCCATTTCAATCACCACAATGAGCCAAGGGAATACAGCAGTAACTGAACAGCCTCACAAGGTTCCACATTTGGGCTTCCACATTCAGGCACATGCCGCAGTGGATACAGGGTGGTGTTATCAGCCAAAAGTGATTGCATTTGTTGATTGTCAAATATAAATGGGGGGGGGGGGGGGCAGTTGACATCCCACAAGAATCAGCTGCTGCCACAGGAACCACCAGTGGTACCAATGGTACCAGTAGTACCTTCCCAAAAGCTCTCACAGCAGTTGGTGCCAGTCATATGCCCCATCTCTGAACGTGCAATGATACCACAATCAACCACACCACACCCACCTTCTACCAATGAATTTGAGGAGCTGCGGGGTGACATGTGGGCACCTACTGAGGTTGATACAGCACTGCTTGTTACAGCACCACTGATGGAGACACCTGTTGCAGCCATCCCCCTTGCCATCCAACCAGATACCATTTGGGAACAACTGACCCTATGGTCTGGTTAAACGGAGATGAGATTTAATAACTACATTGGAAGCGAATATGGGCTTAGACTCTGGTGGTATCAATAATAGCCAGTTAGCATGTTCTTGAATCAGTGGGAGACACTACAGTTGCCAGCAACACATAACTTGGACATTGACTCTGGGCAGCTTCAGTTGATAAATTTGCATGCTGACACATGAAGTGCCAGTATTCTGTTTACATGAAGTCTACTAGTATTGCTGTCATGAATGTAGAGATGATTGTGCAACAGTCTTGGTTACTGCTTAGATTTTCTTTGGGATGGTTTTATGTGCTTGCAACAGACTTTTCTCCTTGTAATAGTTTTGATTTGACTCACAGTTTCATTCTTAATTTGTCAGTCTATGATAACTTAACAAGTACTGTACTTGGTGCACCAATCATTTACTTTTTCAGTGTGTAAATAAAGTTAGTGTTGACTCTGAACCTAAATACACTACACATGATTTGTATGATAATGAATACTTTATGTTATGTGTTATATTTTCAAGTACACTGCACACAATCCTAGTTACTCTTGTTACCATATATTTTTTTAAAATGAACATATAGTTTTTAATGAAAATGGAAGCAATTGAGTTCTTAATAATTAAGAACTTTATCACACATTACCAATTGTATAATGACAAGAACTGGCATGTTTTAAGTATGTCACTTCTTGCAGCTCTCAAATATTGAAGAAAAGACATCTTTTAATATTCAACACCAACGTAGCTTTGGTGTTAAGCATTAAAAAAAGTATTTTCTTCAACATTTGTTTTTGTAAATAAGGCACTCATGACCTTACATATAAATTTATTATAAACGCTTAACAACAGTAGCTTTTGAGAAATAATATAAATGCAATGATTAACGATTGTTTATTTAAGCTGTTGCACTCTTCAATGCTCCATAATGCAGACACAGGGCATCCCTGGGCACTTTAATTTTAATCACCGCTGCCTGGGCAGCAAATGAACCACAGAGAATTGTGTGTGTCTCTTAATGGAAACAATGGAATCAGTTACCAACAACTAGGATATACTTTAAAACAAAAAGTGCACTTTCATTCAAATATATTTTCATAAGTGTTACAATACAAAACTTTTCACTGTGTCATATTTTTTGCAACTATTCAGAGTAAAGTGTTTCCATTGTCATTTCAGTTGAATTGTTTACAAATGAAATACTCATAATCAAAATCATTGTCATTAAAATCATTGTCACTCTCATTTTCACTTAGATGATCCTCTAAAAGCCCTATAATCTCTTCCTCAGAAAGGATTGTGCATGAAGAACTAGCCATTTTTCACCTACTAACTACAATGTAATAATTACAGCCTTTCTCTCAACACAACTGCTACAGTTTGATCCCAAGTTAACAGAGACTTTCCTTGATAGCAGTACTATGCAGCATTGACACCTAGTACAGTCATATTTGAAAATAGATCATGTGAGAGCTACAAAAGTTACGTCAAATGAGGCTCAACATTGGAGTGGAAAACGAAATTTGCAATGTTGAGCACCACTTGCTGTTGGAGTGGAAAGGGTTAATGAGGGGGTACACAGAATGAGATTTTTTTTTTCCACTGACAGCAATAGTTTATTTGGAACAACTCACCTGAGTTCAGGAAAAATATTTTCCAGGTACCACTGAAATGGCTTACACTGCAGTTGTTCTTTAAGTTTTGATCTTTCTTCTAAGCTGAAAAGTAATTCAAATTAAAACTATGACGTACTCTCATCAAATGTGAATGTTGTACAGAAATTTTCAATCCTTTTTTCAGTGAACAATAAATTAATTGAGCAATATGCTTCCATAGATTGAGTTACTAACACAACATGCTGGGATCTATCCAAGTGATTGACAAGAAACTGAGAAATCCTTAAATATATCAACACAATAATTACTGCAATACCTAACTGATACATTTTGAACCAATATTGTGCAATGGCTGTTTAGCTGCTGAAGTGTAAAGCTAATGTGGTTGAGATTGTATTAACTTTATGAAAGGGAATTTAATTCTTTTTTGGCACTTTCAAGGGAGCCAGTGACAGTTTATTTTCTGTATTTCAAATAATAAGAATGTTTTCACATGCTTTTTAACACTTTTCTAGCAACAGCTTTATAAATTTGCCACTCATCAAAGATATGAATATGATTTTTTGAGTGATTTGTGAATACATCAGAGTACCATGTCTTCTTGTGTTACAAACAATTATAGATGGAAGCAGTATGGTGCTCGTATTTATTTCAGTGAGTGTGTATACGATAGGCAATGACACTGTGTACATGTCTTTTAATTGCTATTATTGTTAAAAACATGCAACAAATTACAACAGTTACAGTAGACAACAGCTACACATCACATAAAAGGTCTACAACTATTAATTTTAAATTTCTCATGTGACAACTTCAGACACTGCGGCTTACCTATACTTGGCCTTATGCAATGTGTTTCAATATTGACAATAAGAAACTAATCTGCCTCCTGGAGCAATACATCACAGTAACTCTAGCAATCACTCATAAAAATTTATGGAGATGCAAGCTTTTAGAATGGATATTTCTCTTCTGGAGGTACAGAGCTTCAATGTAAAAGTGAAGGGTTTTGAAAGTACACATAAGAGTTCTTCAGTAAAAGTAAAATGTGTGGGGAGTAGAAATAAGCTATACAATAAAAAGTAAATAAATTTGAGTATCTGTTTTGGATAAACAGCATTATAGCAAGCTGAAAAGAATGCTAAATATGCAGCTAAAGTGACAAATTTAGTTAATGGAACCTTCATCTACTGTTGGGTTACAGAGAGGACACTGTTTAAATAAGTAAACAAAAATAAACTATGTTAGCATGAATCTCCAGACACCCTAATAAATCTGCTCTTTTTGACCGTGCTGTACACATTAAATGAGGCACAATCATAATGGATCATACACACAAGTCTGAGGTACCCTCTGCAGATGACCCAGCACTGCCACTGAGCATAGCTGAGCTAGCCTTAAATAGACTGATGCCCATGGCGGGTTCTGATGGTGACCTCATACACACAAGTCTGAGGTACCCCTGCAGATGACACAGCACTGCTGCATGTATGGCCTTTTGAAACTACATGCATGTATCACTGCAGTGTCATTATAAATCACGGGAGATAACTGAGAGGATTCAAATGGGACATGATTGTTGGGGTCCATGTGTGAAGCATTCCATCATAGAGACAACAGTGTGCTTAACCATTAATCTGGCAGATCTAAAACATTAACTGACAGGAACTGCAAGCTTCAGCTTGTTAAAATGTTTTGTTATTCAGTGTAAATTATAGACCTTTTTTCCAGTTGAATATGATAATGACTTTTCATAAATGTTTTTCTTTTCCTTAATGTGATGGGTGTTACTTGTCAGTTTTATGTTTAGTAAAATTCAGTGCACTTTATTAGTATTTAAGTTTTGTTATAATGTAGTACTCAATAGTTTTATTGTGATCATGCCAACCATCATAACAACTAATGTCAATATTGAAAACTTCCATACTGTCCAAGAATGACAGCAGTTGATGGTAAGGCTAGATGTGAACATTTTAAGTGACAGTCCCATGCAAGACTGTTTTGAAAGTTCACTCTCTGCAATACATCACATTTTATGTATAAACATGGAAAGGCAGTGGCTAGCTGCTGTGTAACATTGAGTATAAACATGACTATGTAGTTCCAGATGTGCACATATCAAACAACTGTAGATGGCATAACCAATACATTGTATCTCTATTACTCAATATTGATCAGATCTTGATAAATAAGTACAAATATGCCTATAATATACAAGTTGTGAACATGGATTTTGGTGATCATAATGCTCAAATTCTTCCAATGAATATTTCAGAACACTCAATTCCCAATAGAATATGACACACTGTAGGGAATTTCAGTACAAAAAATGTGGAATATTTTTGTTCTCTCCTAAAGGGTGAAACCTGGAAAGATGCATATGATTGTAATGATACCAATGAGAAATATGATAAGTTTATGGCTACATTCAAACGTTTTTTGAAATGGCTTTTCCCAAGAAAGTAACTACATTTAATTCTACTCAAAAAACAAAAAAAGTGGATTACAAAAGGGATAAGGATATCATGTCAAAATAACAGGAGATTGTATGAGTACTCCAAGCAAAATACTAATCCTGACTTTATTCCATACTTCAAAAGATACAAAAGAATACTAATGCGAGTTATTTCAAAAGCAAAACAACTAGAAAATGGCAAAATATTGCGTAATCCCAAGAATAAAACTAAAGCAACCTGGCAAATAATAAGGAAAGAAATGGGCACCAGGCCAGTTAATCACAGAAATACAGAGCTGATTAGGAATAAAAATAAACTAACTGACCCTAAACATGTGGCTAGTGCTTTCAACAATTATTTCTCTAACATAGCATAGCAGTTAATAAATACACACCTTGACAAACAGCCAGCCAGTCACTCAGATCAAAAAATTCATCCAAACACATTATTCATGCATCCAGCAACACCTGAGGAACTGTCAAGAATCCTAAAAGAATTACCTAATAAATATTCATTGGGTGTTCATGAGATACCAAATGCTATTATCAAAGTCAGTGCAACAGTTATTGTAGAACCACTAACAGACATAGTAAATTCATCTTTTGAGAGTTGTGCCTTTCCAACTAATCTAAAAAATGCAAAAGTAACACCTTTGCATAAGAAAGGTGCAAAAAGTGGTATTGATAATTATAGGCCAGTTTCAGTATTGTCAGGCTTCAGCAAAATTGTGGAAAAAATGTTCCTTAGAAGATTAACAGTTTTCTTAAATAAAGAGAGCCTGATAAGTGACTCCCAACATAGTTACAAAGCTGGGAAGTAAACTCAGACAGCAAACTTTGCTTTCTTGAATGAAGTATTAAAAGTAGTGGATGATAAGCAATATGTATCTTGGATATTTCTGGATCTTACTTAGCCTTTGATGTTATTGATTATGGCATTCTCTTGCATAAATTAAGTAAATATGGAATTAGAGGCCAGTCTGAAAGGCGGCTCCAGTTGTATCTCAGTAATCAACAGCAGATTACAGAAATGAAACACAAAGATAGTGAAACACAAAAAATTTCTAGTTTTTACAGTGATGAGGAGAAAATCAAGTATGGTGTCCCACAATGTCAATTCTGGGACCTGTCCTATTACTACTGCATATAAATGACAGCTTGTAAAATACATTATGGAACCACTGTACTCTTTGCAGATGACACCAATATTCTAATTAAATCACAGAATGAGGGAAATCTGCAGGAGGCTGCAATATCAGTTATGCATACCTTAATGCACTAGTTCAGGACCAATAGGCTCATCAAGAATTCTGAAAAATCTGTAGCAGTTAACTTCCACATCACACCCTGTTTTCACTATCAAAGGAAAAAAATGTGTCAAAGGTTAGTAATACAAAATTTCTAGGGATTCATGTTCAGTCAAATCTAAAGTGGGAGGTGTGCCTAAACAATTTAAAAAAGAGACTGAATTCACTAGCATATGCTGTCAGGATCAAAAAAGATTATCAGGGTGATAAAAAAAAGCTAAATGCAAGGATCCCTGTGGAGCCCTTTTTAAAATTCTCAAAATATTGCCATTGCCTTGCTTGTATATATATGAAATTCTAATTTTCACAAAAGTGAGCATCTTAAAAAAGGAAGATCTCATCACACACAACTATGATATACAAACTTATGACACTAGGCACAAGAAGAACCTACACATGAACACAGTAAATAAAAATTTATGCAAAAGAGGAATGTATTATACTGGAGCTGTGTTATATAACCATTTGCCTTCTTACCTAAAATGCATACCAACATTAAATGCATTTAAAATAAAGTTGAAACAGTTCTTGCTTGACCACTGCTTCTATTCTTTGTTTGGATTTATGGAACATCATAATAAGTAAACCTCATTTACCAAATTTTACTAATTGTCAATTCATAATATAGTTTACATTGTGTTTATCATGTCATCTCACTTAATAACTGCTATTATAACATGTAGAAGCAACATAGTACACCAAACTAGATTATTATGTATTTTGATTATGTCAACATTGTAGTCAAAATGACTACTGTATTGTAAAGTAATTAGGTTTACCACTGTCCTGTACCACATGTACAAATGATGTATTAAAATTATTCTTGGAAAAATAAACAAATAAAGAATGAATGTTATTAGTTTTCTGGCTGTACATTTTTTGCATCAGAGTACAGAGCTTCTTTCCCAACTTAGGACATTTTTGCTAATTAATGAATGACTTCTATTGAAGGCATACCTTCCAATCTCAACATCAACAGCATTTGGCCTTGCTTCATAAAAGAATGTCTTGTATTCTTCAAGCCATACATCTGCTATACGTCTGCTGTTCCTAAAAATTAATTTTTTAACTGTTAAGTAATTTGCATAGACTCAAATTTGTACTAGATAATGCTGAAGGATCTAATCTTACCTGAGATATGTTTGTGCATTTCCACGTGGGAATGAATAAGGATGCTTTTTTCGGAACACGTGTCCCACTCTGCTACAGGGAATGATTTCAAGCCTTCCTCCACACAGCCATGTCTTGAGAGAAATTTCTAAATAGATGAACAACTAAGTCAAAATTCGACTTGTAATACCACTTGTCTGTTGTAGGAATAAATAATTTGGAAGAGAAGAGGTAAGAAGCAGGTTAGAGAAATTGGACAAGGCAAATTTCAAGACTGACTCATGAGAAGATCAGTGGAAGTTAAAATAGAAAAAAAACTTACCATACTAAATCCATGGATGTTAATAAATAAAACATAAATTGAAATCAGAAACGAATAAATTAAAACTGAAGGGCATGCAACAATATAAGATGAAAAATTTGAAATTAAATTGGAGATAGAAAATATCAAAAGAAAGTCAGATGGATAGAAAGTGAGAGAGAAAATTGCATCAAATAGTTAGCTACTAATAATTTGATTACCTCTGCAAAACTATAATTTAAAACTAAAGCCAAATGAAAAGAGGAAAATAAATATTCCATACTAAACAACAACAGACACATCAAAGGAATTATTTGTGGATATTTGACAGGTAAAGTCACTGCTTAACCAAACTTTTTTGGTGATGTGGCTTTTTTACCATCTTCAGGTGACTGATGGTGACTGATAACTGCTCCCAAGGGACGTTGATACTCTGTAAAAATGGTAAGGTGTGATGGGGCAGTGTGAGTCATATCACATGTCTCATTACCATCTTTTACTGCCATCCTACTGTAATTGTTTTTAAACTTATTTCATGTTGTATTTTAATGATCCAGAGACAGTATCTCATTCCATACTGAATTCAATTGTGTTTCCAAACTTCTCATAAAATCCTAAGCTGAAGAAGGTTGATTATTTTTTAATGTCCCATTGAGGACAAGTTGATTGAGGGTAGTCCAAATCTCATAATGAGGCTAAAATCAGCAAAAAGTGTGTACCTTACACTGATCAGGCAGAACATTATGACCACCTACCTAATAGCTGGTATCATGTCATATCACTTAATAACTGCTATTATCATATGTAGAAGAAATGTAGTACACGAACCTTCGCCTTTGGCATGGATAACAGCAGTGAGGCATCATGCCATGCAAGCAATGAGGCCTTAGTAGGTCGCTGGAGGGAGTTGGCACCACCCCTGCACACACAAGTCACCTAATTCCCATAAATTCCAGGGAGGAGGGTGATGAGTTCTGATGCCACATTCAATCATATCCCAGATGTGTTCAATCAGGTTAATATCTGGTGAGATAGTGGCTAGAACATCAATTGGAGCTTGTCACTGTGTCCCACAAACCCCTCAGTCACACTCCTGGCCTTATGACTTGTATTATCTTGTTGAAAAAGGCCACTCATTTTGAGAAACATGATCACTATGAAGGGGCGTATGTGGTATGCAACCAGTTTATGATACTCCTTGGCTATAATGGTGCCTTGCACAAGCTCCACTGGACCCATAGATGCCCATGTGAATGTTTCCCAGAGCATAATGAAGCTGCCGCCAGCTTCTCTCCATTCCACAGTACAGGTGTCATGGTACTGTTCCCCTGGAAGACAACAGATTTGTGCCCTCCCATTGACTTGATGAAGAAGGTATTTGGATTCATCAGACTGTGCAATGCATCAACATCAGGTGCTGACAGTCTTGTGCCCATTTCCATCATAGTTGCTGTTGTGGTGTTAAGCCAATGTTGTGGTGTTAGTATTGGCACACGGATGGGTCGTTGGCTGCAAAGGCCCATTGGTACAAATGTTTGGTGCGCTTTGTGTTCTGACACACTTGTACTCTGCCCATCAGATCTGACGCAGTTCACCACCTGTCCTGTTTTGCACTCTGCTCAGCCCATGATGTTCAACATCTGTAATAATGGGTGGCCACCCTACCCTACAACATCTGGTTGTGGTCCACCACTTGTTAAAGACACTCACCACAGCACTCCCCAAACACTTGACAAGTTGTGCAGTTTCCAAAATGCTCATGCAGAGCCTCAGGGCTATCACAGTCTGCTCTTGGTCAAACTCAGATAGATCACGTGGCTTACCTATTCCACACACGGACAGCACGCTCACTGACAGTACATGCATCATGCATGTATCTGACTAGCAGTCATTTCTTGCCAGGTGATGCTGCTATCGCCTTGATGGGTTTATATTGATAGCTGCTCAGTGGTCATAATGTTCTGGTTGATACTTTTCTGGTGATACTGACACCAATAATTCTATGTCATCAGTCACACCTTCTCTGTGAGATTAATCAAGACTATTTGTGTTTTTGTTTTTGTGACTATTTTCCTCTTTTGGATACTCAAGCCCAGAGTCCTGTT
This sequence comes from Schistocerca piceifrons, assembly GCF_021461385.2. Lineage (NCBI taxonomy): Eukaryota > Metazoa > Arthropoda > Insecta > Orthoptera > Acrididae > Schistocerca > Schistocerca piceifrons. Next base: position 873,201,923 of record NC_060149.1, on the reverse strand, counting down.
CATTTAAATAATCAGACTGTAAGCATTGTAATTTTCTCTCTCCTTGTGCACAAGATGGTGCACTTCCATAGCTTGGTGGTCAGAATGTCCAGCAGCTATGAGGAGGACCAGGATTTGATTCCCAATACTGCCACGTAAGTGAGAAGTAGGGGATCAAAGGTCAAGAAAGTTGACAGCAACTGGGTGTGTGGTGTGCTGACCCCATGTGCCTCCATACCACATCTGAATGATGCCATTGGCAGAAGATGACATGGCGGTCAGTTGGTCCTGCTTGGCCCATCAGGGTCATAACATGGAGTTTTGCTTGCTTGCTTGTGTATAAGATACACAAAACAAATTCACTTTGAGAATTGTGGTGAATATCTGGAACCATGTAAATTCAAATGTGTGCATAGCAGGCACTGTACAGATTGTGATCAATGGATCTGTTATTTTTCCATCTGCTCAGAATGTTCGGGCTCATGATGGCGCATTCTGATTCTCCTCCATGGCCACAGTAAGCTACATGGGAGGATACAGAAAACTGAGATATTTCACAACAGTTTGTAAGGGTTCGCCTTCTTTTATTTCTTCATTGATTGTCCTCAGTGTCAACATACTGGCTGAAAAAATAGGGGGTGGAAGTGCAACTACAGTCTACTGTAAATGATGTAGCTGACAGATCCACAGTTGGGTTTCACAGTCTTTTACTTTCACTGTTCACAACCCCTCCCCCCCCAATAATCCACAGTTATATATGGCCAGTGCACTATTGTTTAAACTTTCCATAAGCCTGATTAATAGTTTTCAGGTGAACACCCTCATAACCACATAATTCATAGTTTTTTGGAATAATCAGGTACCCATGGAGCAGAGACTGTCATTGATTTACTGCATAGTCTAATTGTGTAACACTTATTTCATAGTTCAGTTGAAGCATTGTCATTGTTGTGACCAACACAAGTTTCTCGTCTGAAACTCGGCTGTGGACTGACTGTCTTGGGACCAAAAATTGGGCCCTTATACATACTCACAATAGTAGGTACTGTAAGTACACAGTGTTAGAATTTAAATTTACAGAAATTACAATTAAAACTTAACTCACTAAATTAACTGCATACATCGAAAAATTTGTTCCTTTTAACACTTTCTTCTACTACAAGAGTTAGGTCAATTTATTTGTTTAAATGATGAAATTAACACATATAATTATGTAAACAATACTTTTGAAAAAACTGTTAGTTACTTTGGAATTAATTAAGGGCTGGCTTTGCCAAATAGATCCTTTAAGAATGCTATTGTTTCATCTGCCAAATGTTTATAATTATACAGAATTTATATTTGTTTATATGTCAACAATAGAATTTAAGTTACAAAACAGTGACTGATTTCACCCTATAATGAAAGATACTAACTTGGAATAGTCAAAATAAATTAGAAAATCAATTACATACATAAAACTAAGCACAAATTTAGATCTGTTGTTATATTCTTTAACACTGAGGGCCAACCTTTCTCTTTTATGAAAATGCAGATTATACTCATGTATGTTAACGGTAATTAGTTAAGAACAAAATGAATTTTAAGGAGGCAGATGGAAAAACAAGAGGGGAAGTAAAATTATCCCAGCTTGCTTTGTCACAAGTTCATTTTCATAAGATCACAAATAAAGAAACCTTGTGGTGTGGACCTAGGAAGACAAATGACAACAACCAGAAGTAAGACCACAATGAAACTTGATCAGCCTCCCAGGGAATATAACTGACGAAGTTGTCTTCCAAGTTCAGGCTAAGGGTCCAAAATTCACTCTGATTCCAACTCAATTACTAATTGCAGATTTTGTAAGCAACAAGGAACCACAATAAGCTAATTCTTTACATCAGCACAAAGAAGTCCACATCATCAAGTCACACTCCTATGTGCTGGACCATAGTTCATTGCATTTTTTATTGTTGTAACTGATGTTTTTGTTCCTTATGCTCAAACCTAAAGCCCTGTTTGTTGAAACAATTAACTCATGAATGCTTTAATTTTCTCCTTCATCTGAAGTTTTTCAGCTCAATGAGCAACCTTCATAGATGATGATTTCCAATTTTCAGGTTCATATCAAACCAGCAACAGTAGCTCCATTGTGACAGCTTTGACTCAACCCACATTAAAAAGTAGCTATTATACATACTTGCACTCTTAGGCACTCATCCATAGTGGGAAGCAGAAGTTACCTAAATATGCTGATAACCTTACCAGAGCCTTTACAAACAATATCCTGCCCATCTAGTCCAATCCCATGTCATTTCTGTTACACCTATTATGGCAGAAAGTCTGTCACCTCTGTGAACCAGTCATATACCAGTGCTCAGTATTATCCGGTCCTTTAAAAATTCAACCAGATCCACTAAGTTTCATTGTGCCCTGATGTTCAGAGCACTGTGAGCTAATACAACTAACTGCTGGGAATCAGCAATTCAAATGTATGTTGAGTAACATACCCCTAAAGGAAATGGTAACAACAAATAACTGGGGCAACAGTCATAATGCTGAAGAGGCCATTCCAACGGCCACTGGGGAACAGGGTGCAACTAGCTGCAGATTGTGGTGGGTATAAGAACAAACAATGCTTGCCCTCTGGGCTCTGAGGTCACACTTGAACCATCCTAATTACTGTCAGAGAGGTTGAGAGCCTTTCTCATGGGATTTCAACAAAGCTCACAATCTGCAGTATTGTTTTCATAACTGGTTGTGGGCCCCTGGTTATGAGTTGGGTGGAAGGTGTGAACCAGTGACTTTGAAGGTTCTGGCACATGATAGGCTGTCACTCCTAGACTTGCATAAAGGGATGAGAACTGTAGGGATTCCCTATATGACTCTGGGGTGCACTACATATAAGAGGTTGCTACCCAGGTGGAGTACACATAAGTACTCTGAAGTATTAATATAAGATCCAAAGAAGTACACTCCATAGATGAGACTATTTACATTGTGGTGGAAAATTACTAAAACATTCACAACAAATTGTAATTGTTTGAAGCACTCCTGTAATACTAGGCACATAATGCAAGCTGAAACACAAAATTGCAGTAGTGAGGTGATTGGGGCAATTCTAAACATATACCAAAATGACAGGGTATTGGGAAGCTGAGGTTGTGTATTCATTGCAATAGACAAGAAACTTAAATTCACCAAAACAGAAATGGAAGCTGCACAAGAGATTGTTTGTGCAAGACTCAGTATCAAGTGTGGACATAAATGTATAATTTTATCTTTATACTAAAAATCAGACTCACCCCAATATGTAAGTAAAAATTTTAGAAAAAAATCTTCGTTCACTAGTACATACACTGATCAGCCAAATTATTATGACCACCTTCTTAATAATGTGTTGGTCCACATTTGGGAAGAAAGCAATACAGCAACAATTCTGTGTGGCATGGATTTCACAAGTCTTTTGCAGGTTTCTGGAGGTAGATGGCTCAAGATGCCTAGTGCATATTTTGAGCAGCCATTCTCCTGAACAATATCTGGAGACAACCTATTTGGTGTTTCTGAAAGACCTGTGGCTGCACCAGCACTGTACTCTGTCATCAGATCTGTTACAAATTTCTACCTATCCTGCTTCACAAAGTGGGCAAATCTCTAATCTACACATTCTGTAACGAGGTGTGGATGTCCAACAGCTTGTCACCTACTTCTGGTTTACCCATCCTTTAAGCACTTTCCAAAGTGGGCAAATCTCTAATCTACACATTCTGTAATGAGGTGTGGATGTCCAACAGCTTGTCACCTACTTCTGGTTTACCCATCCTTTAAGCACTTTCCATTGGTGTTCACAACAGTAGTATGACAAAAGCTGGTCAAATTCACTATCTCTAAAGTACTTGTTCCTAGGTCCTGGTAAATAACAATCTGCCCTTTGTCAAAGTTACTTATGTCAGTAGATTTCCAGCTGACGCAGAGTGTAACTTTAGTTTGTATTAATGCTGCTTCTCATGATGCAATTAGTAATGGCTGCTTATCTCATGTGGATGTCCAGACATGAGCTTCCAGTTTGCAATATGACCTCACTGAAGTTCTTTTGACTTCAAAAATTATATCCATTGACAATACTGGCATATTTTCAGTGTCATGCATGATGGATCACCCTTTATGCTAGTCAAATACAGTACATGGTTCGTACAATTACTACAGCATGCCAGTTTGAAAACTAGATGGAACATTCATATCTTACAAGCATTAAAAAAAAAACCTGAAAATGTCCCTCATTGACAAAGTGACTTAAGTTTTTGAAAGGAAATATTATCATGTAGAAGAAGGTGTAATAAGACGAATGATGAACACTAACTTCACTTAACGAAGATTTATTTAGCACTTGCACATACAAGAGTGCGGAGTGAACTGCATATGGTCAGAACACATATTGTACATTTACAGTTACAGAACATTCCACTACAATGATTCATGACACTCAAACTGAATACACAAATTAAAATTGTACAGTTCAGGAGAGTTTTGAACTCACCACCCTCCATATAACAGTCCAGTATCATAACCACTACACCACAGTGACTGCATTACTCAACTTCTTCTGCAACATTGCTCCCTCCTCCAGAGAACAGTGTGTCTGTGTTGCGTCCTCCTAGTCCGGGAACGAGTCATAGGTCATGCATACTCCGACTCCTGATGACTGATGTTTGTGCTGGTGGTGATTTTCTTAGAACTTCCTTTGCCACTATGCTCTTCATCACCTTTCCACTTGTCACCTGTCGCTGGAGCTTCAAATTTACCCTGGGTTGCAGGATCCTTATAGTGCTTCATTCGAACGACGTGGACCGTATCTCTGATCTTTCATTGTCTTGTGTCGGTGTCAAAATCTTCAACTTCATAAGTAACATCAGATAACTGTTTTACAACCTTATAAGGTCCAAAGTAGCGCCTGAGGAGCTCCTCAGAGAGACCAACCTCCCGCACACAAGTGAAGATCCAGACGAGATCACCAGGCTGGTAGACAACAGGGCAGTGGTTCGTGTCATACCTTCAGCGATCGTTTTTTTGAGCCTGCAGCATGTGTGGAGTCGATCTAACTGCTGAGCTTCCTCAGCTCTGGTTAACACCTGGCCGATGTAGTCATCGTCCACGTCATCAGGATGTAACGGAAACACAGTGTCCATCGTCGTAGTTGCCACACGCCCATGCCCCAGGAAAAATAGCATTAATCCTGTGGTGTCTTGTTTGGCGGAGTTGTAGGCAAACATCACGAAAGGTAATACCTCATCCCAGTTGCTCTGCTCAACACTGACGAACATTGATAGCATGTTGACCGAGGTCTTATTAAGGCATTCAGTAAGCCTGTTAGTTTGTAGATGGTAGTGAGTCATCATGTGATGAGTAATGTTGCACCAACAGTTTATCTCTGTCACAAGATTTGATTGAAAAACTTTCTCTCAATCCATAATTAACAATCTTGGGGCACTGTGTTATAATAAAACGTCTTCCATGATGAATTTGGCTACCTTGAGTGCTTTGGCTGTTTCCACAGCTTTTGTAATGGCATAGTGTGTCAGGTAATCAGTACAAACAATAATCCATCTTTTGCCACTAGCAGACATTGGAAATTGTCTAAGGAGGTCAATTCCAGCACTCTGGAAAGGCGTTTCAGCTGTTGGAATTGGTATGAGTTGGCCAGGTGGTTTCTGAGGAACTGCCTTTCTCCTCTGGCACTCTCGACAGTGCGACACATGGTGACAGACGCCCCTAAATAAACGTGGCCAGAAAAATCTCTTACAAATCCTAAATGTTGGGCCTCAGGTGTGTCATGGAATTTCTGTAGAACATCTATGTGCATGTGTTTAGGAATCACTGGTAGCCACCTCTTTCCAAATGGATCAAAGTTTTTCTTGCAAAGTAATCCATTAACTACCTTAAATTGTCCTTTCACATCTTCTGACCAATTTAAGGCAAGCATGAGTTGAGATATCTTGGCATCCTTCTTCTGCTCAGCAGAGAGATCCTGGAGTGCAGTGAGACAGTCACTATCTTCATCAAAGTCTTTATGGTCTTGCACAGGGATTCTTGAGAGACAGTTGGCATCTTGGTGTTTTCTTCCACTTTTGTACACTATGGTAATGTCATACTCTTGCAGACGCAGTGCCCATCTGGCGAGTCGTCCTGTTGGATCCTTGACCTGTCAACCAAAAAAGTGAATGATGGTGTGTAACAACTTTGAATGGCCTTCCATAGAGATGCTGTTGAAATTTTCACATGGCCCAGATCACAGCAAGACATTCTCTTTCTGTAGCTGAGGAATTTCTCTCGGCTTTTGTAAGTGTCCTAGAAGCATAGGGTATAGTCTTCTCTTTTCCATCCGAAATTTGCACCAGAACAGCACTGATCCCATACCCACTGGCATCTGCATGCAGTTCTGTAGGTGCTCTCTCATCATACAGACCAAGTACAGGGTCAGTTGTCAGAGCTTTTCGCAGCACATCAAAAGAATCTTGTTGAGCACTACCACAGGTAAATTTAGCATAGGCTTTTAACAACTCTTGGAGTGGCCTGACTTTGATAGAAAAGTCTTTGATAAAACGATGGTAATAAGAACATAATCTGAGGAAGCTTCTCATGTTTCTAATACTTTCAGGAATAGGAAATTCCATTATAGATCTCACCTTTTCTGGGTCTGGCCACACACCTTTGTTTGACACAAGATCTCCAAGTATTTTGATTTCTTTTGCTCCAAGGAGACGCTTTCTTGGATTAAGTTTCAGTCTGCCTTGTAGGAGACACTTAAGAACGTCCCTCAGTCTTTTTATATGTTCATCAAATGTCTCTGCGAACACTATAATGTCATCTAAATAACTAAGACACACTGTCCACTTCAGGTGACTTAGAAGATTATCCATCATCTGTCCAAAAGTTGCTGGTGCATCACACAAACCAAATGGCATTAACTTAAACTCACACAGGCCCTCAGGGGTGATGAATGTAGTTTCCTCACGATCTGCCTCATCTACTCCACTTTGTCGGTATCCCAAGTACATGTCCAATGTTGAGAAAAACTTAGCCCCTTCAGACTATCTAGTGTATTGTCAATTCACGGAAGGGGGTAAATGTCCTTTTTAGTTATCTTATTAAGCTTCCTGTAATCAACACAAAAGCACCAACTGCCATCTTTCTTCCTAACAAGAACCACTGGTGATGAACATTGGCTCTGAGAAGGCTGAATGATGTCATTCTTCATCATTTTCTTTACCTCATTGCAAATTATTCGACATTCTGTTGCTGACACATGGTATGCTCCCTGGTTTATTGGTTGATGGTCTCCAGTGCTAATCCGGTGCTTCACTGTTGATTTGTCTAATTTGCTCTTCACCTGTGGATTGAAGCATTCAGAGAAATCTTGAAGAATGGCAAGTAGCTTCTACTGTTGCTCCGTAGTGAGATCTGGTGATAGTCGAGCTAGAAGCTCTTGTCTTGTAGTGGTAGCTCCAATTTCACCTACAGACTTGGCATGGGAGGTTTCTATGATGCTCAGCTGTTCAGCAAATACTGGCTCAGTGTTTGCTACATACATGCATCTTGGAAAGATCTGAGGCTCTCGGTGACAGCTAACTATTCATAATTCACCGAATACATTCTTAAATGAGATGACAGAGGCTGGGATGACCAAGTTTCCTTCACTGGTATGCTTCTCTTACATTCCACTACAAGATTCACAGGTTGCTGCATGGGATGACATATGACAGTTACCTTTCTAGTGCTGGCTGCAGGAAAGATCACTTCATCCAGCACACATAGTCTCCACACACGCAGATGCGCATCTTCCCGTCCACAGTATCTCATCTTGTCTAGCATAATCTTCGACTGACCACAATCTATAATTGCTTGAGAAGCTTTCAAAAAGTCCCATCTGAGAATGACGTCATGTCTACACTCTTGTAAGACAATGAATTCTAAGGGCTTTGTATGGCCACTTATACCCACACAAATGACACATCTTCCTGTAGGTTTTACATATTTCCCATTAGCCACCTTCAACAGAGATGTTTTGTTGTCGATGAATACGGTTTTCTGCAACTGGTGGTGGTACTTCTCTGAAATGACGGAATATGATTCTCCAGGGTCCACAAGAGCTTGGGCTGGTTGGCCATCCATGAGGATATTGACGCAGTTTCCTATAATTTTTGTAGCGATCAATGGCAGAGGATTTTTCTCTTCAGTGGCCTCACCTCCGAGGAAGGTCGCACCCTTTAGTTTTCCAGGTTGCAGTGGCTAGGTGATTGGCTGGAGCTTCTAAATGGCAATGGAGACCTTGATCGGCGTGTTGGGGAGCATCCTCTTCAGCGGCTAGCTTGCAGCGATAGTGACCCATGTCGTCCTGCACCTGCATCTTCTTGTTCATCTTCGTTTTTCCGGAGCTGGCATTGGCTAAGATCAGTCTGCTGTCTTCTGGTGTGGGTGTCATCAGATATCTGCCACCTTTCTTGACAATAGTGCACCACATGTACCGGTCATCCACAGTGGAAACATACTGATTGGTTATTCTGGGTCCTCCAGACAGCAGTCTTCCTTGGTGCCCAAACAGGTTCCTCATGTGGCATTGTAGGAACATAACTTACCCTGGGTCTTGACTTTTTCATCGTTTTAAATGGAAATGAAGGACGAGAGATTGGGTTCAATGCCTGTTCCACTTCCTCCCTTATGACCTCTTGAAGCATCTTGGTTTTTTGCTCGCTGTGCAATCCAAGTGCCTTCTGAACTTCCTCTCTGACTATCTGATGAAGAACACTTGTGAAATCAGTTCCTTCCTCCATCGCAGACATTGATACGGTGTTTGGAAGCCATTCAAACTTCTCGCATGTATTTCTTTTTTGATGCATTGTCTCGATATACTGTCACCATTTTAAGAAGTCGTCTGCTGTCGAAACCTCCTTCAGGAGTAGGGCTTGATACATGTCCTCAGCAACACACTTCATGAGATGTGCAACCTTATCTTCCTGCTTCATTCTAGGATCCACTATTTTACACAGCTCCAAGACATCTTGAATGTAGGATGCTGTAGTTTCTCATGGGCATTGTGCCTTGCACTTTAATTTATATTCAGCATTGCACTTCTGTCATTGTGTGTCACCAAAATACTTGCACAGCTCTGCCTAGAATACTTCCCAGCTTGTGAACTTCTCCTCATTGTTCTCATACCATTGCTTGGCAGTGCCCTCCAAGTAGAAAAATACCTTAGCCAAACACACGGTGTCATCCCACTTGTTAAATTTGGCTATACACTCATATACCTTCAGCCACTTGTTTGGATCTTGGCCATCATCACCAGAGAACCCGGAAGGATGTCTCATGTGGTGGCACACAGCTGCTGTCATTGTAATGTCCTATTCTTCTTCTGTCTCTGATAGATTGCGATATGTTGAATATGGCTCGAACTCGGGTTTCTCGCCACGTAAACGGTGGCTCTTTCATGGCCTGATGGGAGCCACTGTGTCATTGATAATGTGCACTATCACAAGTTCCAATACCCAGCGTCTCCACCAGAATAATGTCACATAGAGGCAGGTGTAATTAGATAAATGACAAATACTAACTTCACTTAATGAAGGTTTTTCTTGACACCTGTGGATATTTCTAGAATGTACATGAATGAAATAAAGAAATTTAAATTTTACACTTCACGTGAGTTTTGAACTCACAACCCTCCATGCAACAGTCTAGTATCATAACACTACACCACAGTGACTGTGCTACTCAGCTTCTTCTGTGACAATATAAATCAAATTTTACTGAAAAATAAGGTAAACATAGAATATATTTATATATCAGTGTAAAATCCATGCATCTAAAAGGCAGTTAAACTGGGCCTATGCTGCAAATGAACATGAAAATTCACTGGAATTAGTATCGTGAGCTGTTTAAATTTTTATGGTTTACCATAAAACTATCCTTGACCTCATAATACTATAATCAAAAACCACTCCATATTAAGATAGTAGGATCTTTATCAAGCATCTGCTGTTGTGCATCATAGTGAACTAAATTTATCTTTATTGTTACATGATGTGTGTGTTTATTATAGGCATAAAACCCCACTGGGCTAAAAAAGGGGAAAAGTATCTTATATTTAAAACAAATGTGTTACTGTAGTGGCAATTTTAAAGGAGTTGATTGGTACTCACTAATGAAAACTGAGAAGTTGTTGTTTCTCTGTTTTAAAGACAACCATAGTGTATATGTTTAGCATAACCTCTTGTCTTGAAAATTCCTTCACAGTTTGTGAACCTGTGGATGTGATAGTCTTCCTTACATTGTACATATAAAATCTTAATGGATTAATACTTACCTAGGCTTTCAGCACCCCATATCTCCAAGCCTGGATCAAAAGCCCCAAGTTGATGAAACCAATCTTTGCTGATTAAAAATAATCCACCAGCAATGGTTGGACTCCTAGGAATATTAAATCAGGATTTGTAAATGGAGAAAAAGTGTATATTAATATGTTGCTGATACTGTTCACAATAACTGCAGAAAGTCAAAGGACTTTAAATAAAAGTACATGTCATTTTATATAATGTGTAAACTATGATGACAAAATTCTATAGCTCTTGATATACAATAATAATGTGGAATAAATCAATTTACAGGCTATTCAACATAAGTTAATTTTTATACAAATGTTTTGTATAAATACATGCATGGGTAGTTTAACACTGCATTATATTAAATTAAAATTATACACATATAATAATAATCTATGAGAGCACCAGATTTTAATTTATGATGAAGTTGATGGTCATCAACTATAGTTAGCAGCTATCATGGTATTACTTTGGAAACCCAGTCACAGTGACTGGGTCTGCTAATTACCCTCAGTTTTCTATAGAAGTGCAACATTTTCAAAAGTTCTTACTTTCCGTGTACTACATTAAAATTGTAACATTTGACAAATAGAAGAAGTAACCCACAAAAAACTTTAACTTGTGATTGAAATCTGTACCTTGTTACTGTCAGTTTTTATTTCATGTGGGGACCATGTTCAAGTTGTGGGGTGCAAAGCAATGCACACTTTGCTGTATGATGGACAAGATTACATTCTCTGTATAGAGGTTGTTCCATTATTTGGTGTTGCTTGAATGGATACAGCTATTAATTTCAAGTGAGTGTACATTGCTCATAAAAAAATTTCAAGACAGAAAGTGTGTGTGATGTTGTCAATTTAGAGTGCTCCACTTATTGAAGAGTGGCTTGGAAGTATTTGAAGTAAATCAGATTCAGTGTAACCCTTGAGTTGTCAGTGGCCAGTGTCCTGGTTCTAGCTCAAGGTATTAATAATTTCTATCAGGATGCACATATTTTTGGGCATTTTAATGACTTTTCTAGAAAGCAGTACAGTATTTTTTGTACAATGCAAGTAACCTTTCTTTTTTTGGGGGGGGAGGGGGGGGGGGGGGGAGCAGGGAGCTTTGTAGGGAACCTAATTTCAAATACTGATACAAATTTTCTGTGGAATATATTGAACTTCTTGAACTTCACGTTTGGATCTCCTTCAATATATATACCTCAACGTATTCTTAAAACATTCTGTTCTGGTCTCATTAATAAGTGTCAGTGCTTTGTACACCTCACAGCCGTAAGATGCTACATTGTCTATTGTCATTAATTGTGCACCATGATGAGACAGCCCATTAACAACAGGGTACATATTAATCGTTTCAGCTTGAGCACTGTCTATAAAAATGTTATCAATCAGGCTCCTGCTATACTGCTGCACATAAGTTGGAAAATTCACTGCTGAAACAGCCAAATAATGACTCCAGTTCATTTTTCCTGTCAGAATCTTTTATGAAATCTACACTGAAATCTCACAAACTACTACCTGTTTCTTCTTATCTGACAGGTAGCTCAGTAATACACCTAGATTTTTCATAAATAGCTGAAAGCTTCTTACAGAGGATCTGTAGACCGTTACAATTACAAGAGAAGTTTTCTGCAGTAAAAACTCACAAGCATGTGCTTTTAGGTCCTAATCTAAACAAAGACTGCTTTTTCCAATATCTTTGACTTTTTGTCCAACTTTTCTATGTGCCACAACACCTTTTGTCTTGTTAATTCTACACAAAAAATTTTAAGTCTATAATCCATGATGTTTGACTTTTTTATCCCTGTGGTTACATGGTGCGGAGATAGGCACTTAGCATCTATCACTTCAGAATTTTCCACACCTGCTAGGGACACAAGAAACTCATATACCTTTTTTTTCAGCTACCTAATGCTATGATGAAACAAATTAATTTTACTTTTCTGGAAACTGTTATGTACATAATGGTCCTGTTTTGTCCTAGTGTCTTAGTCTATTTGAAGACTGTCTGTCTATAGTCCGACTAACCTAAAAAAATTGCTCTCTGACTCCAGTAATGGCAGGGATTTTGCCTTTTGTGCTTGTGGATGACCTTACACTTTCTGCAGTCTGCAGTTCCCCCTCCTGTTCAAGCACAGGTCACTACTTATGACCAGGAAAAACTACTAAGGAGTGTTAGATGGGTGCCCACATGAAGGAAGAGAGATGTGACATCAAATCTGATCAGGAAGTCACTGTTGCCCAGACACAGGTTTTGAGCACTTTAAAAAATGTCTTTGAGTGCTTGACATAGTGAGGGCAATGACCCATGAGAGACTTCAGCAACCTTACAAGTTTTTGACAGTACCACGCACAGGGAAAATTTATTTTTCACTGTGGACATAAATAGTGCTCCTTGCTTCTGCATTTTTGTAGGACCATTAAGCAGTAGCAGTGTCAGTTCTTGTGGGAACAGCATTTTGACAATTCCTTGTCTAAGCCTGAGCTGGTGAGGAGTGAGATGGTCTTCCATGTCACAGCTGGTGAAGAATCCTTTCTCACTTGCTTGTAAGCCGGGTTTTACGTCAATGCCCCAATCTTCCACCAGTAGTAAAGTGATGTAGCACCACAGTTGCACTGTCTTCATCTGTTGCTAGGTTAACCATGGCTTTCTTCTCAAAAAGAGCCAAGTGCTCTCTCACAAAGATGTTAGTCTTTGGCATTTTAACTTTGTTGAGGACTTTTTCACATGTCATCTTTCTTACCTCTTCAGCAGCACCAGAGGGTAACCTATGAATAGCTTTCTTGATGCTGCTTATGCTCTCATGCTTAACTAATGCTCTTATAACTGGAGCAAAGTAGAGGCTTTTGAACAGCATTAATTTTATCACTTCATTTAGTTCCTTATGCATTAAATTGACAGCCGTCCTCAAATTCTGAGTGCCAATATTTTTCATGTGATCTTCAGATAGTTTCAGATAGTTATTGGAACTTTTTGCACTGTTTTACAGCAGTTTTTAGTTATTGGAACTTGTAACACTGTTTCACAGTAGTTTACCTACTCCCACTAGCAGGGCAAGATTCTGGAGGCAGGTGCAAGTGACAGATGAGCAAAGTTCATACTTTTTTTTGCCAAAGTCTTGCTTGTTAATGCAGATATGCTCTCACACTTCATTCAGAGATATTCATGAGAATGCAGCTTTTCCACTCGTTAATACTCCTTGGGTTATCAGCTGAGTGGTTCTGGGACTATTTTTAAAGAGGAAATGAAATGATGATCATGGCAATTAGGAGAACTGTTTCATCTAAGTTCTTCATGGAATGTGATGATAAGATAAATTCATCAAGAATATTCCCATTTGAGAGTGTTGCAGGCAGCAGACAGAGTAGACAGAAAACATCTTCACATTCTCACTACTGTGAAACATCACTTCTAAAAAAGTGTTCATAGCTCTTTAAGTATGCATTTTAGAGTCAATGTTCAATAGGAAATTTTTTCTTGTTTTGGTCCATACTACCTTTTCCCAAAATATGGAAAGTAAAGAGTTTGTGCTAGAAGAAATTTGTTTCACAGTATTGAAGATGAAGAATTGCTCATAGCTCTTAAGATATGCATACTGACCATTCCTCCTGGCACATCCTGTAGACACTACAAGTTTCTAAATAAAATTCACCTATCAAATATCATAAAATGTTGGGAAGAAACACATTAGATTTCTTTGAAAAGTAACTTTTCTATCTGTTGACCCTACAGCATAATTAGTCTGTTCACTGAAAATTTTTCAGTTTGCTATGTGGTATTGTAGATAAGGTTATTATTACTCATTCTGATCTGCGACAAATTATGTACAGTAACTTTTATAAGAGAATATACACACTATGTACCAGCATTGAAAATTATTAACATCATTATGGAAGAACAGTGATCATGTTTAATAAACAGCATGTTTAATAAACAGCAGTCCATAGCACAATAAATTTTTATTTTTAGTTCTGGCTGTTGGTTTCAGTCTGTAAGACCATTCTCAGAGCAAGACTCCAGATGACATGAGGAGGTGGTGCAGAGAACTGCTGTGCACCAATGATTAAAAATCTTTATGTCATTATGGAACAACACTAACTGTACTCAATACTTTAATAAAAAGCAGACCAGATCTTATTAAATTTTCATTTTTACTTCTGGTTGCCAGCTCTGATTTAAAAGACCATCCTCAGATGAAGGTTCTAGATGATATAAGGGGCTGCTGCACAGAGCTGCTGTGTAGTACCAACCGGTACGTGTCACAAATTGGATATTTTTGAACCAATCATTTATTTTCTTTTCTTACCATGGTTCCATACCTCAGACGGTAAAAATAGAACCCATATGGATGGATCACTTTGTTGTCTGTCTGTCTGTCTGTTAAGATCATGTTTTCTCAGCAATAAGTAGAGGTATCAAGTTGAAATTCATGTAAGGTGCTAAGGTCTACAGTCCATTGGTGGCACGAAAAATTTAAGCTTCTAAGCCAATGCAGCCAAAAAATGCACCCATGTATGTCAAATATATTGATACTCACTAACTCCTTCATCAAAACGTATAGATGAAATATTTACTTGTTGGGTCTGGTGGTCTAGCATGCCTCAAAACAGAGGTCACAGGATCAAATCTTGGTTGGGCCACAGAGTTTTTAGTCTTTGTTTTAACCTAGCCTTCACTGTCAGTGATATGAGGAGTCACCAGAAACAGCACATGGTTCAGATCCCAATTTAAACTGCAGGCTCCTTTCCCTGGTTGGATAACTGGGATAAGTTAGAGGTATGCAAGTCACTAAAGTGAGGTCCATTAGAAAGACTTGCACCAGGCCACTGTGCCACATGAAATTGTTACCTATGTACATAATTAAGTTTGTACGAAATCCTCAGAGCATATGTCCCACTTGCACTTGTCCACTTTTTTTTAAGCTTCCACACATTTGATAAACATTACTGCTGGACAAAACATGTTTCTATCAACATTGTAAACACAGTACCTGTTGCAGAAAGGCAGTTAAAATGTTGGTGTGGTTTATGTAAGATGTATTACAAAGTGGTTCAAAGTTTGTATTTCCCCTTATAAAAGTAGCATACTACTTTCTTTAGTGGCAGTTAACTCAGGGAGACAAGAATTACTTTGTATGTCATATAAGGAAAATTTTACCTACGTGAAAGGTTCAGATGGATCTTTCTTACTTTCTTTCTCTTCATTTGAGAGAGGCAACCATTTGAAATGCAGACTCCAATCAAAACCTGCAAAACATGTTGCAGTACGTTATTTAATGACAGTGGGAAATTAAAACACATTTGGCAACAATTGCTTACCTCCTTTCAGTTGTGATGAAGAAGAGTGGTATTCAAATGTGTCTTGGTTTATCACATCAATGACAGGACTAGCAACTAGCAGAGGATTCTGTAAAGAGAGAAATCTCCACAATTACAGCTAATAATAACATAATTTCTTTAGTATACATTTCAGAAACACAGTATAAATTTAAGAAGTGTAAGTTTTTAAACTTTTGACATAGTTTTAAGCATTCATTCAGCTGAACCAAATTACAGGGTCATCTCTAATGACATCATCATTGCAGGAACATTAAGCCATAAAGTTTCTTCTTTTTATGTCCCAAGGGCAGAGCCAGTTGTATTGTAGTAGCATAATCCTTTTCTCTTCAGAAACATTGTCCAACCTGTGTGGCCGAGCGGTTCTAGGTGCTTCAGTTTGGAACCACGTGACCGCTACAGTTGCAGGTTCGAATCCTGCCTCAGGCATGGATGTGTATGATGTCCTTAGGTTAGTTAGGTATGAGTAGTTCTAAGTTCTAGGGGACTGATGACCTCAGAAGTTAAGTCCCATAGTGCTCAGAGCCATTTGAATCATTTGAGAAACATTGGCATTGTTACTCTGTATTGTAATCTGTTAAGAAAGAAGAATATTTTAAGGCTATTTCCTCCCATAATTTTGTCCTGCATTTTAGCAAGGGCATACCGAGTTTCAGAAAAAGTAAAGAGGCACAAAAATAGGAAAATTTTATTGCGAAAGGTATAATGAATAATTGAAACAAAAACTTACTCTCCTTTTCTCTAAACGTACTTTACACATATAAAATTTTGATAATACTTTTCATCTAAGTATTTTTTCTCTTAAAACATGAACAACTCTTATCGATCTTCCACTTACTGTCTGATATGTATAGAAAATGATGCTGTGCAGTATATAAGAAGATCTGAGTGCAATATAGGTATCCTCTAGGGTTATTTCTTCATTAATGATAAAGATGCCTGACTTCATACCTCTTGTAACTAAATTAGAGTGGTGTCATGTAATATGATCTGAAATATGACCTCCAATTAGCCAATTTGAGTACTAACCATTGGAACAAGTTCTGTCATACCAATCTGTTTTCAAGCAGTCACGTTTGACATATAGATCCTGATGACTACTTTTTGTGAAGAATCATGTGTTAAATACCAATCTCTCTGCAGTGCATTATTGGACAGTTGTTCATTGGGATCAAGTCTTCACATCATGGTGGTGCTCATGCTAAGGTTTATTCTCTCTCAATTTCATTATCACATTTTTTTCTACAATGTCAAAGACATAACACTTTGCTTAACATAGAATCATTCACAATACACAGTTACTCATTTCACACATGATATGGTAGGGTCAAAGTAAGACTAATGGCAAGCCATCTTTACTTTTGTTTTGCTGAGAGAGCAGTGTAAGATTTATGAACTATACAAAGACATATGAAGGTACATCAATTTTTTGATAAAGGGTGGGCATGGTACTCATAGATATGACAACTGGAAAATAAGACATACATAATTATAGGCAGTCATTAAACTCTTTAAATTCATTTAGTGTTTAAAATGAGGGTATGATTCTTTTATCCAGGAATTATTAACATGCAGTATATAGTTTGTACAACATTGTTTACAAGTGTGGAATAGCCTATTGAGCCACTATTAAGTTCATAATTTCCTTAGATGAATAACATTTGAAATAACCAGAATTAAGGCATCAAAAAATGAGGAATTGGAAAAAGAAGTATTATTTTGTGGCCATTTTTAAATAAGGGATGGAAGGTAGGTTAAGACTTAATATCCTCTGGGCAATGAGCACCATTAGAGGCAAAGTACATTTCTGATACTTGTTAATTCCAAGAAAGAACATTATCCAAATACATAGCTATGATTTCAGTCTTTTTTAGGCACCTATCTGCCACTCAGTGTTTGAACTATACAGCGAATGGTTTTCTTTACTCTTTCCATTTTTAATATATACATTTGTTAGTCAAAATGTGTTTCAGAGACCAGACTTCATCTTCAGATGGCAGTCTAGGACTACAGTTCAACAGTAATGCTCCCACGAACACATGGTTTTGAAGACATGCTGTATAAACTCTTGCTGTTTTGGCCCAAAGTGCAAACAGAGCAAAACTACAGCAAGTATTCATAACATGCATATTTAAGCTATAAATTGAAAATTATTGTGTTTTTCATTTCAAAATTTGCGTTACTTTAAAACATCTAATTGCTCTGTAATATCTTCTTTAGTTTGTGCTCCACAGATCTAATAAAATACATTTTTATATACCACTAAAATCTGCTAACATGCCAACACTATACATGTATTGTATTCCATGTATTGTATACTATATTTTTATGCAATGCATTTTAACTATTTACAAAATCAATTTGTATGTTTTAAAAGTTATGCAGTTGTTTTCTGACTAGGCTTTTCATAAGAAGACAGGTGGTTAATAGTTGTTAAGCCTGAAAGTTTTAAAGTACTATGACACATTGTTTTTACAGGATATATTATTTAGTTTTATTTAACAATTATATGATTTATTGTAACATTCTAATTAATGTTGTGGCATATTGTAGATTAAATTGTATGTAATTTAATAACAAATTACGTCAGTGGTGAACATATGGATTTCAGGGTCAGTCATCATGCACGCTGGTAGTTCTGACAAATATGTAGAGAAAGCCTTGAATTGAATTGAATTGAATTGAATTGAATTGAATTGAATTTTATTTGATCCTGTAAGATTACATCATGTACAGTAAATGTACGTGTAATATAGGACATGTCAAAGTATTAAAATTCTTTATCAATTATTTTTCTACACCTTTAGCTTACATTTTTACATCACTGATAATGAGTAACAATATATACAAATTTAATGGCATAAGTATTCTGCAACACTGTAAAACTCTTTTTCAATGAGATAGTCTTTAAGTTTCTTTGTAAATTCATTGTGAAGTACACTATCTTGCAAGGTTTTGGGCAGACTTCTTAGTAGTCTGATACCAGAGTACTGGGGTCCTTTTTCTAGCATTGCCAGTCGGTGGGGTATGCTCCGTACTTCATTCTTCTTTCTTGTATTGTGGGTGTGTACACTAGCATTTGTAATCCAGTCCTCACTACCTTTTGTGATGTACATTATTGTTTTGTATATATATAATGATGAAAAAGTTAAGATACCTAAATTCTTGAAACAGTTTCTGCATGTTTCAGAGGTCTTTCTTCTTAAAATGGTCCTAATTGCTTTTTTTTGTAATGTGAACACTCGTTTTGTCTCTTGTTTGTTTGAGTTTCCCCACACCGTCACTCCATACTGTAAGTATGGTTCGCAGATTCATCAAAATTATCTCTTAAACCTTTAACGTCTATTGCTCAAAGATTGAAAAACAATATAGAATTAAAGAAGAAGACTCAGGCACTGACACAGAACTAATGATATACATCTAACTTATAGAAACTAAGGCTCTTGGTAATTCTTTTCTATGAAAAAGTAAAAAAGTGGTAATGTGGACAAAACCACTTATAACAACCTCAAAGGATATTATAGATCACAAATTAGAATAGCCAACTGTAGAGAAAATGAACATTACATTGAAAAATGAAATAATATATGTAAGCCAGCATAAAAGCACAGTTGGGTACAGATTGTAAAGAAATCATAAGTACTGTCAGTCTCACAGCATATGAATTTAATCCATTTTTTGTCAAGGCAGCAAACCTGACTACAACCCCAACTTCTGGTCAGTATATTTCTGGTTCAATGTATGCTCCTAATCTAGACCCCATTTTTGGCAATCAGTTTCTTCAAAATTGTGCAAATACTGGGCCAACTTTCAAGTGGACACAAATAGAAGTATGTGATGTGGTTAAAACAATTAAAAAACTAGAAAATTCAAAATCTCAGGACATGTATAGCTTATCAAATTTTGTGATTAAAAATAGTGTATCTCATATCAACTCATCTTTTTACATTAATAAACTGGATGTATGCCAGTAGCCATTTTCCAGAGCTTCCAAAAAGAACAGTTGTCATCCCTATTCATAAAAAGGGCAAGAAAATATGCACAAATAATTATCGTCCAATTTCACTGTCAGTTATCCTTTTCAAAATAAGAGAATACTGAGTACAACAGGAAATTTGCAGACATTTTTCTGGAAACAATGTTTTGACTCAATCTCAATATGGTTTTAGGTCTAAATTATCAACAATGAAAGCAGTTAAAGGCATGATTTCTTTTATACAAACCTCATTTCAATCAAAGTTATCTGCTGAATCCATTCTAGTTGACCTAAGGAAGGTATTTGATTTGGTGAAGCATACAGGGCTACTGGAGAAACTGGTGTTATGGAGTCAAACACTTAGAATTTTCCATCATAAGCACCTATCTCAATGTGACAGGAAACAAGCTGTAGTTTAGAATAACCAAAAGTCTCAATACTTAGAGGTAACTCAAGGTGTTCCTCAGGGTTCTATGCTTGGCCCCTTACTGTTTATAATATTTGTGAATGATCTTCCTTGTCACATGCTCACTAAACCTGTAGCTTATGCTGATGACACATCATTCATTAGCTCTGGGAAAGACATAAAAAATGAAACAGAAAAACAACGAGTACCTTAACTTGTCTATTATGGTTCAAAACCAATGAGCTATCCATCAACTATGAAAAGACATTGAACATCACTTTCAGCTTATTTAGCAGTGAAACTGAGTGCTCAGCTGTTAAGCTACTTGGTATATACCCTGACTGCAAATTAACTTGGGACAAACAGACAGACCACTCATGCAGAAAGCTCTCACATGTTACCTTTTTATTGACTAAACTACAGACATGTGTAGCAAAACCTCTGTTACTTAACTTTTATTATGTCTTTTGTTCACTGCCACCTGCAATATGGTATCCTTTTATGGGGTAATTCTGCAGGTTTCATAGAATGAGATTTTTACGATGCAGCAGAGTGTGTGTTGATATGAAACTTCCTGGCAGATTAAAACTGTGTGGCAGACCGAGACTCGAACTTGGGACCTTTGCCTTTCGCAGGCAGAGCACTTGCCCAGTCTTGAGTTTGAGTCTCAGTCTGGCACACAGTTTTATACTGCCAGGAAGTTTCAATTCTGCAGGTGTCCAAAAAATTTTCATCTGGCAAAAAAAAAAAAAAAAAAAAAAAAAAAAAAAAAAAAAAAAAAAAAAAAAAAAACTATCAAGTCTATTTCTGAAGTTACAAAATCTAAAACATCCTGCATAGCACTTTTTAAATACTTAAAAGCATTGATAGTCCCAACAATTTATATATATATATATACTGTTGCCTACTAAAGATTAAAGAAAACTTAAACAATTACATCTTGGGAAAAGCTGTACATCAACATAAAGCTTGGGAGCTGAAAGCAATAGACTTCCACAAAACTATATTAAAGAAAACAGTCTACTTATGAATATTTGGGTATAAAATTATTTAATACCTTATC
This sequence comes from Schistocerca piceifrons, assembly GCF_021461385.2. Lineage (NCBI taxonomy): Eukaryota > Metazoa > Arthropoda > Insecta > Orthoptera > Acrididae > Schistocerca > Schistocerca piceifrons. Next base: position 873,180,808 of record NC_060149.1, on the reverse strand, counting down.
TTTACAGGTGCATAATGACTCAATTAATGATTTTAAAACAAAAACTCAAAAATTGATGGAAGAAAGGCTTTCTGCAATATTTCAGAATTTCAAAACTGTTCTAAGGATGACCTGAGATGCTAAATTATTTCTAACTGTAAACTATTTTCTATTTATCTTAGTATGACAATAGTTTATTTGATGCTTCTGGATATTATTTTCTATGTATGGTAAATTAAGAAATTGTTCTCTAGAGTATATTTCATGTGCCTTGTATTATTATTATTATTATTATTATTTGTACTGTAACTATGTCAACAAAATGTATTTGCAGAATATATATATATAAACTCTCTATGATGATATCAATTGCATAAAAATGCTCAGAGATGGATCAAGTTAAATAAATAAATAAAACCAACTGAGTTGTGTTTGGGGAGTGGTTGATGAAAACTGACACACCAGGTAGTCTGTGACTGAATGTGAAGAGCTGCTGTCAATGATATGTAGCATCAGGGTTGTGAAATACTCTATCCTATTAAAAGTATCCACACGCATCTATGTAATGAGTAATTGACTACTAAATGTCATGAGAGGCAGCCCAATGGTATAAAAGGAGGTGGTGAGTATTGTGTTGTCAGTAGAGAAGCAGTAACAGTAGAATGGGTCCATCAGTAGAGCTCATTGATTTAATACAAGAACCAGAGTAACAAATTCATCAGGGACACTTGAAACCTTCTAAAGCTGCTCAAGTCGACTGTTCACAATGTGGTTGTGAAGTGGAAATGTGAAGGAAAAACCACAGCTAAACCAAGACCAGGCAGACCTCACGTACTGATGAACTAGAACTGTCAAGTATTGTGAAGGGTGGTTGTAAAATATCTCATTGAATCAGCAGAAGAGAGCAATCGTGAGTTCCAAGGTGCTACCATCAATCCAGCTAACACAATGTGTAGGAAGCTGAGGAAGATGTGCAATCGTTGATCAGCTCCTTATAAACCACACATTTCTGCAGTCAGTATTGAGTGACGCTTGGGATGGTGTAAAGAGCAACATCATTGGACAGAGAATGACTGAAAATGAATTATTTGGAGTGAAAAATGTTGCTATACTGCGTGGCAATCCAATGGAAGGATTTAGTTTGGCGAAAGCCTGGAGAAAGTTACTTGCCATCATATGTAATCCTAACAGTGAAGTACAGAGGGGGTGGTGTTATGTTATGGGGGCATGTTTCATGGTCAGGGTGTTGTACCTTTATTGTGCTTATGAAAATGTTAGGTATGGAAGGATATGAACACATTTATCATAAAGTAAATGGAAACAATTATTATTTGTATCAGAATGACAATGCAGTTTGTCATAAAGCAGGTTCTGTGAGGCAATTATTTGTGGACAGTGACATTCCTGAAATGGACTGTTGTGCCCAGAGTCCTGACCTGAACCCAAATGGAGCACCTTTGGGATAAGCCAGAATTTCGACTTTGCTCCAAAGCCAGGTGTCAAACATTACTTCCTTCTCTGGTTGTGGCTCTTGAGGAAGAATGGGCTGCCATTCCTCCACAGACATTCAGACATCTTATTGAAAGTGCTTCCAGGTTATTTCAAGCCACTGTAAAGGTGAAAGGTGGAACTCCCCATATTAATGTCCATTAACAGGTGTCCAGATACTTTTTATTTATTTATTGATAATATGTGGTACAATGTAGATGATAATGGACTTAACTCTAGTTACTACAGAGGGCAGTTTTCTATTCTTCTACATGTTAATGTATTACAAGAGTTACAGATCTATACATTTATTGTGGTTCAAGTATTCACTTACTGAGCAGAAGCAGTAGTAATGTAGATATTCTCTAATTGATCTTTCAAAAGCATTAATATTTAGCATAGATTTTATATCATTTGGCAACTTGTTGAATAGTTTTATTCCCATGTAGCATGTACCTTTCTGATAGTGTATATTACACTTGTGTTTGTAGAGTCACTTGCCTCTAAATGTTTAAATGTGTGAGAGTTCTTAAGGGACCAAACTGCAGAGGTCATCAGTCCCTAGACTTACACACTAATGAAACTAACTTAAACTAACCTATGCTAAGAACAACACACACACCCATGCCCGAGGGAGGACTTGTACCTCTGGCGGGAGGGCCCACGCAGTCAGTGACGTGGTGCCTCTAGACGCGCACCCACACCGCGCAGCTCACTTGCCTCTATAGCATTAACTAGATACTTGCACTATTCATCCACGAGACTCAGAAGGCCATAGACATGGGTTCCCAGGTAGATGCCATGTTTCTTGACTTCCACAAGGCATTTGATACAGTTCCCCACAGTCGATTAATGAACAAAGTATAAGCATATGGACTATCAGACCAATTGTGTGATTGGATTGCAGAGTTCCTAGATAACAGAACACAGCATGTCATTCTCTATGGAGAGAAGTCTTCCAAAGTAAGAGTGATTTCAGGTGTGCTGCAGGGGAGTGTCATAGGACCGTTGCTATTCACAATATATATAAATGACCTTGTGGATAACATTGGAAGTTCACTGAGGCTTTTTGCGGATGATGCTGTAGTATATCGAGAGGTAGTAATAATGAAAAATTGTACTGAAATGCAGGAGGATCTGCAATGAATTGACCCATGGTTCAGGGAATGGCAATTGAATCTCAATGTAGCCAAGTGTAATGTGCTGCAAATACATAGAAAGAAAGATCCTTTATCATTTAGCTACAATATAGCAGGTCAGCAACTGGAAGCAGTTAATTCCATAAATTATCTGGGAGTAGGCATTAGGAATGATTTAAAATGGAATGACCATATAAAATTAATTGTTGGTAAAGCAGATGCGAGATTGAGATTCATTAGAAGGATCCTAAGGAAATGTAGTCCAAAAACAAAGGAAGTAGGTTACAGTACACTTGTTCACCCACTGCTTGAATACTGCTCACCTGTGTGGGATCTGTACCAGATAGGGTTGATAGAAGAGATAGAGAAGATCCAAAGGAGAGCAGTGCACTTCATTACAGGATCATTTAGTAATAGCGAAAGCATTATGGAGATGATAGATGATTTTCAGGCTATTGGGAGAAACATGCACACACACACACACACACACACACACACACACACACACACATACACACAGCTGTCTCCCTACAGTGTTCTCAGTCAACTGCCAGCTCTTTCCTGGACCATGGAGTGTGTACTGGGTGAGATGGGGTTGCAGGATGGAGCAAGGTGAAGGGTGGAGAGAGGCAGGAGGCACGGAGAGGGTTGGAGGCAAGTGTCTAGCAGCTTGTAGGAGAGAGAGGAGCCGCCTGTGGGCTAGGTAGTGGTGCAGCTGGAGGGGTCAGGTGACAGACAGCTGGGCATGAGATTTCACTGACTAGAGCATGAGATGACAGCACACAACTAGCTGACACAAAATGGGTGGGAGTACTGGGACAGGGGATGGAGTGTGTACACGCACGCACACACACACACACACACACACACACACACACACACACACAACACACACACACACTATTGGGTGAGGGTTGTGGGGGGGGGGCAGTGAGTTAACTTAGGTTTAGGCCATGGAGGTTACGGGAGCGAAGAAGGATGTGCTGTAAGGATAGCTCCCATCTGTGCAGCTCAGAAAAGCTGGTGGTAGTGAAGAGGCTCCAGATGGCATTGGTTGTGAAGCATCCATTGAACTCTTGCATGTTGTGCTCTGCTGCATGTTGCCCCAATGGGTGAGCTGCCTCATTTTTTGTACCAGTTTGGTGGTTGCCATTCATTCTGATTGACAGATGGTTGGTTGTCATACCAACGTCAAATGCTGTGCAGTGGCTGTAGCAGAGCTGGTATATAACATGGCTGCTTTCACATGTGGCCTGGCCTCTGATGGGGTAGAATAAGCCTGTGACAGGACTGGACAAATAGAACATCTGCAAATGTTGTTCTGAAAAAACAGCTTCCTGGAATGCTAAATCTGACAAATCCTACATGCCATGATAACAGCACAACTCACAGACAAAGAAGAAGAATGAGAAAAGGAATAAGTCATAGGCACTTGCACTTTATTGGGGTAATTGGACAGATCCTTAGAAAACACTCCATTAAGATGGTTTTCCACCTGCTGACTAAATCTGGGGCACTATAAGTGAGTGTAATGGACACTCTCACACTGTGTAAGGCTGGGGTATATCAGTTACCTGATAATGTGGGAAGAAGTATATCGATATAGGTATATATGTCTAATGGCCAAATGGTGCACACAGTCAAAGATATCTGCCATGAACCCCACCACCACACCCGTTTACTCCAGTTAAACGAGTCAGGGGCTGCACACATCATTTGCCCATATTACACACTATGGAATAAGACTACACCAGAATTTTGGCATAGACATCTGAATATTGGGTCTGTGTAATAAATGAAGCCACCCTAATATGACATAGGGAGCAACTGATAAACTGTGGCTGCACCTTTGCCTCAGCAAAGCCTGGGAACCTGCCCTAATTATGGTTAAGGAGGACAGATCTATGAAAACATCAAAGAAATATAAAAGAATTACTGTCCAAACTGAATGCTTTAGGAGGTTGATGGGTTTTTAACTAAGGCAAAGGAAATGGAGAATTAACAGCATGTAGTGTATTGCTATACGTCACTGAACATTCACAATAAATATTTTATTTCAGTGATTGTAGTTTGTTATTACATACTTATATCAATAAAGTACTGACTTGAGTAAGGTCTAGGATGACCTTGAGATCATCCTTGAGTCCAGGCCAGTAGCAGTATGAGTTTTACAAGATAGGGTAGCACAGCTAATGGCAGATAAGTCAGAGTTAGAGGGACAGATGAATGGTTAGCATGTCTAGCTATCTGAGCGTGAAGTGAATCCACCCTCCACCAGATTGATCACTCATTTTTCTGGTAGGTGTCTTTTTTGGAGCACTTGAAGACATCGGCAGATTTTGGTAGTTGGTCAGATAGTCAGTTGTTACTGATGACAAAACTGCCATATATCAGTGAGGCAAAGACGTTTGATAGATGTAATGATGTGTTAAAAGCTGCACAAACTTTTAAGCAGTTGAGGCATCCCTCTTGAAATAGTCAAGAAAGCAACACAGTGTGACATTTTTAGGGGCAACTGAGTACTTTTATAGAAAACATAGGGAAACAGTAGAGGAGTTCATCCATAGAATACATAAAGTTAAGATATGGGATTATGAGTTAGGGGAGAATGATAAAATGAATAAAGTAACACTGCAGGAAACCAAACATAGAGCTCTCAACACATTCCTGAGAGGCCTGTCACCTAACATGATGTAGACAGGTACCTCAGAAGTTCTATATTCTAATGCTAGGTTAGCAACAGAATACAAGGAAATTAGTTTAGGAACTGGTGAACCTGATTAATGTGGGATATTCTCCGATGATTTGAAATGTTGTAAAAGTGGGAGTGTCAGCAGCCTCAGTGGTGTAGGAAGGGTGGTTATCAGCAGAAAAATAATGGAAATGGCAATAGAGGTAAATAATGAGTTAATTGTCCTGTGTTAAACATTGAAGTGAATCCCAAGTCTGCTGAGTGGCACTCCCAGTAAATGTCAATGCAGCTTGGATACTAGGGTGCATGTGTCAGTAGTGAGTAGAGAGCTTTTCAGTCGAAAATGATTGACCTCCCATACCATAGGTTGCATGGGGTAGGGGATAGTGATGTGAGAGCAACTGGATTGATTGAATTAAGTTTTCAAATTGAGGTGGTTCAGTTTGAACAATGTATGGATGTGTTGCATCATGTAGGTGATGGTTATTGTATTATCTTAGGGTTGGACTTTTTGAATGAACATTGTGCCAAAATTATCTTCGAAAATGCATAGTGGAACTCATTGGGACAACTTTTCACCAAGGGAAAACTGTCGGCCATGGAATGCTGTTGCAAGGGGTGTCTGTCTTTAGGGACTCACCATCTAAGCTTTGTACAAGATCACTGAGGCTTGATCACACGATACTGGGCCTAAGGGCTCTGGAAAGCCACTTTGGGTGAGTGTGGAGCCAGACTTACCAGTCAGTATTGTGTTGTGTGTGGTAGAACTACTGAAAGAGAGTGATATATGGGATACCTCATGGCGTTTTGGAAGAAGAAGCATTGTACACATACAAGAGGGAGATGGTATCCTTGAATCTCGATATTTTTACTCCCAAGGAAACAAATTTAATGAAGGGGATGATTATAGCAAATTGAATATCCTGGAGAATGATTTGGATGTGCAGAATGTGAGCCATGGTCAACAAGATATTGCTGCTAGAATTGCATTATGTAAGAAAATAGAGCATCTACAAGGGACAGAAACATATGAAATGTGGATTTATGATATGAGTTTGAAGATGTGTTTTTTCCTTAAGGACTGACAAAGGCAACACCCATTATGCAACATCAAATACTGAATGGAAATGAAGTATCATTAACAATATTGGTTGCTTCATTATTTGCAGCCAATTACAGAATAATTTATTGACCAACAGTTAGCTGACGGAATAACAGTAGAAAGTTTCAGGTCATGGGGTGCCACTATTGTCACTGTGCCAAAGAAATGGACAGATGAGTCCAAGAAATGTAGGTTTTGCTGTGTATATAGACATCTTAATAGTAAGGTGGTGACTGACACATACCCCATCCCTGATATCATGGAGGCTGTTGATGATTTAGGACAGTGCCAATATTTTTCTGCTATGGATTTTTGATGAGTAGATACCACAAAATAGAGGTAGCTATGGATGAACAATCAGCGACAGCATTTTTGGTACCCTGGGGTTATTATCAGTATAGGATGCCATTTGGATTGAAGAATGCTCTGGAAACATTTCACGAGTTATTAGATGGGGTTCTGAGGTGATTAAAATGTGGGCAGCATTTGGTATATCTGGATGATATAACTGTGTTTTCAGAAGATATGGATGAACGTTGGCAGTGATTAAAAGAATTTTTGAAAGACTGTAGGTAGCATTTTGACAATGGGTCTAGAGGTCAGGCAGGAATTGGGTTACTTAGGTCATGTAATCAGCAGGGAAGATAGCCAAAGCAGACCCAAGGTTCAGTTACTAAGGCAGGTAAGGAGTTGTGATCATTTCTAAGACTCACTAATTATTATGCAAAATTCGTGAGGGGCTTCACAGATATAGCATAAGCATTTATACAGTTGTTAAAGAAAGAGGTTACATTTAACTGGACAGAGTAATGCCAAAGTGTGTTTGAATCACTGAAGAAAGCATTAACATTGAGCCCATTTTTAGTATTCCTGGACTATCAGGAAGAATTTACGTTACCACGTGATGCATCCAATCAGGCATTGGAGTGCATGTCGAGCCCATGAGGTCATTGGTGAGGAACATCCTGTTATGATTGTATCAACATAACAAAGCAGAAAAGAACTATTCTACTATGGAAAAAAAGGATGCTTAGTCCCATATACAGAATTACATATTTGTGGTGTTACTTATAAGGGGAAGTCAAATGAAAATGAGACAGATGGAAAGAATAAGCTAGCTGTATATTATTTCAAAAGTAATTGCTATAACTGTTAATACATATATCCCACTGTGAGACAAGATTGTCAATGCCTTCATGGAAAATTTTTTCAGTTGCCAGTGGAATCATGACTGTCCCAGGCATGCACCTCTTCATCCAAAGAAAATCAACAGCTGTGAATGTCTTTCTTCAAGGCTCCAAAAATAAGGAATCACCAGGGGTTATTTTGAGATTGTATGGAGGATGTGTGAAGATTTCACAGTGTAATTTCTGCAGTGTAGTAAAAAAAAACCCTGGCAACTTGTGGATAGGCCTTATCCTGAAACAGAATCATGCCATCCACCACCATTCCTGGGCTTTTTGACTTGATAGCATGCTCCATTTTTTGCAAAGTGCCCACGTACCATTGTGCATTAATTATGGCACAGTGTTTCAAAGGATCATCTTGGCTTACATGGACTGGCGTACCTATTGTATTGACAATGGTGCAGAAGTTTTGCTGGGAAGCCCTTACATATTCTCTATAAAGCTCTGATCTCTCTCCATGCAGTTTCCATATTTTTGGAGTCCTGAAGAAAAACATTTGTGGCTGTTGATTTGCTTTGGATGAAAAGACGTGTGCCTGTATATAATTATGGTTTTGTAGGCAACTGCAAACATTTTTCCATGAAGGAACTGCATGTCTTGTCTCACAGTGGGATACATGTATCAATAGCTTTGACATTTACTTTTGAAATAATAAATAATTTATTTACTTTTTTCATTGGTCTCATTTGGGAAAAATTTAAAGTAGTTACACATTGTACAGCCCTAAAGTGTTTATTAGGCTTGAAGGGCCATCGAGTATGTTAACAATGTGGGCATTACATCTCTGTAACTTGACCATGAAGCAGTACATAGGCCAGGGAAGATACACAGGAATGTAGATGGGTTGAGCAAGAAGGTGGTCACAATACAAACATAAGGGCTAGGCCTTGCCCAATGGCAGGTAGTACATATTTCCAACTACAAGCTATATAGGGTACAGCTGCAGTTCAGCATATGTGGCAGTCTGTTGTGTAAGGCAACAATGTTAGGGTCATGCATGGTGGTGCCATACAAATGCAAAGAGGAAGTACTAAAGGAAGCTCACAATCATGTTTTATTTGGAAGTCATACTTGTAGGGCAACAAATTGGAGGGTAGCAGAGAGGTACTGGTGGAGAGGAAGAAAGAGATGTGTGAAGAATAGTGCACAGTGTGCACAGACAGCAGATATGAGCCATAAACAGGTGTTATTGCAGAGATTACCAGAGGCTACAAAATCATTTAAAATGTTTGGAACGGATGTGTTGGATACATTTAACAGGAATCCTGTAGGAAACCATTTTGTGTTGATAGCTATTGATCATTTTCCTAGCTATGTGGAAATGACTTCAGTCCCTAATCAGTATGCAGCAACAGTGGGACAAGCCATTGTCAACTGTTGGCTACTGACATTGGGAGTTCAACTTGATGAAACAGTTATGTACATTGCTACAGATTTGCAAATTTATAACTAGTCTACTAGTACACACAGATGGATGGTGGAATAGAGAAGGTACACCGTATTGTAGGAAACATGTTGAGTGACTACCCATATATAAACTCACACCATAATGACTGGGACCCATATCTTTCACTTGTAATGGCACCTTACAATTTGCAGGTTTACACCAGTACAGTACTACAGATTTGTTCATCCATATGAGGTGATTTATGGGACAAAAATACCATTGCCATTTGATACAATTAAAACAAAGTACGGTAGAGACAAAAAGGTAGAGCGTAATTTCACACAAACATTGACAGAGGTGTGGAGGCAAGTCCAGAGGAGAAATGCAAAGGCTTTGGAGCAACAAGAAGCAGCAGTTGAATGCAAGGGAAGACTTCTACATGATAGGGTAAGACAAAAAAGTTTGTCACAGGATAGCAAGGACCATATCAGGTGATAGAGACCATGACTCCAGTTAATGTGAAGTTACAGTTGCCTATAAAAACACAATAGTGCACATTGAATGCCTACGGCCATTTTGCGGTGCTCCAGATACATCACCACAAGTACTGAGAACTACTTCTGGGAATCAGACAAAAAAGAAGAAACGTAGGGGTGAACGCTCGGGTATTGAATAACCAATGCAGAAAGTACCATACACATTGCAGTCAAGGAAATTAATGAGAACATATAATGTACTTTCAGTTACAATAATGTGATCACAGGCTTAAAGGAATTTGAGTCAGTGTAAGGAGTTACGGAGAGTAATTATTTGTATTGTGTAGCAAGTTAGTTTCATGTGCAGTATTACTGTAGTATTTAGAATACGATTCTTTTTTTTTTCATATGTGTGTCTAATATAAACCAGTGACAGTAGACTTTATTTTAAGGGGGGAGAGAGAGTGACTGTAGTCCTTGTCCTCAGGTTGCTGTGCACCAAGGTTAAGGATGAAGGGGATTCTAGCCATGGCAGTACTACACTTCTTCCTCAGGTTTGCGGTGTGGGTGCTTCATGATCATTGCCTGCAGGGTGGAGCACTGTTTACAAGGCAGGAAAATATGGTAATTACCAGCCATCAGTGGACACTTAGACTTTGAATGCATGGAAACTAAGAAATGAAGTAAGAAGGTTGGAAGACGTGTTTTCTGGACTATGGTGAGACACAAACATCGAGGGAGCACTCGGAGAAGTATTGAGGGAATATGTTTAACTACATTGCTCTTATGGACAGCTGAGGGAGAAAATGCAGCGAGCAATAGATAAGAGTGCTGTGAACTATATGGTGATGTAAGATAGACCACTAGATAATGGAGAGAGAATAGTGAAGATGGCTTTCAGGCTGTGTGCGATTTGCAGGGGGGATTGGGGGGGGGGGGGGGGCGGGGATTTCTCCCCCTCTGCATCAGACCATCCCCTCCCCTGGTTTTAGTTTATGCATCCCAACCTGGGATGTTTATTTCCCACTCACTGTAGTAAAACTTTACATATAATTTAAATTTGTGTAGCCGAACACTGAAAGTTTTTAATAAGTCTTACTATTAATACTATTAATATGTTTCAGTTTTCTATCATCAGAATAAGTACAGATTTTCACAAATGTGCCTCTACTTTTTGAATTCCCCTTGTATACCTGTATGTAGATGATTTTGTAAATAAGCTTTACCTATAATGTACTTTTAAAGATATAACAAGGGATGGCTTTTCCGATAGTGCATACGCGTGAATAGTGAGTTTCGGCATTAACATCTATTTAACGTCAGCTGTTTAACCATGCGTAATGCCACAGTCCAAGCTAATAACATATATAATTCTACTAACCCCCTAAGACATCCCCCCCACCCACTGGTAAAAGCACAAATCGCACCCTGCTTTCAGGACTGCGAATGAGTAAGACACCAGGGAAGTGAATGGGACTACAGAAAGAGTGAAGTAGTAGGAATCGGGAAGGCATTGGCTAAATGGCATACCATGTAGTTAACAAGTCTAGAACGTGAAGTACTGAACAATGCAAGCATGTTAGGGAAACTGAAGTGAGAGTTACTGAAATACAGAAAAGCATCAACCAATACTGTGAATCAGGATTTCGGAATTACACAAACTCGAGTGGGTTCGAAACTTCCCGGCAGATTAAAACTGTGTGCCAGACCAATACTCGAACTCGGCAGAGCACTTGCCCGTGAAAGGCGAAGGTCCCGAGGTCGAGTCTCGGTCTGGCACATAGTTTTAATCTGCCAGGAAGTTTCATATCAGCGCACACTCTGCTGCAGAGTGAAAATCTCAGTCTCAAGTGGGTTTGTTAGACACGAGAGTCACCACAGGGACAATGTTGAAACAGTAGCATCTGGGAAGCATGGACAGTGATGACAAGCTTGCAGGAAGCTATTTAACACAGAGTACACGGACAGCTGAGTCCAGCATTGCTAACCTTGGAGCAATATTTGTTAGCATTACACAGGGTGCAGGAAGATCTGCTGACTGAGGTAGGACTTATTGTGGAGCCCAGTAGATAGAACTATTATATAATATTGATAGAGGTCAGGATGGAGTAGGTATTGGTATTATTCCCAGTGGTACAGTATAATGCACAATTGAGATGTTTCACTGTACATCTTTGCCCGATAAGGCAGGTGCAAGACGGAAGGAGAACGGTTAGCCAATAAAAGTACATGCAACACAGAGCGGTTCCTAGGAAAAGCAGATGCACAAGGGTACCTCAGGAATATAACAGAGCCCAAACCATATTCACAGCAGGAGTGATACTACTGGATTTACTCATTATACAATGCTGTAACAGTAGTGGAGAACTGCTATGAGCAGGCTATACTCACAGTGGCAAAACAGTTGGAGTTAGCAGTAGCAGAATATTGACAAATGGAATGATATATAACATAATGAGACTAACCCTCCATCTATCAACCACAGTTTCAGAAACTACCAGACTAAACGTAATGCAGCCTCAGTTGTATCGGTGAGACAAGCTGTCAGCAGTGTCACCAGTGTAGAATTCACCTACCTCACTAACACCTTGAAACCAGACCTCATCAGTTACCTGAACCATATCACTGCATATGGTTTCAGAACAAATGTTACAAATTGTCCAGCAATAGAAGGAGGGTCAGCACTGGAGAACAGTGATCCTGGGTATTATGTTGCCTAGTGCCACAGTTCCTCTGGCTTTGTTTTGTGCAACCCCTTCTGGCTCCTTCTTTCAATTAAAAAAAATAACTGTTAGAAAAGGTATTAGTTAGCAAAAATTTTCACGTACGAGTTAGTAGATATATAATACTTAACTGATGACCTTTACCTGCGAAAGCCTGTTGAGAAGTGGCTCCAGCCATCCAGTGTTAACCTCGCAGTGGCTGTCCAGAAAAACTAAATAGTTGCCTCTTGCCTCGCTGGCTCCAATGTTGCGTGACCTGATTAGGCCTAAGAAGACAAGATTGTTTATTGTGAATTTCAGGAACTGCTGGTGACTTGATACATCATTCTTAATTTTACTGTTATTTATTTCCTCTTAATTGTGAACATGAAAAAATGAAATCATAAAAAGCTGCCAAGAAGTTGATGAACTGAACACTTGCTTCACTCTCCATAAGGCATTAATTTATGAAATCTACCAAACAACATTGCGTTTGAGAAGATGATTGTTTTTGTCATTTTAACATCCACCTTCTAGCTGTTTCAATGAGAATGGAACTGACACATGTCATTACCACTGTCAATACTATGTAATGCTGATAGGGGGAAATACGTATGATAACCAGAAAATAATCAGCCTCAGCAACTTGTTTTACATAGGGTGACTTTATACAGGGTGAGTGATTGATAAGAGGATATGGAACAAAAGAGGACTAATGAATTTACATCCAGAAGTGCATGGTTTTTACCATATGTGTTGAAAATGGTTTCCATGTGCTTCAACATATGCATTTATGTGCCATAGCATGTTCTGTCCCAAACATTTACATCAGCCATGCTGCATCAGAACAGTGTCAAAGGCAGCACGGATACGCTGCTCTCGTGTCTGCACATCTGGAATTGGCTCTGCATACACAATACTTCTGAGCTAGCTCCAGAACCAGAAACTGCACGGATTGAGATCCAGTAAATGAACAGGCCACGAAACTACATCCCCTCATCCAATCCATCGACCAGGGAAGACGTGTGTCCGGAAGTAATGGTGAAGTGGGCTGGAGCACCATCACGTAGCAGCCACAGAACCCTTTCAAACATCAATGGCATTTCTTCCAGCAGGGGAGGCAAAGTCACCCACAAGAAACGCCTATAGTTTCGTCCTGTTAGGTGACGTGGAAGGAAGACTGGTCCCAAAATACGGTCGCCAATTATCCTGACCCACACATTCCGACTGCACTGATGCTGATGATTCACTGTCACCATGTGGTAGGGGTTTTGCATACTATCCCACAGATGATGGTCGCGAAAGCTGAAGATACTACTCTGCGTAAAGATGGCCTCATTTGTGAATAGGATGAATGACACAAATCCTGGAATCGTGGTTGCCTGGTGAATAAACCAGTGAGAAAACTGCTCCTGATGTGGAAAGTCTGTCGCTAGTAAGCCCTGCACACGCTGTAAGTGATAAGAGTAGTAAAAATTGTCGTGGAGAATGTTCCATACGGTAGTCTGGCTTATCCTGTAATGGCGGACCAACTGCCTGGCAATTGACATGGTCATTGCCTTCCACAGTGTTAATCAAATTTTCCTCCTAATCTGGTGTCCGAACATTTCGGGCATATCCTTCATGATTTCCTGCTTCCTGAAGCGACCCTGTTTCAGACAAACGGCGAAAAACTGTTGCAAGCATTGAATGCTGTGGTTGTTTCCAGCAGGGATTGGTCTCCTGATACAAACCTGCTGCCCGTCGTTCATAAGTAAACATTATGCTGGCAAGCTCTCGTTTGGAATACAGAAGCATTGTGTACAAGGCTGTATCACATTCACTACAAGGTGAGTCTGTAAGAGAAGTGAATCAGACACATTACCAATGACTATGGCATGAGAGGGCACTAGGGGCATGACGTATGAGGAGCACTACCACCTTCTAGGAGGAAACCGTGCGTACTGTAACATTGGCTGCATGGTGCCGCGTCTATTAGACCGCAGTCTTTGTAACAAAGTATGATTGAGTAAATGGTCTCTAGCACGGAAATCATGCATTGTCGGACATAAGTTCATTATAACTTTTTTGTCGTGTATCCTCTCATCGATCAATCCCTAAAGTTTGTACACGAAGGAAACAGATCACCCTGTATATGACTCTCATTAGTGTGGTTAATTTTTCAGACGCTACTCACTAATTAGTTAACGGGAATATGTTTCTTCCGTGCATATTATTCTCCAGGTAGCAAATGTATAGGTGTTAGAAGAAATATGGGTTAAATGCTAAACGTCGAGTGTTCCCTTTTCTTGTTCCACTGTTGAATAATTTGCAATTACAGGTTATTGTCCACGTCGAAATCTGTGATAACTGAACAGGAATTAGTAACTCCTAGGAGACATGATGCTAATACCGTGTAACATCTCCTCTAGCCTTTTAATAGCCGCAGTTCTGACAGGAAGAGAGGCCGCAAGTTTCTTCAGGTATGCCACATCCAGCTGAAGCCAATCATTGATGATTAGATACTGTATAACTAACAAACTCAATGTATGTTGATTGCTACTTTTCACCAGCTGTTCCAAATAGTCGCAGACATCATCTTTGAGATGAAATGAGTGGTTGAGCGTGCCATTCGAGATACAATAGGCTGCCTGAGTATTCGTCAAACCAGGAAAACGCGTGAACACTGCTGTTGTCATCTTGAAATACAGGAGTGTCCACAACATATTCATCTCGAAGACGTAGAATAAATGGCAAAACTTGGTCACCGCGAACACTGAAATAAAAAATCTTTGATGACGTTCATGGTAAGCAGGTCCGCCCCCGGTAGCTGAATGGTCAGCGTGACGGATTGTCAATCCTCTGGGCCCGGGTTCGATTCCCGGCTGGGTCGGGGAATTTTCTCTGCCCAGTGTTGTCCTCATCATCATCCTATCATCCTCATCGACTGCAGATCGCCGAATTGGCGTCAAATTGAAAGACCGACACCCGGCGAATGGCCAGCCCGACGGGGGGCCCTAGCCATACGATTAAATAAATTAAATAAATGGTAAGCAGAATAAAAAGGCCCAATTACTGGTACGAAAAACAACTCCTAAACATCTGAGAACTGTTTTCAGCGTCACTACACCGTCCACATACTGCAGGTCAAACGCCTCATTGGGCCATCGGTGCACTTGTTGCCTTGCATCACTAAAAAGTGCCAAAATTTCGGATCATACTACGCGCTTCCACTCAGCTACGGTGCTGTTTGGACCACTGAAGACGTGCAGCCTTATGTGCAGCGGCGATGAGTCACCTTTTGCTATGTACCCAACTCCAAATGTCCATCGCAAGCTGTTCCATTCTCAATGTTCTCTGGAAGCTAGTTGAGATTTGAATCCAAGCATATTCGTAAATCAGATTGACACAGGCCTGTGGCACTTGAAAATTCAAACCCCTTTTAGAGCGAAGGCATTCACTGACACCGGCATTTCCTGTCGGATTTGAAACCATCTTTATCGAGAAGAAGTGACACTCGTGTCCACTCCCCATCGATTAGGATCTATTTACGGCCACTCTTCTTACTCTGTATTAGATGGTTGCGAGTGGCACACCAATCCTCGTACACACAGTGTACAGTCCGCTGTGTGATATCATTCTTACGGTGGTCATGAGGACCTATAAACACGATAGCCTCTTTCGGTCACTCATTCGGAGTTCCACGTCGACTAATCTTACCACACTGGTTCCAAATAACCGACTGGCACTTATACACCATTTCACTGCCATGACATGCGTCAGTGGTGGAGGGTCACATAATCACCTGGTCCAATTATGCAACGTGAACAACGCTCAAAAGCGACCATTATGCTCTTTTAAGGGGGCTCATTACTATTTCGTCTGGTGAACGTCGCGCAGTGGATGCTGGGAGCGAATGTACACGATACATGCAACACACATGCAGCAGTCCTGCAGGGCGGGTAGTATATGAAACAAACACCTACGTGTGTTTCTACAAAAACATAGACGATATACAGAGATAACCAAGGAAAGGCAAAGTTACGTTTATAGCATTTGTAGACTTGGAGAAACTTTTTGACAATGTTGGGTGGAATACATTATTTGAAATTCTGTGAGTGGCAGGGGTAAAATACAGAGAGCGAAAGGCTATTTACAACATGTACGGAAACCATACGGCAGTTATGAGTCAATGCGGATGAGAAGGAAGCAGTGGTTGATATGGAAGTGAGACAGAGTTGTAGCCTATACCCGATGTTATTCAGTCTGGACACTGTGCAAGCAGTAAAGGAAACAAATGAAAAAGTCGAATCAAATCAGGTAATTCTGAGGGAATTAGATTAGGAAGCGAGACACTTAAAATAGTAGATGAGGTTTGGTAATTAAGCAGCAAAATAATTAATGATGGTTGAAGAAAAGAAGATATAAAATGTGGACTAGCAATGGCAAGAAAAACGTTTCTGACTGACATTTGTTAACATCGAGTATAGATTTAAGTGTTAGGAAGCGTCTTTTGAAAGTGTCTGTGTGGAGCGTAACCATGTCTTGAAGCGCAACATGGGCGATAAACTGTTTAAACAAAAAGAGAACAGCAACTTTTGAGATGTGGTGCTACAAAAGAATGAGGAGGTTCTGAATAGAACTGAATAGAAAAGAAATTTAGGGCACAACCTGATTAGAAGGAGGAATCACTTGATTGGACATATTCTGAGACATCAAGGGATCACCAAATTAGTACTTGAGGGAAGTATGGGGGTAAAAATCGCAGAGGGAGACCAAAAGATGAATACAGTAAGCAGATTCAGAAGGATGTAGGTTGCAGTAGTTACTCGGAGACGAAGAGGCTTTCACACGATAGAGCAGCATAGAGAGCTGCATCAAACCAGTCTTTGGACTGAAGAAAGACAGCAACAACAACAACACCAGACATGGTCTCAGAAATTTTGTAGCACTTACTGAAATTTTGTCGCTATACATTACAAAATGCTGTAATACAATGCAACAGCGAATAGCATTGTTTATTATTACTCGTACTGAGCGGAAGCAAGCCTGTAACGGCCGACTTCAACAGATTCATCTACTCGTAGCACTCCTTCCACGAATGGCCCACTTATGTTATACATGTAACAATGGTCTTTTTACTGGGCAACGTTCTTTTATTCAAAACGCTGCCAGGAACATTTTCTGATTGTAATTTCACTGCGTTACGAAATTAATGAGGAAGGTGGAGACTAGCTCAGGCTGTCCTGTGATATCTCTTCCTGGAATATACACACTGATTACTCAAAACATTCTGACCACAGGTCACCGCCAGACTGAATTCCGCCTGGTAGCGGTGCGGGCACGTGATGCGATAAGGGAAGTGCATAAGCGGCACAGCGATACGGGTCGCAAACGTGACAATCCACTGACATAAGCGAGTTTCACGAAGGGCAGCGCCCTGCGCTTGGGAACGACCATCTCGGAAAAGGCGAAAATGGCCTGCTATCCGCGTGAGCACTTATAGAAAGTGTCTGGACAGTAAAACGACGGGTAGGCGACAAAGTGTTGGACGTCCACGCCCCACTGCAGAAAGTGGTGGGCGGAGGCTTGCCCGCTTTACACTTACGTGACAAAAGTCATGGGATAGCCATATGCACATATACAGATGGCAGTAGTATCGCGTACACGAGGTGTAAAAGGGCAGTGCTTTGGCGGAGCTGTCATTTTTACTCAGGTGATTCATGTGAAAAGGTGTCCGACGTGATTATGGCCGCACGACGAGGATTAACAGATTTTGAATGCGGAATGGTAATTAAACCTAGACGTATGGGACATTCAGTTTCGGAAATCTTTGGAAATTCAGTATTCCGAGACCCACAGTGTCAAGAGTGTGCCGAGAATACTAGATTTCCGGCATTTCCTCTCACAATGGTCAACGCAGTGACCGACGACCTTCACTTACGGACCGAGAGCAGAAGCGGAGTTGTCAGTGCTAACAGAGAAACAACACCGCGTGAAATAACCGCAGAAATCAATATGGGATGTACGATGAACGTATCCTGTAGGATAGTGTGGCGTTAATTGGTTATGGCAGCAGACGAGTGACGCGAGTGCCTTTGCTAACAGCACGACATCGCCTGTA
This sequence comes from Schistocerca piceifrons, assembly GCF_021461385.2. Taxonomy (NCBI): domain Eukaryota; kingdom Metazoa; phylum Arthropoda; class Insecta; order Orthoptera; family Acrididae; genus Schistocerca; species Schistocerca piceifrons. The sequence goes on along the minus strand of NC_060149.1, from coordinate 873,162,553 downwards.
GCGCCTCTCCTCGGCTCGTGAGCGTATCGTTTGGACCCTAGGCGACTGCAAAACCGTGGTTTAGTTGGAAGAGTCCCGATTTCCGTTGGTAAGAGCTGATGGTAGGGTTCGAGTGTGGCGCAGACCCCACAAAGCCGTTGACCCAATTGTCAACAAGGCACTGTGCAGCCCGGTAGTGGTTCCATATGGTGTGGGCTGAGTTTATATGGAATTGACTGGGTCCTCGGTCCCACTGAATCTATCATTAACTGGGAATAGTTATGTTCTGCTACTTGGAGACTATTTGCAGCCATTCATGGACTTCATGTTCCCAAGCAATGATGGAATTTTTATAGATGACATTACCCTGTCTCACGAGGCCACAATTGTTCGGGAATAGTTTGAAGAACATTTTGGACAGTTCGAGCGAATGATCTGGCCACCCATCTAACATTTAAGAACATAATCGAGGGATCAGTTGGTGCACAACATGCTGCACCGGTAAGACTTTAGCAATTACGGACGGCTATAGACACAGCATGACTCAATATTTCTGAAGGTTGTTGACTCCACGCCACGTCAAGATGCCGCCCTACGGCGGGCAGAAGAAGGGCCGACACGATATTAGGAGGTGTCCTATGAGTTTTGTCATCACAGTGTAAGTAAGTGGCCAGTTTGAGTATTTATTATGGAGAGGGAATGTGACTCATGTCTTTTTAATGACATTGTGTTGAAAGCGTCAAACGTTGAATTCACAATCCTACTTCAGTTATTTAAAGTTCGATAATGCTATTAGAAGGTAGCCGGCCGCTGTGACCGAGCTATTTTAGGCGCTTCAGTCCGGAACCACGCAGTTGCTACGGTTTCAGGTTCGAATCCTGCCTCGGGCATGGATGGGTGTTGTGTCCTTAGGTTAGTTAGGTTTAAGTAGTTCTAAGTCTAGGGGATTGATGACCTCAGATGTTATGTCCCATAGTGCTTAGAGCCATTTTAGCCATTTATTAGAAGGTATACAGCTTTTGTGTAAAAACGTCAAAGAGAGCAAAGTTGCCATCTCTTGCAGTGGCTTCTGTCCACTTTTTATAGGGGGAAAACTTAAAAGCAGCAGCGGAAACATGATCTCAGCAGCGAGACTTGCAGCATATCCTTTTAAGAGTGACCTAGAAGCGGAAAATAAAAAACGAGGAGAAGAGAAAGAAAGCAAACACTAGGAGAAACTGAAAGCAGTTGAAGAGAAGAAGATTGCGAAGAGCAGGAAGCACAATCCTAGAAGATCTCATTTCGACAACACAGGAGAATGAGTGCATGTACTGCGAAGAAAAATTTTCAGATTCGAGGACAGAAGAGCAGTGGATGAAGTACCAGTTGTGCTTCCTCTAGGCCCACGAACTCTGTACGGGAGTTGAGGAACACAGTCTGACTTTTATTTGTGACCAGTGCAAATAATGTAATTCGAATCATGTTTCACAGTAAAATATATTTAGTTCTTTGTTAAAACAATTTTTATCCCTTGTTTTTGATTTTAAAACTAAAACTGATTGTTTAAACTACTTAATTTTTTTACACAGGTGATTAAACTATTCTATATTATACTTGGGTAGTTGTGGATTATAATCACTCATTTCTATGCATTTCCTTCTGCTGCTACTCAGGTTAAAAAATAGGAATATCTTAGCCTGGCCACTATATCCGACTCCCCCAGCCTCATGATGTCTGTAGTAGATCAGCGGCTGTATACATGGATGCTGTAGGTTGACTTCGAGAAACCTCGTCAGTCCAAAAAGTCTAGAGTCTGGATTAAGAAAAAATCGAGAAACATTAAGATTGTAGTTTTAATGCTTCAGGTGTTCTACATAGTCTCCGCCCTGCCACACTTCCAGACTTGAGTACTACTGAACTCGCATGGGTGCGACATACCGGCAGATCATCAACATTTAGAAACACACTGCCGACGCACAACACTTCTAGAGATGTTATACGGTAGTACGAAGAAACAAAGGCCATATTTTGTGGTTTACAAATAGTTTAGAAAATGAAAACCGTGAAAATTATGTGTATTTATAGTACAGCGTTTATATTATTTTGTCAATTCCTGTACTTCGCGAAAGATTCGACATATAATTTATCTGTATAATTTAATGCTGCATGCCCGAAGATAGTTGCTAATCGTCTGCAGAACCTTCAGTGTCACTTCAATAGTTTTCGCAACTTCTACAAACACTATGAATAAGTCGGTTATCTTTTGCTTTCGCTGATCTCTGTCATAACGCACCCTGGTATTGCCAGTCTATAAGCCTTTTTTCAAACTGATAGCGCTGAAAGCAACATACCTCTACCATGCTAAAGTGTAACTGCGTTCACAAAATGACACACAGTGATAAATATTTGGAGTCAATGTGTACAAAGTGGCACAGTTAACACCAGCCTTCGCTGTTTGATGATTTATGTTCAAACACCTAGCAATAATGTTCGTCGAAGTTTCATGATGATAATAGCATTCACTTGGTTCTCGAAATTCTGCACAGCATGCCTATTAACCGAAAGTATAAACTGCTATTCTGCAACTCATATTACAGTCTGTGCTGACAGCGATATTCTCATCAAGCCTTTACAACAAACTACAGAGACCTGGGCTTTCATTTCAGACACTTCTAGATAAAAAATAATCACACGAAAAGACGCAGATCGAATACTGTATAATTACATGTCCTTAATGACGTATCTTCACTCGACTACAGTAAAATTTAATGGAGTACTAGAAGTTGTTTTGGAAATAAATAATTTTTGTTACTCTTGTGGAAACTTAATATATGCTGTGAGGCCTTAGTTTCTCCCGCGTATACTTTGTTCAAAAAACTTACGGGGATGCAGCCAGGTGACGTTGTCGACAACCGCCGATATTTCGAGAGCTGCACAGTGCACACCCTTCCATTTTCAAGGCAAAACTGCAGCAGGTAAGTGCTGTGCAAGGAAATTTAATACCTTAGTTTTCACACACACACACACACACACACACACACACACACTTTAAACACTAGAGCCATCACTGACTAAAGATGACCGACGTCAGAAGTTATCGATAGCGAAATTAATAATCAACGGGTGAGGCAGCATAACTTCTGCCCCTGTGTTTTTTGACAAGTCAGAGAGCAGGACTCCACGCAGAATTTAAACAAAAACCACCATCTCTATTTATAAAGTTACTTGCTAATTTAGTTTCAACAGCTTCCTTAATAACACTGTCCCAAAGCCTGCCAGACTCTCCGTGTTTTTATGTGATGGGAAGCCCGTTGTCACCTATTACTGCCAATTTGTACATGGAAGATTTCGAAGAATGTGCCTTGGAGTCGGAGACTTTGAAACCTGCGTGTTTTTTCAGAAGTGTAGACGATACTTCTGTTGATTGGCCTCATGGCAGTGAGAATTTAAACGACTTTTTAGAACACCCGAAGTCAACCCAAATGAATGTTCGTTTGACGATGGAGGTGATAAATGATGGCTGTCTTCCCTTCCTTGATGTGTTGGTTAGGTGGATAGTACGTTGGGACATGCTGTTTATAGGAAGCCTATTCACACTGACTTGTATCTGCAAGCTGACAGTTGTCAACGTGAGGGATAACTTGGTCCACAAGCCCCATGTCATATCGGCCCCTAAGAGTTTGTCAGCCGAGGTAGTCGCCTTTCATCAGAATGGCTACCGTGAAAGACAGATTAGACGTATGTACCGGGTGAGTCATGATAATACCGAGGTGGCACCAAAGTCTACGGCCTTTTTGCCTTATGCAGGGAGCATCCCGAAAAGGACTGGTCGTATTTTGCGGAAATATGATGTGAAGTGTGTTTTTCGACCACCATCTAAGGTCAGGGTCCTTTTAAGTTCCGTAAAGGATGATTTTGATTTGCGTAAGGCGGGGGTCTACCGTATTCCTTACAGTTATAACATGTCATATATAGTTAAGACTATCAGGACTGTGGAGGACCAGTGTACCGAGCATAAGCGGCACACACGCTTGTAACAGTCGAGCAAATCTGTCATTGCAGAACATTGTCTAGGCACCCGTCATCCTATACAAAACGGAGACTAGCATGCACTTCCAGCTATTGGGATAGTGTTATTAAGGAAGCAGTTGAAATTAAATAAGCAAGTAATCTTTTAGAGATTGTGGGTTTTGTTTACATTCTGTATGGAATCCTGCTCTTTCACTTATAATAATAAAAAAAAAGGACAGAGGTCATGCTACCTCATCCACTGATTATTGATGTTACTATCGATAACTTCTGACGTCGGTCATCTTCGGTGTGTCACGGCGCTAGTGTTTACAGTGTGTGTGTGTGTGTGTGTGTGTGTGTGTGTGTGTGTGTGTGTGAGGTATTAAATTCCCTTGCGCAGCTCTTACTTGCTGCAGTTTTGACTTGAAAATGGCAGGGTGTGCTCCTTTTGAAATATCGGCGGTTGTCGACGACGTCACGCGCTGCATTCTCGAAACATTTTTGAACTTAATATATGCTATATACATTATGGAAACACCTTCGCATGTCATAGAATTCACACGAAGCTATCCACGATTCACAATAATGGTAAATAAATGGTAAATACTTCACTGAAAAAGTCATTTTATTTGCAGATATTTCTTTATATTGGCCACTTAACACATGATGTGGACCTTGGTGTTGTCCCTTCCCAATAAAGTTAACGGCAAATTATATCATCAACGTATCTGTGGCACTCCTACCGACAGAGAGGCTCCTTTTTTTCATTTGTTAACACTTGAAAATGCTACGTCCTCCCTACCGGGAAGTCTTCAGTGCAGTAGCAAATATCATTTGACACTTAAACGCTTTTCTAAAGTCAGCAATTACTGCATTCACCTCATTGTCTCGATCCATGGCTTTCAGGATGACATCTGAGGAAAGCGTAAGTTGGGTTTTGCATGACCGATGTTTTCGAAACCCATCCTGGTTGGCACGGAGTAGATCATTCCGTTCGACATGTGTCATTACGCTTGATCTCAGAAGATGTGATTCGACAACTCGTCAATGATAATGGCCAATAGTTTAGTGGACCAGTTCTCTTATCCTTCATGAAGCCTATCGTGACTTGGGCATTCTTTCAACCACACGGCAGATCTTTTTGTTCGAGAGATTGCAATATATTATGGTTAAGAGAGGGGCTAACCTAGCTGCAGTTTCTGTAAAACATCTGACAGGGATTCCATCGATCCTTGGGGGCCTAGTTCAATTTTAGTTTTTCAGTTGTTTCTCAACGACACCGGTACTACTCCTGGATCCTCCCTTGTAAATGAACGTTTCAAAGCGGAATTCAGCACTTCTGCTGTTGCTTTGTTACCCCTGGTTTCAGTTACTATGCCTGGAAACTAACTTGCCATCACCAAAAGCCTTAGCATATGACTAGAAATTCTTTGGCTCCTGTGGCACGAATTTCGATAATATTCTGCTACGATAGTCGTCGACGGTTTCAATCGTCGTCTTTTTGACAGCCAAAGGAATTTCATTTAGCATATCTATATTTGTAACCATGCGCTTTGTTTTACACCTACTGCACAGAAATCGCTGTTTCTCAACACATATTATATGACGTGGGGTGTCTCTCACAGCGAGCTGCTCTATTAGCTACATATATATCCACTTGGTACGCTGTTCTTCTAAGCTTGAGCCACAGTTACCTTAGATGCTACTACCCAGAGAGCCGAGCGGGATTAGCCGAGCGGTCTTAGGCGCTTCAGTCATGAACTGTGCGGCTGGTCCCGGCGGAGGATCGAATCCTCCCTCGGGCATGGGTGTGTATGTTTGTCCTTAGGATAATTTAGGTTAAGTAGTGTGTAAGCTTAGGGACTGATGACCTTAGCAGTTAAGTTCCATAAGACTTCACACACATTTGAACATCTGAACTACCCAGAGCCAAACGTTTCGTGTTCCTGCTTGGGACATATCACTGCATGTTTATCTAGTTTAATGATTACGTAAATTTTCCACCTCGTTTTAGTTGTCCTTTGTACTTCGTTAATCATTGTTGCTATAATTGCCTCACTGTGACTGGTTCCAATTTCAAGAAGGACATCCTCAACAAGGTCGGGTCTATTAGTTGCCATGAGATCTATTTTATTTCTGTCATGAGTGGGCTTCCGAAATATCTATTCTAAGTAGTTTTCAGAGAATGCATTTAGTACTGATTCGCAGGATGTCTCGTCAAGCTAACCACTTATACCGGGCGATCAAAAAGTCAGTATAAATTTGAAAACTGAATAAATCACGGAATAATGTAGATAGAGAGGTACAAATTGACACACATGCTTTGAATGACATGGGGTTTTATTAGAACCAAAAAAGACAAACGTTCAAACATTGTCCGACAGATGGCGCTTCATCTGATCAGAATAGCAATAATTAGCATAACAAAGTAAGAGAAAGCAAAGATGATGTTCTTTACAGGAAAAGCTCAATATGTCCACCATCATTCCTCAACAATAGCTGTAGTCGAGGAATAATGTTGTGAACAGCGCTGTACAGCACGTCCAGAGTGATGGTGAGGCATTGGCGTCGGATGTTGTCTTCCAGCATCCCTAGAGATGTCGGTCGATCACGATACACTTGCGACTTCAGGTAACCCCAAAGCCAATAATCGTACGGACTGAGGTCTGGGAACCTGGGAGGCCAAGCATGACGAAAGTGGCGGCTGAGCACACGATCACCACCAAACGATGCGCGCAAGAGATCATTCACGGGTCTAGCAATAATTTGTTGTTTTTTTTTTGGGGTTCTAATAAAACCCCATGTCATTCCAAGCATGTGTGTCAATTTTTGCCTCTCTATCTACATTATTCGGTGGTTTGTTAAGTTTTCAAATTTATACTGACTTTTTCATCACCCGGTAAATTATAATTATATCAATCAATGTTGGATTATTAGTCTCATCCAATGATGACTGCATGATTGGGAAACATATATATAGACGGGGTGCAGTTTTCTCTAAAGTTTTCGGATTCATTTGCCGGTGAGACTTATGCTCAATAGAAGGATCTAATTGTAGGTTTATGCCCGTCCTCGATAATGAGTCTTGCTTATACGATCTCGCAAGCACCATCAATTTCTGAGACATACTTGGCCTTGTTCTTTCTGCTAGAGGTGCTACTCCTTGCAGGCTAGAAGAGCGTATCTGTACAGCGCAGGAGACAAACCGGCGCGTGTTGGATACCTCACCCGAAGTGTTGCGAGGACTAAGCCACTCACTCTGTAAAGGGCTAACTGTTTTGTGTAGCGAGCCAACTCAAAATGAATCTTAATTTCAAGGAAGGCTTTGTACTGACGAAACAGTCATTCGCCTCGCATGGCTAACAGTCATTCACAGCAGAATTAAAATCCTGGTCTGCCCATCCAGGTTTAGGATTTTGCGGTTCCTCTAAATCACTTAGGAAACAAGTCATGATGCTAACTTTGAAAAGGACATGGCCGATTTACGATTGTATCCTTATCCTTGTCTCTACAGCTACATCTACATGGTTACTCTGCAATTCACACTTTAGTGCCTGGCAGAGGGTTCATCGAACCATTTTCATGCTACTTCTCTACCATTCCACTTTCGAATGGCGCGTGAAAAAGGGAACACCTAAATCTTTCCGTTCGAGCTCTGATTTCTCTTATTTTATTATGATGATCATTTCTCCCTACGTAGGTGGGTGTCAACAAAATATTTTCGCATTCAGAAGAGAAAGTTGATGATTGAAATTTCGTAAATAAATACCGCCGCAAAGAAAACCGCCTTTGTTTCAGTGACTGCCACCCCACCTCGCGTATCGTATCAGTGACTCTCATCCCCCTAGTGCGATAACACGAAGCGGGCTGCCCTTCTTTCCACTTTTTCGATGTCCTCCGTCAATACTACCTGGTAAGGATCCCACACCGCGCAGCAATATTCCAGCAGAGGAAGGACAAGTGTAATGTAGGCTGTCTCTTTAATGGGTTTGTCGCATCTTCTAAGTGTTCTGTCAACAAAGCGCAGTCTTTGTTTCGCCTTCCGCACAATATTATCTATGTGGTCTTTCCTATTTAAGTTACTCGTAATTGCAATTCCTAGGTATTTGGTCGAATTGACAGCCCTTAGATTTGTGCGATTCATCGTATACCCAAAATTTATCGGATTTCTTTTAGTACCCATGTGGATAACCTCGCACTTTTCTTTGTTTAGTGCCAATTGCCACTTTTCGCACCATACAGAAATTCTCTCTAGATCATTTTGTAATTGGAATGGATCATCTCATTATTTTACTAGACGGTAAATTACAGCATCATCTGCAAACAATCTAAGGGGGCTGCTCAGATTATCACCTAGATCATTTATGTAAATCAGGAACAGCAGAGGGCCTATGACACTACCTTGCGGAACGCCAGATATCACTTCTGTTCTACTCGATGATTTACCGTCTATCACTACGAACTGTGACCTCACAGAGAGGAAATCACGAATCCAGTCACACAACTGAGACGATACTCCATATGCATGTATTTGATCAATAGTCGCTTGTGAGGAACGGTATCAAAAGCCTTCTGGAAATCTAGGAATACGGAATCGATCTGAGATCCCTTGTCGACAGCACTCATTACCTCATGGGAATAAAGAGTGGTATGTTGGACAAGAACGATATTTTCTAAATCCGTGTTGGTTATGTATCAATAAGTCATTTTCTTCAAGGTGATTCATAATGTTCGAGTACAGCATATGCTCCAAAATCCTGCTGCAAATTGATGTCAGTGATATGAGTCTGTAACTCAATGGGTTACTCCTATTTCCTTTCTTGAATATTGGTGTGACATGTGCTACTTTCCAGTCTTTAGGAACAGACCTATCGTCAAGTGAGCGGTTGTGTATGATTGCTAAGAAAGGCACTATTGTATCAGCATACTCTGAAAGGAACCTGATTGGTATACGTTCTGGGCCGGACGACTTGCCTTTCTTAAGTGATTTGAGTTGTTTCGCAACACCTAAGATATCTAATTTTATGTCACTCATGCTAACAGCTGTTCTGGTTTCAAATTCAGGAAAATTTACTTCATCATCTTTCGTGAAGGAGTTACGGAAAACTGTATTTTGTAACTCCGCTTTAGTGGCACCATCATGGGTAACATATCCGTCGCTATAGCGCAGTGACGGTATTGACTGTTTTTTGTCACTGGTGTACTTTACATATGACCAGAATCTCTTTGGGTTTTCTACCATATCTTGAGACAATGTTTCATCGTGGAAACTATTAAAAGCATCTCGCAGTGACGTCCGCACTAAATTTCGAGCTTCCGTGAAAGTTAGCCAATCTTGGGGATTTTGCGTTCTTCTGAATTTGGCATGCTTTTTTCGCTGCTTCTGCAACAGTGTTCTTCTGGCCCCAACTAGGCCCTCTACACTGAGGTGACAAAAGTCATGGGATACCTCCTAATATCGTGCCGGAAACCCTCTAGCCCGGCGTAGTGCAGAAACTTGACGTAATATGGACTCAACAAACAGTTGGAAATCCCCTGCATAAATATTGAGCCATGCTGTCTCTATAACTGTCCATAACTGCGAACGTGTTGTCGGTGCTGGATCTTGTGCACGAACTATTTTCTCGATTATGTCCCATAAATGTTCGATGGGTCGCCAAATCTTTCGCTCGAACTGTCCAGAATGTTCTTCAAACCAATCGCGAACAATTGTGGCCTGGTGACATAGCACAATGTCATCTATAAAAATTCCATCGTTGTTTAGGAACACGAAGTCCGTGAATGGCTGCAAATGGTATCCAAGTAGCAGAACATAATCAGTCGGACCAGAGGACCTAGTCCATTCCATGAAACACAGCTCACTCCATTATGGAGCCACCACCAACATGCACAATGTCTTATTGACAACTCGGATCCACGGAACCGTGGGGCCTGCGCCACACTCGACCCTACCATCAGCTCTTACCAACTGAAATCGGGACTCATCTAAGTAGACCACGGTTTTGCAGTCGCCCAGGACAGGCGCTACAGGCGATGTTGTGCTGTTAGCAAAGCCACTCGGCTCTCTCGTCTGCTGTCACAACCATTAACAACACAGTGTCCCAAAGGATACGTTCATCGTTCATCCCGTATTGATTTCTGCGGATTTTTCAAGCAGGGTCTGTTAGCACTGACAACGATACGCAAACGCCACTGGTCTCGGTCGTTACGTGAATGCCGTCGGCCACTACGTTGTCCGTAGTGAGAAGCAATGCCTGAAATGTGGTATTCTCGGCACACTCTTGACACTGCAGATCTCGGAGTATTGAATTCCCTAACGATTTCCGAAAATGGAGTGTCTAGCTCCAAATACCATTCCGCGTTCAAAGTCTGTTAATTCCCGTGGTGAGGCCATAATTGTGTCGGACACCGTTTCACACGAATCATCTGAGTACAAATGACAGCTCCACTTTTTATACCTTGTGGTATATGCATATCAATACCCCATGGCTTTTGTCATCCCTGTGCATACTGTGCAAGTTAAACGCACCATACGGCGACTAGTGCACTCTGCACGTTGCGTCATTGGAAAAGAGACAAAATCACGACTCGTCTGACCATCCAGACATCTGCTGTGCAGTTTCTATGTTGTTTGGTCCACTAAAGACGTGCTACTTTTTGTTTAAGGGTGATCAATGGTCTTGTGTGAGGAACGTGACTCCAGACGTTCGTTTCACGGAATGTTCGTCCGGAGACGCGGCCACTATTCTTACGTCATATTATACAACTGCGAGAGGTAGAGACATTGGACAGTCCGTGTTGATACAACAACGCACTTCAGCACGGCGTTGTCACGGTCCCGTCAAAAGCAATCCCTCCTTTCATTCTGCTACGAGTACGCTCGACTCATTTTACTGCGCTGATTCCAGAAGACTGACTGGCACATATACAGCACTTTGCTGTCAGCGATGGAGAATTAGACGACCGTGCCAGCTGGAAACCATCTGGAGCATTCTAAAGACACAAGTGTGCTCTTTCAAGCGTAGTGGTTAATATTTTGTCTGGTCATCTTAGTTTCTAGTATGGTGGAAGAAGTGCAGGGAAAAATCTTTATTCGGTTTGCGATAGGCTTATGTAATCGTGATTTTAGAATGATAAGCTGAAAAAGTAGTGAAGCTTAAAAAAATAGTGAAATTTCTGTGTCAATGATCTTCCATCTCAGAGGCCTATGCAATTCGAAAAACGTGTTGACATTAGTGACAGTGCTGTCACACCGACACTTCTACTTACCTTCTCTGACAGTATTCCTTATGACCCGAACTTTTGGAATGGCTTCAAGAAGCGTACCGTCCTCCTCTGTAAAAAAGAATGCTGTTGTCATAACTGTCATCTCCGCAATACGCAGTTAAGACAGTCTATAGTGAGTGTGTGTGTGTGTGTGCTTACCATTGTCACTGAAGTCGTCTACAAGCAGTATTTCCTCCAGCAGCTCGGCGGGTGTGCGGTTGATTATGCTATTATGATAAAAACAAAAAGCCGTTACAATAACGATGACATAAATGTTGGAAAGAACAGTTTTTAGCAGCGTTAGGCAAAGTGTATTGTCGAGCACTACGTGTTTCCAGAATACTGCTTCAGTATTTGGGATGTTAATGAAGCAGTCCTGAAAATGGATGTCGAAGTAATTCAAAGACGAGCTACTAGGGTCGAAACACGTCAGTATAGCCCACAGGAGGGAACTTAAATAGGAATGTTAGGTATTATTAAAACAAACGCAACCAATCACTTGTACCTTTTGTTGATGTTACTTCACAACGAATAACTAGATTCGAATGGACAATCACTCGCTGCAACTTACGTCTGTAACAGGTTTGTCCAGTAGCATGTGGTAATAGCCATCCAAAGTAGTTCTATGACGTGTGCCGGAAATTCGAGAATGGTCGCCTTCAGTCTGCGCAAAACACCCTAAAAATGTAGTGAGAACAGTTTCCTCCTCATAAGAAAAAATACTGATTCAGATATACAGCACGATAAATTGAGCGGGCACGCTAATAAGCCGAAGTGTACGGCAGTCAGCACGAGCTTTACATAGTGTTCACATATGATAAAAGACCTCTTTGCTCGAGCCTGTCTTGCACCAACGTCACTCGTCCGTAATGTTACACCGAAAACGACATAAGGATAGCTGTTAGTACTAGATACAAGACAAACCTCTGCAAACGTCGCGTCTAGGCATCTGAAAATCTGCATATATGCTCAAGAAGTCACCGCACAGTACATATAGAGGATACTTTGTACCACCATTAGCTAGCTTCTGTCTTCTTCCATTTGCCTAGAGAGGAACAAGAAGAATCTCGATACACGTTCTACTCTCTGTCTTCTTAGTCTCAAGATCTCTAAACGAGGTACGCGATGGAAACAGCTTACTGTTGAGCAGTCTGCCTCGAATACTGATTCTCTAAATTTATCCAAAAGAGTTTTGCGAAGCAACTGTCGCCTTTCTTTCAAATATTCCCGCTTAAGTTCCTCCGTGCAACGTGGTAGCCCTTTGTATGGGCTGCACCGACCCGTTGCGATCCTAGCAGCCCCTCTATGAATTTGTTCGTTACGATTCTGTAGTTCTCGAGAATTGGTAACACTAGTGTTTTGTTGTTTTGTATGCTGTTTCCTTTATACACTTGTGAGCCAAAATAGACCGCTGCTCACCGCGATATAGAATACCGCCTCGAGGCGTTGCTGGTACGTGGCCCGGTAAGGGAAGCGTACAAGCGGAGCAAACATCAACCGCAATACGGACCGCAAATGGGGAAATCCACCAACGTTAGTGGCTTTCACAAAGAGCAGATTGTTATTCCCACTGTCTGGAATCGAATTCGTCGGAAACGCCGAAGCCGAACGTTTGTTGGCGTGCTCATAGTGCACATCTATGGGAATCCTGATGTCTAATTCCATTGGGAACCGTGTGCAAAAAAAAAAAAAAAAAAAAAAAAAAAAAGGCTCTGAGCACTATGGGACTTAACATCTGAGGTCATCAGTCCCCTAGAACTTAGAACTACTTAAACCTAACTAACCTAAGGACATCACACACATCCATGCCCGAGGCAGGATTCGAACCTGCGACCGTAGCAGCAGCGCGGTTCCGGACTGAAGCGCCTAGAACCACTCGGCCACAACGGCCGGCGAATCGTGTGCACCACGATCGTATTATTGCCAATATATATTGAATAAATGGTATGATGGGTTATAAATATCGAAAGTCTTTATTTTACAGATAGGTTTTGGTCACTGTGTGACCATCTTCAGGGACCATCAGACATGAGGATCTTAACAAAATATGTGGTCCTGTTTATAACCACCATCAAAAAACTTCAGAAACATAAAACATATGCAAATGTACAGATACTCATTCAATAAATTTTTTCTGTGCTTGTGACCGCAATGTCAATACGCTAAACTAACGAAGTTTTGGTTCCTGTTGCAAGTTTCTTCGGGATGTTTTTGTTTACTGCTGGATGTTTCTTATATACCTGTAGAAGTGGCTATTACCTAATTCTGATAGACTGTTAAGGATGAAGGGATGGGATGTTAGAAGTCTTTATTGGTGTTTTTATTATTTCTTTGCAGTAATGCAAACACCAATTAAAACGTCAGGTTTCCACCAATGAAAAGAAATAATAAAAATACCAATAAAGACTTCTAACATCCCTTCCCTTCATCCTTAACAGTCTATCAGAATTAGATAAAAGCCACGTCTGCAGGTATATAAGAAACAAAGTTTTCTCATTCAGCAGTAAACAAAAACACCCTGAAGAAGGTCACTTGCAACAGGGACCGAGACGTCGGTAGTTTTAGATATTGCCAATGTGGTCACAAACCCAGAAAAAATTTACTGAACGTGCAATGGCCGCGGAAGCCTACGTTTATATACAGATTCTCGTAGTACCAAATTATTCGAATGTTGTACGCTCATATCATAATAGCACAAAATTTTCTATGAGTTGTGACATGTACCACGATGACTACTCCCAACAGATACCTTCACTTTTACTGCATACAATAATTTTTAAATTAACAGAGGGGCCTATCTCATAACCTTAGCAGTTGCCGATCCAACGTACGGTGAGCGTGTAGTTTACACAGCCAACTAACTAAGCTCAGTATTGCAAAACAAGCATCATAGTGCCCTCTATATTACAAAGTGTAGACCACGAGCCTCGTGATGGCTGGGTGTTGTGTGCTGTCCTTAGGTTAGTTAGGTTTAAGTAGTTCTAAGTTCTAGGGGACTGATGACCATAGATGTTAAGTCCCATAGTACTCAAAGCCATTTGAACCATTTTGTAGACCACGAAGACATCAAAAACAACAAATACCATCAACAGAAAAACCAAAGGTTAAATAAAACATAACCTTTAAAATAACATGACGACTTTTTAAGCGCAGTACAGCCACAATAAAAAGAAAAAAAATACAATAAAGTTACCCCGTCTGACACAAAGTACAAGATAAAATTTTATAGGAATATACCCAAATTAAAAACACATAATAGTTTTTTAAACACAAATACAGAGAAGTTAACATCAGAAACAGCCTTTTTACATTTAATCGACGTTTCCAGAAACATCGATTAAACGTAAAAACATTAACACTTTACAGTGGGACTTCACTCCCTCTTTTATCATACTCTAAGACTTGACCAACCTAATGAATGACATTATCAGCATATGTTCTTAACAAGTATTTACAAAAAGTAATAAAAAAATTAACAAAAATACAATAATCTCCCATATGACAATGGCGGTTATGAATAAGGCCACTTTTGTGTTAAGATCATGTCTGATGGTTCTTATGTATTTTTAGCACTGAAGATGGTCACACGGTGACCGAAATCGATCAGCAAAGTAAAGGATTTGAATATTTACTACCGATTCTGCCATTTAACCAAAATACACACATCAAAAAAAGTTTTGCATCACCCCGGTTCCGAGATTTCCGGAACCTGTACAGAAAATTGGAATAGAGATCAACACAAACATCGTTTCCGCCCTTTTTTATTGCTCATGAAAACCACACCTTGCATGTTGTACCACCATACAGCGAGACTTTCAGAGGTGGTGGTCCAGATTGCTGTACTCACCGGTGCCTCTAATATCCAGTAGCACGTTCGCTTGCATTGATGCATGCCTGTATTCGTCGTGGCATACTATCCACAACTTCATCAAGGCACTGTTGGTCCAGATTGTCCCACTCCTCAACGGCGATTCGGCGTATATCGCTCAGGGTGGTTGGAGGGTCACGTCGTCCATAAACAGCCCTTTTCAATCTATCCTAGGCATGTTCGATAGGGTTCATGTCTGGAGAAAATGCTGGCCACTCTAGTCGAGCAATGTCGTTACCCTGCAGGAAGTCATTCACAAGATGTGCACGATGGGGGCGCAAATTGTCGTCCATGAAGACGAATGCCTCGCCAATATGCTGCCGATATGGTTGCACTATCGGTCGCAGGATGGCATTCACGTATCGTACAGCCGTTACGGCAACTTCCATGATTACCAGCGGCGTACGTCGGCGCCACATAATGGCACCCCAAAACAGCAGGGAACGTCTATCTTGCTGCACTCGTTGGACAGTGTGTCTAAGGCGCTCAGCCTGACCGGATTGCCTCCAAACACGTCCCCGACGATTGTCCGGTTGAAGGCATATGCGACACTCATCGGTGAAGAGAATGTGATGACTCTCCTGAGCGGTCCATTCGGCATGTTATTGGGCCCATCTGTACCGTGCTGGACGGTGTCGTGGTTGCAAAGATGGACCTCGCCGTGCACGCGGGAGTGAAGTTGCGCATCATGCAGCCTATTGCGCACAGTTTGAGTCGTAACACGACGTCCTGTGGCTGCACGAAAAGCATTATTCAACATGGTGGCGTTGCTGTCAGGGTTCCTCCGAGCCATAATCCGTAGGTAGCTGTCATCCACTGCAGTAGTAGCTCTTGGGCGGCCTGAGCGAGGCATGTCATCGACAGTTCCTATCTCTCTGTATCTCCTCCATGTCCAAACAACATAGCTTTGGTTCACTCCGAGACGCCTGGACACTTCCCTTGTTGCGAGCCCTTCCTGGCACAAAGTAACAATGCGGGCGCGATCGAACTGCGGTATTGACCGTCTAGGCATGGTTGAACTACAGACACCACGAGCCGTGTACCTTCTTCCTGGTGGAATGACTGGAACTGATCGGCTGTCGGACCCCCTCCATCTAAAAGGCGCTGCTCACGCATGGTTGTTTACATCTTTGGGCGGGTTTAGTGACATCTCTGAACAGTCAAAGGGACTATGTCTGTGATACAATAGCCATAGTCAACATCTGTCTTCTGGAGTTATGGGAACCGGTGTGATGCAAAACTTTTTTTGATGTGTGTATATTCTCTATGGAAATTGGATGAAGGCCAGAGAAAACACGAGTAGGCGGTAAGTCGTAGGACGTCCACGCCTCAACGGAGGCTTGCCCGCTATGTACGGCGACGATCTGTTCTTAGGATGATCCGACGACAACGTCACTTACGTTTGCAGTGGGCACAGAATCCTCGAGACTGGTCCGTGGATCAATGGAAACGTGGCGCCTGGTCGGAGGAATCATATGTGTTGTTAAACCAGGTTGCTAGTAGTGTATGGATTCGCTGTCATCTAGGAGAACAGCTACTTGAAACACGCACGGTATGACGGACGCACAACGCTGGGGGCAGTGTCATACTATGGGGGGCCTGTGATAGTAATGGAAGACATCTGTAGACTACGTGAACATTATTTCTGTCCACCTGCGTCGTTTCGTGCTCGATGTCGTCCCCGACGGCGATGACATCGGAGCAGCAGGATAACTGTCCGTGTCAGAACGACAGAATCGTGCTATAGTAGTTTGAGGAGCATGGTAGTCAAGTCATGTTGTCATTATGGAGAAAAAATTCGTCCAACATGGATCGAATAGAACACGTCTGGGACGCCATCGGGCACCAGCTAAGCGTCAAAAAACCACCAGACCGTAATTTATGGGAACTACGTGACCTTTGCGTAGACATTTGTTGCCACATACCTTCCGAAACCTACCGAGGACTTTTTGAATCCGTATCACGCATATTCGCTGCTGTAGTGCGTCCAAAAGGTGTACCAACTGGCTATTAGGCAGGTGGTCGTAACGTTTTGACTCGTCAGTGGAGATCCACAATACTATCCCGACAAATGTGCCTTCCATTCAGTTTCCCTTTTGTTGATTTTACGCGTTACTCTCACATCGTGTCGCTTTGTAGTTTGGCCCACAGATAAACAAAATACCTGTCACCCTCGCAAAGAGGCGGCAGAACGCTTTGGAGGGCTGTAGGTGGTTCATAACTGCTAGTAGGCGGTGATGTGACCCTACAACCCCGACGTAAGTCTTATCAGTGAAGTCGTGTGTATGTGCCAGTCAGCTGTGTGTAATCAGCGAAGTAAGATGACCTGACATTGAGACGTGACAGCAGCCATGAAGTTTGTATGTGCCCATGGCAACACCATGAATTACGTCGCCAGATTTGTTGATTTATTAACGCGAGCTGTCCAACGTGTGTACGGCGTAGGAACAGAGGTCGTGAAGAGATTCTAAGCGACAGGGATTGGTGACTAGTGACAATCCGTACCTAACCCAACAGTAATTGCTGTTCTCAATGAATACATGTCCATCTCAATCAGTTCCCGAAAGAATGTTACGAAAGGAAGTGCATGCAGTAGACAACTGGAACAGGGTTCCTCGCAAAAGGCCGTTGCTCACAGCGATATATGAAGGTCCGCGCCTTCAATGGGCCAAAAAACACAAACTTGACGATAGGTGAGTGCAGGCAAGTTGTGTGGTCCGAATAATTGTAATTTTATCTCTTTTCCGAATGATACAAGCTTCCGCGTGCATCGAAGGCCCTACGACGGGTTTAACTAGCAGTGTGTGGAGGCTGTAGTTCAGACCGCAGGTGGTTCCGTCACGTTTTAGGGTGTTTTCCGTACCATGACTTGGGCCCACTCATCCAAGTCACAGTGAATATGGACCAGGATGTTGATTTCAACATTCTCAAAAATGGCTCTGAGCGCTATGGGACTTAACTTCTGAGATCATCAGTCCTCTAGAACTTAGAACTACTTAAACCTAACTAACCTAAGGACATCACACACATCCATGCCCGAGGCAGGATTCGAACCTGCGACCGTAGCGGTCGCGCGGTTCCAGACTGTAGCGCCTAGAACCGCTCGTTCACACCGGCTGGCTTCAACATTCTCGATAACCAGATGTTGTCCTTGCTTCCGCATTTTCATAATGACTATGTCGTGGACATTTCTGTCTTTCAAGATGACAACACCCGTGTTCACAGGGTTTCACACATTGGTTGCCGGTTTGACGAGTACTTAGGTGCCATATCGCACATCGACCGGCCTGCTAAGTCATCCAATGCTACTAGACAGTGAATACGTGAGTCTATTTGGAAAATCGGGAGAAACATAGCAATCGACGTCCCGCAGTCTGGCAGCTTTGCGGAATGTAATCATCAGTGAGTGCCTTCAGCTTGATGTGGCATGTTGTTGTTTTGGTCTTCAGTCCTGAGACTGGTTTGATGCAGCTCTCCATGCTACTCTATCCTGTGCAAGCTTCTTCATCTCCCAGTACCTACTGCAACCTACATCCTTCTGAATCTGCTTAGTGTATTCATCTCTTGGTCTCCCTCTATGATTTTTACGCTCCACGCTGCCCTCCAATACTAAACTGTACACGAAGAAATTTGAGGACTCCCTTCCCGGCGAAATTGCGGCCACTATCACGGCTAAAGGTAATGGTATACGGTATTAACTTGATGACTACTGGGGGTGGTTACTTTTTTGCCTGCTGTGCTTATTTAAACGAAGTGAGAGGCTTTTGAAGTTTTCCACTGATCTTGAATTAGTGTCAACATAGCCACCACTCGGTACACCCAGTGGAGATACTACGTCGCTCTTAATTTACTTCAGGTTATCTAGCGGCTACACTGTCTTGTGGCCGAAATATTGAATTCAGTCTTCTGCAATTGCTTCACTACAATTCCTCCTTTCAGTCACTGCAGGAAAGCCGAGATTGCAGATATTCAGATATCGTGGAAGAGAAAATTATCTGTAATTGTGGCCAGAGGAAATATCTGTGGCCCTGATGAGCTTCTTGTATGATTCTTTAAAGATGACGCGAAAACAACTGCTAACACTGTATCAGAAGTTTATCGTAGGTCGCTGGAGTAACACACGACTGCAAAAATGCGCAGGCTGTACCCGTTATCAAGGGGGGGGGGGTCACAGGGCAGATTCACATAATTATAGACCTTTATTGCTGTCGTCAATCTGTTATAGAGTTATGGACGCGATAGATTCGAGATCATTTCTCCGCACAAGCGACCTATCATTTGGCGCCCCCCCCCCTCTTTTTTTCTCTCTCGTACACTGTGACCTGCGTCAGTTTTCACAACTGTGATACGCACTATATACACATTTTACGCTTGCACGCCTGGCGCCCGTTTCTGTTTGGCGCTCCAAGTGGGCCCTACTAGTTGTGATACTTCTTCTGCAGAAATCTTACAGTTGTTTCCCTTTCCAGTGTGCCACCCCAAGAGGCGGCTTTCGTCGCTTGACCTTAAAACCTGCCCTGGTTATGGAACACACTACATACTCACGTATATTTTTGGAGAACGATAATCTCCTCTGTAGGAATCAATATGGATCCACAAACAGAGATCTTGGGAAACTTTGCTCTCTTTGTCCGTGAATACGTTCCATACTTTCGCTTCGTTAAAAAAAATACAAACTTATCAAGTTTCGGACCAGATTTCCAACTACTGGTTCCAGGACTTTTAAGCAGACAGAACTCAACACGTGGTTGTTAATGGGATGAAGTGGACAGATGTAAAAGTAATTTCGAGGACGTTATAGGGCCGCAACTGTTTACAGTATATGTAAAGGATGTAATGGATAATGCTGGAAGCTCCATGCGAACAATGCTGAAGCTGCAGCTCCAGGAAACTTTAGCGAAATACAGGACGACTTGCGGAGGATCGATAACTGGTACACTGAGTGGCAGTCGATGATCAACGTGAACAAATATAGCGGTGTACTCAGCCGGCCGCGGTGGCCGAGCGGTTCTAGGCGCTTCAGTCTGGAACCGCGCGATTGCTACGGTCGCAGGTTAGAATCCTGCCTCGGGCATGGATGTGTGTGATGTCTTTAGATTAGCCAGGTTTAAGAAGTTCTAAGTTCTAGGGGACTGATGACCTTAGATGTTAAGTCCCATAGTGCTCAGAGCCATTTGAACCAACCCGTTGTACTCATAAACAGGCGAGCTGGCCAATTACGCTGTTCTCAGTAACTGACTGGAAACAGTACCAATTGTAAAATACGTAGGAGTAACTGTTCAAAGCGAACTAACAACGACCACATAGACTAGCTGTAGGAAAAGCAAATGTCAGGCTCAGATTCATTGGAAGAAACTGCTCAAGACGGACAACATAGGCCACTTGTACGCAGAACGCTCAATTGCCAACTGTACTCGGAAAGTTATGTTGAAGTCGAAACTTCAGCAACTTCGTCAAACAGTTAGAATTAAATGAAAGTATACTAGACAGCCAACGGAAGACAGGCTGTCCAGAGCAGCGAGAGCTCAGTCTTGTAACCTAATCCGACCGAAAGGGGAGAGCCGACTCTCTCAGGAGCACCCGTACAAGCCGAACACAGAACATTGCCGCCCCCACGACAGTGGTCGTGGTTAAACGTGCCAATCAGCAACTCGAAAACCGGCGGAAAATTCCCCTCTATTGCTGACGCAGTACTATCCCACCAATGGAGATACTTGGCGCCAATTTCTGCGCCGATTTTGCTACGTCACGGAGCTATTCCCTAAGCAAGCGAATCACAGTTATGATTTTGCAGAAAATGTGGGCATTTTGCCCGCCAAGACAGCCTGGGAACACAAGTCATTCCCAAGCCTCGCTGGTAGCCCGCTAGAAAGTGTTTTTAGTAAGTTTCTGCGAAGTAACGGAATCTCTAGCCCAGCCGCTCCGTCAGGCCCCTGTGGGCTTGTCGCCGCCGCTCTTATGACAATGTTGGCGTCTGGAAAGCATCCACTCGACTCTCTCACACCCGTCGGCTTAATCCTTTCAAGACCAGCAGAACCCGCCTGTCACCGGAGCACCCGGGTGACGAGAGACGCTGCGTGGGAAGTCTGCGTGTGAAGGAATAGCGACTTTTCACCGCATGCAATTAGAGAGGAAAATCGAATTACTCAAAGATAGAAATATGAGAGGGGGCTCATGCCACCTCTCAGATGGTGAGAAAGAATTACTAACTCACATCTGCACATATATTTTTTAAAAAAGAAAGCTTACAAATATTCAGCATGTAGCCATATACACAAACTAATTTTCGATGTGAATGTAAATTGACACTTTCCATACCATTACGACTTATCGTGCACATTATCCATGAAACACGAAACTAACTACCTAACTACTGTCTGGAACCGTTTTCGAAACATCACCGTTTCTTCAGTGTCTAGGTGGCAAACGGGTCCATACTTTTTCTTTCCCAGCACTTTCCTTTCAAGAACGTTAATGATGAAAATGATATCTCTGATAGCACGTCCAATGAACGTTATTTTTTTCTTTTCCATCTAACTTAATAATCTTCTCTATTCGTTGACTTCCCTTAAGACTTTCGCGTTGGGTCTTCTTCCCAAACAGCTTGTTTTTGTCATTTTTCTCTGTATCCACATTTCAGCAACTTCGGGTAGATTCCTTTCCAATCTATCCAGAGTCCAACTACCTATCCGCCATAAAATATTATGGTAGCTCATAGATATTCTATCTAGCATTCCACCACGAAATATTTCAGGTTTGTTACTACTGCACCAATATTTCTTGTTGCACCTGATATATTGAGAAATGCATCTTTATTTGGCGTCACATTAGTCCTTCCGTCTCTGATAACCTCGTCATCGACGGTACGTTAAAACCTAATCTTCCGTCCTTTTGCCTTACGTTAGCCACTGCAAAAGATATCACAAAAATATGCTCTTCAGTTCTATCCTTCTCCATTAAACAGTCCCATTGAGTCCATGCGTAAAGCCTGTCTGCAGTAGAAATTCGTGGTAGAAGATAGCGCTGTTGCGTGTAACACTGAAGCAAACTGATTATTAGGATACTGCATTGCCTGTGTTATTCAGAAATACGATGCATGCATGTCCGAAGGAAGAGGCACCGCGGTGACTACAGCCGTTATGAAATACATTAAATGTACTCGAAGTTTCGAACATGGACAACCATCAGCAGCATAATGGAATGATGACAATGAAAATTTGTGGGGGACAGGGACTTGAACTCGGATTTCCCGCTCGTCGAGAGCGGTCGCCTTATCATGTGTCTATCCAAGCACGAGTGACGCCACACCCAAACTTCCATATGTCGTCAACCATTTGTCTACATCCTCTACTCGTACATCCATTACGTATATTCCCGTACAGGGGAGACATTTTACTTGGAAGTCGCTTTCCCAGTGTAGGCGGATAGATACGATATTGCAGTGCCTGTGTTATTCAGAAATACGATGCATAGTTCCTTCGGACATATACGCTTCACTGCTGCAAAAACAGCCGCTGAGGATTTCGTGTCTTTGATGGTGTAATTTCCACCGATGAGCCAAAACGTTACCAGTACATGTAGCTCTTCAGGCTTTCCCAGAGAGACGTTGCCATCTTGGAAAATTGCGTTTTCTACCGGTAATCCGCTTCTACCTCCACAATATTTGATCGTGGTCTAGTGGCTAGCGTTGCTGCCTCTGGATCACGGTGTCCCGGGTTCGATTCCTGGCCGGGTTGGGTATTTTCTCTGCCCAGGGACTGGGTGTTTGTGTTATCCCCATCATTTAATCATCATCACCATCATTCGTGACAGTGGCTACATTGTACTGCGTACACACTGGACTGTGTAAAAACTGGGACTTTGTACGGGCGCTGAGACCGCGCAGTTGAGCGCCCAACAAATCAAACATCATCATCACGATATTGGATCGCGTAACTCGCAGTCTTCATCAGGTGCTCCCTGAGGCCTCAAGGAACCTCAGAGAGCACGCGATGAAGACTGAGAGTTACGCGATCGAAATACCCTGCAAGGGCGACGTGGATTGTCGGCAGAAAACCCGAGTTTCCTAGATGATATTACCAACGCCTGCTTAGTAGTGCGCAGGTTCACCTTTCGAACGTAGTACAGCAGCGATTCTGCGTACTGGAGATTAGACAAGCCCTTGATAGGTTTCCAGAAGTGTCTCTCACCGGATGTTTACGTACAGCTCATGCAGTTCCCCTAAATTACGGGCCTGTGGTTTGCGGCCGCAGAGATGGCACCCGATAGCGTCCCTGATGTATTATCGGGGTTCAGGTCAGGCGAATCTGGTGGTCCGAACATCAACGTCAGTTTACTATCGTGCCCCTCACACAGCTTTGGCACGATTCTGGCCTTGTGACACGTTCAGTTATCCCGCTGTTCAGGTGCCATCGCAGTCGGGAAGAGATCAAGCACGAAGGGACGTAGGTGGTCCGCAGCAATGTTCATGTTCTTCACAGTTGTTTGGTGTCTTTGATTACTACTGCATGTCCCGTGGAAAGCCAGGTGAATGCCCCCCTTTAGCGAAATGCTGCGCCCATTGGCCTGCGACCGTTGTGCGGTGCGCGTTTCTGGAAGCCGGCTGATGGCGTACCCGGACACAGCGAATGACACGGTGTAACAATAAATGTGATTCGTGCGACACTTTTCCGTTGATCCACGGCCCAATCTCAACGATACCGTGCCCGCTGAAATCGTAATTGACAGTACTGTTAGGTCACAAAGGAAACACGTTTGAGTCGTCTACTGGGGAGCTCCATCTTCGACAATGTGCGCTGAGTGGAGTGGTACGAAATACTTTTGCCTACACCAGCTATGTACACACATTGCCACCTATCCTGCTTCACACAGCGGGTAAGCCTCCCACCTCCACGTTCTGTGATGGGCCTAAACGTCCAATAATTTGTCGTCTAACACTTAGTTTCACCGTCCTTCAGTCACTTTCCATAGATGCTGATGGCAGTAACACGCGATCATCCGACCTGCTTTTCTATTTCTGAGTTCCTCGTCCCCGGGCACCAGCCATAACATTCTGTCATTCGTCAAAGTTCAGGTGCCCGTAACCCTAGCGACTCGTGGTGGTTGTGATTACAATGTTTTGGCCCATTGGTGTATAACCAAAGCGTTTTTCAGTTACCGGAATAAGATTGTAATCATAAGAACAATTTCATGAGTACATGTTCCAAGTGGGTATATGGATGTTCCCTCTTTCTCTCATACCTCATTTTTGAAGAGTAATATAACATTCGAAAGAGCTGATGAACGAGACAGCATATGAAATTTCTAAACGCTTCCATTTGTTAGTCTTAGACGAGGGGAAGAAACTGGGATTCTTTTCGTAATTACTCGTACAGCCATTCAACTGAGCTTGTGCGGTAGTTAACGTTCGGAAGGAAGAAAATTGTGTGTAGTAAATGATTTATCTTTCAAAATTATCCAAAATGGCAGTACTATTTCTAGCTCATTGGCGGAGTTGGTGCTGGAGCGATCCTACTACATTCCGCAGATAAACCTTCCCTAAATAACTCCTCGAGCTCACAACCTTGAAGTACACAGAACTTCTTAAAAAATGAGACAGCGAAATGACGCGGGATGTCGTTACAGGGCCGCTCCTTGTCTCTATGCTGTTTTTGTCAACTGAGGTACTCAGCTGTAATGTCGAAACACGAAATATTATAATTCCGCGAAATTATGAAAATGACATTACATTCACTGCTTTCAGGTTCTGCTTAAGGAGCTACACGGTTACTCCTAATGACTGCCAGTATCGTAGCTCACAGGAAAACTGTCAGCAATTCAAGGTAAACGAGAAAGTAGGAAGTTAGAGTTGGAGGAAAGTGTTTCGCGGTCGAAAAAGTAACTGGGAACAGCGAATGAAGCTCGCCAAAAGCTTCAATTCCAGCTTTCACTTAAGTTCTTCGTAGAGCTATTTCTTCTTGCTGTATCATATTACTTGCTAAAGTTGCTTTTGTGTTTTAAATTCTAGTAGTTGCTCAGAAAAGTTTGAATCTTTTATATACTGCAGTGTCTCCTAAATACCAGAAGGTTGCTTTTCGAAGACAATAACTTGTCACAAGCAGTTTACCTTAAAACGGTATGTAATATTTATTCTAGCTCCCTTGTCCTTCTCAATACTAAACTTGTTGTTACATGAAATACTTAGGTAATAATATCTTCAAAACGAATGTATTAGTATATTTGTCAGTACTGTCAGACACGTAAACCTGGTTTTGTAATCCGACGGCCTCTTCATTGTAAATCATTTGACTCACTACGGCATGGTCCAATCCAACATGTCGAAACCTACCCCGAAATTTTTCACACAGGAAGAATACAACGAAAGAAACGCACTGCCAAAATTTTAGCTGATAAGGCGCACTGCACGTATTTTTTTAAAAAAATGTTAAAATTACTCATTTTTGCCGTACGAAAAACCGCTTATAACAGCGATTTGTACAGCGCTTCCTGCCTAGTGCGTGAATCGGCGGATAAGCAGACGCAGCCGTGATAAGAGAACGTAGCGCCGCGTAGCGCTAAGTCCAAAGAGCACACTCGCGAATTTTAACCACTTAAACCATACCAGAAATGTCTCAAATAATCAATTTTTTGGGTAACTTGCAAACTTGCAATTCATATCAACAGGTTAAGTCCCATAGTGCTCAGAGCCATTTGAACCATCCATCAGGCGGGACCTCATTTTATTGACATAAAACATTTTATAACAATACCTGTGGCACAGTTCTAATGATAATTTTCGAATAATAACGACGAATCAGTCTCTTTTTTATTTCCTGTAGTTGTCACAAAAATGCGAAGTTTCTTTTGGAAGACGAAAACAAACATTTTCCTTACACCAGACATGCCTGATAAAAGAAGAATTAACTCTACAGTAATTACTAGCGTTATTCAGATAGAACTAGAACTGGGTAGGAAATGATTCTGGTTTTGTTCTGCGTACCGGGCATACCTGACCAAATTAGTCATGCAAACTGACACTGCAGAAATGACTGAAGTTAAGCATTAATGTACCGCTGATAAACCTGAAATGGCAAAGAGCTATCCGAAATTATATTCTCCTACATCTTTTTGAAAAATGCTTTACGCTGCATAAAATTTTTTCTGTCGAGAGGTTGAATTACATTATTAATTCCGGGTGGAATATGAATTTCTTTTCGTTGTCCTCCTAAAGGCACAGGTATCATTATGTTCAGATCAAGAGGTCAACAAAAAGAATGAATTATTTCATAGAAACGATAAGAAGACTGTCCGCCTCCTGTAGTTGAGTGGTCAGTGCTACAGAATGTCAATCCTAAGGGCCCGGGTTCGGTTCCCGGCTGGGTCGGAGATTTTCTCCTCTCAGGGAGTGGGTGGTGTGTTGTTCTAATCATTGTCATTTCATCCCCATCGACGCACAAGTCGCCGAAGTGGCGTCAAATCGAAAGACATGCACTCGACGAACGGTCTACCCGACGGGAGGCCCTAGTCACACGACATTTACATTTATATAAGAAGACTTTCAGATGTAACATTGAAAATTACTCTTTTATGTCTTTCCTGATTTTAATACGTCGATTACAAGATTTTTGCAAGTAATCAGTTTTCGTTTTCCAATATTTTGTTCTAATTTGGCTTGATGTTGCTGAAGACAGATATAAAGCTGCGGAAACAGTAACCCAATGATATTTCTCATTAGCACTGTTGTATGAGAATAAGTCACAGCGTTCATCGACCGCGCAAGTGATTGTCTTTTTTTCACTAGAAGTGATAAAGTGCGGTTTGCACGTAGTTCTTGCACAAAACGTAACTGATTGGCTTTGTACATCATTTTAGGGGATAATAAGAAGCTTCATTTTCACATCAGCTACGAATTTCTCTATAGTATGACCTATTAATGACGTCTGCTCTTGAGGTTTACTTGAGGTACACTTCGTAATTTTGCGACTTCCTTTCCATATAATTTTCAGGTCGAAAAAGACTGCAAATCAGTAAAGTTCATATCACCTGGTATTCCGAGCGCCCAGCGTTTAGTCTCAATTTGGAAATGTTATGGTTATGGGAAGTCCTATGGGACCAAACTGCTGAGGTCATCGGCCCTTAAGCTTACACAACGCTAAGGACAACACAAACACCCATGCCCGAGGGAGGACTCGAACCTTCGATGGGGGCAGCCGCGCGAACCGTGACAAGGTGCCCGAGTCCGCGCGGCAATACCGTGCGGCCGTTGTTTCATAGATATCTCGCGAGCAGTTTTAAACCTTTCGAATAATATTTTGTTCATACTTGTATGAGTTTCATTTTGGCGCATGTTTCGTACTCCACATAAATCTTTCTTCCATTTATAGAACACACGTTGAAATTTTACGAAACGAAACTGGCTTTGCACACTGCCTAAGTTTATGCGTTTTCTCCCTCCCTCGTTTAACCAAAAGATATACAGCCTCCATGTTTGTTCTGGAGTTTAATTCGCACATCTTCGTGTCAACCACAATCAGAGTTTCTTCTAATGTTTCCACAATTTCTAATGAAATATCGACATCATTCAAATGAATGTCCAAGAAATTGACTAATAAATAACACACATGTAGGTCTTCAGCAGAAGTAAATGATTTCGACTGCATACCCCGTTCCTCTGCATTTGATCATTGTAAGGGTGAAAACATTAATTGGATTCCACGTTACTGTAAAATTCTGGAACCTGCACAAAGACAGGTGCAAGTATATATGAAGAAATCACAAAGAAAATTAAGTTTTATCTCTATTGTTAACACTTAGTGATACCGCAAAAGCAACTGCTAATTGTTATGGATATTAAATGAGTTGCGAAACGAGTGGATGGTAACTGTGAAACATCTGTTGTGTTAGAGGAACTATCAAAGGAACCTGGAATTCGCTTTACGAATTATGATCACGTTGTGCCTTGTTATCTGTTTACCGATGAGTTGTCAACGAATGATATGTGGCCACCATGTTGCGCATCCTCTGCTTGCTACAACTACGGCAGCGTTGTATAGTTCTCCAGTCGCCCGGTGAGCTGTGATCGGCAATTTCCAACATTTATTAAACTAATAATTGCAGTGTGTCTTAGCAACTAAAATTTTGACAATATGTTGCTTTCGGTGTATTCTCCCTGTGTAAAAATAAGGGCAGGTTTTGACCTTTTGGATTGGACAATAATCTTATCAGAAAGAAATTATTTGTGCTCTGAGGTCTGTGAAAATGATACTCGATAGAAAACTGGATTATTTGTATGTAGATTTCGACATCGAAGCTGGTATTAAAGTTGGAGAGCAGTAACTTACCTGACGACAGTCCTTAGGAGGGCCGAGCGGGCCTCGTTGTGGAAGGAAATCACTACGCTCGTTGTCTTGTCGCTGTCTATGGTGTATGTCATCTCTCTGCAACTAGGCAAACAAAACGCACAAGATGTAGCTCGGTAGTACCACATTGTAACGCAAAGGACAAGTTTAGTTACTAGAATGCGCAAAGAATCCATCTCTGGTGTTGGCTGCAGCTGATTTGCAGCCAGACTCAGGAGAAGGACGTATGTTGGTCTTGTATTACTGTTGTGGCCGGACAAAATAATAAAAATATGGAAAATGAAAAATATATGCCAAGAGGAGTCACTTTCCCGAAAGTAGTTTTATTACATATACACTGACGAGCCAAACCATTATGACCACCTGCTTAACAGCTTGTTTGTCCGTCTTTGAAAAGAAATACATCACTGATTCTGTTTATCAGGGATCCGATAGCTTATTAGTAGGTTTGTGGAAGTATTTGGCATTAAAAATCTACGCGCAGGTCATGTAATTTGCGTAAATAACGGGCCCTTGATTTGTGTACGCGGTCACGGCGCCCGGTAGCGACCCAGACGGGTTCCGTTGGACTTACATCAGGCGAATATGGTCGACGACACACCAACATGAATTGTGCTGCCACCTACTGCCAGGTACTCCATATCAGCGGCCTCAGTAGTCATTAGACATCGTGAGAGAGCACAATGGGGCGCTCCGCGGAACTCATGGACTTCGAACGTGGTCAGGTGATTGGGTGCCACTTGCGTCATACGTCTGTACGCGAGTTTTCAACGCTTCTAAACATACCTAGGTCCACTGTTTCCGATGTGATAATGAAGTAGAAACGTGAAGGTTCCCGTACAGCACAAAAGCGTACAGTCCGACCTCATCTGTTGACTGACAGAGTGCGCCGACAGTTGAAGGGTGTCGTAATGTGTAATAGGCAGACATCTATCCAGACGATCACACAGGAATTACAAACTGCATCAGTATTCACTGCAAGTACTATGACAGTTAGGCGAGAGGTGAGAAAACTTGGATTTCATGGTCGAACGGGTGCTCATAAGGCACACATAACGCCGGTAAATGACAAACGACGCCTCGCTTGGTGTAAGGAGCGTAAACATTGGATGATTGAACCGTGGAAAAACGATGTGTGGAGTGACGAATCACGGTACACAATTTGGTGATCCTATGATAGGGTGTGGGTATGGCGAATGCTCGGTGAACGTCATCGGGCAGCGTGTGTAGTGCCAACAGTAAAATTCGGAGGCGGTGGTGTTATGGTGTGATCGTGTTTTCCATGGAGGGGGCTTGCAATCCTTGTTGTTTTGCGTTGCACTATGACAGCACAGGCCTACATTGATGTTTTAAGCACCTTATTGCTTTCCACTGTTGAAGAGCATTTCGGGGATGGCGATTGCATCTGTCAACACGATCGAACACCTGTTCATAATGCACGGCCTGTGGCGTAGTGGTTACACGACAATAACATCTCTGTAATGGACTGGCGTGCACAGCGTCTTGACCTGAATCCGATAGAACACCTTTGGGATGTTTCGGAACGCCGACTTCGTGCCAGGCCTCACCGACCGACATCAGTACCTCTCCTCAGTGCAGCACTCCGTGAAGAATGAGCTGCCATTCCCCAAGAAACCTTCCAGCACCTGATTTATCGTATTCCTGCGAGAGTGGTAGCTGTCATGATGGCTAAGGGTGGGCCAACACCATACTGAATTCCAGTATTACCGATGGGGGCACCACGAACTTGTAAGTCATTTTCAGCCAGGTGTCCGGATACTTTTGATCACATTGAGTATGTAAGCAGAGCAGAGACGAATGGGGAATCATTCTAGTGACGACACAGTCCGCAACGGGTTAAATCCACTAATACAAGCGATTTTCAAAAAATGGCTCTGAGCACTATGGGACTTAACATCTATGGTCATCAGTCCCCTAGAACTTAGAACTACTTAAACCTAACTAACCTAAGGACATCACACAACACCCAGCCATCACGAGGCAGAGAAAATCCCTGACCCCGCCGGGAATCGAACCCGGGAACCCGGGCGAGCGATTTTCACAAAGGGCAGAAGGATATTATCTGGTGCCGGGGAATGAGTATCTCGGGAATGGCGCAGCTGGACGGTTATCCATATGGTACTGTCGTGAGCATCTATGGAAAGTGGTTGATGAACTGGGAAACCACAAGTAGGCATCAAGGTGTTGGGCGCCCAAGCCAAACGTGTACGTTGGAGGTTTGCCATTACAGTAAAAGGAGATAGGTGGCGACCTGTGGCAGGACATTGTAGGACACGGCGCTCCACAGGAGATGATTCCAACATGTTATCATGTTGGCCAGTGGCGGCCGGTTATCATACGCTAATACACTACTGCTCACTGTAAATACTGCAGAACAACTGCGCTAATTTCGCTTTGAATATGAGCCGGAAATCGCACTAAAATGACGCCTTTTCTCTTAGATTGCATGCTGGTATGCAAATAAAATGGATGAAAGTATGTTTTGTAACACTCTTCCCGTGATAACTAGAAACCACTATTGACTGCTGAAATGATTGTGAGCCGCTCTATGATCAACTCAGAGAAGTGACGCAGCTGTCAGTTTTCGACTATGCTTGCTCTGATGTGATGTTTACCTACCAGCACTATGAGTGCTACGTTCGTCACATCACCTGGTCAGTATTTTTCCTTGAACTTACGTGTAACATATTGTCAAATATAGAGTAAGAGGAATTTTAGAGGAGCAGTTTTTGTAATGGCGCTATGGTCAAACGTATCTTCTTAACCTACGGATGGGGAAAGCATGCCACCGGCCGCTGCTGATGAGACCCATATCGGCACAAGTGTACCAGTGTACTGTAAAAGACATACCGGCCGTTTTCGTTTCCAGTGATTTCCAAGAGCCGCACCGCCCACCTGTGGAGGAGTGGGGTGTGTCGTCTGTGCCAGATGCTAAATTTCAGCAGGACCGCCCGCACCCTCCTCCCCCCCCCCCCCCCACCTAACGTTACCCCATACGGCAGTCGCTTTCCTGTCCTGCAATAAACAGCGTTTTCAGCCTGAACGTGCGGCGTCGCGAAAAAAGAAGGAACATAAAGAGGATGGAGGAAAATGCTCCAGCACTTTACATCCAGATTCATCTGTTGAGTCTGCCACGGACTGTGATACACGACCGTATCCAGGCCTATAACTTTCTTACTATGAATGTGAACAGAACTAGTTCTGATCTTAAGAATTGTGGCTTTGCTACACTTTATGTACGATTCAAGTGAAGACGTAATATTTTTGCTATAGGTGTTATTTGATTATTTTTCTATTCCCAGCTTTTCTACTTTCTTTAATGTGGCTCCTAAACGATCTACTGGTACTGCGTTATTTTACAGAGAGGAAATACCACAGACCGATTTCGAAGTTCTTTATAACGGCCAATGGATGGGCAATGGATAGCTTGCACTTTTTGTAACCTTAGTTTAATTCTTCTTTATGCTCCTTCAAGTTCTGGTCATTCCACAGACCGAATGCGTTTTTACAAAGACGTTATAGTTTATTTATTTCGTAAAACTCCGCAGAAACTTCTTTTGTGTTTAGTGTCCTGCGGATCAGATCCCAGTTTTAATTTTAGCAAGAAAATAGATGATTTGATGCACTCTTCGCAAAAACGTGATTCATGGATGTGTCACTATCCAATTCTTTCCAGGTATACGCATTTTACAGCTTCTTCCAGCAGCAGACTCGATTATTTTTATCTGTCCGATTCTTTATCTGGCATCTGTTACCGATAGACGTGATACCTACTTGTTTCACTATTATTGTGCCCTAGCTGTCACATTATATCATGTGCCGCAACCAGTAAAACCGTATCGTCTCCCCTGGATGTTGAACACAGTTGTCTTAGAGGACGCTTCCCCCGAGATTATAGTTCGCGAGGTTTAGACCTGTAACTTGCATTCCCAGTACTGTTATCCTTGTCTTATGGAACGTTGGTCAGAGCATGCAAAGCCGTTGCCCCGGAAAGCGTTAACGCATTACGGCGTTGACAGGGCGAGGGCTTGTCGGCAGACCCAGGAATTTTATTGTTTCGTCTTCCGACAATTTTGTGAAGGTACCAGACAATCTCCACTGTGGATTGGATGTTCACTAGTCCACCATGTCAAGGCCAAGCTTTTTCAGTTGAAAATACAACATATGAAAGGACTTAGGGTGTGATCACAATCATGCTCATTCCTACAGAATGAACTGACTTCCCAATATCACTTTACATGATCGCGGGCGTGTCGAAGAAGCGCATGTATCAAATCCCTCACTCACACCGATGGTCACGGACTGACGTCCCAACGTGATATTTCGAGAGGGATCTATAATTACTTTACCGACCTTTATGGCGTCCGTGCTACTGATACGATTTTCTCTGATGCATTAATCGTCTAGTGGATTGCGTGGTTACTCCTGCATTAAATAATGAATTCCTAAGCGATTTTACTCGAGATGATATATATCGCCTTATTGTTGGTTCACCACCGCAAAAATTGCCAGGACTTGATGGTATTTCCAAGGAATTTTACGTACATTTTTGGGCTCTTATAGGTGATACCATTACGTCACTGGTTAATGAGGTGATTCCTGCCCCTTTCAAGGTTGGTAAAATCGATCTAATTCCAAAGACAACCGGAGGTCCAGGCATTGATGAATTATGCCCGATCGCATTCCTTAATTTCGATTACAAAACTGTCAACCCGGCCGTTAATAGCCGTTTGTCGAGAAAATTCTTGAAACTGCCTGACAGATTAACACTGTATGCCGGACTGACACTCGATCTCGGGACCTTTACCTCGAGTCTCGGTCCGGCACACAGTTTTAATTTGTCAGGCAGTTTCATATCAGCGCACAGTCCGCTGCAGAGTGAAAATCTGTCTGGAAACATCCCGCAGGCTGTGGCTAAGCCATGTCTCCGTAGTAGCCTTTCTTCCAGGAGTGCTAGTTCTGCATGGTTCGCAGAAGAGCTTCTCTGAAGGTTGGAAGGTAGGAGACGAGGTACTGGCAGAACTGAAGCTGTGAGGACGGGTCGTGAGTCGTGCTTGGGTAGCTCAGATGGTAGAGCACTTGCCCGCATGAGGCAAAGGTCGCGAGTTCGAGTCTCGGTCCGGCACACAGTTTTAATTTGTCAGGAAGTTTCATATCAGCGCACACTCCGCTGCAGAGTGAAAATCTTGTTCTGGAGAAAATTCTTGTGGTTCACCAAAGCTGTGTGCCTGGGCGCATGGTCCTGACTTCTGTAATCGAATGTTGGGACGTCGTCTCGGTGGCTGCACTTATTTCTGTTTCTAGAGCTTTACTTTTTATTGTTTTTAATAAGGCATTTGACCAGGTCAGTCACAGCTTCGTCGTGCAGGTGCTCGAGGCGACCCGTCTCAATCATATTGCGGTAAGCCTCCTCTCCCTGTCTATTTTTGTCTTGTCCCCAGAGCATCTGTCTGATTCTTTATCTGGCATCTGTTACCGATAGACGTGATACCTGTTGCTGATCAATTATATGGCTGGAAGATATTGGGAAAACCCTTCTCGGTGTGAGCGGATGATCTTATAGTATCGCTACGATATATCGATGACATATCCTTGCTCGACGACATATTGGATTCATTTTGTTCTATCTCTGGGGCCCACGTTAATGAACGGAAATGTACCCTGTTACCATTTCGGAGTTTTCATCAAGCTGTCATCCTATTCCACGGTGGTTGCTCGCCACAAATCGTTGGGTATTACTACCCGATGAAAATGGCTCCACTAATCTGGCGGGAGGTGACGGATGGAATTCAAGGGGCAATTCTTGAACACGAAGGCCGTTTCCTTGGCCTTCTTCACGAAGTGTATCATGTTGCACAAATATTTTTGCTCCCAGCGATGGTGGTGCAGAAATAATGCAATAATCCGGTAGTTTCCTATGGAAAAATCATATTTTTCGACTCCGGTATGAAGTGGTAGCAAGGCTTCGTCCCCTTGGAGGTTTGCCACTTTCTAATATCAGGCCTCAGTATTGCTTATATGGCGAAACATTTTAACTCGATAGAAGATTAATACGACTATATGGCTCCTCGGACACTACGTCCACCGACCAAGCTGGCGCAGTGGTTAGCGCACCGGACTCGCATTCGGGAGGCAATCCTGATTTAAGTTTTCCTAATTCCTCTAAATCGCTTCAGGCAATCGCAGCGATTGTTCGTTTGAAAGGGCATGGCAGACTTCCTTTCCCATCTTTCCCTAATCCGATGGGACCGATGGCCTCACGGATTGGTCCCCTTCCCCGCAATCAACCATTCTGATTTAGGTTTTCCGTGATTTCCCTAAATCGCTCGAGGCAAATGCCGGGATGGTTCCTTTGAAAGGGCACGGCCGACTTCCTTCCCCATCCTTCCCTAATTCGATGAGACCGATGACCTCGCAGTTTGGTCTCTTCCCCCAAACAACCCAACCCAACCCACAATCAACCAACGATCTAACACCACGTCCACTATGTAGTCGCGCATGACAATGGTCCCGATCGCCGTGTTTTTCGCCAGTATATGGTGAACTCGTATTGGAAGTGGCCGAGGCTACCACGTTATCGTGCTTTATTTGCAATATTGATCCTTTCCTTTAATCGTCAAGGTAGTGGATGGTTTTTGTTTGTTTCCCATTGTTCTGGATCCTTCTCTCATTGTGTTCTTCCTAGAGAGAAAAAAAATTGGTTTTGTTTTGACTCCTGGAATTGTGAAATTTATGTCTGTAAAAGTTTTTTAAAATAAGTAAAATAGCAGGCCAGTACCATGTCAGGGACTAGCACAGTAATAGGCGGGAAGGAGGCATCGTGACCAGACATCGGGTTACTACCCCTGTCCATTTTCTCTCCATCCAGCCTGAAGTCATCAATAAAAGAAAAATAAAAGTGGTTAATCGTGGCTAATCGCACTGACTAGCAATTTGTCAGCTCTAGTTCGATTTCCACCGCTATCAACATTTTCTTCACTTTCATTTATTTTATTTTATTCCTCACAATGATAAACTATTAATTACAAAATTCAAATGTATTTAAACAGTTAAATTTATAAACGTAAAATTAGTATATTCAAGTTAGTTACGATTACTATCCTTGCAAGTCAAAAGGCTATAGCCCACCACATTGCAGCACACTGTTAAAATTTTGCACGAACCCCCGCTGATGTTAACCGAACAACAATGTCAGTTACGATTGCAGTGGGCCCTCGATCATCAAGATTGGACAGTGATCAATGGAAACGAGTCGCCTGGCCGGAGGAATCACATTTCTTGTTATACCAGATCGACTGTCGTGTATGGATATGCCGTTACTCAGGCAAACAGTTGCTCGAAACATCCACTGCGTCACAGACGTACGTCGGTAGCAGCAACACTGCACTGGGAGGATTCACCTGAGCTTCCAAAGGACCTGTGGTAGTAAAAGAAGGCACACGACAGCTGTGGACTGTGTGGACATTATTGTGAATCACCCGCATCCGTTCTTGCTTGATGTCGTCCCCGAAAGGGATAGCATCTTCCAGCACAATATATGTCTGTGTTACAAGGTCAGAAAGGTACCACAGTGGACGCAAGTTGATGTCTTGGCCACCAAATTGCCTGATCTGAACCCAATGAAAAAAATCTGGAACGCTATCTGGCGGTAGCTTGGTGCCTACATACCATTGGCCTGTAATTAAGCGGTACTGAGTAGACGTCTGGTGTAACATACTTCCAGGGACATATGCAATTCTTGCCACGCATAATCGCTACTACACCGCGCACCAAAGCTGGACAAACGCGTTATCAATCACGTGCTCATAATGTGATGTATTATATAGCTTGTTTGCTGCATATGATCGTAACTGCATGGAGGAGGAGGAGGTGTTTTTAGTGTTTAACGTCCTGTCGACAACGAGGCCATTAGAGACAGAGCACACGCTCGGATTAGGAAAGGAAATCGGCCATGCCCTTTCAAAGGAACCATCCCAGCATTTGCCTGAAACGATTAGGGAAATCACGGAAAACCTAAGTGAGGATGTGTTGTGTACATAGTCCCGCGAAGTCAGCGCGTACACATCTTTCCCACTAGAGCGCACCCCACTGAGGACAACAGCGCAGGCGCAGCGCTCGTCCGTCTCTGCACTACGAGATGGCGCTGCCTAAGAGACGGACCAAATTCTGCTTCCGCCGATCTGCGTATTAATATGTAACGCAGCTAATGAGATTGCTGCTAACGTAGAACCTCTTCTCCTCGTGGATCACACTCGCGCAGTGATACCTGAATGCGCGACGTATTATAACGAGTGTACAGACCTCTGATTAGTTAGTCTGCATTAGTCTGTACCAGTCTGTATTAGTCTGCATTAGTCTGTAGTCAAGTTTTAGTCTGCGCCTAATAAGATTTCATATTCCTGTACATAGCCATGAAGATAAATGTATAGACACTTTGTCAAGTATCAGAGATATGTGAGAATAAGATTAATATACCAAGACCAAAGGAACTTCAGATTGTCAATTGTAAATAGCATCCACAATCAAGTTAAGTAAGGTTTATGATTGTTATTATTTTAATAAATGTGTGTGAAAATTAATGAAGTTCTGTTTAAAGTTGGTCACCGTCAATCTGCTACTCTAAGCGTGCAAGTGGAATTTCTATCGTCTGACCTAACGGCAGAAGATAAACACGCCACGATAAGACCACGAGACGTATTGCTGACACTCGCCAACTTCGTTAGAGCGACAAGTCAAATTATCTGATGGTGTGTGTACCGAAGGTCTTACAGTACGCACACCACAGGATCTCCAGAGACAGGTT
This sequence comes from Schistocerca piceifrons, assembly GCF_021461385.2. Lineage (NCBI taxonomy): Eukaryota > Metazoa > Arthropoda > Insecta > Orthoptera > Acrididae > Schistocerca > Schistocerca piceifrons. The sequence goes on along the minus strand of NC_060149.1, from coordinate 873,125,289 downwards.
TGAACCATCGTCCTCCCGAATGCGAGTCCAGTGTGCTAGCCACTGCGCCACCTCTCTCGGTTTAACTGTAGAGTTATGCAACTGTGAACAGATTATTTTGGGTAATAATGTCAATATCTTGCACACTCTTCGCTAGCTACAATATAGACATAGAAATTACTCATAAAAAAGATCATGCAAATGTCTAATACAACACTGTTTCCCTCTATTAGCACTAGAGTGCGGATTTTCATACGTGCATTTAGGGAGTATCACGCCGTTAAACATGCAGAGAAAGGCAGCAAAACAATAAAATCATGCGATATCAACATTCAGTTCTACATTTACTTCCATTTTCTTCTAAAAAGTACACAGCAACCGATTTCTCCTTTCTTCACTTAGGCTCATGCGTTTATCAGACAGAACATTTTTGTACGAAAGAAATGTTCTTTCTGCGTCGCAAGAAGTGAGAGGCGCATACTTAAGAAATTTCATGTTGAAAGTCTCTTACTTTTTCACTTCAAAACATTTTTTTGTTCACTTCATAAACACAGAACCACGATTTGAACGTTAACTTCGATCATCTCATCTCTCGCTTCATCACACTTCTCCACAGGATGGTTGCAAAGATTTTTCAGTCTTCTAAATAAATATTCCACCAGTTACCTATGGCTTTAACTTCGCTATTGGTGCAGGCAGGCAAATGCACAAAAATCTGATTTGATATAAATCGGGTCTTGCTTCTAATCCCTTTTCTTGAATACCAGTTCCGTGTCTCTAATGTAAGTTGTATCAGTCGCTCCCAAACTGTCTACGACCCACAACTGAAAAAAAGGAAAAAAAAAGCAAATGGGGGCAGTAACTTAAGGCTCTTCAATAGAATGAAGCAAACAGATGTTAATTTCAATAAATTTACGGGAATTTATGGTCGCTTACAGACTTCATCAAAATTATCACAGCACATATCCAGTACACTATACCGGTTGTGCTGCCAAAGCTAAATGTGACAGTATATCTGTAAATGAAGCAACACGGACAGGAAAAAAGTCAGCATATGAATTAGTTAATGCTGTCAGAATCATTATCCAACCTTCGCATTTCGTGCATATATTTACGTTACTTGTAGAAGAAATAAGCGTATCCACATTATCGTATTTTTGACGTACTGTTTCAGCTACACGATGTAACATGTAGGCTAAACATGTAACACATTTCCGATAAGGATAAAATATTTTATTTGCTTACCCAGCCTTCACGATATAAGAGCAGTACTGTTTAACAACAATAAGACTTTTTTTTTATTTAAAGTTATTGGCGCGAAGTATACTGACTTCTACCGTCATCTACCAAACCGAACTAGGGCGCTTGAGCTCACTATGGAATTTACAGACTGCAACAAAACTCGCGAAATTACTCATGTTCTGCACTTTGAAGTAATTTATAAAAAAAAAAACAGTAAAAAGTGCTAACGCATTACCGGCCGACGTGGCCGAGCGGTTCTAGACGCTACAGTCTGGAACCGCTCGACCGCTGCACTTACTCCCCAAATGGCCCAAACATGCATGTAACATGCGTTTGCTAGCGAATATGGGCTATAATTGGCACAAATTGTCAAGGCAGGTGCATATCTAAGTTTTGGTTCTTGGGTTGTCACAGTTTGTTACTTCCGCTATCTCCTCCAATATTATTTGCTATGACTACAAATGTTAACGTGGTACACACATCAGATTTTTTTAAAAATAACAACAATAAATTAAAGTGTTTTAATGTATAGAAAAGTATAATTTGTTTACATTACTGCTTAGTACATCAATTTAATATAAACTGCAATGCAGAAAATACATTACTTTAATAACATTTCTACGAAAATTTGAGAAGTTCATGTGTCATGCAACTGAAATAAGAACCATAATAGCAATACTTCTCACATTTTGACAATGTTATAACTTACATGGTATTACCAGTATTTCGACTTCTTGATACTGGGTGCCATAGTCATAAGTTCATTAAATGAATTAATTTTCCCTCTGTATTTATTTAAACTGCTTCTTCTTTTCGCTACTAGTTTCAGCTTTTTAAGCCATTTTCCAGTGCTTAGCTATAGAAAAAAACTACGTTGCCGCCACGAAATGGGAACACAATGGGGTGAACGTAAATTAACTGGAAAAAGACGAAATTGACAGTGTATTTAAATGATGTGCATCCGTTCGCTTTGGTTCACAAATTAAATTTTTCTTAATCGTATATAACGTTGACCAATGAACAAAAGTGAGAACAGCCTAACAGTTTCAGAGATCTATTGACACATATACCAAGTGTCCCTGCTAAGAGTCATCAGGCGTATTTTCTCTGATGTTTTGATATTTGCAATTTCGTTTTTGCAAAGTGCAACTGCCGTCAGCCTAAACAAATATTGCCCATCACGTGCTTCGTGTGTCGCGCAGTGTCTATGGAAAGCGTCGGTTCATCTCCCATTAAAAAGAAAATTATGTTTAAAGGGAAATCTTACGTTCCCATTCTACAGAGTCGTCCCAAATTAATTCAGTGCGATATTCCTTTTAGCCGTACGTATTCACAGGGATAGTAAAGCACGAAGAGTAACGAATATTCCAGCAGCCACTGAGCAACGTTGCTGCATGGTGGTAGCAGTCAGTGCGGGCCAGGGCGGTGCTGTTGTTACTGTAATAATGGTTCTTCTTCGTGCTATAAGTTCCCTGTTAATACATACCACTAAAACGAATATCGCACTGTACTAACATTGGATAGCTCTGCTGAACGGGCACTTCAAATTTCCCATGAAAAATAATTTTTACTCTAAAGGGAGACAAGCCGACGCTTTGTATCGACACTGCGCGTCACATGAAAGATGTGATGAACGCTATATGTTCAGACTGATTCGAGCTGCATTTTGCAAAAACGAAATACTGCAAATATTTGACGAAACATAGGAGGAAATGCGGCTGACAACTCTTAGGAGTAACGCTAGCTATATGTGGATATCCAAAGGAAAAAAAAAACCTATTAAAAATACAGGTATTATCAAGATATGATCCACCACTTGGAATTGTTTTTGTTTTTAGAGGAGATCCATACACAAAACTTAGCAATGCAGAAACGAGATTCTTAGATGAGAATGTAGTTGATACACAAAACACTACCGAAGTTGTAAAGGGAAGCCAGCAGTAAGAATAATAGAGAATCTACCAATGTTTGTAATCAGAAATGAGAAGCTTGATTCAGATCATTATCCCTCTAAGGTTAAAACATGATTCCTCCCATCTAAAACGACAAAGAAAACCTAGAAATAAATCAGATACGACTCCAGTAGAGTCAATATTACAAAATCAATAAATAAATAAATAAATGTAGAACTCTCGAGAATAATCTAAAACCGCTAGAAAAGTTGACTGGCGCGACCTCCAGGCACAGATTAATGAACGGCCAAAGAGAACATTACGATTGGTCAAAAATAAAAGAGTACATGCTGGAATGAGGTGTGTAAACAAGCGGAATGAAATAAATAAAAAAAAAAGTCGTGTGACTAGGGCCTCCCGTGGGGTAGACCGTTCGCCGGGTGCAAGTCTTCCGATTTGACGCCTCTTCGTCGACTTGCTCGTCGATGGGGATGAAATGATGATGATTAGGACAACACAACACCCACTTCCTGAGAGGAGAAAATCTCCGACCTAGTCGGGAATCGAACCCGGGCTCTTAGGATTGACATTCTGTCGCGCTGATCACTCAGCTATCGGGGGTGGACATGAAGGAAATGGAGATGTTAAAAAAAAAAGGAGAACACCTAGAAAAATTCAGACAACAAAGCTAAGAAACATCAAATGTGATCGAAAGAAGTTTTAAAAAACTTGTTGTTGTTGTTGTTGTGGTCTTCAGTCCTGAGACTGGTTTGATGCAGCTCTCCGTGCTACTCTATCCTGTGTAAGCTTTTTCATCTCCCAGTATCTACTGTAGCCTACATCCTTCTGAATCTGCTTAGTGTATTCATCTCTTGGTCTCCGTCTACGATTTTTACCCTCCACGCTGCCCTTCAACGCTAAATTGGTGATCCCTTGATGCCTCAGAACATGTCCTACTAACCGGTCCCTTCTTCTAGCCAAGTTGTGCCACAAACTCCTCTTCTCCCCAATTCTATTCAATACCTCCTCATTAGTTATGTGATCTACCCATCTAATCGTCAGCATTCTTCTGTAGCACCACATTTCGAATGCTTCTATTCTCTTCCTGTCCAAACTATTTATCGTCCATGTTTCACTTCCATACATGGCTATACACCATACAAATACTTTCAGAAACGACTTCCTGACACTTAAATCAATACTCGATGTTAACAAATTTCTCTTCTTCAGAAACGCTTGCCATTGCCAGTCTACATTTTATATCCTCTCTACTTCGACCGTCATTAGTTATTTTGCTCCCCAAATAGCAAAACTCCTTTACTACTTTAAGTGTCTCATTTCCTAATCTAATTCCCTCAGCATCACCCGACTTAATTCGACTACATTCCATTATTCTCGTTTTACTTTTGTTGATGTTCATTTTATATCCTCCTTTCAAGACACTGTCCATTCCGTTCAACTGCTCTTCCAAGTCCTTTGCTGTCCCTGACAGAATTACAATGTCATCGGCGAACCTTAAAGTTTTTATTTCTTCCCATGGATTTTAATACCTACTCTGAATTTTTCTTTTGTTTCCTTCACTGCTTGCTCAATATACAGATTGAATAACATCGGGGAGAGACTACAACCCTGTCTCACTCCCTTCCCAACCACTGCTTCCCTTTCATGTCCCTCGACCGTTATAAGTGCCATCTGCTTGCTGTGCAAATTGTAAATAGCCTTTCGCTCCCTGTATTTTACCCCTGCGACCTTCAGAATATTAAAGAGAGTATTCCAGTCAACATTGTCAACAGCTTTCTCTAAGTTTGCAAATGCTAGAAACGTAGGTTTGCCTTTTCTTAATCTAGCTTCTAATATAAGTCGTAGGGGCAGTATTCCAATATTTCTACGGAATCCAAACTGATCTTCCCCGAGGTCGGCTTCTACCAGTTTTTCCATTTGTCTGTAAAGAATTCGCGTTAGTATTTGGCAGCCGTGACTTATTAAACTGATAGTTTGGTAATTATCATTGGGTTTGGAATTATTATATTCTTCTTGAAGTCTGAGGGTATTTCGCAAGTCTCATACATTTTGCTCACCAGATAGTAGAGTATTGTCAGGACTGGTTCTCCCAAGGCTGTCAGTAGGTCTAATGGAATGTTGTCTACTCCCGGGGCCTTGTTTCGACTTAATTTGTACAATACATGAAACTTTCATCGAAAGTACTAAAATTTTTGTCAAAACTTAAATCATATAGTTAATGTATATCAAGAATCAAGCATTTGTTTCATCGATGAAAACAGAAAAAATGATTAAATAACAAGGATTAGTTGTGAATGTAAGTCAAATTGCTTTACAGTCTCTTAAACTGTCCAGTTTGTACAGTTACACTAGAATTTTCAGCAGCACTAGAAAATCTTGGGGAAGGTTTCCTATCAACAGAGTTAGAATTTAGTGAAACCAGCAAAAAACTCGAAAACCACAAAGCAGGAGGTGAATACTCAATTAGAGGAGAATTATTTAAATGATCAGACGCAAAGGTTACAAGTGACCTATACTTGCTTCTTGAGAACATTTGAAAAACAGAAAAGATTCCTGAAGAGTGAAAATTAGTGTTAAATGGAGGCAACAAAATGTCAACAATTACAGAGTAGTGTCACTTCAGCCAATGGCATACAAAATATTATGAAAAATTCTCATGAACAGAATAGAAGGAACTGGGAGAATGTCAGATCCGTACAGAACATATTTTAACATAAAATCAATAATTCGTTACAGAATGTTTAACTACAAACCTGTAACAGTATCATATATCGATTTCAAGAAAACATTTGATTCTCTAAAGGCAGAAATAACAGAAAAAATCATTTGAGAATTTGGCGTTGAAGCAAAATTAGTAAACATAATTTGTGATCTCATACAAATATATCAAAAGTTAAAATTATGGGAGAAGTATCTCAGCTATTTAAAAAAAAAACTGTCGTTAGAGAAGGAACGACTTATCGCCTTAACTGTTTAACTGTGATCTAGGAAAAATCGTAAATACCTGGAATTTGGAGCTAAAGAATCACAAACTTGAACCAGTAAGTCAGGGAAGGAAATCAAATTGAATTAAAGTGCCTGGCTTTTGCTAATGATTTTGGAGTGATTTCAGAAAATCTGATGGAAGTAGTTACTCAGATAAAGCCTGTGCAAAAAATAGTGAATGGATCTGTTAATAAAATTTCAGGAGAAAAAAAAATTCATGACAAATACAAAAAAGCATGTAAATACACAAAAACAGAAATAGGTGAAATAGGAAAAGTTAGTAAATTTACGTACCTTGGAGAAAGGATATAGCAGAACTGAGTAGAAAAATTTGCAGCATATATAAGAGTTAATAAATCAGAATGAGCATATGATGTGAAAAAAAAATTCTACAACAAGAAATTTATATCTACAAAAACAAAACTAAAACTCTGTACTATAATGGTAGAATGTTTGTATGCATGTGAATGCTTAACAATGAAATACAAGCAACACAGAATAGAGGTACATGAAATATATATTATTAGGAAAACTATGACAGTTGAACAAACTACAGATGGTTAGAAAGTGAGAAGTAATGAGCAGATCTACGAAAATATACAGGAAACATCAAAAGTAATGGCAAAGTGAAGATTAATTTTCTTGGGGCGACTCTACTGAATGAGTGTGAACAGGCTAACAAAACAAATAATCCTGTATTTCAGGTCAAAGGAGTCGACAGTAGCATGAATTACAGAAACAGTAAAAGAACTAGGAATTATTAAAGAATTGGAATTATCAGAAAGGAATATTTTTAAGAACAAACTACTAAATTTAGAAGGCTTTCAAAATGGAAAAAATAAGAAACTAGGAACAACATGGAGAGAAGTTAGGGAAAGACAACATGGGGATAAGGTGAAAGACTACTAGAGAAACAAGAAACAACAAAGAAAGATGAGGAAGTGAAATTGTTGCATGATCTGATCTGCTCAATACAAAGAAAAAAAATGGTGCACCAAAACGAGAAATTTTAAAATTTTTCTTAGTATATAAACAATATAAATAGCCTTATCTCGCAGTGTTTAAACTATGAATGGAATTGCTACTTTAGTGTTCTTAGATGCAAGCAGAATACAAGGATGCTTTTCGTTTTGTTGTTCAGTTTGTTCATTGATAAACGTATGTTGTTGATTTTTAATTGACTAAAATTTTCTATTTCCTCTAGAATATTAATTTTCTTCCCTTTCTTCGTGTGGTGAAGTATTTAGAATTTTTCATAAATATTATAAATATTCCAGGATGTGCGTTTGTTGTTTGCGAGATGCACTGAGGGTGCTCTTGCAATATTGTCATTAGATTCCATATGTCATACCAATTAAATCCGAAAATTTCTTCTGGTTTACATGATGCGTATCATATTACAATCGCCACATCCAATTTTAAACATTACTTATATATCTGATGGTTCACTTGTATGTACAGTGTATCTTCTCATACTTTTAATATTTTTTGGAGGAAAATCGAAATTATATTCTCACATTTTCAAAAGTGTTGGTTATTTGATCAAAATGTTATCATAATATGGGAAAAATTAGTCTTTTGTTTAGCTGTTCCTCTCTCTTGAGATAATTTGTTTGTGGCTGACTTTTGTTTCGTTTTTAACTTTTTTTGAAAATTTATTGAACTAATCAAAATATCCACGGGTGTGCTGCCGGTCTATAGTGTCCAACGGGCACAATATTTCGGCGATCATACATGTCGCCATCATCAGGTGAACTGACGGACTGAGCTCCTGTGAACGTGCCGGCACGGAGATCCGTACGCTATGGCTGCTCAGAGGGAACTGGGTTTGGTCGCGGCGGCGGCCGATTTAAATACCCTCCGCCCGCGGTGCGCTCCCTCCGCCGTCCGCGCCCCGCGCCACGGTCGCGCGGTGGAACAGATTGCGACGGCGTCTGAGATGACGTCGGTGTGATGGCTCTGTCCGCCGTGGTCGTCACAACTATACGTTTGCTCGATTTACTCTTGATTAATCCAATCGCTGGTTCCCAAGCCTTGCTAAGATTATAGCCACAGTCACGGTTTATGAGGTCGTCATTGGTGCGAATTTCGATGGCCTCTCTAACAACGCTGTCCCAGTATCTCGACGTCTGTACCAGAATCCTCGTGCCGTCATACTCCATTGCGTGATTTTCCGACAAACAACGTTCAGCGACCGCCGACTTGCTCGGATACATCAGTCGAGTGTGCCTCTGGTGTTCACGGCATCGATCCTCGACGGTACGCATCGTCTGACCAATATACGACTTGCCACATTGACACGGAATCTGGTACACGCCGGCCTTCCTCAAACCGAGGTCATCTTTGGCGCTCCCCACCAGTGCACGAGTTTTATTTGGAGGACAAAACACAGTTCCGACCCGGTGTTTCTTCAGAATGCGGGCGATTTTCCCCGAGAGTGCGCCTGTGTATGGAATAAATGCAGTGCCTACCTCCTCCCTCGTGACTTCATCCATCTCAACAGTTTGTGCTGCAGTGGTTGGGCGGAGAGCACGTTGAATCTGCCACTCTGAGTACCCATTTTTTCGAAATACAGTTCTCAGATGTTCCAATTCCTGGGGTAGACTCTCTGCGTCATAGTTAGTGCGCGCCCTATGTTCTAGAGTTTTAAGTACCCCATTCCTCTGTGAAGGGTGGTGGCAGCTGTCTGCGTGCAAATACAGATCAGTGTGCGTTGTCTTCCGGTACACCCCATGACCTAGGGTGCCGTCAGCCCTTCTCTTGACCAAGACGTCAAGGAAAGGTAATTTACCCTCCATTTCAGTCTCCATAGTGAATTTGATGTTGGGGTGCATGGAGTTTAGATGTGTAAGGAAGTCAAGGAGTTTATCCATACCATGTGGCCAGATGACGAACGTGTCGTGCACGTAACGGAAAAAGCAAGTAGGTTTCCATACGGATGACGACAGGGCTTCCTCCTCGAAGTTCTCTATGTACAAATTCGCTACCACCGGTGAGAGTGGGCTACCCATGGCGACTCCCTCCGTTTGTTCGTAGTATTCTCCATTAAAAAGAAAATACGTGGAAGTCAAGACATGCCTAAAAAGTTCAGTGGTCTTCTCGTCAAACTTCTGACTAATCAATTCTAGTGACTCTCGCAGGGGTACCCTCGTAAACAAGGAAAGGACGTCAAAACTCACCATGATATCTGACTCATCCAACCTGAAGCTATCAAGGCGTTTAACAAAATCCACGGAATTACGGATGTGATGAGGGCATTTACCCACATAAGGACTTAATATTCCCGTCAGGTACTTGGCCAACAAATATGTAGGTGCCCTGATGTTGCTGACAATGGGGCGTAATGGTACCCCCTCTTTGTGAACCTTCGGGAGTCCATATAGTCTAGGCGGTACTGGACCTTGGGGTAACAATTTCTTAGCGTCACCCTCCGGTAAATCTGCGTCCTTGAGAAGCGCCCTCGTCTTGTTCTCCACCTTCTTTGTAGGGTCAACGCTGATCTTCCGGTAGGAATCGTCATTTAGCAGACTCTGCATCTTATCAGTGTAGTCCTTATGGAAGACAACAACTGTAGCATTGCCTTTGTCAGCCGGTAAACAAGGAAAGGACGTCAAAACTCACCATGATATCTGACTCATCCAACCTGAAGCTATCAAGGCGTTTAACAAAATCCACGGAATTACGGATGTGATGAGGGCATTTACCCACATAAGGACTTAATATTCCCGTCAGGTATTTGGCCAACAAATATGTAGGTGCCCTGATGTTGCTGACAATGGGGCGTAATGGTACCCCCTCTTTGTGAACCTTCGGGAGTCCATTTAGTCTAGGCGGTACCGGACCTTAGGGTAACAATTTCTTAGCGTCACCCTCCGGTAAATCTGCGTCCTTGAGAAGCGCCCTCGTCTTGTTCTCCACCTTCTTTGTAGGGTCAACGCTGATCTTCCGGTAGGAATCGTCATTTAGCAGACTCTGCATCTTATAAGTGTAGTCCTTATGGAAGACAACAACTGTAGCATTGCCTTTGTCAGCCGGTAAGACAACAATTTCAGAGCGCTCTCTCAGATCGCGAATGGCCGCCCTCTCTTTACTGCTGATATTTGACTTCATCGGCTTGGATTTCGTCAACGCACGACAAGTTTCACGACGTATTTCCTCGGCTGATTCTGGCGGAAGTCGAGCTGCAACCTGTTCAACAGCACTAACAATTTCTGCGACCGGAGTGAACTTGGGGGTGGGAGCGAAGTTGAGACCTTTCTGCAAAACCGAGACCGCATCATCACTCAACACCATGCCACTCAAATTGATGACAGTCTTTCACGGAACCTGCAGAGATGGTTTGTCAAGGAGACGTGAGAACTTAGCTGTTTGACGTCCCGTAGCCTTCTTATGTGCAGAATCAGCTGACACCCAGGTGACACCATCAATCCAATCCCAGGAACAAGAAGTGAACTTACTAGCCAGTTGCAAATGTAGTTTGAGTAATTCCTGTGAGATAAACTCAAGGCTCCGGCGGACGAATTGCACTCTCTCACGTACCAATGCGAGGCTGGCTCGTTTCTTGATTCTCTTAGCTGCTGCAGAATCGATGTGATGCATAACCTTAGCAAAATTTGGAATAACATTCTCGGAACGACATCTCTTTAGAAAGGCAAGAGTACTTAGCAAACGACATCTACGGTGGCGCAACTTTTCAAATTTCTTCATGCTGCGATACATCTCCTTCCCGTAAAGGTGTATGATGTGATTCTTGAGTTTCTCCCGGCGTATTCGATAATCAAAATATCCACGGGTGTGCTGCCGGTCTATAGTGTCCATGTATGATCGCCGAAATATTGTGCCCGTTGGACACTATAGACCGGCAGCACACCCGTGGATATTTTGATTATCAATACGCCGGGAGAAACTCAAGAATCACATCATTTATTGAACCATTTGTAGTTCGAAATCATTCAGTTTAGCTAAATTTTCAGGGGTTACTATTTTTCTGTTAAATTCGTTTTTATCAAGCTGAAGATTTATCATTCTCCACATCACTGCATGACAGTATTTTTTTTTTATGGATTACTGGGTGGCATGATCCATTACTGATTAATGTAACTGTAGTAATTAGTTTCTGAAAAATTTCGGATTTGTGTATTGAGTTTTTTCTTTATTTTAACATTCAAAAAGTTATTCAGTTATTTACTTCGACTTCATTGGTGTATTTGATCTTATCGTGTACACTGTTTCATTATGACGGAATATTAGCGACATTCTCCTCTACACCATTCAAAATGACTAAAGCTTCATTGATGCAACTTTCTATTTAAATCGATCAAAAATTTTGTCTTCATTATGATTAGTTAATATGTTGGCCAAGGATCCAGCCATCTTGTTCCCCATGACTAAACCACCAAATTGTGAATATATACCATCTTGATAACTAAAGCTGTTTAAGTAACAGTAGGTTGCAACAGTTGAATGAGCTGACAGATTTGAACTGGATAGTTTCTTGGGCTTTATTAAGTTATTTTCGATCATATCTGTGGTTTCTTTAATTGAAATAGTAATACCGAAATAAATCAGTTTACCATTGTCATGAATAGTAGTTTTATTGATTTGGGCACTTAGTTCTTGTGTATTTCTTCTCACATGTACAGAATTTGTTGAGTAAATAATTAAGTTTTTTTGCATAAAATATAGGAGATGACTGTCAATACTATCAATGATGGTTCAAATAATGATGTCTTTTTTATGAATTTTTGTTTGTGCACACTATGCTGGGGCTATGGTGTTCATAATAATCCATTCTGTTTTTTCTTCATCTGTGAAGAAATAGTTACATTCCTTAATGGCTTTCCTGATTCGTGCACTAAATTTGTTTGTGTGATCATGTTGTTACCTGTAAATTACTCTTTTCAAAAAATTTGAAAGTTTAATTTTATAAATATCAATTTGTATTACAACTAATGTGTTGCCTTTGTCAGCTTTTGTACCTATTGTATAATGTCCTTATTAATTCTTTGTAGTATACATTGGTCAGTTCTTACTTTGTGATTGTCTTTGCTGCCATGCTTCATTTGATATGAAATTATTTTGGAGGTTTCAGAGGTTCATGTAAACAGAGCGTAAGTTAAGAAGCTGCAGTTATTTTACCGGTATTCCACTCAGAATTACAATTCTGAACACAGGTATGCTTATGCAAGCGTTCCCATTTACGTCTGGTAAAGTGAATCTTCCTGTTTTTTGTTTATTTATCTTAGTGGAGGGTTTTACCCTTCCTATCCCGCTTAACTTGGTGTGGTTTTCTGGTTTTACCTGTAGACTGACAAACCATGTCGATTTTGTTGCTGTCATCAGGTACAATCAGCCCATGAATGGGCATCTTTACGTAACTGGAATATTTATTGCAGCTGGTCAGGCTGTAAGACAATCCACGTCAGCAAGCTCTCAAGAAAGCAACTGAAAAAAATCCTGTATTAAAATTAATATAGCGTGTAATTTTCTAAACATCCTTATCGTTCTCGAGACTCTTAGTTATTGTTCTTAGGTGGATCATATCGATACCCGGGACAGCAGAGAATCATAATCACTGTCGGATATTTAACTTTCAGTAAGGTAAATACAGTTGATAAGGGCTAGTGTTGTCATGTCTTTACAGATGTTCAGTTTTAGTTCTAACTGGTGGCTGTAGATCCATGTGTAAACATACAACTTTCAGGCTATGTTTACTTACTTTCTTGCAACAAGTGGAAACTGTTATAACATTCGTCATGTGTTGTAAGTCACCTGACGTCAATGATCGTTGCGATCTTACGTTCATGATATAAAAGTAAGTTGCCAACGTCCTCCCAGTTGTATCAGTGACAACAGTCACAAATGGACTCGCGTTATGGCACACCAGGTTCAAATTCCCGTTCAGGCCTCCAGATTAAGGTTTTGCATAGTTCACGGTTTCCCTAAAACACTAAAGACGGACGACCGGATGCTACCTTTGGAAAAAAAAAAACACGACCGCTCTTTCTCCAACCTTTCCCAGTCCGAACTTATGGTCTCTAATTATCTAGCCGTTGACAGGGCGTAAAACCCTAATCTTCTTTCCCTGCTTCCTTCAACAATCGCAGATCTAATAGAGAAATCAGGAGAAAACTTCGCATCGGCTACATACAGCAGTGGAAGTAAAACTGGAGACAGGAGGCAGACAGGATTATTATCTTAAATATAATGAATACAGACACGAGGGTGACTGATGAGCGTAATACGTATCTAGATAACACAATTTAAAGAAAAAAAAAGAGAATGCTACTGGAACGATATAAAATATTTTGGGTGAGCAGCTTCAATGTATTTAAAAAAACGCCACTGTTTTCCGCGGATAGCTCCTGTATTGTCTACTTTATTAGTTGAAATTGGGTTTAATCACTTGACCATCTGTCGATAACAAAAAAAGTGAAGCACCGTGGGGACGTGGTCAAATATCAATGTAACGTAACTTCTTACACGTATACACCATCGGTGGGCATGTAAATGATTAGAACAGCAATTCTCTGTGACAACCACAATGCGCACCAGAGTGCATTAATGTTGTTCATGTTTACTGTTGTTACCAGGCCTGGCAGGGTATATAAGGGGCGTGACCAGCGTCAGATACAGAGTCGTCAACGTGAAGGGCACGGAGATGCCGTGTAATTGTGTGAGACAACGTTATCAGCACCTGAAGGAGTTTGAAAAGAGGCTAGTTGTGGGTCTCCATTTGGCCAATAGATCGAATCTTGCAATGTCCAGATTTCTGGGGCATTCAGAAGCTAGAATGGCCCGATGTCATATTGCATGAGGATGTGAGAACAGGCTACTCGTCGTCAGGTTTCCGGTCGACCACGTCTTGCCACCACAAAGGAGGATTACTGTACTATGCAACAAGCACATAACAACCCCTACGCATCTGCACCTGTCATCCGAGAACAAGTAATGGTCTCCTTCCAAAATAATGTGTCATCAATCGCCACTAGTCAGACTAGCAGCAGCTGGGGTATGGAATTACCGTCCCACGCGCAGCCTGTGTTCAACATAACATACGCTGCTTTTGGAGTGGTGCTGTGACTGGGAGGAATGTATTGTTGATGAATGGTACTCCAGTGTGTTCAGCGATGAATCGCGTTTCTGCATTACCCTGTGCGGTCATGGTCACGAGTATGGCGACGACCTGGGGAAACGTCCCATTCATCCCATGTTTAGAAAGGCATAGTGGCGCCATGGCGTGAGGAACCGTAGGGTATGACTTCAGGCCAAGGCTCTTAGTAACTGAGGGAACTCTGACAGAAGAAAAATACGTCATGGACCTCATGTGTTACCTCTCATGCGACAGAGTCGTGGTGCCATTTTACAACAGGACAAAATTCTTCCACACATGGCACATATCTGCATGAACTGTCTTCATTATGTTGAGGCTCCTCTTGGACTAAACCTCCAACAGCATCCTGGTTATCAATAATCTAGTTGGTCTTTTTCGTTAGAATCGCCTGCCCATCGCTGTCGCCAATGCACCAGCCATATTCCAATGCTATTTGGAACACCTGAGATGGTATGTTCTGCGGATGGCAAATTATTTGGACGATATCACTGTTACTGGCAAAAATGCACAGGATAATTTGGACTTCATGTTCAGTGAGCTCCAACAGGCTAACGTGAAATGTCATAAGGAAAAATATTCTTTCTTTGAGCTGCAAGTGGAATACCTGGGTGCATATTTTCAGCGTATTAGGGACACTCCGTATCATACTGACGCCATACAAACCTACCAGTCCTAAGAGACGTCAAACAATTCGGATTCATATTACGTCAACTGATCTATTACAGAAAATTCATTTCTCGTTTGGAAGCTATTGTCGAACCACATCAGCTCCTGCGCAAGAATGTGGTGTGGCAATGGTCCTTCACTTGCAGCATGTCTTTTAGAAACTTTATAAAGGCTCTGCTCCGGCCACCATGTCTTATGGCATTTGATCTTTCCAAGTTCCTGATTGTGGTGGCAGCTGCATCCCACTGGGACTTGGGGACCATTCTTTCTCACACATCGATGGAGCTGGACGACCAACAGAATTTTTTTCCAAGATTTTAACGCAGGCACAGCGAAATTACAGTCGAATCGAAAAGAAAGCTTTAGCTATCATATTTACATGGAAGAAATTTCACAAATATGTGCACAGGATGCGGTTTATCCTGTTAACAGATCATAAGCCTCCGTTACTACTGTTCAATGCCCACGTTAATATTCTGATCAGGACTATCTGACACCTGCAGAGATGGGAGCTGTTCCTCCTGGGATACCACTATGATCTACAGTGCAAAGTGCTGATGTGGTCATCCTAACATGTCTCCCAGTGGGACAAGACCCAAAGTTTGATGCAGCTCCTGACGTCTGCTTTCATACTGACGCCAAAGCTGAGGCAGCAGTGGCCAGCTTAACCATTGACGCCAAAGTTACCATCCGCTGGTCGCCAGAGGACCTGGTCTTCTCAAAAGCCAGGCAGTTGGTGAAGAATAATTGGCCAGCAGATCACAAGATCCTTGAACATCTGGACATTCAGGCCTACTTGTACTACCGATATGGGTTGTCTACTCTCAATGGTGTCCTCTTGCACCAAGGAGATAATGGCCGCATCAGAGTGGTCATTCCACAAGCATTCCAACACTGTGTCTTGACATTACTTCAAGGTTATTGGGGTATGGTCCTTACCAAATGGTTGGCCCACCAACATATCTTCTGGGGGGGGGGGGGGATCCACAGAGATACAGAACATGGCTGTGGCGTGCTCGACATGTCAAAGGAAGTAGGCACCACCAGCCCATTGTATTTTCCTTCACCTGACGTGATATTCCCGTGGTCTCGCACTCATCTAGATTTTACACAACCCTTTCTAATTTACTGTGTTAATCATAATAGATGCTGTCAGCTGTTTTCCATATGTTTCACAGATGCACTTGACATCATCAGCAAAAATCATCCAGGCTTCATGTCGCATTTCCTCAGTAGTAGTGCTCCCAGGAACCTTTGTGACAGATAATGGCCCTCCATTCATGTCAGCAGAATTCCAGTTTTTGTATGGACAATGGCATAGCTTTAATGTGTACAGTGTTATTCCAGCCTGCTTCCAACGGACTGGCACAGAGGTTTTTCTGCACTTTTAAAACTCAACTGGCAAAGTTGCACTGACATCATAATCTACATGGAGTGCTCAGTTTATTTCTGGCCTCCTACCGCTCTTATCCACAGGATAGATACGGTATGGCCGAAAAACTTCATGGACAGCTGTATCGATTGCAATTATCTGTCATCCATCCCAACTCTCTCCTGTCTACCACCTGCCATTCGCGCAGTCACCCCTCAGGATGCAGTCTGGGCACTAGTTTTTCGCAGGGTCGCCAAGAGTGTATATCGGTTCACATCACACACCTTTTGGCCAGAGCAGTGATCGAAGTCCAGATGCCTGCAGCAGAGGCATATCAACGAAGTACGATCTTGGAGTGCGTGAGCTGCCCAAACAGAGAAATTCCCAGAAGTTTCTGTTCTAGAATTAGTCCCCTTGACGCCCAAGAGTGTCCATCGTGACTGCTGGCAGACATCTCAGTTACACGATCCTTCCTGTAGGCCTGGCGCCCACTCTCATGGACACTGAAAGCAGTCCCCCAGGTTCTCTGCTTCCCCCATACACTGCAGCAGGACTGCCATCTGCTGGGAAGCAACGATGTTTTACTATCTCTCTTCTAATGGCAGGCTGGGTGGTATGGTTCGTGCAGAAAACCGTGGCTGGTAGATGCACAGACGGCAGGGCACACGAGGGGAGAGTGGTAGTGATGGGGGCTACGGGCAGACGCTGTAAGGGATATGCCAAGTGCTGGAGGAGAAGTGCCATTCTAAACTGAAGCCTACACTCGCATTTTTTATAAATATTAAGCGAGGCCCCTCCACGCCCACACTTACATAGTAATCATTCAAAAAGATCTGTCACCTCTGCTTTGGTTAGTATCTAAGGGGAATTTCGCTGAAAATGTAGCGATTTATTTTCGCCAGGCTTGTTAACCATTTGTAACTTTCATAGAAGTGTCACGAGTATCGAATTTTGAGTAAAACCTACACATTGATCTTGTTGGCATATTAAAATCTAATTCTTTTCACAAAACACAGCAGAGTTTACACACTTTCAATTCACTAACATATCGTGCAGACGTAATGGCGAGATAATTTTTTTTAAGCGAGCAGTTGAGGAAAAGCAGGGTCAGTATCTTATGAAAAAGCACATCCTCGGTACGAAATAAACATGTAATTTCTTCACTTATGTTGTTCCAGAATCCATTGCATTTCTCATTTCACGACGTATCGATGGCCGTTAAAAATTACATTCTTTCACCCAAGAAGTCTGTAGTTAGGGGAACAACACGGTAGACAATGAAGTTTTGCCTAATAACCATGTGGAAACATACTCTCCTCTTTGTGTACTATCATTTGCTAACATTTCATTTCGATATCTCAAACCGTTTATAAAATATATAACATGTTGTGGATATTTCACTCTGAATTTATCGCTGGTGCGGCGACATCACAAATGAGTGTGCTGCGTCAGATCAGTTTTCTCAAGATTGGTGATAGACAGAGACCCGCACCCGACACTAAAAGAAAAATTCAATATATTCACCAAACACAAAATCATATTGATATCTATTTTTCATTGCAAAATTATCCGAATTTCGCGCAGTGTCTTATTTCCAAGTAAATATCACAATAACTATGACTATTAACGAAATTATGGGCACATCATAACGAATATGACATATAAGGTTACCGAATAATTTCTGTAAAATCGTTTGAGAAAGATTGCTGGGCATGCGCCTCGCTTCTGCGATCGGTAACCGGCTCAAAACCGCGCGACCGCTGCGGTCGCAGGTTCGAATCCTGCCTCGGGCATGGTTGTGTGTGATGTCCTTAGGTTAGTTAGGTTAACGTAGTTCTACGTTCTAGGGGACTGATGACCTCAGAAGTTAAGTCCCATAGAGCTCAAAGCCATTTGAACCATTTGAACCGGCCCAAAAGTGGCAAACACTTGTCGCCCTGCCCTTCCGACCAAACGAATGAACTCGCCCGACACTTTGGCCGAAAACTGGTCACTGCGCATCGGTCACCGTATCCTGCACAGAGTCAATATTGGGGCTGATAGCCCTCTAGCATAACAGTGCTGCACCACAGATGGCCGATGCCAAAAGTCGCTGGGGCTACAATGGCGAACACCGCTGCTGCAGTACTGAGTACGTACTTTGCCAACAGGTGGCACCAGCATCATTCCAAGAGGCAGCAATCAGGGTGGACGTATTTTCATTTACAGTATCAGGTGCTCGAAAATAGGTCTCACCATATCCTGGCTCCTCAACACTATTTAGGCCAGTGCACAGTTAAGGCTAGTCATTTCTGCACGGACGAGCTCTCTGGGCTCCACGCTGATAGCTTCCACAGTTCCTCAATCTATAACTCTCCAGGAATCCTCCTTCGAAGTCATCCGATGGAAGTCTACCTGCCTCGGATCGCCATCTCCGACATTACGTGTAGCCACAAGCGGTGGTCCTCGAGCTATGTCGGGCCTTCGCCTCTACAGTGCGGAGCTCCAGGACTTTCGTATATTGGCGAGAGGCAATGTTTGTGTAATTAGAATCAGTTCCCCGTGAATCACTACTTTGAATCTAATAATTATGATTCAGTTTTCAGTGGCTGACACACCACTGAGCTAATGTCTCTCACCCAGTTCAAAGACAGAGACATAATTGTGAACTATTTCTTGTGCTGCGTAATTATGCTTTGAAGAAGGAGAATTGAAGCTTTATTTTCATTTCAGTAAATATACTTTTTATTGGGCTTTAATTTCCTTACGCAGACAATGACATGGGCCACTACAGGAAGGATCCCCAGATCTGTCTCTGATATAACTCGTAAGGGAACAGCTTCAACATCAACTCCGTCCCAGTGTCTGTACCAAGGATACTAAGGCCCTGTTACAACAGTTGTGGGCCAGCTTGCCTCAGGATAGGATACAATGGGTTTATGACATCCTCCCCAACCAAATCAGAGATTGTATTCAGGCCATAGGGAGTGCAACGTCGCACTGGTAAGTGGCCGTATACTGCCAATTTCCTTGTAAATTTGACTCGAGTTTGTAATCACGGAAATAACATCACGTCCCTCTCAAGACGTGAAGTTTCAGGTCGTTATCTCCTCCGCTTCTGAGTGCTTCCCGTTTTTCATCAGGCAGGGTGTGGCTTCCAAGACAGGCCACCACAAATACAGCCAGAATGAGTAAATACACTGAAGCCCCAAAAAACTGGTATAGGCATGCGTATCCAAATACAGAAATATGTAAACAGGCAAAATACGGCGCTGCGGTCGGTAACGCCCATATAAGACAACAAGAGTCTGGCGCAGTTGCTAGATCGGGTACTGCTGCTACACTGGCAGGCTATTAAGAGTTAAAGGAGTTTGGACGTGGTGTTATAGTTAGCGTACTAACGATCGGACACAGCATCTCCGAGGTAGCGATGAAGTGTGGTTTTTCCCGTATGATCATTTCACGAGTGTACCGTGAATATCAGGAATCCGGTAAAACATCAAATCTCCGACATCGCTGCGGCCGGAAAAATAGCTTGCAAGAACGAGAGCAACGGCGACTGAAGAGAATCCTTCAACGTGACAGAAGTGCAACTCTTCCGCAAACTGCTGCAGATTTCAATGCTGGACCATCAACAAGTGTCAGCGTGCGAACCATTCAACGAAACATCATCGATATGGGCTTTTGGAGCCGAAGGCCCACTTGTGTACCCTTGATGACTGTACGACACGAAGCTTTACGCCTCGCCTGGGCCCGTCGACACCGACATTCGACTGTTGATGACTGGAAACACGTTCCCTGGTCGGACGAGTCCCGTTTCAAATTGTATCGAGCGGATGGACGTGTATGGGTATGGAGACAACCTCATGAATCCATGGATCCTGCGTGTCAGCAGGGTACCGTTCAAGCCGGTAGAGGCTCTGTAATGGCGTGGGGCGAGTGCAGTTAGAGTGATATGGCACCCTGATACGCCTAGACACGACTCTGACAGGTGACACATACGTAAGCATCCTTGCCTGATCGTCTGCAACCATTCATGTCCATTGTGCATTCCGACGAACTTGGCCAATTCCAACAGGACAATGCGACATCCAGCACGTCCAGAATTGCTACAGAGTGGCTCCAGAAACGCCCTTCTGAGTTTAAACACTTCCGATGGTCACCAAACTCCCCAGACATGAATATTATTGAGCATATCTGGGATGCCTTGCAAGGTGCTGTTCAGAAGAGATCTCCACCCCCTCGTACTCTTACGGATTTACGGACAGCCCTGCAGGATTCATGGTGTCAATTCCCTTCAGCACTTCTACATCTACATCTACATTGATACTCCGCAAGCCACCCAACGGTGTGTGGCGGAGGGCACTTTACGTGCCACTATCATTACCTCCCTTTCCTGTTCCAGTCGCGTATGGTTCGCGGGAAGAACGACTGTCTGAAAGCCTCCGTGCGCGCTCTAATCTCTCTAATTTTACATTCGTGATCTGCTCGGGAGGTATAAGTAGGGGGAAGCAATATATTCGATACCTCATCCAGAAACGCACCCTCTCGAAACCTGGCGAGCAAGCTACACCGCGATGCAGAGCGCCTCTCTTGCAGAGTCTGCACTTGAGTTTATTAAACATCTCCGTAAGGTGCTGTTCTTCATACATTAGTCGAGTCCACGCCAAGTCGTGTTGCGGCACTTCTGCGTTGCTTGCGGGGGCCCTACACGATATTATGCAGGTGTACCAGTTTCTTTGGCTCTGCAGTGTATATACATTTGCGGTTTTCGACTAGTTATAGCGGACAATATTGTGAATTTCCTAGCCTTCGCAAGTACATTTTATCATTTATAGTCGCCGAATGGCGACATCGAATTTGTATTTTCTGATGGAACCACATACTTTTTTCTGTGACATTTGAAACAAGCTTGTAAGAGAACACCAACAACATATCATGTATGGGACTTGATCAAATAGTATCAATATAACAGCGTCGCAAACGACTGTGCTACCGTCAGGAGGAGAGGCTCCACAAACGCCTGTCTTATTACACCAAGTGTAAGCGAACACCTATCTCAGGTACGGTTCGTATTTTTACTATCACATCTGCCATACCAAGTGCTCAAAATGTTGGCCTTCAGCATTGATACACGCTGTAAATTGATTCTGGAGAAATTATAATGCACGTTGAATTTCATTTGGAGTTAACGGCCACACAGACCCTTGTTATAAGGCATTTCATGGCTTCGAAGATCGTTGGTGTTTCCCAGTAGTCCTCCTGTTTTAATTTTCGGCACAGATAAAAGTATAGAAGTATTTTCTATTCTGAGTTCCCTGACCGATTGTGTGATTGCTCTCCAAATGTTCCTTTAAGAGGGTCTATCATTACATGTGCAGAATGGGAGGGACATCCGACATGCTGGTACCACACTGACTGCCGTATGTCCAGCGGGACGTCTTCCTATAACCACGGCAACAGCATACCTTACGAACACGAGATCTTGAGTGTATTTAGGTTCCCATCAATAAACGTTTTTGAGCCAGCGTGGATTTTCAACTGAAGATTAATGGATATTGCGGAGACTGACTTGCCCATGTTTTGAAAATGAGTCTGCTTCCTCTTAGTGACGTTTTCATTATGTGTTACTGCTGCTAAAATGTTAGTTCCGTTTCTTTCATCAGTTGCTCTTCTTTTTCCTTGCCGTGTTATATTCTCCACACTTTAGGTTCTAGAACTTTCTTTTAAAGTATGCAAAGACAGATCGTGAGCACTTCGCAGTACCTGGATACTCTTCAGCGTACAAACGCACCGCTGCTCTAATAATTTGGCGACTTTCGCCATAAAGGATATTCACTTTCTCGACTGTGACGTATATAGATCCTCTAGAAGAAAACAAAATCGATATCGTAGGTCGACGGCTATAAACGATAAAAAGTTGTTAGAACTTCGCAAAATTCGCCATATTGTCCGCTATAGCTTGCTGAAAACAGCATCTCTGTACATTAATTCGTTCTGAATATATTTGGGGTGGCGTGTCTTATCTAACTCACCCCGTAAAATATACCGGCTGTCTCTCCCAAGAGTCGTCAGGCGCAATTTATTTGGTGCTTCGACAGATATTTGAGATTTATCTTTTGCAAAATTTAGGTGGCGTCATCCCAAACAAATATTGTCCATCACGTCTTTCGTGTGACGCTCATTGTAGACGGGCTGTGTCGGCTTATTTATTGTCGCAAACAAAAACATTTTTCTCAGTTTACTCTAGTGCAATATTCGTTTTATCGATATGTATTAACAGGGAGAAACAAGTAGGAAGATTAGCCTGGACTCGTGCAGCGACTGTGTGCCATCGTGGCCCAGGTTGACCGTTATCGCCATGCAGCAGCGCTGCGCAGTCGCTGCTGGAGTTTTAATGCCCCTGTTAATACAAACCAATAAAATGAGGCTGCGCTGTTATATTTTACCACGAGCGGCTCTTGTACAATGTCCTAAATACGTTGGAAGTATCAGTCATGGTCAGAACTGTGTTATGTGTAGTTGTGAGTGCATTATGTCGGAGCTAAGTGATTTCGTACGTGGGCAAATTGTTAGTGCTCGTATGATGGGTTATTCCGTAACCGAGAGAGCGTAGCTGTTTGGTGTTACAAGAGGCGCCGTATTGAAGACTTATACAGCATACAGGTTCAAATGGTTCAAATGGCTCTGAGCACTATGCGACTTAACTTCTGAGGTCATCAGTCGCCTAGAACTTAGAACTAATTAAACCTAACTAACCTAAGGACATCACACACATCCATGCCCGAGGCAGGATTCGAACCTGCGACCGTTGACCGTAGCGGTCGGTCGGCTCCAGATTGTAGCGCCTAGAACCGCACGGCCACTCCGTCCGGCCAGCATACAGGGATTGTGGAAAAACATCGTCCGCTAAGTCACAACGCGGTCGAAAATGAATGTTGAGCGATCGTGACGGGCTGTCATCGAAGAGGGTTGCGGCGAAAAATAAGAGGACGACAGATGCAAAAGTCACTACAGAACTGAATGTCGCTCTCCCGATTCTTGTTAACACCGAAACGAAACGAAGAGAGCTCCATAAGCAGGGAACTGCAGTGTGAGCTGGAATTCTAAAACGATTCATCAGTGAGGCAAATGCCGGTAATAGCAAAACGTCGTGCCGAATCCATAAAACCTTGACTTTTGAGCAATGGAAGAGAGTCATTTGGTCGGATGAGTCTTGTGTCACACTGTTCCCAGCTTTTAGCAGAGTATACTTCCCAAAAATGAAACATGGTGGGGTTTAGGTGAGAGTTTGGGCAGCTACATAATGGTATTCCGTGGACCACATGGTTACTCTGCAACGCTGCATTACTGCCAAGGATTAGGTGACCATTTTGGCTGATCAGGTCCATACCACGGTACAATAAGTGGTGATGCTGTGTAGCAAGACGACAGAGCCGCTGTTAACACAGCTCGCGTTTTCGAGGAGTGGTTTTGAGAGCACGAGGATGGATTGTTGCATCTCTCCTGGCAACCTTAGTCACGAAATATGAATATTATCGACATTTTGTGTTCTGCTTTGGAAAGAAGGGTGCCTGATCGCTGTTTCCCTCCATGATTGTTACCTGAAATTGCCACTATTTTGCAGAAAGAATGGTATAAGGTTCTCCTGAAAATGGTGCTTGATCTATATCTATCCATTCCGAGACAAGTTGAAGTTGTTCTGAATGCCAATAGTTTTCGTACAACGTATTAGGCATGGTACTGTGTTGTGTTGTTTGGTGTTTCCGAGTTTTTGTAATTCCCTTCGATTATTCCCTTTAGGAGTGCGTGTGAACTTGAGGCAGTCACAGCTTCACTCCAAATTTCCTCATTTCGTTTCTTCCCAAGACTTCTTTATTAATTCACTGTGTTTTTTCCCTTTTCTCTGTCCATATTTTTTACCCCGCTGTTTGATTTTCTTGATGATTGTCAAATTTTCATGTTTCTGCCTTCATTTCTCATTTGTTTTCTGTCCTCAATTTCTTTTTCTGAGATTTTTAATCGCTCCACGTCTTCTTGTGTTTGTTTCATCCATCTGGTCTTTAATTTACTTACATTAACGACGTTGAAAATGTTCTAAGTGAGTCTATATTCATCCGTCCTCCACAGGAGTCCGTAGAACTGCAGGCGTCTTTCCCTAAATTTATTTGCAATGCTGTTTGTGTTTTTGTAGAGTTCCATTGCAGGTCGTCTGACCCACGTTCCTTATCGGAGAACACCGCCATAGTTTTTTCTAACGATTTTCCGTCTTTGCTTCGTGAGGTCGTGAATTTTTGTCATCTCTCTAATTACTATGGATACTGTCGCATACAAGGTTCCTGGTGAAACAACCGTGTAGGAGTGTCGTGGTTTTGTATTAAGAAATACTGCTTTTTTTTTTTTTTAGTGCAGAGATTCCATGTAAGTTTGTACGCCCTTTGAAGTTTGAATATTCTTTCTGTGTTAGAGATCTTGTTCAGCCCTGAGAGTTGGATAGTTCCTCCTAAGTAACTGAAGTGAGTGACCTGAGATATTTTTCCATACTGTGTTTTCAGAGAGAGTTTTCCGGTTGATTTGGTGTCCATGTACTGAATTTTTTCATAAGAAATTTTTAGTACGGTTTTACACGATATTTCATTAAGTTTATCTCGTGCTAATTTGGCGTCACCTTTGTTGTTCATTAATATAGCCACGTCACCTGCAAAAGCTAAGTATTTCACAGTGACTCTTTCTTATTCAATTGGGATACCTTTGACGTGCTTTTCCCATTCTCTGATTATTCTTTTTCCAATCGACGTTGAACAAGAGTGGCGATAAGCTATATCCTTGTCCGACCCTTACGCGAATTATGAATGAGATTGAGATTTCTCCCATGAATATAACTTTTGAGGGAGCTGACGATAATGTTTTCGGGATGATGGCCATGGTTTTCTTGTCAACACCTAATTCTTCTACGTTATTAAACAGAGCTTGTCCGTCGAAAGAATTGTAAGTTTTTCTGAATTCCACAAATGTGAGTATAGTGCTCCGGTATCGTGTGATGTGTAGTTTGGTTTTGAGGTTCCAGATCTGCTCAATACAAGATCTCCCTTTAATGAATCCGCCTGGTATTCGCCAATCTGTGGATCCCCTTGGGGCTGGAATCGGTTCAAAAATGTTTAAGAGAGAATTTCATTAGTTACTGGAAGAAGTGAGATTCCTCTGTAATTATGAGGACTCGTTTTGTCTCCTTTCTTGAGGAGTCGGTCCATCAAGGCACTCCTCCACTCTTTTGGAATTTTCTGTTTCCTAGACTTCAGATATTATCCTGTGAAATTTTGGTGTTTTGTTTTTGTGGTCCAATTTCCGTAATTCTGCAATGTAAATCAGATGAGTTAATGTAATCGGAAGGTTTCTCCAGACGTGTTATTCTCATAAATCCTCAAAAGTTTTTCTTTGGCAGCGAAGCCATCTAGGTGAAATCCTTGGAGTCACAGAATAGAAAATCTTATTCTTATGCTGGTAAAATCTTGCCATGTCACTTGTAAAAACTGTCGGTTTCTTTACACCACTGCTACTGTCGGTTTCTTTACATCACTGCTATCAAGTGAGCGTTTACGCTGACCACTTGCGACGGTCCTAAGGGCTGGATCAGCTGATACCTCTTTACATATGGAGCCAGTGATAGTGATTCTGCGATATCGAAATCTTCGGGTAGTCAAACATACATGTAGACCAACGTTCCAGATCTATATGTTCTATGCTGGTAAAAGATTTCAAACGTGTGACAGCACTTTTAACAAATAGTAATTTCTGTGTTACACTAGTCAACCCTCGGAATACTGCTGTTTCATATGGGAGATTACAGATAAAACGTATATGCATATATAGTGATACAAACACTAACTTCCTCATGTTACACTTACAGATGGTGTATGAAATTGATTGTTTCATGTATAAAATTCCACTATTAAAAACTACTTCAGTCTACTCTTACAGGTTACAGTTCTTCTTTCATATTCAGTTGAATTTAAACTTATATACGAAATAAAACATTTAATAACATTAATAATTACATTAGAAATTACATTAATAAAACTGACAAATTGCAGGGACTAATTTCTGACCGGAAGTGGAGAAAAAAAGGGTCTATGAACATGTGTCCAGAAACGCATCTTTGCCTTGTAGATGATGCTGACGAATGACAATATCTCTGACTACGTGCCGTGGGTTCCTTATGTGCTGCAGGCTGCGTGATTGACGCAGCGCACAGTAAGCAGCAGAATTGTCCGATATTCATGTCGGGAACAAGGCGAGATGGTACCGTGCACGGCCTAGCAGATGAAAACGGTCGAGAGGCATTTCAACAATGCCAAAACAAGTGCCGTTATAGACACCAACCACATCACACAACATTTCAAGCGCTTTTTGTGTGTTCGTATGATTATGGAGCCTTTCAGACAGACGAAAATGCAAGGAGGCGGCGGACTTTGCGAACACCAGATTTGGAGGACCGTGTTCTACAGGCTACTGAGACGAACCCTAGTACAGGAAAGAGGCCCCTCAGCGTGGTGAAAGCCAAACTACGATTATGCATGACAGCCACTACTATCCATATCATCTGAAATCCCATGGAGGCCACTTTTGAACATCCGTCATGGCATGGATGCTATGCAGCTCTGTACTGTGTTAGGTGACGATTTGTTGATGTTGCAAGCACAACGTCCATTTCCGGACTCATGTTCATAGGACCTTGTTTCCTCGATTTCCAGTCAGGAATTCGTCTCTGCAGTTTGTCGGTTTTATTAAAGTTCACCCTGTATAGTAACATAGTCTCTCGTTTAAATAAAAGTATCAGTTTTCTAATTACATTTGTAGATAATGTAAGAATCTAATATATCGTAATATAAAAATATAGTATTGAAATCAATTTTTAGTCTGCAACTTTTCGGTTCATTTAAAATAGAAATACAGTTACTAGTCATGTCTTCACATTCTAACTGAAGTGCGTAACAAAGAGCGTCTGTGACGGTAGCATTACTATGACAATTTACAAAGCAGCGTTGTATATTTGTATACCCATAAAACTCAAGTAAAACACTGAAACTGAAGTTGTGGCACGTTGGAAAAGGGAGCAGGGAACAACAATGAGAACCAATAATAAATGACAGAAGGCGCTTTATGAATCACGACTGGCTGACTGCTCATAACGACGTTTATTGTATGACTGTATTGGCATGAGAACACATTATTAAACTGTCTGGATATTACTGAACGCTCGACTAGTAAAATATGGTGTGAAACCATATAAAAGGCAATAACTAACGTATAAACGTACCAGGAAGCAGGAAGGGTATCCTTAAGCTCCGGAAAATCGTAAAGAACTGGCCATAGTTTCACTGTTTGAGCCCACAGTTTATAGAAATGCTTCCCGGAGGACAACGGTCAGCGTTTTGGATGTACCTACGCAGGCATAGTCAGGGTGCGATATACTTAGCCAGTAGACAGGCCACAGTAAAAGCGGGCTCTGGTATGCTGCGAAAAAGGCACAAATATTTCAGGCAACACGGGACCGAACTTATTCTAGTTGGAATATACTGCCAGACATACTAGAATAGCGGCGTTGAAGTTTGCGAGGCGTGACTCTCACTGGAACCAGAAACGTGTTACAAGACTCAAAAGAATTAAAATTTTCAGTTGTATACTGTAGTGAGTAGGGCTTTGAACCCTGGAACTTGACGCAGACGCAGAGTACTGCTAAGGATGGTTACTCTTGTTAGCCGAATTTCCGACGATACCTGTTTATGATCACCAGTCACGCCTGTCTTTCGTTCTGCGAGGCACTCTTGAGCACGTAGTGTCATAGCCGACCAACGGTCCACTCGCCGGGCCAGTTTCAAAGACAATGGCGTGTCGGATGGGAACTGGCCGAGTTTCCGGGCACCGGCCCTCTATAGCTAGCGCTGCATTCGCTTAGCCAGTCCACTATTGTGCTCGTCATTTTTTGCGTCAATAGTGGGAGTGTCGTTGCCTCGATCTGCGCTTGCTGAGACAGTTTTCGGATAAAAACCTGTAGTAGCGAGAGTGGCGCTGGGCAAAGGTGTGCAGTTTAATTTTAAGTCCTTCATTTACATAATGTCCTATGCTGTATGTTGTATTCCGACAACGGTTGTGTGCAGTGGCACCACATATAAGCTCATTAAACGAAGTGCGTGCAATATACAATCTCAGCAACTAGGCTTGTCAAGGTTCCGTTTACCACCGGAATCTTCGCGGAAAACGTTTACCACAGGAATCTTCGCAGGAAATCTGAAACAATCAAGTACTTCCTCTAAAGAATGACATAAACATCTACAGATTAGTCAAATTACACTGCTGGAAAAAAATTAGTACACATGGATAGACCATGTCGATTTTGATCCGATGACGGCATATTCCACCTGGGGAATAGTAGATATACTGATAATGGTTTCAGCATCGTTCGCCAACAGGTAGCGTAGTATCATAGCTACCAGACTGTCATCTGCGTCTACCCTTTAATACGGAATGTTCACAGCCAGAAGATTCAGTGTGGTCTAAACGTGTGAATCAAGCTGGCGACTGTGCCACGGAGAATCACTCGTGCTTCGTACAGCCAAATGAGCGAGTTGGAAATCGGTCAAATTCTCGCCTTCCAGGTGGCGGGATGGTCATTCCGGAGAACTGCCACACAAGATTGATATTCCGCGTCGGTTATGCAACAATGCTAGTGCAATTGATCATGTAAAGGTTCTCATACCCATAGGTGAGGTACTGGAAATCCACGCAGCACAGATGCTAGCCAGGATCGTCATATGCAAGGGCAGCAGTGGCAGATCCAACACAGATAAGAAGGTTTGTGAGCCCAGACGTGTCAACACCCACTGTTGCGAACCGGTTATTAGCAGTGGGATTACCGGCACGCACACCTCTAGCCCATCCTTCACTCACGCCATAGCATCGACGTGGACGTCTCGACTGGTACAGTCAAAGGATCACTAAGAGATGGGATGGCATGCCGTGATCTTCAGTGACGATAACAGATTCTGCCTTCACGCAAGTGACGGTGGTTGGCGCGTACGATGTAGACCTGTGGAGCACTGTCTCAGAGAGTGCAATCGTCCGAGACACACTGTCCCCATCCCAGGCCTTACGATCTGGGGTGCGATAAGCTACAACTCTCGCGCA
This sequence comes from Schistocerca piceifrons, assembly GCF_021461385.2. NCBI lineage: Eukaryota > Metazoa > Arthropoda > Insecta > Orthoptera > Acrididae > Schistocerca > Schistocerca piceifrons. Next base: position 873,095,855 of record NC_060149.1, on the reverse strand, counting down.
CCTCTGATGTTTCTGGAGAGGACGCTAACCAGCGCTCGGTATGTGCAGTATGTTGTTAGACTGGTTCTTTTGCCGTTCTTGCAGCAGGAAGGTGATGTGTTGTTCCAACAGAATAATGCTCGCCCACATACCGTCCGTGAAAGTGAACGTGCTCTGCAAGACGTACAGCAACTTCCCTGACCAGCACAATCTCCGACTTGTCGCCCATCGAACACATGTGGGGCACTATGAGATGACAAGTGACCTGTGTGACTCATCGACTAACAACTCTTACAGAACAACGTAAACAAATCGAACAGACGTGGCATAACGTATCCCAGGACAGTATGCGCCACCTGTACGATCGACTGGACGCCAGAGTCAGCGCCTACATTGGCGCCTGTGGAAGGCTACACCACCTACTAATATGGATGTTTCAGCATGGGTTGATACCTGGAACCTCAGAACCGCTTGTGCTATTGATCTGTAAATGTAATCATTTCATGTACTCCATATCCACTGTAGCAACAATAAATCTTGAGTGAACTGGAAACGTCTAAAAGGGCCAATTTTTTTCTGGAAGTGTATTACATCGATTTTCTAAAGTAATGAAAAGGGCCACAGAAGAGTACCTTCTTAAGTACGACTGACGAATATCAAAAACGATTTAAGGAGAATGAATTAGCTGTCATAATAATCTTTGAGATTCTAAAGGAAGTTTGTTACGCCATAGATCGTGATGATACATCAAAAAATTCTCTACGTATTTCACATTTTAGATTCATTGATATGTAATTTCTAGTTACGAAACTACTAAGCCGAGTGTCATATTGAGAGTACAAGCTGCAGGTTTAACTGAAACGTATCAGAACTTTGTGTAATGTCATCTATATATGCACATAAGCACAGCGGATAAAAAACTAGTTACCCACAAGACACATCACCCTGATACCTTGCGACATCACCTCTAAACTCGCCCGGGTAGCCGCATGTGTTAACACGACCATTTGCGGGACGGGGATGCATGCTGGCCCAACTGAATCAAAAAAATGGTTCAAATGGCTCTGAGCACTATGGGACTTAACTGCTGTGGTCATCAGTCCCCTAGAACTTACAACTACTTAAACCTAACTAACCTAAGGACATCACAAACACCCATGCCCGAGGCAGGATTCGAACCTGCGATCGCAGCGGTCGCGCGGTTCCAGACTGTAACGCCTAGAGCCTCTCGGCCACTTCGGCCGGCCCAACTGAATCCGATCGGCAGATGAGTGATGAGGGTTTGGTGTGCTGACCAGATTGGAAATGGTTTTTAGGCAGTTTTCCACACCCCACTAGGTGAATACTGGGCTGGTAACCATGTTCCACCTCAGATACACGCTATGCAAACATTTTGTACATTTACTCACACTTCCACAAAGAACTTACTACATCCACAGTCAAACTGGATACACTGCTTCTGTCCTGGTGGGGTGGATAATAGGAGACTGATGACCTTAGCTGTTTCGTCTCCCTAAACACTTACCCAGCGCCACTTCCAGCCTTGATAATGGATTCATTGCGGTGAGTAAGAGAATCCACACATTTCCTCTGGTGTGTCATATGCAGGCGAACCACTCACTGAACATTAGGTCCTGTACAGCTACCAGATTGAGGGGAAGTGGATTGCTGAGTTTCAAGTGCTGTTCCAAGTATTCCCACACATTTTCTATAGCATTAAGATTGGGTGATACAGCGTACCAGCTGAAATGCGACACAATGTCAGTGTTTGACAAACCAGAAATGTCTTGCGAACATGGATGTTGTCATAGGGGAAAGTGGCAATGTCAACAGCATAATGACCATGGGCATGCGAGATTTAGAAGAAATGACAACACTAGACCTTTGAGATCATTGAAATAAACACGCTGGTTCATGTTCACAGTAGTAGTGGGGCAACAAGGACATGAGCACAATTTGTTAGTGTGAGATGTCTAGATAAGGGGCGTATATACACTCAGGGGAGCAAACCTATTGTTCTCTTTGATTGACAGGTTCTTGAGCTATTGTTCCCCACCCCTTCCCCTCGCCTCCTCCTCCCAAGCCCTCTGGAAACCTCCAACCTACCGCACTTCACCTCACTGATACAGATACACTTTCAAGCCTGACCTATTCAAACAGCCCCCTCTCACTCTTATCATTACGACTGACTACTTAATTAAACAGCTCAATTAATAAAATCCACCCTCTCGGAAACCACCCTCCCCTACCTGGAAATTGGTGGGAAAAAGATTCAGTTGGTTGGTCATTTGGAAGGAATCGAGTGCAGTGTTTGGAATACTGTTTATTTATTTATGGCAGTATATGGAATATAGTTTGTTTATTTAGTTACAGAATATGTCAGGAAACCGACTGAGTACGTTTGAGTATCACACACAAACATTATGCAAATCAGGTATTGAAATTTCCACTACAAATAGATCCTAGCACTAAATTTAGCCAAGGTCTTGTACACACCTGAGTTTGAGAGCACAAACACCCTCCTCCACGACACCGCTTCTACTGAACATATCTGCTGAAAACAATCCTACCAATCACACAAAATAGCGATCGCGAGGCGCATGCCCTCAGCTGACTGCAGGGTAGCCCCCATCAGCACCAGCTGGGAGAGAGAGAGAGCTATACCCGATCACATACCTGTGTGCAATACACCTATCAGAAATGCGATGGGTTTTTTAAAAGTACTATAGGATTCCTAAATTGATTCTCTCCACTACATTCAGAAAGATGAAGAAAGGCTCCATGACTGAATGGGTTCGAGTGCAGTGCTATATTATGCCGCCCGACAAGAAAAATATTGCATTTGCACTAGCTGTTGGCAACTGTACTACAAGCAACTCTAAAATACGGTATGAGAAGTGATGCCATGATCGCATGGGTAAAAGTGACATAAAGTCAATAAACTACGAAAAATGACGGAAAATACGTATAAATTGAGGGAAAATACGTCGAAATACATGGAAATTGAGGGAGCACTTGTATGTCTTCCGCTTGGTGCAGAAAAATTCCTGTACATGAGTACGAGTATGCGACAGGAAGAGGAATATGAGAAAACGTTAACATGGAAGCACTGGGAACCAGGCAAACAGTCATTTTTTTCGTCAGGGTAATAGTGATACACCTAAATTGACAGCTGTCTTTGATGTTTTTCTGGAAAAAAGAGAACCATCTGGCACTAAACTTACTTGTATTTGCGTTAAAGGGTGAAAGAAAGTGGATGGTGTGATCGGTTGAGATGGAGTCGTAACAAGGTACGATTTCATAGTAGACTGATGATGTGATGCATTCTAGAGAGAGAGGACGATGTTGCTGTAGGTCATTTAATCACTTTTTCACATTGATCTGTTGGGATTTATCAGCTATGTGACATAACCTGTGTCTGACTCATATACAACTGCGTGTGACTTAGAGGAGTATCTGTTATCAATCGTTAACAGTAAACCTCTCAGTCATCAGAGGACTTCCATGTCATGTGTGATGAAAAATGTCCATCCTGTTTCGGCGCTTTTGTCAAGACAAACGAAGATTTATGGGACACACTCCATTCCCCTGCCGCATATATGGCATAAAATCGAGTCTTCAATTTCATAACTACAGTGATTCTAAGTTAGCGACAGGTGTTTGTGAGATACTGCAATCCTCGTGTACACATCTGCTTGATAGATGTTCTGTTTATGGAGTTAGTGGCTGCATGACATGTAATTTTCACATGTCAAACACCACTGCTATGCGTTTGACTCTTTCTTTGTCAGAGGTATTGTCCGTTACTAACAATCATTTTATACAGCACTGATGCGAGCATAGTATAATTTCTGAACCATGATCGGATATTAACAGTGGGCAATATATACCTCTGGAAAGCTATATTGTGCATGTATCGCAAAGAATTATTGTTTTAAGAAAGTAGTTTTTTCATTTCTCAGTTTCTCACCATAGTTTATGGTAGAGAAACCTGCAAGAAGAATGTATGTCATGCACTGGAGATATATTTCTTACATCGGTGTAGTAACAGCGTTGGATTCCCCATGGGTAATGGGTTGGAATCCACACTGCTCTAACATTATAGCATGTTTTAAGTGCAGAGCCGTGTAGCCTTAGGGGTGTATGTTCTCTCTTACCAATACCCAGACACTAGAACCATACTTTAAAATTGATAGCACAGTTAATTTATGTAAAATTCTCCAAACTCCGTCTTTCCGGGGCTCTATCATGCATAAAACCACCAGTTTCTTGTTCTTATCATCTGTTATATCATGACAACAGTTTCATATTTACTATACTCCGCCGACCGGGGTGGTCGAGCGGTTCTAGGCGCTACAGTCTGGAACCGCGCGACCGCTACGGTCGCAAGTTCTAATCCTGCCTTGGGCATGGATGTGTGTGGCGTTCTTAGGTTAGTTAGGTTAAAGTAATTCTTTAAGTTCTAGGGGACTGATGACCTTAGAAGTTAAGTCCCATAGTGCTCAGAGCCATTTGAACCATTTGAACTATACTCCAATAAGGGGTGCAAACCTCCTCGACATTTGTGCATCTGGAGCAATGTTATGCTCTTGGATGGGTGTTTACGGACTCGGCTTTCACTGTTCCTTCACAAAAGTGGAATGTAGTGCCCTACTTCTGGTCAGCCAGTGCTGCAGGGAGCGTTGGCCAGAGACAATGCGAGGAAATCTTTCGGTCATTAACTTTATCCTAAGAACGCGAGAATATCCTGTGACTCCCATCCACACAGAGAAAGATTGTAAATTACTCACTATGCTCGAAGTGCTAGAAATATGTAGATCACTGTCTGGTGCACTTTAATGTATATGTTCAAGAATTAACAATAAATGGACGTACTGCACAGTCATCTATCTTCATTCACAATGGTACTCGCAAAGTAGTGGAGAGGCGGTTTATCAATGATGCAGAATTTAGGAAGCCTGCTACCACATCATTGGTTGGTGTCGATATTACGGTAAAATTGCTGAAATTTATCGCCCTATCGGCTGTGATGCTTATTATTAGAGTACATTTGATCACTGGTACGCTGTTGGCTTCCAGATAAAGATTGACTGACATTGCTTGTTTGAAATGGACAAAAGAGTCTTGTTGGAGGGGCAGCACCTTCAGGGGATGGCTAGCAACAAAACAGTCATCACGTACATGACTGAAATATGAGGGATTAATCGAAACAGAACACAGAGCCGTCAGCTATAACATCACTGTGAAAGATGAGATTACATTTAGAAGTCGTCAATCACCTTCAGACAGCAGTTTGGGAATGCTCCACAACACTGCAAAACTCTCCCAGTTTCTGTATGTTGTATCTGTCTTTTATTTAAAATCACCCAGTGTGTGTGTTGTGGTAGCAGCAGCAACATGATTTACACCGTGCGATGTCTAGTTTTCTGGATCAAAAGGTGTTAATGCCAGTTTAGAACCAGACACAGGCCTCCAAGGAGCAGTGGAAAAAACAAAATGTATGGCAATGTACAAAGTGTGTTATAGCAGAAAAAAACAATGTATGAAACAACAAAAAGGAGACCCTCTCTTGCGACTGATAGTCTGTTGGATATGGTCCTCCCACAGTATAGGCGATGAGACTTAACGCTGGTCTGTGCAAGCAACTTCCATCCAATGGATCAATACCCTTATATTTAATAGGATCACTACATATGCCCGACGCCAGCACACAGATGGTCCTTGTTTTCAATATCGGAAGAGAGAGATGTGGTAAAAATCTTACCGAGTTCTCTGTCTGGAGGGAGGCCGGGGCAGAGACCGAGGAACAGCTACAAGATGCAGAGGAATTGTCTAAAGCCACATTGGAGTTTTGTTGTAGCGGATAGGTTCGAAAAAGGTGACTTTAGTTCCTAATTTTTCTCTGTTGGATAATGCAAAATAATGATGATAGAATGTTTGGGTGATAGATGTGAATGGACCCTCATTGACGCAGATCTGCTTCGGATCCTGTATGATGCGAAGCCATCCTCATTTTCCAGATAAGAAACACCACCATAACTGTTCGTACTGTCTTTTATACCACCGAGCGTTGCAGCAGCGGGCTTCGTTTGGAGCTGACTTACACATTGTACACGGTTGGCGGAGGAACGACAACATGTTCCCATTTCCATTGAGTGGCCAAAATAAAGCCCTGCATTAACTCATCTCACTCTGTTTAAACACGGGTTGCAGAATGTGGTAGTTTAGTGCTCTCCAACTTCGTTCAGTTTCGACTTAAACTGGGGCGATAACATGGACAAATCTGGAGGAAGGCCGGGGCAGAGACCGAGGAACAGTTACAAGATGCAGAGGAATTGTCTAAAACCACATTGGAGTTTTATTGTAGCGGATAGGTTCGAAAAAGGTGACTTGTTTCAAGATATGAGAGTGGCACTGATGTTGTTCGCCAGTGGCTGTAATCATTAAAAGATATCTCCATAAGATCCAACGCAAGTTTGTGGCTGAATGTAGAGACTTGATTCAAATCGCTGACATCATTTCTACCAGAAAGTGTTACACTATCATCGACTTTTGTGTGAACCTGTAGAATCAAGACCGCTTTTTATGCAGTGTGACGGTAACAATAGGTTAAGGACCTGTCAATCAAAAGGGTGGGTTATCCCGAGGTGGTCATAATCTGTCAATGAAAAGGGTGCATTATTCAAAAGAGAACAATAGGTTTGCCCCTGAGTGCATACCTGCCCCTGATGTAGGTAACTCACACTAACAAATCGTGCTTATGTCCTTGTTGCCCCACTACTCACGATAGTGACTGAATAAGCTGAAGTTATTTGATGAAAACCGTCAGCAAAACATCACGAAACAACCTCCAGGCCGAAATTCGCTCTCGAAACCCGATGGGGCCATTGATGCGCTCAGCTCCTAGAATGATTTGAAAAGAGGTAAAGTTACGACTGGTCAGACCACGGTACACGCCTCCAGGCAGCTACTGTCAAGTTTCTGTCTTCTTTGTCCCATTGCAGACGTACAGCTTCATATGCTGCTAAGAGGCATGTCATTTTCTGAGGTACGCGATTCCAAATGTCCAATGCGTGCAGTTTCCTTCGCAGTGTTCACTCACAAACCGACTGAGACGGATCTGCATTCTCTGAGAGCTGCTGTTGTCATTGACAAAGCGTGACACCCGCCTCCGCTCGTTTATGCTGGGATCTTCTTCCGACCACCGTGGTTACGGCTTGCTGCGTGTCTGCAAGTGGTAAACTATTCCTTGTAGACACGCAAGACAACCCTTGCTGGTACACTGGGCACTTCATTCCCACTTCGTTGGCATGTCCAAATACGATAGGTCTTTTCTGCCACCCTGTTGCGACTCCTCGTCCCATCTTACTGCGCTTACATCTAGCGTCTGTACTCCGCAAGCCACTCTGCGGTGTTTGGCAGAGGGTACTTCTGGTACCACTATCTGATTCCCCCTCCCCATCCCCTTTCCTGATCCATTATCGACAGCGTGTAGTATGAACCTCTATAATAGTTGTAATTTTCCTATTGTGGGAATTTCGCGAGAAGTGTTTGGGAGAATGTAATATGTTGCCGGAACGTTGACGAAATGGAATTCCAACTGTGAACCTCTCCCTGACGCGCAACGCTTGTTTGTAGTGTCTGCCACTGCAGTTTGTTGAGCATCTCCATAACGCTCTCGCGCCGACTAAACGATCCCGTGACGAACCGCGCTGCTCTTCGTTAGATCTTCTCAGTCTGTTCCATTAAACCAACCTGGTAAGCGCTCCAGGCAATTGCGAAACAATCAGGAATCAGTCGAACGACTGCTTTGTACGCCCCTTCTTTCGCGAGTGAGATATACTTTGTTCAGATTCTTACTATGAATCTCAGATCTCAGCCTGCCACTTGCTTTTCCTACTATTTATTTTATATGGTCATTCAATTTCCATTTCAGGTCGCTCCGTTTGGCTACTCCTAGGTATTGCTTGATTTGTAAAATTAGAGGTTCCGGTATTGTGACCCCCTTCAGGGTGTGTTTTTGAAATTCAGACTTCTTCAAATGTTATTTTAACGCTTTTCTGAGCATTTTAAAAGTGTGAATACAACATTTGCTTTACATCGATTCAACAGCAGAAAACTTTCTGTTGTTCCACATCTCAAAATCTGCGGTTCCGATTTTTTCTCGTTAGAAGTAACGATACGGCATAACGCTGCGTAACCTCACAAATTAATCACTGCTCCTGGGTATTTTACGGTAGTTACTGTTTCCAGCTACTTGGCACCAATGGTGTGGTAGTACAGTAATGGAACTCGTCCCAAATATGTTATATTTATTTAAGTTCAGGGTAGACTACCAGGCCCTGCATCATTCTTCAGTCCCCTGCAGGTTTTCCTGCAGTTCGCTACCGCCACATAGGGATGCAACCGCACTGTAGACAACACAATCTTCTGCTGATAGCCCCACGGATCCTCCAACTTTATCCACTAGATCAAATGGCTCTGAACACTATGCGACTTAACTTCTGAGGTCATCAGTCGCCTAGAACTTAGAACTAATTAAACCGAACTAACCTAAGGACATCACACACGTCCATGCCCGAGGCAGGATTCGAACCTGCGACCGTAGGGTATCCACTAGATCATTAATATAAATTGTAAATAGTAGCGACTCCGTAACACTCCCTTACAGTACCCCAGAAACTACGTTTACATCAGTCGATCTTTTTCCGTTGAGTTCTGTCTGTGATGAAGTGCTGTTTCTAACCACAAGCCTTGTCCGATACTCGCTAAGGTCTCGTTCTGTCCACTAAATGTCAACCTGACGGACGTTGTCTACAGCACTAGGAATTTCTGAAAGTGTTCTGAGCTGTTAGTACGTCTGAGATCGTTGTGATGCGGTGTACATCTACCATCACGACGGGACGAACAGATATCCAACAAAGAAGAATGTCAGTTATCGCTTAGTAGGTGCACCAGAGAGCTACTCCATCGAGTGCCATGACAGCATATGGAGTTCATTTGGATACGTCGTCTGCTTAATCTGTATCTAATGTCCTCGCTAAACCCTAATCTTATTTCCTTCCTTCTTTCAACCAATAGTCATAATGGTAAAAAAAGGCCTAAATTTAATAATGAATAGCAGAAGAAATCGATGAGGGTTGTTGTAAGTAGGCTGTTTAGGTTTTCTTACTGGTAACGCCACATAGCGCTCTGTATAAAAAATCACTGGCTGTGCTGTGTGCAGTCTGTGGCTAGTTTGCATTGTTGTCTGCCATTGTAGTGTTGGGCAGCGGCAGTTGGATGTGAACAGCGCGTAGCGTTGAGCAGTTTGAGGTGAGCCGCCAGCAGTGGTGGATGTGGGGAGAGAAATGGCGGAGTTTTGAAATTTGTAAGACTGGATGTCATGAACTGCTATGTATATTATGATTTTTCAACACTATTAAGGTAAATACGTTGTTTGTTCTCTATTAAAATCTTTCATTTGCTAACTATGCCTATCAGTAGTTAGTGCCTTCCGTAGTTTGAATCTTTTATTTAGCTGGCAGTAGTGGCGCTCGCTGTATTGCAGTAGTTCGAGTAACGAAGATTTTTGTGAGGTAAGTGATTTGTGAAAGGTATAGGTTAATGTTAGTCAGGGCTATTCTTTTGTAGGGATTTTTGAAAGTCTGATTGCGTTGCGCTAAAAATATTGTGTGTCAGTTTAAACACAGTCATGTATAATTTTTCTAAGGGGACGTTTCATACCGTTAACAAACAGACCACTTCTGAGCTTGATATGCGTCTAGATAGCACTATGTCAACTCTAACAGCACAACGGAAAGTGAACATAAGCAATCATTGTAGTAGTGTTATCGACAAATTTCGTCTACGTCATGTGTATGAAAAGAAAGAACTTAAGTGGTGTGAGGAACATAAAAAAAACTGTCCTATCAACCGCAGGATGTGTTTACTTATGAATTCCAAGAGAAGTATACACTCTTGTCTCTCTTCTTTCAGTTATGACGAGCGGTAGAGGTTCTGTAATAGCGGGAAACTCATTCTAGTTGACCATGTTCGCTCAGTATTAAGTGTAGTTCCGGATCGAGACAATGTAACCAATTACATGGTCGTATATGTCCCCGATTGATCTGATGCGCATAAGGATAAAAACATTCTTCTTCCCTCGCCCTTTAAAGCTGGTGTGAATGAAAGTTATCGAACAAAATTTGCCGGTATTCGAGAAACAGGTAAGGGTTTTTTAGGATTACTCAAAGGATTTTCACTTTCGTTGCGACAAATACGACAGACCACAATTCAGTAGACGCCTATCAATACCCAGGAAAATTCACACTATTTGGTTTGCTAAATGTGGTTCAAAAATGGTTCAAATGGCTCTAAGCACTATGGGACGTAACATCTGAGGTCATCAGTCCCCTAGACTTAGAACTACTTAAACATAACTAACCTAAGGACATCACACATCCATGCCCGAGGGTTTAGCGAGGACATTAGATACAGATTAAGCAGACGACGTATCCAAATGAACTCCATATGCTGTCATGGCACTCGATGGAGTAGCTCTCTGGTGCACCTACTAAGCGATAACTGACATTCTTCTTTGTTGGATATCTGTTCGTCCCGTCGTGATGGTAGATGTACACCGCATCACAACGATCTCAGACGTACTAACAGCTCAGAACACTTTCAGAAATTCCTAGTGCTGTAGACAACGTCCGTCAGGTTGACATTTAGTGGACAGAACGAGACCTTAGCGAGTATCGGACAAGGTTTGTGGTTAGAAACAGCACTTCATCACAGACAGAACTCAACGGAAAAAGATCGACTGATGTAAACGTAGTTTCTGGGGTACTGTAAGGGAGTGTTACGGAGTCGCTACTATTTACAATTTATATTAATGATCTAGTGGATACCCTACGGTCGCAGGTTCGAACCTGCGACCGTAGCAGCCGCGCGGCGCCGAACTGAAGCGCCTAAATGTGGTCCTCTACCATATTCGTTTGGTGTTCATATTACTTTGTTCATTTACTGACTGTAAAATTTGTGCCATATATGCCTAGCAACGTTCCAAATAAACGATTAAAGTTTCAGATCGATAATTCTACAATTACACTACATCTGAGACACGAACATATCGTTGTGACATATGAGTGGTAACGATACCATCTCTATATATAAAGCGTGTAACAGAGTTGCTTCTCAGCTTGCTCACTCTTTAGAGAGGAATATGACACACTAGTTGATCAAGAGTATCACCGACAACTACTAATCGATATTAATAGACGGTGTGTCCATTCTTCGCCTATATGTTGGCCTGAACTCTGCTGCGAGGTGCCTGAATGTGTGAGGAGGAATGGAAGCCCATTCTTCCACAAGAAGTGATTTTGGTGGCTGGCGTCTGGAGCGAAGTCGACCTTCTAACTCATCCCAAAGGTGTTCCATTGGGTTCAGATCGGGACTGTGTACAGGCCACTCCATTTAAGGAAGGTTATTGTCCACAAACCACTGCCGCACTGATGCTGCTTTATCACAAGGCACACTGTCATGTTGATACAAATAATCATAACTATAGTCGACACAATCGTCTTTAAAGAGTCAGCAACTGTAAGTTATTTAAGATAATTATAATATATTGTTACGTCTCAGTTGCACATTTTTAATTAGATAACATTTTCAATCATTCTGGATCAGCTTCAGATCTTAGCAGTTGCGTCAGCAACCCGTCTTCTCTACTCAGAACCACACATCAGAGTACTGAATTCTGGCATCAGTTTTGCCACATTGCATCTACAGTTCTTTGTGACAACACAACAGTGTTTACATAGACCACCGAGGATAATTTTCATCTACTACAAGGATTATCCATAAAACAAGTTTCCCACATTGTTAAACGACACGAGACCAGGAACTGTGAAAGGTGTGTATATAAGTGATAGCTACTTCTCATGTCCGTCTGTAATCGTTATGCTATTGCTTTGCTGTGGGTGAATGTAGTTTTTCTAACTCATCAACGTCTCCATGACGAAGAGGGCAGTGTTGGTCGCACATCATTAGATGTCACCAGATGTATTACGTGCAGCAGCACATTATGAAGAATCGTAGCTTTCAACGACTATTTCCAAAACCAATCTTCTTCTCGCCTCTTCGCGTTTCTTTAGGGGACCGGCATTATTATAAGGGTTTTCGCAGTGTTAGTGACAGATTTTGGCCAGATGCCCTTCATGACGTCAGCACTCCCTCAGGGAAGGAATCTGCGTGCCCCATCTGTCTGTGTGTAGAGTAAATCTCATCTTCACTGGCGATAGCTTGTCAAGAACAGTTGTGTATACCGTCAGTACCCTGGAAACTGCTGCTCTTGCCACTCTCGACATATTGCCAGTCTTTATAATTCGAGAGGAGAGAAGTTCAAAACACCAACCTACTATATGTTTTCCACGGTTAACTCAACCACATGAGGTGAATTATATGATGGTTCTTCCAACAAGGCCATGTCCGATTTTCACCCATCTTTGCGTATTTACAGCTAGCTCTCCGTCTCTGTTGAGGTCTATCTATATGTGACGATAGAATCTAACCTTCTTTCTTTAAACAGCCACTTGTTGTTGTTGTGGTCTTCAGTCCTGAGACTGGTTTGATGCAGCTGTCCATGCTACTCTATCCTGTGCAAGCTTTTTCATCTCCCAGTACCTACTGCAACCTACATCCTTCTGAATCTGCTTAGTGTATTCATCTCTTGGTCTCCTTCTACGATTTTTACCCTCCACGCTGCCCTCCAATACTAAATTGGTGATCCCTTGATGCCTCAGAACATGTCCTACCAACCGATCCCTTCTTCTGGTCAAGTTGTGCCACAAACTTCTCTTCTCCCCAATCCTATTCAATACTTCCTCATTAGTTATGTGATCTACCCATCTAATCTTCAGCATTCTTCTGTAGCACCACATTTCGAAAGCTTCTATTCTCTTCTTGTCCAAACTATTTATCGTCCATGTTTCACTTCCATACATGGCTACACTCCATACGAATACTTTCAGAAATGACTTCCTGACACTTAAATCAATACTGGATGTTAACAAATTTCTCTTCTTCAGAAACACTTTCCTTGCCATTGCCAGCCTACATTTTATATCCTCTCTACTTCGACCATCATCAGTTATTTTGCTCCCCAAATAGCAAAACTCCTTTACTACTTTAAGTGCCTCATTTCCTAATCTAATTCCCTCAGCATCACCCGACTTAATTAGACTACATTCCATTATCCTTGTTTTGATTTTGTTGATGTTCATCTTATATCCTCCTTTCAAGACACTGTCCATTCCATTCAACTGCTCTTCCAAGTCCTTTGCTGTCTCTGACAGAATTACAATGTCATCGGCGAACCTCAAAGTTTTTATTTCTTCTCCATGAATTTTAATACCTACTCCGAATTTTTCTTTTGTTTCCTTTACTGCTTGCTCAATATACAGATTGAACAACATCGGGGAGAGGCTACAACCCTGTGTTACTCCCTTCCCAACCACTGCTTCCCTTTCATGTCCCTCGACTCTTATAACTGCCATCTGGTTTCTGTACAAATTGTAAATAGCCTTTCGCTCCCTGTATTTTACCCCTGCCACCTTTAGAATTTGAAAGAGAGTATTCCAGTCAACATTGTCAAAAGCTTTCTCTAAGTCTACAAATGCTAGAAACGTAGGTTTGCCTTTCCTTAATCTTTCTTCTAAGATAAGTCGTAAGGTCAGTATTGCCTCACAGCCACTTATTCTCCCTGAAAATCAATGAAATCTTTCCATTTGGCTTATCAACTTATGGTCAGTTTCACTAGCGAATAAGAAATACGTTGCCTAACATACTGCAGACTAACTTCGCTACTGCAATAACAAACAACTCGCAAAGTAGGAAGAATTACATTTCACAAAGACGATGTGTTCCGAAGCCTATATTTTTCTATTTTTACGATTATCATCTAACAGGTCATAGTGCGCACAGCCTATTAATCCCAAGTTTTAATTTTCTTTGTGTTGTGGTATATGTTACATTTCATTTGTAAACTAAACAATTCATACGGACATCAGTTAAAGAAAGACTAATTAATGTACTATTAGGAAAATGCACTGTTACTTATGACACTGTTATCAGTCACCTCGAGTCGTCAGTATATACGCTATTTTTAGAATATCAAGGTCAGACTGGAGCTGGAGACCGCTCAGCCACAGTGTGGCGTGTGGGTGAAGCAATAAATTGACTGAGTTGCTCCACTGAATCACAAATTGCATCTATGGAATTGAAATTTCCATAAAATATACGTAGTCCTCGAGCATGCGCAACGCGTACGTCAAGTTAATCAGCAGGAAGATACACAGAGCATATTGGTACTGTAGAATCCCGTGTACGGCGGTGTGCAGTGAACGACATTCGTATATATTATGAATAGCATTCCCGTAGTGGTCATAAGCACTGGGAAAAAGAACTATAGCTGTACGAAGGCCTCATGAGATGTAAACAGGTAGGATTAAATACACACCTCATTTTCATAATTTGTTTTCCGATTCATCTGTAGCTCTCTGATGCTGTCTTTTTGTTTTGCCACGTACTGCAACCTTTCCGAAAGTGTTCTGAGCTGTTAGTACATCTGAGATCGATATGATATGTTGTACATCTACCATCACCTTTTCAGTACTCTGATATGTAGTTCTGAGTAGAAAATACGGGTTGCTGACGCCACTACTTAGATTTGAAGATGATGGAGAGCGATGGAAACATGTAACTTAATGAAAATGTGCAACTGAGACGGAACAGTAAAGGAGAATTATCTTAAATTATAGACACTCATCGTCTCCAAATGGTTCCTCTGTTGTACAGACTACACAATGCTGTAAAATGTGTTAATATCGTTCCCCATTTAGCGTTTTCTTTAGCGTGCCAAATGGATCACACCATATCCACGAAAAACACCCCATAACAACGCCCCCTCCGTACCTCACTGATTGCATTTCATACGATGACAAGTTAAGTTCTCCAGGCATCCGCCAAACGCAAACCTTCCATCGAACTGCCACAGGGTATGGCGTGATTCATCATTTCAAATCTCTCCCATCAGCCACTGTCCAGTTGTGTCGTTCTTTAGACCATCCAAGCGGAGCTTGGTACTGACTGCACGAATGTGTAGCTTATGAGGAGCTACTCGAACACTGTGCCCCATTCTTTCTAACCCCCTACTCGCTATCATTGTGTTAGATGGATTTCTGCTAGCATTTTGAAATTTACGAGTGATGCGACTTTTTACAACCCCTCTTCGCAATGCTTGACAGTCGCAGTTCGTTAGCATGTGATGTCTGCCTGGTCTCGGTTTGGCTGTGTAGTTCCTTCGTGTTTCCACTTCACGGTCACATCATCAAAAATCGACTTGGGTAGCTTTAGAAGAATTGAAATGTCCCTGACGGATTTGTACTCAGGTGACAGCCAATGACTAGTCCCCATTCGAAGTCAACGCGCTTTCCCGACCGATCAATTCGTTACTGGTTCTCTGCTGACAACACAATAGGCCCCCACCCTCTTTTTGTACTAATCTTGTGACATGTAGCCGTCAATTCCGCATTACAGGAATGCCGGACATTTGCCACACCGGACATTTGCCACACTTGCCCCTTCGCCAGGTAGCTTGAGTAGCGATACCTCAGGTAAGAGACGTCCTTCCTCGTACTTCTTCTGTCCGCTTTCAAACCGCCGTCTTCAATCTACTTTCCGTATGTTGACAAAAATACATTTTCATACCCTGTTGTAAATAGAAAACAACTTCCGTAATTGTTCTAAATGCTTTCTTTAAAATTATTTTTAACAATTAGTTGACGAGGCCATTCACATTGTAAATGGTTACGGAAACATACTTGACCTCTTAGCCACAAATAATCCTGAGCATCACGACGGGTACAAGGATTAGTGAACACTAAGTCGTAGCGAGGCTCACTTCCGTAACAAAGAAATTCAAACAAACTGAACGCGAAATATATCTATTTATAAAAGCAGCTGAGATAGTCTCCAATCCTTCCAAACTATGTAAATGAAGACCATATGCGGCTTAAGTTCAAATAAATAGTATCAACAGCACTCGAGATATTCATACCAAATAAATTAATAAGAGACGGAACTGATCCCCCCATGGTACACAAAACACGACAGATAGCTGCTGCAGGAGCACCGCAAAAGGCGCGTATAATTTAGACGAACGCAAAATCTCCAAGATTGGTGAAATTTTTCTGAGGCTCGAAATTTGGTGCGGATTTCGATGCGAGATGCATTTAATAGTTTCGACAACGAAACTCGCTCTAGAAATGTGGCGGGAAATCCAAAGAGATTCTGGTCCCATGTTAAGTAAACCAGCGGAAAGGCTCAGTAAGTACCTTTAATGCGCGACAGCGACGGTAATGTTACTGATGACAGTGCCACTAAAGTGGAGTTACTAAATGCATTTTCCGAAATTCCTTCACCAAAGAAGATGAAGTAAATATTCCAGAATTCGACATGAAAACAGCTGCAAACATAATTTAGAAGTAGATATCCCTGGTGTTGCAAAGCAACTCAAATTACACTGTCAGTGACAGAGGAAATGATCAAATATCTTTTCAAAAAGTCTCTAATGTATAAGAAAAGTAGGTCTAATACATTTGTTTGTGATGTTCTTTAGTAACAATTAATTTTCAGTAGTAAGCTCCTTGCTTTTACTGGCCTGTTTAATGATAATCAACAATTTAGTACGAAATTTTAATTTTTAAAGGAATATATCTAAATGTACTTAAGTAGATTGACATCTTCTATACATGTTTGCAGCTAAACTTTAATAAAAAATATTTGAGGTGCCAAAATTGTCAACCTTAGGATCAGATCAGTTTTGGGATGTCAATTTTAGGTGCAATTCAAAGGTTCAGTTCCCATTTTCTTTTACAAAAGCGTATACTATCAGTTTAACAAACCATGCTATTTTAGGCTATAGTTGCGACTTTTAAGCTTCAGAAAATAATTTTAGAACTCACAATTATTTAATAGTATGGCCACAATATTGGAAGGTAGAAAAAGCTTATCTTAACAACAATAGGGATACTTTTGTGAGGCTTAAAACACTTTTTAATTTTTACATTAAAGGCTGATTCCCATCACACTTTGCACAGGCTTTGAACCGTCAAAATGTTAGATGACCATTTAACATTCTGGCATGTGTAAAATCAGCCTAAACACGCTGAACTAATGTACACTCTATTTACAATTACAACTTAATATTAGCTCCGATAATGCTGCTTCAGCGTTTTAATAATTTTAACTCAGTAATCTGCGAGGACTCAGTGGTCTTCATAGTTTCTTACTACATTATTTTTGCCGTATTTTAGTCCAGTTCATGAATATGGGCAATGGCTTTCAAGCAAGGCCTAATGTTGCCAGTCTCTTCATAATTCTTTACAATTCTCTCTATCTTGTCGTCCAGCTTCAAGTACTTCTTCTTCCTCTTCTTACCTTCAAGACTCATTTCCAATTTTATGTAGATGCTGTTTGTGGGCTCTGCTTTCTTTTTCAAGCACTCCACCAAATAGTTGATTCTAGGATGAGGGTTTCGAATAATACCATTTATTTTGTCGTGACACCCTTCAACAGCATTCGTCGTTCGGTGCCTTTTTCCGTAACAGCCCCACATTTCTATTGCGATATCCTCATTCTCTAGCCAGTTATCCACAAAGTAGTCAAGAAATTGACAGAACCTTCCGTTATCAAAAGCTTCTGCATGAATCTCATTCAATCCATCCATTCCTTACGTCCTCCGTTTTTACAAATGCCAGCGCTGCACACATGCTGACGTGAAGTCTCAAATCCTCGCTCTGGCGGTACTGCTCAGTTAGACCGAGAACTCGAATTCTTCTCCATAAACTCTTCTTCATATGGAAACAGAATCCATTTATTTCAATTGTAGTAAAAACTTGACGAATATCGCAGCTGCCTCAAAGTCGACCTGTACTTGTTTAGGACACCACTCAGGGACTGCCTGTTTTATCAGAAGAAACAGACGAACATATGTGTCTTTCTTTTTATTAGAGAGCAGTGCAAATACAGTAGGAAGAATGTTTGTTTCTTTAATCGGGCCTCCTAAGTCTACGTGTATGGTGTAGATTTGTGCAAACTGTTTGCTGCAGCTCTTAAATCTATAAAAAAAATGGGAATATGTTTTTAAACTTTCTTTTCCTTTGCTTCCACTAAAAATCATTATTCTCTCCTCTAATCTAACGTCGTCCAGAAGAAAACTACTGCCATTTCCCATTTTTAATAGATCTTCATGAAGATCAATTTCGTAAGAGTTCTTTGGCTCTTGTTGGTTCCCCAGCGCTTGACTCCATTGACGACGCGTGGTTCTCTCCATAGATTCTGAATTAGGCATCACTGTAACAAAGTCATAAATTTTATTATGTAGATTTCCCATTTCATCCACTTATATCTCCGATAACTGTGTAGTTTCTTCTCGAGACCTTCTCTTCGCCCTTTCCACTTGCTTTCTCACTTTCAGAGCCGCATCGTCAGGTGGTCCACACAGATGTTCTAATACGTTCAACACTCCTCCGTTCCTCGAAAGCTGCTTTCCCTTGCAATGATCCGCTATTCGGCGTAAGCACATCCATGTAACAACACCTTCTTTAGATTCCCTCTGTTTAAGATACGCGTAAGCTTTGTAATGAGCAGGAGGCCTGTCCTTGCTCATTGTAATAACGTCTAAACTGATAGTCACGTTAGGAACTTCGAAAGCAAACTGGGCGGGCGAGTGAGGAGGAGGAGGAGGAGGAGGCGGAGGGGAACGGGGAGACAAGGGACCCAACCCTCGGAGCAGGTAAAATCGTGGCAAATGTCCGGCGTGGCAGATGTCCGGATACTCATTACATAGGGATGTTCGGATACTTTTGATCAGATAGTGTACACAACTGCTACCATAAACCATTTTGCATTTTCAGACATTCAGTAAAGTGAGAACACACTGATGACGGCAGAGATGAGGCGAATCATGTTTGGGGAAGAGATCAAAAACGATTTGTGCTTTGCAAAACCAAGTGGGACCCTGTCCTTTAATATATGAGTCACACAAAAAATGGACAGTGCCTTAGGCCTGCAAATGTTTACGGCCAAATAAATCATTCAGGCGCCGAAACTCTGACTGGCTATGAAATTCTTTCATTGTTACGATTTAGAGAAACGGAGGAAATCTGAAGCCTGTGCAATCCGAGAAGGAGATCATGGCTCTTTGCTCAATAAAGGTTACAAGTGAACGTTTTTTGTTCAACACAATAATATGGGATGAATGGGACTCCTACTGATTCAAATTTATATTTTTTCAAGAACAATGAAAAGGAGCCAGTAGCCGAGATTCGAAGAGCATATACTTAAATATTTGAATTTGATCGATAAAGGTGTATGATAGAAGGTTGGAACAAGCGATATTTTGAAACTTCCTGGCAGAATAGAACTGTGTGGCGAAACTGAAGTAGATAGTTAGTGTGAAATAGTATGGGTAAAGGTTATACCTGACAATCGGAGGCATAAAACGTCATCCGAAATTGTACTGAATTCTTTCTCAGAAAATTATTTTGGACAATTAGTTCATGAGCCCACTCGAAGCGTAAATTGTTGCGAAAGCATACTTGACCTTTTAGCAACAAGTAATCCTGGACAAATAGTGAGTGTTGTGACGAATACAGGGATTAGCGACCACAAGGCAGTTGCTGCTAGGCTGAATACCGTAACACCTACAACCATCAAAAAGAAACGCAAAGTATATCTACTTAAAAAAGCTGATAAAAATGCTCTTAACGCCTTTTTAAGAAACAGTCTTCACTCCTTCCAATGTGATCATGTCAGTGTAGAACAGTTGTGGAATGTTTTCAAAGAGATAATATCGACAGAAATTGAGATATGTACCACATAAATTAATAAGTGATGGTACTGATCCCCCACGGTACACAAAACGGGTCAGATCGTTGTTGCAGAAGCAATGAAAAAAGCATGCCAAATTTAAAAGAACCCAAAACCCCCAGGATTGGCAAAGTTTTACACAAGTTCGAAATATGGCGCGTACTTCAATGCGAGATGCTTTTAATAATTTCCACAACGAAATTCTGTCTCGAAATCTGGCAGGAAACCCAAAGAGATTCTGGTCATACATAAAAAACACCAGTGGCAAGGCGCAATCAATACCTTCACTGTGCGATAACAACGGTGAAGTCACTGATGACAGCGCCACTAAAGCAGAGTTATTAAACACGATTTTCCGAAACTCCTTCGCCAAATAAGACGAAGTAAATATTCCTGAATTCCAATCAAGAACAACTGCCAAGATGAGGAACATAGTAGTAGGTATCCTCAGTGTAACGAAGCAGCTTAAATCACTTAATAAAGGCAAGGCCTCCGGTCCAGGTTGTATACCAGTCAGGTTCCTATCAGAGTATGCTGATAAATTAGCTCCATAGTTAGCAATTATATACAACCACTCGCTCACAGAAAGATCTGTACCTAAAGACTGGAAAATTGCTCAAGTCACACCAATACCCATAAAGGGAAGTAGGAGTAATCCGCTGAATTACAGGCCTGTATCACTAACGTCGATATGCAGTAGGGATTTGGAACATATACTGTATTCGAACATTATGAAGCACCTCGAAGAAAACGATTTATTGACACATAGTCAGCACGGTTTCAGAAAATATCGCTCTTGTGAAACACAACTAGCTCTTCATACTCATGAAGTAATACGTGCTATCGACAGGGGATGTCAAAGTGATTCCATATTTTTAGATTTCCAGAAGGCTTTCGACACCGTTCCTCACAAGCGCCTTCGAACCAAACTGCGTGCCTACGGAGTATCGCCTCAGTTGTGCGACTGGATTCGTGATTTCCTGTCAGAACGGTCACAGTTCGTAGTAATAGACGGAAAGTCATCGAGTAAAACAGAAGTAATATCCGGCGTTCCCCAAGGAAGTGTTATAGGCCGTCTATTGTTCCTGATCTATATTAACGATATAGGAGACAATCTGCGTAGCCGTCTTAGGTTGTTTGCATATGATGCTGTCATTTACCGTCTCGTAGAGTCATCAGATGATCAAAACGACTTGCAAAATGATCTAGATAAGATCTCTGTATACTGCGAAACGTGGCGATTAATCCTGAATAAGGAAAAGTGTGAAGTTATTCACATGAGTAATTAAAGAAATCAGATAAATTTCGATTACGCGATAAGTCACATAAATCTCAAGGCTGTAAATTCAACTAAATACTTAGGGATTACAATTACAAATAACCTAAATTGGAACGATCACATTGTGGGTAGAGCAAACCAAAGACTGCAATTCATTGGCAGAACACTTAGAAGGCGCAACAGGTCTACTAAAAAGACTGCTCACACCACGCTTGTCCGCCCTATTCTGAAGTACTGCTGTGCAATGTGGAATCCGCATCAGATGGGACTGACGGATGACATCGAAAAAGTACAAAGAAGGGCAGCTCGTTTTGTATTATCGCGAAATGGAGGAGATAGTGTCACAGACATGATACGTGAATTGGAGTGGCAATCATTAAAACAAAGACGTTTTTCGTTGCGGCGGGATCTTCTCATGAAATTTCAATCACCAGTTTTCTCCTCCGATTGCGAAAACATTCTGTTGGCACCCACCTACATAGGGAGAAATGACCATGGCGATAAAATAAGGGAAATCAGGGCTTGCACAGAATAATTTAAGTGCTCGTTTTTCCCGCGTGCCGTTCGAGAGTGGAACGGTAGAGAGACAGCTTAAAGGTGGTTCGTTGAACCCTCTGCCAGGCACTTTATTGTGAATAGCAGAGTAGTAATCACGTAGATGTTGATGTGTGACGGGACGAGACTCAAATTCGCGACCCCTGCCGATTGCGGGCAAGTACTCTACCGACTGAGCGAGCCAAGTACGATCTAAGACCCATCCTCACTGCTTTCCTTCATGAAAGGTGCAGAAAAGCAGGACAGTTCTACAAATGCATTAGGGGGCTTATTTGGAGCAAGGAGGTGCTACAGAAATCCAAGGGAATTATATACCGAACCTACTTTGTCCCCATATTGGCATATGGAAGTGAGACATGGGTAATGCACAAAAGCGACAAAAGTAGAATACAGGCTAGTGAAATGAAGTTCCAGAGGAGCAGGTTGAGTGTAACAAGACGAGACAGATTGCGAAATGTGTATGTGAGGGAAAGACTAAAGGAGGAACCAGTACAGGACAGGATAGAAAAATCAAGACTGCAGTGGTATGGACACATGAAGAGAATGGATGAGGGAAGAATTCCAAAGAGGATGTTTGATCTGCAACTGGAGGGGAAGAGGCCCAGAGGAAGACCAAGAGATAGATGGGTGAAGGGAGTGAAGGAATGTGTGACGAGAAGAGGAGAGAACTGGACGAAGGTGGAAGAGGGGGAATGGTGGAAAGACAGAACACGATGGAGAGGCTTGTGTTCCCGACAGACCCAGCCAGTGGCTGGAAACTGTCCAAGACGATGATGATTACCTCGTCTTCTAACTTCCAGACTTCACAGAAGTTCTCCTGCGAAACTTGTAAGAATAAAACTCATGGAACGTATACACGTACATGTACGTCATTTAGGGGCCGAAACTGTGACTGGCTACACAATTCTTCTCTCGTTGTTACGCTTTAGAGAAACGAAGGAAATCCGAAGCCTGTTCAATCCGAGAACGAGATCACACCGCCTTGCTCGATAAAGGTTACAGGCGATTGTTTTTTGTGCAACAGAATAACATGCGATGAATGAAACTATTACTGACCCAAATCTATATTTATACTTAGTGTGAGCTGTGCAACTTTCCAGTCTTTGGGTACGGATCTTTCGTCGAGCGAGCGGTTGTATATGGCTGTTAGGTATGGAGCTATTACTCGTACATCAGCATACTCTGAAAGGAACCTACTTGGTATACAGTCTGGACCGGAAGACACGCTTTTATTAAGTGATTTAAGTTGCTACAGTACTCCTGTTCTCTATTCTGATTCTGGAATATTTACTCAGTCGTCTTTGGCGAAAGAATTTCAGAAGGCTGTGTTTAGTAACCCTGCTTTAGCAGCACTGTCATCGATAGTATTTCCATTACTATCACGTAGTGGAGGCATAGATTGTCTCTCGTCGCTGGCATACTTTACATACGACCAGAATCTCTTTGGATGTTTTGCCAGGGTTCGAGACAAAGGATACTGCGGAGACATGGCTGAGCTACAGAATGTGGGAAGTGATATCTTTGTTGGATACCTCGTAGAAATCGGATACAACAGTTTCGCAATTATATTAGTCGACCACAATATTATTGCACCTGGGAGTGAGGGCTGTAGGTCGGCTCGTGTGTTTACCCGTGCGCTCGAAGCCGATCAGTCTGAGCTCTGGCTACACATTTTGCTCGTGAAGTTATTCGGACTTCCACTGAGTATACCACAGTCCAAAAAATGATGTGGTTTTTGTTTACTGTAATGCCACCGCTCGTTTCCGGTAACGGCAACAGGAGGCCAAGTGCAATAATAGTTGGGTAGTACAACGCAGGGTTCCATGGCTGGTATTTACGTTCCTGTCAATTTCTGTTTTATGGACATTAGGTGGTGATCTAAGCACGTTTGTGCTGTATCCTCCGGTTGCTGCGGTACGCGAACATACAGAGGCTGCCGCACACCAACTCCGGTTTCCGTCTGGCGTCACGTATTTCTGACCGGACGCCATAGAGGGCGAAAGTAACGGAATATATTTTGCTTCCACCCTACGCCATTCACATAGTCCTATCCATCAGCCATAGTTATGTTCCGATACTGCAGAAAGCGCTCAACAGGGACTATATCCTGGTCACGCCTGACGTCAGGCAAATAGTTCGGAACATACATCTGCCAATCGTGGATTTAAGACGACACATAGCTCCACTCATCAGTCAGCGGCTGCAGAATCTCACAGTGTCGCAGTATTCGCCAAGTGTCGTGCTGCGCCTTACTCGACACACAGTACCGGGACTTCCAAATTGTCATCGCTACTAGAACCGGACTGGGCAGACTACTAGTTTAGTTAGCGTTCACTAGAGTCAGGAATAAGCCTGTCTTCGTAGTTCGTGAACTTCAACTAATTTGTTTCACCTCAGCATCATACTCAAATTAATTATTTATAAAGGTAAATATTGTAAATTGTCACATATCTGTACTGCCAACATTGTTGTTTGTTGTTGTGGTCTTCAGTCCTGAGACTGGTTTGATGCAGCTCTCCATGCTACTCTATCCTGTGCAAGCTTTTTCATCTCCCAGCCAACATTATCTCGTCGTAATTGCATTGTTTCCTGTGAGGAGACTGTGTTGCTGTGCGTTTAGCAAGCAACCTCAATAACAGCAGTTAGTTTGTGTGGGAGGGGTTCTCTCCATGCCCCTTTATATAGTACACGAAGCACATCTGTTGCATATAACAGTTTCTGCGGTGTAGTCCTAACAACGAGGTGCCGAGGTGAGGTCGGTACCTTGTGACAGAACCTTAAGTAAACGTAGTCAGTGCCAGAAGCAGCAGCGAATGAGAGACAGTGGCATAGACACACCCAGAAGAGCCGGCCGCGGTGGCCGAGCGGTTCTAGGCGCTTTAGTCCGGAACCGCGCGACTGCTACGGTCGCAGGTTCGAATCCTGCCTCGGGCATGGATGTGTGTGATGTCCTTAGGTTAGTTAGGTTTACGTAGTTCTAAGTTCTAGGGGACTGATGACCTCAGATGTTAAGTACCATAGTGCTCAGAGCCATTTGAATCATTTTGAACACCCAGAAGAGTTTCCCTGAGCCACCGCATTAGCTCGCTTAGCACAACGCCGCTCAGGTCAGTCGGCAATCATCATTGAACGCGACAGCACCGTCTCCCTACCGAGCCAGCTGTGTGACAATCGTATAAGACAGAACTCTGCATAAAATATTATAGTAAACTGTACTCTGTGAGAAGAGACTGGTATCCTGTGCTGTATCAAGTGATACATTAATGTTTTGTGACAGTAATAAATACTCACGACATTCCTGTGGACACGGATCATAACAAAGTTATATGTTTCATCTTGTTCAAGTTATAACAAAGTGATCTAATATTCCATATATTGAGTGTCACTCGGACCCCTCTAGCAGTAAAGCTAAGAATCCACCACTGTACCGACGAGTATTATCACGTCCAGTCCAACACTTTCTTTGTTTAATGTTTCGTTTTCTCATGCTTGAGATATCCTCAGAGACTATAAAGATGTAGTTGTTTACTTTTCAAACATAAACTTCTAGCTGAGTTTAAGTTTAAAAATTAAATAATTACGTGTTCATACTCTCTGAGGATGTCTGCAGCATTAGGAGACGAAACGTTAGGGAAAGAAACATGCTTTAGACTACAGTCTAATGCCCATAAAATAGAAATCGTCACATTTCGAAATAATTTCTGAATGTCCCCAACTTCCTCCACTATTGTATTTCAGAGCAGTGTTCCATTACATCAACGCAACTCAAAATATCATCACAGTAATATTTTAGTTAGTCAACTGGAGAGTTGAACACAAGGAAGTATTATGTATGCGCCGGAGTAGGCTGTTGCCAGCACACCAAGCAGCAAAGAGGTTGCGAGTAGATCGATAGAGGCCAAAGACAGACTCCTAAGAAATGGACCGCCAACGCCCTCTCGGCCGCTAGTATTTATACCGCCGCGGCGGACCAGTCAGTCCTCCAGTGAGTCAATGAGTCGAGTCTTCAGTCGCAGCTCAGTGGGAATGGCAGTCGCAGTTAGCTCCGCCTCTAGCTCAGAGTCAGTCTGTACCTAGCGACCAGAATGGTGAACACAGCAGGACTTGTACTTCATCAGCAGTGAGGCTAACGTAGACTATTACAGGAGAGCTTGTACCACAACACCTTCTTATAAATAAAGAATCCTATTAATACATGTGTGCAGTTGTGTTACAGAAACAGGATACCAGCCACCAACAACATCGTCTCCTTGCTTCCCATGGTACAAGCCTACAGTGACAACGAGACAACACAAAAATATATATGTCTGTAATATGGATGAGTGCAGAAAGAAAGAACACTTAGGGGATGCCCACAGTGGAGTGGAACAAACTGAATTTGTTTGGGTTGGCTGGGGTTGATTGGGGGAAGAGACCAGACAATGAGGTCATCGGTCTCATCGGATTAGGGAAGGACGGGGAAGGAAGCGGCCGTGCCCTTTCGAAGGAACC
Organism: Schistocerca piceifrons; assembly: GCF_021461385.2. Taxonomy (NCBI): domain Eukaryota; kingdom Metazoa; phylum Arthropoda; class Insecta; order Orthoptera; family Acrididae; genus Schistocerca; species Schistocerca piceifrons. Next base: position 873,069,637 of record NC_060149.1, on the reverse strand, counting down.
ATCCCGGTATTTGCCTGGAGCGATTTAGGAAAATCACGGAAAACCTAAATCAGGGTGGTCGGACGCGGGATTGAACCGTCGTCCTAAAATTGGTACTGCTTATAGATGCATAAGACAGTCGACTGAATAAGAAGGATGCAACAAGGTGGGTATAGATAAATATGGTTTGGAGGTCATGCCAAACACGGTTGTAGGAGTTTTCGAGGTCAAGGAGAAAAGATGATAGGTTACTTATTATAAATAAAAAGCACAGGAGTGTATATGTTCTAGAGGATTAATTTATTTAGTTAACCTGCTTTCGGCTTATAAAACCATCATTGACTTTAACTGCCTATCATTGTCAAAGAAGTTACAAAATGATTCAAATAGCTCTGAGCACTATGGGACTTAACTGCTGAGGTCATCAGTTCCCTAGAACTTAGAACCACTTAAATCTAACCAACCTAAGGACATCACACACATCCATGCTCGAGGCAGGATTCGAACCTGCGACCGTAGCGGTCGCGCGGTTCCAGACTGGAGCGCCTAGAACCGCTCGGCCACTCCGGCCGGCAAAGAAGTTACAAAATTTGTAAAAAACATTGAAACTGATACTGCTCATCAAGACTGAGGCATGAACAAGCAGTAACTGTCATCTCTGACAGTGCAGTGGTATACAATTAAAAGGGTAAAAAAAAACTGAACAGTAAATATATATAAAGGGAGAAAACCAGGAGAAAGCAGCTCTCTACATTTGATAAAGAACCTTTCAGTGCAAATATTAAATACTGGTTTAGATATGTGGATGATGTGCTGTGGATGTGAACAGGTACTACAAGGCAACCAACCCAATTTTTTTATAACTTATACAGTCAACATTAAAATATTCAGTTAACAATGGAAATTCGTAACAAGTTCATAAACTGCCTTTATCTAACTATTGCCATCTGTACCCAAACACAGTGTTTCAAAACTAATAGAAAGCCTACAACAATAGACAAATTAATACCTTCTTGCTCGCAACACTCAGTAACATACAAAGACGCAGCTTTCCACTCCATTGTACACTATCTCATAGCTGTTGCTATGTCCAAACAAGAGTTCAAAGTAGAGTTATAGACATAAAATTTATTGCCTCAACCAACGGCTACAGTCCTGTCCTTTTTGACCACACCTTGCATAGGAAACCAGCACTGAAAATTGTATCCTTTTTCTATGGTCCCTCTGCTGCTCCTTTCACTGTCTACAGGAAGTGGAGTACACTCCCATAGCTAGGATTGGTATCACATAGTGTAGAAGAAACTGTGAAATTCTCCAACTATATATTTTCCTACCATGTAAAGAACACCACAGCCCAGTATGTTTTCAATATCAAAGTTAAGACCCAGTTATTAGCCAGTAGTGTGGCTTACAAAATTACTTTCCCAGATTGTGATACCTTTTGTATTGGTCGGTCAGGCAGAGACATAGTAACTATGTTGGCTCAACATGAGTGCAGCTGGAGGCTTCAGAATTATGACTCCACGTTTGTTGAGCATGTACACAGTAAGGGTCACAGCTAGCAGCCACAGTCCCATGTCCTCCATTAGCAAACAAAGGTCAAAAACTTAGCCTACTGGAAGTCCAACATATCAACGAATATCTTTCCCACGATCTTCATTTAATAGACTATTAAATGACAAAAACACAACTCAGCACTTCCCCTCTTCTAAGCTTCACTTAATCCTCACTTTACAATGCTTCCCACACTGTCTATCCCTTTCTAGTCCTCCATTTTTCTATATTTATTTATTTTATTTTGATTGCATATGTAGTCCATACATTCTGTTATTACAATTATCAGTTCTAGTTTTAACTGTGTTTCTGTATCACTCTCCACGTATAATACGTCTTTAAGGTATGTTTCAGTACTCTTGTCAAGATCTTATTTTATTTTATTGGGACAGTTAATTTAATTTCAATTATTATATAGGCACCGTTTCCCGAATTTATTTTTAATGTTTTTCCTGGTTTACTTTATTGTGTTCTGCCCACTCGTCTAATAGGAGACCTGCATCCCCGGATCGGTAGACAACAATTCAAGCAAATCGCATTAATGAGATTTTATTACAGCAAGATAATTGGCAATACTTAACTTTTGTGAAATACAGAAGTGTCGCAAGCAGTGGGCGACAGACAAATAAGAAATTTCTTCAGAATATACAATTCGCAATACAAGTAAAACAGTACAAGTCCTAAATCACTGCTGTAGCGTTTGTAGATCAGCTTGTCTTCCACTGGGCCACGGCTTTTTAAGTACAGCTTCACCGGTTGCTCATGGTCTTACTGTGTAGGTGGATGGTAAAACTGTTCCATTCGACAGTGATGCCATTCCAAAGACATCACCGGAGTGCACTTTGAAGGTGTGGCGGTGGGACTTGAAGTCCCATACCACGCTCCGACGGTGGAAGTTCAAGTTGCAGGCAAGAGGTAACATAATGATGAACAACATTAGGTATCAACACTGGTTGTTTACGATGGTCGACACCCATCCAGTGGTCAACTCAGTACTAACGCTGCGTGAGTGGCCGTAAGAAGGCTAATGTTAATTGTGATCAGAATCGGAGTCCTCAAGGATGGTGAGAGGAACTGGGTGCTGGTGCCAGTGCCAGGGAGTCGTGGTGCCAATGTTTTGTAAACCAGCGATCGTGTCGTGTAGGGCTTGTACTGTGACATAGAGATGCCTTGCCTTCTCTCACATGGACGTCTTGAGAGTGGCCATGTCCATTTCCTTGTGGAGGGTAACTACCCTCGTGAGGGGAGGGGCATGGAGGCTCCACCGAAGCACCTTATTCAGCAGGCACCGGAGGATCTGGGAAGCACTAATCGTAGCCCACGCAGTGGAGCCATAGGTGAGGGAAGGGTGGACAACCATCCAGTACAGCTGGAGCTTGGTGTTGAGGTTCAGATCCCTGCTGATGAACACTGGGTACAACGTTTTGATCAGCATGAGTCCTTTTTGGGTTACACATTCTGCAGGGCGATGGAAGAGCAGTTTTTTATCCATCCAGACACCTAGGTATTTGGTATCGGGACCATGGGACCTGGACGCCTGATATAGTGATGTTGTGGTGGAGAATGGGGCGCTGTTTAATGAAGTAGACTGCTGTAGTTTTGGCGGCATTGAGGGTAATCTTGTTGAAACAGCACCAGGTAACTGTCACGTCCACCTGTCTCTGGAGGCGAGTAATGAGCTTGTCTGTGTTGTGGCCGGTTGTATAGAACGCCGTATCATCGGCATATTGTGCCAGGTGGCAATGTAGGAGGACTGGCATATCGTTAAAATAAATGTTAAAATGGATGGGAGACAACACAGAGCCTTGAGGTGTATCCATCAACACGTGACATAAGCTGGAGTGTCGACCTCACCGAGTAACCAAGAAAGTCCAATCATGGAGGAAATTATCTACAATCTTCACATAGATGTTGGGTATGGTCGTCTGTGTCAGCATTTTTTACACAAGATTGTCCTGCCATATCTTGTCATGCGCGTTTTGCAGGTCCAGGAAAACCGCTGGTGTCGACATGGTGGACTTAAAGCCCTTGCTGACATGTTCCGTGATCCAAAGGACTTGGAGTTCGGCTGAGAGGTGGGAAGCGAATCCAAACTGTTCCAGTCTGATGGTCCCAGCCACCGCCAGAGGCTGGGAAATGAGGTGGAGGATCAAAGATTCGAGAACCATGGCCATGGCATTCAGAAGGCTAATGGGCCTGTTGTTAGTAGGCGCCGTAGGATCCTTTGAGGGCTTGGGGATGGCAATCATTTTGGCCTGTTTCCACTGTGGGGGAAATGCGCCATTTGTGAGACAGCGGTTCAGAATGCTGGTAAATAAGACCAGTGGCTTGTGTGGGAGCCGGCAGAGGCGTTAGTTTAAAACACCATCCAAACCTGGAGCCTACCGTCCATGCTTCCACCGGAGGATCCGCTGGATTTCCGCCGTGGAAGTAAGTTGAGGGGCAGATAGAGATGGTCTTTGTCTGAAAGAGCCAACGGCCGATAGAATATCGTGTTCATCTTGTAGTTCATCATGCGTGAGGTCCCGGATACGAAACTGGTTTTGGGCCTCAAACGCGTCGGCCAGAGTTTCTACCACATGGGGGGCATCATAAGTTAAGCCATCAACAGTGCAGAGGGGGACAACATGGATGGGCATAGGGATTAACTTGCGGGTCTCTGGGTTCCTCTTGTTGTGTTGGTGAATCAAAGGGTCCAGGAAATTGAGACGGAGTAACTCATCTCTCACATCTGCTTCTGCAGCTTCACAAGGAAGGTCTCTGATGACAATTTTTGCTCTTCTGTCGGCAGAAGCCTGATGAGTGTAGTAGTCCATAGCTCTGGACTTCACAATGTTGAGGACTAGGAGATAATCATCCATGTTGTCAAGCAGGTACTTCACGCTGTCTTTCCGTTATATAGCCTGCAGTTGGCCCGCAATAAGGCTTTACAGTTCAGTGTTCAGTTTAATGTAGTTTCTGGGATTGTAAACAACGATAGGAGGGATCTTCTCCTTCTTTTGTGGCGTTGTTGGTGGATTAGGTGAAGTGGAGCTAGGAGGGGGACACACGTCCTGGTCCACAGAGGCATCGGTATCCGAATCACGACCGCTGTGACGGGCGCGAGTGGAAGACCGTTTAGAGTGTCGATAACAGGGGGGACCGACAGGGTCGGAATTCCCAGAAGGCCCGGTGGGCTGACGAGATTGTGTAGACGAGGGAGCACCCGATGGGGCGCCTGTGTGGCGTTCGGTTGTATTAATGCTGGGGGGCGACATGGCTTGACTGTCACTACGTGAGAGTTCTATCACCAGGAGGCCATGGGAATCGTTAGAGGACACAGAGAAAGATTGGTCCCTCACGCGACGCTGTGTATAGGTTTCACGTGAATCAGGATCACTCTCAGTGGTCATCAGTGACTTGTGGCGGGAGGGCCGATGCCCTCGGTCCTTTGCCAGTTGGGTGGTGGCAGTATCAGCGCAGCCGGCAGCTTGCCGGGACGGCCGTCTAGCGGTCGGTGTCACATTGCTGCGAGAAGGGGCGGCGGAAGAGTCGCCTTGCGGCGAGTTCCTGTCCTTGGCCCCATGCATGCTTAGCCCTGGCCCGACTGGCGTAGTCAGGGCGCTGGCAGGATATGGGCACGAACGCCGGTCGCCTATATATACCAAGTACAACGGGACGCGTACGAAATAACCACGCTGCCTGACAAAGCGAATGGCAAATCAACGTTGACTCGGACACTACGACTACACAACGCTGAACAACACTCGTGACCGTAACGACGCGCACAAACTCGCAAGTAAACACTGTCAGGTCTCCAGCCTGACTCTTCGTGAAGAGGCCGCTCCTGTCTCGGTATTGTGCTGGAGAAGGGTCGGTCAGCGTACTGTCGTCTCACAGCGCTCTCTGCTCTTCCGTTCTTGACCGGGGTGCCGGCGCTTCGCGTTACGCCGGAACATACTTCCTTTACATTTATTTTCTGTTCGTTTTTTTTACCTTCTTAACTGCATACCACTGCACTGTCAAACGTGACAGTTACTGTCAGTTCTTGTCTCAGTCTAGAAAAAAATGGTTCAAATGGCTCTGAGCACTATGGGACTTAACATCTGTGGTCATCAGTCCCCTAGAACTTAGAACTACTTAAACCTAACTAACCTAAGGACAGCACACAACACCCAGTCATCACGAGGCAGAGAAAATCCCTCACCCCGCCGGGAATCGAACACGGGAACCCGGGAGTGGGAAGCGAGAACGCTACCGCACGACCGCGAGCTGCAGACTCTCAGCCTACATGAATAGTATCAGCTCTGATGTTGTTTAGAAACGTTGTAACGTCTTTGACAACAATAATTAAAGTTTGATGATGGCATTTAAGGAAAACCGGTTATTGTAACTAAATGAACTAATCCTCTAGAGCGATTTTCATGTATATACAGAGTGAGTCACCTAACGTTACCGCTGGATATATTTCGTAAACCACATCAAATACTGACGAATCGATTCCACAGACCGAACGTGAGGAGAGGGGCTAGTGTAATTGTTTAATACAAACCGTACAAAAATGCACAGAAGTATGTTTTTTAACACAAACCTACGTTTTTTAAAATGGAACCAAGTTAGTTTTGTTAGCACATCTGAACATATAAACAAATACGTAATCAGTGCCGTTTGTTGCATAGTAAAATGTTAATTACATCCGGAGATATTGTAACCTAAGTTTGACGCTTGAAACCTCCGAGGTTCAGTTGCGTGTTGTAACAAACACGGGCCATGGTCGGCGAGCAGCATCTGCAGGGACATGTTTACGATGACGACCGTGTTTACGAGTGTGGCTGTAGTGCACTGTTGTGGTTTGGTCTAGCTGTCGCAGTGTCCGCATGTAGCACTTGCTGCTATTGTTATTCTGCATTCGTCTCCGCACGCAGACCAACTGTAGTACACCGTGTTACCAGATGTCTGTGATAGTGAAGTGTTGTAGGAACTGTGACTATGGTGTATTCGAACTCTGAAAAGGCGGAGATGATACTCATCTATGGAGAGTGTCGACGAAATGCAGCTGAAGCCTGCAGGGTGTATGCAGAACGGTACCCGGACAGAGAGCATCCAACGTGCCGCACATTACAAAACATCTACCGCCAACTGTATGCAACAGGTATGGTCGTAGCACGCAAACGGGTCCGTAACAGGCCCGTCACAGGAGAAGCGGGTACAGTTGGTATGTTAGCTGCTGTTGCCATGAACCCACACGAGTACACGGGACATTGCGAGAGCCGGTGGACTGAGTCAAAGTAGTGTCATGCGCATACTGCATCGTCACCGCTTTCACCCGCTTCATGTGTCGCTACATCAGCAATTATATGGTGATGACTTTAATCATCGAGTGCAATTCTGTCAATGGGCATTAACAGAGAATGCGTTGCAAAAAAAAAAAAAAAAAAAAAAAAAATGGTTCAAATGGCTCTGAGCACTATGGGACTTAACGTCTATGGTCATCAGTCCCCTAGAACTTAGAACTACTTAAACCTAACTAACCTAAGGACAGCACACAACACCCAGTCATCACGAGGCAGAGAAAATCCCTGACCCCGCCGGGAATCGAACCCGGGCGTGGAAAGCGAGAACGCTATCGCACGACCACGAGCTGCGGACAATGCGTTGCAGTTCTACCTGTTTACCGATGAAGCGGGTTTCACAAACCACGGGGCAGTGAATCTACGGAACATGCATTACTGGTCCGTGGACAATCCTCGCTGGCTCAGACAGGTAGAGCGACAGCGACCGTGGACTGTAAATGTATGGTGCGGAATCATTGGCGACCACCTCATTGGTCCTCACTTCATTGCAGGGGCCCAAACAGCTGCAACATACATCGCGTTTCTACAGAATGATCTGCCGACGTTGCTCGAAAATGTCCCACTGGAAACGTGTCGACGTATGTGGTATCAGCATGATGGTGCACATGCACATTCCGCAATTAACACTAGGCTGACCCTTGACAGGATGTTCGACGGGCGTTTCATAGGACGTGGAGGACGCATAAATTGATCAGCCCGTTCTCCTGATCTTACACCTCTGGACTTCTTTCTGTGGGATACGCTAAAGGAGAATGTGTACCGTGATGTGCCTACAACCCCAGAGGATACGAAACAACGTATTGTGGCAGCCTGCGGCGACATTACACCAGATGTACTGCGGCGTGTACGACATTCATTACGCCAGAGATTGCAATTGTGTGCAGCAAATGATGGCCACCACATTGAACATCTATTGGCCTGACATGTCGGGACATACTCTATTCCACTCCGTAATTGAAAACGGAAACCACGTGTGTACGTGTACCTCACCCCTCATGGTAATGTACATGTGCGTCAGTGAAAAAGACCAATAAAAAGGTGTTAGCATGTGGACGTAATGTGCTGTTCCAGTCTCTTCTGTACCTAAGGTCCATCACCGTTCCCTTTGGATGCCTACGTAATTCGGTGCTCTCCGATACACACGATCGAACAGCGGAGGAGTGGTACTCAAGCGTCAACTTTAGGTTACAATATCTCCGGATGTAATTAACATTTTACAATGCAACAAACGGCACTGATTACGTATTTGTTTATATGTTCAGATGTGCTAACAAAACTAACGGGGTTCCATTTAAAAAAAACGTAGTTTTGTGTTAAAAAACATACTTCCGTGCATTTTTTTATGGTTTGTATTAACCAATTACACTAGCCCCTCTCCTCACGTTCGGTCTGCGGAATCGATTCGTCAGTATTTGATCTGGTTTAAGAAATATATCCAGCGGTAATGTTAGGTGACTCACCCTGTATAACAGTAATTCTTGCTTGTATTGTGTCTTACATGCAGACGACGTCACACTGCTGGCAGATAATGAAGACGACCTTGAAAGGGGAATACATTTATTAGGTAATGTTTATGAAGAGTACCAGTTGACGATTCCAGAAAAGAAGACAAAGTCGGCTCTCGAAGAGAAATATCCCGTACAAACAAAAATTATGGTCAACAACAGCACAATAGAAGAGGTCAAATATTTTAATTATTTAGATTTTGACATCACATATGAGTATGGCGAAGATATAGGGAAGAAGTTAGCAAAGTTTGGAAATATACGTGGAACAATACGAGGAAAGAAACAAGACTGCGATTTTATAAGACAATGGCAGTTCCAGTGCTTGTTTACGGATGTCAATCGTGGTTTATAAGTGAACGTCAAGAAAGTCGCATACAAGCAATGGAGATGAGGTTCCTAAGTGCAGTACAGGGATGCACAAGAGCCAATAGATTTCGTAATCTGGAAATTAAGGTAGACTTGAACATATTTAACATCCTAAACAAAATACAGAAAACAGAAGATGCAGGAATGAACATCTCGAAACAATGAATGAAGAAAGATTATCTCTCCCTGCAAGAAGGTTTAAGCAAGTTGGGAAAAGATGTCAATAAAGACCGAGGACGCAATAGGCACCGTAAAAACCAAAATAAGAAATGGCCTAATGCTTGAAGTGAAGATGATGGTGATAATGATAGTGTATAATTATGTTGTTCTATCAAGAAGCAAAGGAAGAGTCAATTAAAAAGATGACTTATTACTGGTTCTCAGTTTATGGGATAGTAAGTGCGAAATGTTAGTGTCGGTCATCGGAAGAGAAGTTGGGATAGAACCCACAATGGTCAATACGAAGAAGTGTTCGATAGTTTTGATATTTCTGAATGCGATGCAAGATGACGGATTCGATAACCCGAGAAACACAGAGCTCCCGCTGTCGGGGTTAGTCAGAAAGGTGTGACTGCTGCTGAGGAGAAGGCGTTTACCTGTGGTGCCTGGTGTCGGGCAAGGGGCGGTCGCAGCGGAGGCGGCTGCTGGCGGCGGCGCTGAAGGCGTGACGCGAGAACGGCTCGTTGGCGGCCGCGCCTCCCTGCAGGTAGCCGCCCTGCTGCACCAGCGCTGCCCACAGATGGCTCTGCGCGCCGTCAGACCCACCCGTCCGCACCTGCCAACAGCCCGCCGCAAACTTCAGCAACGATCAACTACATAATAAAGCAATAAACACGACAGACTCATATTTTTATTATCTTGTTGCATAAGTTCGTAGTGTTTTTACTTTGTATGTTGGTATTCCGATTGGTATGGGTTTATTTATCGGTTGTCATTTTTTATTTGTAGTTAACTTTTGCTATTTGAGTTTACATATTGTCATTTTGTCATTTGCAGATAGCGAGTGGAGCCGTGGATGCTTGAAAATAGAGTGCCAAGTGGAGAAATCGAAGCATATCCGACATATTCTTCTGTTTGAGTCCAATGGAGTGGTGACAGTAGCGGAGGCAGCCAGGAACATTTGCGCCGTGTTGGAGATAATACCATTGGACAGAACACGCCAGGAAATGGTTTTCTCGTTTTAAGGAGTACCTTTGTGTCAGCAGTGACTCTTTACGATCAGGAAAACTCCTGTACAGGAGTTGGGTTGCGAAGTCATTCAGCACCCACCTTATTCACCAGATCTTGCGCCATTAGATTTTCGCCTTTTCCCTCTCCATCAAATAACTTCAAGGAACTCTCCGAAGATGCCTCAACAAATTCTTCGCCTCAAAACCATGTGATTTCTACAGTCGCGGAATCGAAAAATTTCCGCAGCGCTCACAGGCTGTTGTAAGTAATGAAGGAGAATATATTATTGATGAGTACATTCTCTGTTGTGATGGTAAAGCGCTACGAACTTATGCACCAACCCAGTACTATAGTCCTCATTTCATTTCCCTCACATGGCTGACAGACTGGCAGCAGCCAAATCACTGTACTGTGGTCAGATAATGTTAAAATATATACATATTTTTGTGGACTGGAAAGACAGCCAATCCACTAGGACGGGAGGCCGAAGGGCACGCGTTTAAGATCACGCAGGCTGGCGTGAGGTCTGGAACAGGACAAGGACTTTATAGTAGCAAAGAACGTACGTAGCTGCTGGAATACTTAACTTTAATCCACAATTGGTGAACATCGCTCTTCACGGTACATGTTTTACAGCATCAATAGTAACTGGTAATGGCGCCTTGCTAGGTCGTAGCAAATGACGTAGCTGAAGGCTATGCTAACTATCGTCTCGGCAAATGAGAGCGTAATTTGTCAGTGAACCATCGCTAGCAAAGTCGGCTGTACAACTGGGGCGAGTGCTAGGAAGTCTCTCTAGACCTGCGGTGTGGCGGCGCTCGGTCTGCAATCACTGATAGTGGCGACACGCGGGTCCGACGTATACTAACGGACAGCGGCCGATTTAAAGGCTACCACCTAGCAAGTGTGGTGTCTGGCGGTGACACCACACATATAATGTTATGGATCAGGCGAAAAGTAGTAGAAACATCTAAAAATAAGATTGACAGGAAGTGTAACCAGGAATGGCTAGAGGATAAACGCAAGGCTGTAGAAGAATTTTAGGAAAGTGTGGTTCATCTGTAAAGGAGACCTTGAGTTGCACAATAGTGCGACCAATTCTTCAGTACTGCTCGAGTGTTTGGGGTCCCCATTAGATCGGATTAAGACAGCGAAGCAATTGAGAGGGAGGCTTCTAGATGTATTACCGGTAGGTTCGATCAACACGCGAGTCTTATGGAGATGCCGCGCGGGATTAGCCGAACGGTCTAGGGCGCTGCAGTCATGGACTGTGCGGCTGGTCTCGGCGGAGGTTCGAGTCCTCCCTCGGGCATGAGTGTGTGTGTTTGTCCTTAGGACAATTTAGGTTAAGTAGTGTGTAAGCTTAGGGACTGATGACCTAAGCAGTTAAGCTCCACAAGATTTCACACACATTTTTTATGGAGATGGTTCGTGAACTCAAGTGGGAATCTCCGGAGGTAGGACGACGCTCTTTTTGCGGAACACTATTGAGAAAATGTAGAGAACCGGCATTTGAACCTGGCTCCAACGTATAGTTTGTGTAAGGACCACGAGGATAATAGAAATTAGGGCTCGTGCGGATGCACATGAAGAGTCGTTTTTCCCTCCTTTATTTGCGAGTAGAAACGGAAAGGAAATGACTAGTAGTGGTAGAAGTGATGCCTCCGCCGCCCACCATACAGTGGATTGCGGAGTATTTATGTAGATGGAGATGTAGAAGATTGCATAACTAGGAGAACACAAATGTCGCTAATTGTAAAATTAAACAGACCTTTGAAGAAAAGAGAAGCAGCCGTATGAATATCAAGAGCTCAAATGGAAAGCCAGTACTAACAAGGGAAACTCCCCCTCAGATTTAGTGGTAAGATGGCCCAGTGGACAGCCCGACAAGAACCGAACACACATCAAGCATGAAAACAGGAAGGAGGTGAGCAGAACTGCGAGAAAAGGAGGAAAATAGAAACAGTTAACGGTCTACGCCTAAGATAAGCAACATCGAGCACATTGGACTGCGAGGCCGGAGACCCGTGTTAAAACCTCCCTCCTGCTCATTTTTTTTTTCTCACAAAATTATGAACTGGTCGTACTGGCGTTGACGAGTCAGTTCGCTGTATTCAAATTAGTGTCTGTGTCGTGGTGTAACGTCCGTTTGCAACAGCGAGGTGGAAGTAAGGGACCTCCAGATACACGCACCTCCTATTTGTTCTACACGAGTACCACATGTTGTGACTCTTGTCTATCGTTTTTAGAAGTTTTGGTTCTTGAATTCCTTTTTTGTAGCATAGGTCACACTCATTTATTTGTTGTTTTCATTTCTGTGAGAGGTCTGTGCAACAGTGATATGTTCTTACCACATGACATATTCTATAACCAAAGTACAGCATGACAGTTCCCAAGACTACCGAAGGAGAACAGACACGTCAATGAAAAGATGGAAAGTTCATAATTTAGTGAATAAAAAATTAGGATTCGAGGGAGATTTGAATGCGGACCTTTTGCTTTGAAGTCCCACACCCTGACCACACGACCACGAACCCATGGTTACTGCTAGTTACTTGATATTGGATATCTTGAGCTTGTACCGTTCACTGTTTCTTGTTTTCTTCTTTTTTGACAGTTCAGTACATTTTCTTCCTTTTTTTCAAGCTTGATCTTTGTTCAGTTTTGGACGGGCTATGCACTGGGCCATTGCACCATGAAATCTGACGGGGGTGCGAGGGGGAGTTATCCTTCTAAGCAAAGAAGGAAAAGTTGCAAGGTGGAAGGAATGTATAGAAGGGCTACACAAGAGAATGAACTTGAAGGCTGTTTTATAGCAAGGAAAGAGGAAGTAAATGAATATGTGATGGGAGATATGATACTGCAAAATGAATTTGACGGAGCACTGAGAGACCTAACTGAAAACAAAATACCTGGAGGTGCTGACACTCCCTCATAATTATTAAAATCATTCGGAAAACCAGCCATAACAAAACAAGTCCATCTGGTTTGAAAGATATATGAAACAGAAGAATGTATTGATTGCAGTTCCAAAGAAGACAGATGCTGACAGGTGCGAATATTACCAGACCGTCCGATTGATAAGTCATGGTTCCAAATACTCATACTCATTATTTACAGAAGAATGCGAAAGCTTGTAGGAGTCGACATTGAATAAGATGTTAGAGTTCGGGAGACATGCAGGAACACAAGAGGCAATACTTGTCCTATGTATAGTTAGAAGAAGATTTTTACAGTTTTCACTGGAATTCACCCTTTGAAATTCTAAAGATATCAGGTGTTCTGGCGTAACTACAAGCGCCGGAACGAAGATGCAGAACGGAAGACCAGAGAAGGCGTTGAGGAAACGTCAGCCAATGGAATTGGACCGCGCCGCGCCAAGAGCGACACCTGGAAAAAGTGATTATAGCGCCGCTCCTACCTGCCTCGGGAGTTCAGATCTGCCCAGTCTGCAATTGACATTAGTGCTGCGCTATCAGATTGTTGTGATTCGTATCGAGTGTTTACTTGGACTTTGTGTACAAGCAAGAACTTCACTGTTTTCATGTCGCCTCTCACTAGCGACATTTGCTGTAATCAGAGTTACGTATTGTCAATTTGCATTCTAGAAATAAAACTATAATGTTATTTGTTTGAACTGTTGTATAGCATTCCGAGAACGCAACGTCCTTTAGGCACCCTATAAGTAACGAGTGGGCAAGATACCACAACTGGCGACCAGGTGTTAGAAACACGTACTGACCAACGCTGCGCTCCGGCCGGAACAAGCACCGCCTACTACAGCTGCTATACCACCTTTTCGACAGTTTAGTGAACAAGACGAGGAATGCCTCGAGTTGCCGTCTCAGTTTGACGCCCACGTCATCGCCCACAACGTGCCAGGTACTGTGAAACTGCCGGCCGCGGTGGTCTAGCGGTTCTAGGCGCTCAGTCCGGAACCACGCGACTGCTACGGTCGCAGGTTCGAATCCTGCCTCGGGCATGGATGTGTGTGATGTCCTTAGGTTAGTTAGGTTAAGTGGTTCTAAGTTCTAAGGGACTGATGACCACAGATGTTAAGTCCCGTAGTGCTCAGAGCCATTTGAAACATTTGTACTGTGAAACTTCCCTATCTATTATCAACGGTAGGAAGTGCAGTGTTTGATTAATTCAAAAACTCCTTCCTAACTCCACTCCGAGTGAACTTAGCTACGAACAGGTGGTACAGGCCCTAACAAATTATTATGGCCAACAAATGAATGTGGTAGCAGCTCGGTATCAATTTTTTCATTGCAAAAAACGATCAGAACAAACTTACCCCGAGTGGGTAACAGATTTGCAAAGCCGCGCAGAGTAGCCGCGCGGTCTGCGGCACCTTGTCACAGCCCCTGTGGCTTCCCCCGTCGGAGTTTTCGAGTCCTCCGACGGGCATGGGTGTGTGTCTGTTGTCCATAGCGTAAGTTAGTTTCAGTTAGATTAGGTAGTGTGTAGGCTTAGGGACCGATGACCTCAGCAGTTTGGTCCCATATGGCCTTACAAAAATTTTTAAAAAATTTGGAAATGCAATTTCAAATGTCTTTGCGGTGCTTTATGTTCAGATGTTACGTTGCGTGATGTGATCGTGTACAATGTGCCTGATGTCAAAATCAGAGAACAATTTTTGAAACAGTCAGAGCCATCATTTCAGCAGGTAGTGCAAATGGTAGATCAGTGCGATTCCGGTGCCTTGTCGGTTCATACATCTGCGCAGCCAGCTATTTGCCGGGTTGAGTCCCTCAGTTGTGATCGCCCCATTCCGCACCGGCGGCGTCCGCTAGCCAAGGCGGGTAAAAAACCTTCCACACCGCGTACGGCTGTTGTAAACGACACAAACGCCAAGACTGTCCCTCCCGCCAAGCTCAATGTTACGCTTGTGGTAGGAAAGGAGATGTGCAATCAGTGTGTTTGCAACGGAACGAATAGCAGAATTCGGCCCACTCACGAAAATCTAGTCACAAGGCCCATGTCATTAATGCAGTATATTCCAAGTCTGCAGGGCAACGGTCTTGCCGCAGTGGGTGGCCGGCACTTGGATGGGTGACCATCCGGGCCGCCATGTGCTGTTGCCATTTTTCTGGGTGCACTCAGCCTCGTGATGACAATTGAGGAGCTACTCGACCGAATAGTAGCGGCTCCGGTCAAAGAAAACCATCATAACGACCGGGAGAGCGGTGTGCTGACCACACGCCCCTCGTATACGCATCCTCAGCTGAGGATGACACGGCGGTCGGATGGTCCCGATGGGCTACTTGTGGCCTGAAGACGGAGCGCAAAAAAAAAAAAAAAAAAATCCAAGTCTGCAACAGGCAAGCGTGCGGTTTCTTCAGTAATACGCCAGCCATACAAACTTTTTGTTCATTTACTTGTTTGTGGGAAACGTGTGAAAGTTCAGTTGGACACGGGTGTCTCTGTCACATTGCTAAATCGTCACACATATGAACTATTAGCCTCCCCGCGCCTGTCTAAAACTAGCAGGCAACTGACGGCTTATAATGGAAAAGACATTCCCGTTCTCGGAACATGTACTTTGCCTGCCATGGTTCAAATGGCTCTGAGCACTATGGGACTTAACATCTGAGGTCATCGGTCCCCTAGAACTTAGAACTACTTAAACCTAACTGACCTAAGGACATCACACACATCCATGCCCGAGGCAGGATTCGAACCTGCGACCGTAGCGGTCGCGCTGTTCCAGACTGAAGCGCCTAGAACCGCTGGGCCACACCGGCCGGCGGTAAAGAACTTGCAAAACGATTTGAACGAAGTGGATAGTGTCTGTAACTGAGGTTATGAAATGGACAGCAACAAAATTAAAACAAGGGTAATGGATGGTAGTCGAATTAAATCGGGCGAGGCTGAAGGAGTTAGATCTGCATAAGAGACACTAAAATAGCAGATGACTTTTGCTATTTGGTCACCAAGATAACTGATGGTGGCCGAATTCTGGATGCTATAAAACGCAGAATGGCTATTGCAAGAAAATCATTTCTGAAAAAGATGAATTTGTTAACATCTAGTACAAATTTTGATGTTAGGAAATCTTTTCTGAAGGCCTCTGATTGTAGCCTTGTACGGGAGTGAAACGCGGACGATAAGCAGTTCAGACCACAAGGTAACTTCTGAGGAATGCTGAAGTTCATATGGGTACATCGAGTACCTAGTGAGGAGATACGGATCGAACTAGGGGAAAAAAAAAATTATGACACAACTTGAGTAAAAGAAGGGATCAGCTGAGAGAATATATTCTGAAACATCAGTTAGTCGTCACTTTGATGATGGAGTAAAGTTTGGGGGCTAAATATTGTAGAGAGAGACCAAGGGGTTTGTACAGTAAGCAGATTCGAACGGGTGTTAGTAGCGGTAACTATTCGGAGATGTAGAGGTTTGGAATAATGCGGGGATCTGCCCGCAATTAACCTTCGAACCGAAGACCGCAGAAGCAACAACTGTGGTGTTTTGTCAGTAGGTGAAATTATGCTGCTTAATGCAACCATCTAATGATGAAAATGTTGGAAACCGTAATGGCAATACAAAAAAAAGTGTTAAAGAAAAATGTCATCTTGTTCGTGGTTAATAACAGTTTTGATAACATATCTTATACATATAGCGTTTTTTTTCACTTAACAGGTTAAAATAATAGCATTAAATACAATAAAATACGATGAAGATCGCACTGACGATAACGGCAATGATGACACATTATATTCACGTTTGCAGCAGCCATACGGACTGCGAAGATATCTGAGTAATTTGAGGTGAGGGAAGAATTTTATCAAGTAGCAGAGGGTACTTGTAGGAAAGGGAAGGCAGATATGAAAATCGAGGCGGTGTACATGGCATTGTGAGAAAGAGAAAGGAGGAAGGAAGATTACGTTTCATCGTCCCGTCGACATCGAGGTCATTACAGACGGGGCACAAGCTCTGACTGTGCCAAGGATGGGGAAGGAAATTCGTCGCGCCGTTTCAAAGGACCCATCCCGGAATTTACCAAAGAAAAATCACCAAAACGCCCTACGTTTTCAAAAGCCGTTATTTTATTTAGACGGCTATTTTCGACATCTTATTTATACCATCTTCAGGCACATATGCACTTCATGTATAAAAAATCAGCTACATCAATGCGTGCATAAGTGGAGCCATCAATACCTGGATTCTGTGACTTTTTTGTGAAGAATGTACTTCGAAGACTTGACAGCCAGGGTGGAGTCATCGAAGTACAAACTCTACAAAAAATTCACAGAATCCAGGTATTTACGGCTCCAGTTATGCATGCATCGATGCATCTGAGTCTCTATACATGGAGTACATAGGGGCCTGAAAATGGCATTAATGAGATGCGGAAATTGGTCGTCCAAATAAAATAACAACTTCTGAAAACATATGCTGTTCGGTGATTTTTCTTTGGCAAATGTCTGACCGGCCGCCGTTCTATATCCACGATGGCTAAACAGAGAGATCCCGGTATTTGTCTGGAACGACTTACGGAAATCACGGAAAACTTAAATCTGGTTGGGCGGATGCGGATTTGAACCGTCGTCATCCTGAATGCGAGTCCAGTGTGCTAACGCCTGTGCCACCTCGCTCTGTGTTATGTGAACGAGAACTATATTTCTGTGTTATTGTGTAGGTACGCTTCGAACAAGAACAAAGCCACATTCTTCTTCTTCTTCTCCTCCTCCACTTCTCCTAGCCTTTAGTAGGCAGTCAGTGGAGGTCGTTTTGTTAATTCATCATTTGGAAACTATTTATTGCAACTTTGTGCCCGAATGCTGTTCCTGCTACGACAGTCGGCTTGTGATCCAAGGAGAAAGCCGTGAGCTCCAGTTTTCTGTGAATCTTGTGAACTGTTCTACTCTTAATTGTATTTAATCTGTATGTGTATGAAGCGGAGTTCCGGTAACTAGTCGGTATCTGAGCGAAGCAGCGTGGGATGCGCCTAAAAGCAACTCTAGGATTGGTGAGAACAGCAGACCAAGTATCGTAAACTAGACGCATGGATTCTTTCCGTCTCTGACTCGCCGCCCCGCCTCCTAAGATAGCGTTCTGCAGCTTAAGCCTCATGAGCAGATCAAGTACAGCTACAAGAAGAAGATTACGCTGCGTGACTAACAGATGGTGTTGATATTTTTGATATTTATTTTTTCTCACGTCGGTACAGGAGGAGCAACAACGTAGGGCAAGTGTGAATATGACATGTTGGATGATTTTGTTTATATGCCTTTTTATGTATGTTTCCTCCCAACAGATAAACTGGAATACCGTGACACGATGAAATTCATAATCTTGGGCGGCTCGTTGCTAACGGAAATTCATCCAAAGTGGACAAAGGTTTACAAAGAGACTGCCCTTTCGGTTCAACATTTACGAAATTGCTGTCCGAACTCAACATGCTGTACTTCCCTTGAAGTTGATCCGCCACGAAGGACGTCTGAAAACTGCCACCTCTGATGAAAAATCGAGAATCCTACAATACGTAGTAGTGTAAGACTGTTAGTAATAAAGATGTATGAAATAGCTGACGCTATAGACATACCAGAACAAGATTACGGTGCGTTGTACATGAAAACTAATTGCAACAAAGATTTTTGTAAGGAGAATGGCGTATTTGCCAAATGATGACCAAAAGGAAAACAGAAGGCGAAATTCTCAACAATTTTTGGACTCTTCTAAAAGGAACCCAAATGATTTTTTGCCCTATTTTTTTTACTGTAGGACGACGTGGGTGTAGCAGTTCCCGCCAGAAACGGAACACTTATCAAGGCACTGCGTGATCCTGCATCAAAACATTGCGAATCCAGTATTATCTGCCACAAACCTTATGGCCAGAGCCATCTCATTGATTACCTTGTGAAATGTAAAACAATGACTACCATATATTACGTAGGAATTCGTAGTGCATTAATTGAAAGAAAAATGTGAGAAAAGGCTTAGACTACAAAACAAAAGTATACCACAATGGTCCTATCAACAAAAGTGTTTAAAACTCAGCTCCCCCCGAACAGACCATGAAAAATTAACGGTGCCGACCGGCCGCCGTGTCATCCTCAGTCCACCGACGTCACTGGATGCGGATATGGAGGGGCATGTTGTCAGCACGCCGCTCTCGCAGCCGCATGTCAGTTTACGAGACTGAACAAAGAGGTTTGCCAGTTGTAAAATTGAGTGATTTGCGATTTGAACTATGGAACATCTACCATGTCACCAGATTTGGCATTAGGGATGGCGGTTATCGCTGAAGCAACCTGTTTTCGCTTACACTGGTGCTTTTTTTTTTCTCCCCCTTCCTAATCGGCCTACGGGATTGCGATATTACTGACCGTGATCACATATGACTAATGAAATTTTTCAGTGAATAAGGCTATCGTTACCGAAGGAAAATAACACCGGTTGGTTGGAGGAAAGTGTACAAGACTCTTCTGAAGGAAGAATATATTCAAAATTTTAGATGATAATTTTGAAATGGGAGGAATATAGTGCAATCGCTCACGAACCGCACAGGGTGGGGTGGGTGGGGGGTGGGGGAAGGGTACTACGTAATATTTACTACAATACTACAAAAATCACTGATAACACAAAGTAATCACTGATTAGCTAAAAAAAGGATAATTAAACGGTCGCCTACTCGCTAGGACAATGAATCCCCAGAATCTTGAGAAAGGCAATGGCAAATAAATTTAAGCAAATAATCACTGGCAACAGAAGGGTGCCACGCTTTTCTACAGCACAACAGTTCACGAGAAAATAAATGAATCAGAAAGCACTAAGTTTGCAGTTACTTATTCTGAAATAATAAATTTTGAAAGTAACTTTAAATGAAATTACTGGTTTAATAAATGACCGGCTTAACTTGAACTTTGTTAAGTAAAAAATAACTTTCAGTAACCTCAGTGTAACGTAATGCAAAATTTAGAAAAAGGCAAGCAATTTACCTTTGATTTCTGAACGATTGAACTGAATTTACTTTAAGCAAATGAGCAATTGGTTTTACTTTTAAATAACAACAATAAAATACATATCAAACCAGCAGAAGTCACTCGCTAAGCTAAATACAGAATAAATGAATTTGCGCACTTTTAATTTGTGCTAAATCTTTGGTTATTAGTTTTGCCAGTGAAATTTTACTCTACTTTAAGGAACCTCACTCATGCAATACAAGAATGAACAGTTCTTGAGGCAGAAAATTTAGACTAAAACTGATCAGAACCAAATACACAAAACTGGCAGTAAATATTTAATCGGTTTTCATATTCTTACGACACTCGGTGATTGCATGGAAAGGAAAGGGGCCCTGCTTGGTAATACTGTCTGAGGACAATGACTACACACGTGCCCTACAAGTTTTAACTATTGCAAGTTATTATTCAAGTTATTCATACTTTGTGAAAGAAATGTTGCTGGGCAAAGCCTATACAGTAGACTTGGCCACAGTTTCTATGCTTCGATACAGTGCATCGATACGTGGAACTGTTTCAGTGTATCGGAACGGCTGTGGTTCACTGTTTCGAAACAGTGGTGTTTCATTCCGCCCCTGTCTCGGATAACCGCACCAGATTCGATCTCGAGCCAGACACAGAAACTGTATCGTTATTTCAAAATAAGGCTGTTTCAGTCCACCTGTGCTTGGAACGGACTAACTGTATCGAAACAGTGATGTTTCATTCCGCTCTGTGTCGTACGAGTTTCGGGCTCGGCACAGATACTGAAACACAACATAACACTTCATGAAACACTTTCAAGAGTGTCGAAATCTTTTTGACAAGCAACAGAATGAAGCTTAAGATATCCGAAAATAAAGCTACGTTTCTAGCTGACTGTCCTATTACGAAACGGGCGTAACATCTGCTTTATAAACACTAACCAAACAATGAAACAACGCATACTATTCACATTCAAAATAATAAATATGTGAAAATCATTCGATTAAATTACACTTTTTTTAATAACATACGCTTCTCTTTTCATGTACAGTAATCGTATTAAGAAACGCAAGTAGGCCTACAACATTTTGAATAAAAAAGGCGTAGAGTGACAGTTATTAGACATATACATAAATTTGATCTAGGTATAGATGCAAGGAATCTGTTTGACATATCACTGATAGTGTAATGGTGAACGGGAAGGGCTGGGAAGCATGGTGACTTTATAGTAACGGTTCGAAACACCTTGGAAGACATACTAACGGATTGTGGGAATCTCAGTAGCATATCCGTTGTTTCTGCAGTTTGCTCCTACCTCCAGTTCCGTTCGTGGTGGTTCTTCTGTCTTCAGCTATGGCTGTCCTCAGCCAATTTAAAAGTATGGAAATCACACAATACGAAAGTAGCGCATTTGCTGCAGGAAATACGAAACTGCCAAGACGCCCAAGTGATAGTTTCATACTTCCTGCGAAATGATTTAGCGCTCTCGCACCTCATTTGTGTTTATATGGACATACTTATAAAGAAGACATTCGAG
Source organism: Schistocerca piceifrons (assembly GCF_021461385.2). Taxonomy (NCBI): domain Eukaryota; kingdom Metazoa; phylum Arthropoda; class Insecta; order Orthoptera; family Acrididae; genus Schistocerca; species Schistocerca piceifrons. The sequence goes on along the minus strand of NC_060149.1, from coordinate 873,048,255 downwards.
ATGATAAAATGTGTAGGTTTATTAGATTACAAAACACAAACTGTTTCACTGTTTCGAAACAGCGTATCGAAACATTACATTGTACTGTTTCATTTGTTTCGAAACAGTTAAGTGTTTCAGTTTGCCCATCTCTACTATACAGTACTATGTTTGTCAGTTAACAGTCTTATGATGTTGCAGCTATGCGGACGACGAAGAATGTAGCCGACGACAATGCTGAACTGCCGTTGTTGTTATTGTTGTTGTTACTGCTGGTGCTGCTCGACGAGAAGAACCCCGAGTCGTCTCCAGAGGCACGGATAATCGTGGCACAGGCAGTGGTTGGAACTGCAGCTTCCCCCGCCTGTCCACTCCTACCGTGCTGTCAGTGCTCGCAGGTTAACGAACCAGGCGCGCCTACATTGGCGCTACCGTACCTGCACAACAAACACTTCCGAACTCTTTCCTAACTCAAGCTGCTCTGCTTCCTCTCTGCTCGCAACGCGACAGAGACTCTCCACACGCAAAGATAAACAACGGCACAGCAACTACCATTTCGTCGTTGCTGTCGATACATTTCAATAAAGCTCCCTTGGCTATTAGCCAGAATTTACAATATTTTCATTACAATTAATTATATACAACCAAAATTAAATACACAAGTACTTCGATTAAGTATTAAATATAGTTTCTGTAATACAGCTTTCAGCTTCGGAAGCAAAAGTACAGTGCAAGTTATCAACAAATATTAAACGGCGAAAATTTGGGATCTTGTAGAAGGTATTTTATCTGCATTTTCGGTGTTACAGATGTTTAACCCGCTCAAAACAACCGGTTTCTGAAATAACCGAGTTTGGATTTTTTATTGCAGTTACTTCCAGTAATAAACGTAGGCTTCGAACAGAGATTGAAAAATTCTAATGAAGGTGAAGAAGTAGGTGATAATTATCGATATGGGGCTGAGGCTGCGGCAGTAATAGGTCTCATTGTCTCCGGCAAAGACTGCAAAGGTGAAGGAGACGGGCGCGGCGACAGAGAGAGCAAGAGGACGCTACTTGATGACGTGCCTGCATCGTCACGTCTCGATGGTATCAGTTTTTCACACTGGAGCAATCACAAATTAAGGGTCCCAAGTTTATAGCACGTCAATAAAATTGTAGGTTCATCAGTCAAATTTACCTTCTCTTCCACGGAACATTGTGAATTTTTTCATCTTATATAATGCCGTAAGTTTGTCGTGCTTCCTCGGGCTTTTAATCTTTTAAAGCAAATGGAGCGTTGTACTTCACTGCTACCTCACTTCTTAAAATACTTCCAACCTAGGGATGGTACGATTCTACAACACAACAGATGTCGGAGGACGAGCCGTGGACAAGGTGGGAGCAAATTTTGCCCACGGCACATACACAAAAACCGTTTAACAGGCCACGCCACCCGGCAACATGTACACTAGTGTCTCTGCAATGCTGTACTACCGATTCATGTGTTTGTTGCTAGTTTCTAACCTAAGGCATTCTTTTGAAAATAGTGCTGATCACTTTTCCAAGCCGGCCGGATTGACCGAGCGGTTCTAGGCGCTCCATTTGGAACCGCGCGACCGCTACGGTCGCAGGTTCGAATCCTGCCTCGGGCATGGATGTGTGTGATGTCCTTAGGTTAGTTAGGTTTCTAGTAGTTCTAAGTTCTAGGGGACTGATGACCTCAGAAGTTAAGTTCCATAGTGCTCAGAGCCATTTGAACCACTTTTCCAATTTCTGTAATAATCCAAAAGCAATGTAAATTTTTCGAATAAACATTACTCGTTTCTCAAAAAGTTTTATTTGGAAACGAAACATTTTAGCACTGCTGCTACGGCAAACTGTTAAGCCGATTTTTACCTCGTTATTAGTAAAAAATGAAAGAACCTTTTATAACTGAAACCAAACAAATACCGAAAAATACCGGCTATTCAGAAGTAAATACCGGTATATTTTTAACCGGTCGGCTTTTCCCGTCCATATTTGGCATCCTCCAACTTCCACTTATCCCATATCTTAAAAAGATTGTAAGTGGCAAACGTTGTGAAACCAGTGAAGCGGTTATTGCAGTTGTATTCGGGTATTCTGGAAACCTTCTAGAATCGCTTTTCAGTGCTGGATTCTATTTGCTGGAGAAACACTGGTCGAAGTGTATTGAGTTAAAAGGAAACTATGAAAAAAATTATTTCATTTTGTTCTAAGCAGAAATTGGTTCTTTTTGAGCTTTTTGCTTTTTATTTAAGTAGAGGATACAGCATCCCTTCAACAATCAATTCGTAACACGCACTGAGGCGTAGTTGCACTAGAGGGTTGACGTATCAGAACATGAAGACAAATCAGTTCTCTGTATTGACGCATCGTGCCTGCAGAAAGGCAACCCAGTGAACGGATTTTCTGAACGGGCTGCCGACGTGCCTTCTCGAAAAACTTGCGTCTGAGACTTCCAAAAATTCACTTTTGCCGCGTCATGAACTGCGCCCACATCGAGCACCTGTAATGTGAGCTTAAAAATTTGGATAGGTGCTCTGTCCACTAAGTATATATGGACAGAGCATATATATATATATATATATATATATATATATATATATATATATATATTTTTTTTTTTCTGTCTGTCTTGTAGTTTTCACACAGTCTTTTTCTCAAACCCCAGGCGTACTTATAAAAAACCCTGTTCTATCAATAAGTATGAGCTCTCTATTAAGAAAGTCTAAAAATTTTTATAATTTTTAGATTTTAATTTTCTTTTTAAGGTCCTGTACCTCGATCAGTAAAAACCCTTATAGCATCACTTCTTAAGATCCCTATTTGTCAGGAATGGGTACAGGTAACGAGCAGAAATTTACGTCAAATACTAAGGTCTGTAGTCGTTGGCAGTTTAAAAATTTGAGCTTCTAAGTCAATGTCACATATTTTGATACTCGCCAACTCACTCATCAAAACCCGTAGATGGACCATCTATATACATAAATAAGCTTGTACAGAACAGGGGCGGGTCCTACTCGCTCTTGTGCCGTCTCTTCGTTATTTTTATGACAAGTTATGATGATTCTGAAATGCGTCATAACAGGTGACGTAGAAAAATAAAGTTCGATCTAGACTGTTCTTACATTTGATAGGTTTACCGTGATTGCTGGTCTCTCCCTCTGTCTTCTGTAACCAAAGTGGTGTTCTTACGCTTCTCAGAAGTATGCACCGATTTATTTAAGTCTCTCCATCTAGGAACGTGTTCCATCCTTCCTGTCTAAAAATTGTCAGCATACGACTGAAATCAGTAGTTTCCATGGATGTAGTGCTAATTCACTGACTAAAGCCAAGAAACACCACAGCACTCTGCTTACGGAGATCGATGGTTCAAATGGTTCAAATGGCTCTGAGCACTATGGGATTCAACTGCTGAGGTCATTAGTCCCCTAGAAAAATGGTTTAAATGGCTCTGAGCACTATGGGACTCAACTGCTGAGGTCATTAGTCCCCTAGAACTTAGAACTAGTTAAACCTAACTAACCTAAGGACATCACAAACATCCATGCCCGAGGCAGGATTCGAACCTGCGACCGTAGCGGTCTTGCGGTTCCAGACTGCAGCGCCTTTAACCGCACGGCCACTTCGGCCGGCGGAGATCGATGGCTTTTACGATATTATGTATGCAGCATGTGAATGATCGAGGTTTACAATGCAGTCTATTGAGTATATTGATATGATATTTCCATCAAATGTCCGACCCCGGTAGCTGAGTGGTCAGCGCGACAGAATGTCAATCCTAAGGGCCCGGGTTCGATTCTCGGCTGGGTCGGAGATTTGCTCCGCTCAGGGATTGGGTGTTGTGTTGTCCTAACCATCGTCATTTCACCCCCATCGACGCGCAAGTCGCCAAAGTGGCGTCAAATCGAAAGACTTGCACCCGGTGAATGGTCTACCCGATGGGAGGCCCTAGTCACACGACATTCACATTTATTCTTATTTGCCTCAAATGTAGCTGTATTATTTATCTACTCGGCAAATAGTTCAATACCTATGTTAACCATCCTCCGTATTCTGGTACATTTGTTTGTATTTAATATGCACCCTACAGGACGATGACAGCCACTCGACATGCAGTGTGTTATGCCACTTTGATCTATGTAGAGTGGCGTGGCGAGACGTGACTCTAATCTGTAAACTGCCTTCAGGTCTAGGCACACCTCGTCCCAGTACTAGTATAAATCATTTAATTTTTGCTCAAGATGTTTAATCGCGTGAGTGTAATAGGAACTGTGCACAAACTACCCATCCGGCTAAAATAGAAATACACAGGTTACACGACCCTATTATATTGTACACACACTATCAGTGCTACACTCGTCAATAGTACTGCAATGCACTGACGTCGTGACGGTGAACACATTTTAGTATCGGTACTTCTAGTTATAGTGATTAGGATTTGATTAAATCTTGTGCCCACTGCACGTTACTTGAAACAAAAATACGCTCTTTGAATGAGCCGTAACGTGGGTTGCTATTGACAACAGTTCAACAACTCTTAGTAAATTTGCATACGTTATAGCCCGAAACTTACCCCTACTATGGCGTTATTATTCACAGTTTAAATGATTAAAACCTCTTAATGACAGCAAACAACTTTATAACCCGAAATAACTGTAGCCATCGCTGGTTATTTACTTTATTCACGCTAACTATCAAAATGGTTCAAATGGCTCTGAGCACTATGGGACTTAACATCTGAGGTCATCAGTCCCCTAGAACTTAGAACTACTTAAACCTAACTAAACTAAACACATCACACACATCCATGCCCGAGGCAGGATTCGAACCTGCGACCGTAGCGGTCCGCGCGATTCCAGACTGTAGCGTCTAGAACCGCTCGGCCACATCGGCCGGCTACTATAAAACAAAATCACTTACAAACGCGTAATAAATATTTACAGTGACCAACGTTTCACTTCCTTACGGTGAAATTAAATGATGGTGTGGCATTCATTGTTGTCTGTGTGGGCCCTTCCGGGAGAGGTCGGCCGCGGGGTTGCAAGTCTTACTTCAGGGCGACTTGGGCGTCGGTGATGATGAGGACAACGCAACACACACATCGTCGGAAAAAATCTCCAACCCACCCGGGAATCGAACCCGCGCCCAGTGTATGATAGACAAGCACGTAACCACTTTTCTTTTTTTTTATTAATCTCCCATGACACCTGTTCAAGTTCAGTGTTGATCCGTTCCCTCAGTTTTTTCTTATTACAGAAGGCAGCTAACCCTCCGACCGAACACGCTGAGCTACCGTGCCGGCATTTAAATCCTTGATATAACCATTAAGCGAATAAAGAAGTAAATATCTTTGCCTTTTCTTAACTGAAATCTAATTAAATCCTTTTTCTCCCATTACTGATTCCAAATCGTAATAAAATCTCAATAAGACATTAATTCTTTGAGTCTTGCTTTTTGAAACCTGGAACAACTTACTTATCTTTGCAATACTGACTTTTAACTACGTTGCATCAATATAAGTATTTCTTCCACTTGCTTATCAGGCAAAATAGGAAGAGTCCTGGGTAGACGGGGTATAAGACCGATTTTTTGTCCTCCTAAGAAAATTAAGGAGATGATGTGCCCTGTAAGGACAGTTTCGGCCTCAGGGTCCCCGGAATTTACAATATCCCCTGTGAATGTGGAAGCAATTATATAGGTCAGACCATTCGTACCGTTTCCGGCAGCTGTGGAGAACACCAACGCCATATTAAAAATAGAGAAGTGGACAAATCGGCAGTTGCGGAGCACAACCTCACAAACAAACATAAAATACTGTTCGATGAAACAAAAATTCTACCCATTCCCTCCACATACTGGGATTCTGTTATTAAGGAAGCTGTTGAAATAAGACTCTGAACTGTGCATGGAAACGAGCGCTCGATGCAGAGAAGCAGCAGACACATTCCTTGCAGGGTTACGTTCCAACGGAAGCGGTGGTGCCACCAGCGCACACATTGACACAGTCTGCGACAGCAGTACGTAATCGCGGACCAATCACAAGCTGACCAATCAGAAGCCGTCCACGGTCTATAAAAGGCCACCACAGCAGCAATGAAGACAGTCAGTTGCTCCTGATGATGACGATGGAGGCTATCGTCGAAAGCTTGAGGTTTTATCCCGAACTGACACGGCAAGAAAACCGAGAATGTTTTACATATAAGTGCCGTCGCGAAAGACTTCGTTCTCATATCGTATATTGTTGATCGTGGAGCTCCCAACCCCTAGGTGTTCATATGTTGATCCAACGATATCGTCAATCACGAATGCAGTGGGCACGGGACCATCGGCATCCGACCGTCGATCAATGAAAACGTGTCGGTTCTCGGGTGAATTACATTTATACTACTCTAGATCGCTCGAAGCTGGTCGTCGCCACAAACACCGTCAGCGATGTGAACGGCGGCTCGAAGCGTGCAGCGCGCCATGGATGCAGACTGGTGGAACCTGTATGATGCTACGAGAGACATTCTCCTGCGCTTGCATGGGACCTTTGGTAGTAATCGAAGACATTCTGACAGCTGCCAACGATCTGCATCGTTTCATGCTTGATGTCTTCCCCGACGGCGGTGTCGTCTTTGAGCAATATAATTGTCCGTGCCTCGAAGCCAGAACCGTGGTACAGCGGTTTGAGGAGCATTATAGTGAATTCACGTGGATGTGAGGTAAATCCTATGGAACTCGCCTGGGTCGCTATTGGGCGCCATCACCGCATATGAAAATCAGCGGCCTATTATTTACGCAAATTACACGACCTGTGCGTAGACATCTAATGTCACATGTTTGGCGTAAAGTCGAGCGCCGGCACGCCAGCCGGAAACGATGGAGAAGAGATGGGTGTGAGAAGACGTCAGCCAATCGCACACAGACCGACCTCTCTCCAGGACGACAAAGCGACAGCAGCGACCCCTGTGTGAAGAGGACATAAGCGCTGCGACCGACTGGCGACGCCCCGGTTGAATAGTAGCTTCAAGACTAGCGATTTGGATAGAAGCGTCGACGCTCGTTACTTCGCTTGTACACTTTACGTTCAAATCGCTGGTTCAAATGGCTCGGAGCACTATGGGACTTAAATTCTAAAGTCATCAGTCCCCTAGAACTTAGAACTACTTAAACCTAACTAACCTAAGGACATCACACACATCCATGACCGAGGCAGGATTCGAACCTGCGACCGTAGCGGTCGTGACACTTTACGTAGCTCAGACTTGGAATTGTTTATACTGAAGAAGATTTAATATTTTGTATGTTTCCCTTTGCATGAGACACTTCTGTGTAACTGTCAAAGTTAAGTATTATCATTTACTTTTTTGTAATAAAACTCATTAATACGACTTGTTTGATTTGATTGTCTAGCGAACCGAGTACGAAGGATTCCAAGACACCAAATATTTGACGACAAGACTGGACGTAATATTTGACGATGAGCATGGAGACATAATACCACATACCTCCAAAAATCTACCACCAAACTGTCAGATCACTGATACGTATAATACGTGATGTATTTCGTTCCAAAGACGGACAAAGAAGCTATTAAGCAGGTGGTCATAATGTATTGGCTCATCAGCGTATGTGATGCAAATCGACTGAAAGCTGTTAGTATTTTCTCTCGAATAAAATTTTTTTACAGTCAAACTTCAACTGACAGACGTGTAAAACTTTCAAGTTTGAATCTCGAATTGCATTCATAATCGTGCAATGCTTTTCTTTTACGAGAAAACAATATATCACTTGGACGAGCTAGTAGCACTTAAGTACAGTACGAAAGAGCAAGAGAGATAGTAGTTACTTTGAAATCCAACTCGTTATCCTCTAATGATCTCAACGACGGCAAGCTGCACATGATATCACGTACTTATTAGTCCAAACGAGCTTCCTCCTCTTAAAGAAGAGGTGTACACAGAAGTAATTCTCTGCTCAAAATTATATCAGCTGTTCACAAGGTATTACTTGGACCTGTGACTTAAATGTAAAATATTTATCTGCAACAGCTAATGTGCGAACGCTGTTCATACGTGGACCCGACTGTCTCAGACAGAAAGATTATCAAGAGATACGAAAGTACGGAATGCTGTTGTTCCAACACTTCTAGATAAAACAAGGCAGAATTCCGTGCAGACAAACATGTCCGTCTGTTGCCTTGAACTAAATTCGAGGAACAGTTAACAACTAGTTTTTGATGGTGAAGTTCGTCTCGACAAATTCCGAGCTATTGTGAAAATCACTCTTTTATACCCATTACTTACATGCTTTCGTGCAAGGCAATGATTCTATAAATTTGTTAATCGCACAGTGTTGCAAAGTACCGAAACGTCCATTTGGGAGGACTATGTTCCGACTCATCAACTAAATAACAATGACGTCGCTCCTTTTGATTACTCCCCTTATATGTAAGGGCTAGAGATGGGCTGTCCACTCTTGAATTGATACAAAGAGCCCGATCTTTATAAAAATTGGATGATGGCTGATTCGGAAAAAAAGAATGGTAGCTCATCTGATTTCAAAATGCGTCTCCGGTGGCTGTAATGAGCAGGATGAAAATTCTGCGCTAGGCTGCTGCAGTGGCACCCCTTCCCACATCCTTAAGAAGACGTTTCCCAAGATATAAAAACTGTGTTATAGACCATGTGCACATGTGGATTTGCAAACTTTATTAGTACACGAACTTTTTCTCATCCATGAAAAGAGAAAATAAAGAAAGCTCCATTTCTTTTTTTTTTTCAATTTATTGGCTGTCGGGCAGTATTCATTCACCCATCTTAATAGTAATACTAGTTATGACGATAGGAAAGTAAGTATAACACAACACCCAGTCTTGGAGTGGAAAGAAAAATTTTCGACCCCCAACCAGGAATTGAATCTGTATCCCTTTACTTCACAATACGCTACGATGGCCGAACGGCTTTCGAGGCACACACTACCAACGTCGCTTCAGTACGACACATTCAGGCAGAAAACACTTCCAGCATCATGTTTCCAGTTTTGATTTCAAAAGAATGTCTCAAATTTCAGAAGCTCGATAAACGTTTACATACTTTGAGAGTGATTTGCTACTCCTTATCCTTTGGCTTAGCATCGTACTTGGAATGTGTGAGCATAAAAGCTGCGTCGGAGCGTATCGCAATGCGATCCAGGCATCACTCCCCTCCCAAGAGCTCAGCGTTCCCCAGTATTCTCACCGATCGGACTGTATGCTGTCTCTCTAGCTCACTGCTCCCCACCATTCTCAGGGGTCGGACTGCAAGGTAGCAAACTAGCTCATTGCTCCCCCACCATTCTTACTGATCTGACTGGAAGATAGCTCACTGCCCCCCCCCCCCCCCCTCACACACATACACTCTCACCGACAAGATCGCACGGAGCAGAACACACGGCGACTTGAGGCGTCACTACGTTCGCTGCTCTTTTGGCACAGCGATACAGCTTGCAACTCGCTTTCTTGACTGAACACCTCTCCATCCGAGTGTGGTGTCACTGCCAGACACCACACTTGCTAGGTGGCAACCTTTAAATCGGCCGCGGCCCGTTAGTATACGTCGCACCCGCGTATCGCCACTATCAGTGATTGCAGACCGAGCGCCGCCACACGGCAGGCCCAGAGAGACTTCCTAGCATTCGCCCCAGTTGTACAACCGACTTTGTTAGCGATGGTTCACAGACAAAATACGCTCTCATTTGCCGAGACGATAGTTAGCGTAGCCTTCAGCTACGTCATTTGCTACGACCTAGCAAGGCGCCATTACCAGTTACTATTGATACTGTGAATAATGTACCGTCAAGAGCGACGTTCACCATTAATGGATTAAAGTCAAGTATTCCACCAGCTACGTCCGTTTTTTCTAAATTCTAATTTCCTTGTCCTGTTCCAGACCTCATGCCAGCCTGCGTGAGCTAAAACGCGTGCCTTTCGGCTTCCTCTAGTAACACGATGTTGGCTCTCCTGCCAACCACAACACCAAGTTCACGTCTTTATTCTTTGTATCCTTATTTGATTTGTTCTAATCGTCATCTTCTTGTTTTGTTGCTCTTCTGATTTATTGTTGTGTGAGTGTTGTTGTGAGGTGTACTATTATGTCTTGTTCTATGTCTGTTGCATTTATAGTTACTGTTGTCTCTGTGTTGGTATCCTTTATAAAGGTTTTAATACAATGGGTGGATAGGATACTACACATAACGGTTTGTGTAACACACAATTATTTTAACATACATGATAGTCCATGTATAAAGGGTGTCTCGGTCAATATTCGGAGATATGACAGGAAAGAACATTTGAATCAAAAAACTAAATACAGACATATGCCTTATTCCAAATGGTTTCTGAGATGGAACATATGTAAAGTTACTTTTGTATGTATTTCTTGAATAACACGAAATCGGCGACCTCTAGCGAAAAGTTGTTGCAATACAAAATTAAACTACATTCCTTTAAAAAGCTCCAGTTAATTTTTTCTCGAGGACTTCCAGGTTGTGTGAAGAGAGCGAGAGAATGGGGGAAATCTTGCGCAACGTACATGTGTTGAGGTGTAAGTAAGCCAGTTTGCGGTAGTTTCCCGACTTGACAGACCACGTGTCCTGTATCAGATTATTCGTTTCGACTTTGTCTACGCTACTATGGTACGTTGTAAACAGTGACAGTGTACTGAACAGTAAAGAAAATGAGTAACAATGTACATTAAATATGTTCTGTCCCGGAAACTATTCACAATAATGCATATGTACACTTGAAGTTTTCTGCTTCAAATGATCGTTAGTGTCATATCCATGAATACTGGCCATTCATCCTCGGGCAGCCTATGTATTACGTTTAATTTTTTATTTATTCATTTAACTTGAACAAATTAACGCCTTAGGGTGTCCTCTTACATAAGACCAGTTTATATGTAATTATAAAAATTATTACAATCACAGTTACTTAAAAAATAATAATAGTTTGAACATAATTTCTCTTCTTCCTCTCTCAACATGTATTAGGCATTTGCCTCTTAGCCCTCTTGGTTGAAATTGTTGACTTTCCTCGCTCTTCCTAAATGTCTTCTGCCCGTTTCGTAATAATTATCACCAGTTTTGGTAATCTGTCACCTTCCATTCTCGTGATATAATCCTTCCAGTTATTTCTGTATTCTTTAATCTGCTCATTGACATTTCTCACTCTCAGTTGTTTTCTGAAGTCTACATTCACTCTCCCGTCAGACAGAATGTACCCAGCTACTCTTTTACGCAATCGGATTTCTAGTGCTTGTATTCTGATCGGAAGGATTGTTTCTGCTGTGTTGTCCAGGCAAGAGCTTCAAAGTCTACAGAGCAGTAATTATTATGAGCAGTAGTAGGTCAACAATAAGTCTGATCATTCGGACTGCGCCGTCGCCCTGTACAGTAAATGCTGAACTAGAGAATTTTTCCACGGCATTGTCAGCTAAAGAAAGAATTTTTCGTGACTACAATCACTTACGTCAGTGAAATAATTAGTAAGTCTATGTTTTGTTTGCTAAAGGCAAGTACTAGTTTAGTTCCTTGGTTGGGACAATAGGATCATCTGCAGCTTCTACTTTGCCTACTCTTCGTAGATCACACAAGCTTTTCCATAGAGCATCTGGTCGTTATGTTTTAGATTAATGTATTGGCATGTCTTACTTATCGTTTCTCTCCGATTGATTGACTCTTTTTGCTTTTTGTTTGTAATCAATTCTATTTTCAAGGGCAGGAGGTCGTTTGTAAGTCCTACGTGCAGTGTCTCCGAGATTCATGAACCATTTTAGCTCTTCCACTAGTCAAGGTGCATGTTTTCCCTTCAGGTTTACGGTCTTTGGGGGAGCATACTATTAGTTTGGTAGTAAATCCATGGAGCTGTTCATTCACATCCAGGAATGCTATGGAAGTCGTGTTCCAAATTATCTCTTGTGCCTCCGCTGCAAGTTCAGGTACAGTGGTACACTTAAAATCTTTGTATGTTGTCACAGTTAATTCCTTGCATATTTTAAAGAGTAAGTCATGAATATGATAATGTGAGCTGATATTCCAGTTACGAATTTCTTTGCTTATGGATCTCGTGGCAAATATATGTATGGGGGTCTGACTATAGGCTGCATTATGGATAGGTGCAAGCTGAAATACTGTTACATTTGAATAAGAAATTACACACTTGAATTTCAGAGTGAAGAGGCAGAGTATTTATGTTAGTGTTCCTAGCATTGTTTGTATGCTTCTAAGTCAACTCGAATTTTGAAAGGTCAGTTCTGAAACAGGCTAATCCTACTACTTTCGGAGGTCTGTAGAGGACGCACGTTATGCAAGTTTTCTTATTGGATTTGATTTTTACGAACATATATTTGACTTGGTTGTCTTCATTACGATTGAATGTTAGTAGCGTGGTCGTTAATAAGTCAAAGCGTTTGTATGCCACTACTCCACCTACTCGTCTGTTACTTTTCTGGTGTCTCAGGACAATGAAGTCTATATTTAGGGAACTGGAGAGCATGCTTGGCTTAAGCCAGGTCAACGTTCGTTAGAAGAAATACATGGATGTCGGTATTCATCGAAATAAGTTGAAAGTGATGGCCAACTGTGTTCTACAGTAACAGTACAGGCACACAAATAGAACTAGTGGCTGCGTGAGTAGACAAGTTCGTAGCTCCTAAAGGCTTTAGAGTTTATTTGCATTGCTTTTCTCCAGCCTTTATCTGCACTATTATCCTGCCATCTCTTGTTCACGCGCTATGAGGCCCAAATTCACATTATTCAAAATTTTTATCTTTCAGCAGAGAAATCCTCGCATATTATCAGGCTTGTCTTCGCGAGTTTCTTAATCACTATGACTGTTTCAGACCTTTTCGAATATGATACAAACTTCACGATTGTGGGTTTAGGTTTCCTGGATCACAATGTTCTATTTCCTACTCTGTAACTTCTGATTATACAATGTGCTGCATGTATATTTGATGTCGCTTTAAGCTTTTATAATATGAAATGGTTGTGTTAATAGAAAATATTTTAATTTTACCACTTTACTTTTCAGTACTGTGCAACAATATGTCATCCACGTTGCCTTCGCCTAGAAGAATTACGAGTGATGTTTGGTATCATTTTACCAAAATGTAAGAAAAAGGAAAATGCCGCTACTGTCAGCAGATAATTTCCATGGCTCCTGGCTCATCATCAAACCTGAAGAGACATTTAAATTCGAAGCATCCTACGGTACCTCTGGAACGATGTGGGTCAGGAAGCCCATCACGCCATCAATCGATGCAGAAATTCGAGAAATAACTTCTCTTGAACCGTCCTCACGGACCTCTGTTTCTGCTTTAGGTGAAGTTATCCTCTCAGAAAGGCAAACTGAGTCTCAAGCTGTCTCCAATCCACCAGTGTCGTCAGTTTCTGGACCAAGTCCTGACTTATTTCCTTTCGTGATGCCTTCACCCCAACTGCTCTTCATTTACAACAACCAATAAGTAATTTTTGTAATATTATAAATCCGCTCACATTAAATAAAAGTATGGCATTAGATGTACAGCTTTTAAAAGTGATTTGCAGAAAATACTATTGTTGAAGAAACAGCATTTAATATATGTTTTGCCCAAATTGTAATTAACCAAGTCGTAAAACGTTGGCAAACTCTACATCATGAGTTGTTTGAAAAAATTAAAAATGATTTGATCACCGCAAAGGCAGTCTCTTCTTCATCTGATACGTGGACGAGTGTAAATAACCTTAGTTTCTATGCACTCACTGCACATTCCATAGACGAGAAAAGTGAGCTAAGTCATACCTTTTAGAGTGCTCACAATTCGAACACAGACACACTGCAGAAAACATCTCAAACTGGATATAGTCTGTTATCCCAAATACAATTACTTCCATAATAACAGAAAATGGCTGAAATATGAAATTAACTGTCATGCTTCTGAAACTTCCATGTATCCTACGCTTTGCACATTCTTTAAACCTCACTGCGCAACATGCAATTCAGAAGTCCATACAGAAAAAGGTTGACGATGTTAAATGAGTTGTTATCTATCTTACGGAGAGACCCTTTGCTTCAAGCAAACTTGTCGAAATACAAAAAATTAAAAAAAAAACGACTGAAACTGAAACAAGATGGAACTCTACTTACGAAATATTGCAAAGATTTACTTTAAATAAAGAGCCCATAATTTCTTGTCTCACTATATTACGTGGAAAATCGATCACCCTAAACGTAAAAGGTACAGACTGGGAGATAATGCAACAGGCTTTACAGATTTTGAAAGTTTGCGATGAGGTACCCAAAGACGTGTCCTCAGAGAAAAGAGTCTCACTTTTAAAAATGAAAGTCTTGCCAAGATTAATGGAATGGCAACTAAAATCTTTTAAAGACAAAAACAAAGAATGTCCCCCAGAAACAGAGTCATTGGTTGATAATTTGCTTAAAGGGTTAGCAGAGTGGTTTGGGACTATCTCCAGCAACGAACTGATTAGTCAGGCAACGTTACTGGATCCTCAATGCAAAGCAAAGAATTATCAGACGAGAAAACATTTCAGGTCTGCTACATGAAGGCTACTGAGAAATGAAAGCGTCTGTTGTTGGAAACAGGGCTCGTTTCTCAACCAGTTACCACAGTAACACATGAGACTTCTTCCTTGTGGGAGGAGTTCAGTGAAACTAACCCAGAAAGTGCAGCAATTGTCGCGCTGAAGAAATGTTTAGTAGAGGGATATTTGCCTAGAAACAGCAATTCCTTAAACTGCTGGGAAACAAGAAAATTGCTGTGATCTGCGATGTATCAATTGGTTCTAAAAGTATTATGTATCACAGCAACATCAGTGGCCTGTGAAGGAATATTTTCAAAAGCAGGACAAATGTGCACAAAGAAGAGAAAGAGACTCACATCAACTAAAATGGGTCAAATTTTATTTATGAATGAAAATATTGATTAATTTTTCCTTTATGGGAACGTATATGGTTATACTGACTGTAAATGATGACTGCAGATACACTTCAACTGCAGTTGTAATAATTTTTATATCGATTTTTTTCAATAAAAGTATCAAAATATAACAAGAATCAGTCTTTATTCTTAAAATGTTTCTACTTGATAATAAATATTTAGGATTATGTTATAATATTTATAATTTTTACAGCAGACGAAACTTTTGTATCTGAAAATTACTAGGGACATAACATAAAATTATTACTCCTCTTTATATTTTCTTTCAAAGTAGGACCAAATTAGATAAAAATACAGGGTCAGAGATCTGAATTAAAAAGGCAATGTACCTGTCTTTTACTTATTTTTGTGAGTGAATGGTGAGTGCTGCGTATGAAAAAGAGCTAGTTCATTCCAGTGAATGACCAGGTCTGATCCAGTCTCTGGAAAGAACAGTTTTGCCCATTTCTAGTCAGGACATATCATTACACAAAGAGATAACGATTCAGTTCCCGAGCTTTCCCAATTCAAAATGCGTTTGCCATCTTGGAGGAGCTTACTTGCGAGAGATTAATAAGTACAGTATCCTAAAATTAAACCATCCATCAGGATATCCGTGCGTGATAAAGCGCCGCTTTCGGGGCGGGGAGGTTCACCAGCCCCGGACCGAATCCTCCCGTCAGATTAACGGCGAGGGTCGGTGTGCCGACCAGCCTGGATGTGCTTTTTAGGCAGTTTTCCACATTCCACTAGGTGACTACCGGATTGGTACCCAATTCCCACCCGAGTTGCAGGATTCACAAACTTTAGAGAAGTTTCAATCATTTTCATACGAATGACACTACACGCAAACGGTTGGGGTACACATATTCCGTCCCAAGGGGTAACGGGGTGGCTATGGAAAGGAAATCCGGCCACCCCTTAAAGTAACTGTGCCAAATCCATTAAGAACTGTGCCGATGCCGGACAAAGGCACAAGAAGAAGAAGAGGACTCTGAAGCTAAACCAAGTTTTCAACAAAACAGCACAAACCAGACAGTATAATTTCTGCAAGTGTTATCAGTATCCTCGTATTGAAATAAATGACGCACGGATTAGATCCTGCTCTTAACGTACACAACAGCAGATCTCATTTGAACCTTCTTAGATTGTTGGTTGGCACTGTTTTGCTTCCTTTGACTACAGAACAACCCCAGGGAAGACTGCAAGAACTCAATAAAAAAGTATGATAGGATATTTGAAAAGTAGCTAAATACTGAAATTAAGACGGGATTTGCCACTACGATACTGATGTAATTAACTAATTTACGCGTTAAGTCTTAATAAAGTGGAGGAGTCCGAAAAATACTTGTATCCAACAACAGGTGGAAAATGGCTGACTAGGTTTATGACGATGATGGTGATGAAAATGATTAAAGTTCAAAAGGAAGTGAGTGCAATTATTTATGTTTACTGCTGACAACAATATAATGCAGGTCTCTCATACTTTACTTCAATTATAAAGGGAAACGTTAAAATCACACCTCATCGATAAACGTAACAAATTTAACAGCAAGAAGTGGAAGATGAAAACTTACATTAATAGGAATTCTCTTTAAAATGGAATTATGTTTATTTCAAGGTGCACTTTAAATACAGGTAGATGGATTGCTTTCATTTGTGTTTATCGGATTTGCTCATTGTAAGGTAAACTTTCATCTTGCTGAAAACGATCCTTAGGAGACAACGAGGCGGTGACTGTTGTTATCGTGCTAATACACTCAAGAAAAGACATAATTATGAATGTTGCGATATGCAATAATACCGATCTTGACGACACACAGTAAACAGGGTTATTCACAGGTAGGTCCATGGTTTCAGTAGGCGACTGTGTGAAAACTAGAAGATTTTGCAGTGGTGCCAGTTGAATCTATCAGTAGATCGGGTTGCACTAGGCATAGCCTGCACTTCAGTGGTTATGAGAAGGGAAGACTGGCAAAGTTTATAGGTTACAGTGTAGTGGGTAGCGGTGGGATCACCCATGCAAAAATTCCTGTAGTAGTTGGTGTTAGAGCTGCACCTTTTTTTTGTTTTTGGCTCTGGAATTATTGGTACATCAGAGCACCGTTTAAATAATTTGAAAATTCCTAGCTTCCTTTACCAGGATACAGATTAAGTGGCTGTTTTTCAAGGAGTTTCTTGTGGAGTGGGGGAGTGGCCATGTACGTAAAAAGCAGTATTCCATCTGAGTCCGTAGACGTACCACGGCACTGCACTGAACAGATATTTGAATGTTGTGCAGAGGCAGTTGAATTTGGTGAAACCAAACTTCTAATTTTTATTGTTTATGGGTCCCATTACTCTGACTTCAGAGCATTTCTGCTCAAGCTAGGGAGGGTTCTCGATTCACTTTATAGGAAGTACCAGAAATTAGTTATACGTGGTGACTTCAGTATTAATTTTGTATACGATTGTGCAAAAAAAAGGATGTTGGTCGATCTCCTAAACTCGTATGATCTGATGCAAACTGTGTTTTTTCCAACTAGAGCGCAAGGGAACAGTGGCACAGTCATAGACAATATTTTTATTCATTCCTCATTACTAGCTGGGCATTCTGTTAGTAAAAGGGTGAATGGCCTTTCAGACCATGATGCACAAATTTTAACACTAAAACTTTTTGTACTCAAACAAATGTCACATATAACTGCAAACTATGTAGGATGGTTAATCCAACGGCAAAAGAGAGTTTTTTAAACCTCGTCAGGGAACAAGAGTGGCAGGATGTTTCTAGTGCCGATAACATAGATGACAAATATAATGCTTTCCCTAATACATTTCTCATTCTCTTTGAGAGTTGCTTTCCATTAGAACGTCCTAAACAGAGTACTAGCACTAAAACGCAGCCTGGGTGGCTGACTAGTGGGATAAGGATATCATGTAGAACAAAGCGAGAATTACATCAAAATGTTAGAAGTAGTCACAATCAAGCTACTGTAGCCCATTACAAACAGTACCGTAAGGTGCTTAAAAACGTTATTAGGAAGGCAAAGAGTATGTGGTACGCAAGTAGAATAGCTAATTCACGGCATAAAATTAAAACCATATGGTCAGTTGTTAAGGAAGTGTCTGGTCAGCAGCACAAGGTCGGCGATATAAAGTCAGTTCGTTGTAAAAGTTTTTCTGTTACTGATAAATTATACATATATGTATAGTATTTAACAATCTTTTCTGAGCATTGATGGTGAATTAAATAAAAATTTACTTTCTAAAGGGACTCATAAAAGTCTCTTGGCAAATGCCTTTCCGAAATTGATGTCTGAAATACTCCTCTGTGATTCAGACAAGGGGGAGATTGAGTCAATAATTAAATCACTGAAGACTAAGGCCTCTCATGGATATGATGGAGTGCCTAGCAGAATATTATAGCACTGTGCTACACATATTAGCCCCGTATTTAGCCATATTTGTAATTTTTCCTTCAGGAATGGTCAGTTTCCTGAACGATTAAAGTAGTCAGTAATAAAGTTACTTTGTAAAAAGAGAGAAAGGGATAATGTAGACAATTTTAGACCTATTTCTATGCCATCAGTATTTGCTAAAGTTATTTTGAAAAGGCTGTGTATGTAAGGATAATTGATCATTTTATATCACACGATTTGATATCAAATGTACAGTTCGGCTTTAGAAGTCGTTTAACAACTGAAAATGCTATATTCTCTTTTCTCTGTGAGGTACTGGATAGGTTAAACAAAAGGTTTCGAACCCAAGGCAATTTTTTTATTTAACTAGGCGTTTGATTGTGTTGATCAAAAAATATTGCTCCAGACGTTAGACCATTACGGAAAATGGGGAGTAGCTCACAATTGGTTTATCTCATACCTTAGCAACAAATAGCAAAAGGCCATTAGTCACAGTGTTAAGAATGGGTGTGATGTGGGGTCTGAGTGGGGTACTGTGAAATGTGGGGTACCCCAGGGATCAGTGTTGGGGCCACTCCCTTTCCTTATTTATTTAAATGATATGCCCTCTAGTTTTACAGGTAACTCTAAAATACTTTTGTTTGCTGATGGCACTAACTTGGTAGTGAAGGATGTTGTGTGTAATACCGGCTCGGTTTCAAATAGTGCAGTTCATGACATAAGTTCATGGCTTATAGAAAATAAACTAACGCCAAATCACAGTAAGACTCAGTTTTTACAGTTTCTAACACACAGTCCAACAAAACTTGACGTTTTAATTTCACAGTATGGGCATATGATTAGTGAACCTAACATTTCAAATTTCTAGGTATTCAAATAGATAGTAAGCTGTCGTGGAAAGCCCTCGTTCAGGATCTTGTTCAAAGACTTAATGGTGCCATTTTTACTATTCGAACGGTATCTGAAGTAGGTGATCGTTCGACACGAAAATTGGTCTACTTGGCTTATTTTCATTCGCTTATGTAGTATCGTATTATATTTTGGGGTAACTCTTCCCATTCTAAAAGGATATTTTTGGCTCAGAAACGGGTGGTTCGTGCAATAAATGGTGTAAGTTCACAAATCTCTTGTTGACCTCTGTTCACGTGTCTGGGTATTTTGACACTGGCCTCTCAGTATATATATATTTCTTTTTAACAATATTAGCTTCTCCCCAAGAATAAGGAGCTTTCACTCAGTTAATACATCGCAGAAATCAAACCGGCATTTGGATCGAACTTCCTTAACTCTTGTGCAGAAACATGTGCAGTATACAGCTGCATACATTTACAGTAAGAATTCAAAAATCTTAGCAGTAATCCACGCACTTTCAAATCGAAACTGAGGAGTTTCCTCATGGGTCACTCCTTCTATTCTGTCGAGGAGTTCCTTCAAAAATTAAGCTGATTCTTATGTTGTACTGTTGATTGCGTTTACTTAAACTTATGGCTTGATTTTTTTTGGGTTCATAAACATTTTACTTTTATCTGTTATTACTTTTACATTGTAATTTCATATACTGTCACGTTCCATGACCTTGGAGATTTGCTCCTCAATTTGGTCCCACGGAACTTAACGTGTAAATAAGTAAATAAATAAATAATAAATAACATACAGAGAACAGACATATTTCAGTGGATAGAGCATCTCCCAAGTTTTTAACTCACATTATAGATGCTTTATCTGGGCGCCGTTTGTGACGTAGTGAACATCAATAGAAGTGAAACAGCATGTGCATTGCTGCTGCTGGTGTCGCCCACGTATGCGCAACGTCTGCAGCCCACTTTGTGTTGCCGATATGCAGGGGCGACCTGAGAAGATCCGACAATACGGAATCGATGATTTGTCTACATGTTCTGATACATGTGTCCTTAATAGTGCACTCTGCGTCTAGGTCACGGATTGTATTACGAATCGACACTTGAAGATGCTCTATACGCTCATAAGTGTAAATTTTCTGCGTGTCTTGTAGTTTTCTCACAGTCATCTTCTGAAACCCCATAGCTCCAAAAAAAAAAAAAAACCTGTAAATTACTGTAACCATGCGTGTTAGTGAAACGAATTTCGTATCACGAGGAGGTGCACGGTAATACATAAATCATCAGATTTATGGCACAAACTTCATAGTATGGACTCAAAACGGGCCTGGACAAGTTCTTGGCGAATTTTTTCCTCGTAAGTGGTATTCGAGTTTCAAAATATCAGTAGTGCGTGTGGTGGATCGTAACGTAAATGCTTTCTTTTACCCACGTCTCAAACATATTCGATAGGAAACATATCAGACAAGTGTAGGGCCAGGGAACAGTGTTATCCGTCAGTCTTCGATGGATGCAATCGAGATTAGTGTGTAGCGGCCTATCGACGACGAGATCATTAGAGACAAAGTGCAAGCTGCGATAGGACGAGAATGGGGAAGGTAATCTTTCTTGTCCTTTTCAAATGAGCAAACCCATCATTCGTGTTAATCGATTTAATGAAATCGCGGAAAAGTAAATCTCCGAATCTGAGTCAGTTCGCTCGGTGTCGATCTCCAAGGAAGACTCGTACGTTCCTTATTCATATCGAGAGTCAAGGTTAAGTTCCGACCAACTGCCCTGTCGTCATCCGCCACTGGCGGCACCGAATGCGGTATGGAGGGACACGTGGTCAGAAAACCGCTTTCCCGGTAGTTGTCAGGTTTTTTGACCACGGAACCACTACTAATCGCTCGAATAGCTGCTCAGTTAGCTTCAACGGGCTAAATGCACCCCGTACCAATCTTCCCACCACGGAAAAATCCCTGGCAGTTCCGGGAATGGAGCCCGGGTCTTCCGCACGGTAGTCAGCATCGCTGATCAAAATCGCTCTGAGCACTATGGGACTTAACTGCTGAGGTCATCAGTCCACTAGAACTTTGAACTACGTAAACCTAACTAACCTATGGACATCACACACATCCATGCCCGAGGCAGGATTCGAACCCGCGACCGTAGCGGTCTCGCGGTTCCAGACTGTAGCGCCTAGAACCGCTCGGCCACTCCGGCCGGCCATCGCTGATCCTTCAGCTACGGAGGCTGACAACCAGGCTGAAATATGGCATGTGGGGCTGCCTGCAGGTGGAGCAATACCTCGGACTCTATTGTGCGAACACTTTAATGTGGCATTTTAAGTGTCCGGGGGGGGATTGTTTGAACTACGGTTGCGTAAAGAACAAGTAAAGGTCGGGCCTTTACTGCCTTATTACCGACATTATTTACCTCAGCAAGCTATTGTGACAGCCACTACTGCATGCTTTGCTTACTCAACTTCGTTTTATCTTGTGTTTTACTCGTCGATTCCTATTTTGAGCTAGTAAAGAGGTTACTCCAGATCCATCGAGATGTTCGAGTATGTCTCCCGCGACCCCAAAACATTCGGTGAACATAGGAATATTTTGCCCTAAAAGCTGGGCAAAAGTCCGCTTTTGAAGTGCGAATAATTCTCGGAATGGCATAACTTCCTGCGATAGTCTGACGGGTGCGGCGTTGCTGAGGCAGTGTGTTATTTGCTTCTTGCGCACTGATACGCCGTAGACCTAGTCTGCATTTACGTCTCGCTTACAGTGCATCTGAAGCTTCTCTACTGGCTTGAAATCACTCTGCGTTTGTGAATGTGTCAATGTGAGTTTTTACTTGAAGTGTGCTGAAAAGCAATATGTATTCCGAAGATCCGAGTATTTACCGTTATTTATAATTATCTTTATTCTTATTATTTACTACTTCTATTAGTAATCATTCTTTTTGATATACTTCAGTGTGTTTCCTTGCATATTTATTTATATAGTGTGATACAAAAGTCATTCCTCTACTGTGAATTTAAAAAAGTAGCCGCTGAATACCGCAGTTTGATTTTGTACGATTGTTTTACATTAATGAGCTGTCAACTAGAAAAAACGTCATTTCCGAAATGAATTCTTAAAGCATTTTGTTTTTATCCTAGGTCCTTCGAAAGTAAAAAATGTGACAAGAGAAGGCCCCTAGGACCTACGAAGAGATATTTTGAAAAGTGTTTGTAAAAAGATTGGATTTTTTGGAAAAGTGTATATTATCAGTTCCTTCCTTCCCTGGCGAAGAAAAGAAAGGTTTTAAACATAATCTGTCTTATATAAAGTCACAATTAAAGCAACCATGGCTTGCTTCATTCAAAGTTGAAAGTACCTTCTTAAATATAACCATAATTGACTGCAAAGTACCATTAAAATTCCATGTTGAAATACTCGAGTTGATAGACCGTCAAAGTTACGCAAAAGCAGTAAAAGGCGTAAGACACAGCTATTACGAAACCCCACAGAATTAAAGTATGTCCGTCAAATAAAGCTTTGAAAACCTGGAAATGTTGACAGTTCCAAATTGGTTAAAGATGTTACTTGATCTCCTACATGGGGAGCTAAATACAGACAAGCATTAGATCGGAGTCGTAGAGACTTACAAGCACAAAAATTACTTTCACATATGCTAGCCTTGTCAGACTTTGTGGAAGCCTCGCTGAGAAGAAAACAGTACGAAATAATCCGAACAGCTGATAAGAAGGTCTATCCCTGTCACAGTAACCTTCAAGAGGTAGTGCTAGCCTCTGAATCTTATCAGGTGACTACCACGTGTGTGGAGATTCAACTTCGAGCCTTGCTCGGTCACACATGCGAGCGATTAATATTATATTTGCGAGAGCTTTTAAATGAACTTGCAAATGATGACATAAATGTATTGGAACTTATCTATAAACGGGGTTTTTATGCTTCACAGTAAATTCAGTTTAAACGAAAATCTGAAAATACCACGATTCTGATGTGAACATATCTCAATCATCTTTAGTTGCGTATAAAGACGTAATTGTTTGGAAAATCTTACAACATCAGCTCCTCGCTATTGCAAGCCAACAGGAATTAAATTTATTCACGAAACATATAATGTTACTAATGAAGTAATTGGTTATATCAACAGGCAAATTGAAATATTACAATAAACAAAAGTTGCAATAACACACATTGCTGATGGCTATGGTAGATGCTACATTTGCAAGGCTGTCTCAGAACACTTGAATGACTTGTGACAAACAAAAGTAATAAATACAGAGGCTCTTCAGTTTGGCCTGTCTGCACTCCATGCACGTATTAGATTTTTGAATTTTTTTGCATTAGTCCTATAAAATAAACACCAAAAAGTGGCAAAACCGTTCAATAGAGGAAAAGAAACATGTTCAAGGGAGGAAATGAGTCACACAAGAAATGTTTAGAAGTCGATTGGGATTAACAGTATATGTTCCCAAGCAAGGCTATGGAAAGAAAATGATCTAAATACCAGTAGAAGATTTTTTGCAGACCCTGAAGCATCAGCAGAAATATCAGGTATACATCTGCAACTCATCTGTCAATTCAGGGATATTCTTGAAGCTATTTCCAGTGGATATAAGGTAGACATAGACATTTTCTTCTTATGCTACTGAAACAGCGGGACTGTGTGTTGATTTATATCCATGGTATCCTACGTCTCCCATAGTACACAAGATTTCGATGTATGGCCCAGCGGGCATTGAACATGCCCTCTTACCCACAGGCAGTTTGTCAGAAGAAGTAGCCGAGGCCTGCAACCAGCACGTTTGTCTGTACACACAAACGTTCACTAGGAAACTCTCACGAGAAGAATGCAATCTGTACTCAACAAACAGGTTAATACTGACATCTGCTCCATTAATACGTTAATAATAGGTATGAGACCGGAAAAAACAGCACACCTTTCATAAAAGGAACAAGACATTTACTGCTTTCAGGTGTAGGACGGAATAGGCTGAGCATGGTGATTAGGAGAAGTCCCCAATAGAAACAGACTGCTCAAATAAACAAGACTGGGAGGCATCATCTGAATAATACGTAGTTATTGTAGATAAAAAAATAAAGAATCCGATAAAAATAGCATAATTTTGTTTTATTTCATGTTATAAAGTATGTAAATACATTGTAATCCTACAAAAATGTTCTCTAGGGTCTCAGAGTACAGAAAATACAAAACACTAATTTAGGTCTATGGGCGGCGGTTGCTCTCACTATGTGTCAGTTCCGCTTTCGCAGAAGCACATATCACTGGTTTATGCTTCCAGCCATGCGAGAGGGAGGCAGCGCTTGTTCCCTCAGACCGCTTCTCTCCCTACTGCAAGTCTAAGAGCTTGTTTGTTTACGCTCGCTGGTCACGACACACTACAGATACGTAGAAAAACTCATAAGGTTTTGTTCGGCTGAAGCCACACTTCAGGTTTCTGCCGCCAGAGCGCTCGAGAGCGCAGTGAGACAAAATGGCGACAGGAGCCGAGAAAGCGTATGTCGTGCTTGAAATGCACTCACATCAGTCAATCATAACAGTGCAACGACACTTCAGGACGAAGTTCAACAAAGATCCACCAACTGCTGACTCCATTCGGCGATGGTATGCGCAGTTTAAAGCTTGTGGATGCCTCTGTAAGGGGAAATCAACGGGTCGGCCTGCAGTGAGCGAAGAAACGGTTGAACGCGTGCTGGCAAGTTTCACGCGTAGCCCGCGGAAGTCGATGAATAAAGCGAGCAGGGAGCTAAAAGTACCACAGCCGACGGTTTGGAAAATCTTACCGAAAAGGCTAAAGCAGAAGCATTTCTTAAACAGGAGATTGGAAAACCGATGGATCGGTCGTGGTGGAGATCATGATCAACAATTCATGTCATGGCCTCCACGCTCCCCCGACTTAACCCCATGCAATTTCTTTCTGTGGGGTTATGTGAAAGATTCAGTGTTTAAACTTCCTCTACCAAGAAACGTGCCAGAACTGCGAGCTCTAATCAACGATGCTTTCGAACTCATTGATGGGGACATGCTGCGCCGAGTGTGGGAGGAACTTGATTATCAGCTTGATGTCTGCCAAATCACTAAAGGGGCACATATCGAACATTTGCGAATGCCTAAAAAAACTTTTTGAGTTGTCGTATGTGTGTGCAAAGCATTGTGAAAATATCTCAAATAATAAAGTTATTGTAGAGCTGTGAAATCGCTTCAATCATTTGTAATAATAAGCCTGTATGTTCGAATCATAGGAGGCACCCGATGTAGCATTTGTAGTAAAGACCATCCTCAATATGTAAAAGTGTTTTGAATCCAATGTCTCCCAAAACCATCACACTTAGTGTTTGTGCGCCACGGTTCGCAACAGCGCAGGTTACCATATTGAGATTACCACAGTAGTGTCTAGATCGTATGCGGGCAGGATGAAAGCAATTGTGATTTCTGGACAACGGAAGCCGTTGCAATGTTTATGCCGCCACTTGCTCAACTCGAAGGAGACGGCGGATACCTGTCGCCGTAGACAGATTCACATCTGTAGAAGTACTTCAGCATCCGAATTTGGATTCTTTTGGGTCCTTTTGGGCTACTGTTTCTGGTTGTTGCAATTTTACACACGTTAGTGTTTTTCCATCAGCCTGTGAAAATTTTAGGTCACAGTTAGGTTCGTTTTTTTTCTGGTGGGATTTAACTTTCGTTGGTGTCGAAGTCATCTGTGGCGAAGAACTATCGGTTACATCAAGAGCTGGAGATTTCGTAGTGTCATTCATTTTGTGTGTTTTAGAAAAATTCTGATCGGTATTGTCGGAATGGAATTTGAAGCCGCCAGTTGCTGAAAATTGGTCTATAGTTTTTGTTTCCTGCACTTTCATCTGCTGCCCAGTAACACTTTTTTCTTTAGTTTCTACACTTTCTTGTTCATTTTCTAAGACTACCTAAGAGTTACAGTTAACTGCGTTACTGTGACCATGCAGATTTATATGAAGTGCAGATGCAGACTTATCCAAGAATTTTCCGTATGGTGTGAGGCACACGATTTTATTGAAGCAGTTTTTGTGCTGTAGCAACATCCTCTTCGGTGAAGCCGACCAAGGTGGCGTAGTTAGTAAAATAGTCTGGAGGAATGGCTAATTCTCATCTCATCATGATGATTTAGGTTTTCTGTGTTTTCCCTGAATAGCCTGAAGTGAATGCCGATGCAGTTTCTTATGCAAATTTACTTTCTCCATAGTGGGCTGTTGCTACCTCGTGCTACCTCTCTGATGGCACCAGTGTCGACAGTACGTTATCTCTTCCTTCCTTTATTCCCTCTTCAGCAGCCGATGAAGAAATCGATCCGTGCCAGCATGGTCCTTGAGGTTGACGTCATCTCTCAGCAACAATCTGAATGTAGTTGAGCAACATTAGTACTGGGTATACCTCTGCTACCCTCAAGAGATATTGTACCACAAGATTGCTTGGCGATCTTAACTCACAGATCGTGACATCTCTTGCAAGTGCGTGAATAAAATCTACAGTAAACCTGATAGGAGGAACTGACACTCTTTGCTACAGTGTATATATGAGAAGGTCTAAACACGCAATGAATGAGACCGTGAACTGCCCATCTTACGCTACACATTGCATAATACACTGATGAGCCAAAGAAGCTTGTAAACCTGTATAATACCGCAGAAGTGCCGCAACACGACGTAACATGGACTCGACTGATCCCTGAAGTAGCGCTGGAGGGAATTGACACCATGAATCCTGCAGGGCTGTCCATAAATCCGTAAGAGTACGAGGGGGTGGAGATCTCTTCTGAACAGCACGTTGCAAGGCATCCCAGATATGCTCAATAATGTTCGTCTCCGGAGAGTTTGGTGGCCAGCGGAAGTATTTAAGCTCAGAAGAGTGTTCCTGGAACCACTCTGTAGCAATTCTTGACGGGTAGGGTGCCGCATTGTCCTGCTGGAATTTCCCAATTCCGTCGGAATGCACAATGGACATGAATGGATGCAGGTGGTCAGACAGGATGCTTACGTACGTGCCACCTGTCAGTCAGAGTCGTATCTAGACGTATCAGGGATCCCATAACACTCCAACTGCACACGCCCCACACCATCAGAGAGCGCTACCAGCTTGAACAGTCCCCTGATGACATGCAGGGTCCATGGATTCCTAAAGTTTCACCATACTCGTACACGTTCATCCGCTCGATACAATTCGAAACGAGACTCGTCCGACCAGGTGACATCTTTCCAGCCATCAACAGTCCAATGTCGGTGTTGACGGGCCCAGGCGAGGCGTAAAGCTTTGTGTCGTGCAGGCATCAAGGTTACACGAGTGGGCCTTCGGCTCGGCAAGCCCATATGGATGATGTTTTGTTGAATGGTTCGCACGCCGACACTTGTCGATGGCCCAGCATTGAAATCCGCAGCAATTTGCGGAAGGGTTGCGCTTCTGTCATGTTGAAAGATTCTCTTCAGTCGTCTTTGGTCCCATTCTTGCAGGATCTTTTCTGGCCGCAGCAATGTCGGAGAGTTGGTGTTTTACCGGATGCCTGATATTCACGGCACACTCATGAAATGGTCGTACGGGAAAATCCCCACTTCATCGCTACCTAGGAGATGCTGTGTCCCATCGCTCGTGCGCCAACTATAATACCCTGCTCAGCTTCACTTAAATCTTGACAACCTGCCATTGTAGCAGCAGTAACCGATCTAACAACTGCGCCAGACACTTGTTGTCTTATAGAGGCGTTGCCGACCTCAGCGCCGTATTCTGCCTGTTTACATATCTCTGTATTTGAATACGCATGCCTATATCAGTTTCTTTGGCGCTTCACTGTATGACAAAGGAACATTGTACGATGGTCAGGATTCAACCGCTTAACTGAAACTCGCCCACGAAATGAAAGCGCAAATTTTCCTAGATTAATGGTAGTAGTGACAACGTCACTTTCAGATGCCTATAGGAATTTTTTGACTGGCCCACATGTCGAAGACTTCGATATTCTTTATAAGTCATTAATTTTAGCCTCACTAATCAGTTTCGGTGTATTAAAACTCTCGGGTGTCTCCAGTTCACCACTTTATCTACCACTGTTCATCGCAGTGTTTTAGGTTTGTTCGAAATACTATGTGTGGAATTAATAGTATAGCAGATAACTATAATTATTTGCTTTCCAGCAGCACTCTGGTGTCCCCTTAAGTTTATTTTGACCAGTAAAGCTAGATAAGTTTTCTTCCGAACATAGATGTCCTTATGCAAGTTACTAACATTTACTTGACGTCCGGTATCAACCTGCTTCTCTTAACAGGATGTGTCGAGTATCATTAGCGGAAGAATGAGGAGTCAGGACTGAGGTACCCTATTCTCATACATATTCCGTAAACGATATCCTAGATTCATTTCGTTGGCTTCCACGGCCAGTTTCTGTCTGATAAAAAAATCATTTTGGTTATTCGGTTGCCTCATTATCAAACGCTAAAACAACTAAAATGCGACTCTGCAGCGGTCGAGTTCAGGGCGATCAACTATTCATCATCCTGAAGAGAAGCGCTGCATCGAAACATAGGAATTTTAGTTGTTTTAGTGTTTCATAATGACGCGGCCTAATAACCAAAAAGATTTTATTTAGATATCCTTGTTAACTGGTTTTGTACTACGTTAAAGAGATGACTGCAGAAAGGCCAGCGCGAGTATCTGGAAGTTATACAGCGTGAAGCCATACTCCACCGACAATATTTTGGAGGCTGTTGAGGCATATATTCTATTTAGGTGTAAGGGACTCACGGTTTCGGGTTACGCATTGTAGAGTTATTGTGTATGGTTTGATTTCTTATCCTATACATCTTCTTATCTGCACTGTATTGGAAATATCTGCGAAACAGTGTCTTGTTTGGAAGAAAACTTCCTCAATTCACTCACGGTGCTTGCTGCTGACAACAATATTTTCATAGATTCTTCTCCCTAAAGCTTGCATTCAGTGCTGTTCACTTCTACCTATGATTTGTTTCTCCGGCTGTGATAGCAGCACGGCAGTATGGATAGGTTTACGGGTGAAGAGTTTGGCGACATGCACCTTGCGTGTGGATTCACTGAATGCAATGGGAGATCGGCGTTACGATATTATACTGATCTGTTCCGGGAGCGACGGGAACCACATCACCGTACTTTTGTATCTGAAACTTTTGTAATGTATCTATGCATACTGCTATGCACCATTATTAACGTACAACGAACACTGCTGGAAAAACAAACCCGAGACGGAACCGAAGAGCATTGAATGCAAGCTTCAGAGCGAAGAGTACAATGGACAACAGCAAGTACAGAGAATGAATGGAAGAAGTTTGTTTCCAAACAACTCACGCAGTGCATACCGTGGACATCTGCAATTGTTCTGCAGATATTTTCAGTGCTATACAAGTACATGGGTTCGATTCCCGGCGGGGTCAGGGATTTTCTCTGCCTCGTGATGACTGGGTGTTGTGTGACGTCCTTAGGTTATTAGGTTTAAGTAGTTCTAAGTTCTAGGGGACTGGTGACCATAGATGTTAAGTCCCATAGTGCTCAGAGCCATTTTGAGCCAAGTACATGGGAGCAAAAAATAAAATGAAACCACCGGAACCCTTACACCAAAATACTAAGAAAATGTTCATGGGAAACCTTGGAAATTTTGTTGCTGCGGATAAGATTGACTCCGTATAAGCCGACAAGCCGAGCGCTGCATCGCGACCACGGCCCCGTAGTATGCCAGTGTAAAGTGCTTAGGGCTACAAAAGCACTTGTTCAAAAAGTAGTCTTCCACTTCAACCACACATGTACGCACAGGATGCCAAGTGTAAATCACAATGAGGGTTTAATGCATCCTACTAAAATTAACCGCACTTTAAAGGTACTTTTCCCCACACAAGGGCTGCCAAGTGTAAAGTACTCATGAAGATATGTCAAGTACAATTCCCAAAAGATGAAAATAGTTACGCTCAAATACTACACAGTGGGTTCCTGAATATAACACTTCCCACGAAAAATATGTGCCAGGATTAACAAACAAGGTGAAAAAAATGGTTCAAATGGCTCTGAGCACTATGGGACTCAACTGCTGAGATCATTAGTCCCCTAGAACTCAGAACTAGTTAAACCTAACTAACCTAAGGACATCACAAACATCCATGCCCGAGGCAGGATTCGAACCTGCGACCGTAGCGGTCTTGCGGTTCCAGACTGCAGCGCCTTTAACCGCACGGCCACTTCGGCCGGCTCACAAACAAGGTGAATTTCAGTAAAACAGACAAGATGAATTCCAGTAAATAATGTCCACCATAAATTTCCCTAGTGCAACGGAAGGGAACCTGTTTACCTTTCGTCTTATAAAGATGTAGCTGCCGTCCCAATTCGTTTCTTCTCCGCTGGTCGCAGGATATGGCGTGCACGCAGTAAACAGTGCACGACGAACTGGCAAATGGGAAAGAAGTCAGTGCCATTAAAACAAATTACGGAGTATTGGGATGCCACTGGATTATATGTCTATTTATAGAAGCAAAAAATCAATAAAAAGATTCTGACAGCTGAAACTTCCTGGCAGATTAAAACTGTGTGCCGGACCGAGACTCGAACTTGGGACCTTTGCGTCTCGCGGGCAAGTGCTCTACCAACTGAGCTACCCAAGCACGACTCCAAACTTTAGAAGGTAGGAGACGAGGTACTGGCAGAAGTGAAGCTGCGAGGACGGGACGTGAGTCATGCTTGGGTAGCTCAGTTGGTAAATTGAATGTTGGTACAGATGCTCTGAAAAGGACATAGTCGATTTTTAATTCCTATCCTCGTCACCTTCTATTTTATGATCCATTCCTAACTCGTCTTCGGTTGCACGTTGAGTACCATATCATGCTTTCATGAGGGCTGTCGCCGAGTTCTTCTCTCATGCTCATCTAACTGAACTAAAGCTCCGTCTCTGATCTTCACACTGACTGAACGCTAGCTTCGAGGATGGAATAGGATGGTACATATAATCATTGTGCTTTTTTTTACAGAAATAATAAGCAGTTCCCCAAACGTTAAACATCAGTTGTTCCACTGATTCACACGTAACAAAACGCATTTTTTGTGAATCCGTTGCGTGCACCTGGATAATTCAATCTTACACTTGTGATCTTTATTTGAGATAATATACGAATGCATGGATTCGCGGTGTTATATGCTGATAAAATTCTCTCGGTCTTCCAGCCGCGTCAAGCAGTTTAAAATCCACGAGCTTTCGACTAAGTATTCCTCGACCGTTGTCTAGTGGTGGGTGTCGTGTGGTTGCTGTTGTCGTCTTTATATTCACCTACGTATACATAGCTGCTGTGGAATTCACACGTAAAGGCCTTGCAGAGGGTTCATAGAACCGCTTTCAAGCTATTTTCTTACTACTACACTAATGAACAGCACACTGGAAAAATAAACACTCAAATCTTTCGGCAAGAGCTCTGATTTCTCTTATTTTACTATGATGGTCACTTATCCCAATGTAGGAGGGCATCAATAAAATAAACACATCAAAGAAAGTTTTGTATCAACTCGGTTCCGAGAGTTCCGGAAACTGTACAGAAAACTGGAACATAGATCAACATAAACATCATTTCCGCCCTTTTTATTGCTCATGAAAACCACACATTGCATGTTGCACCACCATACAGCGAGACCTTCGGAGGTGGTGGTCCAGATTGCTGTACACACCAGTACCCCTAATATCCAGTAGCACGTCCTCTTGCATTGATGCATGTCTGTATTCGTCGTGGCATACTATCCACAAGTTTATCAAGGCACTGTTGGTCCAGATTGTCCCACTCTTCAACGGCGATTCGGCGTAGATCCCTCAGAGTGGCTGGTGGGTCACGTCGTCTATAAACAGCCCTTTTCAGCCTATCCCAGGTATGTTCGATAGGGTTCATGTCTGGAGAACATGCTGGTCACTCGAGTCGAGCGATGTCGTTATCCTTAAAGAAGTCATTCACAAGATGTGCAGGATGGGGGCGCGAACTGTCATCAATGAAGACGAATGCCTCGCCAATATGCTGCCGATATGGTTGCACTATCGGTCGGAGGATTGCATTCGGTATCGTACAGCCGTTACGGCGCCTTCCATGACCACCAGCGGCGTACGTCGGCCCCCCATAATGCCACCCCAAAACATCATCATGGAACGTCCACCTTGCTGCACTCACTGGACAGTGTGTCTAAGGCGTTCAGCCTGACCGGGTTACCACTATACACGTCTCCGACGATTGTCTGGTTGAAGCCATATGCGACACTCATCGGTGAAGACAACGTGATGCCAATCCTGAGCGGTCCATTTGGCATGTTTTTGGGCCCATCTGTACAGCACTGCATGGTGGCGTGGTTGCAAATATGGACGTCGGGAGTGAAGTTGCGCATCATGCAGCCGATCGAGCATAGTTTGAGTCGTAACACGACGTCCTGTGGCTGCACGAAAAATATTTATACGACATGGTGGCGTTGCTGTCAGGGTTCCTCCGAGCCAGAATCCGTAGGTAGCGGTCATCCACTGCAGTAGTAGCCCTTGGGCGGCCTGAGCGAGGCATGTCATCGACAGTTCCTATCTCTCTGTATCTCCTCCATGTCTGAACACGCCCGACCCGCTACCATGTGAGCGACCATTTATAGCTGTAGTTTATGGCGGGTCATGGCCCATCGAACATAGGCCGGTGTGAGGTGGAGGTTACACCATTAAGTTAAGTAGTGGTTTAGATTTTGTATATATGTACTGTTTGTGTTTGCCTTTTTTTCGTTTATAAATGTATAGCTATGGTGTTCTTTTAATCATTGACAAAGGTCTTCTTAGGCACTTGTGGGTTTTATTGTTCTGAAGAAGGTGTAGTTATCTACGCGGAAACATAGGTTAACACTAGGTGCTATTTTCGCAATCGAGGCGGGTTTATAGATTTTTAATATATTAACCAACGATTGCTGACGCGCTGCGATGTTGAAGGTTCTTGTAATCAAACAATCTTGATGAAGTTCACAACTCTTCTTTTGATCTCTTTCGTCAATTCAGATGGGTAAGGATCTCAGAGCGATGAATATTACTTAAGAATTGGGCCAAAGTGCATTTCGCAAACATCCTCCTTCTTGGGTGCGTTAAACTCCGTAGGATTTTTCCAACAGAGCTCAGTCTGGTGTCTGCATTTTCTCGGTTAGATTTACCTGGTCTTTCAAAGTCACTCATTCGGGAAAGATACTCCTGCATACTTGAAAGTCGTGACTGATTCTTGTCACTGATCGTAAATCGCATTGTCAAACGATACCGGATCTTTTCGTCTATTTGGACCTATAGCATTTATTTTTGTTGAGGATCTGCTGCATCTCCTTGCAGCATGCTGTGATCATCTGAAAGTCTTCATGAAGTTTGCAACAATTTTACAGTGGCGCGACTTCGTGAACCGCGACGATCCTGTCACCCTTCCCTGAGATATGCAAGGTTTTTCTGTCGCTTGTGGTCCTACCTCCCTGCTGCTAATGACATCCTGGGTTCTATTTGCTAGCAAGTCTTCACATAAAAAGAAAAAATACGAACATATCTGTTTGATATTCAATAGGCACTGTAATGTCACCTTTACGGAAGTCATTTAAGTGTGATGGACCCGTACTCGACTCATTTTCACGAGATAATGACATACGGAATTAAAGAAAAAATCTGTTCAATGTCAGTGAGTAACTTCCTAATTATTGTAGAAGCTGGGGGATAAGTAGTGTCTGAGGGCAGTAATGAAGCAGAAATTTTTTGAACAAAATAAACCAGCGTTCAGCATTCTTTGAAAACTATTGGCCTTAACAGAAAACGAGGTTTGAAACTTCCTGGCAGATTAAAGCCGTGTGACTGATCGGCACTCGAACCTGGAGCCTTTGCCGTTCGCGGAAATTTTTCTGTTGACTCAACAAGCAAACACAACACACGTTTCGCCATCGCAGTTTTACTGCTGCCAGTAACCCTGTCTTATTTTCCAAACTTCACAGAAGTTCTGTATGCCTAACGGGACTAGTACTCCTCGAAGAGAGGATTTCTCCGCAATATTCGGGAAATTTCGCATCGGCGCACACTCCGTTGAATAGTGAAAATTCATTCTGGTGTACACAAGGCTATACAACTTAGGAAAAGTAAAAAAAAATCTAAAATCGAGAAAAAAGCAGTTGACACAAAGCTGAGTACCGCAATAACGCTGCACAAAACTGCCACATGCTAGCCAGCGGCGCTACAATCTGCTTTAGTTATCTGAGAAGAGCAGATAGCAATTTGGTTTTGAGTCGGACGGCAGTTCGTTTCAGCCAAAGCGAAATAAGACAATTTATATTTACATCACATTATATTGGTCTTATTCGATCGATTCCACTGAGACGTGTCTCTGGGATGTGGAATGAAGTCAAGGAACAACATTTTATTTCAGCAAAATTCGGTAAAATTACTTATTATTATGAAACATGTGGTAATAGTAATTATAAAATAACATAAAGCGCTAACTATAAACATATCCAAGAAGACACGGTGCAGCAGAGAAGAAAGGTTTCCCCAATAGGAAGTCCCTTAATTAACAATTCAGCTCCACCAGTTTACTCATGGGACAATCTGTAAGCTTTCGCAGTTTGTTGAACACTTGAATAGTCATACATTTGATCCCTTTCTGCAATAACGTGAATCCCTTGAAGGTTTTGTAGAGGTTGATGTTAGTCGCAGAACTACTGTATGTTCATGTCATGCATTATTTATTGAGAAAAGAGAAGCATTGGCAATGACAGAGGATTATTTGTTTCGTTAAAACCGTTGACAGTGTACGAATTTTTCTGAAGAGTTTCCTGTAGAATGTCGTAGAACCAACAACACATTTAATTATTAAAAAACGCTTTTGTATTTTGAATATACTGTATCTGTAAGATGGACTTTGCCTAGAATGATCCCGTAACTCATTAATTAAGGGACATATGTAAAAGGAACTAGTTTCTTAATATTTAAATCACCTATATAAGAAATAATTCGTATTATAGATATAAACGATCTGCAGGACTTTTTAATTCTAATGTTGGTTTTTCCAATTAAGGTTGTGATCTATTTGTGGTTCCAAAAACTTAACACTATCTGCTTCTAGTATTTCATTGCTTGAGTAGACTGTTCTTACAACTTGAGGTTCTATTTGAGTAGTACTGAATTGTTTGTACTGTGACTTGCCAAAACGGAATGCTAATCTACTAGCCTTGAACCACATACCGCTGTTTTCAAATAGTTCATTAGCTGCTTTCCAGTAAGAGGAAATATCGAACTTGTAGCTTCTGAAGCTGTAAGTCGAAGATCATTTAGACTGAGGTGACAAAAGTCACGGGATACCTCCCAGTATCGTGTCGGACCTCCCTTTGCACTCGACGTGACATGCATTCAACAGCTTCCGTGCTGTAATATTGACAAATGCTGCCCCTACTGCCGTCCATAGTAGCGTAGGTGTTGCCGACGCAGCATTTTGTTCACGAACTGACCTCTCGATTATGTCCCATAAATGATCTATGGGATTTATGTCGGCCAATCCGGGTGGCCAGATCATTTACTCGAACTGTCCAGAATTGTTATTCAAACCGATAGCGAACAGTTATGGCCCGGTGACATGGACATTGTTATCCATAAATGGCTGCTAATGATCTCCAACTATTTCCAGTCAATGATCGGTTCTGGTCGGCCAGAGGACCCCACTCCATTGTAAACACAGCCCACACCATTACGGAGCCACTACTAGCTCGCACTTGGGTCCATGGTTTCGTGGGGTCTGCGTCACACTCGAATCCTATCATCAGCTCTTACCAACAGAAATCGGGACTCATCTGACTAAGGCACGGTTTTCCATCTGTAGCGTCTGAGCGATATGGTCACGAATGCAGGAGAAGCACTGCAGGTGATGTGCTGTTAGCAAGGACACTTGCGTCGGTCGTTTTCTGCCATGGCCCATTAGCGCCAAATTTCGCCCCACTGTCCGAACGGATATGTCCGTCATACGTCCCACATTGACTGCTGCGGTTATTTCACGCAGTGTTGCTTGTCTGTTAGCACTGACATCTTTACGCAAATGCCGCTGCCCAAGTGAAGGCCGTTGGCCACTGCGTTATTCGCGGTGAGAGGTAACGCCTAAAATGTGGTATTCTCGGCACATTTCTGAGACTGTAGATCTCTGAGTATTGAATTCATTAACGATATATGAAATGGAATGTCCCACACGTCTAGCACCAACTGGCATTCCTCGTTCAAAGCCTGTTAATTCCCGGCGTGCGGCCACGATCACGTCGGAAACATGTCACATAAATCACCTGAGTAAAAATGACTGTTCCGCCTTTTATACCTCGTGTACGCTTTACTACCTACTACTACTACTACTACGTTATCAGGCCCAGTGGACCGCACGCATCTACAAGTTTCCTCCTCCGCTGTATTCTGTCCATTGCTGCTATCCGCCATTCGTCCACATCTACTGACACTTGGTTTAAATCTTCATGGAGTCCATCCCTCCAACGCTTCTTGGGTCTCCCTGGCGGTCTCTTTCCTGTAGGTGTGAAATCCAGGAGCTTCCGAGGCCATCTGTGATCCTCCATCCAGGCCACATGGCCGGCCCACTGCATTCGTTTGGCTTTGACAGTTCCTGCTATGTTGGGCTGCTGGTATAGTTCCTCAAGCTCTTGGTTGTATCTGATCCTCCATTCCCCTGTATCTGCATCCAGAACCGGACCGAAGATCTTCCGAAGCATTCTTCTCTCAAAAACAAGGAACTTATGGAAGTCCTGTTTCCGGATACTCCATGTCTCACAGCCATATGGAACAACACGCTGGATCAGGGTTTTGTACAGTCGAATCTTGAACTGTCTGGAGAGACAGTTTACTACCTTTACTACCGCCTTCTCTATATGTCCATATCGCTATCTCAGGAGTTTCGTCACCTCAGTGTATGTGTATCAGAAACAATAGTGGGCCGAAAATAGAACTCTGAGGTAGAACGTGTCTGACTGCTTCAAATTCTGACTGCTTTTTACTTTGTGTTTGACATGAAGAGACAAAGGAAACCATGATCTTGCTGTGTCTACTAGTCCACAATATTTTAACTTTCGCACTTAGATAAGTCCATCAAAAATTATTAATTAAGAGAGCACACTGGTCGCTTTTTGGCGCTGTAAATGGTGTAAAATTGGTACCAGGCGGTCATGTGAGTTCCCACGGCTTACGTAGTAAGTCACAGCAGTAAGTGGTCTCGTATCGAATCAGTGCAGACGTTACGGAACGGATAACAGCAGCTATCGTGTTTAGCCATGCCCATGACCGTAGCGTGAATGAAGTTGCCCTATTCATTGGTGTATCAACGCCGACTGTCGAATGTGTTCGCAGGGAATAGTGTACCACTGGGAGTCACTTAAGAAAGCGGAAGAATAGTGGCCCTGAAAATGTCCTACCCGACAAGGATCGGGGTCGAGTGTCACGTATTGTCAACAAAGATCGATTTCAGTTCCGACAGGAAGTAAGGCTGTCAGTGAATTCAGATTCATCTCAACCAGTTCCCGAGCAAAAATTGCAAAAGAAGTTACACGCAATGGGCATTTGGTTCAAAAAATGGCTCTGAGCACTACGGGACTTAACTTCTGTGGTCATCAGTCCCCTAGAACTTAGAACTACTGAAACCTAACTAACCTAAAGACATCACACACATCCATGCCCGGGGCAGGATTCGAACCTGCGACCGTAGCAGTCGCGCGGTTCCGGACTGAGCGCCTAGAACCGCGAGACCACCGCGGCCGGCCGGGCATTTGGAATTGAGTCCCTCGCAAAAGGCTGTTTCTCTCAGTGATACCGAAAGCTGCATGTCTACAGTGGGACAAGCTGGACTGTGTCTGACTGCACGAGAGTAGTGTCTTTCAACTGGTGGTGAAATCCTCTCTATTAAAATGATTCACCGAGCGAGGTGGCGCAGTGGTTAGCACACTGGACTCGCATTCGGGAAGAGCGTAGCGTTTCAAAGGATTGGGAAAGGGCACAGGTCATCCCCGTTTTCAAGAAGGGACGTCGAACAGATGTGCAGAACTATAGACCTATATCTCTAATGTCGATCAGTTGTAGAATTTTGGAACACGTATTATGTTCGAGTATAATGACTTTTCTGGAGACTAGAAATTTACTCTGTAAGAATCAGCATGGGTTTCGAAAAAGACCATCGTGTGAAACTCAGCTCGCGCTATTCGTCCACGAGACTCAGAGGGCCATAGACACTGGTTCCCAGGTAGATGCCATGTTTCTTGACTTCCGCAAGGCTTTCGATACAGTTCCCCACAGTCGTTTAATGAACAAAGTAAGAGCATATGGACTATCAGACCAATTGTGTGATTGGATTGAAGAGTTCCTAGATAACAGAACGCAGCATGTCATTCTCAATGGAGAGAAGTCTTCCGAAGTAAGAGTGATCTCAGATGTGCCGCAGGGGAGTGTCGTAAGACCGTTGCTATTCACAACATACATAAATGACCTTGTGGATAACATAGGAAGTTCACTGAGGCTTTTTGCGGATGATGCTGTAGTGTATCGAGAGGTTGTAACAAAGGAAAATTGTACTGAAATGCAGGAGGATCTGCAACGAATTGACGCATGGTGAAGGGAATGGCAATTGAATCTCAATTTAGACAAATGTAACGCGCTGCGAATACATAGAAAGAAAGATCCTTTACCATTTAGCTACAATACAGCAGGTCAGCAACTGGAAGCAGTTAATTCTATAAATTATCTGGGAGTAGGCATTAGGAGTGATTTAAAATGGAATGATCATATAGAGTTGATCGTCGGTAAAGCAGATGCCAGACTGAGATTCATTGGAAGAATCCTAAGGAAATGCAGGCTGAAAACAAAGGAAGTAGGTTACAGTACACTTGTTCGCCCACTGCTTGAATATTGCTCAGCAGTGTGGGATCCGCACCAGATAGGGTTGCCGGCCGGGGTGGCCGAGCGGTTCTAGGCACTACAGTCTGGAACCGCACGACCGCTACGGTCGCAGGTTCGAATCCTGCCTCGGGCATGGATGTGTGTGATGTCCTTAGGTTAGTTAGGTTTAAGTAGTTCTAAGTTCTAGGGGACTGATGACCTCAGAAGTTAAGTCCCATAGTGCAAGATCCAACGGAGAGCAGCGCGCTTCGTTACAGGATCATTTAGTAATCGCGAAAGCGTTGCAGAGATTATAGATAAACTCCAGCGGAAGACTTTGCAGGAGAGCCGCTCAGTAGCTCGGTACGGGCTTTTGTTGAAGTTTCGAGAACATACCTTCACTGAGGAGTCAAGCAGTATATTGCTCCCTCCTACGTACATCTCGCGAAGAGACCATGAGGATAAAATCAGAGAGATTAGAGCCAACACAGAGGCATACCGACAATCTTTCTTTCCACGAACAATAAGAGACTGGAATAGAAGGGAGAACCGATAGAGGTACACAAAGTACCCTCCGCCACACACCGTCAGGTGGCTTGTGGAGTATGGATGTAGATGTAGACGAATGTTCAAACCAGCGGCGGGCCTTTCTAATTTAGGTTTTTCATGATTTCCCTAAATCGCTTCAGACAAATGTCGGGACGATTCCTTTGAAACGGCACGGCCAACATTCTTCCCCATCCTGCCCTGATCCGATGGGACCGATAACCTCGCTGTTTGGTCCCCTTCCCCGAATCAACGAACCAACCAACGAAATGGTTCATATCGTCGAGTGCGACGACGGCCCAATAAGAGGTTACATCCACAATGTGTGGAGGATGTGTTTCAGGGCGGGCGTGCTTCTATGATGTTTCGGGGTCACGTTTTTCGTACAGTGACTTGAGCCCACTTATTCGGGTTGCCGCTAACATGAAGCATTGCAACATTTTCGGCGGGTAAGTGTTGCCCTTCCTCCTACATCTTTATGATGAGTATGGTGGACACTCCCATCTTCCACCATGGCAACAACCGTGTTTACAGGGCTGAACGTATACGGTCCTGGTTTGACAAATACTCAGGGATCCTACTGCATCTCGCCTGCGCCGCTAAATCACCCTATCATAATTTCACAGAACATGTGTGGGACGTGTGGAACGTTGCTATCAATATCCCTGGAATTTTATATTTCTACGGAATCTAATCACAGTGAGTGCCTTCACGGGCAGAACTTTGTCGGGAGTGGATTCTGTTCTTCGCAGAAGTGAGAGCATTATCGTGGCCAGAGGCGGTGTTACGCCGTATTAACATTATTTCTCCTGGAGTGACTAATTTTTTGTCCGATGTGCCTACCGTGGTTCACACGTTAAAAGTCTCAGCCAAGGGAGAAAATGCAGTACTCTCAATGTTGATCATTTCTTCTTGTTTATTGAATCTAGAAAATATATTTTACGGTAAATATATATTGTCAAGTGGACAGTAACTTTTGAAATCCAAACTATTATTAATTGAGAATATTAAGTGTCCACAATTCATAAATGTGATTGTGCACAATCTTCTCAAAAAATTTTGAAATTTATGGTTATAATTAAATAAGTTGGTTATTGTGTACTGTTCTACGTCTACATGGCTATTCTACACTCCAAACTTGTGTGCCAACAGAGAATTCTTTGAAACACTTTCACAGTATTTCTCTACCGTTCAACTCTCTGAAGCGAGTGGGAAAAATGAACTCTTCATGTACGACCTCAGATTCTCTTATTTTGTTACAGTGAGCTGTTATCCCTATGCAGGTTGGATATTATAAAACATTGAGAGGAGA
The DNA here is from genome assembly GCF_021461385.2 of Schistocerca piceifrons. NCBI lineage: Eukaryota > Metazoa > Arthropoda > Insecta > Orthoptera > Acrididae > Schistocerca > Schistocerca piceifrons. Next base: position 873,007,304 of record NC_060149.1, on the reverse strand, counting down.
AAGTTGGTGACTGAAATTTCGTGAAAAGAGCACGCCGCAACTAAAAACGCCTTTGTTTTAATGATTGCCACCCCAAGTCGATTACTACATCCGTGGCACTCTCTCCCCTATTTCGCGACTATACAAAACAAGCTGCCCTTCTTTGGCCTCTTTCGATGTCCTCCATCAGCCATACCTGCCAAGGATTCCATATCGCACAGAAATACTCAGCAGAGGACGGGCAAGCGTAGTGTAGGTTGTCTCTTTAGTACACCTGCCGCATCTTGTAATTGTTCAGCCAATAAAACACAATCTTTGGTTTGCTTCCCCACAACATTATCTATATGATCGTTCCAATTTAAGTTGTTCATAACTGTAATTCCTAGGTATTTACTTTAATTGACATCCTTTACATTTGTGTGATTTATCGTATAAACGAAATTTAGCTTAATGCTTTTGGTGCTCAAGTAGATGACACCACACTTTTCCTTATTCAGAAACAACTGGCACTTTTCGCACCATACACAGATCTCTTTTTTGTGAAGAGGCTTGAAAACAGCTTATATACGGCTGTCTGGAAAATACCACAACGAAATGAGTAATTTGTTTATTTCAATTGATTAGATGCCCAATTTCATCACCTGCCGCAAATGCATCATTTGGCGGAAAAACTACGATGGGGGGCCATTAGCAGATTGAAGTGCGTCACACTCTGCTCAGGTAATCAAATGTTTGTACCGCGTTTTGAAAAGACACTGGTAAAGATTTCTTACCACAGCTTTGGGATCCTGAATGGCCAGCCATTGATTACGACACGGAGCATATTTGCTGTTTTGTAGTCTAAGTCATGGGGTCACGATCTCATTCCAACAGCGGGCTGCCCGTGCTGCAGCCACCGGAAGGGTGATATCATCGAGTACTGCGCGCTGGAAGCTTCACGAAGGTCGTATGTTTGTGTGCACCGCTCACCGCTCATCACAAGGGACTGCACAGCAACGGAAATCGATCTCTGCGCGGTCGACTTCCGAGTTAGATTGCATAGTGAAAGCTGCCGTGCTGTGGTTCGGCGAGATGCCTGAACTCATTCCCAATCAGCAACCATCAGTGAAAGGAAAGCTTAGGAAGAGGCAGTGTCTGTATATGTTTTCGATTGTGGACCTTTATGCAGTCGTTAGACTTCTAGGTCCCTTCACGTGAAATCGTGTCTCCACAGGTCTCCAGAGATGTCATTCTTCATACTTGATAGGTTGGAAAACAATAGCCCACCAGTTGCAGAAATAAAAGTTTATTAACCTTTTACGATGGTTTCGACAAATACAAATTTGTCGTCCTCAGAAGGGAAATAGACCTATTGAACAAATTATCACCAAATAGTTACAAATGAAAACCTGAAATGGAATCAAAGACAACAAATTAATATTTGTCGAAACCATGCCAAAGCGTTGATAATTTTTTATTCTGCAACTGGTTGGCTGTTATTTTCCAATCCTACCAAGTTTCTACGTGCACCGTTGCTGAAGCGCCACCGTGTTTAAAATTCCGAAATTTAAAATTCATTCTTGATAATTGTGTACGTAGTTATGGTGGTAAACTAAGTGCCAATTGCATCCAACAATGCGACAACGCTCGATCACACTGAGCTCGTATGGTGAATGCATATCACCAACTACAACAATTCTAAGCATGGAGGAGAGAGCTCTATCTTCTAATTTGAAAACTGAAGAAAATATCTGGAATGGTCTTTGGAGCAGGAACGTGACAATACTACACACATCAAAAAAGTTTTGCATCACCTCGGTCCCGAGAGTTCCGAAACCTGTACAGAAAATTGGAATAGAGATTAACATAAACATCATTTCCACCCTTTTTATGTTCATGAAAACCACACATTGCATCTTGTACCACCATACAGTGACTTCTTAAGTCAAGAATACCATCATAACGACCGGGAGAGCGGTGTGCTGACCCCACGACCCTCCTGTCCGCATCCTCCTCTAAGGATGACACGGCAGTAGGATGGTCCCGGTAGGGCACTCGTGGCCTGAAGGCGGAGTGCTTTTTGTGCTTTTTTTGCAAATGCCAGTGTGATATACCACTGCATGGGTAAAACGGGACCTGCCATAGTGTACAAAACAACAATGGCTTCTTGAATTAAAGCTTATTGTTGCCGAAAGTAAAATGATTGTGTTTTTTCCGACATGTGGACAAATGGCATGAAAGGCTGTATTCTGTAATGTTATTTCATGTGTCTGAAGTGTTTGTAATACACACGTACATGACAGTTTATTTACCGACACTAATTTCAACGCCAGGGACGCTTTCAAACCATGTAATTTTGTCCATTAAACTGAAAGAAATTGCTTAACATAGATATTTTTTTCTTTGGAGTTTAAATTATCGGTTTTTCTTTACTCCAGTGACAGTCTGCTGTGATTAGTAGTTTTTGCAGCAAAATAATAGAAGTATTTTCGATCTTGTGCAAGGTGGGCTTGTATAGGAGATGTAAGATAAGTTAATACATGTCAGATGTATCGCCATAGACCACTGACCTCTGTACTTTGGTCATCTGTAACCGACGGCAGTGCTGTAGTTTTTTTTTTTTTCGAGTCGTTGGGGGGAGAGATGTGAACTGTATCCTGCTGTCGAACGTAAAAAACTATACCGATTTTACTCATAAAACTAAAAGAAAATGGACTGCGCCTAATTTCGTGAAAACAGGACATTTATTACCACCAGAATTGTGCTTGTTTTAAAACAGGTGCTCGCTTATAAGAGGTGTGTTGATGTTAAATACAACTGTTACAGTGAAATGCCTTCCTTCACAGAATGGCGTGAGCCAGCAGAAGCAACCAGTTATGGTAGAGACAGGGCAGTGCAGCTGCAGTTTTAGACAAACAATTCGCAGTCGGGGTGGCTGCCATTAATCTCACTTTGTTCTGTGGCTTATTGTGTACGTCGGCGCCGATAGCTCTGACCGCCTGGACCGCTTGGACCTCTGGCTGCAGCTGGCCGCGCCTGCCTGCTGGAGTGGATTGCGAGGTGGCAGGCTGGAGGCTATGCGCTCAGCTAGGGCAGTTGGTCGCAGTGGCAGCTACCTGTTGCCCCTAGTAGCAGACGTTTCAAAAAGTAACCTGGAGAGTTCTCTGAAAGTTTGTTGTTGGTGGTACGTTTAACAGCCTGCGGGAAGCGTCCTGTTCTCGTCTTTTGTTCATCTGTGACTGATTCCCGCAGATCGGAAACAGTATATCACCGCCACTAGATGGATCTCTTTGTGGACCATCAGTGACAGGATAGAACAGGCCAGTATCCCTACCTACAGTGAGGAGAGGGAGGGATGAGGGGTGATAGGGGGGAGATAGGACTCGCTCTAAGCAGGTTGCTTCCTGATTGCACATTGAGGTGAACACACATGATGCTGCTTCCCCTCTCTCCTGGTGCTATCTTTTGGGGTCGGTTTGTGCAGTAGTTCGGTTATTAACAACGACTTCCACAATCCTCAGTACATATGTTGCATTACGACTCATTGTTTACGAGTGCTGGTTTTGTTTTCATGACAACTGCTATGTGTAACTAGAACAGCGAAGCATTTCCCAACAGTTGTGGTAGCGTATATTGGCCTCTGTGAAAAATGAGCCCAGGGCTGCAGGGTGATTGTCGAGCAATGCTGTGGGAGGCGTGTGTAGCCAACTTTGACGTCAAACAGCGATAGACAAAGTCCTCTACTGTTTGCTTAAAGGTAATAGACTTATTAAGCTCCTCTCTGTCCAACACCAAAATCTCGCCAGTTGAACATATTTCCCGCCAAAAATAAAGATAGGACTGTTCACTCCAGCCTTCTTCCCACCACCTTGTAATTGAAGGGATCATCCTATGTAGAGTTTAGCTCGTCTGCCACTAGTTTCGAGTGGAACTGTGGATTCTTTCCCCTGCAGGATAACACCAGTTGTTAGGTGCACATTGAGACGCGTATAGCGCGTGTGGCGCGGCGCAGCGCAGCGCGTTTTTTTGTAACTTCACAGGTTCAAAAACGAATCAGGCTCGTCTATACTGGCGCGAGCATAGCTGCACACTGCGTCTGCTGGAGCGCCCAACAAACACTTCCACACTCTTTCATCACTCAAGCTGCTCTGCTTCCTCTCTGCTCGCAACGCGACAGAGGCTCTCCACACGCAAAGATAAACGATGGCACAGCTACTACCGTTTCGTCGCTACTATCGATACATTTAAATAAAGTTCCCTAGGCTATTAACCAGCAATTTACAATACTTTCATTATAATTAGAATAAGTTATATACAGTCAGAAATAGATACACTATTACGTCGATTACGTATTAAATATAGTTTATGTAATAAAGCTTACAGATTCAGAATCAGAAGTACAGTAAAGATTATCAACGAATATTTAACGGCGAAAAATTTTTGATGTTGCACAAGGTATTTTATCAGCATTTTCGGTGTTAACAATGTGTATATGTAACACTGGGTCAGTGGGAGAAGGTTCAAATGGTTCAAATGGCTCTGAGCACTATGGGACTTAACTTCTGTGGTCATCAGTCCCCTAGAACATAGAACTACTTAAACCTAACTAACCTAAGGACATCACACACATCCATGCCCGAGGCAGGATTCGAACCTGCTACCGTAGCGGTTACGCGGTTCCAAACTGAAGCGCTTAGAACCGCACGGCCACTCCGGCCGGCGTGGGAGAAGGACTCACGCTCTGAGTGTTCCTGCAAAACTTAATTATGTATACAGGGTTGTCAGAAATAGTCTGCATAGCTTGTAAGGATGTTGCAGGTGAGATTCCGTCGAGAAATAATTGTTAAGAAAAAAGTTCTATACGTTGCGCTTTTTTTTGAATTGTTTAGCATTGAAGTTAGCCAATCAAGTCGTTGTACGCGCAATTCCTCGAGCTAAAATGCAGTAATGCACAACCACCTGTCGGTCTGAGAGTTATCATTTGTTCAAATGCTCATTATTAGTTAAAATGTGCCTTTTTCGGAAATGATAAACTAAAGCTGGATGAGCAAGAGCTACGTTGCTTCGGTTTTAGGAAACCAAACGAAGAACAAGTTTGGCGACACTGTCTCTGGCGGGTTGCTTGAATTTGCGCTAGCGGCGACCTGATTGCGTAATCTCAATACTAAATAACGCGTAAACGGTTGCAACATGTCGAATTTTTTTCTTAGCAATTGTTTCTCAGCACAACCTCCCCTGTAACACACTTTAAGACTTTTTCTGATACTGTATAGACAGTTCATCTATAGGTATTGCTGAGCGAGTTTCTGATACTATATAGACAGTTCATCTATAGGTATTGCTGAGCGAGTGTGCATACATGGTCATATCTTCTGAGTACATTGACTTAGAATCTTACTTTTTTACACCACCAAGGGACCGTACACATTAGTATGTTATACAAATTTCAACTTGATACCTCTACTGTTGCTGTGAAATGGGTGTCTGAACAGACAGACAACAAAGTGATTCTTTAAGGGCTCTGTTTTCACCGGCGAAGGTATGGAACCCTAAAAAAAAACGAGTCTACTTCTTTTAGAATATTTAGAATATAAATGTTTTATTGGGAAGAGGAAGGGGAAGGAAATCGACCGCCCCCTCTACAAAAAAAGAAAACTACAAAACCGGCATCCTCCTTCATCAATGTAGAGAAAGGAACGAAAACAAAAAAATATGTATGGCTGAAAAAAGAAACCAGTTTCCGCTAATGCAGGTACAGTGTTTTAACCACTGTGCCACCTCACTCAGCAAGTATACTGTTACCGTGAGGACATAAAAAGAAACTGAAGCCAGGTGATGAAACAAAAATCTAATTTTCATTACTTTTTACGGCCAAGTTCTTGTTTGCTGTATTGTATTATACGCGGAATTGTGAGGTGTGGGAGACAAACCGCAATTCGGAATACAGCAATTAAATGGTTAATCGCAGTCCTTGGCTGCGCAGTGAGCGTCATAGCGATATTCGCAGGGGACTGGCGCTTGACCTTGACGGATGCATCTGTGCGTTTTTCTCGTCATGGTGTATCTCTTGAGCAACTGAAAAAGCCAAGTCTGTGACCTTAGGACGGCCGTGCGCAGGGACTGCTGTCCACAGCTACCGGCCTCGTCAAGCACCGACGAGAGACGATCACCGGCTTCGAACATATTCACAACGTAGTCTCCTAGAGACGTCTCAGCTTAGAAGTCTCATTCTTGTTAAAGACCATCCCACCAGCGCTGACAGCTTTCCTCCTGCACCTCTGACATCAGTTACTCTGAATTTGAACTGTGAAAACTGTTTCCAATAAAAGTATGACAGTGAACTGACAGTACTTTTTATTATATTTACACGCAGCTTCATAATCAGTGAGGATTAGGGCTCAACAATCCGTCGACCACGACATCATTAGTGACGGATTGGGAAAGGAAATCGGTCTCGTCTTTTTCACTAGAAACATCGCAGTATTTGCCTTAATCTATCTAGGAAAACCACGGAAAACCTAAATCTGGATGGCTGGACGGTGATTTGAAGAGCCGTCCACCTGACGCAGATTGAGTGCCTTCTTCTCTTGCTCAGTAGAAACACTCGTAAATTACGTTCTTTCTGTTGTGTCCTCTTGGAACAGTTGTTTCGTATAGGAAAGTCGTCTTCAGGCTGCAATTACTTATACAGGATTGGCAAAGGACATCGCCTCTGTGGATGATAGGGAAAATAAAGAAACGACAAGGGTGAAAACCGATGACGGTTCATGGTGCGAAGGAGGGCGTGGACACTACATTTCCAGGTGATTGGCAGATCACGATCAAAGTAGTCACATAACTTCACCCCATAGGACTTTGTGAAGATGTACATACATAAAACTGCAACCAGTCACTTTTTTGAGATAGTTATGTATTCATTCCATAACCGAAACCTTTTCAGGCTTTTCTTCAGATGGTTTTCCAGAAGTTACATAGCTATTTCAAGCATAACGCTGGATGCTGACTTGCGATAGCATGGGCGGGTTTTGTTGTTAGTATCCATCTGTCTGCTTCCATTTTTGTGGCCAGTTGGTACCACATCACACAATTTTACACGACACGTATGAATATACACTGTGATAACAAAACTTTGCCAGCGTCCAGCATGTGCTACACAAAAAAAAGGTTCAAATGGCTCTGAGCACTATGGGACTTAACTCCTAAGGTAATCAGTCCCCTAGAATTTAGAACTACTTAAACCTAACTAGCCTAAGAACATCACACACATCCATTCCCGAGGCAGGATTCGAACCTGCGACCGTAGCGGTCGCGCAGTTCCAGACTGTAGCGCCTAGAATCGCTAGACCACCGCGGCCGGCTCTCTCTCTCTCTCTCTCTCTCTCTCACACACACACACACACACACACAAACACACACACACACACACACACACACGCGCGCACCAAAATGTCACTTACGACGCTTATTACTTTCCTGTTTTTTGAATACAAGGAAACTGTGCAGTTCTATGTAAACGAGAGTTGGGGTATAGGCGTGAACATTAATAAAACCGACAAACTGCAGGGACAGATTCCTGACTGGAAATGGAGGAAAAAAAGGTCCTATGAACATTTGTTCGGAAATGCATTGTTGCCACGGTAGATGGCACTGACGAATGAAAATTCCTCTGACTATGTGCCGTGTGTTCTTCGTGTGTTGCAGGCTGTGTGATTGACGCAGCGTCTGTAAACAGCAGAATGGTCCGGTATCCATGTTGGGAACGAGTCGAGATGGTGTTTGTGTACGGCCAGGCAGATGGAAACGGTCGAGAAGCGGCACGGCTGTACGAAAACAAGTACCCTCACAGTCACCAACCACATCACACAGCATTTCAAGTCCTTTTTGGGTTTTTGTGTGACTGTGGGTCCTTTCAGAGAGATGATCGTGCAGGGAGGCGGCGGACTGTACTTACACCAGATTTGGAGGACCGGATACTGCCACTCGACAGTTTCCATCTGCTTGGCCGTATACAAACACCATCTCGACTTGTTCCCAACATGAACACCGGACCATTCTGCTGTTTACAGACGCTGCGTCAATCACGCTGCCTGCAACACAGAAGGAACCCACGGCACATCTACAGTGGCAACGATGCATTTCCGGACTCATGTTCATAGAACCTTTTTTCCTCCATTTCCAGTCAGGACTTTGTCCCTGCATTTTGTCTGTTTTATTAATGTTCAAAAAAATGGTTCAAATGGCTCTGAGCACTATGGGACTCAACTGCTGAGGTCATTAGTCCCCTAGAACTTAGAACTAGTTAAACCTAACTAACCTAAGGACATCACAAACATCCACGCCCGAGGCAGGATTCGAACCTGCGACCGTAGCGGTCTTGCGATTCCAGACTGCAGCGCCTTTAACCGCACGGCCACTTCTGCCGGCCATTAATGTTCACCTCGTATGAGCGGGTACCCAAGAAAACCGGAACTATGTTTTAAAAGCTATACATTTTGAAATTGTTTACGAAACAACCTTATCACCTTCAAAATACTCTCCATTACAACTAATACTTTTGTCCCACCAGTGCTTCCACAGTTCGAAAAGTTTTTTATAGAAATCTTTAGAAATGGCTGACAGCTACTCCCTCGTTTTTTTCTTGATTTCTTCAATGTTGTCAAATCGGTGTCCTTTCATGCCCCTTTTCATGCGTGGAAATAAGAAAAAGTTGCACGCAGCCAGAACAGGCGAGTAAGCTGCGTGGAGTAGCGGAACCGTGCCATTTTTAACCAAACGATGTCTAACAGAAATGGCTGATGTGTACAGGTGCGTTGTCGTAGTGGAAGAACCAGTCTCCTGTCTGTCACAAATCGTGGCTTTTTTTATGAACACTGTTGCGCAATCTTCTCAAAACTTCCAAATAAAACGTTTGATTGACCGTCTGACCTGGTGGAACAAACTCTGACTCAACTACGCCTTTGGCATCAAAAAAGCAAATCAGCATTGTTTTGATGTTTGATTTTACTTGATGACAATTTCTTGGACAGGGTGACCATGACGCCTTCCATTGGCTTTACTCTTGCTTCGTTTCTGGGTCGTAACCATAACACCATCACCTTTGACAGAAAATCTGGATCTGTTTCAAGCTTTTGATTCAAAGCACGACATGTTTCAACTGGACGTTCCTTTTGATTGTCAGTCAGAACCCGAGGAACAAACTTGGCAGCAACCCTTTTCAGTTCTAAATCTTCCGTTAAAATTCGCTGAACCGAGCTCCAAGATAACGCACTAATCTCTGTCAGTTGACCAATTCTCTGTCGACGATCTGTGAGAACAAACTCTCGAATTTTTTCGATATTTTCATCGATTCGGGTAGTTTATGGACGTCCATTCAGTTTGTTATCAATCGATATGTCGCCATTTTCAAATCGAGCAAATCACTCGTACACTTGAGTTTTACCCAGAGCGTCATCCTGGTAAGCTGTTTCCAACATTAAAACAGATTCAGCAGCATATTTACCTAGTAGACAAAAATTTCACAGCTGCACGTTGTTCACTTTGGCTTACCATCATAAAAACGAAACAAGAGCAAATCAGCGCTAGCAAAAACAATCGCTGCAGATGAACAGAAGGAGCCGGGTCGACAACACAGGCGCCACTGAACTGGCAATGAGTTGCGCTATACACGCGTAGTGGCAGAAATGCGTACTACACAAGATCCGCCCACGGCAATGTTATTCCGGTTTTTTGGATACCCCTTGTATAAGTTTTAGCCTCATATCAATATTCCTAATACAACTAAAAGAGCCGTTATCGACAGTAGAGAGGCTTCTATTAGATTCTTAACCTAAATGGATCAATGGGAAAGTATTTTGTGATGAAAACTAAATCATAATTGATGATTATTATATACACACATACGTATCTTCCACAAATTTTGTACATACGTCCATTGCCTTCATTTCTGAGTTATTCTTATGGTACTATCGGAACCGTTCCTGCATACATTCACAGAAAATTTACTGCCTGTTAAGATAAAGAGATAATGACAGTATTTTTCATTCGTTCACCGACACGTAGTCTTGTAAGAAATGTTTTAACACTAAAAAACGCGCGAAAATCGTCTCATGTCAAATTACAGCTGTAGAAATGCTGAGGAAACTGATATCAAGCGAAAGTCGTGACTGTTGTGTTGCGCCCGGGTAATTATAATGGAACGTAAGAAGAGATATATTTAGCGTGACTCGTCGTTTACTGCTTTTTGAACAGGCAAGAACTCTGATTTGACGACTAATATCACTCATTAAAAAGAAAAACCAGCGTTCGCTGCCCGAATGTATCACGCTGGAATACCAATTATATTCCTCTGTATAAACACGAGTGATAACACCCATAACGCTTACAATTAAAGTCAAATGCGCGGTACAGAAAAACCGGGCAGCCGCACGACGCTGTTGTCGGGATACACCATAATAAGTTACATGCCGATGGGTTATCGTATTCCAGAGACAACTTCATCTTCAAGCCAATGTAGCAACATATTCTACTTCACTTCCATCTTGTACAATCTGTATGTGTGTAGTAGTGGAAACAATAACGGATTTTGCATCAGAAAGCTAATTGCTATTCGTATATTGCCTTTTTGCTTCAATTACTATGCAACAGTGAAGTTAGGACACTACCACATGTCAAACTGCTTGTTCATTAATACTGCAGGAGGCTTACTGTATAATGAGAAGGTACGATGTGTTGCTGAAAGTCTCCAGGGCACTGTATACGTTATGAGTGATATAAGCGTATTCGTCTGGAGGTATGCATCAGCATCAAGCACTTCTTTTGTTTCAGAGTGTCATAACAAAGACAACTGAGTGACTCCGAAGGAGCCGTGAAAGTAGGTCTAAGAAATTAACTGGTAGGCTCCGCGGAACTCTGAAGTCCATAGTGTGAAACGATAACAGCTTTTTTTGTCAAATATTACAGAATTTATTTCTCTAATTCCACTAAGAAACCGGCGTCAGATCCATTTTGACCATCAGTATAGGTGAGAGCGACAGCAAAGAGGATGAAACTGGTGGTTCGTTTGGTCCCGTTTGCAGCTGACGAGATGAACGAAGACATCGTGGTTATTAGAAAATTAGGCTAATTTGCTGGTATAACCTGGTAAAAGCAGCGATCTGAACCCACCGAACATTACCGAACATCATCGATTCTGGTGAGCTCAAAAACTTGACAAGAACTGTTCAACATCCCTCACAAGAATTTAAGGAAATTCGGCTTTCATTGTACCAGAAGGTTGTGAAAAATCTTCTGCAGAGCTCTTGAGGCAACAGGTACGACACATACAGATTATCGCAGAACGTTGAGCCGTTTATAAATTGATATTTTTCATTGATAGTTCATTAGGATTTTACGGGGAATTAAATTCATCGGGATATTACAGGGAACTGGAGCCCAAATCTCTGGAATACTGATCAGCCCCTTAAACATCCTATGCGCAGATCCACACACATAGTGAAGTCCAGATAATAGTCTTCTTTACTACAACAATACATTTCATGTCGTGTTAACTAATGACACTACTATATGCTCTGTATATTCTTACATATAATTTTAATCTGATGAACCATCTGCGTAACAGGCTGCTGGCTGCATGATATGTTCGCCAAGTGACACAAAAAGAAAAAAAATCGAATATAACCCCGTCTGCAAACAGGTGGACTCTCCCACTAGTTCCTGCGGAAGCATCTAAAATACGTTACCTTCTTCGTCAACGGCAGCTGAAAAGTTTCTCACCGAGTAAAGTGGTGCAGTATTATGACAGTGAGATTTTATTATGAAGCTCAAACATATTCTCCCCGAATGGCTTCAACTTCGATAGTGTTCCACTCGGAAAATTTAGTTGTCGATGAGACATTAAACTCTCAATCTCCCTTCATTATTCCTTTTTTCTGTGGTGCCCTGTAGAACTTTACACAGGGCACAGAAAAAAGTACCTGCTAATGAGGTCAGAGAAGTATAGCGGACGTCGAAGCGACCAAAATGTGCCTTAAAAAGTATATTTCACAAATGCACCGTCGTCGATATACTGTCGTAAAACAGCAGCAAATGAGCGAAGAGCGCTTTAAAGTGTGTTCATTTAATCTAAAAGTAACCCGGCTCAACTAATTCTTATTATGCGAAAGAAAGTAGTTACCCTTTTATTTATTGGCGGGACAAAGGAGTCGCGGCAGATTCTGTGTGGAATTATGCTAACTCGAAAACCCGTTAGCTGCGTTCGCAGTGGCACCGACAACGGTCGTCAGACACCTTCGCCGGAGGTCGACCGATAACATCGGCCGGCAACGTGGTCATAGTGCGTCCCATCTCCTTCGTCAGTTTTTGGCACGGTCAGGGAGGTTAGGTTAGGTTAGAATCTATTCTGTGTATGAAGTAGGTTAGTTTTTAACTTCTTAGGGTGTGGTGGGTACCACGACGCCCCTGTGCTCGGATACAAGTGCTGCATAGTGGCTTGTACTATTAAAGCAACGCCGAATGCACGTGATCGAGCTCCCCGTGGCGAGTACTATACGCTCTGTCCTCAATTATCGGAATAACCAGACAAGTTTTAGGGAATATATGAGATGACGGGAGAAACGTTCTGCTACATTCTCGACATAATTCGTGGTGACCTTGAAAAGCAAGTTATAAACGCTCTGTTTCACTGCATTTATTTGAAGTTGTGCAGACGTATGTCAGTTAACCTTCAATGACTGTCATTTAGCCCACGAGTGAAAGAGAAGCATAAAGTGTAGCATAAGATACTTTGAAAACCTAAAGCACTTAGAAGTGGAAGTACATAGCGTACATCACATTTGCAAACCACTTCATATCAATAGAATCACTTCCCTTCTGGCATAAAACGCCAGTAAGCAGTAATAATAGTTTGTAGACAACTAATGAAAACCTACCACAAAAAATATTCAGTACAGTAGCTATAAGTGTATAAGATATGCCACCCTTTTCACTCGAACAAATTATTTTTTGACGCTATAATCTATGCCTAAAATTTCCAATAAAGATTTTATCTATTTGACGTTGCGAATAAACCTGCTATTTCAGTCCATAGATTCTAAACTATATCCCGATTATGCTATTTTAATCTTCAGGATGCCACAAACTCACTCTTTCTTGGACTAAATTTATCAGTTTCGCACGCTCCATATTTCGTGTGAGAGAACGTCGGTCGATTTCACCGAAGGAAACTAACTGATTTGAATTTCAGCGATTGACATACGAAGTCTGTACGTTCGGGAAATAAGATCGGTTATAGTGTGACCGCGCACGGTTCAAATGGTTCAAATGGTTCTGAGCACTATGCGACTTAACTTCTGAGGTCATCAGTCGCCTAGAACTTAGAACTAATTAAACCTAACTAACCTAAGGGCATCACACACATCCATGCCCGAAGCAGGATTCGAACCTGCGACCGTAGCGGTCGCTCGGCTCCAGCGCCTAGAACCGCGCGGCTACTCCTGCCGGCTAACCGCGCACGTTATGGCGTTTTGATTTGAAATGATCGGCCGTCTCCGACCGATGTCGGACGTCGGCGGAATCCACCGATTTCTGTGCCATTGTGACTGCAGTCTTAGACTTGTAGCGACTGAAAGGTGCCACTCCATACAGTTTGTGCATCCTACGGGAGATGTCAGTACACGCCATTCTGAATCCTATACACCAGCCTGAATTGTGAATAGCTATATTGCAAATGGCTGCTTGGTGTGTGAAACAATGCTGCAGGGTTACGTAAATAAAAATGAGGTTCGAGTGTGAACTGAGGTGAGTGACAATTGCTGTATACTTACCTTTATAAACACTGATGTTAATTTTGGTAAAATATTAATACAAAACCCTAGTGGTATTCAATTATAGCTTAAAATATGACCTGTCAGGTCCAGCACAGTGACGTCGCAAGTTGAGGTTATATAAACTTTTGGTTGCTTTCCTTTGATCATTACAGCTTTTTCTGCTTTCAGAGAAACTTCTGTAAACAATAACAGATTCTTGCAAAGGACAATATAGCACTTCATTTTACAAAAAACAATAGAAATAATACGTGACTTGTAAAACACTGGTGAACTTAGTAAGATTTTGTTTGTTTCGGGTCATGGCTACCTGTTGCAAAAGAGATGTAACAGACGAAAAAAATTATACTCAACTAGGAAATTTTCCATATGATTTTCATACACCATCTGATGTAGTGATGACAATGCAGATTTAATGATGCGGAGTACTCTGCGAAACAATAATGAAAAACTCTTCAGGCGAGTGCCTGTACTTCACAAAATATGACAGAACCTGAACTAAGCGCTAATGAGGAAGAGGCAGACAATGAAGAAAATGTTCAAACTGTATCACTCGAACTATGTGCTAGTACTCCACAGAATATGGATGGCCAATCGTGAAGTTCACTTTCTTTCAAATTATCGGGGAAATGAAGTGCGTGGTGTATCAAGAACACAGAAAGATTGAAGTGGTGGCACTGACAATTGTATATGATTATAATGAACACGTAGCTAGCCGTGATAAAGCTGACTTGCTGAGGTCTTCTTATGAATCAGACAGGAGGTCAAAGAAGCATTGATACAGAATGTTTTATGCAATGGCCGACCTGACCCTTGCGAATTCCTATATTTCATACTGTGACGTAAAATCGACACTTCAATTGATTGATTTCAAACACAGAACTGCACTTGGTCTACTCACACTTGTAAAGCAAAAGCCCAAAAGTGTCAAAATTATTCTCTTTCAACTCCAGTGAGACGAAAGAGAGCATTTTCGGTACTAAACGACGTAAGTTTTGGGAATGCAGGATCTTACTAACCAACATTTTTTAATTAGAGACACAGATTTGAACTTTGCTCATCTGCAAATTTGAAATCTAGACCCCATTTAAAGTGTTGAGAACGCAATATTTTTTGCTTGTTAATGAGAAAAAAACTGTTTTTGTAAGTAGCACCAGAAGCACTAATCTTAGCTGTATGATTTTTTGGGACTTTTCAGTCCCTTAATATACTTCCCCTGTATAATACTGTCGGGGCTTACATGCCCTCTGAACATTTTATGCATTTTAATGACGTTGTATCATATTTGAAAGAAAGCAATTTAGGATTAATTCAATCAGAATTAATGAAGTATTAAAGCAAAAATTTTTAAACCTGATTTTATGTTCTTTAATTACATTAAATAAAGTGTTAAACAAGCTCGAGGAAATTTTTGAAGCTGAATGGTCAGAGTTATGCAAACTTAAAATTCTCTACGCTGCTAGTTACTTTAGACGCGACTTTTCTGTGATGTTTGTTGGAAACAGCTTGGCTATTAAATCAACTATGCCATGCGTATCGTAATTCACTTAATATTTTAAGATACATTGCCTGACAAAAAACTGAAGCACCCAGAAGACACGGATATCAGTGTAACTTGGTACACGTCTACACCACTGGCAGTTATGTAAATGATGAGACTGTGACTGGTAGAAAGTCCACCACAGCTTATTAATGTTGTTCGCGTTTAGTACTGTTACCAGGCCTTATAAGGAATATAAGGGGCACGAACAGTGTCAGGTCTCTGTGGAAGACACGAAGATGCCACGTTCTCTTGTGAGACACCGTTATCGGCACGTAACTGACTTTGTAGGAGCCTCATTTTGGGTCTCGACTTGGCCGACTGATCGAATCGTGCAATATCTTAATTTGTAGGGCGTTCGGATATGACAGTGGTCCCATGTTGGAGCAGACTACACGTCGTCAATGTTCATGTCGGCCACAAGGCAGGGTCGCCGTATTGTGCACCGAGCACATCTGTGGTTGTCAAATAATGGACTCGCTGCAACATTCTGTGCCATGGTGCAGAGACTAGCAGCGACTGGACTGCAGAATTACCGTAGGCTCCGCCATCACCACAACAAATGGTTCAAATGGCTCTGAGCACTATGGGACTCAACTGCTGAGGTCATTAGTCCCCTAGAACTTAGAACTAGTTAAACCTAACTAACCTAAGGACATCACAAACATCCATGCCCGAGGCAGGGTTCGAACCTGCGACCGTAGCGGTCTTGCGGTTCCAGACTGGAGCGCCTTTAACCGCACGGCCACTTCGGCCGGCTCACCACAACACAAACGGATTCCGTCACCAGGAAGGATGGAGTCCTCGCACTGTGTTCCCGATGAACTGCGGTTTTGCGCTACCCCGGACGAACTTCGTTCGCGGGTATTACGTTGACCTGGGAAGAGGTTCCGTTCATCTACTGTTTTGGTGAGGCACAACGTTGCTACCCCTGACATTATTGTGTTCGGGCAATCAGTACGACTTCAGGTCGTGGCTGGTAATGTTTGAAGGAAATCTGATGGCACAACAGTACGTCAAGGACAACATGCATCCTCGTATTTTACGTCTTAAGTGACAGTATATTGGTCCATTTTTCAATAGCAAAATATACTGATCAGCCAAAACATTATGACCACCGACCTATTATCGATATAAAGCCGTCCAAGCTATAGCAGCGTCGCCTGGCGACGTATGACTGCTAGTCAGGCACACGAACGGTGCAAGTAGTGTCAGAGCGTGCTGTCCGTGCGTAGAATGGAGAAGGTGCGCGATCTATCTGAGTGTGACCGAGGGCAAATTGAGATGGCTCGGAGTCTCGGCACGAGCATTTCGGAAACTACACGAGTTGTCGGGTATTCTAGAAAAGCTGTGGTGAATACCTTCATCATGTGGCGAAACCGAGGTGAAACACCGTCCAGACATCGTGGGGTTGGGCGGCCACCCCTCATTAAAGATTTCGGACGTCGTAGGCTGGGCAGACTGCGGCGAAACTAACATCAGACTTAAATGCTGGGAAGAGTACAAGTCTGTTTGAACACACAGTGCACCGAACACTCCTAACGATGGGCCTCTGCAGCCGACGATTCATGAATGTGCCACCACGACATTGGCAACTGCGACTGAAATGGGCACCTGAACACCGGCGCTGGACAGAGCGTTGCACAGTCTGACGTATCCCGATAAGTTCTTCATTGTGCCTATCGGAGGCCGTGAATCAGTCGTCTTCCAGGGAAACAGTTCCTTGACAACTGTACTGCAGGACAGAGACAAGCGGCGGCGGCTCCATAATGCTCGGAGGAACAGTCACGTGGGCTTTCATGGGTCCAGTGGAGCTCGTGCAAAGCACCGTGATGACCGGGGAGTATCGTACACTGGTTGCAGACCACTTACACCCCTTCGTGACGATCATGTTTCCTGACGGCAGTGGTATTTTTCAACAAGATAGTGCGCCATATCACAAGGCCAGGAGTGTGATGGAGTGGTTCGAGGAATGCAGTGGCGAGTTCCAGTTGACGTGCTGGCCCCCCAACTCGCCAGATCTGAACCCGATCAAGCACGTCTGGGATGTGATTGAACGCAGCGTCAGAGCACATAGCCCCCCTCCCCTGAATTTACGGGAATTAAGTGACTAGTGTGTCCCTCCAGCGACATACCAAGATTGGTTCTATTCTATGACGTGTCGCCACTGTTATCCGTGCCGAAGGTGGACATACCGGCTATTAGGTAGGTGGACATAATGTTCTGGGTGATCAGTGTATTCGTCCATGTGGTATCATGTACAGATACCATGCTAAAGGCGTCACAGCA
Organism: Schistocerca piceifrons; assembly: GCF_021461385.2. Lineage (NCBI taxonomy): Eukaryota > Metazoa > Arthropoda > Insecta > Orthoptera > Acrididae > Schistocerca > Schistocerca piceifrons. Next base: position 872,989,697 of record NC_060149.1, on the reverse strand, counting down.
GTGGAATTGAAAGTTTCCATTAGACGGCAATAGCAGTCGCGCGGGGTCTGAGAACCCAGTGGTGTACACCTACTGTCAAAATGGTTCAAATGGCTCTGAGCACCATGGGACTTAACATCTATGGTCATCAGTCCCCTAGAACTTAGAACTACTTAAACCTGACTAACCTAAGGACATCACACAACACCCAGTCATCACGAGGCAGAGAAAATCCCTGAACCCGCCGGGAATCGAACCCGGGAACCCGGGCGTGGGAAGCGAGAACGCTACCGCACGACCACGAGCTGCGGACTACACCTACTGTCCCAAGCTTCCACAAGCTCTGGACCATGAGCGCTCTCGGCCGTCGCAACATAGGACGGCCGGCGGCAGCCAGTCAATTCACTTGTACGACACCATCGTTTGTGATTAGTACAGCGAGTCTCATCAAAGTTGCTATTGTACGAGCTGGCCTCTAATTCTTGCTGCATTATCTGTGATTAGTCTTCGTACACTTGAAGAAATACAAGATAAGTGAATCTTTTGTTTGTAGTGTTATCTTGTTCGCTAATCACTTCTGCTCCTGTCCAACTTTCGTACGACGACAGTTGCAGCATCACACTGTGCCCACTTCTTCTATGAAGTCATACACAACATTCCACACATGACATGTGTTTCTATGAATTATCTGCGTGATGCTGAGGTTCTCCCGTCGCCGGCAGGACCCCAGCTCTGTTTCTGATTTACATGTATGGGACCAAGGCGGACGTCAGTTTCGTTCCAGTGCCTATAATCGGGATATCAAGGACGAGTTACAACAGTTGCGAGACAGCTTGCCTCAGGAAGGGGTACAACAGCTCCATGACACCCTCCCCAACCGAATCATTGCGTACATCCAGGTCAGAGGAGGTAAAAGGTCATACTGATAAGTGGATTCCTTCTGCAAAGTTCCTTGTACATTTAACTCGATTCTGTAACCACTGAAATAACATCACATACCCGCTCAATCCATGAAATTTCATATCATTTGCTCCTCTCCTTCTGGGTGCTCCATTCTTTTTGTTAGACGGTGTAATACACTGCATTAAAGAGACAGTATTACAATACCGTGGAGGACGTGTTTTAATAATAAAATCTAAAGGTTACATAATTAATTTTTCTTACTGTATGAGGAGCACAAATGAACTAGTATTCTGAAAAGTTGATCGGTAACTGTAAACAAAGTAGATTTTCAACACTCCTGTTTTCCCCCCTATCATTTTTTACAATAAATGCTCGAAATTTTCGGCTTCAACTCCGTTAAAAGGTAAATATCCCTGTAGAATGATTGATCAACTCTCTCAAAAATTCCTGGTATGTTGCAAATGACTATCGTGACCTCAAAAATTATCGCAACGAACGAACCTATTGGGCACCGCGCACTCCTCGCTGATTGGGTGCCGTTCAGTGCCAGAACGGTGTGTTTCCAGCATATGGTTATCTGACAAATTTCGGTCGATTCGACATCCCCTACTGTGCTCCGACCTAAACTGTTTTTTCTGCGGGGTCGTGTGGTGATACGACTCTGGAGTCGCGTTCGAAAGGACGACGATTCGAATCGTCTGGCTAAGCCTATACCAGCTTCGGCTCTATCTCTACCTGTAACGACAGCATTGCAGACCTGACGTTAAATCCTTATTTTACTTTCGCTTTCAAGAGAAATGATAGGGGGATGTACTGTTATATCGGTAACATTTGTCGTAGTGTCCGCATGCTTAGCTGGGTGGTTGTGCCTGCCTCCCATGCAGCGGGCCCGGGTTCGAATCCCGGCCGGGTTGGGGATTTTTCTCCTCTCGTGGACTGGGTGTTGTGTTGTCATCATCACTGCCACGCATGTCGCCCAACGTAGTGTCGACTTAAATAAGACTTGCACACGGCGGCCGAACTTTCCCGGTTGGGGCCTCTCGGAAAACAATGCCATACGCTCATTTCCATTTCCACTTGTTGTAGTCACATGACCTCTGCAATAACCTTCAGATGTTCGTTTGTAAAGAAGAAAGCTTTTTGTATGATATGTTTATATTTTTCACTCATGTTCATTTAGCTGTCTAATTCAGTCAGGTATACTCAGTTGCGCATTCGTGCAATGAGGGCATATTTTTTGTAATCTTAATTTTACACATTATTTTACATAGCGAGATTTCATTAGAATGATGTGAAGAGAGATTCTTGAATGTGTACAAATGGTAGCCACGTACGCTTGATGTAGTATGTACTAATTTATTCCTCTATATGTTTTCTTTTGCTTTATGTTAACAGTTTATCCTTAAGATAAATCTCACAGAACTTAAAAATATAAAAACGGTAAACTAAATCCTTGTAACATTTTTCACGAGGTATCTGGAAGGTAGAACAGTTTTCGTGAGGTGTAAGTTTATTGGATGAGAAGATGTTGTTTAACGTACCTACCCGCAGTCACATCATAAATGTTTTAATTTGATTACAGGATCAGACTGTAAATATTCTTGACTCCTTTTAATTTTTGAATTTTGGACTTACTGTGATATAAAAAAAATTGTATTTCAAGTAACTGCTAATTGAATAATATGTTATGATTTGCACCAAGCAAAAGTTTGCTGCTGTCCTTAGTGAAAAACAATTAAGTGCAGCTTAACAAGCGTCATTTTGTAACCGATATGTCTCCCTTTCTTCACCAGAAATTGAGCAAGTTCTTGTTAATTGTGAAAATCCTATTACTTCTGTGTGTATCATTTGCAGTCTGACCAAATAACCGATGCATTTGTTCTAGAGTCCATTTCGTCTTGCCTGCATGTACGTGTCCGATGAACGCAACTATAATCTGTCACAGTGTTTTACAGCAGCGCGCAATCCGATGCAAAGTGAAAGGTGCATTCGAGAACAACTCACAGACTGTATTGAAACCATTTCTCCGCCATGTCATTTCTTTCAACAGTGCTACTCCAGCATGGTTTGCAGGGCCTCCGTGAAGTTTGGGCTGTAGGAAAAAGGTACTCGCAAAACTGAAACTGTGAAGGCAATGTTTGCGTATTGTCTGAATAGCGCAGTCTGTTCAGAACACTGCTCGCTAAGCGCAAGCCTCCCTTTTCGAGCCTCGATCCGGCACAGAATTTCACCTGAGAGAAAGCTTCAAATTAAGGGAAGTTCATATTTACTATATTAGAGCAAAAGTCAAACAGACGTCCATAAAACAGATCATGAAAGTGGTGATTTGATTCCGATATAGGATGTCGAATTTAACCTGTGATATAATAGTCCTTTGCCCTGTGGCGTCATGCGTGAAGAAATAAAGATCTAAAAGAACCATGACAATATTTATTTTGTACATCAATTGAATTCGCAATTGCGAATAAGGACAACCACCAGCTGCATGCATGTCCAAAGGAACTTTGCATCGTAATCAGAATAACACAGGCAGTGAAATATCGTATATTTATTTTGCGTCTGTATAAATTTTTGGAATATGGGTTGTGGTGACAATCTATCTGCAGCGTAGCCCGAGGTCTAGGTTAAGTTGCACGTGTTTGTGAGCTGGTGAAGCCAATGAAGGTGAATTAAAATTTTTCACTGTAGTAAATATGTAATTCATTGAGTGATTTTCGTCTGCCATTATGACGACGCCATGCGTCAAAAAAAAAACGTGTGGTATCGGCAGGTTCAATACTCCCCACGAAAAAATTAGCGTAGTGTTGCTCAAGTGGTGAAAGCGAGCGAATACACAGCATGAGCCACGCCAAGCACGCGCCTTGTCTCGCCACCTGTGAAGTGCGAGCACCGCTGGCTGTTTGCACTGATAATGTCCTCGTGTGCGTGCGAGTAGCTCGCCTCACACCACGAGATAGGCTCCGCGCAGCGCTTGTCACGGCTGTGAGAGTTTGCTCACACGTCCACCTGCAACCTCTTACTGAAATGTTTTCGTTTCGTCGTTTTCCCCGGATGGTAGGACACAGGTCTCGTATGCGGGAGCAGGTAATTTCAAATTCACCTCCAACCATTACGAGCCTTTAGTGTTTTCAGTAACTCACTTCGAGGTGAATGTCGGAATGGTTCCTTAGACAAGGCAATGGTCGACTCCTTGCCCCATCCTCGTAAACTGAGCCAGTGCTCCGCCTCTAAGGACTACGAGTCCACGAGAAGTTGAAGTCGAAGTTACATACCTCCCTTTCTCCTGGCTGGGTGGTGGACGACGTAGAAAGCTTGCCACTGTCTAGTCTCATCGCTATTATAGCACCGGATGATATACGGGGTGATTCAAAATGTGACACAGACCAATCATTCCTGTGACTACCGTAATGATTTCACTTCAGAAATACACACACAGACTGAAAGATTAACTCCTACAATTGCTATGGAGATTCACAAATGTTCGATGTGGGTTCTAGTTGCGACACGGCAGGTGTCTATCCATTACTGCATTTGCTGTTTTAAAGTAGCTGAATAAAACGGGCTGACTATCCTGCGGCAATGGGGTGACGGTGTCGTGTGCGGTGTCACATTTTTTTTAAAAAAAGATCTTTTTTCAATCCAAATAATATCATACATAATAACCCACCACCTTATACATTAGTGGGTCTTAATATCTACAATACAATTCAATGATGTTAGCAGCATTTTCTAATTCTAGTTTTGGTCTACTTACATGGTACAGGAAATGATGAGTTAGTTACTTAATGGGTAAGATCTGGTCTCTACTCTAACTATTCTAAAAGTTACTTCCTGCAGCGTTACAGGCGTGCCAGTTGTTGTATAAACCTACTATGTGGCCGTGCCCACCGAACTAATCCCAGTGGGCATGCCCCTGGCACCGGGCTGGCCCTTAGAAAATCGCTGCAGCTTCTGTTTGGAGATGTCCTTTCTACTTCCTCCTGACAATTATGTATCTATTAGGTCGCTATTGGTGTGCTATTGCCAAGTTCGGGTGTTAGCGCACCTTCCCCCTGTTCCAGGACGTGGCGGATTCCTACCGTCACGGCGATTGACCAATCCACGCCCTGGCGGAATGGGATAGGTCGCATTGAATCATGTCGTGATCAATAGTTCATGTGTTTTCCCTACGCTATTCTCGCAGGACTTTTGCCGATACCTCGCTGGTAAGGCAGTTTATGATGTCAAATGTGGTCGGGTTTCTGATTAAGTGATAGGTGTCATTGTTTGGTAGCTGGTTTCTTAGGTCGCTGGCTACGTCATCGAAGATAGGGCACTCGTAGATCACGTGATCCGGAGTACCCTGTTCAGCTCCGGAGTCACACGAAGGGGTAGCCCTTTTCCCGAACCGGCAAAGATATGCCGGGTACGGTCCATGACCTGCTTTACCAGACTTGGTCCTAAAATATATTTGAACAACGATTACTGATGATGTTTTTGTGTATTCTGTGGCACAATATGCCTTTTCTATCGCCGATGCCACCACTCTGAATACTAGCGCCAAAGATGAACAACAACGACAACTTTTTATGTTTGTTCCATTGCTGCCAATCTAAACTCTGAGAGTTAAACTTCCAGTCTATACGGATTTTTCAGAAATAAAGCCATTACTGAAGCCAAATGAATACTGCCTTTATGTCCCAATGTCCCACTCGTTTTCAATCGCCCTGTATTCAAAAAGCTCATCGACCCAGGTGGTGCAGTGCCAAAGCACCCACTCGGATACCCTGCCGGCCATTCAGATTTCGATTTTCCATGATTTCCTAAATCGCTTAAGGTGAATGCCTGGATGGTTCCTTGGAAAAGACTTCAGCAGTTTCCTTCCCTACCTTCCCCAGTCCGAGCTTTTGTTCGGTTTCAAAAAATGTTTTAAATGGCTCTGAGCACTATGGGACTTAACATCTGAGGTCATCAGTTCTCTAGAACTTAGAAGTACTTAAACCGAACTAAACTAAGGACATTACACATATCCATGCCCGAGGCAGGATTCGAACCTGCGATCGTAGCTGTCGCGCGGCTCCAGACTGAAGCGCCTAGAACCGCTCGGCCACACCGACCGGCTGTTCGGTTTCGACAGCGCATTATGCGTTAATCTTCCTTCTTCCGCTGATGAGCCAAAACATTATGAACGCTGTCCACCACATGATTAAATTCCGCCTGTTGGCGATATGGGCAGCCGCCACAGTAAGGAAAGTATATGAGCGGGGCAGAAACAAAGGGGTAATGGTGTAGCCACGGTAAGGGGCACAAGTGACATAAACCACTTTGACAAAGGGCAGATTCTGACGGCGGGGTGCCTGGCAAGGACATCTCGGAAATAGCGAAGCTGGTCGGCTGTTGGTGTGACACTGTTGTGGGTACCTTTGAGAAATGGTTTCAGAATGGTGAAACTACGAGTAGACAACATGATGTACGTCCACATCGTATCACAGAATTTGGAGGTCGGAAGACTGCCCTCTTTGAAAAGCAGGACAGGTGGCAGGCCTGGCGACAGCGTACAACGCTGGTGCAGGCACAATTGCTTCGGAGCTCACGGTGATACGTCCGTCAAAAGAGGTCGGTGATACGTTCGTCAGAAGAGGTCGTTAAGTTGCGCGGCTTTGTGCGCTACTCCACGTAAGTACACTACGAGCAGGCATCAGGTTTCACATCTTGCCATCTTCAAATGGTTCAAGTGGCTCTGAGAACTATGGGACTTAACTTCTGAGGTCATCAGTCACCTAGAACTTATAATTACTTATACCTAACTAACCTAAGGACATAACACACATCCATGCCCGAGGCAGGATTCGAACCTGCGACTGTAGCGGTCGCGATGTTCCAGACTGAAGCGACTAGAACCGCTCGGACTAACCGACCGGCTTCTTGCCATCTGTCATCATCATCATCATCATCATCACGAACAGTACGAAAATAGCTCTATAGCCTTCGTTCACATATCACCATCACTTACGTTAATTAACGACGCTTGAGATACAATCGTCACTTTGCAAGATGGCCGGGTTCAACAGTCTTAGGCTGCCATCACCTGATCTGTCAATGCGTGCGAAGGAAAAAAATCATTTCATGATGTAAGAGCAATTCAGACCTCAGCAGCAATTCGGCACGGAAATAAATATAATGACAACAATTGAAAATTTGTTCTGGGCCGGGCCTCGAATCTGGATTTGCGCAAGCGGTCGCCTTAATTGCTTCGGCCCAAATCCTCAACTTGTAACACGCTTCATATGTAGCTTCCACCGTCTATTATCATCATTGTTTGCAGCTTCACCTAATTCCCGCAAGAGGTCTGTCGTAGGGCGCATCTGCACTGAAGGTGTCATCATTCGCCATCAGGCACATATATGCAGAAAATGAAAACACGTAGTACGCTGCGATCGCAGTGCAGTCACTTTTGTTGCTCCAAGATTCCCCCACCTGGTCTTATGGACCTTGTATTAAAATTTCCATGAATCATTGGTAAAGCATAAAAGTCACTCCCCAACTGATTTGTATCAGTTGGATTTTTATCGAGACACGTATACTTGGGGAGTGCTTTTTATGCTTTGACTTCATGCAATGAACATGACAATTTTATAACTACACTCCTGGAAATGGAAAAAAGAACACATTGACACCGGTGTGTCAGACCCACCATACTTGCTCCGGACACTGCGAGAGGGCTGTACAAGCAATGATCACACGCACGGCACAGCGGACACACCAGGAACCGCGGTGTTGGCCGTCGAATGGCGCTAGCTGCGCAGCATTTGTGCACCGCCGCCGTCAGTGTCAGCCAGTTTGCCGTGGCATACGGAGCTCCATCGCAGTCTTTAACACTGGTAGCATGCCGCGACAGCGTGGACGTGAACCGTATGTGCAGTTGACGGACTTTGAGCGAGGGCGTATAGTGGGCATGCGGGAGGCCGGGTGGACGTACCGCCGAATTGCTCAACACGTGGGGCGTGAGGTCTCCACAGTACATCGATGTTGTCGCCAGTGGTCGGCGGAAGGTGCACGTGCCCGTCGACCTGGGACCGGACCGCAGCGACGCACGGATGCACGCCAAGACCGTAGGATCCTACGCAGTGCCGTAGGAGACCGCACCGCCACTTCCCAGCAAATTAGGGACACTGTTGCTCCTGGGGTATCGGTGAGGACCATTCGCAACCGTCTCCATGAAGCTGGGCTACGGTCCCGCACACCGTTAGGCCGTCTTCCGCTCACGCCCCAACATCGTGCAGCCCGCCTCCAGTGGTGTCGCGACAGGCGTGAATGGAGGGACGAATGGAGACGTGTCGTCTTCAGCGATGAGAGTCGCTTCTGCCTTGGTGCCAATGATGGTCGTATGCGTGTTTGGCGCCGTGCAGGTGAGCGCCACAATCAGGACTGCATACGACCGAGGCACACAGGGCCAACACCCGGCATCATGGTGTGGGGAGCGATCTCCTACACTGGCCGTACACCACTGGTGATCGTCGAGGGAACACTGAATAGTGCACGGTACATCCAAACCGTCATCGAACCCATCGTTCTACCATTCCTAGACCGGCAAGGGAACTTGCTGTTCCAACAGGACAATGCACGTCCGCATGTATCCCGTGCCACCCAACGTGCTCTAGAAGGTGTAAGTCAACTACCCTGGCCAGCAAGATCTCCGGATCTGTCCCCCATTGAGCATGTTTGGGACTGGATGAAGCGTCGTCTCACGCGGTCTGCACGTCCAGCACGAACGCTGGTCCAACTGAGGCGCCAGGTGGAAATGGCATGGCAAGCCGTTCCACAGGACTACATCCAGCATCTCTACGATCGTCTCCATGGGAGAATAGCAGCCTGCATTGCTGCGAAAGGTGGATATACACTGTACTAGTGCCGACATTGTGCATGCTCTGTTGCCTGTGTCTATGTGCCTGTGGTTCTGTCAGTGTGATCATGTGATGTATCTGACCCCAGGAATGTGTCAATAAAGTTTCCCCTTCCTGGGACAATGAATTCACGGTGTTCTTATTTCAATTTCCAGGAGTGTATTAAATCATTTCAATTAGGCGGCTTCTGTAGAGCTATAAATCCGTATCTTATCCGTAATAGAAAATTTCGGATTGCTCTTCAGACGATGGCTCTCTTGCCTGCGGAGCGTGGATGGTATTCTCTTGCACCCACTGCTATGTGTAGTATTCAAATTCAGTATAAATCTGCAGCTACACGTATGGCCGTCCGGTCCCGCTTGCAGACTTCTCTTTCAAACGCGGAAGTGCTGACGCTTTCTGATAGAAGCCAGTGTGTGTCTCACTCTAGTGCTAACCGCTAGTGCTAACAATGCGGTTGAATTTATATGAGTTGCGTCTGACTTTGTATACGTTGACTGTGAAGTTATGCTTGCTGGACAGACCTAAAACCTGTACTTCACCTGGCTGGCTTCTTCTCTATTATTTTTCCTGGTGTTTGTTCGCTTTGGTACGGCATCCGCCTTACCGATCGCGGTAAGTCTGGCACGCAGCTTCTTCTTTTTGTATTCATTGCTGGCTTGACGGCTCCGTTGCGTCCAAACCGTTATACAACGTAGTTGAAATTGCAGCGGTGGAAAATGCGAAATGCCGGCCGTTGTGACCGAGCGGTTCTAGGCGCTTCAGTCTGGAACCGCGCGACCGCTACAGTCACTGGTTCGAATCCTGCCTCGGGCATGGATGTTTGTGATGTCCTTAGGTTGGTTAGGTTTACGTAGTTCTAAGTTCTAGGGGACTTATGACCTCCGATGTTACGTCCCATAGTGCTCATAGCCATTTTAACCATTTTTTTTTTTTGAAAATGCGAAATCATTACCCCGAAGCAATGATCCCACACGACATACACTTATGAATCAAAGCATTGTCACCTCGGCCAACGTAAAACTGAATTCGCCTGGTGGCACTGCGGTCACGTGACACGGTACAAAATGTACATGGTTTGGATAAAAAAGTAGTGTTAACACCGCCGTAACGTGAAGGAAGTGCGTCACACGGCACGTCCACTGTCTTTAGCTGATAGCAGAAGGCCAGGTGAAATTGTACAAAGAGCGGCGACTGCTCTTTTTAAGGCAGCTGCCGCGTGTACTGTCTGAACGGGCGGAGGTCAGTTCGAGCGTCCTAATAATATGCTTAGGAAACACTAACAACGTGCGTGGATCAAGACTGAAGTGGCAAGTGGTCGGATCGCACAACAGTGTTTCCTTCTGGCACTGCATCCCATCTTCCTCCGTGACAATGCACGATGCCACACGGTGAACCCCGTGCAGGAACTCCTGCGAACGTACGGGTGGGAGATAGTGGGACATCCACTGTATTCGCCCGATACGAGGACGTGCGACCCTTCACCCACATTGCTGACCTCTAATAGCTACCTGCGGTTGTACAGGGTCCCATATACATACTCATCATCGCACCTTCGTCATGAAAATTTTTTCATCTCACACATAGCATCACCATCACACCGTGGCATTATTCACATTCACTAGTGAGTATATTTTAACTGTAATATAAAATCGTCAAACGAGTTTTAAAAACCATCAATATTTTGCGTCTGTATGTATTTTACAAAATCCTAGTTTATTTTCACTCGTTTTTATGCAAAATCGTAAATATCGTCCACCTATGTGTTTTTTACAAAATCATCTGTTATTGTCACGTTTTGTATATTTTAACCATCTATAAATACAGTTTATGTGACTCTTGGCGGAAGAGTAGTTTTTATCCGCTGGCAGCCCACCCCCGTTGTGGGGAACTGAAACAACAATAAAGACTGGAGAATCATTCTAGCGACCATACGGGACGCAGATGTGGAAATCCACATAAATAAACGACTCTGACAAAGGACAGATTGTTATGGCTCGCCTGCGAACAAGCTTCTCGAAAACGACGAAATTCGTCCGCTGTTCACGTGCTACTGTCGTGAGCATCTATGAAAAGCGATTGAAGGGCACTGAAAACACGGGTGGGCGACAAGGTGGTAGACGTCAACGCCTCATCCCAGAACGTACAAGTATAAGGCTCTGTAAAGCAGGACAGGTGGGCAGAGTATAACGATCGCGCAGCCACAAGTGTTTCTTTCGGAGCAGTCTGTTCACCACTAATTGTTAAACACCGGACTCCGCAAAAGACGATCCCTACGTGTTCCCACGTCGATCTGACGACGTCGTCAATTACAACAGCAATGGACCCTTGTGGTACGGCGTTTGATTCCTCCATCAGGGTGGCTGACAACTGCTAGAAGATCACTGGTGCACGTGAAGCTGCTGGAATACGTCTCCTCGGACATTCACCCGGGCTTCCAAGAGACCTGTAGTATTAATCTAAGGCTGTACGACATCTACGAATTACGTGAATATTATTGCGGACACTTATATCCCATCATGTTTTATACTTCTAATTCTGTTGCAATTCTCGCGGTACTCGTCCTTCGGGACAATGCCTGTACACGAGCTTCTCACGTTACCCAATGGTGTTCTCAAATTGTTGGTCAACTGCAGTGTCCGTTTGGTCACCACATTTGCGTCTCGACATACCTGGTACGTAATGGTAACGCGTCTGGTCCGAGGTGAATACCGGAAACATCTCGTCACCGACGCGACAGCAGGAGGAAGTAGAGTGGATATCACAGTGGTGTGCAAAACTTAAAGACGAAGGTAGCTTTTGCACGATGTATCCCTGCCAAATAACATAACTCGATTAACCTTAAAACGTACATACAAAGAACCGCTACATTTAAGTACAGTACAGTACGGTCCAGAAGGCAACTGATAAAAATACGCAATGGGATGAACAGCAGTGACACTTTCATTGAAAGGCAATAATTACACAAAAGTCAGCGCCATTCTCGATGGTCCCCTGGACATTACAAAAGGCACGACACGGTTCTTAATGGGGTGTGTGATCACCAGGGACGGCAATGCATGCTCTGCAACGTGCTGCCATGTGGACCACGAGGCTGGTAAGGAATTCTTGTGGTAGGGCGTCTGATTCCTCCATCAGGGTGGCTGACAACTGCTGGAAGATCACTGGTGCATGTCAAGCTGCTGGAATACGTCTCCCCTACGCATCCCACTCGTGCTAGATGGGACTTAAGTCGGAGGAATGGGCAGGCCAGTCCATTCGCCAAATATCCATCCTCTCGTTCCGAGAGCTCGTCCACCTACGTTGCGCGATATAATCACGCATTGTCCTCCGTAAAAATGAAGTCAGAGAGGAATGTACAAACACACAACTGAAAAGACGCGTATGGGAGAGGAGTTTAGTGTTACAGTAACGTTGACTGGTGAGTGTACCGTGTTCAGTGATTTGGAGGTCAGTCCAGCCATACAACATTAAGCCTCCCCAAAGCACACCTGGGCGGTCTAAGCGATCATATTAGAGTATCCTGATTCAGAGAGAGGTGGGAACACGTGACGTACCCAGGAACATTGTCGAACATGATCGTTTTGGTGGTCCCGTTGTTATGGTACACTCATCAATCAACGTCATTGCGATACTCTACTCCTGTACTATCTGCCCCTTTTCGGGGGTGCATTCAGCACTGAATCCATTTTTTACGGATTATAAGGCGCAGCCGCATCGAACAGCGCAGGTGGAGGAGGAACATCGGAACGAGAGCATATTCAGCGAATGGACTGGCCTGAGAGTTCCCCCGATGTAAATACCATAAAAACGTGTGTGGTATGCGTTGAGGAGAAGTATTGTAGCACATCCTAATGCACCAACGACCACCCAGGAGCTGTGAACCGCGCTGGTGGAGGAATGCAACGCCCTGCCGCAGCACGGGAGCACGTTGCAGAGAATGCTTTGCCGTCCGTGGTCATCGAACACCCTGTTAAAAATCATATTCTGCGTTTTGTAATGTCCAGGGGACCATCGAGAATCGGGGTGACTTCTGTGTAATTATTGTCTTCGAATAAGTATGTCATTTCAGTTCGTCTCATTTCAATGTACGGTCCAAGTTTCATCGAGCTATGTTACTTGGCAGTGACACATCATGCGAAAGCTACTTTCACCCTTAAGTTTTGCACACAACTCTAGTATCCACTTTGCTTGCTCCTGTTGTCGCGATGGTGTCGGTATGTTGCCGGTATGCACCTCGGACCAGACGCTTCCCCATTACGCGACAGGTTTCTCGAGACGCCAAATGTGGTTGCCAAACGGGACAATGAAGTTTACCAACAATCTGGGGATAGCATTGGGTAATGTGGTAAGTTTGTGTACGCGTATTGTCCTGAAGGAAGAGCGCTGGGAGGGTAACAATAGAATTGCATGCAATGCACTCCGTCTTCAGGCCACGAGTGGCCTACCGGGACCATCCGACCGCCGTGTCATCCTCAGAGGAGGATGCGGATAGGAGGGGCGTGGGATCAGCACACCGCTCTCCCGGTCGGTATGATGGTATTTTTGACCGAAGCCGCTACTGTTCGGTCGAGTAGCTCCTCAATTCGCATCACGAGGCTGAGTGCACCCCGAAAAATGGCAACAGCGCATGGCGGCTGGATGGTCACCCATCCAAGTGCCGGCCACGCCCAACAGCGCTTAACTTCGGTGATCTCACGGGAAACGGTGTATCCACTGCGGCAAGGCCGTTGCTAACAATAGAATTAGAAGTAAGCTTTTCTCGCTGTAGCCTCCATTGTTCAGTGTACCTTCTAAAAAAAAAGTAAGGCTTTTGCACTTGGTGGCTCTACACTGCAAGATTCCCGTTCTTGTTCCGGAATGTCTCTGGCAGAAATACTCCGTTAGTTGCTACCGTCCTGAATGACGACCGTCATGGCGCCAAGAGAGAATCCGCTCTCATCACTGAACACAATTTTGCTCCATTCATACGTCCGACAGAGTCTTTCAGTACATCATCAAAAGTGGGCTGTACTGAGATGAAGCGTAAGGAGATTGACAATTGCCTAAGAAGAGCATCGCATTCTGTCATGGGTTCATCCTATAAGAGTGAGAGAATTACGAAGAACGAAATTAGAAATACATTAATACCTTCAACTGCTGACGGGCGTTGATATATATCAACGGGGACAGGTGAAAATGTGTGCCCCGACGGGGACTCGAAACCGGGATTTCCTGCTTACATGGCAGACGATCTATCCATCTGAGCCACCGAGGGCACAGAGGATAGTGCGACTGCAGGGACTATCTCGCGCACGCCTCCCGCGAGACCCACAGTCTCACCTTGTATGTCCACTCACTACATTCGTAGTGTCCCACCCCAACACACTCATTACTCTTGGAAGACATAATTACAATGTCCCGTAAGAGTTCGGGGAATATGTGTGCATCCGCACAGAAGAAGAAGGTCATGGCCGGTATTGCCAGAACTACACTCCTGGAAATGGAAAAAAGAACACATTGACACCGGTGTGTCAGACCCACCATACTTGCTCCGGACACTGCGAGAGGGCTGTACAAGCAATGATCACACGCACGGCACAGCGGACACACCAGGAACCGCGGTGTTGGCCGTCGAATGGCGCTAGCTGCGCAGCATTTGTGCACCGCCGCCGTCAGTGTCAGCCAGTTTGCCGTGGCATACGGAGCTCCATCGCAGTCTTTAACACTGGTAGCATGCCGCGACAGCGTGGACGTGAACCGCATGCGCAGTTGTTGGACTTTGAGCGAGGGCGTATAGTGGGCATGCGGGAGGCCGGGTGGACGTACCGCCGAATTGCTCAACACGTGGGGCGTGAGGTCTCCACAGTACATCGATGTTGTCGCCAGTGGTCGGCGGAAGGTGCACGTGCCCATCGACCTGGGACCGGACCGCAGCGACGCACGGATGCACGCCAAGACCGTAGGATCCTACGCAGTGCCGTAGGGGACCGCACCGCCACTTCCCAGCAAATTAGGGACACTGTTGCTCCTGGGGTATCGGCGAGGACCATTCGCAACCGTCTCCATGAAGCTGGGCTACGGTCCCGCACACCGTTAGGCCGTCTTCCGCTCACGCCCCAACATCGTGCAGCCCGCCTCCAGTGGTATCGCGACAGGCGTGAATGGAGGGACGAATGGAGACGTGTCGTCTTCAGCGATGAGAGTCGCTTCTGCCTTGGTGCCAATGATGGTCGTATGCGTGTTTGGCGCCGTGCAGGTGAGCGCCACAATCAGGACTGCATACGACCGAGGCACACAGGGCCAACACCCGGCATCATGGTGTGGGGAGCGATCTCCTACACCGGCCGTACACCGCTGGTGATCGTCGAGGGGACACTGAATAGTGCACGGTACATCCAAACCGTCATCGAACCCATCGTTCTACCATTCCTAAACCGGCAAGGGAACTTGCTGTTCCAACAGGACAATGCACGTCCGCATGTATCCCGTGCCACCCAACGTGCTCTAGAAGGTGTAAGTCAACTACCCTGGCCAGCAAGATCTCCGGATCTGTCCCCCATTGAGCATGTTTGGGACTGGATGAAGCGTCGTCTCACGCGGTCTGCACGTCCAGCACGAACGCTGGTCCAACTGAGGCGCCAGGTGGAAATGGCATGGCAAGCCGTTCCACAGGACTACATCCAGCATCTCTACGATCGTCTCCATGGGAGAATAACAGCCTGCATTGCTGCGAAAGGTGGATATACACTGTACTAGTGCCGACATTGTGCATGCTCTGTTGCCTGTGTCTATGTGCCTGTGGTTCTGTCAGTGTGATCATGTGATGTATCTGACCCCAGGAATGTGTCAATAAAGTTTCCCCTTCCTGGGACAGTGAATTCACGGTGTTCTTATTTCAATTTCCAGGAGTGTATATACTTACACATGTCCGAAAGAACAGACTTCATATCGATATAAGTATGCATTACGAAGAAGGTCATCAAACTCCATTGGCAGACGTTCCAAGGCAACTGTTCTACATCACGACGATTACTCTTAACATTACGACGAAGTACGTTTGAAGAAGTGAGGCAACATACACTCCTGGAAATTGAAATAAGAACACCGTGAATTCATTGTCCCAGGAAGGGGAAACTTTACTGACACATTCCTGGGGTCAGATACATCACATGATCACACTGACAGAACCACAGGCACATAGACACAGGCAACAGAGCATGCACAATGTCGGCACTAGTACAGTGTATATCCACCTTTCGCAGCAATGCAGGCTGCTATTCTCCCATGGAGACGATCGTAGAGATGCTGGATGTAGTCCTGTGGAACGGCTTGCCGTGCCATTTCCACCTGGCGCCTCAGTTGGACCAGCGTTCGTGCTGGACGTGCAGACCGCGTGAGACGACGCTTCATCCAGTCCCAAACATGCTCAATGGGGGACTGATCCGGAGATCTTGCTGGCCAGGGTAGTTGACTTACACCTTCTAGAGCACGTTGGGTGGCACGGGATACATGCGGACGTGCATTGTCCTGTTGGAACAGCAAGTTCCCTTGGAATGGTAGAACGATGGGTTCGATGACGGTTTGGATGTACCGTGCACTATTCAGTGTCCCGTCGACGATCACCAGTGGTGTACGGCCAGTGTAGGAGATCGCTCCCCACACCATGATGCCGGGTGTTGGCCCTGTGTGCCTCGGTCGTATGCAGTCCTGATTGTGGCGCTCACCTGCACGGCGCCAAACACGCATACGACCATCATTGGCACCAAGGCAGAAGCGACTCTCATCGCTGAAGACGACACGTCTCCATTCGTCCCTCCATTCACGCCTGTCGCGACACCACTGGAGGCGGGCTGCACGATGTTGGGGCGTGAGCGGAAGACGGCCTATTGGTGTGCGGGACCGTAGCCCAGCTTCATGGAGACGGTTGCGAATGGTCCTCGCCGATACCCCAGGAGCAACAGTGTCCCTAATTTGCTGGGAAGTGGCGGTGCGGTCCCCTACGGCACTGCGTAGGATCCTACGGTCTTGGCGTGCATCCGTGCGTCGCTGCGGTCCGGTCCCAGGTCGACGGGCACGTGCACCTTCCGCCGACCACTGGCGACAACATCGATGTACTGTGGAGACCTCACGCCCCACGTGTTGAGCAATTCGGCGGTACGTCCACCCGGCCTCCCGCATGCCCACTATACGCCCTCGCTCAAAGTCCGTCAACTGCACATACGGTTCACGTCCACGCTGTCGCGGCATGCTACCAGTGTTAAAGACTGCGATGGAGCTCCGTATGCCACGGCAAACTGGCTGACACTGACGGCGGCGGTGCACAAATGCTGCGCAGCTAGCGCCATTCGACGGCCAACACCGCGGTTCCTGGTGTGTCCGCTGTGCCGTGCGTGTGATCATTGCTTGTACAGCCCTCTCGCAGTGTCCGGAGCAAGTATGGTGGGTCTGACACACCGGTGTCAATGTGTTCTTTTTTCCATTTCCAGGAGTGTATTACAAGCTTCCATACACATTTCACGATATGAATGCGACGGGAACATCAGAAAAACTGTAGCTCCGTTGGGGCTTTAACGACAGGTGGACAATAGCGGTGATCTCCGTACGGTGCCGTGCGATGTTAGATATCGATGTAAATCCAGACAAACGGCGGTCTTCATCGCAGCCCGGCTTCCTGCACTGTATCTGCAGCTTGGCTCCGTATTTGTCCTGCTAACGTCGAGCAACCGACAACGACAGCTCACCTGACACGGCAGTCGAGCCGACAATTTGTACACCACTGCCGTTTACAGCCAGCACACAGAACCAGTGTGCCTCCTACGGAACACCGGTAATAATAGTGATAGTCAGCTAACACCTCACATCAAAATATTTGGCTAATTTTTTGGAAGAAGTGAATGTTACGATTTGGGCGATGTCATTGAAGACGGTGAGCTAGCTCGGATAATGGAAGGTTGGGGCAGGAAACTGCCTGTGTTCTTTACAGAGGAACCTTTCCAGATTTCTCAGAAGGTCAATGAAACCTCTCGTATGGCTACAATATCACCTCATTGAATTTCAATTTATTGTGCGAATTGTTTTTCTGCACCGCCCAGCCAGACAAGTATCACGATCGTATAACGGATGCTCCTGATCGTTATCGAGGGTAGTTTCACGACTGTGCAGTATCGGGAGAGGCTCTTCCAACTTATTGTCTAGCCGTGCAGTCAACATTTCGGCG
The DNA here is from genome assembly GCF_021461385.2 of Schistocerca piceifrons. Taxonomy (NCBI): domain Eukaryota; kingdom Metazoa; phylum Arthropoda; class Insecta; order Orthoptera; family Acrididae; genus Schistocerca; species Schistocerca piceifrons. Next base: position 872,971,733 of record NC_060149.1, on the reverse strand, counting down.
ATGACTCTTCTTTCAAGTCCATAATGCACGAGAACACCACGCCCAACTCGCGGAAACTCCTCCAGAACGCAGGAATGAGCCGAATGAAGTGGCCTACATTATCTGATGATATAAACTTGACTGAACGTGGCTATGACAACGTGAAACTCGCATTGCTTTGCCGGAAGACCCTTAGTCTCGCACTGGATGACCCCAGCTGGCACGTCTCGACCTTCTTGTGTGTAGCATGCCAAGGAGCATCCAAGCACGTTGTAACGCATAGGCTGTACAAATACGCTTCTGACTGTTACCCGGCACCAGATAGCGATTTCACAAATATATGAACATGTGCACTTTCGAGCAGACAGCCGTTACTTTAGTTACTGTTTTGTCTTTATTTCACAATGAAGTTTCTTTGCGCTTGTATAAGTTTTATTACTTCATTCCCTTGTTCCTTTAAATCTAAACTCACATACTCTCCCAGATTCCCAGGTGCAGTTTAGTTGGTGTGCCATATGGTCAGTCGGTTCTATGAGCCAGCTGCGTAATGCTACAGGCAATCCTAGCGAGTTATATGTGTAACAACGTGCATCTCAATCGATTAAGCTTCTATTTTGAAACTCTACCGACGCTTGAACCTGTGAGGGCAGACCCGCGGTCAATAAGTGTTGCAGATCTTCACGTCAGTTATCGCTGTTTGACCTTACAGGGAGACAGCTCGTCCATCGTTTCTCGCGTGACAACCGCTGCCGTATCAAGTGGCGTTCAAAACTGTAACTGTAACTAGCATTAAATGCCACGTGTTAAACAGCAGTATCTCAAATACATGTTACCGAGCGAAGTGGCGCAGTAACACTAGACTCGTTTTCGGGAGGACGGTAGTTCAAATCCACGTCCGGCCACCAAGATTTAGCTTTTCCACAATTTCCCTATATAGCTCAAGGCAAATGCCGGGATTGTTCCTTTCCAAGGGCACGGCCTATTTCCTTCCACGTTCTTTAAAGATTCCGAAGTTGTACTGAATCTCTAATGACTTCGATGGCGACAGGACGTTAAACATTAATCTTGCTTCCTTCATTCAAACACGTGTCTTCCGAAAGAAGTATGGGCCATTCCCGCACGTAAATTACATTTTACGCTCGTCTGTGAAACCCAATAATCAAAAAGTGTAATCGCTTCGCTGAGAATGAAGCTTTTCATGATGCAATCCAGTGATACTGTCAAACCTTCATCTTTCTTTAACCATCTAATTCCAGGTACCAGCGATGGTTCTTGGTAATAAGAACGAGATAGCATCCAAAATTTCGAGCTACAAAGAGAAATTAATCGGCTTGTAAGCCAAACACTTTTTATGAAAAATTGTCATCGATATAAAAAACTAGAAAGAAACTATTAACATACGCAGTATTTCTATAATATCCTTTGTCATCAACGGTGAGGCTCTAAGCTGTGTGTTAAAGTCTTCAAATGAATGCGTAGGATTTTTTAATGACTGGAATTCCAATTTTTCTAATGAAGAAGCACAGAGTAGACAACTGTGAAATTTCTTCTTGAAATCGTGCATAGGTGTCCATGACGAATGTCGTTCCAAAGCAATTTTTCTTGGAAGTGGAAAATGTTGCTTGAACTGCTGCGTTATGTGTGTTGAAGGGTAAAAATATGAAGTAACTGAGTGAGTGCCACTGGTCTGGTTCGTAGACACATCGCTGCAGCAGCACTTTTAAGCACTCCACGGCTGCTCGCCTGGTGAAAAAGATTGGTTAAAACTGTGCGCGGATGGCGGCCGTACACTGTCTGTAGTATTATAATTAAGCTACTTTCAAGACTCAACTTCAAGATTCCTGGTCGACATACAATTTTAACTAGTCACAAACGATAAAACAGTGTACACACCACGGAGAGTAAAATCGAAGTATATCTATAAAGCTACATAAAAGTAAACAAAAGCATGTATCAAAACATTAAATGCTAATACATTTGTCTTTATCGCCAAATTTGTATTTATTTATCATCTCATGATGCATTTCGTGAGAACCTCATCATCAGATCTGTTAAAATCAATACAAAATATCTTGTCCCTTCCATAACCTTACGAACAGATGATGTTGCGCAAGGGAGCAGCAAGCGACAAAAGTGCTCTGTATAGATTTTAGCTGATCTGATGATAGGGTTCTCCCGAAAACCCGTCATAAAATGACAAATAAAAATATTATTTTAGCGACTAAGACAAGAGCATTGCCATTTAGTGCCAAAGATGGTCGCAGATCACCTGAGAAGCTTTTTATCTAACGTGTTGAACCATTTGAGAACAGTGACAAGAAGTACAGTGTAGTGGTATGAAGCAAAATTTAGTACGCTGACGGACAAACGTCTGCGGATAAGAGAATCACCAACGCATCCGCATTTGCGGATATTAAAATTTTGTATAGAATTCGAAGCCGTGCGTCGGTACTTTGCCAGCAGTCTTGCCCCTGTCCTGCGTAATTTATCTTGTTACCAAATAACTCTGAGGTCGAGTATGAGAATATTTTAATTCAACACAGCCTGTCATATTCTTGATATGTTCCACAAGTTACATCTTTCTGTTTTAATTACTGAAACGAATTTTGCCGGCCGGTGTGTCTGTGCGGTCCTAGGCGCATCAGTTTGGAACCGCGCGACCGCTACGGTCGCAGGTTCGAATCCTGCCTCGGGCATGGATGTGTGTTATGTCCTTAGGTTAGTTAGGTTTAAGTAGTTCTAAGTTCTAGGGGACTGATGACCTCAGATGTTAAGTCCCATTATGCTCAGAGCCTGAAACGAATTTTATGAACTTGGTGGAAAACATTCCCGCAACCTTGGAATGTCAAATGAAGTCGTCTTACAAGTGGTCGTCACATATTCCAGGCTGTTGAAAATTAGTCATATAGTTCGCTTATTAAATTTACACTAGTTCATCTAAATGTTACATGGTGACAGTTATTGAACAATATGAAATAAAATCGCCATGACTTCTGAACGGTTAGCGTTGGGACATTCAAACTGCACGATTGGCCGCAGGGGATGATGGGTATTAGTATGCGCATGCGCACGCGCCTTGTTGGTTTCGTTTAGTGACGAAGCCCACTTTTATTTGGATGGGTTCGTCAATAAGCAAAATCGGCGCATTTGGGGGACTGAGAAACCGCATTTCGCGATCGAGAAGACTCTTTACCCCCAACGGGTAACTGTGTGGTTTACAGTGTCACGGAATAATCGATGCGATATTCCTTGATGGCACGGCGACTACTGAACAGCACGTGAAGGTTTTGGAAGATTATTTCATCCCCATTATCTAAAGTGACCGTGATATCGGCAAGATGTGGGCCATGCAAGACGGAGCTCGACCCCGTCGAAGCAGGAGAGTGTCTGATGTCCTGGAGGAGCACTTTGGGGACCGCATTCTGGCTCTGGGGTAGCCAGAGGCCACTGGCATGCACCTCGATTCTACAGATCTGAACACATGCGACTCCTTTTCGTGGGGCTATATTAAAGACAAGGTGCAAAGCAATAGTCCCAAAACCATCGCTGAGCTGAAAACCATCGACAGTACTGATGTTCCGGTACTTTAGCGGGTCCAGCAGAATTTCACTATTCGTCTGCGCCACATCATCGAAAATGATGGTAGGCATATCAATTACACCATAACCTAAATACGAATATCTGTAGCGACGTTTATATGTTGAATAAAGTGTCTGCAAGCCGTAGTTTGTAACTAATTTACGTTTTTTTTATGTAGTTCAATAATTGTCACCCTGTAAATCATATTTAATGATCCACTTCTCACTTTATTAAGCACTGCATTATATATATGTAAATATGTTTAAGAGAAACGTTGATAGATTCACTGTCTTTATACGGAGCACTATTTGTGTCGTCAGTGATAAACAAACAGAAGTGTGACCACGAAACGGAGGTTCCAAGGGAAGGAGTATCCTAGAACAGCCCCATGTCGTGTTGTGGCAGATTTCGGTAACTGTGTGTGTGTCCTCTGTTACTCCAAAGGAAACAAGAATCACACAGACGTAAGGCAGTTGGTGATACGATGGAAGCAGGAGGCATGCGCAGGAGTTGCGGAAAACTAAGGAGGGGAGCATGTCGCCATCTGTAGCTGTTGTAGATGTCAACAACGCATCCACCCTACACTGGGCCCTGAAGTCAATATAGTGACATTTCATTCCGAATAGGTAATATAGTGACTTAATAAACTGAAATGAATTGAAATGATCGTATTGCGTCATTGGCAGAGGGTTCCCGTCTGACGGTGTTCGGTCCCCTGGTGTTAGCCTTTCTGTTTGACGACGCTCAGAATACTTCCGCGTCTGTGAAGACGAGATGAAATGATTGGGACAACACAGCACCCAGTCCCCGAGTCAAGAAGAATCCGACCTGACCTGTGATCAAAACCAGGGCTCCGCGATCAACTACTAGACCACGAGCTACGAGCATTTAATACGTTAATATTTATTATTACCGATCGCATATCACGCAAATACATGAAAATCGTAACACTGTCATCGTCTTTTAACTGCTGACCACAAAGTAATTATTTTTACAGATATCTGTAGATATACCTGCAATACCTTTATCGGTGAGGACTTCATCGACAAAGTAGTTATTACTGTATATAACCAATGGTATCAGTATAGGCCTTGTCATCTACCTATACTCGATCTAAACTCTTCGTTACGCAGAAAAAAATTTCTGTATTGATTATAACTTCCTACCATTCTCATTTTTTGTCATTTATTGTCCTCCCGTTTCTCTATACTGTTTCGTGTGATTGCACTATTAGATTACGAAGAAGTTTGGCGCTCTGACGAGACGGAATCAGTGGAGATGAAAATGGAGATAGAGGACGAGGTTGAATAATGGATGTACCTTTGTTCAATCTACTATCTCAAAATTCACCTAAGATGACTTACATGCACTACGAAAAACCTTTTTGGAGTGATCGGAGGGAATTTAAGCTCTGCTCCTACAAGATTCGAGCCCAGTTTCAGAAACGTTGCACAGTACGTGTCGTTACAAAACATACGCTGAGTTTCAGTTCTAACAAAGCAAAATGCCTTTCGCTAATGACACCGGACTGGTATAACTAACCTCGTATTTTCGTCTCGTACCTAAACTGCAGTCCATATCGACTAACGAGGAGTGCGCGTGTCACCTTTAGTGCGTTGTGCAACCCGCGAGATGATGACAAGAGGCGTTGCGAAGATCGCTGACCACACATTCGATGGTCGATGCCTTTCTAACACGAATGTAGCGAACATAATGAGCTCCATGTCGAAGGGGCACTAAGCGAGTGGACAGTCACCTGAGCCGCTGCTTTAACAGGCAACAAACAAAAAGCAAGTTGTCGTTGCTCCAGCTGTATTAGCATGAACGCGCGTGGCATGTTTCGTGTCCGCAGCGGTGGTCAGGTTCTGGAACGCACGAAACAGCCCACGAGGTAGAAAAAGCGGTTTATTCTGCAGCATGTACACGCGGATGGAACGGGTTTCGAATTTTTTACGTTTCACGAATTATTTGACATAGATGGTCTCAAATAGTGTACAGTAAAATACGAAAACGGTAAACCCGACGTAAAGCACAAAATTCTGGGTCTGTGCACCGATAAGATCTAAAATTGGAAACATTATATAGCTTACTAAACGTTATTGCTAAGCAACGTTTGCTGCACGTCAATGCTTGTTTAAGTGATCAAAATGACAGAAAGCAGTTTGCTTTGCGTATCTCCCTTCATTAATGTCAAATGGAACGATAATATGTGACATTTCTACAGGATGTTGCGCTGAGGGAAGCCCCGAAGAGAGACATGCAATTAATCTCAAAAACTGTTCAAATGTGTGAATTCCTAAGGGACCAAACTGCTGAGGTCATCGGTCCCTAGACTTACACACTGCTTAAACTAACTTACGCTAAGGACAACACACACACACACACACACACACACACACACACACACACGCCCGAGGGAGGACTCGAACCTCCGCCGGGAGGGGCGGCGCAATGCGTGACATGGTGTCTCTAACCGTGCGGCCACTGCGCGGCGCAGTTAATCTCACTGCTGAAAGAAGCGAGATGTGTCCTAATGGGTCTCAGCCGTTAGTGACGAAACAAGATGAAGAATTGGCGTTTGATAGACAAAGTGCTGGAGATACGAGATGATAGCCAGCGAAGAATCGGAAGTAGACTAGTCTGGCACGTAAACGGACATTTTTGAAGCGAAATAATGTTTATTTTTTATTTCTGTTTATTGTTTCCATATTTATTTACTTTGACTTTAGGCAACATCGACCTTACAACCAATAATCATTATAACTGCACAGATGTAACGTGAAACTGGCTTAAATTAAGCTGACAGAATAAGCTCAGCTACGTCGATAGTACGCTACTGGCCATTAAAATCGCTACACCAAGAAGAAATGAAGACGATAAACGAGTATTCATGGGACAAATATATTATACTAGATCTGACATTTTCACGCAATTTGCGTGCATAGATCCTGAGAAATCAGTACCCAGAACAACCAGCTCTGGCCGTAATAACGGCCTTGATAAGCCAGCATGGCGTGTACAGGTACAGCTGCCCATGCAGCTTCAACACGATACCACAGTTCATCAAGAGTAGTGACTGGCGTATTGTGACGAGCCAGTTGCTCAGCCACTATTGACCAGACGTTTTCAATTGGTGAGAGATCTGGAGAATTTGCTGGCGGGCAGCAGTCGAACATTTTGTGTATCCAGAAAGGCCCGTATAGGACCTCGGAATTGCGGTCGTGCATTATCCTGCTGAAATGTAGGGTTTCGCAGGGATCGAATGAAGGGTAGAGCCACGGGTCGTAACACATCTGAAATGTAACGCCCACTGTTTAAAGTGCGGTCAATGCAAACAAGAGGTGACCGAAACGTGTAACCAATGGCACCCCATACACGCTTCCAATGTGCGTTCACCGCGATGTCGCCAAACACGGATGCGACCATCATGATGCTGTAAAGAGAACCTGGATTCATCCGAAAAAATGACGTTTTGCCATTCGTGCACCCAGGTTCGTCGTTGAGTACACCATCGCAGGCGCTCCGGTCTGTGATGCAGCTTCAAGGGTAACCGCAGCCATGGTCTCCGAGCTGATAGTCCATGTTGCTGCAAATGTCGTCGAACTGTTCGTGCAGATGGTTGTTGTCTTGCAAACGTCCCCATCTGTTGACTCAGGGATCGAGACGTGGCTGCACGATCCGTTACAGCCATGCGGATAAGATGCCTGTCATCTCGACTGCTAGTGATACGAGGCCGTTGAGATCCAGCACGGCGTTCCGTATTACCCTCCTGAACCCATCGATTCCATATTCTGCTAACAGTCATTGGATGTCGACCAACGCGAGCAGCAATGTCGCGATACGATAAACCGCAATCGCGATAGGCTACAATCCGACCTTTATCAAAGTCGGAAACGTGATGGTACGCATTTCTCCTCCTTACACAAGGCATCACAACAACGTTTCACCACGCAGCGCCGGTCAACTGCTGTTTGTGTATGAGAAATCGGTTGGAAACTTTCCTCATGTCAGCACATTGTATGTGTCGCCACCGGCGCCAACCTTGTGTGAATGCTCTGAAAAGCTAATCACTGGCATATCACAGCATTTTCTTCCTGACTGCTAAATTTAACTTTTTTAGCACGTCATCTTCGTGGTGTATCAATTTTAATGGCCAGTAGTGTACAATATACCAAGGAGATTTAATTATAATCCTGGGGATATTCCGTACAAGTGTATTCTTTGAATGGTTGTGTACGGAGTATTTCATTCGATATGCTTTGAGCCTTCATATGCAAAATTAAGTTCTTATTCTTTTTAAATGTACAAGTCACAACGTATTATTCCAGCGAGGGGCTGTTTCCATACGACTACTCGAATCAAGAGGTATAAAGTTTAAATCTGTATATTTGCCTCTTTTAAGTATTCTGCTATCAAAATTGTAGTAGTTATTTACATTGAATGTGTAGAGTACGGAGGTAATACTTGCAGGTAGGGAAAACCCCCGTGCGTCAAATTCCCTATACACTACTTCTTGCGCTTCCTTGTACTTCGTGCATGCCATTGTTATACGATTCAGATCGGCTCCGTTAGTTTGATCCTGATCACAACTCCCAGAAAGTAGAATTTTTAATCACTGTAAATGTGCAGAGTTCCATTCTCGTCGCATCCTTATACGAATGATGGACACCTGACATTTACTTAGCTTCCAATAGACGAAATATAGCCGAGGAGATATGTTAGTTGTATGACCTCTGGGTTTCTGCCCTTAGGTTGCTAAGGCAAATGCCACCCACGGTTAAAAAGGCAACGCCAACTTTCCGCACCCAGTTGCAAAAGAGACTTCTAGTGGTCAAAACATGCGAAGTTAAGTGGAATGTTGGTTTACGGTTATGTGGTGAACATATTTTTACATCTGGCAATGCCACTTGCCAGATTCTTCTATAATAAGCATTTAAATTTGTAGAAATGCAAAAGCAGGTAAATCATAAAGGTAGAGACAGAAGAAGAGGCGCGCAGAGAATTGGTAAAAACGGCAGATGCTCGTTTAAATTAAGCCTCTGGTTATGTATGTTTCTGTTATGAAAGAAGACTACACCTTTGACCAATAAAATGGCAACAATATTAAAGCTGCATACAACATAAAAGCTGGGAAGAGGAACGAGATCTACGTATTGTATACAGGGTGAACATTAATAAACCGACAGACTGCAAGGACTGATTTCTGAATGGAAAAGGAGGAAAAAAGGCCCTATGGACACGTGGCCGGAAATGGATGGTGTCCGTGCAACGACAACATATGGTCCTGGAACACATTTAAGAGCTGCATCGCATCCATGTCACAACAGATGTTCAACACGGCCTCCATGAGATGCAATGCACTCTTTCGCACGTTCCGGCCTCTCACCGAATAGCGTCACTTACGTCGTGAACACGCTGTTGAAGGTTCTGCACATCAGGAACTGATTCAGCATACACAACGCTTTTCAGATGCCCCCAGAGGTAAAAATCCAGGGGGTTTTAGTCCGGTGATCTAGCAAGCCATGCTACAGGACCTCCGCGTACTATCCAACGTCGGGGGAAGATTGTGGTGTCACCGCCAGACACCACATTTGCTAGGTGGTAGTTTTAAATCGGCCGCGGTCCATTAGTACATGTCGGACCCGCGTGTCGCCACTGTGTGATCGCAGACCGAGCGCCACCACAAGGCAGGTCTCGAGATACGGACTAGCACTCGCCCCAGTTGAACGGACGACGTAGCTAGCGACTATACTGACGAAGCCTCGCTCCTTTGCCGAGCCGATAGTCAGAATAGCCTTCAGCTAAGTCAATGGCTACGACCTAGCAAGGCGCCATTAGTAACATTGCATGTATCTAAAGAGTCTCACTTGTATCGCCACAATCTCCAGATGTACCGAAAGGATGGATTAAAGTTAAGTATTCCAAAAGCTACGTACTTTTCTTTATAGCATTCATTACGTATCCTGTTTCAGACCTCACGCCATCCTGCTTTAACTTAGCGCGTGCCTTTCGGCTTCCTCTCATTGTGTCTAGGCTGTCTTGTCTAGACACAACATTTTTGGCGACGAGTCAACGGAAAGGGTCTTGTTCTTTCTAATTGCTTACATTTACTTGTGTCATGGCTTCGCCAGATGTACTGTCCGAATTTTATCGCTTGCAGAATCAGCAGACGCAGGCGTTATTGGATGCCCTTGGACTGCTCGTCCAGGGTCAACGTGCACTGCAAAACGATGCAGCAGCCGCCGCTTCACCGCTATCGCAGCCACAACATGCAGTTGCACCACCATTCCGTAATTTTCAAGCAGACGTGGAAACATGGACGGAGTGGTCACGCCAGTTTGGATTTCATCTCGCCGCCTACAGAATTAAAGGTTACGAGCAGCAGCCTCATTTATTGGCGTGTGTAGGGGTGCAAACGTACCGTGTGATAGTGAAATTATTTCCCTGACGCGACGTAGCAACTCCGTCCTACGAAGAAATTTTGTCTGCTTTAGATGTCTATTTCAAGGAAACAGTTAATGTCGTTGCAAAAAGGTATACTTTCTTTCGTACCAAACGTACGGCCGGTCAGACTAATAGGGAGTGGGTTGCAACTTTGCAAGGCCTTACAAGGGATTGTGCTTTTGAGTGCGAATGTGGACTCCCTTATTCAGATACTATGGTACGTGATGCAATAGCACAGAACGTTTCTGATGTTTGCATACGGGAACAGATTTTGAAACTCGTCAATCCCTCCCTTCAACAAGTGATAGACATATTGGATAGACAAGACACGCTTGACTTTGCTCAGGAATCATTTGCAACTTCGCCGACCGTGTGTAACATTAACCGGCCCGCCGGGCGCGCTGCACGGCCCGGTAAACTGCCCTTGCACATGTCCACGCAGCTGCCGCCATGCTCTAAACCAGGTGTGCCGCGCCAGCATACAAATGCAGTGAAATCATGCCCGCGGTGTGCTACTAGACATTCGCGTGACACTTGCCCGTCACGCCAAGCTATTTGCTTTTTCTGTAATAAGAAAGGACATGTTCAAAGTGTTTGCCAGAAAAAGCTCAGATCAGACACTCTTAATCATTCCAGGCCCTTTGATTCGCGCCGGAATCGAACCAAGGACACTGAGGCTCGTGAACCTTCGCCCATGGACATTCATGTAGTTAATTCCACTTTGTCCAGTGCCACTGTCTCTAACAGTGACTGTGTTCGTCCCACACAAAGTGTGTGTCGACGTCGCCGGAAATCGCGTCAATTAGCAAGTGCTTCTGTACCAGTGTCAGTTCAAATTGCACAAGGCAGTCGCTCTTGTCGTCAGCAGGACAATAAACTTTTTGTAGATTTGGACTTTAATGGCAAGGTCATACCATTCCAGCTTGATACCAGAGCTGCAGTTTCATTGCTCAATCACGACACGTACAAACAACTGGGCAAACCTCCGTTGCGTGCCGCAAATGATCAGTTAAATAGTTATTCAGGTCAGAATATCCCCGTGTTAGGACAGTGCACTCTTCTTGCAACATACAAGGGACAAACAAAACTTGTTTCATTTTATGTTCTTCGTTCTTCTACTGCAGTGAACTTGTTTGGTTTAGATTTATTTCAGTTGTTTAACATGTCTATAGTAAATCAGGTCCTATCAGTGAATCAGACTGTGCCTTCAGACAGTGTTTCTCGTCTGTGTGAAGAATTTGCAGACATTTTTGCACCGGGCTTAGGTTGCGCTCAGAACTACGAGGCACATTTGGAACTGAAAGTCAATGCGCAACCGAAATTTTTCAGAGCGCGCAATGTTCCCCACGCATTGCGTGCTGAGGTCGCAAGAACATTAAACGATTTAGAATCACAAGGTGTGAGTGAATGTGCGCAATGCCTCTTCTATTTCAGCTCCGCTTCACCGCTTATGCCGTACAGGTGTTCCGTTCGTCTGGACGACGGACTGCGACCGCGCTTTTCGCCAGTTGAAATCGGCGTTGCTTTCAAATACTTGCCTTACGCCATTCGATCCCCAGAAACCCCTTTTGTTGATGGTAGATGCATCGGATTTCGGGATCGGTGCTGTGCTTGCGCACAAAGATGGATCGCATGATCGCCCTATTGCCTTTGCGTCCAAATTGCTCTCGTCTGCGCAAAGAAATTACTCGCAGATAGAGAAAGAAGCTTTGGCTCTCGTCTTTGGTGTTACTAAGTTCCATGATTTCTTGTATGGTCGTCACTTTACCATCATCACAGACCACAAATCTTTGACGTCGCTTTTTCATCCGAACAAGCCTGTACCTCCGCGTACAGCGCAGAAATTCATTCGTTGGTCTATTTTCCTCTCGCAGTACCGCTACGATATCTTGTATCGGTCCACTGCTAAGCACGGAAACGCCGATGCGTTGTCCCGTTTGCCTGTTGCTGAGGATAGAGCATTCGATTCTTCCGAACTTGCTTGCATGTTCATTGATTCGGAAACCGATGACGTGGTCGAATCGTTTCCGATTGATTTTGTCGTGTAGCTACAGCCACACCTGCTGACCCTGTCCTTGCTACCGTTTTGCGTTTTGTTGCTACGCAATGGCCTTTGTCAAAGTCTCGGATCGAGGATCCGCTGGTTCGCCGATTTTTTGCTCACAAGGAGAGACTTTTTGTACGACGTGGTGTTTTGTTGTTGCGTTCTGATAATGATCAGTCCAGAGTCGTGGTCCCACTATCGTTACAGTCCTCTGTCTTACGGCTTCTTCACCAAGGACATTGGGGTATAGTGCGAACGAAACAACTTGCTCGTCAGCACTGTACTTGGTTCAGAATCGATGCTGCGATTACGAAAATGTGTTCTTCTTGCATGGCGTGTGCCGAACATCAATCCGCACCGCCGCGGAAAGTCTTTGCATGGCCAAAAGCCACTTCCCTTGGCAACGCTTGCACATCGATTTTGCTGGTCCATTCTGGAATGCTCGATGGTTGATTCTGGTGGATGCCTTCAGTAATTTTCCTTTTGTTGTCCGGATGTCTTCCACGACGTCAACTGCCACCATCCAAGCGTTGTCTGCTATCTTTTGCATTGAAGGTCTTCCGCAGACTGTTGTTTCCGACGATGGCCCACAATTCATGTCCGCAGAATTTCAGTCATTCTGCCAGGCCAATGGTATTCAACATCTGACATCCGCGCCGTTTTCGCCTCAGTCGAACGGTGCCGCTGAACGATTGGTCCGGACTTTCAAGTCACAGATGTTGAAGTTGAAAGAGTCGCATTCTCGGGAGGACGCGTTGTTGCTCTTTTTGTCATCGTATCGCTCTCAGCCCCGAGATGGTCGCTCGCCGGCGGAGTTGCTCCACGGTCGTCCTCATCGAACCTTGATGTCTTTGCTGCACCCGCCGCATCAGGTTCCTGTGCAGCGGCAGACTCCTGCTTTTGCTCCAGGCGACGTTGTATTCTATCGCAACTATCGAGGTTCACAGCGTTGGCTCGCAGGGCGCATTCTTCGCTGCCTCGGGGCTGCGCCTCTGTCGTCGCACGGGTTCTGCCGCTCCCCGTCTGCTTTTAGCGACGGTGCCGTCCGGTCAGCGCCCTGGGAACCCATCTACTGGCTCGCCTCATCCCCAGGTGTTACCGACGATGCCTTCCATTTTGCCCCATGGCGACGCGCCGCCGCCGCCGCCGCCGCCACCGCCGCCGCCGCCGCCGCCGCCTGTCCTCCAGCCGGCGCCGCCCGCAGTGGACGCTTCGCTGCAGCTGCCAAGCGCCTCCCTGGGTCACGCGCCGCCGATCGCTTCCCGTGACCAGCTGTCCTCCGCCATGGACCTCTTGCCCGCTCCGGACCACATGACGTCATCGCGCGTCGGATACCCCGACGCAATGGAGGTCGACCCTTCGGCCCCTCCTGTCTCTTTACAGGCGCATACACCGCATGTTGACGTGGACCCTGGACTAGGTTTTCAGGCGATTCCTAGATCCCCTCGGACCGAATGGCCGGGTGCGGGTGGCACGGCCTCGCCTGTTGTTAGGCTCCCCACCTCATCGCATACGTCAACATGGGGTCCTCCCCACGGCGGGCGGAAGCCTTATAACACGACCGTTCGCCGATTTGCGGGGGAGGAATGTGGTGTCACCGCCAGACACCACACTTACTAGGTGGTAGTTTTAAATCGGCCGCGGTCCATTAGTACATGTCGGACCCGCGTGTCGCCACTGTGTGATCGCAGACCGAGCGCCACCACAAGGCAGGTCTCGAGATACGGACTAGCACTCGCCCCAGTTGAACGGACGACGTAGCTAGCGACTATACTGACGAAGCCTCGCTCCTTTGCCGAGCCGATAGTTAGAATAACCTTCAGCTAAGTCAATGGCTACGACCTAGCAAGGCGCCATTAGTAACATTGCATGTATCTAAAGAGTCTCACTTGTATCGCCACAATCTCCAGATGTACCAAAAGGATGGATTAAAGTTAAGTATTCCAGAAGCTACGTACTTTTCTTTATAGCATTCATTATGTATCCTGTTTCAGACCTCACGCCATCCTGCTTTAACTTAGCGCGTGCCTCTCGGCTTCCTCTCATTGTGTCTAGGCTGTCTTGTCTAGACACAACAAAGATGTTGTTGAGGTGTCGGCGAACTGCAAGGCGGAAGTGGGATGGTGCTCGGTTCAAATGGCTCTGAGAACTATGGGACTTAACATCTCAGGCCATCAGTCCTCTGGAACTTAGAACTACTTAACCCTAACTAACCTAAGGACATCACACACATCCATGCCCGAGGCAGGATTCGAACCTGCGACCGTAACGGTCGCGCCGTTCCAGACTGAAGTGCTCGGACACACAGGCCGGCGCATGGTGCTCGGTCCCTGTAGAAACCACATACCCTGTCGTATTGCCAAACTCATATTCTCATGCAGCCCAGGCAGAGTATTCTGCAGGAAGTCCAGGTACGTTCCTCCGTCGCGGCATTGTGGAATGATGATGATGAAGTCCCATACTCCGTGGTAGAGCGTAGGGGAACGATGCGGGAGACCCGCATCGCCTCACTAGGCAGGGTCCTAGTGGAGGTGGTTTGCCATTGCCTTCCTCCGACCGTAATGGGGATGAATTATGATGATGAAGACGACACAACAACACCCAGTCATCTCGAGGTAGGGAAAATACCTGACCTCGCCGTGAATCGAACCCAGGACCCCGTGCTCGGGAAGCAAGAACGCTACCACGAGACCACGAGCAGCGGACCATTGTGGAACAATAACCGGTAAATGTATTTGCTCTGCAAGCATCCCTGCCCACACATTGATGCTGGACTGATGTTGATGAGAGGCCTGCACCATTCCCCGAGGATTGTCTGTAGCCCACAGATGATGATTATGCACATTGATGATGCCAGTTTTGGTAAAGGTTGCTTCGTCGGTAAAGAGGACTGACAAGAGAAATCCCACAATTGTGATTGTTTCGTACAAAAACCATCGACGAAATCCTTCCCACAGAGGGAAATCGGCTGCTGATAATCCTTGCACTCGTTGCAGATGATAGGGATAGTAGTCACGTAGGATGCACTTACTCTAGGTTACTCCAGGTTGGCGGGCCACTGGGTTGGAGCCTGTGCTGGGGTTCGCCTCGATATCCTGTAGAACCCTGTCCTCCAGATCTCGTGTACGTACATTCCGCCGTCTCCCTGCAAGTTCGTCTGTCTGAAAGCACCTACGATCACACAAGCCCCCATAAATGGCTTGAAATGTTGTGTGGTGTGGCTGGTGTCTGTGAGGATGCTTGCTTTGGCATAGACGTGCTGCCTCTCAACTGTTTCCATTGCTTGGCCGTACATAAGCGCCATCCAGGCTTGTTCCCGACATGAATACCAGACCATTCTGCTGCTTACAGTAAGCTACGTCAATCACACAGCAAGCAGTACACAAGGAACACACAGCGCGCGGTCAGAGGAGCTTTCATTCGTTAGCGCCATCTGCCGTGAAAGTGATGAATTTCAGGACACATGTTCATAGGACCTCTTTTTCTCGATTTCCTATCAGGAATTCGTCCCTACAGTTTATCGTTTTTATTAATGTTCACGCTGCATAAGGTAAGATTACGCAGCAGGATTGGCATCGACAATCTCTCTTGAAAGTTCGTTGTTTGTGAGAAGATCGTGTTATGCTTCGTGTAAGACAGAGTAACATCTACCAGCACGTGTTGCAAATCAATAGGATCGTGACCTATTTATATTGAGGTTTATCGTTCCGTAATATTGCTGCTCGTATTGTTCAGGATTCCATGACCGCCGTGTGAATATGGAAGCGATGGATTCAAGAGGGCTTAACGCAGTGCAGGGTCTCAACTGCTCCACGCGACTAACATCAAAGATGACAGTTATATTGTTCGCTCGGCCACGTAGGATTGTACAGCCACTTCACATATCTCGAGTCAGGAAATGGGCTTGTTTCAGCACAAGTATCAACATAGACTGTACTACCACGTCTGGAGCTCCAGGGACTGCCAGCGCGGTGACCGTTTTTGCGGTTTCTCTGGATGCGCCAACTGAGACAGGCTTGCCGAGAGTGGTGCGGCCGTGACACGAGTGGTATCACGTGTCGATACCACACCACTGGCGTTCTACAGTTTGTAATGGAAGTGCAAGTTTCCTCCTGATGTCGGTAGCGGTGGCAGATCCGATAGTGCGCGTCCTCTGCGCCACGCCTCCAGTGGCTGTTCGCTCTGAGAGTGCCCTGCCACCGCAATATAAGACGGCCGCTGCGGACACTCGACCTACTTGCACTTGGACCGACTTCGCTACGGCACCATCGTTTTTCTTTAGTATGGCGAGCCTTATCCTTATTGTCATTGTGATAGCTGGATTCCATTTCTTGCTGCATTATTTGCAACGAGTCTTCGTACGTTTGAGAAACACAAGTTAAGTAAATCTTCTATTTACTGCGTTCACTTGTTCGCTAACCATTTCTGCTCCCGTCGATCTCTCCTACGACGACAGTTGCCGCACCACTCTGTAGCTCACCTCTCCTTACCATTATATACGCCGGCCGGTGTGGCCGAGCGGTTCTAGGTGCTTCAATCTGCAACCGCGCGACCGCTACGGTCGCAGGTTCGAGTCCTGCCTCGGGCATGGATGTGTGTGATGTCCTTAGGTTAGTTAGGTTTAAGTAGTTCTAAGTTCTAGGGGACTGATGACCTCAGATGTTAAGTCCCATAGTGCTCAGAGCCATTTGAACCATTATATACGATGTCGTACACAATAGCAGAGACACACAAGTGCATCACGTTGTCTTATTAGTCAAGTCCCGATTCTGAATACACCATCACGGTGCATGTGGCACCTTATACCATCACACCAGATGTTGGACCCATATGACGATGACGAATGGATTCTGGTAAATTTGTTCTTTTCGGAGCCTCCACTCACGGATGGAGACTGCCAGATTGCATTCGTCATCGTCATATGGGTCCAACATCTGGGTGATGGTATAAGGTGCCACCGGGTACACAACATTGTCACCTCTTGTTTGCACAGCTGGTCATTTGGGCAGTAGCCGTTACTACATTTGTGGTGTATTAAGGCTGGTGGCTGTGTCCTGTCTTAGCTGTCTCCTTAACTAACATGGGCATCAGCCAATATGAATCATGACTTTTGATTCAAATGGCTCTGAGCACTATGGGACTTAACATCTGAGGTCGTCAGTCCCCTAGAGCTTAGAACTACTTAAACTTAATTAACCTAAGGACATCACACACATCCATGCCTGAGGCAGGATTCGAACCTGCGACCGTAGCAGTCGCGTGGTTCCGGACTGAAGCGCCTAAAACCGCTCGACCACCGCGACTGACCATGAATTCTGGAATAGCACTGAAGCCACATAGAGTAATGTTCCCATATCTGTCACTACCACTCGATTCCCAGCCAGGTTAGTGTCACTGTTGCAGCCAGAGGTGGCATCTCTGCGTACTAAACTTCGCACCCTGTAAACATCCGCCGGCCGCGGTGGCCATGCGGTTCTAGGCGCTTCAGTCAGGAACCGCGCGACTGCTGCGGTCACAGGTTCGAATCCTGCCTCGGGCACGGATGAGTGTGATGTCCTTAGGTTAGTTACGTTTAAGTAGTTCTAAGTTCTAGGGGACTGATGACCTCAGATGTTAAGTCCCATAGAGCTCAGAGCCATTTGAACCATTTTGTAAACATCCAAATTTGCTCCAGATTTAATCTTGTATTCTTCCCACTATAGTGTGAGTGTAAGTGTATGTGTGTATTGAACCGAGGACTTAGAAACGACGGAGAGGCTTCGTCCCGACGTAGACCTCAGTTGTTCACAACCCCACAACAGACCACAGCAGTCTACCTACCCCACCGCCGCCCCACAACGAACTCAGGGTTATTGTGCCCCAAATGTTTGCATGGTAGAGTAATTATGATGTACACGTACGTGGAGATAGTGTTTCTGCAGCAACTGCTGCCATAGTGTAACAGCCAGAATAAGGGGAACCAGCCCGCATTCGTCGAGGCAGATGGAAAACCTCGACACTAATCCGCCGGGTGGATTCGTGCCGGGGGCTGGCACGCCTTCCCACTCGGGAAGCAGTGCGTTAGACCACGCGGGTAGCCAGGCGGGCTACTATAGTGTACTCACGCAGTAAATAAAATTTCGTTATTTTTTTTTCTTTTGTGAAGCTTTTATTTTAATGACCATCAGAGTATATATTCTATTGTGGGAACTCCTGACGAAGACATTTCTATTACGGACCTTAGACACTTGCAGCTTGGACATGTATTCATTTCACAAACGGTAGCTCCGGACAGTTACTCCTACATATTTTGCGTTTGTTATTGTTTTCACTGATTGATCACCTGCAGTGCAATGGAACAATTACGGATATCTTCACCCGTTTCTGGGCAATACATTATTACATTTATTTACATTCAAAGTCACCTACCAGCCCCAGTAACAATGATCGAACCTCCTCGCTCTTCCTGCATTTATCTCCAATTTGCTGGCGTTGCACTCTTTCTGTAGAAAACAGCATCGTCAGCGAAGACCATAATAGAACCTCCGACGGAGAAAACTGCCACCGTCAAAGGCACCTGCCCCGGGAAATAAT
Source organism: Schistocerca piceifrons (assembly GCF_021461385.2). Lineage (NCBI taxonomy): Eukaryota > Metazoa > Arthropoda > Insecta > Orthoptera > Acrididae > Schistocerca > Schistocerca piceifrons. The sequence goes on along the minus strand of NC_060149.1, from coordinate 872,953,114 downwards.
TTTATAATGACGGGGGCCGCATTATAAGAATATGCACTGACGGAAAAAATCTCAACACCGAAATATAATTAATATAGCGTAATGAAATTTATGGATTTTTAAGTGATTAACATTGCACATTAACAGATTAATGTAAGAGCGAGATAAGCAATTATACATGTGAAATGCTGGTACATTAATAACCGGCATAGCTACCAGAAGCCGGCCGGAGTGGCCAAGCGGTTCTAGGCGCTACAGTCTGGAACCGAGCGACCACTACGGTCGCAGGTTCGAATCCTGCCTCGGTCATCGATGTGTGTGATGTCCTTAGGTTAGTTAGGTTTAAGTAGTTATAAGTTCTAGAGGACTGTTGACCTTACAAGTTAAGTCCCATAGTGCTCAGAGCCATTTGAACCATTTGCAGCTACCAGAATGTTGAATGCAGGCATGCAGACGTGCACGCATTGTGTCGCACTGGTGCCGGATGTCAGTTTGTGGGATGGAGTTCCGTGCCTGTTCCACTTGATCGGTCAATACAGGGAGGGTTAATGCTGTTTGTGCATGACGCTGGAGTTGTCGTCAGATGAGACCAATATGTGCTCGACTGAAGACAGATCTGGTGATGTGGAAGGCCAAGGCAACATGTCCACATCCTATAGGGCACGTTGGACTGAACAGCGGTATGTGGGCGGGCTTTATCCTTTTGGAAAACCCCTCCAAGAAGAGCGGTTTTCACGAATGGCAGCACAGGAGGTCGGATCACCACATTGACGTACAGATTTGCAGTCACGGTGCGTGGGGTAACCACGAGAATGTTCCTGCTGTCATACGAAATCGCATCACAGATCATAACTGCAGGTGTAGGTCCACAGTTTCTAGCACGCAAACAGGTTGATTGTAGGGCCTCACAAGATGACATACCTCGTCACACATGCAGCAACTGGGCTTGTCGACCCTACCCTCGTAGATAGGCGCACAGCTAGGGTACTCTGTTTTCGTTCATGCACGTTCCGATGTGATACGCTTACTGCTCGTAGTAGTTGAAATACGAGACAAAAATGATTCGGTTGACATTTACGAAAACAGAGTACTCTAGCAGAACGATGTGTAGTACTGTCCACTACTAGCGACGAGCCCAACCCTGCCTGTGCGGCGAGATACGGCACCTGGTGATGTCACATATTCAACATTTGGCATCCTCTTTTGGGGTATTTCCCGACATTTGCGGCCCTATGTGTCCTGTATTAATTTACTTGTCTCAGCGCCCTCTACGTCCCTTTGAGGGTTTATAAACGTTAATAAGAATCACGCTGTATGTTTCTATTATAAATATTTACACTGATATCAAGAATGGCTAAAACTTTAATATGAGTTCCTGAATCGTCTCTATTCACCTCGACCTTAAAGCGATCTTGAAACGCAACTTTGTTTCATTTCATACAGTGATGACATGTAGTAATCTGTTTTGCACATTGCAATTGAAACAAATCCAATAATTCCATTTACTAAAAATGACATGCTTCTACACGTAAACTGATGAACAGAAATATTATGACCACCTACTTAATAGCGTGTTGGCCATCTATGGAACGCGGAACAGCAGCGAGCGATTCTTAGTGTCACGGATTCGCAAGTTTCCGGAGGTATGTGACACCACACGTCTACACCCAGGTCACGCAATTTCCGTAAACTACGGGCCCGCGATCTGTGGGCGCAGAGCTGGCGCCCGATAGTGTCCCAGATGTCTGTCGTTGGATTAAGGTCAGGCGAATTTGGCGGCCAAGACATCAATATGAGTTAACTATCATGCTTCTCAACGCACTGTATCACGATTATGACCTTGTGACACTGACAGTTATCGTGTTTAAAGCTGTCATCGCCGTCGGGGAAGACATAAAGCTTGAAGGGATCCAGATTGTCCGCAATAACGTTCACGTAGTCTGCAGTTGCCACGGTGCCTTTGATTACTACAACCCACGAAAGCCAATGTGAAATACTGCCCTCCAGCGGCCTGCGTCCGTACCGTGGTACATGTTTCGAGCAGCCATTCGCCTCGGTGACGGCGTATCCGTGGACGACAATTGATCTGGTTTGACAAAAAATGTCATTTATACCCCAAGCGACACGTTTTCATTGACACACGACCATATCTCAATGATCCCGTGCCCACTGCATTCGTACATGACGGTGTCGTTGAGTCACGACGGGGACACTTAAAGGTCGTCTGTTGAGGATCCCTATGTTCAACATTGCGCGTTGAGCATTAGTGCCAGCACCATCATTGTACTCTGTCGTCATATCTGCGACAGATCACTGACTACCCTGCTACATAGAGCGGTTAAGTCTCCAATCTCCATTTTGTCACCCGCTCGGGTTTCAGTGCCTGTCAATTAGTTCCCATAGATGCTGGCAAGAGTTCGATGCGAACAGCGGACGAGTTTCGCCATTCCCGCGATGCTCGTTTTCAGGTGCCGTGCTGTAACAACCGTCCATCTGTGAAAGTGACTTATCAGTGGATTGTCCTATTTGCAGTCGGTATCGCCGCTATACTAACATACTTTCCTTACCGTGTAACGTGACCGCAACGCCAGCAGGCGGCATTTAGTCTCGCGCTGGGAAGCAGTCTTAATGTTTGGGTACGTAACTGATAACATATTCGTTTTGCAAATAAAAACCGCCTTTTATTGTTGCACTGTACTTTATTTCTTCCAGACACGTTTCTCCTTGTACTTCAAGGTATCTTCAGTGGAATCTAGAATGATACAGTTTCGTTTTGAAATGTGATATTTGTAGATTATAAAACAGTTCGCGTCTCGTTTTTTACGTAAATAGGCGATTACTTACAAACGTACAGTTCTTCGCGGTTTTTGTTGGCATCTGCGTTTCCTCTCATCTGGTCACATGTTGCAGGTCGCACTATAGCTTCACTTACGAAACACATACACGTTTTCATGTTCAGAACTTCTTATTTCACAATTTTCGTATTTTTTGCCCTTATTTCTGTGGAGCACTATTAGTCTTCTGTCACTAGTTGCAGATATTTGATCGAAAACTGTGATTTAAAGTCGTAGGTACTGTGAGTTCACTTTGTCTTATACTGTTCCATTTGTTTGCGTACATGTTGCCAACTTAACGAAATATATTCATTTCTGTTACGTTTCTCTACGTGTGTGTGTGTGTGTGTGTGTGTGTACGAGCGAGAGAAAGAGTGTGTATATACAGGGTGTCTCATCTAACTCTGCCACCTCAAATATCTCTGGAACAACAATAGATATTAAAAACGGTTTTCACCAGCATGAACGTACGGCAGGAGCTTAGGAAACCAAATGCTATGCGAAATTTTAAAACGTAAACAAATACTATTTTCAACACAAACTTGTGTATTTTTAAATGGACATGCCCTATTATTTCGTATGCAATCAATAGCATGAAAAATCGCAAAAATAATGGCGTTGGTTGCATCGCAATACGTCAATTACATCCCGAGAAATTGCGAAGCGAAGTTGACGCTTGAAGTAAATGAAGCGCACAGATAGAGCGCCTCCTGGGACTCAAGCGTGCACCACACGCTGCCTGTGTCAGCGGCTCACACGATGGGAAAGTATGCACAATCCACAAAAATAAACAAGTAACTCGTCCAACGCAAAATTTAAGTTTTCAAAATTGTAAACGTATATTTATTCTAGCGAAATGACAGACGGGTAATGAGAGAGTGTTGGACAGATTGTAGAGTTTCTACAGATGCTGCCGCACACGTCTTAGTAATACGATGTTGCATATCCTCTACTGTCGTTGTGGGTTCTTGATAAATTCTGTCTCTCACTGCGTCGCAGAGAAAAGAGTCTAATGGCGTCAAGTCGAGGAACCATGCTGGCCATCGCACAGTACCTCGCCGCCCCATCCACTTATTTGGAAACGTCGTATCTAGAACGTCTCTGGCAACTTTTGCATTGTGTGCGGGACATCCATCATATTGGAACCACATTGATAGACGAGTTTCCAATCCTAGATCCTCCGTGAGGAGCGCTAGTGTGTGTTGAAAAAATGATGCATATCGCTGTCCATTCAATGCTCCACACTAAAAATAGGGACCTACAATACAGTTAGAAATGATACCGCAGCAAACACTGACACTCCACTGTCGTTGATGAGCAGCTTGGCGAATCCAGTGGGGATTTAGAACGGACCAGTAGTGCATGTTCCGCAGATCCACATTACCATTACTTGTAAATGAAGCCTCGTCCGTAAACAACGTATTACTTAGGAATACTGGATTACCATGCAACTGCTGAAGTGTAAAACGACCGAATGCAATGCGGGATTCAAAGTCATTTCCGTACAATTCTTGGCGCAGTGAGATATGGAACGGATGAAACTGATGCCGATGCAAGACTCTGCACACACTTCTGTGGCTTATTCCTTGTGCGCTACAGCAGCCAGAACAGCAGCAGAACAGCATTCGTCACAAATTAAAATAATATCTAGTTTTTATTAATTACTGAAGGCTGGCATATAGACTAGATGACGGCAAATGTAACAAGTCACAAGAAAACAGGTTTTAATGTGGCAACGAGTGTGAATTACGTTACAGTGTGAAAGCAGTTCAGCGGACCACATTTGGAGAGACTTGTACACTGAAGGTAGAGCGTGCCGTGGTGATATTGGTATGTTTACGGCAGGATACAGGCGCCAGTGCAGGCAACCCCTGCTCTGAGCACAGTACTACGGGCGATGCATTACGTGAGAAACTGTGACGACGTTGCTATCCTTTAAAAGCCACATATTCTAGGACTTATGAGGTTTAGAAACGTGAAACCAAGTGTGCTACCACTAATTGTACCTCTAGTTGTCATTTCGCAACAATAAACATTATGTGCAGGACATCTATCATTCTGATACCGCATTATTTGACACATTATAAGAGGTGGACCGGTTCAATAAGGTACAGCTCAAGAAAGGGCTAAACTGTCCCCCTTTAGGAGTGCCATCAATCAAATATGGGCTAATGATGTGTTGTCAGCCGGCCGCTGTGACCGAGCGGTCCTAGACGCTTCACTCCGGAACCGCGCTGCTGCTACGATCGCAGGCTCGAATCCTGCCTCGAGCATGGATGTGTGTGATGTCCTTAGCTTAGTTAGGTTTAAGCAGTTCTAAGTCTAGAGGACTGATGACCTCAGATGTTAAGTCCCATAGTGCTTAGGGCCATTTGAACCATTTGATGTGTTATCATACAATACCACACCATACATTAACACTCCACTGATGCAGTACGTCAATCACATCACGATTACCGGCAGCGTGAGGTGCATGCTTGAATCTCAGGACGTGCGCTAGCTGTGCGCTTCATTTATTACAAGCGTCGACTTCGCTTCGCAATTTCTCGCGATGTAATTGATGTATTGCGATGCAACCAACGCCATTATTTTTGTGATTTTTCATGCTATTGACTGCATATGAAATAATAGGGGGTGTCAATTTAAAAATACACTAGTTTGTGTTGAAAATAGTATTTGTTTACGTTTTAAAATTTCGCATAGTATTTGGTTTCTTAAGCTCCTGCCTTACATTCATGCTGGTGAAAACCGTTTTTGAATATATATTGTTGTTCCAGAGATATCTGAAGTGGCAAAGTGAGACACCCTGCATATGGATTATTGTGTGTGTGTGTGTGTGTGTGTGTGTGTGTGTGTGTGTGTGTAGAAGAGAGAAAAAATCATACATAAATAGACGGTAGTTTCCAGCATATACTTCATTAGGTTGGCAACATGTACGTAAACAAACAAAACAGGATGAGACAGTGGTGACTCACAGTAATTACGACTTTAAACCACAATTTTCAATCAAAAATATGTACTACTAATAACAGAAAACTATTAGTTCTCCACAGAAATAACGGAAGACAATACGAAAATTGTGAAAAAAAGTTCGAAACACGAAAACGTGCGCACGTTTCGTAAGTGGAGTTGTAGCGCGATCTCCAGCATGTGACCAGATAAGAGGAAACGCAGATGCCAACCAAAACCGCGAAGAACTCTAAGTAATCACTTATTTACGTAAAAAACGAGACGTGAGACTGTATCTATAAATATCGCATATCAAAACAAAATTGTATCATTCTAGATCCCACTGAAGATGCCTTAAAGTAAAAGGTGCTTCTGGAAGAAATACAATTCTTTGCATCAAGAAAAGGCGGTTTTTATTTACAAAACGAATATTTCTGTGCTTGTTGCGGATGATGGCCACGCAAACAAACTTGTTAACTGACGGCACTAGCATCTAGACACAATGACTCTTCTCACTAAACTGTCGTCACTTTCGAACATGATAAATAATATTTATAGCTGTTAATACATTTATGTTTGACGATTGAAATTTCGGCAGCTTGTCTAGCACACATTAACAATATCAGAAGCGAACAAATTCGGCTGCAGTAATAAGTTGTCTAAAATCTGTCACTTGTGTTGCTTCATTTGGTGGTTGGAATACAAATGCAGCCATTGGAAGGCACATATATTTAGTTCCTTCTTTGGCTGCATCCTTACTTATGTTCCAAGAGATGCATTTTAATACAGCTGCCTGAGGAAGCAAGCCTGCGGCAGATTTTAAATGTGGTGATTTTTTTCTCCTTCTGGGGGTCATAACTGTCATCAAATGGGATTCGACAGCTTTTGTTTGCTAGTAATATTGCTAAGGTGGATTACGGTACTCGAGATGTAGGCTACAAAATGACAGACTATTGAACTGAATCGCCATCTAGTTAGTATATTGGCAGCCATAAGTGTTTATACTACGTTCAAAAACCTGTAGAACCGTGTTCCACCAAACTGTTGGCGTTTCATTGTAGGTGCGGGAAGTGTGAATGAAATCTGAAGCAAGATGAAATACAAGTTTGGCTTGTGACTTGTGTGTGTTGTTCAGTATGTGCCGCGGCAATGTTTATGTGGTATCTGTTGTATTATTCTTCAATTATAATGATAGCTGACTGTGTTGTATAAAACCTGGAGACAATTTCAAGGCAATAAAATCTTCTCGGGATTCCTGCCATGTCAATTCGTAGTGTATCCACCCCGATTCGGAGGACATATCTTCTACTTCCATCTTCGCCAGAAGGTGAAGGTAGAGAACACTAAAAATGACGTTCAATGAAGGAAAACTAATTTTCTGTCTAAAATGTTAAAATAGCTCTAGACCGGTGAGAAAGTTGGCTGTCACTGGAACTGAGCTATGTTTACTATGCTATCGTTACAAACTTGTTGATTAAGGGCAGTGCTGTTCAGTTACGTTGTCACTTTCCAGTAAAGTAGCGCAACGAGTTATTTAAGAGTCTTGGGTAACGCGAAGTAATCGGCAACATTCACGTACGATCTGGATCTTTTCGCCTCGCATCGGTTTAGTGAATTACAAATCATGTACAGTAAATGAGGTGTATTTCACTTATAAACTTAGAATTTTGCAGGGTACTAGAGGATATTTATCTAGTGATCTAAATAATCTACCAGAAAAATATCCTGTAGCAGTCTAAAATTCTAAGATTCTAAGTTAAACCTCAAACATTAAATTCTAGATCGGCACCTCGCTTGCCGTATATGCTTTCGACCATAATTCAAAGGCACGTCAATTTTTTCTCTTATCTATTTTCTTTCTTACATTTAGACATATCATTTCACAAAATATTTGACTGTTTTTCAGTTTATTTATTTACTCGTTCCTCAGCTCCTGTAAAAAAAAAGCCATTGGTCCTTATGAAAGGAGTTATTCGGCTCGGTATTGATTGATAGAGTGGTGGGATGTCCTCCTGAAGGATATCGTGCCAAATTCTCTCCAATTGGCGCCTTTGATCGTCAGAATCCCGAGATGGTTGGATGAGTCTGCCCATAATGCTTCAAACGTTCTCAACTGGGAAGAGATCCGGCAACCTTGCTGGCCAAAGTAGCGTTTGGCAAGCACAAAGAAAAGCAATAGAAACTCTCGCCGTGTGTGGACGGGCATTATCTTGCTGAACACTAAGCCCAGGATGGCTTGCCGCGAAGGGCAACAAAACGGGGCGTTGAATATCGTCGACGAACCGCTGTGCTGTAAGGTTGTCGCGGATGACAACCAAAGGGGATCTGCTATGTAAAGAAATGGCACCCCAGACCATGACTCCTGGTTGTCGGCTCGTATGGCGGGCGACAGTCAGGTTCGTATCCAACTGCTGTCCGTCGCGTCTTCAGACGCAGGACCAACTGAAGATAGAATCACTTGTTATGATTTTAAGAAAGATAGAGCTTTACTTTACGCACTGAGTAAGTAAACTGGAGAGTTATGTTAGTGACCAATAAACTTATTAGTGTTTGACAAAGACTTTCCTCCTATTGCTATAAAAGTTTATCGTAATAGCTTCCGTGTTTCAGTAACAGCCTGCAGTTTAGGCTTATAAGCCCACGGACTTAATTTCGTGAAATCTACTACAGCATTAAGAAGAGTACAAAGAAATGTAGTTCTCAGAAGTATTGAGGCATTTGGGACTACTTCAACGAACATACTACCACTAACATTTGGGTGTATGTCCTATTGAACTGTCAATCGAAATACAAACTGGGAAACTGGGAAGATTAAACAGGTAATTACTCAACCATCTTTCATCAAGCATGAAATTAAGATTACCATATTACACATATTGCAGAGACAACGGCCGCAGATTGCAGAAATTTTGAAGTGTTTACTATTGTACAACAGAGACTAATTTTACGATTTTTTCTGCGAATGCATGGAATGTCGCACTTCCTTGGCGATTATGGTTGCTACCCATTTTATTTGTATATTTCAGGGAAAAGCTTTACGCGAGGTTGCGAGTATAATGGAAAGGTTGTGTATCGAATGTAATAGTTAGATGGCCTCGGTGGGAAGGCAGGCATTAATACACAGAAATGTAAGTGAAATAATAGGCCAGAAAGATTAACTGACTATATACTTCATAGCTTACTAGATTAAAAGTCTAAGAAACATCAGGATGGCTTTTCAAGGCATCGAAGTTAAGTAAAAGCGAGAAGATGTCTGGTTACGTGTAGTCTACTGAGCGTTGGAAAGGAGGGATGCCAACAATAGCCCGGACCCTGCGGAGATAGACTTGTACGACTATAGGCATGATTTGCAGCAAAATGTGGTAGTTTCCGCTAAATATTCAATGTTGACAGTAGTGGACTTTAACATCATGTTGTTATAACAGTTTATCTTTACAGTAAATGAAAACAAATGTTTAAAATAACGAAAAGAAATTACCAGCAATGGCAAAAAAGGTTAAGGAGATTGGTGAAATAATACTACGGGTAGGTCGTAATTGTCCGTAATTCTGTTATTGTTTTATCTACAAAGGATCAAGGCAATCCACTATCTGTAGCCCACGACCCCGTATCCGGAGAGCTGTACCACCTCCAACTCTCGGCGTCGGGTTCAGAAAATAAGTCCTCCTTTGTACTGGCAGATATTCACACTCATCTTCGTGCTTTTGGCATTTCGAGTGTCATGTGACTGAGGTCCTGTCCTTTGGCCGACTTTGTTGCCGTGAAGTGGTGTGCTGTCTTTTTTCTTCTGTGCTGGAATTCTCACCAGTCTAGGATCACTGGAACTCGTGATGGATTCGGGAGGAGAGACTCGTGGTACATCCTGGGAACAGAATGCGCTCCGTCCCAGGTGTCGACGTCAGACACCACTATCTCCTCTGATGCTGAGTCTACGTTGATGCAGTGCTGTCGGATAATATCGAGTTTCCTCTTCCTCTCTGTAGATTAAGATAATTTTGTAGCTCTCTTCTGGAATGTGTGTGTCTGATAGCCTGGTGAGAGCAGCGCATGCTTCTCTGTTATGTATAATACCGTACAAACTATGACCTCTTAAACACCCAGTCTCTGCATCACCTGTGAGCCTTTGATCGAGGCACTCCATTACTACACGTTCAGGTGTTCCTGTTTCTCCACAAATCCTTCTGTTGCTCTTCCTATACTGAATTTATAGAAATAACAATTAATTTGTGCATATCGTGGAAGGAAAAACTCAAGTGGGATGGATCGGGATTCCGATCACTGAATTCCGAGTGCGAGGCGGGCCATTTGACGGCTGCGCTACCTACGGGGAAGAAAAAGAGGAAAGTAATTTCTTTATTAGCTCGTGGCTGGGAGCTATCCTGTGATGAGTGGCAGGGCTTTAACACGCGTCAAGGAACGACATAGACGTCGAGTCACGCTGACGGAGGCTTGCGCAACAGTAAATTGCTTTCTGCCTCTGGGCTCTGCACCCAAGTTTGTTTTTCACGGGCGAATTTATCAGCTGAAACTACAAGATACAGTAGTGCCCAATCACATTTATTATACTTCCTACAGCGCTTTTCGGGGCATTACACCTCCGTCACCAGGTGGACTTATGTCAATTAATAAGTCACGGATGTATTGTATGTTGACTTCCAGTGATTTCAGGCTACTTTTCCAATCGTGTGTACGTCACACGCATTTTCTATAAACTGAACTAAACGAACGTACCATACAGAACGTATACGAGGTATGGGTATAGAATAACGAAACGATTGGTGTAAAACATTTTATTTCAAAAATATATATTTATTGTCACCCTCAATATAGTCCCTTCCTCTATCCCTGCATCGCCCCATACGAATTTCCCATTGATGGAAACAGTGATGGAAGGCTTCCTCTGTGAGCTCCTCGATGACGCAGGCCGCTTTTTCTTTCACTGCTTCAGCAGATTGAAATCATGTTCCTTTTGAGGCATATTTGACCTTGGGGAATAGATAAAAGTCACATGGCGCTAGGTCAGGCGAATGAGGCGTTTGGTCTAACACTGGGCTGCTATACTTCTTTACAGATGGTGCTATAAGAGGCGGTGCGTTTTCTTCATCCAGAACCTATGACTCGTTCTTGCACAGTTACGGTCGTTGTTTCCTTGTTTTCTCAACAAGTTGAGCAAGAACGTCAAGGTAGCAACGTTGACTATGAATATCGAAAAGACACACTCATCACTGCTTCGAATCATGATTTGCTCATTCGAGCTTTTTTCGCCCTTCCATTTGACGGACTGGCGCTTAGTTTCTGCATAATAAGAGAAAAACCAAGATTTGTAATACTTAATCACTCTTACCGTGGAATTAGGATCAATTTCAATGGTATTCAGAGTGTCAGCGCAAATATTTTCACGAGCACCTTTTTGTCCGACAGTGAGAATTTTCGGCACCATTTTCGCACACACTTTTCTCATATTAAATTACTTATGTAAAATTTGCCTTGCGCATTCTTTGTCAATTCCTACAGTTTCAACAATTGATCGAATACTCGACCGACGGTCAGATCTAATCAGATTACCTACTTTTTTATATTTTCATCGACTTTTGACATTGAAGGGCGTCCCGGGTACGCGTCATCTCCGTCTTTTCAGTCAGCTTGGAAACGCTTGAACACTCAAAAACTCGCTTACTTGAGAAACAGTCTTCTCCATACACTCAGTTTAGTTACAGCAGCTCTTACACAGACGAAGTTCACGCCCATTTTGATTTGTCTTCAAACGCCAGAGATCTCGCATTCGACTGAGGCTTCACGCTTCACAGCTATTGGTCATTCACCTTCGGCGCATGCGTACTTACTCGGTGACAGTATCAGTCTCATTATTTTATAATCACACTTCGTATGTCATCTAAAAGCAACCTGAGATCGTAGAAAGACAATGTCTTTGAATATCCCAAAGTCGTATATACAATACATCCATACCTGATGAATTGGCAGAAATCCGCCAGCTGATGAAGATTAACCCTCCCAAACAGGTGAGGGAACGTATAATAAATGAGACTGGTTACAATAATTTGTATTTTCAATTGACAGTCATAACTTAGCCCACCAGGATAGATGTGCGCGTTAGCAGACCGGTTACGGAATTTGGGGAGTCGCGACTGCTGCCGATCGACTTCGCACGACGGGTTAACTACAGAGGCAGTGTGCCGGCCAGGCTGCATGTGGTTTTCAGGCAGTTTCCCACATCTGACTAGGTGAACGCCGGGCTGGTACTGCTGTCCCGCCTCAGTTACATTTGGAAAACGTTGGCACACTTTCACGTGGAATAACACTATTCGCAGCAGATGGGATACACACATTCCGCAGCCTGGCGGAAGGGGTGGCGACAGGAAGGGGGTCTGGTCACCATCTACGACTAACATTTCCAAGTCCATAAATTAACATGCCGATCCAGTGAAAGGCCAGGAAGAAGAAGAACTGATATTCATAACGGTCACGGTGAAGTCTAACCTAAAAGGCTGAATTTATTATTGGAGCCAGAAATGTGAGTACACAGGAGCAAAATGCCCCTACGTAACTGGATTTCCAGATGAATATGCTTTCTTCTGTTTATAACAAAATTATTGGTAATGTGTAGTAGAAATTATTTCCCTATGTAACGTACTACGTAGTTACATGTTCCATAGGTCATTCTAATGACATTACTTACACCCGAAATGTATGGGCAAATATAGCGAACATATTAATGACATTCCTGTTTAAGAAAAGAGAACTGAAAGGGTATTTATCTACTCATCTCTGGATATAAAGTATTATCGAAGACTCGCAGTAATTTTAGAAACTATCTTGCTGGAGAAGCAAACTGGTTTCAGGAATGGAAGGTCTTGTTCAGACAATACGTTTGTCATCAGATAAACACTTGAAAAACATAAAGAATTTAATAGTAAAAGTCTGCTATTTAGCGACTTCGTGAAAGGCATTGACAATGTAGATAGGAGAATGTCGTGGGAAATACTAGACAGGAGAGACATACCACACCATATTGTAAGAGTAAAGCTAAAAAAGTACCAAGACTTCAGAACTGCCAACGTTGGAAAAGAGAATATTAAAGTGACAAATTTAGCCTTACGTCAGGGATGCAGTTTGTCTCAAATACTTTTTAATATCGATGGTGGGGACAGTGACTAAAAGAAACAGAATTTTATACTTGTAACTTTAACCAACGAAATTATCTGATGACAACACTCTTTGCTGGTGACCAGCTTCTAATTATAATTGACGTGCAGAACACCCTTCAAAAGGCGATTTATAAATTAAAGACACGCATCAAAATGTTTGCATCACCTCGGTTCCGAAAGTTCCGGAACCTGGACAGAAAATTGGAATAGAGATCAACATAAACATCATTTCCGCCATTTTTATTGATCATGAAAACCACACATTGCATGTTGTACCACCATAATGCGAGACGTTCAGAGGTCCAGATTGCTGTACACACCGGTGCCTCTAATACCCAGTAGCACGTCCTCTTGCATTGATGCAAGCCTGTATTCGTCGTGGCATACTATCCACAAGTTCATCAAGACATTGTTGGTCCAGATTGTCCCACTCCTCGACGGCGATTCGGAGTAGATCCCTCAGAGTGGCTGGTGGGTCACATCGTCCATAAACAGCCCTTTTTCAATCTATCCCAGGCATGTTCGATAGGGTTCATATCTGGAGAAGATGCTGGCCACTCTAGTCGAGCGATGTCGTTATCCTGAAGGAAGTCATTCACAATATGTGCAAGATGGGGGCGTGAATTGTCGTCCATGAAGACGAATGTCTTGCCAATATGCTGCCGATATGGTTGCACTATCGATCGGAGGATGGCATTCACGTATCGTACAGCCGTTACGGTACCTTCCACGACCACCAGCGGCGTACGTCGGCCCCTTATAATGCCACCCCAAAACAGCAGGGAACCTCCACCTTGTTGCACTCAGTGGACAGTGAGTATAAGGCGTTCAGCCTTACCGGGTTGCCTCCAAACACGTCTCCGACGATTGCCTATTGCGCACGGTTTAAGTCGTAACACGACGTCCTGTGGCTGCACGAAAAGCATTATTCAACATGGTGGCGCTGCTGTCAGGGTTCCTCCGAACCATAATCCGTAGGAAGCTGTCATCCACTGCAGTAGTAGGCCTTGGGTGGCCTGAGCGAGGCATGTCATCGACAGTTCCTGTCTCTCTGTATCTCCTCCAAGTCCGAACAACATCGCTTTGGTTCACTCCGAGACGCCTGGACACTTTTCTTGTTGAGAGCCCTTCCTGGCAGAAAGTAACAATGCGGACGCGATCGAACCGCGGTATTGACCGTCTAGGCATGGTTGAACTACAGACAACACGAACCGTGTACCTCCTTCCTGGTGGAATGACTGGAACAGATCGGATGTCGGACCCCCTCCGACTAATAGGCGCTGCTCAAGCATGGTTGTTTGCATCTTTGGGCGGGTTTAGTGACATCTCTGAACAGTCAACGTCTATCTTCAGAAGTTCTGGGAACTGGGGTGACGCAAAACATTTTTTGATGCGTGTATTACAGCCACGAGTCATAACTTATCAATCTCGACCAAATAAACAAACGTCATGATTTTTAAAGGTCAAGAGGCGGTCACATGCTAAATTATAATAAACGACCAGAAAATAAAGAGAGCGAACGAGTTCAACTTCTTCACAAACGAAAAAGACGTCAGAAAGTATTAAAAGGTTCAGATATATTAGTGGGACCATATACAGAATTCTGAATGAAAGGCGAAGAAAGATGCCCTGCGAAAATTCTACAAAATAATGTCAATATCATTTACACCGATGAGCCAAAACATTAACAGTGTGTTGGTCCTCTTTTCAAACACAGTAGAACAGAGATCCTGCTTGGCATGGGTTCTGCAAGTCCTTGGCAGGATTACAAAAGTATGTGGTACCAGACGTCTATGCACAGGTCGAGTAATTTCCACAAATGGCGGGATGGTGGGTTACGGGCAAGCTGCTTGCGCCCGATATGTGTTCCAGTGGGTACAGGTCAGGCACATTTGCTGGCAAAGACATCAATGTGAGTTCAGTATAATGCCCCTCAAGCCACTGTAGCACGACCTCGCAACACGGACAGTTATCCTGCTGGAAGATGTCATCACCGTAGGGGGGACATCAACCATGAAGCGATGCAGGTGGTCCGCAAAAACGTTCACGTAGTTCGTTGCTGTCATGATGCCTTCGATTGCCACCTCAGATCCCGTGGGAGCACAAGTCAGTGTACCCTATAGCATAATTCTGCCCTCACCGGCGTGCATCTGCGGCGCGGTGCACGTTTCGTCCAGGCATTCGCCTCGATGACGGCGTGTAAGGCCCCAACCATCGACCTAGTGCAACAAGAAATGCGGTACGTTTCTATTGATCCACGGTGAAAACTCAGTGATACTGTGCCCACTACAATCATAGGTGACGACGTCGTTGGGTCAACACGGGAACACGTGGGAGTCGTGTGACGTGGAGGTGCATGTTCAACAATGGCCTTTGAACGCTGTGCTCCGGAACAGTTGTGCCTGCTCCAGCACTGTACTCTGTTGTCAGATCTGCCACAGATCGCTGCCTATCTTAGACTGTACAGTGGGGGATCCTGCGTTCTCTACGTTTTGTGATGAAGCGCGGTCGTCCAATACCATACGGCCTATTCGTTATTTCGCCTCCCTTCAACCACTTTCCACAAGTGCTCGCGTCAGTAGTATCCCAACAGGCAACCACCTTCGCCGTTTCAGAGAGTCTCGTTTCCAGCATCAAGGCCATAACAATGTGCCATTTGTGAAAACCGCTTATACCAGTGGATTTCCGCATCTGTGATCCGCAACTTCGCTATAATGACTGCCCATTCGTCCCTCTTCCGGATACGTTCTTTCTTACTGCGTCACATGTCCGCAACACTACCATAAGGCACTGAACATCGCGGTGGGCTGTGGTCATAATGTTTTGGCTCGTCAGTGTATATCTTACGGCTGTGAGACCTGGACAATAACAGCTGAAAATGAACGAAGAATACAACCCGTGGAAATCAGGTTTTCAGGAAGAGAAACTGGCTATAGACAGCTTCATATGGTAACGAATACAACAGTCATAATCGAACTAAAACTTAAAAGCATAAATGAACAGATCAAGAAGTATAACAACAAACAGAGAGATCGTGTCACAAGAATGAATGAAAATACAATGCGTATAATAATAATGAATTGTTGACCAACAGGGAAAAGACCAATAAACAGAGCAAGAAAGGGATGGAGAGATCAGATAGGAAATAACTACAGAGCAAGAGGACGTAGTAGGCAAATGCCTAATGCTTGAATAAATGAAAAATAAATGAAGAGCTGAGACTGAAAGTACTATTAGATTTAAATTGAGAATCAAACTGCGAAGCGTGACGGCACAGTGTTTCCCACGATGACAGTAAACTTTAGCTGAAAAAACAGTTGCAGGACGCTTAAGACCTGAATTATGATTTGCTCATTTTTCTACTTTAGTTGTTACGACAATATTGGCTCCTTATTCGTTGAGCTGTTTCTTCCTAATAGAGGGATTATTACTTCGCATGCAGTTTCTGCGTGAGAGAAACAGACAAGTATAGCAGTGCTATAAAGTTAAATGGTGGTGGAACATGTAAGCAGGTAACACATCCATATTTGTGTATCAAACAGATGGTAAAAGTACAAAATTTTCTAGAAGTAAAAGAGCTTCATATCAATAGCCTAAAAAACGAACTGGTATAGGTTCTATCGAACAATATTATTCTTTTCATAGCACTCTGTACGCTCTTGTTCGGTAGAAATGAAACACGCGTGGTGAAAACTGGATTTATAATTAACTACGATTGAAACTAAGAGAAGTATTCAAACGAAAATTCGATGAATTCATTTGAAAAACTTTTTGTTAACGGTCTCGCCACTGAAGACGTGACGTGATGGCCTGTGAGCCGAGGAGCTGCAGGTGGCTGCCTCACCAGGGCCGTCTAGTCAGCAATGTAAATGCGGACTCACTTTTAATTGCAACATTATACGCGACATTATTTTTGTTGTCGCAGCTCGAACCTGGTCCTCAGGTGGCACCGTGAGGTAAGCTCTTATTTCTGAAGAAGGAACCCATGCACCCAAATGAACATACCAACGGGAGGTAGCACAGGCCGCGAACCAGAGTGTTCTACATGTTTTTATCTTCGCTAGAAGGTTCATTCCTTGATGGTGATCATTCGTGACAGTGCCTTGACATGCTCTACACAACAGAATTTGCCTCTACATGGCAACCTTTTCTATCTTCACATGCGAAGTTTTGGTTCTCTTTACACATTTCCTGGTACGTCAAATACGTGGGGAGAGAGAGGGGAGGCTGGAGGGAGGGAGGGAGGGAGGGAGGGAGGGTGTGTGTGTGAGAGAGAGAGAGAGAGAGAGAGAGAGAGAGAGAAAGCGTTGTAGACGGAAAATTATACTAATAAAACCGTAAAGGTTAAGACTCGTGTCTGCTCGATAAAACCGTCAAGGAAACGTATAAGCAACAAACAGAATTTAACGCTGTCATTTCTGCGAATTTATGATTTCGCCTTATGCCTTGTCATTGATGTGGGACAAAACGACTAGGACGCACGGCAAAATGCTGCAGTACGTGCCAGTCTCGAAAGTAGAATAAGGGACAGCAGTAAGCGTTGTGTAAACTCATTCGAGAAATACAATTGAGCGTTTAGAAGCTTTAACATTATCACTATTCCTACATTAAGGGAAATATGTGGGAGAACATCACATGGCAACAGTGAAGAAAATGTCGGTGGTGAACTTTCAAGCTGGATTAGTGCGGTGGGCGATATATAGAACCCTACTGAACGTATTCTATTATGGGAACAGAAAAGAATTGACTCGGCTTGAAAGTGTTACTTATCACTTTTCCCCACAGTCCACTTCCATTACAATTTATCTCCTTGTGATTATTATTTTATTCGTGAACTACAGTTAGTTTCAGTAGCCGTTCCCTGTTATTGGTGAGTCAGATAAACTCTTTCAGTG
Source organism: Schistocerca piceifrons (assembly GCF_021461385.2). NCBI lineage: Eukaryota > Metazoa > Arthropoda > Insecta > Orthoptera > Acrididae > Schistocerca > Schistocerca piceifrons. The sequence continues at coordinate 872,935,291 of NC_060149.1, read as the reverse complement.
GCTACTATCTGTGCAAGTCCGGTCCCTATGTGTCCCTCGCAGCTTCATTTTATGGCTGACTCTCCATTCAGTTTCTACCGTTTTACCAAACCCTATTTCGTTTCTCGTGTCGTTGGAGGAGAGGTCTGGACTGATCTACAACAGGAGAAATATGTATTTTATCTTTTGAACACGTTTCCTGCTGCAGTTTAGGATGCCAAACAGACGTTTACCTCATTTCCCAGATCTCTACAATACTTTTCTTTCTAATGTTGGAACTATGTCCTATCGAATACGCTGGTTTGCGAGTGCTTTGAGTTTTTCGAGATGTATGGCAGAATTCTTTAACCTTCTCTTATAACAGGACTGGACCACGGCAAGGCCATCGTACTCTTTATCAAAATAGTTTTTTCCATCGCTCAGTTAATTGTTCTTTTCCTCCTCGAGCGAGCATTTAACGAACGTAATGTGACGATTAAAACATAGTAAATGAAGACAAGATTACTCTTTTGTGTAACGTAAGCTTGAGAAACTTTACTTGAAAGACGTCTAGCTTAAGATTGACGAAAGTCGAAAAAGTGCTCATCAGCCCCATCCTGGGAAACCAGTTATTAACAGAGAAAGATTGCCACGAAATGTAACATCTGGCCAAGGATAATAAAGAAGGAGGATGCGGAGTGAGTGTGTTTCAGTAGACCTATCACGAGGTTACCAGTGTTACGTTATTACCGACAGAATTTTTTAATCCCAGAACTAATACGATGGAGAACTAATAAAACGATGAAGCCGTGTTAGGAATATAGAGAGGTAACACAGACACGATAATTTAAACTCCCGTCCGGCAATCTTGATTTAGATTTACCTGAGTCTCTTCAGCAAATGCCAGTCTAGTTACATGAACACAGTCCCGTAGTTTCGTTCCTCGTCCTTATCTACTCTGAAGCTAATGCCGTATGTCCAACTTTCACGACGTCGAAAGGGTTGCCAAACTTTGTCCAACATACCAGTTGTATTTTCAAAAGAAATTCACTCGCGTTTTTTCGTAGTGTCCTCAAAACACTCTGAGTGAAAGTAGTGATTATTGCTTCAATAATGCAGCGGCAACCACGTAAAGGTGAAATATTGCACCCTAGCTGAATTTCTGTCAAATTGCATTTGTCTCTGGGACTTTAAAACATTTTCTACACCAGACAGCTATTTCTCCGACAAGAATTGTATCCGCAATGCTTTCTGAATTGATAATATCATCTGTACTTTTCTTTAAAACTACCATAACTTCATGTCAAAACAACTTTGTGATAGTGACGTCATTACAATTCGCACGAGGCAATAAATAGGCAATAGCGTAGAAACAGCAAAGAAGAAAATGAATGATTTGGCTATAGCACCAGTGCAAGATCGTGCCGATATAGAAACCCGCCGATGGAAAGGGCGAAGAATGCAAGAGAAGTATGTTGGGTGGACATAAAATGTATTGAGAACGAATAGGAAATAAAGGAGAAACTAATAAAAAATGAAGTTCTGCGACGCCACGGTCATTTCAACCCCATCACTGCACGTGAATAGCACTGTAAACAGTATCTTGTTTGAATGAGGAGCCTTTATCTATCTATGCTTGGCAACATACACTCAGAATCTATTGTCCAACAATAATCAGTGCTGTTGAAGTAATAAAAGTATTGCCAAATGTTTTGGAAAATACGTATATGGTTTTGGACGGAAGCTGAGCTGAACGTCTTTGTTGTTCTTCCTGCCAGGAAGAGCTTCCTGTGATTTTTCCCTATAGCACTTATTCACGCTTCATATGAGACTGAACAGATGCCCCAGTAGGAAACATAAAGGAAAATAGAAAGTTATCAAAAATCTATCTCAGGCTAACCTGGGCATTATTAACGTAACTCTTCTACCCTACACACAGGGCCGCCTTACAGCATACCTACCAGGATACAGGCAAGGGCGGACAATACAAAGATATAATTTTTACTGGTTCAAAACATAAAGACGCTATTGAAAGTTTCCGTCACCTCCTCCAAATCATCGTAATCAAGTTTCTATCATCCATTTAGTCCGGGATTTATGAGTTTAAGAAAAGAAATGACGTTGTTACAAGAGGCGTTAAGTTTGTTTTACGGGTGTGTTTTTCTCCGCCGCCCAGCAGAGTGAGACGTCACTTTAAGCGTACTGCTTGCACGTCGTCGTCGCTGCAATTTCGCCATGTGTGCAGGCGCGTTCTCGCCAACCGAGATTTGTTTATTCTTCGGAATTCCTGAAAGTCACTCACTGCTTTGTTGCCACACAGTCATCTCCGCTACTCGACCCTTTTGAAAATATGCAAAAAAGTCGCAATACTGCACTCCAATTTCTGCACTGATGCGTGTTCTGTGTTTTTGCTACGTTCTCAAATTCAAAATGACTTGAGTAGTCGACAATATCCGTAAGTTTACTTTCGCTTGTGTTTCGTTTCTGATTTCTACAAAAGCTGTCGCCGTTTAACCGTTTCTTGTATCAAGAAGGTAACACATGCTCCTCGCCATGGACCAGGCTTCTCACGCAAGCAACTGCAGTGGCCCTCGACCCTCTCTGGTGGCCTGTTCGAATCCTGGTAGTAGAAGAAATGTTCATTGACTAATTTTGCTCATCAAAGGGAGAGAAAATGGTATCGTAAAGTTGCTTATTGCCAGATCATTTACCAGTGTGCTTTGTTAAATCCCATCCATCTCCGCAGTCTCACACAGAGTAGGAGTATGTGATAATGCTGTTGGTGATTGGTCAGTAAGATGATCGGCGCTCCCTAACCTGTTATTTGAGGGGAATAATCAGTATACTATAAATTAATTTCATCCTCTCCCTTAATTATAAGAAAAGGCAACACAATTTTGTTTATTGTTTCATGCACCATGCTCATCAACCAAATATGGACTCAACTTTCTGTACAATAATTACATTTAATTATGTGCCGCCTTATCAAATCGCTGACTCTCTCATATCACTGACGTCTGCCACTCCGTTTATCATCAAATGAACATTTTTGATTCTCAAGAACAAGGAGAAAAGCTTGGTGTAACTTTCTTTCCTAACATCATATCCACTTACTGAAAATCTGAATGTAATTACTGACAACTTTCTACATAGTTATATAAATCTAATATGCCTGCATGAGGACTTGTTTAATTCATGATGAATGACTGATGAGACGAATATAAGCACTCTTATACTAGGTACCCATAAGAAAATTAAAAGATGACGATTAAAGTTAATACTATAAATTTAAGTCGTTGTAATTGTGGCTGTATTCCACACATCCTTATAGTGCTGTTTTTGAATCAAGACAACGGATTACTAATTTCTAATCATTTCGATATTAACTTTTCGAAGTATTCTAATAGAGAAAAGTTATGTAAAGGTATTTATAACTTAGTATCAGTCGTAATTTTGGGTACTCATGTAGATTTATGCTACATAACGTCAGCAATTAATTTTATTTGCGCTTAAAGCTGAAGTTAAGCTAGTACACGCCAGCGTTTGTTGGCATGAACCATTTGGAAGTGATCAAAGAAAGAAAAAGCTTGACGACTAATTTTCAAAAATGGTTCAGATGGCTCTAAGCACTATGGGACTTAACATCTGAGGTCATCAGTCCCCTACACTTAGAACTACTTAAACTTAACTAACCTAAGAACATTACGCACATCCATGCCCGAGGCAGGATTCGAACCTGCAACCGTAGCAGCAGCGCGGTTCCGGACTGAAGCGCCTAGAACCGCTCGGCCACAGCGGCCGGCGTTGACTAATTTTGTGATGAAACAAATTCTAGCAATAAAACTAAAAATTCCCGTGAAAAGTTTATTTTTTTTAAAGGGTTTCAATGACAAAGTCTCTCAAAAACAAAACGTGAAGTTTAGAAGATGAGTGGAACAGGTGTCGATCACGAAGATCTTTCATGTTTTAGGCGATATTGTGTCATATTAAGAATCTCAGCAAAAGTGCATGCACAGCATACCTTGAAGTGGGAAGTTCGAATAGTAAAGCAAAACTAGTATGGAGAATTGTTAAGAGGGAGACTGACATGAAAGTCAAAGAAGAAGGAAAATAAGAATATCATAATTTAAACTGTTATAGACAATGGAGAAAAGAATAGCCATCGATCGAGAAATCCGTTGTTTTATTACAGCAGATCTAGATTTCAATTATTACGTGGTCATCTTCAGCGCATATAACAACAAGAGACATTAGTCCATAGTTGTTGTATGTTGTTATACGCGCTGAAGGTGACTATGTAATAGTTGAAATCTAGATATGCTGTAAAAAAAACGCTGGATTTCTCGATAGATTGTTATTCTTTGCCGGCCGCGGTGGTCGAGCGGTTCTAGGTGCTTTAGTCCGGAACTGCGCGACTGCTGCGGTCGCAGGTTCGAATCCTGCCTCGGGCATGGATGTGTGTGATGTCCTTAGGTTAGTTAGGTTTTAGTAGTTCTAACTTTTAGGGGACTGAAGACCTCAGATGTTAAGTCCCACAGTGCTCAGAGCCATTTGAACAATTTTTAAAATGCATCTATTCTACTTTTCCTGTTTCCCCATAGTTCATGACTCACTTCCATACGCTGCCGTGCTCCAGACGTACATTCTATGAAAAGACTTCCTCAAATTAAAGCTGATTGATACTAGTAGAATTGTTCTCGTGCAGTGCTTATCTACTTTTTACCTTCTACTTGCTTTGTCCGTCATACGATGTTTTGCTTCTAAAGTATCAGAATTCATCTACGTTGGGGACCCCAATTTTGATGTTAAATTTATCGCTAGTGTCATTTCTGCTACTCCTCATTAATTATGGTCTGCCTTCGGTTTACTCTGAGTCCATGGTTTGTGCTCATTAGATTGGGCGATAGTTGTCGCACTTGTACAGCCTTGCTATCTTTGGCCTCGAGTAAATGATATTTTTCCAGAAAGCTGATGATACACTATGTGATCAAAAGTATCCGGAAACCCCCAAAAAATACTTTTTTCGTATTGGTGCTTTGTGCTGCCACCTACTGCTAGGTATTCCATATCAGCGACCTCAGTAGTCATTAGACATCGTGAGAGAGCAGAATGGGGCATTCTGCGGAACTCGCGGGCTTCCAACGTGGTCAGGTGACTGGGTGTCACTTGTGTCATACGTCTGTACGCGAGATTTCCACACTCCTAAACATTCCTAGGTCAACTGTTTCCGATGTCATAGTGAAGTGGAAACGTGAAGGGACACGTACAGCACAAAAGCGTACAGGCCGACTTTGTCTGTTGATTGACAGAGACCGCCGACAGTTGAAGAGGGTCGTAATGTGTAATAGGCAGGCATCTATCAAGAACATCACACAGGAATTCCAAACTGCATCAGTATCCACTGCAAGTACTATGACAGTCAAGCGGGAGGTGAGGAAACTTGGATTTCATGGTCGAGCGGCTGCCCATAAACCACACATCACGACTGTAAATGCCAAACGAGGGCTCGCTTGGTGTAAGGAGCGTAAACATTGGACTATTGAACAATGGAAAAACGTTGTGTGGGGTGACGAATCAAAGTACACAATGTGGCGATCCGACGGCGGGGTGTGGATATGTCGAATGCCCGGTGCACGTCATCTCCCAGCGTGTGTAGTGTTATGGTGTTGTCGTGTTTTTCACGGATGGGGCTTGCATCCCTTGTTGTTTTGCCTATCACTATCACAGCACATGCCTACATTGATGTTTTAAGCATCTTCTTGCTTCCCACTGGTGAAGAGCAATTTGGGGATAGCTATTGCATCTTTCAACACGATCGAGCACCTGTTCATAATGCACGGCCTGTGGCGGAGTGGTTACACGACAATAACGTCCCTGTAATGGACAGGCCTGCAAAGAGTCCTGACCTGAATCCTACAGAACACCTTTGGGATGTTTTGGAACGCCGACTTCGTGGCAGGCCTCACAGACCGACACCGATACCTCTCCTGAGTGCAGCACTGCGTGAAGAATGGTCTGCCATTCCCCAAGAAACCTTCCAGTACCTGATTGAACGGATGCCTGCGAGAGTGGAAGCTGTCATCAAGGCTAAGGGTGAACCAACACCATATTGAATTCCATCATTACTGATGGAGGGCACCACCACCTTGTAAGTCATTTTCAGGCAAGTGTCCAGATACTTTTGATCACATAGTGTATGACTTCAGACTCATAGATTCTACAAACTAACTCGAATAGTCGTTTTGTTGTCACTTTCCCGCAATTGTTATAAACACTTCTAAGGAATGTTTTGTATTCCTTCCACCTTATTCGGTCTGAAGTCTTCCAGAGATCTGTCAGACTTTGGTTCCAATACTGGGTGACTCATGTCTTCCATATTGACTCCAATTTCTTCTTCGATCACCTCATCAGACATTTACACCCCCTCGTAGAGGCCTACATCGGACTCTTCCTACCTATACGCTCTTTCCTCTGCGTTTAACAGTGAAATTCCTCTTGCACTGTTAATGTCGACGCCTTTGCTTTTCGGTTCACCGATGTTGTTCTCACTGCTCTATATTCTGAATGAGTCCTTCCAACGACCATCCCTTTTTCAACTTCATCAAATTTTCCTACAACATTTCGCCTTGACTTCCTTGAAATTCCTGTTTATTTCATTTCTAAATTACTTATATTGCCGCACTCCTTTCCTTTCCTGAACATTCTTACACTTCCTTACTTATTTGATCAACTGAATTATTTCTTTTGTATTCCATGCTTCTTTCGTAGTTACCCTACTCGTACAAATATTTGTTTGTCCAACTTCTGTTATTACTCTTTCAAGTACGTCAACCACTTTTCAACTGAACGGACGATTGTGACCATCAATGTCACAGTATCTACATTGTTGGAGAACTTCAAAGGCACCTCATCATTCTTCAGTACTCTAGTATCCCACTTCGTGATACACTGATTGTTCCGGACGATTCTCTTAAACGTCAGTCCACTGCTCTACACTACATAATTGTGATTTGTGTCTGTATCTGGTCCTTGGTATGCCTTAAAATACAATATCTGATTTCTGTATCTCTGTTAGATCATGATGTAATTCAGCTGAAACCTTCTCGTGTCTTCAGCTCTTTTTCAAGTATACCTCCTCCTCTTGTCATTTTTGAACAGTGTATTCGCTGCTACTAACTCAAGTCTACAGCAGAACTCTGCTAGTCTTTCAACTATGTATTCCTACTTCCGAGTCCATATTCTCCCGTGCCTCTGTCTTCTATTCCTTCTCTCACTGCAGCGTACCCATGACTATTAGATTTTTATGTCCATTTACATTTTGAATTACACGTTCAATATACTTTTCTCTCTCTTTATCTTCTGCTTATAATGTCGAAATGTATACCTGAGCCGTTGTTGTTTGCTGTCGATTCTGACGGGAGTAATCGTTCACAGTAACTCATTCTCTTTCCTACCTTTCTGTTCATTACGAATACAACTACCGTAAAACCATTTTTGAGAACAAACTGTAAGAATCAAGTAGCAAATAGCCCACCTTCTGAAACGAGTAGGCTCAGCAAGTTTGCCAGTAAAAACAAAATTTATTGATATTTAAATCAGTAAATTATTTATTTGCGTATACTTCTTATGGTATAATATTTTGAGGGTAAATCTGCTAGACAAAAAGAAAGTTATTATAAATTTGCATGTAACTGACAGTAACACATTTCATAGTCTGTCGACGAAGCCGTAAACGTTGTTATTATATAATGTCTCTTTCCAACAGCCGGCCGGAGTGGCCGAGCGGTTCTAGGCGCTACAGTCTGGAGCCGCGCAACCGCTACGGTCGCAGGTTCGAATCCTGCCTCGGGCATGGATGTGTGTGATGTCCTTAGGTTAGTTAGGTTTAGGTAGTTCTAAGTTCTAGGGGACTGATGACCACAACAGTTAAGTCCCATAGTGCTCAGTGCCATTTGAACCATTTTTTGAATCTCTTTCCAACAGTAGCAAGCTACTGTTTCACTTCATTCATAATTTTTTCCGAAACTGCGTAAAATCGGGGTTACGAGCTGCAACTTTGTTTCATTACCTTTTTCTCTGCTGCCAGCGTTTATTTACGACATGTGGCTGTTTTTAACACCAGGTTTGCTCTTATAGCGCACAGGCTAAGGCGATAACTTGTAACACAAGGAGGTGAATCAGATCCTCTGGAATAGCAATGGCGGTTTAACGACTGTTAAGTTGATTACTGGCCCGTCTGGTTTTGGTTTTCAATTGTTGCTCTATTACCTCTGAAAGTACCCTGCCGGAAAACAAACTGATCACTTCAACATAATTTATAAATAGCAATCACGGTTTCTGTTGCTCAGGTGAAGCTGATGTGGTTGCAGAACTGGCATCAGGCTCCGGAAACAGATGTTACAATAATAAGTGAAAGTTCATCACATGCAGTGTTAGTAAGAAAAAAAGGAAAGGGAGTGTCACAGACTGTAATTGGACAGAATACCCCGGGAGGCACGTCAGCTGCGAGTTTTTCCTTCACACACTCTGCCACGCTACATGTGACTGTTCTGAATCTCACGTATTTGCTTAGAAAAGATGACTGTCATGAATGTATGGAGCGTACAATATGGTGTGTTCGTTGCTGATGGTGATGAGAGAGAGGATAGGCGATGAAATCGAGTGCCAGCACTTTGCCTACTCATCGCGAGCAGGTTTTGGGATGTAATCCAGCACGATTGCGCACAGCTTGTTTAATGAGAACAATACACCGCCACTGCTCCTCCACTTGCCCGCAGTATGCTGGCGATGCAGATTCAAAAATGGTTCAAATAGCTCTGAGCACTATGGGACTTAACATCTGGGGTCATCAGTCCCCTAGAACCAACTAACCTAAGGACATCACACACATCCATGCCCGAGGCAGGATCCGAACCTGAGATCGTAGCAGTCGCGCGGTTCCGGACTGAAGCGCCTAGAACGGCTCGGTCACAACGGCCGGCTGATGCAGATTCAATCCACCGTCTCATTACAGGAAAATAACGCGTTCCGTCGACGTCAGAGTCTTCAATGAACTTCTCAACAACTGCTTATAAACACAGAGTAATCAGAAACGCAGCATACGGACTGCAATAAACATGACATACATTAAGAAGTGGGGTCGATAAACCATATAAGAAAGCGTTTTTCTTAGCGGATGTCGGTCCAGTAAGGTATCAGATGATGAACGAAGACTTCAAACGTACGGTACAGAGTAAATTAATAAGTAAATATATGTAAATGATTACAACTGAAACAAAATAAAATTGTTCTAGCGACCTGCTCCGACTTCGCTCAGGTAGCACTAACAAGGAACCCCTTTAGTGTGGGGTTACAAAAAGCCAACGATATTTACTGCACTCGATGCCCCACATGTTGTCTACCATCTAAGCAACCACAATATTAGCTACAAATGACAACAGGGGATGCGGCTGGAGGTACCCAATGATGAGCACAACATGAGGCTACAGAGCATACTTGACTTGCTTAGTCGACGAGTAACTCACAACAGTGCTACAATGCTAGGGACGCTGATACAACGCAGAGCAATGGTAACGATAAACGAAGTAAATATTGAATTGTATCTACAACAACAGTTCCCCAAGTTCACATTTCAGCGGAAAGGAACCCAAGGAATTTCACAGAGTGAGAAAGAAGGTACAGATGAAATCCTACCGTTTCTGCAAGATGATTCAGTGGAATGGGTGGAATTGTATACGCCCTACTGTGCGGACAATGTACATAAGGTGCACAATGATGACGATACATGCTGAAAAACTGAAAGTGATATTGAAAGAGGTGTCGAGCCATGTAATCCATAATGCTTATCAGACAGGGAGCCACAAATCCCGTCTCCAGTGAAACGTAGTAATGGACAATCATTGTCCAATGTGCTGGTACTAATCATAATTACATATATGGAAGATCATCCGCAGCATAGTAAAAAAAAGCAATTATGAATAGATTTAGAATACGTCCGCAGCAATATGACCGTGTAGTGTATAAGAAAAACTGCTGTAATTCAAGGAAGGACAAAACGCACTTATAAAAGCTGGTGTTTACGCGTTTTAGGGATGCTCGATACGCCGGCCGGAGTGGCCGTGCGGTTCTAGGCGCTACAGTCTGGAACCGAGCGACCGCTACGGTCGCAGGTTCGAATCCTGCCTCGGGAATGGATGTGTGTGATGTCAGGTTAGTTAGGTTTAATTACTTCTAAGTTCTAGGCGACCGATGACCTCAGAAGTGAAGTCGCATAGTACTCAGAGCCATTTGAACCATTTTTTTTCGAATTCTGCCTCGGGCATGGATGTGTGTGATGTCCTTAGGTTAGTTAGGTTTAAGTGGTACTAAGTTCTAGGGGACTGATGACCTCAGATGTTAGGTCCCATAGTGCTCAGAGCCATTTGAACCTTTTTTGATGGTCGATAAGATTTGCAGGATGTGCATGATAGTGACCTACTACCTTATGCACATCAAATTGCACGCGACATGGATTACAATGATTCCAAGGGAAGCGGTGGATAGTTGCATAAGTTCATACAGTGCTGCAGAATTCGAAGACGTAAAAAGACAACGAAATTTCAAGCAAAGCGTCAACTTGACGATGCACAGCAAACTGCGGAATCAGTCCGAAGATTTGTAGATGAGATAAACAAACTTATCCCGTCGTCCAGTAAGGAATTTGTTTTCAACTCCGACCATTTGGGATTTAAAGAAGAAAGGCATGCGAGAGAAACCTCGGAAATTATAGGTACCAAAAGAGTTGTATCAAGATCAATTAACATCAATGCCGTAACGCATTCGTATGCAATTATGCCGACTGTTAATGTGGATGGTAAATTGGCTGGAAAATTATTTAGTATGCTGCGAGAAGGTGAAAGTGCTCTGCCCCCTACGATTCTTTCTCGTGTGCGTCATCTTGCATGGCAGTAGGGAGTGTTTACGTTGCAGCAATAAGGAGTGGAAACACGGGCGTAAGAGAACTACAACAGTGGTATGAGCACTGCTTTTGGCCAATAGCTTATCAAAATAACTTTCTTTTGCTTGATTCCTGGTCTGCGAATAAAAATCATACTTCTTTATAGCAAAGTAGCCCTCATGAAAAGTGTGTGACATTGCAGTTCATATCACCAGGAACTACTGGACAAATCCAGCCTCCGGATGTTTTTTTTTTTTCAGTGCTTATAAAACACGTTATCGCACTCTCTGCAGCTGGGATAGCCAGTTTCACGATAAGCTCCGCAACGGACTGTTTCGCATTCGGTTGCATGCCGTCGCATTTCATCAGGTCCCATTACCCGTTACACCAATATGATTTTATATGCATTCTTCGAGCGTCGATACCTAGCTGGACGTCCTGCACTGTTTGTAGCTCCCAAGGAGTTCACCTCCGATCCTGATGGTGCGAACCTTTCTGATCACTGTGGCATGCCATTTTTCATTCGGTGTTCATTGTGTAAGCTAATGGTTTGTTTTGAACATTAGGTTGATCTCTGCAGCTCCTGGACACTAATTTTCTGTCGCCCTCTTGATGCACATATGTTTCCTGTCATAATTGTTAACACAACACTGTAAAATTAGATATACTAAAGATCGAACTTGCACACCTCACACACAAGGTGTTCCTTGTAAGTACGAAGGGCGCTAAATAAGTAATGTAACACATTTTTGTTCTGAAAGTAGGTTGTTTTTATTCAGGATTCGAATACACCACATTATTTCGCACGGTTTTTACTACAAAACGATGCGCGGGATTAGCCGAGTGGTCTGGGGCGCTGCAGTCATGGACTGTGCGGCTGGTCCCGGCGGAGGTTCGAGTCCTCCCTCGGGCATGGGTGTGTGTCTTTGTCCTTAGGATAATTTAGCTTAAGTAGGGTGTAAGCTTAGGGACTGATGACCTTAGCAGTTAAGTCCCATAAGATTTCACACACATTTGAACATTTACTACAAAACCTTATTTTTCAACATAATCTCCGTTGAATGTGACGGCCTTACGCCACCTTACTGGCAGGGCCTGTATGCCCGCGTGGTACCTCCCTCCACGTAGTGCTTCCCGCAGAGTGCATCCTTCATTGGGCCAAACAGATGGAAGTCGGAATGTGCGAGATCCGGACTGTAGGATCGATGAGGAACGACAGTCCCATGGAATTTTGTGGCCGGCCGCTGTGGCAGACCGGTCCTAGGCGCTTCAGTCCGGAACCGCGCTGCTGCTACGGTCGCAGGTTTGAACCATGCCTCGGGAATGGATGTGTGTGATATCCTTAGGTTTTTAGGTTTAAGTAGTTCTAAGTCTAGGGGACTGATGATCTAAGATGTTAAGTCCCATAGTGCTCAGAGCCATTCTACCGACGGAGACGTCCAGCAGAGCAGCGAGGTGTTTTATTCTCATCCGTCGATTACCTTGAATGAGAGTGTCTGCACGGTCCAAAATGTTTTCAGCCAAAAGATGCTCACCTCCGTTACAGATACCATCTTGAAGGCTACCCACAGTGCCGCCACCTATTGGAACTTCATGACGCTGTAGTGGATGAAGCGGGAATATTCCACGATGTCCCACAACAAATTTTTTTCAATCGAGAGGGAGAAAGAAAGTGTTGCATTACTTGTTGAACACCCTCGTATGTACTGCCGGACGAATTGTCTGGAGCAGCGATCATAAATTATACTGGCTGTCCTAGGCGGAATGGTCAATATTCGGGGATATGATAGAAACGATCTAGTGTCTAGTAAACATGGCCTCTAAAATGCATACCTTAAGAGCTATGAGCACTTGTTCAGTAGAAGAGACGTCTTTCCACAATAGCGAAGATGAACAAGCGCTCATAGCTCTTACAGTATACATTTTAGAACCCTTGGTTACTAGACTTTTTGCTTCGAATGATCGTCCCTGTCACATTCCTGAATATCGATCATTCTCCTGGGACACCCTGTACGCACAAACCCTCCTAGTGGGTTATCTGTCTGTTAGTGGAAATCGTATCAAAATCCCTGTAGTTACTCCTGATACTAGTCTTCACCCAGAGACAGAAACACAGGGGGGGAAGGGGGGGGGGGGAGGGGGGAGTTTTTAATTTAGTAATACACTCCTGGAAATGGAAAAAAGAACACACTGACACCGGTGTGTCAGACCCACCATACTTGCTCCGGACACTGCGAGAGGGCTGTACAAGCAATGATCACACGCACGGCACAGCGGACACACCAGGAACCGCGGTGTTGGCCGTCGAATGGCGCTAGCTGCGCAGCATTTGTGCACCGCCGCCGTCAGTGTCAGCCAGTTTGCCGTGGCATACGGAGCTCCATCGCAGTCTTTAACACTGGTAGCATGCCGCGACAGCGTGGACGTGAACCGTATGTGCAGTTGACGGACTTTGAGCGAGGGCGTATAGTGGGCATGCGGGAGGCCGGGTGGACGTACCGCCGAATTGCTCAACACGTGGGGCGTGAGGTCTCCACAGTACATCGATGTTGTCGCCAGTGGTCGGCGGAAGGTGCACGTGCCCGTCGACCTGGGACCGGACCGCAGCGACGCACGGATGCACGCCAAGACCGTAGGATCCTACGCAGTGCCGTAGGGGACCGCACCGCCACTTCCCAGCAAATTAGGGACACTGTTGCTCCTGGGGTATCGGCGAGGACCATTCGCAACCGTCTCCATGAAGCTGGGCTACGGTCCCGCACACCGTTAGGTCGTCTTCCGCTCACGCCCCAACATCGTGCAGCCTGCCTCCAGTGGTGTCGCGACAGGCGTGAATGGAGGGACGAATGGAGACGTGTCGTCTTCAGCGATGAGGGTCGCTTCTGCCTTGGTGCCAATGATGGTCGTATGCGTGTTTGGCGCCGTGCAGGTGAGCGCCACAATCAGGACTGCATACGACCGAGGCACACAGGGCCAACACCCGGCATCATGGTGTGGGGAGCGATCTCCTACACTGGCCGTACACCACTGGTGATCGTCGACGGGACACTGAATAGTGCACGGTACATCCAAACCGTCATCGAACCCATCGTTCTACCATTCCTAGACCGGCAAGGGAACTTGCTGTTCCAACAGGACAATGCACGTCCGCATGTATCCCTTGCCACCCAACGTACTCTAGAAGGTGTAAGTCAACTACCCTGGCCAGCAAGATCTCCGGATCTGTCCCCCATTGAGCATGTTTGGGACTGGATGAAGCGTCGTCTCACGCGGTCTGCACGTCCAGCCCGAATGCTGGTCCAATTGAGGCGCCAGGTGGAAATGGCATGGCAAGCCGTTCCACAGGACTACATCCAGCATCTCTACGATCGTCTCCATGGGAGAATAGCAGCCTGCATTGCTGCGAAAGGTGGATATACACTGTACTAGTGCCGACATTGTGCATGCTCTGTTGCCTGTGTCTATGTGCCTGTGGTTCTGTCAGTGTGATCATGTGATGTATCTGACCCCAGGAATGTGTCAATAAAGTTTCCCCCTCCTGGGACAATGAATTCACGGTGTTCTTATTTCAATTTCCAGGAGTGTATGTACAGATGTGAGCAAGTGCTCCATCTCGTGCCTACAATGGCGGTCTCGTTGGCGATACATTAATCATTCTTCTTCATTTCCTAATTCAACCATCCTAGGTAAGTGATGAAACTGAGTTAAAACTTCACCTTTTCATTATATTCTTTGCTATCTCATGAGAGCCAGAGACATCACAGATTTAGCTTGTCACGACTATTTGAATTTACTTGATGTCATAACTGACATTCGAATGGGCACGTCCCGAAAGCCGATGAAAGGGAAAAAGTCACTCGCCATGACGTAACTACTGATATGGGAGCCAGCCACAGGTAACAGCTAGCAGGAGAAGTAATAATAAAAGTAATAATAATACACAAAACTGAGACACTACAACTCAGTTACCTAACCAGTATGTCTTTAGGGGGCCTTGAAACACGCATTTTAAACAGAAAGAGTGTCACTGAAGAAATCCAAAAGAGAGAATGAAAAGTAATCAGAAAAATACTAGCTGTAAAGTATGTTGAAGAAGGCACAATCAGATTAAGAGCAAATAAATACATTGAAAAGCACGCCAACAATTATTGAGATAAGAAAAAACATAGGTTTGAATCTATGGACAGTTTAAAAGAATGGAACCGACTAGATTAACTAGACACGTTATGGAATTCTGCGGATTTCGCAGTAAGCCCAAAACTGAAAAAAATTAAGTGGATCGGTGTAGTAAAAGCAGACCTAAAGAAAGCAGCACTATCAAACGTGGAGCGCCAGACAACATTTTTCAGGCAGAAAATTCACGAATGGACAGCTGGCCTAGCAGAAAAGCCCAAAAAGGCCAGAAGAACATGGTTTAACGAACTGAAAAGACCCCATTCTGAAAGAATGAATGTAATTTAGACACAAAGGAAAACTAAAACAAAAGTCTGAAAAAGCCTCTTGTTGTACATACCGTGGTCTAGTAGCTCCGATACGTGGATGATGATGATAAGAAAAATAATAAAAGACTTTTAAAATGTGAGCCTTAGTGTGCTGTTTTCGTAAGTAAACAATTACAGCTGGCGAAGAAATAAATCTCTGAAATCTAAGAATTTTGTACATCGGTCAATTATTCGATAGACGAATGAGAAGTTTCGTTCTAATTAAAAGATAGTATGGAAAGTTGGCGTCTAACGTCCAGACAACACGGAGATCAACAGAGACGGACCACTATTTAGTTTGCACAAGGATGTGGGCAGGAAAGACTTCAGAATTAAGCTGCAAGCGATTCAGGAAAACGAAGGAAAATCGCATCAGTATGGTCGGAAGTGTATTTGAAGCTCCCCATCTGTGTACCACAACGTTTGGTCATTTTCTGGAGGATCAGATTTCAAATCCAATTTTGGTCACCTCACTTTTTTACGTTAAACCAGGCAAACAGAGGTGTAGAACTTCAGTAAGGAGACTCATGGTTCCCTCCATTATCCTTATCCAGAAGAAATGGTTCTATATCCGTAGTAGTCTCCATATTGTATTCGAAATAGGTCCCGTACTCAATGAGTGCTGGTAAAAACACAGCAAGTCAGTATTGGTGTCTTTATGCCAATGAATATGATTTACTAGTCATTTCTGCCTACCCCTGTAGTACATACTAGATGTGTAACTCTATCACGTCGATAACTGCACAGTGTAGTTCTTGAGTGTGTGTTTATCGATGAGTATTAGATGGAAGAAAATGAGATACTGATATCCGATGCTTTCAAAAGACCAAGTGAGTAGCTGAGCTGAATGTCTCCGTAGGATAGATGGAAAACCACCAATGCTGTATCAATCCCACGCTCCAGAAGACGATAAAACATCTCGAGTTTAACGCAGTATAGGATTTGTACGTCGAAATCCTTCTTCTATCTCCGGCAATGTTTAAGTCACGAAAATGTGTTCCAGGCATGGGATTCGAATTATCTACCCTCACATCGATTGCTACCATGCAGAACCATTTTAGTCCACTCTGATGCAAAAGCATGTTAGGATGTCAGACCCCAACAAAAATACGAACAGAAACCTTACGTGAATAGCCTAAGTACAGCAGCGACATCATACATCCGAAATAAGCGAGAGGAGCTGCCCAATGTCGCGAGCAGCCACTGAAATGGTTGTAAGTGGATTGGGGGAGCTGGGCGTGGATGAGTGTTTGACATTTGTGCTGAGGAAGTGGGCCGCTCGAGCAGGGGCTTCGTGTTTGTTGCCAGACAGCGCGCGCTTCCGGGTGACGTATTCGCTCTTGCCCAACCTCCCACTAACGCCAGACGTGCCGCTCCTTAGGACTACCGCTAACTTGGAGGCTGGCCACTCGAGACTGTACCGCTTCTTTGATACCATTACCTTTCATAGTCAGTGCTGCTGGCAAAATACATTATCCAAATTTCCGAGGGACGGGAACGTATCCCCGCCTAGTCACCTTGCTCCAGGTTTCCGAAAGGGACAGGGAGAGGGGAGAGGGTGGGGGGGGGTTCTTCAGGATTCAGACAGTAAGGGCGCAGCGAGAAGCCGATGTTTCTCACCAGAAAATGCCAAAAACTGTGGTTAAATAGCTGTTGGGACATCAGATCATAGAAATACGAATACCGGCTTAAGCCTTCTTAGCAATAAAACTCTTCTTAACCAATCACTAAACTTAACAGTGATTAATAATGCCATGTTTCACAGCCTTAAATTCAGACGCACGTTAAAGTTTTGAATATTGTACCAAAGCTCTTGATACTAAACATACGAGTGCTATCGACAGGGGATGTCAAAACGATTCTATGTTGTTAGATTCCTAGAAGACTTTTGACACTGTTCCTCAAAAGAGACTGCTAATCAAATTACGTGCCTATGGAGCATTGTCTTAGTTGTACGACTGGATTCGTCATGTCCTGTCACAGAGGTCACGAGAGCCACCGAGTAAAACAGAAGTGACATCTGGAAGTCCCCAAGGTAGTGTTACAAGACCACTACTGTTTCTGACGCATGTAAAGGTTTAGGAGCTAATTTGACCAGCCATTTTCGCTTGCCTACACCTAAACCTACCTACACCTACATGGTTACTCTACAGTTCACACTTAAGTGCCTGGCAGAAGGTTCATCGAACCATTTTCATACTGTTTGTTGATACAATAATGGATCAGCAAAGATTTTCATACTACTTCTCTATCATTCCATTCTCGAATGGCACATGGGAAAAAGGAACACATAAATCTTTCTGTTCGAGCTCTGATTTCTCTTATTTTATTATGATGACCGTTTCTCCCTACGTAGGTGTGTGTCAACACAATATTTTCGCATTGCCGGCCGATGTGGCCGAGCGGTTCTAGGCGCTACAGTCTGGAACCGCGCGACCGCTACGGTCGCAGGTTCGAATCCTGCCTCGGGCATGGATGTGTGTGATGTCATTAGGTTAGTTAGGTTTAAGTAGTTCTAAGTTCTAGGGGACTGATGACCTCAGAAGTTTAGTCCCATAGTGCTCAGAGCCATTTGAACCATTTTATTTTCGCATTCGGAAGAGAAAGTTGATGATTGAAATTTCGTAAATAGATCTCGCCGCAAAGCAAACCGCATTTGTTTCAATGACTGCCACCCCAACTCGTGTATCATATCAGTGACGCTCTCACCCCTATTGTGCGATAACACGAAACGAGCTGCCCTTCTTTGCACTTTTTCGATGTCCTCCGCCAATCCTACCTGGTAAGGATCCCATACAGCGTAGCAATATTCCAGTAGAGAACGGACAAGTGTAATGTAGGCCGTCTCTTTAGTGGGTTTGTCGCGTCTTCTAAGTGTTCTGCCAACAAAGCGCAGCCTTTGTTTCGCCTTCCCCACAATATTATCTATGTGGTCGTTCCAATTGTTCGTAATTGTAATTCCTAGGTATTTAGTCGAATTGACAGCCCTTAGATTTGTACGATTTATCGTATACCCTAAATTTATCGGATTTCTTTTAGTAACCATGTGGATGACCTCACACTTTTCTTTGTTTAGTGCCAATTGCCACTTTTCGCACCATACAGAAATTCTCTCTAGATACTAACCTTACGACTTATCTTAGAAGAAAGATTAAGAAAAGGCAAACCTACGTTTCTAGCATTTGTAGACTTAGAGAAAGCTTTTGACAACGTTAACTGGAATACTCTCTTTCAAATTCTGAAGGTGGCAGGGGTAAAATACAGGGAGCGAAAGGCTATTTACAATTTGTACAGAAACCAGATGGCAGTTATAAGAGTCGAGGGGCATGAAAGGGAAGCAGTGGTTGGGAAAGGAGTGAGACAGGGTTGTAGCCTCTCCCCGATGTTATTCAATCTGTATATTGAGCAAGCAGTAAAGGAAACAAAAGAAAAATTCGGAGTAGGTATTAAAATTCATGGAGAAGAAGTAAAAACTTTGAGGTTCGCCGATGACATTGTAATTCTGTCAGAGACAGCAAAGGACTTGGAAGAGCAGTTGAACGGAATGGACAGTGTCTTGAAAGAAGGATATAAGATGAACATCAACAAAAGCAAAACGAGGATAATGGAATGTAGTCAAATTAAATCGGGTGATGCTGAGGGGATTAGATTAGGAAATGAGACACTTAAAGTAGTAAAGGAGTTTTGCTATTTAGGGAGTAAAATAACTGATGATGGTCGAAGTAGAGAGGATATAAAATGTAGACTGGCAATGGCAAGGAAATCGTTTCTGAAGAAGAGAAATTTGTTAACATCGAGTATAGATTTAAGTATCAGGAAGTCGTTTCTGAAAGTATTTGTATGGAGTGTAGCCATGTATGGAAGTGAAACATGGACGATAACCAGTTTGGACAAGAAGAAAATAGAAGCTTTCGAAATGTGGTGCTACAGAAGAATGCTGAAGATAAGGTGGGTAGATCACGTAACTAATGAGGAGGTATTGAATAGGATTGGGGAGAAGAGAAGTTTGTGGCACAACTTGACTAGAAGAAGGGATCGGTTGGTAGGACATGTTTTGAGGCATCAAGGGATCACAAATTTAGCATTGGAGGGCAGCGTGGAGGGTAAAAATTGTAGAGGGAGACCAAGAGATCAATACACTAAGCAGATTCAGAAGGATGTAGGCTGCAGTAGGTACTGGGAGATGAAGAAGCTTGCACAGGATAGAGTAGCAAGGAGAGCTGCATCAAACCAGTCTCAGGACTGAAGACCACAACAACAACAATTGCCACTTTTCGCACCATACAGAAATTCTCTCTAGATCATTTTGTAATTGGAATTAATCGTCTCATGGTTTTACTAGACGGTAAATTACAGCGTCATCTGCAAACAATCTAAGGGGGCTGCTCAAATTATCACCTAGGTTATTTATGTAAATCAGGAACAGCAGAGGGCCTATGACACTACCTTGCGGAACGCCAGATATCACTTCTGTTCTACTCGATGATTTACAGTCTATCCTCTCTGAGAGGAGATCACGAATCCAGTCACACAACTGAGACGATACTCCGTATGCACGCAATTTGATTAATAGGCGCTTGTGAGGAACGGTATCAAAAGCCTTCTGGAAATCTAGGAATATGGAATCGATCTGAGATCCCTTGTCGACAGCACTCATTGCTTCATGGAAATAAAATGTGTTGCACAAGAACGGTATTTTCTGAATCCGTGTTGGTTATGTATCAATAAGTCATTTTCTTCAAGGTGATTCATAATCACACTATATGCTCCAAAATCCTACTGGAATTTGAGGTCAGTGCTTGAATATTGGTGTGACCTGTACTAATTTCCAGTCTTTAGGAACAGACCTTTCGTCAAGTGAGTAGTTGTATATGATTGCTAAGAAAGGCGCTACTGTGTAAACATACTCTGAAAGGAACCTGATTGATATACCATCTGGACCGGAAGACTTGACTTTCTTAAGTGATTTGAGTTGTTTCGCAACACCTAAGATATCTACTTTTATGTCACACATGCTAACAGCTGTTCTGGTTTAGAATTCTGGAATATTTACTTCGTCTTCTTTCGTGAAGGAATTACGGAAAACTGTATTTAGTAACTCCGCTTTAGTGGCACCATCATCGGTAATATTTCCAATGCTATCGCACAGTGAGGGTATTGACTGGTTTTCGCCACTGGTGTACTTTACATACGACTAGAATCTCTTTGGCTTTTCTACCATATTTTGAGACAATGTTTCACTGTGGAAACTATTAAAAGCATCTCCCATTGAAGTCCGCACTAAACTTCGAGCTTCCGTGAAACTTAGCCAGTCTTGGGGATTTTGCGTTTTTCTGAATTTGGCATGTTTTTTCGTTTCTTCTGCAACAGTGTTCTGACGTGTTTTGTGTACCATGGTGGATCAGTCCCGTCTCTTATTAACTCATGCGGTATCTATCTATCTAGGCAGATGATATTGTCATTTACCGTCTAGTACAATCTTCAGACGATAAAAACCAATTGCAGAATGACTTAGACACGATATTTCTATGGTGCGAAAAGTGCCATATGACTGTAAATAAGGAAAATTGTGAGGTCATCTAGATTGGTACTAAAAGAAATCCGTTGAATTTCAATTGCACTATACGTCATACAAGTCTAAAGGCAGACGATTCAACTAAATACCTAAGAATTATAGTTACAAACAACTTTAATCGGAACGATCACATAGATAATGTTGTGGGGAAGACAAAAGAAAGACAGCATTTAAGTGTCAGAACACTTAGAAGATGCAATAGGTCTGCTAAAGAGACCGCCTACACTATGCTTATCCGTCCTCTGATAGAGTACTGCTGTGAAGTATGCGATCCGTGCCAGATAGAATTGACGGAGGACATCGAAAAAGCTCAAAGAAGGGCAGCTCGTTTCCTATTATCGTGGAATGGGGAAGAGAGTGTCACGTACATGATAAGGTAGTTCAGGTAGCAATCACTAAAACAAAGGCGTTTTACGGTGCGTCGAAATATCTTCACGAAATTTCGATCACCAACTTCCTTCTCCGAATGCGAAAATATTCTGTTGACACCCAACTACATAGGGAAAAATGATCGTCGTAATAAAATGTGAGAAATCAAACTTGTACGCAGAGGTTTATGTGTCCGTTTTTCCCACGCGCTCTTCGAGAGTTGAATGGTAGAGAAATGGTCTGAAGGAGGTTCGATGAATCTTCTTCCAGGCACTTCAGTGTACATTGCGCAGTAGTGACATAGATGTAGATGTGTCAGCTGGAAAATTTTAAAAATCGGATATAAAACCCTTAGGAAAATACACTGCTTATATTGGACCACGCCACGGAAATTGTAATGACATTCAATTTCTGATGGTTATGCTCAGGAACCAATTCATTTTCATCACGACCTAACCAAGGTTGCGATAACGCACCGCGACTAATTAATATGCATTTAAGTGAATTTTCGCTGAATATTTTGTTACTTTAGCAGTTTAACACAGATTTACAAATATGGTCGCGAGTAATGTTACTAGTTTTTTAAGCGTAGAATAGTGGTTGTTGCAGTATTGGTAGGTTAATAGTTGTAGTCGATATTCTCAAAATAGTAGTGAGAGTAATAGGCGATAAAGCTAAATGTAAAATAAGTGAATGTGGATAAAGTATAGAGGAAACTTGACTATTTTTCTCTGACATAGAACGGACACGTGACAGGGAACTGAAAACGGTGCCATAGAAGAGTGCACTTAAAGTGTAGGCAGTCAACATAATTTTAATTTTTGAAGGAAAGATGTACAACGTATTTATCATGAATATTACTACAAATCTAGGTTACAATTAGTGGAGAAATAACCTTATTAAACTGAAACTGCGATATTAAATAATTACATAACATAAACTTGACGAGAAACGATCCATTATTGCTTTCGAGAAGTTGTACTATTACGAATAAGCGCAGAAAATTTTCACTGTTGATTGAACTGATGAGAAACAACAGCAAGATGAAACTAATTTTAAAATGTCCTGATACATACAGAGGAGCATGATGGGCCAGCAATAGAGTAGAGTACATGAGCTCAGTATTACAGGAAAAGGGAGTAGACCACTTGTTTTTTCTAGGCTGAATTAGACGTGTGTGTGTGTGTGTGTGTGTGTGTGTCCGTGTGTGTGTGTGTGGGTTGTGTATTGAACCGGGGACCTAGAAAAGACGGAGAGGCTTCGTCCTGCCGTAGCCCTCAGTGGTTCACAACCCAACAACAGACCACCCACCCCACTGCTGCCCCACACCGACCCCAGGTTTATTGTGCGGTTCGGCACCCAGTGAACTCCCCCCCCCACCCCCCTCTTCCTCCCCTGCGAACGTCTCATACGAGACGAGTGTACCCCAAATGTTTGTGTGGTAGAGTAATTATGGTGTACTCATACGTGGAGACAGTGTTGGCGCAGCAATCGCCGACATAATGTAACTGAGGCGGAATAAGTGGAACCAGCCCGCATTTGCCGAAGAAGATCGAAAACCGCGTAAAAAACATCCACAGGCTGGCCGGCACACCGGACTTCGACACTAATCCACTGGACGGATTCGTGGTGGGGACCGGCACGCCTTCCCGTTCGGGAAGCGGCGCGTTAGACCGCGCGGCTAGCCGAGGGAGTGAATTAGACGTACTAGCAAACGCATATAACTTTTTAATATGTGTAGATCGACCTGATCATTACAAGAGAAGCCGGCCGAAGTGGCCGTGCGGTTAAAGGCGCTGCAGTCTGGAACCGCAAGACCGCTACGGTCGCAGGTTCGAATCCTGCCTCGGGCATGGATGTTTGTGATGTCCTTAGGTTAGTTAGGTTTAACTAGTTCTAAGTTCTAGGGGACTAATGACCTCAGCAGTTGAGTCCCATAGTGCTCAGAGCCATTTGAACCATTACAAGAGAACCAGTTTCCTCAGAACTATTGATAAAACAGAGAAAGTGAAAAGATGCCTCTGAGCACTATGGGACTTAACTTCTGAGGTCATCAGTCCCCTAGAACTTAGAACTACTTAAACCTAACTAACCTAAGGACATCACACACTTCCATGCCCGAGACAGGATTCGAACCTGCGACCGCAGCGGTCGCGCGGTTCCGGACTGTAGCGCCTAGAACCGCTCGGCCACCCCGAAAGTGAAAAGATGGCACAAAGCTAACGCATTACAACATGGTTTTGTTGTAATCCATTGGTGTTGTCTGGCAATTTTAGTTTTACCATTTTTATCAATAGGCGCTAAGATGACTGCACGTAACGGATGCAACCGGTAGCCTTTTAATTGTTGTAGCGATCTACACACATTAAGAAGTTTTATGGTTACACAGAGATCGCTTGTTCCTGAATCTGATCATGTTAAATTTCGTGAAAACAGTAGTAAATATTGTATAGTTCAAATAGTGAACTTCCAGGAGTCGTGCGATGTGTGTTCACAACTTTACCGGAAAATAAAGAAAGGATGTCCAGATTCAGGCAACAAACATGTGAATACCGTGGGGGAGAAAACAAATGAATTGGGCAGGAATCTGCGTAAGTGAACGTGTGAACCTCTACGTTATGGTTCTTGAAGCCTCACATATATACTCCACACATTTTCTTCTGTCGCATTCTGGTGTTGTTGGTGCCTGCTTTGTTTTTTGGAAGACAATCTTCGTTTCCTATACATTAGTGAAGTATTAGATACTAAAAGTTAACAGTAACATTCGGTTAACATGACCAGACTGTTCTGCGGTGATCAGTCCGTTTGAACATGGCTGACGTTGGTTTAAATGAAGTTTTGCAGATCCGTCTGCAGTTTCAAGACTGTTACGGAGCAAGGACAACAAATTGTATTAGGACACAGTAATTATCATAGCTTGATGCGTTTCTGACGTGTCCCACTGCTGACAGTGATGTGGTGGTTATCAAGGTCTTTGCTGACTATGAGTTTGTGCCTCTCATAGACTGCAGAAAGTCGGTTATCCATGGTAACGTTACTGCAACACATTCTCTGCACCAGATGTCTTTGCAACAGTGAGTTTTACTGAAAGAAAGATACAACTAAGATAATTCCCACACTCAAGCGATGGATTAATGAAAGTATCCTTAGCGAATAATTTTAAAGAGATGAGCACGCGATTCGTGGGGTCCCGAGCTATCAGGCCAGCGTCTCCCTCCCCCCGTAAAAAGGATTTCACGGGAGCATGTCGCTCCTGTGGCGAGGTTTTATGCTTTAAACGTGGTGTGTGTGTTTAGGGATGTCTAGATAACAAAACTGAACTAACTTATATCGGGTCTGCCAAGATTGAAGCTGACAAATTTTCAAAACCTCACCTTTATGAGGAATAATGAGGAGTTTTAACGTTCATACTGATTATCGTGCGGGCAACCTGCAATAGTACTGTAAGTGAATTCTGGTTATTTTTTGATCCTGAAACAATTGCGGTCATTAGGCCCTGTTTTACATATAATCAATCATTCATCTTATTTTACGTTACATTCATTACGATGCATATTACAAGAGTTTTACATCCAGTATGGAATTCAGTATTAGGAAATGGTTATGGCATAAAGAATGGAAACGATAATACGCCATCAGTCCACAAAGCTTTGAGCCTGGATTAATTAAAAATACAGAAAAGTTACTACGGTGGATTTAATGCTTCAGGTGTTCTACATAGTCTCGCCCACCCTTCTCCCCTCCCACTTGAGCCCAACGAACAGAATGTTCATACAACCACGTGGAACTGACTGAAAGCTCTTGTGTTCTATTGTTTTCACCTCGCCCGTCACATTGGCTGGAAAGACAGTAATTTCGTCAAAGTGTTGACCCTTCGCGTGAATTTCTGCACCTAGTCGCATTGTGGCAGTCTCGTCAACCGTGATTTTCTTTCCAGAAAATAATTGTTCATAATTTGCATTTCAGTCAAGCTGCAGCAGATATTAATGCGTCGTTGTTTTTGTTGGGGAGTCAAGGTTAGGGGGACATACTTCTTAATATATTTCTCTTCTTCACAACATTCTGGAGAATATCTTTAACACTTGATTTAGAGAAGTTGCTCT
The DNA here is from genome assembly GCF_021461385.2 of Schistocerca piceifrons. Classification (NCBI taxonomy): domain Eukaryota; kingdom Metazoa; phylum Arthropoda; class Insecta; order Orthoptera; family Acrididae; genus Schistocerca; species Schistocerca piceifrons. The sequence continues at coordinate 872,909,869 of NC_060149.1, read as the reverse complement.
AGTGCGATTTGTGACACAACAGTTTTGACACACTATGGCCACACGCCCCTCGACTTAACATTGGCGGCTCACAACTGATTGGTCGAATGCAGATATGTTGTGTATAATTGTTAGTTCAAGCTGCTGCCGTAGTTATTGCGCTGAAGTCGTTTATGCGCTAGGACTAACATTAATCTCAGAACTTTTGGATGGGTGGCGTAGCTAGAGGAGAAAGAAACAAGCTTTCTATTCCATTGTAAAAGTAAAGATAAATTATACTCAGGTTGATTTAAACTACTCACTTGCATTAATGGTTGTGTAACAGAGATAGAGGAATGTCACGGAAATAACGAAGGGAGCAAGGAAAGAAAGTGGTGCGACTGAGAGAACTGGCACAGGACGCCAGCTGTGAGTTGTTGGCATTGTTAACAGACAGTTCTATTAAAAATATATTCTCATGTTGGGGTCAACGGCCATGAACAACAACGTTTGGATGTCAGGAATCATTCACGGCTGGCTCGGGCTGTAATAGTGGACTGAGAAATGGATTACAATGTATTTCACAGATACCATTTAAAACTACGGTTTACTTATTAAATAATTTTTTTTCAGGCACTGCGTACAAGTAAATATAATGCACTTAATAAATGCCAAATCTTAGCGGTGTCCCGTTTGGCACTGCCTTTGAAAATATTACTGTCCACCTGGTGTGAGAATTTTTGACACTATTGACGTGGATGCAGATCAAACTTCCAGAACATGTATGGGTTATATAGCAAGATGTGAAGTGCATTATTCTCAAAACTTTACATATTCTAGCAGAATCCACGACACAAGTAGTGCCGTCCACCAACTAACATAGCATCGTCGTAACAAATGCTGTCTGCAAACGCTAATAGGTTTTATAAAAAATGTTTTGCTGTTCAGGTTAGCTTTATTTTTGTTATTTGTGCTTTAAGTATATGGACTGCTTGAAAATGAGCTCTCAGAGTATGAAATGCATAATTTGTTAAATAAAATAAACAGAAATATGGTCTTGATCGGTAGCTGTGAAGTGAATTAAAATATGTGTACAACATTTTTTAAGGTGTCTGTAACATCGAGAGCTTCTGAAATCGGGAAAACGATGCATCTCGTTGCGCGATGTCCCCCCGGGTGAGGCTAAGAGCAGTGTTGTGATCGTGGGAGGGACCTTACAAGGACGAAGTAGATCTCTGTTCAGGTGTCACAAAATGTTCTCATCCTGTGAGACATGGAGCTTTGTAAAATTTCATATTGAGAGAGGGATATCAGAGAACTAGACTCTGTCGTGAAATGCTTTTATGGGGAACATTCCTGGCAAGTAGGTGTTTTTCGTATGACAAAATACGACGTTACTTAACAACGACGAAACTAGTTACCAAACTATTCGTTTGGTGGGGCTCAAAACCAGAGCCCAGAGCTGGCCGGGGCGTCTTCAGTCACGCTCAGTTCGAAGCGATACACATCACTGAAGGCAATTCTACACCAATCAATGATATTCTAGGCCGAAGACATGTACAATACATCTACCGATTTCCATCCCACTCAGATAATTCCTTCGTGGTGTGTCTTTTTTTTTTTGTCTTAGAGGTTATGTGCACAGGCAATAAAGGAAGCGTGTTTTGAAAGTATCATTTTCACTTTCAGTGCAAGCTCCCTTCTTCCGATGTCAGCTTAACTCAGGTGAATGGAAGATGACTCAGGTTCAGACGCACCACAAACAAGAGTGTCAGACAAAGTGACTCAGCGACCTGAAGGCAGTAGGTGTGCTCGAGGAACATCGCTGGGTTGTATGCTTTTAGATTAGCGCTAAGAAATGTTCGTTCGCTGCCGCCATGTGGTCTGTGTAGGCTAAGTCAACGACACGTCAGCTTCGAGTAAACTAATTTTATGGCGAATAGCCCTTCGAAGCCAAGCTTACGAGTTCTACCGTAGCGTTACACAAAACAGTCTGGCCATTCACATATTTAAACTCAATCTGAAGCTGCTTATGTAGTATACAAACACACGCTAATGTCTTAGTGGACAATACATGCGACAGAAATGCATAATAACTAAATAAATCATGTATTATCTATTGTTCATACACCGAAATGAGGGGTAGTTAAGAAAGTGCACAGGCCTTCATATTTAATTAACTTCAATACCGTATTTCAGAGCTATAAATACCGAATCTTATGGCATTCCTGTTGATCTCTATTTATTAGCGCACAACAGGGTGTCATGTAATCAAATCTTCCCAAAGCATGCATTTAAACTCGTACTGATCCAGCCCGTGCAGTATCATTTCACTCGATAATGTTTTCGAAAATGTTTCGTTTTGGCTTATCAGTCTATTCATTGGTTTAATGCGGTCCGCAACGAATTCCTCACTTGTGCCAACCTCCACCTCTTATAGCAGCACTAGCACCCATCTTCCTGAATTATTTGTTGGATATCTTTCCTTACAGTTTTTACCCTCTACAGCTCTCTCGAAGACCATGGCTGGCATTCCTTGATGTCTTAACACGTGTCCTACCATCTTCTCCCTTATCCCTGTCCTGTTCTCCACATGTTTATCTCCTAGCTGATTTTGCAAAGATCCTCCTCATTTCTTATCCGTTCACCTCATTTGCTACATCGTTTATATCAACACATCTCAAATGTCTCGATTAATCGGCATTTCCTGTTTTCCCGCAGGCAGTGGTTCACTTTTATGAAAATTATATGAACTGTTGAAATGTGCAGTAATTAAAGGAATCTTTTTAAGTAATGTCTCTTATTCTCGTACCGAGATAAACATCATTAAAAAAAGAGACCTAGATACACGAACATACTAACTTCAGAACTGTAAACACTGAATCTCATGGGAGACTGGCGAATGGGATTGTATCGTAAAGTGGGGAAAATATAAACAGCGGGATGAATAGAAACGAAACTTCCAAAAAAATGTCTAGGCTATAGTGTCGGAAGACAAATGGGAATATGATTCAAAGATTCGTTTGTGTAGGTTGCCAGTCAACCAGTCTAACAGGGAAATTATTAATTTCAAATTTGGCGACAGTGTCAGTTGATGATTTATTCATTCTATGACAAACATCTGGTGCTGAACTTCCTTATTTCAAACCTTTTTTGTAAGTATTAATCTAAATAGCATTGTTTTAGTTTAAGTACATCGTAAGGAAATATGCAATTGCGTTTCATTAATCGAAAGTTCATTTTTGAAGTACACTTTAACCTGATTTGTGTTTCGGCTGATTAAAACCGTAGGATTTGTTTTCGGAATTTGGGGGGTGAATAGGAACAGTAATTGTCAATGTTTCTTCAGAATATCAAGAATTTGACGCAAGTGAAGAGACACCAAGTACCATTCTCAACCCAGGAAATTATGCTATGATTAAAGTACACGGGAAGAGTAAGTAGTCACTTATAGTTTATGCAAGTGATATTTGTTCATTAGAACGCGAAGATTATGTCGTCTTCTTTGAAGGAAACAAAAACAGGGTTGATCAACCACGTTTATTTTAACAGATGAGGAGTCCTTTCTTAGTCAAGGAGATGTTGTTCAAAAGCTCTTTGTTATTTCTGCATGTACGACTTGTAGATTCAAAGACGTCATGTTTAAACATGATATCAGTGACTTAATGTATCAACGAACAAACTAAGTTCATCAATTTAATGTTACAATACAGTACTTAGAGATGTAACATTATTTATTTGGAAAACAGAAAAAAAAACAAAATTCGTGCAATATTTTTAGTTTTTGCACTGAAGGGAACTTTGTTGAACCAGATAGGTCCCTATCTACCCCAAAGACCAATAAATAGAAAAAAAATGTTAACACTGCTGTTTTTGTTCTCTGCAGGGTTAACAGAAACACCAAGTTTTTATTTTTTTGTGCCATAAGCATGAGCTAGGCCTCAAATCGAATTATAAGTTTAAAGTTAGGCACAAGACCTCTAAATCACACAATTTTGATGTTCATATTGCTTTTTAAAATTATCAATTTTTTCTTTTAAAATTGTAAGTTGGTTCTACTTACCCCATTTGACGGTATTTTGTTGTCTTAAACAAAATATAAGGTGCATGAATAACGATGTTATAGTCCTGAAAATAATCTTATGCAAGCCAAACAGGAAACTTGTCATTACTGAAATGCCTGTTTTGGCAGTTTGTTTGCGCCAAAAGTGAGTTAATGAATCCAAACACAGAAGACGTATTACGCCAAGCCCAGTCACTGGAGAGTCATCAAACGAAGTAGAAACGTGAAAGTAAGGGCCAGTATGTCTCGACAACATCAAGGTGCAGTACCAGTATTTGAGAATCTTCAACAAGAACAAAACAACTGGATCTAGAAAATGCTGCTGCTGCGACAATAATATGTGTGTGAAACCAGAGGACAGAAGGGGAGCGTCTGCAGCGACGAGCGGATACTGGGCTACGTAGTGTAATCGCAGCATGAGACGAGTGACATTCTGTCTGCATAATATTGATATGCTGTACAGCTTCAATGTTGACTCGACACTCGACTGCCGCATTGAGGGTACACCTGCCTACGTCGACGAAATGGAAACCACAGGCAAAACTGTTTTATTTCCAACAGTTTGCTTCGCCTTCCAGCTACTTCTCTAATAGTTATCACTCCGACATAGACATTTTTCGTAGCGTTGTACCAACTTTCCAATAACCTCGTCATAGAAGACAGCCGCCTCTGCGTCTCTATGCTGGTCTGCAGTTCGTTGTCTGAGCCAAAATGTTGTCTCCATAGACAGCGGTTCATACGAGCTGGGATGAACATCAGAGAGCGCCAAGTCTGAGCTCGTATGTTGCGTGATCAAACACATTCCATCAGAAACGCTAGAGGAGCATCCTCATTGCCCCTGCAGTGTGCGGACGAGAATTGTCGCGAAGAAGGAAATGCATGACAGGTGCGTTATGTGGGGTTGCATGAAGTTAAGCGTAATCTCGCAGTGGGCACCCGTACTTGGAGGGAGACACTATTGTTATAAATAGCTTTACGTGTTCATTGTGTGCTCAGAAATGAAAAGAGCGATGTGACGCGATCGACAGGCATACCCGAAACATCTGTGGTAAGCTTCATCGGATTTTCACTGTCGTTTCCATTTCGAGACCTATCGGAGTTTACTTTCCAAATAGCTCTCGCATTTCAGTAGGGCAGAGCCTGGTCTCATATCACAGTGAATGTGCAGCCTTCGTCAAATAATGATGAGTACAACAGTTTACCTTCTTGCACAGTCAGCGAACATGTCACTCACCACCGTCGTTTTGGGTACTATCTTTCACTAATAAACCAAACGACCTGTCTCCCTACTAATTAGATGTTGAGTGTTATATGACCATTACTGTTCACAATATGTGTGACCTAGTGGATAACGCCAGAACCTACATGAAGCTGTTCAAGGATGATGGTGTGCATCAATCCAAATAGTTTCGAGAGTAGATTAATAAAAAAAATAGATGAAAGTTAAGATGGTGATTCTAATGTTTCAGATGCTCAATATAGTTTCTCCCCTCCCCGCCCCCCCTTCAGTACAACGCACACTGTTCATATATACAACCATGTGAAATTGTCAGAAAGACTCTTCTTTTGGCTGTGGTGCAAAGTGTGCGTCACATTGACTTGAATGTCGGTTATGTCTCCAAAGCGCCGACCAATCACGAAAAATTCTGCATTTTGTCGTCCTGTGCTGGGTTCGTATTGATAGCACCAAGTCTCGTCACCCGTGATGTTTATTTCCAGAACCGAATTGTCCGCGTTTTGCATTTCAATCAAGTCGCGCAGGCGTCCACGCGTCGTTGTATTCGTTCGGGAGTCAAGGTGTTCGGGAAAAGCTTCGCACACATTTTTCTCTTCTTAAAAACATTTTGGAGATTAAAGATGTTGCTCATTTGCGATTTGTGACACAACAATTTGACACATTAAGCAGCACGTCTTCTGCTTAACACCACCTGCTCACAGCTGACTGTTGCAATGCACATCTGTTGTTTACGGTTGTTAGATCAGGCTGCTACCACAATGAAAGCGCTGACGACCCTTATACGCTAGGAATAAAATCAATTTCGGAACTTTTTGGACGAATGGTGTGTCGATAGGACTTCAAAAACTAAATTACACATTATTATGGAAGGCCAAATAACTGTTACTTAATGATGTACTACGCTTCAAAGTTCGCAGATACATGACACTGTTTCTCAACATAGTCACGAAATCTCATTTAATACATTTACATGCGCTCCCAAAACCGGATTTCGCAGACCGATTTATCAATACCGTTTCTGGCTGGCCATGTAAACACTCCAAAATCGATTATGGAAATCCGTTTCTAGCTGCCAGTTTTCCACTTCCACAATCGATTTTCGCTCCCATTTAAACGCACAACAGTTTTTGAAACATGCTTTGGCTCTCAAGTTACGTCTCGTTTTCATAACATTCAACTAATATGGAAGAAGTGACTTACTGTGCAATGCAGGAGAAACAGGAATATTAGACTGAGCATGTCTATCTCTAATATTCAAGTGAAGAGATACAGCGACTGTGCTCTCTAATTCAGTAACTGGAACAGCTGTTTTCGAGACTCCTTATTTAACTGGGCTAGCAAATCCCCTTCAGAGCTTAACATGTAAAGATGACAGCGAAAAACTGTTTCCAAAGTTCCGTTTTCGTCTTTCGGAAGATGTGACGTACTTAAACGTACTCTGTAATCATCGGTCGGAACGTTCAGTTCCTCGACAACAGAAATCCGTTGCTTGGCCACGGACCCTTTCCACAACCGCTGTGTGAACATCGACATCACTGGAAAATCTCTTTCCCCCCAGTAGTCCTTTCAGCTTGCCGAATAGATGTATATGACACGGTGTAAGATCTGGACTTTCCGATGAGCATCACCTAGGTCTGTGCGCCCTCGATCAGATTGCTGGCGCCTTTTCACTACGGTTGGACGTGACATTGCATTTCTTCCACATACCGCCATAATTTCACGGTCTATCTGTGTACAACTTCGTCGCGTTGTCTACAAAATATTGGTGTCGCACATACGTCATCTTTAGAATACGTTTTCAATAGCCATATATCTTGAATCGCACACTCTGATGCCCCTTTTGGCCGTACCGCAACAGAACTGTCTCTGCAGGAAACCTGGAACTTGTTCTCTTCTGGCAATGTGCCCCTCTTGTTGCACAACGTTACTAGCGTGGGACAATCATGTTTGTACGTATGTAGAAGTCGCCATGCTAGAAAATTGTATCGAAATGCTGAAAAACGTGCAGAGAATCAAAGCTCGGTGCAGAAACTGGCAACTGGAACTCAGTATAATGAAATATAAGGTACTGAGCACGAATAAGTGGAAATACCGGCTGTTGTTCGGTTACGTGATTGCTGGACGATGACTGGAAACAGTCACATTCTATAAATATCTGGAGCAGTGATCAGGTAAAAATAATCGTGGAAAGGCAGATGCCATACTCAGCAGCATGGAAAAAATGCTCTGCAATATAGTCCATACGTGAAGAAGGCAAGTTGCAAAACTTTCGTTTGACCAATATCTGAGCATAGTTCCTCAGTCTGGGACGCTCAGCAGGTAAGACTGACAGACGAATTCATACGGAGACTATACCCGCGTACCATTTGCGGTTGCAACGGGAGATGGAGGAAGTGACAGTGATACACTAGACATAACATAGGTGGCCTGCAGAGTATAGAGGCACTTGTAAATTGTTGGCATAACGTTAGTCGGCAACATGTCCATCACGGATCTTCAGCGTCCACTGTCGATGCTCTGTGGGCTCTCTTATAACGCTATTTGCAAGGAACCTATGTCAGCGCTCTTTGATTCCAGATCACGACATTTACTGCTCTCGTTATAGCGTACTAATTTCTCAAAGTCAATGATCATGTGCAGTACTGGAATCGTAACCAATTTCATATTGTAATGAATGTAAAATGTGATAGAAAGTTAATTTTAGCCTCATACACTTTTCCAAAAAATATCAGAGTATAATATTTGTCCATGCTATAAGGAATTGCTGTCCAGTTTGATAATCTCCTGGCCAACGAGATTAACGACCCCTTTGTAGTCATATATGCTGGCTTCAGCTTATAGCTGATTTTGCTGTACTCAGTACCGAGTAAAGACTGATTCTTTGAGACTGTCCAGACCTCGACAGGAGTGTGCCTTTCACACCTGCGCGCAGCCAGGCAGAGTTGAAGGATGTGGAGACACGGCAGTGGCGGGGGCAAGATTCGCGGAGGCCACCAGGCCCCCAGAGGTGCCCCCCGCTTTTCGGCTGCAGCCACGCCTCTCTGTCTGCACACTCTCTCGTCACTCCTAGGTACGCTGCACAGCTGGTCTTCCTGATCTAGTCAAAAGATGCACACGAGTCCACATGCAGACTACAGTGCCGGAGAAGAAAATCTACGTCTACTTACAGGGGCTGAACAAAAATATGGAAACGCCGGAAACTAAGGTGACCATCCGTCCCGTTTTTTTCGGGACAGTCCCGATTTCTGAGTGTCTGTCCCGAATTCTTTCAAAGGTAGTTCGGGACACCTGTTTGTCCCGAATTAGACATTCATGTCGCCTGTATTGGTATATTTTATTATTAGTTTTAGTTATGGTGGGAAATTGTTTGACAAGAGGGTACCACAAACTGTCGAAAGCGTTATCAAACTGTTTCTATTGTGCAAACACGTGTTGGCCGCAGCTCGAACAGCTAATGGGCAGCCAGAGACCACGGCAACTGGGAAAAAGTAGCACTCGAAGCCATTCGCGCGGTCGAAACGGTTCTAACCGTAACTCGAACCCGAAGAAGGAAGAAATCTGCATATTTTCTGTTAGCCATGGAAGAGGAGGTTTTATGGCAAACATGGAGACGAAATACAAAGTAACTCGAACAGACAGCCGGCCGGGGTGGCTGAGCGGCTCTAGGCACTACAGTCAGGTCGCAGGTTCGAATCCTGCCTCGGGCATGGATGTGTGTGATGTCCTTAGGTTAGTTAGGTTTAAGTAGTTCTAAGTTCTAGGGGACTGATGACCTCAGAAGTTAAGTCCCATTGTGCTCAGAGCCATTTGAACCATCGAACAGACGAACAGTAATATACGCTCTCGTTGACTTTGGCGTCGTCAACGCAGTGTATGCTGCTCTCTATAATACTGCCATTTGTCATCTGCGTGCGCCATATTATATCAGATTGAATTTTGTGTTACATCGTGTTATGGCATATTACGTTTGATAAGTTTAGTTGTGCCAACAACACTGTTCCAGGTCAAAGATGGGTTGAGATGATTTCTCATTTCAGCCAGAATCATGTGCCATTCTCAAATGTACTCAAGCTAGTGGAGTTTCTTTTCTGCCTTCCTGGCACTAATGCTGCTACTGAAAGGGTATTTTCCCACATGAACAATATATGGACAAGTGACAAAACAGTTGGCTGTAGAAACCATGAAAGCAATGTTAGTAAGTAGAGTAAATTATGATGAAACTTGTGTCAAATTTTTCATATGTTGCGAAAAATACAGACTTGATAAAGAAAATTCACAGCACTGATAAATACAGTTGCTCTGATCACACTCATTCATCTTAGAAGGCATTAATAAGAAGTAAATGTGCTTTTATTTGTAACAAAGTTAATTGATTTTTGTCTTTATTATATGTAATTGAAACCTTTTTCTCATATAACAAATAAATAAATAAATATAGCCTATTTTGCAAAATTTTTAATGTGTCCCGGATTTGGGCCTAGGAAATATGTTAATGTCCCGCATTTGAATCTAGAAAATATGGTCACCTTACGGAAACACAACATATTATTATGCCTAATACGCTGGAGGAAACCCGTTGGCATTCGAAATAGCTTCGTGTCGTCTCGGAATGCATAAATACAGGTCCCGTATGGTTTCCAAGGAGATCTTACAGTATTTTTCCTTGAAAATAATGGCACGTTTAAGTAACGATTATGGTGGTGGATAGCGATGACGCACCCTTCTCTCCAAAGCCGACCACAAAAGCCCAATACTGTGACATCTGGTGTCTGTGGTGGCCGGGAGTGATGCAGCAATTCATTTCGTGCTTACAAACCAGTCCTGGTCGATGCGGGCTGGGGCTCTGTCATCTTGTGACATAGAATCACAACATTGTACCGTGGGATGAACCTGATCAGCCAAAATGGTCCCATAATCCTTAACAATAATGCGACCTTGCGGAGTAACCGTGGGGCCCATCGACTCCCACGATATGGCTTTTCAAATCACCACCCTACCACCGCCATGTTCACTTTTGGGACGTAAACTCGGCCAGAAGTTGGAAACAGTGTGAAACAAGATTCATCCGACCAAATGACATTCTCTCATTGCTCCAAAGTCCGGGTTTTATGGCTTCGACGCCACGTTTTCCTGTTACGGACATTTGCATCACTGATGAATGGTTTTGGAATATTGCACACCTTACCGATCGAGGTGACACAGTGGTTAAGACACTAGATTTGCATTCGGGAGGAAGGCGGTTCAAATTCCCGCTAATACATCCAGATTAATATTTTCCCCGATTTCCGTAAATCTCTTAGGACAAAGTTTACTCAGACGAGGCCACGACCGATTTCTTTCCTCAACTCGAGTTTGTACTCGGACTGACTATGTGTAGTTTTGTGCGAAATGGGAATTGTTCTTCTTCGGCCGTTTTGAAATAAAGATCCACTTATATCAATTTTTTTTACTATGGAAGAGACTCTGACCTACCACTTCAAACAAGAAACGGAAAACTAAGGGACCTGCCCGAACATCCTTCTTCTTAGTCAAATTTGGGACCTTTTGACTTTCGGTTATTCATTCCCACGCCTAAAGAAATTTATAGCAGGAAACTTTTTGTATTCAATAAACGAGCTGTGTCAACCACATGTGGCTATTTTGCTGTCTTCCCAGTGTCTCAGATCTCGAATGAAATCTACAAATTGCATGCATAAAAAATAAGTGTATTTCATAGAGGTACGTATGCTTTGACGGCCAGTGGATGTTAGGCTGCGCTATAGTGAAGCACTAACACAGTTATAAAGCCGACACTTCGAACATGTTTGTAGCGGTTCTCTAAAGGGCGGCCAAACTGCAGCTGTTTAGTCGCCCTGAAGAGAACCGGTGCAAAGACGATCGAGACGTCAACTTTACAGTTGTTTTAGTTCAAAAATGGCTCTGAGCACTATGCGACTTAACTTCTGAGGTCATCAGTCGCCTAGAACTTAGAACTAATTAAACCTAACTAACCTAAGGACATCACACACATCCATGCCCGAGGCAGGATTCGAACCTGCGACCGTAGCGGTCACGCGGTTCCAGACTGAAGCGCCTTTAACCGCACGGCCACACCGGCCGGCAGTTGTTTTAGTGTTTCATTATAACAAAGCCTAACACTCAAAGGGATTTTATTAAAATACGTTGATTTCATACGTAAAAACAATCATTCACTGCCAAGCAGGAAGCTTTTTATATATTCCTCGATACATTTTTAATGAACCGGATCATTAATTCTAATTTAAGATTGGATTGGATTGTTTGAGGACAGAGACCAAACAGCGAGGTCATCGGTCTCATCGGATTAGGGAAGGACGGGGAAGGAAGTCGGCCGTGCCCTTTCAAAGAAACCATCCCGGCATTTGCCTGGCGCGATTTAGGGAAATCACGGAAAACCTAAATCAGGATGGCCGGACGCGGGATTGAACAGTCGTCCTCCCAAATGCGAGTCCAGTGTGCCTAATTTAAAACTTGTCTTAGATTTGGCGGATATCGTCCCTAGAGAAAACGTTCAGAAAGTCAGCTCAGAATGCGCAAACACCTTTCCCTTAATCTACAAGAGCTGTTACCTGTACGTCGGTATTTCGTGCCATGTTTCTTCAGTCACGTTCCAAAGACTTTCAAAATCGATGTCACGACCAGCTGCAATTTTTTATGAGGTCTAAGGTGGACCAACACGCTATTACGACGTGTTAACCATGCTGTGGCTGGTCAACGAATGTTTATGAGATGTCCGCATGAGGCCAGCTGGTGGGGACTCAATGTGATTCTAACTATCGTTAATTCGCTTATCACTGTTTTGTGTAAATGGTGTACCGGTAATTGTCTTCCTTCTTGTTCTACTCACCAATGCTACAAGAGAACACATCAAAGCTTCCATACACACCAATACGTCCATTTGTACACAACTGTTCGTGGACATCGCAGCACCATGGAGTAACGAAGCAAACGATAGGAAATTTATATAACTTTCAAAAGAAAGTTTAGGATCTAACGTCTTCCCGTCATGAGGAACAGCGCGCAAGCTTAGACTGTACAGCGAAGGGGCAGGAAAGCCGTCGAGGTTTTCCGCATCGTTCGTGTATTTGCCTGAACGGATTTTTTAAAAACGCAGAAAACGTAGATAACTAGGGGCGGACAATTTTTTTATTAACAAACCTTCCAAATTCGATTGCAGTATTGTAACAGTTAAGCCATTTAATTAGTTTACAAGATACTCAATGCACGGAATGTATTACCTGTACGTAATTTGAATTAAGGATATAGCTCATCTGAGAGAAATGTACTAAAGTAGACTGCAATGTTAATATAGTAATGAATGTGCCGAATTCAAGGAGTAAATAAAACCGAAAGAATCAAAAACTAATCAATGGGCAACAGAAAGTACCGTCAGTGTGAGAGAACAGTCACTTGAATCACAACGGTAACGACAGAACATGGTGGTTCAGTCTAACGACGGGACAACATTGGAGCAAGGCTACAGCTGTTCAAAAGTTCACCAGAGAGTGACATGAACGCTACATGAGTATTCATCTAAGCCGGGATATCCCTGATGCTAAGGAAAAAGACGCCTCTAAAAACGATAGCCTCGTCAATGGAGATAATCACTTTCTGACCTGAAAGAAATTGTCCTTTCTGACGAGTGACGCCTCAGATTGTCTTACACCGGTGACAAAGCTCACTAGAGACGCAACAGAAGTGCATAATTGCATCTCACTAGGACGAGTGCTTGACATGATCCTCTGGGACGTCATTAGGTATAACTGACAATCCCGATTTTGGGTGATCTTAGTATTCACCTCATCAACGAAGTTGTAGAGCCCATATTTTTGCAACTTATCTCCAGTGTGAGTTATCTACATAGCACAAGGAGGATTTTTTGTAATTCCCCAAAAAAACGGCGATCGATTTCTTTCTTCATATTCTCCTACATGAGCGACAGCTCGTCTCCAGTTACCTCCATGATGTGGGAATATTAAGCGTCCTTCTCCACCTTCTACGTATGCCAGAAACCGCTTTCCATAAGAACAATATCCGTTCATATTTTGCAAGAAATGTGCAAGACCACTTCTCTGTACGACACTGTACATGACAGTAGACTTTCTCCATAGGGTACCCATCCCCACGAATGTCACCCATTAAAAACGTGTAAGATTTAGTAATTCGGTAAGTTGACACACTCTTGATGCTCGTCCTGTAAGCAATAAAGATGACCTCTAGAAACAGATATAAACTAACTTTAAAATCATTTCTCAGTGTCACTATCGAGGTCTGTCTGGTCTGATGACATGAATTGGTACTTTATACTTCCTATTTGGAGCATGAGCAGGAATAGTAGGAACATCAATAAGAATACTTATTCGTGCTGAACTTGGTCAACCAGGATCTCTAATTGGAGATGTAAAGTAAAGAAGCGAGAGGTTTACCACTGACTTCCTAGCACTTATCGTTAAAGTCGATACCATTCGGACCACTACATATAGAATGTTCTCTGTTCCAGATTGTTGTCACCCGCAATGACCTGTTCCAGCACGTGGCATCTAAAAGTTTTAATTGTATGTAGTCTTATTTTCTTCATTTATGAATTTATTTCACGTGACAAGATTAGGGCCTTAAGGCGCTCTCTTACATCTAGCCAGACATCCTCAGTGAGTCAAAATCACAACTTGTATGGCACATGAGCAATATAAAACAATAATAATAATTAATATAATAATAATAATAATAATAATGGCAATACATATAGTAATGAATACGCCGAATTTAAGAAATGCCAGTTTTATTGCAACCAAGGAATTTCCTCAACGTTCTTGTCGAATCTGAGTAGTGACATCTGACAGAAACGTGCGAGAACAGTGCAGAACAGTTGTCGTCAAACTGTTTTGCTCAAAGGCCAAAACTAACAATATGATGTGGCACCTCTGGCCTAAGATTTCCAGGTCTTTTTATTAACCGGCAAATCACGTAAATGGTGTGTTATGAACCTCCAATAGACTAGCTATAGTAAAGAAGCGAGAGGTTTGCCACTGACTTTCTAGCAATTATCGTTAAAGTCGATACCATTCGGACCACTACATATAGAATGTTCTCTGTTCCAGATTGTTGTCACCCGCAATGACCTGTAAACTGTAGCACTGTTAATTGCCCGACGAAATGTTGCTGCGTTGCCTTTGTGAACAGATGGTTAATAACAGCAAATGGACTTATACTTAAATGTATTATGTAACATGAGACACGATCACAACTGTTTTCTACATGTTTTGAAAGTCATTTTTCTTCAACTCACTTGACTGAACTACAACAGCCTTAATTTTATTTCGCACTAGATGCGGTACCTGGCATTGGCTAGATATGTATTTATTACAATCTTATGTTATTCTGTCTCTTTCTTCCCTCACCCTTTGTCGTCCATCTCGACTTTTCCCTCACTCACTATAATGAATTCTACTCTGCTTTTGTAAATGATGAAAGTCTATGTGAATGCAGCTTGCCGCTAACTTGGTGTAATGTTTTGTCTGTACAGAAGTGTATCTGTCGCCTTTATCGCTCTTTCCCTCTCACACATAAATCGGTACAATAAAGTCAGGGCTTCGTGTTTTCTAGTTAGGCTGATCCGTGAAAAGACAGAGAAACAATTATGCTAATGGAGGATTCTCTCTCTCTCTCTCTCTCTCTCTCTCTGTCCTTTATCTGTGTACAGTTTAAATATATTATTTACGTGAAATCAGCCTAGTAGAATCTCTGGTGGAGCCCTTCGTCTTAATATTCAGCGGCTGGCTTGCTAGAAAAGATCTTTACATTTGTTATTATTATTAAGCGCTGCATTCAGTTGGGAAAATCGATCGTTTGAACAATTCGTTCAGTTTACGACAGATCTAAAATTTCAGATGTGGACGAAGCCTTTTTGGACGATTTCAAAAAACTCAGAGATTGCAGGCTCTCTTCGTCACAGCTGAAACTTCCCAATTAATTACAGGGCCCAGACAATGGTTCAGACAGAGAATTCATTCGTCATTCACTCTAGAATAAAATGATCACAAACCTTATTTCTGAGGAAAATTGTATATTGAATCCACGTACATGTTCCGTTTTCTGTTGGTTCCAAGTCTCATGTAATTTTCTTTTACAGGTTTTTCTTTCTCTTTATCTATCACGCTAGCGGCACAAACTTTCCTAGCTCGCTTTAGCGCGAAGAAGAGTAAATAAATCTCCTTTAGCAATCCGACAATCTTCCAACCGATACTTCCGAAGCTGTTCCTCTCTCTCTCTATAATAACCATGGAGCATACATTTCTGTACCTCTGTTGTTCCAAAGAATAAACGTACTAGAAAAATACCTTGGCGTCGACGAGCTGTCGGCGCATATATTACTAGAAAATCTGATCAGATACTTTTCAAACGTAAATACATGTGGATGATTTGGTTGACCATTATTAATTATTGCGTGGTAGAGGGTAATTTTCCCTGGGGAGATTACAATGCCCCTCGCAGCGAGTGAAGTTTATGAGCTCAATTTTGATCCACCGAACACACTTCGCGAGCTATCTATTAGCGTGGATAACCCGGAAGTGACGATTGTCAGTCCTCCGACTGAAAAAGAATATTATATTTGAGACAGACGAAGAAAAGAAATGTTGAAGACAGAAGAAATGAAGAGACCGGTACCGCGGCTGTATTGCTTTTACGTGCATCTAGGTGTTATATTTGCTGTGCACAACCAAGGAAGATGATCTTTCATGAACTGATGTCAGGGTCTACCCATTCGGGAACTTTCTTAAGCAGGGAAACCTTGGAAAACCTCTTAAGCCTAGACCCCCAGCCTACGGTACATAGAAGATAGGAAAGCCTATAGAAGAAAAAAAAATATAATTTTGAAATAGATCTCTAAAGGAAAGACAGGGATCAATTTGTATCACGATTTGGAGAAGAGTGGTTTGTGCCTCTAGCAAAAAAAAAAAAAAGTTTTACAATAAATAACGTGAATTCTCGTTTTACAGTCTTGCTCCTGCTGCAATATCTTGCGGTGCTAAACTCCCCCGGGTCTTGCATGTCCCCGACGTCGACATTTGTAGTCGGTCTTCTACGCGGCCCCCTCTGTAGTTGATCTTCTACGCGGCCCACAATGGGAAGAGTAGAAAGAACAGGGATACTCGAATTCACATGAAACATTCATTCCAAAAGAATTAGCAATGACCAAAAGGAAAACTCTTCCTGTAAGAGAACTGATTAGGTTGCACCGTCCAAGATTCTCCTTTTTGAAAGCAAAATCCTTATGGCTTCATGGATCCTTTTTGTTACGACGTACTTCAAGGAATTCAACCATTAACTAATGATGTTGCCAAAAGCATCATCCGATTTACTCCCTTTTGAATACTCCTTTTGACTTTGCCTCCCCACTTGTGCTTATAAGTCCAAAAGTTCTAACACATTTTCTATCACTGATTTGTTCTTCGTAATTTAAAGGATTCATGTAACTTACTATAGATTTTGGATTCAAATCATCGAATAATGGAAAGTGTAGTTCATTTTATACCAAGACATCATCCATATTTCCTTGATAAGTCATATAATTTAGCTATACTCAAAACTTGTTATTCTAAATACATATATTTCTTCGCTTGAGTGCTGAAATGTAAAAGTTATTAGCATTGAGGAATGCGGATTCGCTTCTTTCAATTACTCTCTGATTCATACGGTGTTCATCCATGCTCATATATGAAAATGGATTTTTAACACAAAATTCCCAAACGAACACGAACCATTAAAGTACTACTGAATCTATGAATATTACTTTCTTTAATCATTCATTAATAAATTAAAAACTCTTAACTTCTAATTATAACACCTATTCCTTTTAGAGTTCAACATGAATCAGTTTATCCTCGCGTTTGGTGCGAGTCTCTTACAAAGCATATCTGTATCGTCTATATCGATTTTAATTCTCGCGCCGACGTCAACTGTTTTGCGCGGGAAATAATCTTTGCGGCGTTAACCGTCACTCACGATTCACTACCACAACACATCCCTTCACACGTTTACACATGTAAGCGTTCACATGAACCTCTTTTGATTATTCCGCGTCATTTGCGGGAAACATTTCATTCTTCTTGAAGGTCAGTTAGATCCTTAATCATTCTTGATGACATTAGCAATGCTAAAGTTCTATGTTCACCCAAACCACAGGTGAAGCCTATCTCCACTATCTTCTTTACAACACTCGATAATAATAGTTAGTCACTATTTCTATACTCTATGTCACTGATTAACTATTTCAATTTAAAGGTTTCTATCACTACACACACAGTTTATTGTTATGTTTTTTACGAGCGTTCATTTTGCTTTTGGCACGACCAACAATGGGGAGCAGTATGGGCTTGTAGAGGGTTCGATCAAACCCCATTTCAACATGCGATCTATTTCTTTTTGAACTTGAGCCTTTAACCTCCAGGGAACAGGATAGAAAGTTCTACAATACGTTTCGTGTGGCTTAACGTAGAGATGGCATATGTATCCCTTAATAACTCCTGGCCTTTCGTCAAACACGTTTTCATACACTAATAATAATTCTTTGACCTGCTTCTTCTGCTCTTCAATAATGCAGTCGGATTCCTTTAACTTCTCATACACTAATTGACCGAAGTCTCCTTTGACTTGGAACTCATTATTTACGTGCTGTTTAGAATTTTGTGCAGTCCTGATTACCTGCACACTGATCCCACTATTATATTTTCTGGTAAGGCTTTCCTTTTTCAACAAGTCCAACTCAATTTCTTGTTTATTTACATTTAACCAAATTTTTCCTGTTTTAAAATCTATTCTGCATCCGTGTTGACGTAGGCTGTCGACTCCTATAATGCAGTCTACCACCAAATTTTTTACAACAAGGAATGTGCTTAATATTGCTACATTTCCGACTTCTACACTAAGTAGTGACTGCACTTTTATATTAGCCGATCTAGCCCCAACGGCGCCTATTATTCTGCAATTTTGAACTGGAAAAATTGGTACTCGTCTTATATTTCTGATCTTGTTGAATAGAGCCTCCGAAATAACATTCGTGGTTGCAGCTGTGTCCAAAACCGCCACTATAGGTACAGTCTCCAAAATGACTTGCACTTCGGCTACTGCCACCTGTTCCTTATCCTCATCTTGGAGTTCTAAGTCCTCGGTCAATTCATCTGCCAGTAATCGTCCATCATTATACGTTAGCATGGGTACACATATCCTGTTGCCCCTCAACCAATTGTTGACCGCTCCTCCGGGGCACGAGTGGGTCCTTACAAGTTTGTTGGATTTTGATTCGCCCGGTGGTTGACATCGTCCGTCACTTCGGTAATTACCGGTTGATTCGTAGATGTCCGTCCCCACTGATGTTGGTTATTTGAATCTATTCCCCCCGGTTGATTCCACTTTCTATTACTGTTATTGTTCCAGGCTTGCGGTCTGAAATTCCTTTCGTTCCCCCATAGGGGATTGTATCGTTTCCCATTCCTGTTGTTCCTTGGATAGCCCCTCGCAAGACTATTGCCGGTATTATTATTGAGATTTTGAGGGGTTTCTCCACTATTTATCGATCTCTGTGCGTTCCCTTGCCTACCATTTGGCGGAGGTTCTATCTCCCTATATTGGAATCTGTTGTTACGAGCTTTCTGGTTGCTCTCTTCTATAATGTCTATATGATCTAACGTCGTGAGGAACGAATCCAAGTCTTTATCGTTCCCGTAAATTAATTGATTCCGGATGTTAGTTGGTAATCTTGCCTTAAGTATGTTTATTATGTCTGGCAAAGGCATAGGTCTGTCCCAATATCTAGTTTTTTTTATATATTTTTCAAAATACTTCCTAAGGCTTCCTTTTGAAAAAGAGAAAGGCTCTGGGTAGAGCACCTCCTGCCTTAGGCGTTCCTGTACCCCTTCTGACCAGAATTTTGCTAAAAACGCTTTCTCAAAATCGTCATATGTCAAGCAAACAGAAGTCATGTCCGAGGCCCAGATCGCCCCCGAACCTTGTATATACCCAGTCACGAAACTGATTTTCTGCCACTGCGACCAATTTCTGGGTAGCACTCCTCTAAAACTTCGGATAAAAACAATCGGATGGACCCCCCTTTTGTCAGTGTTAAAAATCTGGAATTGCCGATGCTTTATCATTTTTTCTTCGGCATGGCAAAGGCTTTCGTAATCTCCGTCAG
Source organism: Schistocerca piceifrons (assembly GCF_021461385.2). Lineage (NCBI taxonomy): Eukaryota > Metazoa > Arthropoda > Insecta > Orthoptera > Acrididae > Schistocerca > Schistocerca piceifrons. The sequence continues at coordinate 872,890,402 of NC_060149.1, read as the reverse complement.
ATAAAACTTCACGCGAACAACTAGCTCGTGGCAATTTAATATTCGAGTTACTCACACAAGTCGGTATCGTGTGCGAATGTGCAGTAACTGGCTCTACAGACGCTGCCAACTTCTGCTGCTGGCCGGTATTCATTTGTTCTGAGCCTTGTTGTGAAACGCGTATCGACTCTTCTATCGTTTGTTTCCAATGCTCGAAATCAGCACCTAACTGCTGTCGCACTTCCTCAAGTCCTTTCGCAAACAAATTCTCTTCCTGTTTGCCGCATAGACTCTGGAATGCTGCTTTAACATTTTGCTCAACGTTTTCACACATTAGCCTTTTGTTTTCTAATGTGATTTCGAATAATTTACCCGTTAATACATTAATTTAGTGGTCTATAACGTCTTGACGTTCGGTCCGATGTTCAACACTTTCCTTTAGGTTCGTCTGCGTACGTGCCAATTCAGGAAATTGCGCAATTGCACATGACATGGCATCTTGCTTTTGTACTAATTGCGGAACCATTTCCACCTGTTCCCGTACGGTATCTATCTTAATAGCCACATACTCCTTCATTTCTACACGTACGCGTTGAGTAGATTCCTCACATTGAGCTTTAACCAATTCTACTTGTGCAGTTAATTTTCGTTCCGTCTCTTCGGCCTGATCTTTAAGTTCCTTTGTCTTCGCCTCTATCCGCTGCTCTAATTCGGAAAAACTGTCATGTAACTGCTGCTTAATCTCAGCTTTCAGATTTTCCTGCCCCTCAGTAACTGAGGCTAATTTCGCATTCAAATCATTTTGCCCCTCGGTAACTGAGGCTAACTTCGCATTAATGTCGATTTTCATATTATTCATGCTCTCGGTTATCATCTGCATCTGTCTCATGATAATTACTAATGGATCTAATCCATGTTGCATACTTGCTGTTACATCTCCAGCCGTGTCTACCGGGCGTTCTATTGCACTATCTGTAGCTATTGGTTCTACAACACTTCTTACTACATCACTATTATCCGTCCTCACAGCTGAAGGCTGTTGCGTGTTGCTCTGTTCTGCTTGACTCATCTTAAACATTGCCCTAGTTAAAACCATATAAATGTTCTACAGTCAATATGTATATATCTCCCTTCACACAAGAATACTTCTGTGGCTACTTTCTTATAGTACTTATACAGGTAAATGCAACTAGAGCAGGTCAATCAAACTACGTCTTGCATGAACACAATTAGTAAATGTTCAAATCTACGTCTACTTCCTCAATACTAGCAAGCTTTAATAAAAAATTATAGATCTGGCCTTTTTTCTGCGCCCAGCGTGCTGCTTTTATTTGTAGATCCACTTAATTTGCCTGCGAGTATTTCTTCTCTTTTCCCAGTTAAGTTGTCTCGTCGTAGTTCACATGAAACAGAGAACAAAATTATTTTAACAACGTCCAAAAACGTGTCCTGTCACGGATTGGCCATTATAATGAATTCTACTCTGCTTTTGTAAATGATGAAAGTCTATGTGAATGCAGCTTGCCGCTAACTTGGTGTAATGTTTTGTCTGTACAGAAGTGTATCTGTCGCCTTTATCGCTCATTCCCTCTCACACATAAATCGGTACAATAAAGTCAGGGCTTCGTGTTTTCTAGTTAGGCTGATCGTGAAAAGACAGAGAAACAATTATGCTAATGGAGGATTCTCTCACTCTCTCTCTCTCTCTCTCTCTCTCTCTCTCTCTCTCTCTCTCTCTCTCTGTCCTTTATCTGTGTACAGTTTAAATATATTATTTACGTGAAATCAGCCTAGTAGAATCTCTGGTGGAGCCCTTCGTCTTAATATTCAGCGGCTGGCTTGCTAGAAAAGATCTTTACATTTGTTATTATTATTAAGCGCTGCATTCAGTTGGGAAAATCGATCGTTTGAACAATTCGTTCAGTTTACGACAGATCTAAAATTTCAGATGTGGACGAAGCCTTTTTGGACGATTTCAAAAAACTCAGAGATTGCAGGCTCTCTTCGTCACAGCTGAAACTTCCCAATTAATTACAGGGCCCAGACAATGGTTCAGACAGAGAATTCATTCGTCATTCACTCTAGAATAAAATGGTCACAAACCTTATTTCTGAGGAAAATTGTATATTGAATCCATTTCCGTACATGTTCCGTTTTCTGTTGGTTCCAAGTCTCATGTAATTTTCTTTTACAGGTTTTTCTTTCTCTTTATCTATCACGCTAGCGGCACAAACTTTTCTAGCTCGCTTTAGCGCGAAGAAGAGTAAATAAATCTCCTTTAGCAATCCGACAATCTTCCAACCGATACTTCCGAAGCTGTTCCTCTCTCTCTCTATAATAACCATGGAGCATACATTTCTGTACCTCTGTTGTTCCAAAGAATAAACGTACTAGAAAAATACCTTGGCGTCGACGAGTTGTCGGCGCATATATTACTAGAAAATCTGAGCAGATACTTTTCAAACGTAAATACATGTGGATGATTTGGTTGACCATTATTAATTATTGCGTGGTAGAGGGTAATTTTCCGTGAGGAGATTACATCACCATCTCTTCGCCCCTTTATCTGTCCATTTCGCACCCCCTCTGTATGTGTCCATGTCCTCCTCCCCCTTCTCCCTCCACTTTAGCATCCCCCGCCCCAATAAGACGTTGCCTTTGCTTACCCCACAATATTTATTTACAGATTGAAAATAATATGTGTAACAGTGTGGCTGAAATCGATCCGAGGGTTTAGGGGGAGACGTGGAAGATAAACACACACACACACACACACACACACACACACACACACACGCACACGCACACACACACACACACACACACACACACACACACACATACACATACATTTTTAAGAGCTAATGACTAATTATTTCTTTTAACAAATATGTACCGCAATGACCATCTCTATAATGCGTATTCATGAATCCAACGCACTTTCATTTAAGACTGATACAATAGCAGATAATTAGTACGAGGCACACACACCCATTTGTTGTCAGCATTGAGAAACAAACAAGAAAACATTTCCATTATTACGTCCCCTCCCACCGCAACGACAAATCTATCTGCCCCTGTACCTGTGAAGTTGATAGAACAACTTTACGCGCTCCTACTTACAATTCTTCCAGTATATTTTTCATTTGACGAAGGAGGCAGGTACAACCGACAGCTGCAAACCATCTATTCTTTATATAATTTATATCATTATATATATCATTTATCGTTCTTCAGAAACTGTAAACATTAGCACCTGTTAAAATGAAATAGTACTCTCGGGAACAAACCACTCGCAACTGTAGGATGTATGTGACTCCTTCGCCAAATAACATTGCTGTTGAGTTTCTGACAACAATAAGCCATGTTTATGACACTGAAATTCTGCAATACAGGGAAAAAGATTTTTAAATACCCGTCCGCCGGTTTGACAACTATTAGATTATGAGGGATATATTCGTAGGACACATACGAGTAGTTATGTCACGTTGTCAACAATTGCATTTTTAGTGAGTCTTCACAGGAGTCGAGTGTTGAGACCGACTGGAATAATCGTTGTGGTAGCATGAATCAATGATGACATGTGTCATTCACAGACTTTCACAGAGTGACTGTCAGCATGTTTACGAGTGTTGAAAACTGCATAAAATGCTTCTGATCAAATTTCAATAAACTGGAAAAAAGCATAGAGTACATCTGACTAATTCATTCCAGTTTAATTATCTCTATGAAAATAAAATTCCCATGACTTGCATAATCTTACAATATTCATGTAGCTAGGCAGGGGAACGTGAAGAGTGAAGGGAAAGAAGGGAATCATAAGTAATTTTGAGGCACTACCAGAAACAAATCTGGTATCAGTGATCTTGTTCCTGAAATTTACTTTAAAGTACTTTCATGCAAGATGAGATAGATGTATGATTAAAATATTATATTACTTTATTCAAATGGCCACAAAAACTTTATTATAATTGCATTAACCTCAAACTTTCAAAAATGTAGAAATAAATAAGAAATTTAAAAAATAAGTAAAGGACAGATGCACTGCACATGCAACAGGCTATATAAGAAAGCTACAGGTCTCTTATTGAATCTGGTTTTTATTCATTATAATTGCAAAACAAACGTAAATACAAATATACAATTTTTCATTAATGTGACTTGTGATGTTGAACTTTTTTGGCTATGTCGTCTATATCTGCGTCGTTTGGGCTGCATGTAATCCTCATTGGGTCTTCTAAATGATTGGACAACCGATTAAGATATTTATTCTTCAGGTACTTCATTTTTGAAAATGAAGCTTCACAAAGGTAAGTTGAAGGAAACAGTGTTAAAATGAACTGTGCACAGTCTCGTAAATTTTTATGATTGTTAGGCACACATTTCCAAAATTCAGTGTACTGTTGTGTTTCATGATGTTCTATAAACAGATCTTTAAGCTGTGTGTCATGCTGAAGTTCGATTATTTCATTTAGCAAATTAGTTTTGGGAAATCCAAATTGGCAGAATAATTTGAGATCATCATGCCCAATATGCCAAGGGTTCTCTACGAGAATGAAACAGCAGCTGAATATTTCTGACATCTGCAAATCTGTTTTTTCTTTCTTCCAAATAGGGGTCCAAATTTTCTTTCGTGTTTTGGTAAATAGTTTCGGCGATAGTTAAGCCAGATCGGAGCATAGCAACAGTTGGAAAATTAGACAGATCATTTACTTCCAGTTCATTTATATATAATTGTGGTTTGGCTTCAAATGCAGATATTTTGTTAGTCATTTGCCCAATTATCTTGTTTGGTCCTTGTAATTCCAAGTTAAGTGTGTTGAATTTTTGTGTAATATCGGTCAAAAAAGCTGTAAGTATCCACCATTCATCATCATCAAGTAAGAATAAAATAATTTCAGATTTCAAATTGACAAACCGTTCCAGCAGTTTTACTTCGCTTATCCATCTGACAGCAGTATGTAGGAGAACGTCACTGTAACAAGCTTGCAATTCCTGCAGAAGCTCTTTGAATTTTCAGTGATTAAGTTCACGGGTACGAATGAAATTTATAAAGCTTATAACCGTTTACATAACATTCTTCAATTTTGAACTTGAAATTTGACATGCCAAACCTTCTTGATGGAGTAAGCAGTGAATGGAGAGTAAATTTGGCAAATTCCGTTACTTCTTAATCAGTGCCATCAAACCATTGTTGACGCCCGTCATTGACGGGCAACCATCTGAACATACTATTAATTTGCTCATAGATAAGTCATTTTTTTTACAACTTCTGTAATTGCATCCACAAAATCACATCCTTTAGTGTGCCAGAATATCACATACTTGGTACGATGCTCTTGTGAGAGCCTCACCTTGCCCAACTGCTGTTAACATAACGTTTTGTTGACGACGAATGGTAGATTTTATATGAGCAATTTTTTCCTTTCTTTCATTTGAATTCAAAGGAAAAGCTACTGTAATTGAATTGGGCTTACTTGTGTAGTGGCGAAATTGTATCTCTTCAATCCCACAAACGTATCCTGGCATGTTAAGCAAGTAGTAGTACCTTCTTTGTGTCCACTTGTAAAGCAAAACTCTTCTTCCCATATTTCTTGGAAACTTCTTTTCTCTTCACATATTTTCCCCTTAGTCACTGTTCTTGAGGGTACATCAGACATTAATTATTCCACTAATAATTATATCGCCAAATATTACCACAAATACACTCAATACGCGACGAACACTCAGGGGCACCGAAACTTAGTTCACGACTGACTCACCGACACGACAAAGCTAACAATGAGGCGGCTGCGGGACAAGCCCGCCGCCGACACGAGCGGTCGTGGGCACGCGGCACGTTTCATGCACGGCTCACATTGTTGGCTAGCAGGCCACTCACGCCACTAGCGCTGCGGAACACCGGCAAGTGGCGCGTTAAATGAAAGTGGTGGATGGTTTTCAGTTGGCTAATTACTTCCCCGACTTTAATCACAATCCTACGCAGTTTCCGTAAACAAAACACCGCTACGCCAGACTGGTAGATAACTAATGTTACCCGTGCGAAGCCGAGGAGTGTCGCGGACCGCACGAAAACGTGATCTGGGCCGCAGGCGACCCGCGGGCCGCAGGTTGACGACCACTGGTGTAGAAGGTATCAATGAGGAGAAAACGGTGACTCGTCAGAGGAAGTACGAGAAATAATAGGGTAAGATAACCAGATAAGATGGGAGGAAGAAAACAGAAATGTAAAGCGATGAGAAAATGTTTACAGTGTGACAGAAATACTAGTTTCCTGTTGTACAGAAAAAAGTTTAACGTTTCTTTGCAACATAATAGTTAATAGGTATACTAAAGTTAATTTGTTTCTCATTCCTTCAGGATGTTGTAATTTTCATAAGGAAAAATGAACTTAGGTGGTAGCCATTCTTAGACACTCTTCTAACTATGCGGGCTCTTTGTCTTAAAAAAATGTCATTTCGTTGTGTACATTTCTTCTCTTGTTGAGTTTTGGTTTGGAGTCTACTGCACATCTGTGACACAGATTCGTACTGATAAAACAATCCAGAACTGGATCGAGTTGTTCTTACTTTGAACTTCTCTTTCTCTTCGGTCAGTCATACTTGGCATGGCACCAAAGCAGGTGAAGGATACTCAAGAATAGGTCTGCTAACACATTTGAGAGCGGCCTCCTCTTCGGATGAGTTACACACCACAAGTCTTACAGTGTATATTAATTTATAGTTTTTTTTTCGTAGTTACAGGTTTAGGCGGTTGTTCCACTTCACGCCTCTTTGGGTGATGAAGAATAAAAGTTTAATGTTGCGAATGAAATTAGCAGCTTATGATCGATATTATGGTTAAACATTATCTGTTCTGTTCACAGGAATCGCATTTGCATAAACAGTGCACCAAAATACAGATTTTCTGCCGAGGTCTGATTTTTGTATTACTTCTGTTGCAATTCCTAACTAATTTCTAGGGATAACACTTCTCTATAACTATCATTTATGGGATCACAATTTTTCGGACACGTGAAAGAGCAGTACAGGTACGTTCATGTATCTATTTTATTGGATGGAGTCTGCTGGGGTTAGCACCACTACTATTTTTTACACTGAGGTGACAAAAGTCATGGGATATCTCCTAATATCGTGTCTGACATCCTTGTACCTGGCGTAGTGCAGTAACTCGACGTACTATGCATGGATTCAACAAGCCATTGAAAGTCCCCTGCAGAAATATTGAGCCATGCTGCCTCTATGGGCGCCTATAATTGCGAAAGTGTTGCCGGTGCAGGATGTTGGTGCACGAGCTAACCTCTCGATTATGTCCCATAAATGTTCGATGAGGGGCAAAATCATTCGTTCGAATTGTCCAACTGTGGCCCAGTGACATGGCGCATTGCCACCCATAAAGTTCCATAGTCGTTTAGGAACATTAAGTCCATGAATGGCTGCAGATGGTCTCCAAGTAGCAGAACATAACCATTTACAGTCAATGATCGGTTCAGGTGGACCACAGAACTCAGTCCATTCAATGTAAACTCAGCCCACACCATTATGGAACCACCACCAACTTGCACAGTGCCTTGTTGACAACCTGGGTCCATGGCTTCGTGAAGTCTGCGCCACATTCGAGACCTATCATCAGCTCTTAACAACTGAAATAGAGCCGCGCGGTCTCGGGCGCCTTGTCACGGTCCGAGCGGCTCCCTCCGTCGGAGGTTCGAGTCCTCCCTCGGGCATGGGTGTGTGTGTTGTCCATAGCCTAAGTTAAAGTTAGATTAAGTAGTGTATAGACTTAGGGACCGATGACCTCAGCAGTTTTGTCCCATAAGACCTTACCACAAATTTCAAATTTTCAAACTGAAATCGGACTCATCTGACCTAGCCACGGTTTCCCAAGCATCTAGGGTCCAACCGATATGGTAGGGAGCTCAGGAGAGGCTCTGCAGGCAATGTCGTGCTGTTAGCAAAAGCACTCGCGCCGGTCGTCTGCTGCCATAGCCTATTAACGCCAAAATTCGCCGCGCTGTCCTAACGGATACTTTCGTCGTACGTCCTGAACTGATTTCTGCGGTTATTCCAAGCAGTATTGCTTGTCTGTTAGCACTGACAGGTCTACGCAAACGCCGCTGCTCTTTGTCGTTAGTGACGGCCGTCAGACACTGCGTTGTCCTTGGTTGCTTCAGAGTTGGTGTTCTCGACACATTCTTGACACTGTGGATTTCGGAATACTGAATCCCCTACGATTTCCGAAATGGAATGTCCCATGCGTCTGACTCCAACTACCATTCCGCGTTCCTTGTCTGTTAATTTCCGTCGTGCGGCCATAATTACGTAGAAACTTTTTCACATGAATCACCTGAGTACAAATGACAACTCTGCCAATCCACTGCCCTTTTATATATTGTTTACGCGATGTTACCACCTTCTGTATATGTGCATATTGCTATCCCATGATTTTGTCAACTCAGGGAATTATAGGTAGCCGGCCACGGTGGCCGAGCGGTTCAAGGCGCTTCAGTCCGGAACCGCGCTGCTGCTACGGTCGCAGGTTCGAATCCTGCCTAGGGCATGGATGTGTGTGATGTCCTTAGGTTAGTTAGGTTTAGGTAGTTCTAAGTCTATGGGATTGATGACCTCAGATGTTAAATCCCATAGTGCTTAGAGCCATTTGAACCATTTGAATTTGAATTATAGGTTACTCCCTCGTCGATGCACCAGTTATTTGGAGCAAACAGAACAGAAACACTTATTTTCAGGTACCACTACAAAGTGGATAGGAAACGGTATAAGCGTTTGTGTTGTCTAATTCAAACTATGACTATAAGCAGACAAGATTATTAATGTTTCTTGTTAAATTACTCCTTCGCACTGTATTTCGTACGAATGGAAGTTCTTGTTGTTAATAAGCACCAGCTCATTGTTGGGGTGTTCTTGGGTGATAGTTCGTAAATGCTAAGAATATTCTTACAAACCAAATCCGTGTCATAATTTCACAAAACAATAAGAGCTTCATTAATCAGTATAAAATGGGTAGATGGTAAAGTGTTTAAGGCGCTGGACTATTGTTCGGGGATATTCGGATTTAAATCCCTCCTGACCGTCCTCGCTTAGGTGCTCCGTAGTTTCCCTTAATCGTATCAGGCGGAACGTCGGACAGTACGTTCCGAAATAGCCTTTAACCCCTTATGTCAGAGTGCTGTTAAACTCTAAAATTCCTTCTTCATTCCCTGCTCAAAACAAGTGACGGATGATTCCATACAGGCAGGTGGATTATATTCACCAGATGTAGTCCCAGCTAGCGCAAATTTCATAGGAACAGCAGATGTCGTATCTCGATTCCTCGTTGTATAACTAAATCGGCCCACGGTTCTGTGACGTGCATACACGAAGAGCGACAGCACATATGTTAGTGTGATGTGAGGAATATGTGTGCCAGCTTACATCCGGAAAAAATATTTACGTCTCTTCTACGCTCACCGGTTTAAGGACGTCAAAATGTTTGTTCAGTACGGTCACTTTTACGCTGTGAAAGTTCCTTTACATTTCTCTTGCACCAATGATGTAGAAACAGTTGATTTGAATATCTTCATTAATTCTGAAAGTCCTCACGTCGACTAGTTTTGCTAGTAGCACCAAATCACCCACCGAGAATGTTGCACCCGCTGCAGCGTTGAATTTAATTCCTCGTCCAGCCATCCTGATGTATGTTTTCCATATTTTCGCGCAACAACTTCCTTCAACCACGTGGCCACTTTATTTCCTCCAACAAAATCAGCTGAAAATCATGGAAACACACTTATTCTTCTCTTCTTGTGCCTGTGTTCCGCATCGGAAAGGTTATTATGGGGGTAGGACGTCAAACGGGCCGCCTTGGAGCAGGAGAGGCACCACAGGATGTTTAAATTTCAATTGCCTATACTTTTACAAATAAATTCATAAAACTCTGTCAGCATGACCAGGAAGGATTCAGGATTCACATTCATAGCAGTTGAAGTTCAGAAACATAACGCATTAATTTTTTACATGTGAAACTTCTTCAATTTTTCACTTACTGTTGGCTGTATTTGTTGCCATAGGTACATTTTTCTTCATAAGTAAGAGAGATTCTTCGATGAATTTTGCATAGCATACAAACTATACTTCAGGTGTACTAAACTCTCGAATTTTCCAAATACACTGCTGGCCACCGTAAATGCAACACCAAGAAAGATAAGAGGTAGCACAACAAAATTTATTTTGTAGATAACATGTTGACCAAGTATCAAATGATTACGTTTACAGACGTCTGTGACATGTGGTTCCTGCCAGAATCAGTAGCCAGAGTAGCCGCCATTGTTGGAGATCACCGCTGCCACACGTCTAGGCATTGAGTCAAAGAGACGTTGGATGTGTTCCTGGGGTACAGCAGCCCAAGCAGCTTCCACACGTTGCCAAAGATCATCTGGTGTGGCAGCTGGGGATGTAATCTGGGTCACTCGTTGAGCAACCATGGACCACATGTTTTCTATCGGCAAAAGATCCGGAGAGCGAGCCGGCCAGGGAAGCACTTCAATCTGGTTATTGACGAAGAACCTTTGGACAATGCGTGCCACGTGTGGTCGCCCATTATCCTGTTGAAATATGGCTGTGGCCGAGCCCTGAAGGTAAGGAAGGACAACTGGCTCCAGCACCTCGGATATGTAGCGCCGGCTATTTAAAGTACCGGCAATGCGTACTAGAGGCGTGCGAGAATAATATCCAATACCGCCCCATACCATAATACCCGGTGCAAGACCAGTGTGGCGGTGCATAATGCTGCTGTCCAGCATCCTCTCTCCACGGTGTCTCCACACTCGAATCCGACCATCGTGGTGCTGCAGACAGAAGCGTGCCTCGTCAGTAAAGACAACGTCATTCCATTCAGCCGTCCACATCCGTCTGTCATCACACCATTGGCGACGGAGACGTCTGTGGTTCTGCGTCAATGGTAGACGAAGCAATGGACGTCTTGCGGACAGACCACTCTGCTGTAAACGGCGTCGAATGGTACGCGCAGACACTGGATGATGCGTTACAGACGCAATGTGCTGTGCTATGGTTCGGGATGTCACTGAGCGATCCGTCACTGCCATGCGCACAATTTGCCCATCAGCACGTGCAGTGGTGCACCGAGGTGAATGCGATCGACCACGTCGGTCCGTCGTACCCTCCTGCATCCAACGGTCACATATCAGCATTACAGTTGTTTGGTTTCGTCCAACACGACTAGCGATTTCTTTGTATGATAATCCACAATCTCGGTAAGCCACTATCCTTCCTCTGTCGAACTCGGATACTTGATCAAACGATGTTCGCTGTTGTCTACGAGGCATAACCGATCGTCTTGTGAAACAACCACAAGGTAAATACACGTGCCGAACGTACACTCGTCGAAATCGCCAAGCCTTAAATGGCGCTATGAGGTGGCGCCACAGGCGCGCGTGATGTGCGTCTGCGCTGAAATTCTAATCAGTTGCATATCTCATCGCTGCAAACCCATGGTGTAAATTTCACATGATTCGGATGCTTCCTTCAGGGTGTTGCATTTACGGTGGCCAGCAGTGTATATTGAAAACCGTGGTAAAAACTGAGGTAATTAACTATAAAATTTGAGTTTTTTCTAAACATGAAATTTAAAATGTAACATCTCATCGATTAAAAAATAAATAAATTAAATAAATATTAAATAAATATAATAAATATATAATAAATATAATAAATTAAATAAATATTAAATATATAAATTAAATAAATTTTAGAGTTTCATACACCTGTAAGTATGGTTTGTATGCTGTGCAAAATTCATCGAAGAATGTCTCTTACTTATGAAGAACAGTGCACCTATAGCAACAAATGCAGCCAATAGTAAGTGAAAAAATGATGAAATTTTACATGTAAAAAAATTATTTTGTTACGTTTTTTAACTTCCACTGCTATGAGTGTGAATCCTGAATCCTTACTGGTCATGCTCACAAAGTTTTACGAACTTATTTGTAAAAGTATAGACAGTGTAAATTAAAAGGCCCTGAGGTGCCTCTGCTGCTCCAAGTAGGCCTATTTGACGTCCTACCCCCCTTTACGGATAGGGTGCGGTTAGTTTAAGGGGTAACCGGATACCCTCCATGTTGCCACCCCGTTACTCCCAGGGACGGAATACGCGTACCTCAACTGTCTGTAGCGTTATTCGTGAGAAAGTGAGCGAAGTGTTGGAAATGTTTGCGAATCGTGTAACTGAGGCGGGATTTGGGTACCAGCAGGGTATTCACTTAGCAGAATGTGGGAAACCTCCTAAAAATTACAATCGAGATGGCCATCACACCGACCCTCGTAGTTAATCCTCTGGGCTGATTCGATCTGGAGCCGGCGTACCTCCCCGTCCCGCCAGCGGCGCTTTAACACGCACGGCTATCCCGATGGGTATCTTCTACAGGACAGGCAGTAACTGTGCTGAGTTTAGAAGTGACAATGTAAGTAACAGTCTTTGTAGGGTACAACCGTGCCCCGCAGGCGAGTACGTACTCCCGCTGAACAGCTTCTGCCTACAGGGAGTTAGGTGGACATATAGACGGCTTTCTGCTCACTTTCGGCACAATATATCGGAGGTGTGAAACGCACAACTGTAGAACAGACGCATGTCAAGATCGACGCATTGTGCAGAGAGTGATGGCCGACTGGGATGAAGTCCGAGCACATGTTGGACCTACTGTGGACCTTTGAGAACCGTCTGCTTGCAGCAGGAAAACCACCACAGACGTCCGCAGCTCGTGGTCGTGCGGTAGCGTTCTCGCTTCCCACGCCCGGGTTCCCGGGTTCGATTCCCGGCGGGGTCAGGGATTTTCTCTGCCTCGTGATGACTGGGTGTTGTGTGATGTCCTTAGGTTAGTTAGGTTTAAGTAGTTCTAAGTTCTAGGGGACTGATGACCATAGATGTTAAGTCCCATAGTGCTCAGAGCCATTTGAACCAACCACCACAGACGCCACGCCTCTGCCAAGCACGGCTACTCCGTGAAAGAAGTGACTGCAGAGTGGAATGGCGCTCCGTTGTCTTCAGTGATGAGAGTAGGTTCTGTCTGTATGCGACGTACACGTGGAAGGCGTAGGCCTGGTGAGCTGCCTATTCCCGAGTGCATTCGCCCACAACACTGTCGTTCCTTGTCTAGATTGTCGCACAGATGACAAAATGGTAGGTATCGAAACAGATGACAGAGGGATAGATAAACAATTAAAACCGCTCCAAAGAGGAATGGCCGCTGGACCTGTTGGGATACCAGTTCGATTTTACACAGAGCGGTGTACCGTAGGTCTCTAGAAGAGTGCAGCGTTCCCGTTTTCAAGAAGGGTCGTCGAACATTTGTACAGAACTATAGACCTATATCTCTAACGTCGATCAGTTGTAAAATTTTGGAACACGTATTATGTTCGAGTGTAATGACTTTTCTGGAGACTAGAAATCTACTCTGTAGGAATCAGCATGGGTTTCGAAAAAGACGATCGTGTGAAACCCAGCTCGCTCTATTTGCCCACGAGACTCAGAGGGCCATAGACACGGGTTCCCAGGTAGATGCCGTGTTTCTTGACTTCCGCAAGGCGCTTGATACAATTCCCCACAGTCGTTTAATGAACAAAGTAAGAGCATATGGACTATCAGACCAATTGTGTGATTGGATTGAAGAGTTCCTAGATAACAGAAAGCAGCATGTCATTCTCAATGGAGAGAAGTCTTCCGAAGTAAGAGTGATTTCAGGTGTGCCGCAGGGGAGTGTCGTAGGACCGTTGCTATTCATAATATATATAAATGACCTTGTGGATAACATCGGAAGTTCACTGATGGTTTTTGCGGATGATGCTGTAGTATATCGAGAGGTTGTAACAATGGAAAATTGTACTGAAATGCAGGAGGATCTGCAACGAATTGACGCATGGTGCAGGGAATGGCAATTGAATCTAAATGTAGGCAAGTGTAATGTGCTGCGAATACACAGAAAGAAAGATCCTTTATCATTTAGCTACAATATAGCAGGTCAGCAACTGGAAGCAGTTAATTCCATAAACTATCTGGGAGTAGGCATTAGGAGTGATTTAAAACGGAATGACCATATAAAATTAATCGTCGGTAAAGCAGATGCCAGACTGAGATTCATTGGAAGAATCCTAAGGAAATGCAATCCGAAAACAAAGGAAGTAGGTTACAGTACGCTTGTTCGCCCACTGCTTGAATACTGCTCAGCAGTGTGGGATCCGTACCAGATAGGGTTGATAGAAGATATAGAGAAGATCCAACGGAGAGCAGCGCGCATCGTTACAGGTTCATTTAGTAATCGCGAAAGCGTTACGGAGATGATAGATAAACTCCAGTGGAAGACTCTGCAAGAGAGACGCTCAGTAGTTCGGTACGGTTTCGAGAACATACCTTCACCGAGGAGTCAAGTGGTATTTTACTCCCTCCTACGTATATCTCCTGAAGAGACCATGAGGATAAAACCTGAGAGATTAGAGCCCACACGGAGGCATACCGACAATCTTTCTTTCCGCGAACAATACGAGACTGAAACAGAAGGGAGAACCGATAGAGGTATTCAAGGTACCCCCGCCACACACCGTCAGGTGGCTTGTGGAGTATAGATGTAGATGTAGAGGTAGACACCCAAGTCCCCTCCCGGGCTTAATTGTATGGGGGCCATCAGTTACAACTGGCGCTCAAATTTGGTGTTTCTGCCTGGTAAACCAAGCACTGCCCGCCACGCTGCTTAGGCTGTTACACCCGTGCTGCTGCCATTTCTTCGACAGGAAGGTGATGTGCTTTAACAGTATGCTCGTCTACATAGAACTGCTGGGACACAACTTGCTCTTCGTGGAGCATTCCTCATTATAAAGAGATCGTGTAGAACTCCCATCAGATCATTTTTTGGCGAAAAATTCGTGTTAATTTATTGACTATAAGCAATTATATCACCACGAGTCACATAATATCAGTTATAAACGGTCGTAGTGGTAGAAGATGTATCGAACCTTACTATTCTTCGCCATGTTCTGTCAATTAATTGTTACTTTTCGGAAACAGAGGAAACATTACATTAGCCTCTTTTAGGTTCTTTTTAATGACAGGCCTAGGAATCACATGCCCCGTAGATTGCCCAGTGTACCAATGCATCTATCATGTACAGAGAGTGGTCAAAACAGTCTGAAATGCTTGTAAGAGTGTTGGGGGGTAGGTAGTGCTGAGAAATAATTATAAAGAAAAAAATTCGATACGTTGCGCCGTTTCTGAGTTAATTAGTACTGAAGTTAGCCAGTCAGGCCGTTCTGCGCGCAAATTCGATAGGCCCGCCAGAGGCGGTGTCATCAAATGTGTGCTTCGTTTGGTTTCCTAAAACCGAACAAGAGAGCGACACAAAAATTGGCCCTGGGGCGGTAAGTAAGGATCGAACCCGAGCCCAAACTGTGCAGTCTCGTGCGCTATTATCTACGCCTGATTGGCTAACTTCAATGTAAATTAACTTGGAAACGGCGTATCGTATCAAATTTTTTTTAATAGTTATTTCTCAGCAAAATCTATCCTGCAACGTTCCTGCAAGATTTTCAGACTTTGCCTGAACACCTCATCTATCAATAACAATAAACAATTTCTAATCTTAGTTCGCATATCGACGCTAAAACATATTCCATAAGTTTGCTCTTCCAACTCAGCCTGCGCACGATCTCCACTCCACACTCTCTACCACATTTATTTAGACCTTATTTTTCCTCATAGATATATGTAAATTACATAATAAAAATATTACAGACTAAACGTGTGAAATAAGTTATGAGCAGACATTTGAGTCCAGTAGAGCCTGATGGAAGTGTCACCTTTTGTGAAGTATTAGTTTGTAATCGGAGGTTCTAAATAATGTAGATGACAAAAATTAAGCGACAAACGAACGGAAAATACGGTAAATTCATATTCATTACTATTTTTAAGTTAACGTTTATCCGAGACACCATTCTAGCAGATGAACTTTTGTCTAGTTTTTTTATGAGCAGACGGAAAACTTTAGAAATGTAAGGTAAAATTCCAAATTGTAGTCTTTGTAAATGTAGTTTATCACAGAAGCGCGTCGGACATAGAAAAATAAACACAGAAAAATGATAAACATATATCGACTGGAGATGGTTTATTGTTATTGATTACCCTGAATTAAGAGCTGAAGTCACGGTACGATAGCGGACAAAAAAAAAGTTGACGTTCCAAATCGTTTTAATCACTTCGACTACCATTTTTCGCGGTTATTTATGTCAATATGCTGAAGACGTGAGCATCAGGCATTGTGAAAATCATGCTTTAGTTAATCAATCAGATACTATCTCCACAATAAGGGTCCGACATCACAATATCTCCCAATGAACTTATTGTGTTTGTTATTCAGAATTGAAATTTTGTATGTTAAATGATCTCGTAAACTACTGTGCAAATGTGGTGCTGCAGTTACGAAGGACCTATTACTTGTCAGGTGATTTGTTATAAACAGGAGTATACACTATGCAGATCTTAAGATTCATGTCCTCCTACACGAAATCTGAATAGTCAGAGACCCGCCGTGGTTTCCGATGAACGCATATAACCTTGATACTTGCACCGCCAAGGTGATCTGCTGAGACAATTCACTACCTGCACGTGCACCTGGACAACCGGCCTTGACAGTATATTGGAGAAGAAATACTGTTATTTTTTTTTCATTTGGACGTAATCTGATTTAATTTCAGTGTGCGATAGAAGAAAATTGCTTCCTGTGCAACAGGTACAGATACGTAGCAGTACTGGTGGTTCTGTTTTGCAGATGCTCAATACTGGACATTCTAGTTTTCAGTAATATACTACGGTAGAAGATATAGCAATCTTTCTGGGACATTCCCACAGTGATCAGTCGCTTAAAAATGCCGTTAAGCGCTGCACGATACGACAATGCAATCCGTTATTCTAAGAGGAAGATACACAGCGCGTGACATTCATGATAAACAAGAACTGTGTTGTGGGGCTGGCGTGAAGCAGGGTCATGCTCGAGGTGCAAGCCGGAAATGACCAACATGCCTTTCCTAGGTTGTACTCTTCCTAAAACACCTCAAATTTCGAGGGAAACTTTCAACCTATCACTAACAAAGGAATAACAATGATTTTAAAATGCAGAGGCATAGACGTTCTAATAATGGTCAGTATAATTTATGTGTAAAACTCTGTATTTGTGTAAGATCGATGTTTGAAAGTTTACGAACGCAAGACTACACAAGCCCAATGCCACCGTGTTACAGACAACCCTAACCTGTAGGTAAAAAAAGAGTCCGAAATGATGTATTATTTGACTGTAAACTAAAAATTAACTAGTGTGTTTGCGGTATTTTTACTGGTGGCGGAGGACAGTATAATGAATAACATTACATCAGTATTTACTTCATTTGCAGACTAATAATTATAGCTATTATGTGTAATATTTTTTTAGGTTGGTTAGTACCTCCAAGTACATGTGGCAAGAGCAAGCCATTAATGCTTTTTTTCCCTGGCCATCAGGTCAGGTACTGAAGTTTGGACGCTGGACACAAAACGGTTAGTCTGTACTAACAGCCGTGGTTCACTTAGAGGTACAATTACGACCGCGCAGAAAACATCAAGTAGCAAATCATGTGACGTGTTTGTGGGAAACGCAGAAAAAACAACTAACACACTAAAAAGAGTACGTATAAAGATAACAATGATCACAATATCTGCACTTAAATCCCTAACATCGTACATATTAACGCACGCTACTACAGGGTCACATTACCGAAAACAGAAGCTGCTTCATTTATAGAAATCGAAACAAAAAGTAGTTATGTTGTACGTTCTTCCCTCATTCATCACTGAAGTGCAAATGCAGAGTCTGAACGAAGTGATAAAACACAGCGTAATGGGACATATTGTACACTTGACATAAAATACATGTCAACGTGCTAAATCGTTTTCGGTGCATCCGCACAGCAGCAGTACAGAATAAAAATTCACGTTATCCATTTGCTTTCGACGAACTCTTCCATTCCGTTAGATTTTAATCTATTCGTTGAAATCCACATTCGTATTTCGGTGATGAATAGGGTAAAAACATACGACAACACAACAACGTCTACTTTCGGAAATATGATTGAAAGTATTGCATGCCTCCAATGAAAGCATTCTAGTCCTCGTGCCGAAAAGAAAAATAACGTAAATATGACAAAACCAATGGAATACATGAACGCCATACACAAAAAAGATTAGGAGACGGTTTCCATATTGAAGTGTCGTAACCGAAGCAGGTGAAGTTGTGGATATTCCTGCTTCCTCGCTTAGTGAAATGAACATGAATTGCTCTCATTTCTTTTGTGTGTCATCATTAGGAAGGTATATGGCCTCCTGTTTTCTGCACGGAAGCATGTGTACATCTACAGCGATTTTTCCGTAAATTTAGATTCGATAGTTGTTTAGTGTACTTGTAGAATCGTCTGGATATCTCATTTACTAGGAAGAAAGGAAGACTATGCTTTAACGTCCCATCGAGAACGAGATCATTATAGATGGCTGTCATATACAGAACAATGCAGTAATTAATACTTCGTTACTCTCAAAACATCCGTCAAGTCCAGTCACTGTACATTGATTGCCACCTGATGACCTCCCTCCCTCTCCCTCTCTCTCTCTCTCTCTCTCTCTCTCTCTCTCTCTCTCTCCCTCTCTCTTCCCTCCCACACCCCACCCAACACACACACACGTACGTACGTGCAAACGCGAGCGTGTTTGCACCGCGCAGAGAGAGCCAGGACAATGGGACTTTGTGTTCCAGAATTCTGCCCTTAAACGGTTTTCCATGCAATAGATAAAACTTTCTCCAACAAAAAGTAAAGGTCTTCCGCGAGGAGCAATTGTTCCTTTCCTGTAGGTAAGCTGGAAAGCATTATATTATGAATATTATACATATACTCTGGGTCATGAGTTGAATGGGCGCACCCTCGCGCTCATTACAGATTTTATGTTATTACTAATAACGGGTCTCTCACGACGATGAAGGAAAATATAAGTGAGGTTTGTTGGAGCGGACATTTTCGCAGCACCGATATGAAAGAAGTGCGGTTAATGATACCACAAAACAAAGAAAACAGAAGATAAAAACAAAGTACCATTTTCAGTCTTCAAAGTAGTCCCCTCTGGCCATAGACATCTTTTGAATACGATTACAAAGCTGCACTAAACTTTCTGTGAAAGTTTAATTCTTTATTGACAGTCGCGTTGATGTCGCATTGCGGCTGCTGCACGTTAACTCACGCTACATCTATGGATGTCTGTCGAAATGTAATGTAGAAAGTTGCACACTCCCCTCCCGTCATGGTTGTCTACTCTGACCAGAATCAAACTTATAGCACTGTGATGATAGTTTGCAGGAAAGATCGAAATGCGTTAAATGTTTCTATGAAATCAGTTTCTATTTGCAGTCCTTTATCCTCGGCAGTCACGTTACGTAGCAAAGATCTTTCACTCACATTCTGTTGACTATTTTTGTACTTGTTGACGGTCAGTCCGAGAACGGCACACCAACAGATTCCTTTAAGTCCCGAAAGCGTTTGATGGAGTCATAAAGACTTTTTTGACACGTCGTCTGTTCCGTGCATTTTCACGAACATCGCAAGCGCCTG